>NW_025999809.1:9444166-10825000 GCF_019419815.1 Pyrus x bretschneideri
GCTGCTTGCCCGACATCCTCATCATTCACATATTCTACGATTTTATGTGGAGTAAATTGTAGCTATATTTCCTTAATTTTAATTCAATTAGTGCAATAGTTTCTCACCTAAAAATCTATTATCATTGGTCCCTCAACTCCTCAAAACGTGCAGCTATGGTCCCTCAACTAAAAATTCATTACCATTGGTCCCTTAACTTTAATTCAACTGGAGAAATGGTCCCTTAACTTTAACCTAATTGTAGCAATAGTTTTTCCAACATAACTCGTTTTGACAAATTTTTTGATGTGGTTGATGAAAATGACCATAATTACACACTTTGATGAGTTGAGAGACCCTAATTGTATAAATGGTCATTCCAACATAACTTATTTTGACAAAATTGATGAAAATGACTATAACTACACATTTTGATAAGTTGAGGGACCAATGGTAATGAATTTTTAGTTGAGAGACCATTACTACAATTTACTCTTTTATGTGGAAGTGAGTGCTGTATTGAACACCGCAGCAGCCGGTGGCGGCTTTCACGTTTTGTAATGCATCGTATGAGCAACACTTGCACTGCATCTTAGCCAAAAGGTCGAGACAAAGAAGGAAATTTGAATTCAAGTGCAATCGTGCAAGAGGACTAACATAATGTTCTATCCAACTTACCCAAATCACAAAAATATCTTTCAAACCCAGGAACAAGAGAATAACTTATATAGAATGAGTTCATCGTCACATGATATTTTTATTCAATAATTTATCATTACGTGGAAAAAATACTTACACATAATAATATATTATTAAGCATGAGAAATCGCGTAACAGTAAATTTGTTTTATGTAACAATCGTGTTTTCGACCTTTGGTATTCAAATGGGATCGCTGAGGGCATGTTTAATTATTAACCGCACGATCTCATTTGAAGGAGATCTAACGGTTCCGCATGTAATCCCTTACTAACGGCGTCTCCTTCTTCTTCCGACCAGGATTTCTTCACGTTACCTTCTTTCTGCTGCTCTGGTTTAAGGGACTCTGTGATATTCTGAGAGCACTCAGCGAGTTCACTCGGAGAGTTCGCCTCTATCTGAAACGTCAAAAAACGCATCAAGACCCAGTATTTTGATTCCGGTGTCTCTCAACCCATTTGGAGATTTATGCAGGTTTCAATCCAAAACCCAGAAGAAGCCCTTCTAATCCCATGCCAAAATGCTCAACTTACTACTCGAAGCTCCTCGGCAGCTCAATCCCACAGGGCGTTTGGAAGCTGGGTCTTTATCCCATCCCGCCATGTGAGTTGTTAACTTCTTCACTTCTCTCTCACTATTCAGTTGTTGCAATTCCATCCAACCAAGCTCTCGAAGCCGAACCTGTAAACATTGACGAAATCCAGCCCCCAATTTCTGATGAAATGTTCAGGAAAGGTGCCAAATTGGGTTCTTACAGATCGGGTGATTCGACATTTTATTCACTCATTGAGAATTACTCGAATTCGGGTGATTTTCGGTCCTTGGAGCAGGTTTTGGATCGAATGAAGCGCGAAAGGCGGGTTTTTATTGAGAAGAGCTTTATTCTGATGTTTAGAGCCTTTGGAAAAGCGCATTTACGAATTTCATTCATTTGTTTTTATACAATTGATAACAAAACAACCTTAGTATTGTACCATGGTTGCACTATTTTCTTTTTGAATTGTACTATCTTGAGTTAAAATAACTTGTAATTGTCTTTGAATTGGCGTAGCTCTTTCTAAAATAGTTATTCTAATCTTTCATACAAGTATTTTTAACATTGCATAAAAATAAAAAATAAAAATTAAAGAACCCATTAATTAAATTTGCTTAAACTTGAAAATGAAAACTGGTGCGTGCATGTGCTTTTGCGAAAAAGAGGAACAAAGCAAAGTTGAGGCCTGTGAACAAAAGAAAGGAAAGGGAGAAGACTGGACAAATTGAATTGGGGTATAAGGGTATTTTGGTCATTTAATGATATTTTAATATTACGTAACTTTTTTAAGAAAGAAGAAAAATATGGACATATGTCAAACTGGTAAGCCGCCATAGTGACTGTTCAGCAGGACTAAAACGAAGTGATAGCTCGTCACTCCAAAAGGCCCTTTTCTGAAATTTGAATGCTAGAGAGATATAGAGAGAGAGAGAGAGAGAGAGAGAGAGAGAGAGGATGGAGAAGGTAGGAGCAGCAGAACCGATAGCCAAGGTCTCATCAATCTTCATATACCCAGTAAAATCATGCCGCGGAATTTCAGTGTCCCAAGCTCCTCTTACTCCAACGGGTATGTATTAATTCACAATGGTTAATCCTTTTCTCTATTACTCTCATTTCTTCCACTTTCAATTTCACTAGTGATATTTCTGTTGGACCAGCTGAATCTATTTTACCATATGGTTGAAAAGTACATGAAAGTCTGTTTCTTTCTTGAGGCACCAGAATGAAATGATCATTTAGCTTTTAAATGAAATTGTTTGCATGATTAAGTTAAATTAAGGATCCATATTAAATTGATCAAATTGAGTTTCCTCCCTATTTGTTGAAATTATACATGAAATTAATTATTTTTTATCTCCATGCCTTTTCGAGTAGCAAAAACAGTCTCTTTGCAAAGATAAGGCTGCGTACAATAGACATCTCCCGACCCTCGCAAAGCTGGGAGCCTTGTAGGCTTGGGGTCGCCTATACTTTTTCTAGTGCTGTTATCAGTTTGTTGGATTATTCTATTTACATTATTAAAGCTGGGAGTTTTCTTTTACCCACTGATGTTCTAGGAGGGGAAAAACATATGAGAAGAGTATTATGCAGGAGGCTTTAATTGGGTTTTGGAAAATATGGTTTTGTAACATTTTGATTATCCTTGTGTTGACCTTAAAAATTACAAAGCCTACGTGGCATGCAGGCCGAGTAACTAATAAGCTAACTACGTCATTCGGTTGAATGCGAGGCATGCCAACTCGTCGGCCGAGGAGTAAAATTTGTTGATGTTGCGTTGAGCACGTTGCTGACTTCTTTATCTTGCGACTGCGGTCGAGGAAGGAACAAATCTCGGCCTTCGGATTCTAGAGCCTGAAGACAAGGCTGCTAGTTCTGCGAAGTTCACAAATTGTCGGCACCGGATTCGATCACAGTGATTATATTTGTGAAAGTATAAGCACGTCGAATCGACACCAGACCGTACGGACACAAATATTCAAAGGTGATGTATGTCTTGATGGTGAATGTGGTTCGGCCGCTAGAATGCCGAACTCTGAAACTCACTCGTGAGTATCCAATCGTAAAATCACTCGGCGTTCAATGCGCCGAATGTCATAACTTGTCACACCTTACATCGCCGAGAAGGCTGCCAATAAAGATTTGGAAACCCTTCTTGACCGAGACTTGGATAGGTAACCAGTCGGCCTCGACGCAGTACTGTTTATCCAAACTGAAGGTGTTCCTCGGTCGGCTGATTCTACGGCAACAATGTTGTTTATCCAAACTGAAGGTGTTTGCCGGTTGCCTTCACAGTGCTGTTTATTCAAACTGAAGAAGTGTCGGTAGAGAAAAGAAAATGAAAAAATCTCAAGATGTTTAAAAGGTTTTGCGCAGGGCAATTGTATGTTTAATTGGAGGTCCACCAATTGTTGCATGACGTCTTGTATTTATAGCACCAAATCTTCCTCGAGATTGAATGATGTCTTGTATTTATTGCATGATGTCTTGTATTTGTTGCATGATGTCTTGTATTTATTGCATGATGTCTTGTGTTCGCCAGTTGCCTTCACAGTGCTGTTTATCCAAACTGAAGAAGTGTCGGTGGAGAAAAGAAAATGAAAAAATCTCAAGATGTTTAAAAGGTTTTGTGCAGGGCAATTGTATGTTTAATTGGAGATCCACCAATCCTACCCCTATTAAGACTTTGAACTCACCCCCTTTTTGAGGCTATATTCATTGTTGGTTGAGAATCCGAATTGCACTAGGACTTCTTCGACCCCTTTGTTTATCCGAACTACTCCTTCTTGCGATAGAATTCGTTCATCCTTGCTGAATGGCTCGGGATCACCAAGCAGCCCACAGTATATTTGAAACAACTTTGGGCCGAGTGTTGCCGAGCATAAACCTACACTCAACCCAACAATATTATTTTGGGCCCAAACATTGCCTCTTCGTTTCTGAGGTCGTCGACCGCCAATCCTCGATCGATTCTCGACCTTGAAGAAGCAAAAACGTTTTTTTCCTTTAGACTTAACTGCCTTGATAACCTTTACCATGCGCATTTATGAAATATGATTGCACAATCTCTGTTTTTCCCGATGTCATACCAGGTGTCGACTCTCCGATAACCCTAACAACTCTTAATCATGGCCCTCGAAAATGTGCGCCCGTCGAAATGTCTTTTCCTCATCAATGCATTAAATCCGCCGCAGCACGCAATCGTGCATCCTAAATCCCCAAAAACCTCGATCATATCCTTGGAGATTCGCGAGATATCCAAAATGATTGGCCATTTCCCGGTCGATTTTTCCCTTAAATTTGAAAATCTAGCGCTTCTGAATATCAAACGTTTGACCTTCCTCTTAAATGCTTATAAATACCTGAAATCCTCCCGTTCGTTCATTTCACGCTTTCAGAAACCTTCGAAAAGAAATCTCTCTGCCATTTTGCTTTCGAAATCCCAAAAAACAAACTCTTATCCCAGAAATCCTCCTAAGCATTCTTCCAAACTTTTCCAACTTTTCCAAGATGACTTCCAACATTATTTCCAAGCTCAACGACGAATGCAGCAAATGCAAGAGCTTCATCGATCGGAGCTCCATCAAAACTTTGCGTTTCGAAAGTCACCTGAGTACTACCCACCAAATCCTGGAGCCACTCTTCAAGGATGCAGTACCCTCGTCTATTACCACCCTCTTCAAGGCTCACTGCCTGACACCCTTACTGCAAGGGTTCGACTAGTCGAAATGGGACCCATCGAAGCCCCAAGGAGCCTGGCCTACGACCAATGCCAACTGGGCAGCTTGGGTCGTCCGAATGGAAAATTTCTTCGGCCAAAAGTAAAAGGCTCTTGGTATCTATGATGCCATCAAACTCTCGACCATGGAGCTAGCTATTGATAAAGAACTCATCATGGCAGCACTGAGTCTCTGGTGCTCGGCCACCAACACCATGGTCTTCCCTTTAGCCCTCTCGGCCCTACCATCCTTGACGTTTCTGCTATTCTTGGGACTCATCCCTCTGGCATCCCGATAGATGCTGCACTCTTTGGGCGCCCATCGAATCTCGACCTTAAGGCGCTCTTCGACGATCGAGTCGTCGAAACACTGAGTCAAGATGGTCGAGAGCCTTCGAAAGAAAAGGTTCAGAAGCTACATAAAAACTTCTTCAACTACAACACCCTCATCCTCTGCTTCATTGGTCGAGGCGAGGTAAGTCTTCGGAATGGAAAGCACGAAGCCTTCCTATTCTACTGGTACAACAAATTCATTTGTTGTACCAGGTCGAACAAGTGTTTGGTCGAGAACATACTAGTGACCGAGGCTCTGGTTAGTGGTCATACTGTGGCACTTAGCTTGGCCGTTCTCACCAATCTTCTCCGCTGCCTGGCCGAGGCGACCATCGGAAAAATTGACCCGAACTAGAATGGTCCCCTCTAGGTCTTCCAACTCTGGCTACAAGTCTATTTTGCCACACTTCAACCAGATATTTCTGCCTTTCATCCTACTACCTCGCTCAGCCTTCAATTGGCATCTCGGTTGCTGCCTCCTCACCAGGCCAAAGAAGTCTTCAAGTACCTCTTCGGCCTAGAAGTCTTCTTTGACGACGAATTTTTAGCGTGTCGTTGTAGAGAGCACCCTTGCTCCATCAGGCTTCCAAAATCAACCTAGAATAACAGTGAAGATGCTACCCTTCGCCAGAACTGGGGGTCGATCGTGCTAGCACGCGACCTTCCCTTTGGTTGTGATTCTCGCCGAGCAAGTTGAGAAGTCTACCACCCTCACTTCACGGCCCGACAACTTGGATACCTTCAAGGTTGTATGGTACCTCTACTCACTTCTGGTTCCCTCCTCAGCCGAGAACGTTTTTCTGGCTCATCGGAGAGGGAGTGGAGAGACTCCGAGAAAGAGTTTCAAGATTGGTGCAAAACATTTCACCTCCGACCAACTCTCCCTAAATCTCACAGCACAGACACCTTCGGCGACTGGTGGGAGGAGTACATCGGAGCCTTCTTTGAGGTTGCGGTCGAAAACATCATCGACAAAATTTTCGACGATCGACCAAAAAAAATCTTTACCTTCCAATCCAAAGAGCCGACTTGAGGTAGATGGCAACCCTTTATTCTATTTCTTTTTTCGATTGTCACCGACCCTTGCTAATGTGATCTTGTTTTCTTAGATGGTCGGTCGTCGAAGAAAGCGGACGTGATCACCGTGGCTGCAACCAAGAAGAAATATGCTCTCTCTAAGAGGAGTAAAATCACCAGTGCAACCTTCACAAGGAAAATGGCCTCATTCGGTAGCTGAAGTGGTCGGCGAAGCTCCCCGACCCTCAAAACGCGTCAAGAACTTGGCGAAGAAGGGGGAACGAGAGATCCACGTGATTTCTAGCCACACTACTGGGACAACATCAACAAGCAACTCTCCCCCTGCCCCGATCATCCCAGCCCCAACGGAAGAACAACCAACAACACCTTGCCAAGCAACCCAAGTCGTCCCTGGGGTCGTGGCTGATCTAGGGACTGCTTCGCTGGTCGAGGGACCTGCCAACGGCTGCGCCTGTTGTGGAGAAAATAACCCCACCCGTCGAGACAATTTCTTCGAAGAAACAGTCGACGATAATCTTGGAAGAGGTATGACTATGTCACTAATGACCTTTCTTCATTTTATCAACTTTACAAATCTTAACAGCTTTTTATTTTAGGAAGATGAAAGCGACAAGGGTGACGAGATTTCGCTGGCAAGTCACTCTCTACCAACCAGACCTACTTCCGTCAATCTTTCCCCTGTGGTCTAGGCGGTTGTTCAACCGGATCCTCCTACAAGAGACCCCTGATTGAGCCTGAGGCGACGGCAGAGACGCCGCTCCATCCACAAGATGAAGACCTAAACATTCCTCCATGAGATGTTACCTCGGCTTTTGTAAGGCTCACTCCCCTTTCTTTATTAATTTTATTATGACGCATCTGAACCCAGGAAAATATTAAATGTCAAGTGCCCGAACGTTCATTTCACCGACAATTCTATGAGCCGAATGGTGTGATCTACATTTCCTGGCTACCTCAGTGGTCGTCACATGTAGATAAACTCCATCGGCCGCGTGAATTGAGAAGCAGTCTTAGGCACTAGGCTCAGCCATTAAGTTCTCTAGGTTCGAGCAACGAACCAGAGGATGTGGTCGAAGTCTCCTCATCGGCAGGTTTAGAAACAAATTCCCTCTATTCTACATTCCATATAACTTTCCTTCTGCTTACAAATTTTCTCTTCTTGTACAGCCTTCGTGGAAGGTTGAGCTCGACGTCTTGATTGCGACTACATCGAGAGCGGCTGGCTTTTCAATGACTGCAACCAAACCTTCCGTGTCAACGGTCGAACTAGATGCCCTCATCAAGATGTAGGAACTGTTGTCCCTTTCGACGTCACAAATTCTTGAGTGCCAGGGCCTTAACTCCGTAGGGGCATATCTGAACGATCTTGCAGCTGATGGTCACTTAAGCAACGAAGCTATTACTAGAGCATCTTCTACTTTAGAACGAACTCGGGAATATTTCAGTATTTTCGAGAGAGCTCTTCGGGCCAAAGATGACTTGAAAGCTGCGATGGTCATTCAAGAAGCTTTGCGTTCACGGGTCGACATGCTGAAGACAAAAAAGGAAGCGCTGGCCGACCTCGATCGTCAAATTGCCGAACTTCAAAATTGAAGGTCGGCAGTTGCTTCCGAGTTAGCAAGAGATTTCGAGTCGGGCGGCAAATCCTGCCTGACCGAATATGCGGCTAATGTGCGGCATGTCGAGCAGCTGAAAATGGACAAGAGGAATCGGCAGGCCGAGGTCACGATGGATGAGGTGAGGTGGTTAGAATTGAAGGCTGTTCTTGAAACTCTCATTCCCTCCTCACCTTAAGGGTATTTAGCTATAAGCGAATCGACCATTTGTACTTGTATACTCGTTTTTACGAACTTATTAATGAAATAGACTATTTTTGCATCTCCCATGTGACCGGATAATACTTCTTTAAAAATTTCCTATTGATTGGTAATTTGTGAATTAAACCGGTCCAGTCTCTAAGATGATATGCCCCCTTGTCGAGAACTTTGTGGACGATGAATGGTCCTTCCCAATTCGGCGACCATTTGCCGAACCTAGGGCCTTTATTCCCTACGGGCAACACAGTTTGCCAAACCAACTCTCCCTCGCCAAACATTTTTTGTTTGACACATTGATTATAAGCTTGCTCGGTAATTTTCTTCTATGCTACTAATAAATTACGCACGTCAAGCTGAATTTTTTCCAAGTCTTCTAACTCTTGTCTCATGGCTTGACTGTATTCGGTACTGAACAAACTACTTTGCTCGACCACTCGTAATGAGTTTATACTTAGCTCGACTGGTAACATAGCGTCGTGTCCGTAAGTTAACGCGTAAGGAGTTGTTACGGTGGCGGATCGGGGTGAAGTTCGATAGGCCCATAATGCTTCATTTAGCTTTAAATGCCACATCCCAGGCTTCTTTCTTACCCTTTTTTCAAGAATGCCGATTAATACCTTATTGCTTGCTTCGGCCTACCTATTCGCTTATGGGTAATACGGCGTAGATTGCTCAAGTCAGATATTCAGACTCGCCGTGTATTCCTTAAACATGTCGGTTGTGAAGATTGTGCCATTGTCCGTTATGATCGTTTCTGGCACGCCGAATCTGGTCACAATATTTTCCTCTACAAAACTACAAACTTCTTTGGCTGTTAATTCGGCGTATGATTTTTCCTTGACCCACTTAGTGAAGTAGTCGGTCGCCACTAGTATCCATGCGTGTTTTGCCACTCCAGAAGATGGTGTGATTTTGCCGATTATGTCCATTGCCATTACCCATCCTCTGAACGGCCATGGTTTGGTAACTGAGTGGAGTAATTCAGTCGGGGCTCTTTGTATTGGTCCATGAATCTGGCATTGTATGCATCCCCGTGCGTATTCGATGCAATCCTTTAATATACTCGGTCAGAAGTAACCTTGTTGTCGGAGCAACCAACGCATTTTGCGTCCTGATTGGTGAGCTTCGCAAATTCTTTCATGTGCTTCGGCCATTGCTTGGACAACCTCCTGTGGCCGAAGCACAGTAATAGTAACACATCCTCACCTTTTCGATATAATTCATTCTGGTATGACACATAATTCGTGGCGTGGACCCTCGTTCTTCAGTCGTGTTTACTGTTGAGGTTATCGAGATATTGTAAAATCACCCTTCTGCAATCATCTGGTAGTGTCTCGACGACACATACTTTTACGAGGTCTCATCGCTCTAGTAACAATGGTAAAGACATCACTCTCGTGCGTATCACGTGATTGCGCTGGAGAAATTGCTGATTGACCAAGGCTGGGTAAGATCGCAGGACTGTGGGTGTTACCCTGCCTAGCTTGCCCCCATGAGTTGTGCTAGTTCGTCAGTGTCAGTGTTCTGAACATGCGAAATGTGCTCAAATGTAATTCGTTCAAACGACTCGACCAAATAGGTGGCGACCATGTAATAGGATGCCAGAGTACAGCTCATGCAACGAAAAATGTCGTTGAGTTGGTTAATCACCAGTTCAAAATCACCAAGGATGAGGACACAGGTCGCTCTTAAATCATGCAGGATGTAAAGGACCGATGATAAGAGCTTCATACTTGGCCTGATTATTCGTACAGCCAAAATCTAACTTAAGAGAGAAATACCAGCGGTAGTGGTTGGGGGATTGAATAGCGATACTAACACCAGTCGAGGTCGAGGTGCTGGAGCCATCAAAATGCATCATCCAATGGGTGTCGCGTGTGTTGACTAAGCCAATGTCAACGTCGCTGCCCCCAAAGCCATAACGAGAAAGGTGTTGGGCCAAAAAATCGGCGAGGGCTTGGCCTTTGACAGCCTTTTGGGGTACATACTGCAAACTGAACTCTGATAAAGCCATTGTCCATTTCCCAATTCTGCCTTTGACGATAGGCTGAGTGAGCATGTAACGAATAACATCTGTTTTGGCAATGACCTAAGTAACTAATGGGAGCATGTAGTGCCGAAGTTTTGATACGGCAAAAAATAGAGCTAAGCAAAGTTTCTCGACGGATGAATAATAGATCTCTGGCGAATTCAGATTGCAGCTGAGATAAAAGATAACTTGTTCACGCCCAACATTGTTATCTTGTGCGAGGAGGCAACCGATGGATTCAGCGGCTACCGAAATGTACAGTTTGAGAGTATTACCGCGACGAGGCGATACTAGTATTGGTGGCGTGGTAAGGGAGACCTTGATTTGCGAGAAAGCTGTTTGATGTTCTTCGCGCCACTCAAACTTGTCGGAGTTCTTAAGTTTGAGGAGTGTAGAGAATGCTTTGATCTTGCTTGCCGAATTAGCTGTGAAACGGCAGAGAAAATTTATCTTCCCAAGCAACAACTGGAGTTGCTTCTTAGTCGTCGGGGGTGGAGTGCTAATGATTGCGCGAGCTTTTTTTCGTCGACCTCAATGCCACGATGGCGCATCAGAAAGCCCAAAAAATTACCGACCAATACACCGAATGCACATTTGGCCGGGTTCATTTTGAGATTATGTTGACACATACGAAGGAATACTTGCCAAAAATCATCTAGGTGCGTTTGGCGGCGTTTCAATTTCACAACCACATCATCGATATAAACTTCTATGATCGTACCGATCAAATCATGGAATATCGTATTTATAGCTCGTTGGTATATGGCGCTGGCATTCTTGAGGCCGAATGGCATGACGACCCGTTCGTAGGTACCGAGTGCCCCCGGGTAATGGAAAGCGGTCTTGTGAACGTCAGCTTTAGCGATAAAGATCTGGTTGTAACCGGCATGGCCATCCATGAAAGGACAATATTTCATGATTGCCTACGGCATTAATTAGTAAATCCGAGATTGGCATTGTGTATTCATCCTTGGGAGTGGCTAGATTTAAATTACGGAAATCGATGCAAATGCGGAGGGCTCTACTTTTCTTTAACACCAGGGACGATATTGGCTAACCTATTCAACGTACTGAGCGGTCCTAATAAACATGGCTTTCAAAAGCCGAACTAATTCGTCTTTTATGCCGAGTTGTACTTCTGTCGAGAATCGGCAGTGAGGGTTGTCGGAAAGGCTTACAACCCTCTTTGATGCGTAACTCATGTTCGACGAGGTTTCGGTCAAGGCCTGGTATCTCATGATAATTCCATGCAAAACAATCTTTAAATTCATGGAGCAGTTTACAAAGCTCGACCTTCATGGGGGGCGGTAATAACGCACTGATAAACAACGGTCGAGGCTCATCGGCTGTGCCAACATTTATTTCTTCCAATGGGTCCTTAACCTAGGCCGATTGTCTTCGAGTTTGGCCGATGCGGCCTCAACTTTGTCGAACGATAAAACGGGGCTGTTATCCGCATTCGGCTAAAAATTCTATTAAGTTTATGCTCAAGTATGGTTGCTTGGCAATGGCATACCAATGAGCCAGCAGACATTCCATGGTAGATGAAACCGCAACCTGACACCTTTCTTGTTTGGCGGCATCAGTCATCGACGTTGGTAATTAGATCTGCCAAGTCGAGTCTCGCCGAATCCTGCTATACAGTTTCGGCGCCTATCTCGATAGCTTTCTAAACTGAAATTCTGGTTGGCCATCCGTCCTCGTTAAAACCCTGGAGGGTAATGTAGCCGACGTGATCGTCATAATAGCGAGCTTGGATCATGTTGGTTTCAAATGCCTAATTATCGGCTGGATGAACTACGACCGATTTACCGTCCCAAAAGATGAGAACTTGGTATAACGATCAAAGAATGCAACTTGTTTAATGGATCCAATCGCGGCCGAGCAATGCATTATAGTCAGTCTTTGAGTTAATTATAAAGAATGTTGTCATGTGGTTACGACCTGCAACGCTGACTTCTAACCGGATCACTCTTTTGGTTTGAGACTTGTCGCCAATGAAGCTGCTCATCGTTATCCCTGATGGTATAAGCTTGTCATCGGAATGGCGTAATGTCTTCATGATGGAAATCGGCATGATGTTGACTGTGGCTCCACAGTCGACAAACACCTTGGAAATGAGATATCATTCAATATGAGCTGTGACGTATAACGACTTTAGATGTTAGAGATTAACAGAAGGGGAACGGGGAAACAACTCGGCCAGGGCTGCCTTAAGGTTATGGCCTTTACTGATTTCCCCATCTTCTTCCGTAGCGATGAAATCCACTTGTGTTGCTTCTTCGGCAACCACAGTCCTCATCTAAAAAATTTGACTGATGGGTTCTCGATTAAAACTCAGTCGGTAGGACATGGACCATATTGATCTCTATATGCTCGAGGACCGAAGGACCCATCGGGTCTTGGTCGTCGTCTTCTAAAGTAGCAGATGTAGTATCAGTTGTTGGAGTGTCTTCAATTGGATTATTTAGCACTTCGGTATGTACCTGCTCTTAGAGCGCGTGGACTAAATCTATTTTCTTCTGGTTATTTTCCTCGAACGTGTTTACTGTCGAAGATTGATTTTGTTCTTGTAGTGCTTTACGGGCTCGTTCTTCGTAGGCAATTCAGGCGTTCCTTGTGTCCAAGTATGCGTCTAAACGCGCCACACGATTTTCCTCATTGGCATAAGGCCGAAAAGAGATATGGCCAAGAAAACTTCGAAATGATATTGCAAATGCTGAAGGTCTTCGAGTGAAAAGGGTAACTCGGCGATGTCTATATCTGTGTATGGGTCGACCTCAAAGCCGAGGACTCGAGCCTCACGTATATGCTGGAACTTAGCTTTCATTGCCGGATCGGAAGTTTTCTGGATAATTTGCTCAGCATTAGGGCAAGTTAGTGCTAAGGTCAAGGGTTTCCTGTCATGCCTTGGGTAGTCCGTTTAAGTCATTAGTGGAATATTTCTTATGAAATTCCCGTATGTACTCCAAGGATTCACCGAGGAATAGAGGGTGCAAATTGCGTCGTACTTTTACTAACGGTTCTTGCAGGTGATAGCGGGGGAAGTTTACTTTCAGCCTCTGTCTAAAATGCTCGAGACGAGCTTTCATCTCTCCAGGCTGAAGAAGAAGCTTGATGCGTTTGTCGGACTCTTCAATGGTGATCTCAAAGTCGCGATCAATTGCCTTTTTCTCTTGAAGCAATTCGACCATGATGGTCAGGGTAGGCCTATCGTCGCCGTTTTCTACTGCCTCTTTTGGCTGCCACCGAGTAGTCGAATTAGTCTGCGCTTCTTGTCGTCAAGCTATGCAATCTATCTGTTGGCGACGACGTTTTTGAGACTTAGATAACGCCGTATATAGGCCAGTTGGAAAATTGTAACTGTACCAACGTTGGTCACGTGGCTTTGGTGGCTTGAAGGTTTTTCAACTTATTGGTGAACTCGAACTGCTTAAGTTGCGCGAGTAATAGTCCTCATTATAGAATGGTGCGTCAAAGTCAAGACGTCGTCTGACTGGGGCTGGGTCTTTTGCTTGTACCTGTGGGCCGAGTTTCTCAAACACTTGCCGTCATGGGCCGGCACCGAGTTCCTTCGACGATTTTGCTGCGGCTGTAGATGACGGACATGAAGTTGGCGCCGAAGATGCCCTCTTTTTAGGTTCAATTCGTGTTTTACAGTGGTTGATTCATCAGTTTCTTCGGAACTAAAACCTAACATAGGTTCAACGATGGCTGGCCCTGAAGACTCCGTGGGTGGTGCATTTGAAAATAAATCAATCTGAAGTCTCGGTTGACCATTCTGCCAACGGACATGCTGCACCGGGATGAATTCGGCCTTCCCTTTTCCTTTGTTTTTAGGGAGATGAGCATCCACCATGCCAATTGTCGTCGAGGGTAAGGGATTGACGTCGACCACCATCTGTTTCTCCGGGAATTTTAACTTACCCTTCTCAATCCAACTTTGAATCGCGTCATGGAACACAACGCAATTATTGGTGCCATACTTGTTTGAATTATGGTACTTGCAATATGCTTTGCCCTTCAATTCTTTAGCCTTAGGGATGTTGTGTCTTGGCCTGAAGTTTGATGATCTTTGCTATCAATAACTGGTCGAAAATTACATTGGCTTTGGTGATATCGAAAGTGTAAACTTTTGATGTTTTAATCATCTCTTCGGAGGCCAAGCGGGTCTTGGCATCTTTGGGACTTACTTGAGCTAATGCCTTGCAAACGTGTGGTTTATCTATCACTATTTCAGCCGCATCCACACTAGCGTACTGGGGGTCCTCGTTTTTGGCCAATGCATAGCTGACTGTGGGATTCTTGTATAGTGTTCCCCGAGATGGGGACTTCGATATTTTTTCCTCTCTGAGCAAATAATCATACTACTCAACGTGTTAAGCAAGTTCGTACATATCTTGAATATTTACCCCCAGGAATTTCTTTTTGTATTCCACGTCCAGGCCATTTAGGGCAATTCTGACGAATTCAACTTCAGGGAGAGGTACTCGGTACCAATTCCTGGCCGACTTGAACCTTATTAAGTATTCCATTGGCGATTCGTCTGAAGCTTGAGTCATCCTAGCCAACAATGAAACGGACATTTTCAACCCTGGTCGATAAAATTGTTCATGGAATTTCTCGACCAATTCCTCCCAACTCTAGATAGAGTTTGGTGGGAGATTAATGTACCAAGCAAAAGTTGAATCTGTCAGTGAAAAGTTGAATAGCCGTAGTTTATGGAAGTCGTTATTGATGTCGCCACATTGCGTCGTAAACCAAGCTACATGTTCTAACTGAAGATAAGGATAATTCTCCGGCAAGCGGACTGAAGTTGGGGATCTTGAAGCCTTTAGGGTATTCAAACTTTTCCACATAAGCTGGGTACGGATGGATAAATTTTAGGAACTTCGACCCTTTTTTTAAGACTGAGTCGATCATTCTTTGGACATCGGTCATATTGACAGATGCTGCTTCTGCTCCCTGGTCAGGTTCATCAGATCTACTACTTGACCCGCCTCTTCTTTCCAAGTCAATTGGTTGTAACCGAGCAGATCCTTTCTCGGTTTGTAATGGAACATTCTTAAAGGAAGGCTGTCGAGGTTGGCCGATGTGGCCATCTTCGAAGGCTTTACTGACCAGCAGTTCAAGCATCATGGTCTGTGTATCACTATTGCTTCGTATTGCGTCTAGTAAATCATTCATTTTCTGGCCAATCGACTGCTCGACCTGCCGAGATTGTTCATCAAGTTGTCTTCGAAGAAATGACCTAGTTGGCGGATCAGAACCTTCCCTACCATCTTCGTTACAATCTTCCACTATTCTTTTGACGAAAATGCCTGCCGTTTGGTTGGGAATTTCTGGGTTGCGAGGCTATCCGTTGAGACAAATTTCCTTTTCTCGGCGTGTCGTATTTATAGCCTCGGGTGGTGCAACAATGATGGGATTTTGTGCCTGAGACAAATCTTGTCCAGGGCTTTGCACTGGTAAGTCAGTTGTTGACTTTCCCATGATTGTTTTCTTTTTTACGGACCATGTCTTAATGGTCATGAACTCTAAAGGTCTAGCACAATGTCCCACTAGGCGTACCAAAATGTTGACCCTAAAAATTACAAAGCCTTCGTGGTGCGCAGGCCAAGTAACTAATAAGCTAACTACGTCATTCGGTTGAATGCGGGGCGTGCCAATTCGTCGGCCGAGCTTGATCGATAAGTAAAATTTGTTGATGTTGCGGTGAGTGCGTTGCTGATTTCTTTATTTTGCGGTTGTGGCCGAGGAAGGAACAAATCTTAGCCTTCGAATTCTGAGCCTGAAGACAAAGCTGCTAGTTCTGCGAAGTTCACAAATTGTCGGCGCTGGATTCGGTCACAGTGATTATATTTGTGAGAGTATAAGCACGTCGAATCAACACCAAACTGTACGAACACAAATATTCAAAGGTGATGTATGTCTTGATGGTGAATATGGTTCGACCACCAGAATGCCGAACTCTGAAACTCACTCGTGAGTATCCAATCATAAAATCACTTGGCGTTCAATGCGCCGAATGTTGTAACTCGTCACACCACCTTACTTCATCGAGAAGGCTAATAAGATGACCTCTGCCAATAAGGATTCGGAAACCCTTCTTGACCGAGACTTAGATAGGTAACCAGTCGGCTTCGACGCAGTGCTGTTTATCCAAACTGAAGGTGCTCCTCAGTCGGCTAATTCTGCAGCAACAGTGCTGTTTATCCAAACTGAAGGTGTTCGCCGGTTGCCTTCACAGTGCTGTTTATCCAAACTGAAGATGTGTCGGTAGAGAAAAGAAAATGAAAAAATCTCAAGATGTTGAGAGGTTTTGCGCAGGGCAATTGTATGTTGAATTGGAGATCCACCAATTGTTGCATGATGTCTTGTATTTATAGCACCAAATCCTCCTCGAGATTGAATCAAAATTATATCTGAATTAGGACTTCTTGTTCTATTCTGACTCTGCTTCGACCAATCCTACCCCTATTAGGACTTTGAACTCACCCCCTTTTTGAGGCTATATTCATTGTTGGTTGAGAATCCGAATTGCACTAGAACTTCTTCGACCCCTTTGCTTATCCGAACTACTCCTTCTTGCGATAGGACTCGACCATCCTTGCTAAATGGCCCGGGATCACCAAGCAACCCACAGTATATTTGAAACAACTTTGAGCCGAGCATAAACCTACACTCAGTCCAACAATATTATTTGGGGCCCAAACACCTTGTTACTCGAATTCGATCACTTTTAGTTACTCAGTTAATCCATAGGGACTGGCAAATATTAGCTGAAATGACTTTTTATTACACTATTGATGGTCCGTTATATTTCTTAAGTTGGTAACAAGGAATACTTGGAATTATTGAGATGAAGATTGTTGGTCAGATTGCAAAGTGCAGGGCATGTTTGATTTTTCCAACATGTTTTGGGTGTACAGGATTTCGATGGGATCGGCAGTGGTTAGTTGTAAACTCCAAAGGAAGGGCATATACTCAAAAAGTTGAACCAAAGCTTGCTTTGGTTGAGGTAGAGCTGCCAAACGAGGCGTTTGTCGAGGGTTGGGAACCTACCAAGAGCTCTTATCTAGGTAAAAAGAAAGTAAATTTTCTGTTTGCTACAGAGTTTGTTTTTGCTCATTTTTTTTCACTATTTTTATATGCTTTCCGGAGCCGAAAAACTTTACTATTAAGCAGGAGATGTGGTAATTAACTCATACTTCTTTCTCCTAACTAATGATCAAATTCGCACATGATGTATACCTGTTTCCGGAGTTAGTGATGCCTAGTTGGATGTTGAAGTGGAGCTTTACTCTTTTCTTAATTTTAATCTCCTTCTTATAGTCACATTCTTCTGTTGTATTTATATTATTGTTGTTTCTTTGCCCGTATAGGATTTGGTTCAAGTTTATTCACCTTTTGTAGTAAAAAATAATCGTTTTGTAGAAGAAAAGTAATCATTTCAATGCTGTACTGGCAATCAAAGTAGTTGTTCATAACATATGGTCATTGTGCTAACTACCTTTCAACATTCAGTGAGTTCTGTTGAAGTTATTAAATTGAATAACGACCTGTCATTCTTTTTGCAGTACTAAAAGCACCTGGCATGGATGTACTTAAGGTTTCGTTGAGTGCACCACGAGAAATAGCAGATGGGGTTTCCATGTGGGAATGGTCTGGTTCTGCATTAGATGAAGGAAATGCTGCATCAAAATGGTTTTCAGATTATATTGGGAAACCCAGTCGACTTGTTCGCTTTAATACAGGTAGACTTTATAATGGTGCTTTCAAAGAGTTAGGCACTGAGCGCACCAACTAGGGCTGATCAATCAAAACCTGCGATTATTTCTGGATAGGAAAATCAATTTGAAGATGCAATAGCATCCAGTGTGGTGCACACAGGTATTATTAGGACAAAACTAATTAATCTGCCCACTGTGTTCCAATGCAGTTTCAGAAACTAGGCCTGTGGAACCCGAATATGCTCCAGGATACAAAACCATGTTCTCCAACATGTATCCTTACATGCTAATATCTCAGGTTAGTCAAGTTGCAATGTGAAAAGTACGTCCTTTTGCTTTTACGAGGGAAGCTCTTATCTGGAACTTGTCATTACATATTCTGTAGGGATCAATGGATGCACTGAATCAGCTTCTGACGGAACCCATACCAATTAACCGTTTTAGACCCAAGTAATTCTAAATTTATCATTCCATCTGTTTAATCTTTAATAAGCATCCAAATTTCTGAACTTTCAATGACATGTTTCAGCACTCAAGTAATTTTCTACTCTACCAAAATTGTTATCAGTGTTATAACATATATTTATATAGATACTCACAGTTTTGAATCTTGAAAACTCTTACTTGCATGTCACAGTATTCTTGTTGATGGTTGCGAACCATTTTCTGAGGACTTGTGGACAGAAATCAAAATAGACAAACTCACATTTCTCGGTGTCAAGCTATGCTCTCGTTGTAAGGTTAAGATTCTTACCCTTTCTGCATTTTTTGCTATGTGGTGACACTCAAGCTAAATTACATAAGAACATTTATTTAATACTCGTCTCAAAAGTATACTAAGAGCTGAGCATTTCAGAAAGACTAATATGAATCGTCTGATCTTTACAAATGAATTTTCGTGTTTTTAAGGTACCTACGATCAATCAAGACACAGGCATTGCAGGGCCCGAGCCAAATAACACTCTTAAGAAAATCCGATCTGATACAGTTTTGCGTCCGACGCGAAAACAGCAAGGAAAGGTGAGTATAGGTAGTAATTGTAGGGCTTTGCATCATATTCCTTCAGTATCCATGCAGTGATTCACATGTGGTAAATGGATTTCCAGGTCTACTTTGGGCAGAACCTAGTTTGCAAAAGCTTCCTTACTGGGCAGAAGGGAAATGTCGTAACGGTTGGAGATCGGGTTTATGTCCTAAACAAAGTCTCTTCTACTGATGAAGCAGCAGCATGAAAGTCGAAGAATATACACTTTTCTGTTACACGGACAATAAGAACTGCTTTCTAGTGCACAATAACAAGTGGGCTGTTTGTATCATGATGAATGATATGTGATGATGCCTTTCTTGGCGTGTGGCCTAGCTAAACTCCCCAATAAATTATAATACAATCGCATTTGGCCGTAGCGTTCTAAAAGCTTGTTTTACATAATTAAAGAGCAAGAGGGATATCACCACCCTTGTAGGTTATATTTTGTTATGACCCTGATTAGCTTAATCATAGTTAGGCATTGAATTAGTTAGTAAAATGGGATTATTACAAGTAATTAGGAAAGTCTGTTAGATTCTGCTAGCTGGCGGTGGTTTGGGAGTATTATAAATAGTCCATTGTGTAATGGCTTTGCGGGAGGGTTAATTTGATAAAAAGGAAATTAAATACAAAAATATTTGGAGCTCTGCTCCTTCATCTCTCCTTCCCTCTTCTTCCATAGCCTTCTTGTGCTACTTGCAGGTTGATTAAGGGAATTGAGAATTGAGTTGTATCATATTTGCGAGTCCTCGTAACTGTTAGGTTATAAGAGTTGGGAAACAATTAGGTTACAACAATCAGTCCACCACAACCAGAGCTTGAAAGGGTTGGTCAGAGATGGCTGCTTCCATGGCATGGTACGGACATATTTCCCAATCATTGTCCAAGAACAACTTGACTAAATTGTTGTCGTAACCGCTGAATGTGGCCACCTCTGGCTTTGTACAAGGCACTGACGTAGACCTGGAACTGAACCTCCCAATCTGGGCAGTCCATTTTGCTTACAAACTCGCACTTGGAATTGAGACCATGGCCTCCTATGGAGTGCAACACGGGGTTTCGGCTGAAGTTGATCACCTTCCTTTCCATGCCGGCTCTTTGTCAATTCGGACACCAACAGTCCCAAACCTATCGATACATCCCTGCCGAATTGGCTTTCGGGGGAGACATCACGAACAGCCAAGCAGTTGCTCAAATTCTTCATTCTTGCCTTTGCCCTTTGTTGGTTTTTTAAGTTGATCGTCATGTCCTCCACCTTTGCCTTCCACCTGACGCTCGGCTGCTTGCCCGACATCCTCATCATTCACATATTCTACGATTTTATGTGGAAGTGAGTGTCGGTTGCAGTGTTGTACTGGACACCGCAGCCGTCGGTGGCTTCGGTGACGGCTTTCACGTTCTGTGATGCACTGTATAAGCGACACTTGCACTTCATCTTAGCCAAAAGGTCAAGACAAATAAGGAAATTTGAACTTAAGTGCAATCATGCAAGAGCACTAACATAATGTTCTATCCAACTTACCCAAATCACAAAAATATCTTTCAAACTCACGAACAAGAAAATAACTTAAATATAATGAGTTTACCGTCACGTGATATTCTTATTCAATAATTTATCATTACGTGAAAGAAAACTTGCACATAATAATATATTATTTAGCATGAGACGTCACGTAACAGTAAATCTGTTTAGGTAAGTTTGATGCACCCCAATACTTCCAATCGAGTTTTGGACCTTTGGTATTCAAATGGGATCGCTGAGGGCATGTTTAATTATTAACCGCACGATCTCATTTGAAAGAGATCTAACGGTTCCTCATGCAATCCCTAACTAACGGCGTCTCCTTCTTCTTCCGACCAGGGTTTCTTCACCTTGCCTTCTTTCTGCTGCTCTGGTTTAGAGGACTGAGTGATATTCTGAGACCACTCAGCGAGTTCACTCGGAGAGTTCGCTTCTATCTGGAACGCCAAAAAACGCATCAAGACCCAGTATTTTGATTCCGGTATCTCTCAACCCATTTGGAGATTTATGCAGGTTTCAATCCAAAACCCAGAAGAAACCCTTCTAATCCCATGCCAAAATGCTCAACTTACTACTCGAAGCTCCTCGGCAGCTCAATCCCACAGGGCGTTTGGAAGCTGAGTCTTTATCCAATCCCGCCATGTGAGTTGTTAACTTCTTCACTTCTTTCTCCCTATTCAGTTGTTGCAATTCCATCCAACCAAACTCTCGAAGCCGAACCTGTAAACAATGACGAAATCCAGCCCCCAATTTCTGATGAAATGTTCAGGAAAGGTGCCAAATTGGGATCTTACAGATCGGGTGATTCGACATTTTATTCACTCATTGAGAATTACGCGAATTCGGGTGATTTTCGGTCCTTGGAGCAGGTTTTGGATCGCATGAAGCGCGAAAGGCGGGTTTTTATTGAGAAGAGCTTTATTCTGATGTTTAGAGCTTTTGGAAAAGCGCATTTACCCAATAAAGCTGTAGAAATGTTCTACAGAATGGTGGATGAATTTCAGTGTAGACGAACTGTTAAGTCGTTTAATTCGGTTCTTAATGTCATTATACAGGAGGGTCATTATTCTCATGCTATAGAGTTTTATTCCCGTGTTGTTGGTACTTCAAACATGAACATTTCGCCCAATGTACTCAGCTATAATCTGATTATCAAGGCCATGTGTAAGTTTGGATTGGTTGATAGAGCGGTCGAATTGTTTAGAGAAATGCCGAGTAGGAATTGCACTCCTGATGTTTTCACGTATTGTACATTGATGGATGGGTTATGCAAGGATAATAGGATTGACGAAGCGGTTTTTTTGTTGGATGAAATGCAAATTGAGGGTGCTTGCCGAGTCCTATGACGTTTAATGTGTTAATAAACGCATTGTGCAAGAAGGGTGACTTGGCACGTGCAGCGAAGCTTGTTGATAATATGTTTCTCAAAGGCTGTGTTCCAAATGAAGTCACATATAACACCCTTATTCATGGTTTGTGTCTCAAGGGTAAGTTGGATAAGGCAGTTAGTCTTTTGGATCGAATGATTTCAAATAAATGTGTGCCTAATGATGTGACATACGGAACAATCATCAATGGACTTGTTAAGCAAGGACGAGTGGTTGATGGGGCTCGAGTGTTGATCTCTATGGAGGAAAGAGGGCGTCATGCAAATGAGTATATTTATTCGGTCCTTGTTAGTGGACTGTTCAAGGAGGGAAAATCTGTTGATGCAATGACATTGTGGAAGGAGATGATGGAGAAGGGATGTAAACCCAACACTGTTGTCTATAGTGCTCTGATAGATGGCCTTTGTCGAGAAGGAAAACCAGATGAAGCCAAGGAAGTATTCTGTGAGATGGTGAGTAATGGTTACATGCCCAATTCCTTCACTTATAGCTCCTTAATGAGGGGGTTCTTTCAGACGGGTCAGAGTAAAAAAGCCATTCGTTTGTGGAATGAAATGGCAAACAAGAATTTTATGCATAATGAGGTGTGTTACAGTGTCCTAATTCATGGTTTATGCAAGGATGGGCAACTCAAAGAGGCCCTGATGGCGTGGCAGAAGATGCTAGGAAGTGGACATAAACCTGATGTTGTGGCTTATAGTTCAATGATTCATGGCCTTTGCAATGATGGTTTGGTTGAGCAGGGTTTGAAACTTTTCAATGAAATGCTTTGTCAGGAGCCTGAATGTCAACCAGATGTTATCACTTTTAACATACTTTTCGATGCTATCTGCAAGCAGAGTAATATCTCCCTTGCCATTGATATTTTAAATAGAATGCTGGATAGGGGTTGTGATCCCGATTCAGTTACGTGTGACATCTTCCTGAGAACTTTGAGAGAAAAGCTCAACCCGCCTCAAGATGGAAGGGAGTTCCTAAATGAGCTTGTTGTCCGTCTATTTAAGCAGCACAGGATGGAAGGTGCTTCCCAGATTGTGGAAGTAATGCTGAAAAAGTTTTTGCCACCCAAAGCCTCTGTGTGGACAAAAGTTGTGCAAGAGCTTTGCAAGCCTAAGAAGGTTAGAGCAGGCATTGACAAATGTTGGAGCAGCCTATATTGCTAGTCTTAAAGTAAGGCTTTTATTTATTTTTCTCATCAAAGTTTGGTTAGACGGTGAGTGGAACTATTTCTTTCTTACTTTGGTTGTCGGAGCTAGGTACTAAACTCTTTAGAGTAAAAAATAGGAGGTGATGTCTTTTCATTTCAATCTCCCATATTTTCTCACGTACTACAATCTAAACTTTACTGGCATGCAGTACGCTTGCCTTATATAGTTGGCGGTCTACGCTGTAACTTAGAAGATTGTTGATAATACAAATTTGTCTTTGGATATATGCCAAGGATTGGAAAATCAATATTGGTTTCTGCTGCGTAGAGTAATGTTACTTTAATATCAGTGATCGTTCTACAACATAATTTTCATATTTGGTTGGCATATTTCAGTTTCTGTCCATTCTTTTGGAGAAGGAAACCAGAAATAATGAGGCTAACTTTTGGTTGAAGGATTAATGATATAAGTGATCCAGCCTTTCATAGGTACTTAGAATTACTACCATGGCATTATCTGCTTTACGTTTCTTTCTACCAAATTTTTCTCGTATGAAACTTCTGAAAAAGTGGATTTGCTTCACGGTCTCTTACAGTCGGCACTCTTGCAAATTGTGATGTTTGGACAGCTGTTTTATGAAGTGAGCAAAATAGTTCATTCCTCTAAGCAGCATAGGTCAAATCTGCAGATGACAAAGGTACTTGACTGAAACAATACGAACTGCAATCAAATCTCTCATTAGGCATTTACTTCTTTTTTTTCTTCAGAATAGACAGACAACTAAATTTTGATTTTTCCTTGGTTCTAAGTTGGTGCAGGTCGACCTGGGGCAATAAGCTTGTTGGAGAATATTGAAATGTCTGTTGGTAAAAAGGTGAATTTGGAGTCAGGTACAGACTTGAACACTGATCTCTTCATCTTATGCCTGACATGTTATGGTAATTGATTTTCTTGAACCTGGAATTACTCTTATTTCTTCTTTTTTTTTTTTTTTTTTTTTTTTTTTTCCTTTTTTTTTTGTTCCATTTTGTGTCTAAGACTAGATGGCTATTAATGTATTAATGCTAAAATGTGGAACAACTTTTACTAGCATAACGAATTTCCAATATCTATTTGCGTTGTAGTGACACCGTTGGGTTAGTGGTGAAATGTGTCTGAGAATTAACTCTCTCTTACTATTTTGTACCGCTTTCATTGCTGAGAAGACTGAGCGACAGTGAACAACAAACTTCAACTGTCAATTGGTTGTAGATTGCATATTACCAAACAAAATCTCCACATAGCTATTTGTATCGGTGCGCCTTCTTTCTTCCTACTGTGCCAAGGATGCCATGAACCCAGCCTTGTATATTTTAACTTTTGTACGCAGATTAATGCATTTGTTCATATTTTTCATATGTTCAGCTTGCATTCTATTTCCAGCATTATTCTGACATTTGATACTCATTTATAAGTAATCATCATATTGCTGCAAGTAGTATAGTTTTGTTTACTGTTACACTAAGAACAATTTTTACTCGGAACACGTTGCATCATAACATGAAAAGAAACTGAAGCAGCATTCATACAAACATTCAGAGAGTGCTATGATTTCAAGGCTCTGCCTTCTCTCTGATATTGCCGCCATCAACTTTCAGGGATTCTGGCGTGTCTTGCTTATGCGCCATATCGTAAGTTGCATGCAGACCAAAGAAGACGTAGTAAATAAGCATTACCACAGTACAGATTCCAAATCTTTCAAAAGCTTCAGGACCCAAGGATCCCATAAGGAAGATGTTTGTCGCAATTGACAAGGATGGCAACCAAGGAACCAGCGGAACTCCCCAAACTTTTGGTGACCTTTGTTGAGGTAAAAACACCGCCATCGCCAAAGTCCCAAGAACCAAAGAGGAACTGTCACGACGTAGCCAACCCAACCGTTGGGATTCAGCCCCCAGTAAGCTGAAGTCCCCATTGAGGAAGCAATAATGATCAGCAAGAAACTTGCTAGCTTCCAGAGGTGTTGTTGTGGGGTGATTTCCCTCACATAGTATCTCCTCACTAGAAGTGCGACTGCCATCATCATGAAGATAAAGAGCGTGCTCACTGATAACAGGCTCGCCAAGACATCCAAGCTCGAAAAGAAAGCGATGCAGCCACTTGAGATGGCAATCAAAACTGTAGCGTTTATGGGGGTTCCTGTCTTTGGATGAACAAGAGCAAACCATGGTGGAATCATGTGGGCTCGTGCAATATGAGTGATATACCGTGCCTGTCCAAGTGTCCCAACCAGAAGAACAGTGGTCATTCCCTTAAGCGCACCAAGAGCTACCAGGTACTTGGCCCATGTCATGCCGACACTTTGAAATGCCACAGAGTAGGCTGCATTTGGGTCTATATCTGTGTATTTCTGCATCATAGGCAGTGAAAGTGCCATTAAACAGTATACGACGGTGATGATTGTCATTGATCCAAGCAATCCCAGCGGTATGTCTCTGGATGGATTTTTTGTTTCTTCGGCCATGGTGGCGATATTGTCAAATCCTCCATAAGCAAAGTAAACAATTGCAGCTGCCTGAAAGACTCCTTTGGCCCCAAAGGGAAAAAAGGGCTTCAAATTCGACGGCTTGGCGTGGACAAACGCTGCAACTATCACAAACAAAATGATAACGTTATTGACTGCAGATGCTATCCAGTTCAAGTAAGAGGTCTTCCTTGTGCTGATCATTGCAATTGTTGCAGCTACTGCTAGTACAGCGACGGCTATCGGGTCCAGCAGATTGAACCCCTCCGCCAGATTTGTGTGGATGCGTAGCGAGTTGGAAGGACGATTCAAGAGCGTTGTGAAGTAAGAAGTCCATGCTCTAGCAACTGCTGCACTTCCGACAATGCTCTCTAGAAGTATGTTTCCTGCTGTTATGAATGCAACAAAGTCCCCCAGTTCTATCCGCAGGTAAGCAAAAGCTCCGCCGGCCACCGGGACTTCTACTGAAAACTCTGTGTAGCAAAAGACAGAGAGCATTGCCGAGATACCAGACGCAACGTAGGACAAGACAATAGCCGGTCCAGCATGCTTATGCGTTTCTTGGCCAGTAAGCACAAAGATGCCTGCACCAATGACCGAACCAAACCCGAACCAGATGAGATCCCACCACGTGAGGCAGCGCTTCATGTCGTTCTCACTTTGCTTCCGAAGCTCCCGAATCTCATCGTTGTCATTCGATCTGCTGAGGAGACGGTTCTTGAACCTGTGGCCTGTTTGCGACAGGGCCGCTCGGTATGTGCTCCAATTCTGAAAGGATTCTTCGGGCAGGAAATCTTGTTTGCTGCATCTCCAGTAACTTCTCGGCTGGACATCTTCACCCACTACTTCCATGGAACCCATTACTCTCTCTTGTCCCTTGTAATTTGCTTAGCACTCAAGGCACTGTGGAATGCTAGATACTTTTGAGTTCTGTTTAACGTATTGAAGGTGAGTGTGAAATGATAGAATATATGTGAACCAGTCACAAGATTTGGAATCTTGTCAACAACTTTCCCTTGCCATTTCTTTTTAAGTTAAAAGAGGTCCATCAAGCTAGGCTCTAGCGGTCAAAGTGTCAAAATCAAGACCCATTATTATTATTTACCATTGTTATGGAAAAACTATAATAAATTGATTTTCGGTTTCAAAGAAGAAATCATTATATACATGCTTCTTGCAAAAAACACTTCAAATGCGTTTTTAGTATCCACTTTGATTACTAATGATTGATTTCAAAAATATTTTCATCAAAAAACGTTTTCAGTTATTTTAAAAGTACTTCCAAACAAGTATATCATCTATAAGATTGATATTCAAATATCTTCTTAGAACGTATTGATTTGACCCCATAAGCTGAACCACCACCCCATAGCATGTTGCTACAAGAAGCCCATATTTCTTCAATTCCCTATTTCAATTCCTATAATTTAGGGATGCCCTTATTAATTTAATAATTTTTATGATCCCGCTACTATGAAAAAATATGCTAGACGTGCTCAATTGGGTGAGATTTTTGAATTAGATCGTGCTACTTTGAAATCTGATGGTGTTTTTCGTAGCACTCCACAAGGTTGGTTTATGCAGAATGCGTCCATAAACACAAAAAATATTAGGCTAAAAATAATAAGCTAAGCGTAAATCGATATGTTGATATTGTAAATAAGGACCAATGAGATAGGAAAAAAAAATTATAATTTATAAGGTTCAAAATATTTTTGACTAAAATCAAACCTAAATCTTTAACTTATAAGCGAAAATAAATATTACTACAAACGGCAGTATATTATTTTATGGTAGATAAGATAAACAAGACCGCTCGAGCAGTGGAATCTGCAGACTAAAAGTTAATGACAATAATGCAAACATTATTCAAGCCAAGTTGCAGTTTTCAGAACAAACCGCATAAATATGCCAAGTCATCACAATAAACAATCCGACAAAACCACCCCACCCCACTGGATTACCATTTTGTCCGCATCATTTGAGTCACTTCAAATAAACAGTTATGCAAGCGCATCGTAATTCAAGTGGTTACGATTATTTATCACCGAGATCTTAAATTCGATTTATCGTCATCACTCCTCACGCTATCGATTGTACCAAACAATGTAAAAGTCAAGAGTTCTGCATGGAGCACGCACAACCTCAGCTTCAATATCAATAATTGAAGGCAGTCGCGTGACAACAACAAACCAAAAAAGTCCAAGTTTGATGATTCAAAAGCAAAACTAGATTAATAAAAGATGAACCCAACACATAAAAAATAAGGAAATTTAACGAAAAACTTCTAATACTGTTCACTTTAACGAAAAATCATATTTTTATATTAAAAAGTCAATCCTGATACTATTCACCTTACCCTTTATTTTGTCTTTATCGTTGAAACTCAAAGTTTTCAAGCCATTTTCATTAGTTTTTCTTAAAAAATAAGGAAATGGATCCTCTCTGATCCCTTCCTCTGAATCCACCAAGTTCGGGAATCTGGACCGATGAGATTTGATTCAATGACTACAAACAAGGGCTCACTTTAAAAGTTATAATAATTTTAGCCGTTGAATCAAATTTTAATGATCCAGATTCTCGAACTTGGTGAATTAGGACAAAGGGATCCGGATTCCTAAAAAAATAACTACAGATACTCGAGGAACAGTGAAAAATGTGCAAAACCAAACGAGTTGGCAGAACTTCATGTCACCTAACACGACTAGATTGGTAAGATATTCTTAGATTCGACAGTAACGAACCGAAAACAAAAGGAACATCCTGAACAAAATGTTGAAAACTAACATAGTAAACAAGTCATTCTATTTTTCAAACTTTTTCGGAAGATGATAGTAAAAAAAACCTTAAATATGTTAAAAAACAAAAAAACAAAAACAAAATTGCCTCAAAGTGCCTTTTAATATTTACAAAAAAAATGTCTTATCGTGTTTAGTTGTGTCCAAATTGTTGACTTGTCCAAACCGTATCTAAAGTGTGTTTGCCTATCGAGGTGTCCGACACTTTGATACTTCGAAATTGCGCAGCGTCCGTGCAACATAGATCAGGGGTTTAGGGTTTTGGTGGTTCGATTGGGTACTGGATGCTAGATGCTGACATGCTGGTTCGGATTATGATGAAGCTAAAATGGTCATTTCATGGTTTAGTTTTACTTGTGAAAGGGGAAAATGATGAAGACAGAAATTCTCAAATTGCTATTTGACAAAATATTGCAGCAGAGGTGTCACATGAATAAAGAGTTAGGTGTAATTTGCCACCTATGGTTACCTCAATTGGCGTAAAAAAAAAAATCATGTACAACACACATGACTTAACGAAAATTTGAAATTAATTAGGTAATTCAAGTGATGCAAATGGTGGAATGACTTGATGGTTATAATTTTAACTTTATCACTCGAATTCAAAGTTCTCCCCTTAAATAAATTAGTAAAGAATATCATTTGTAAATCAAAAAATGAAAATTCACGTGACAAGTTGTAAATTGGGTAAATTTTCTAGTGCAAATTCGAAAAATTTCCCCATTTCTTACTAAAAAAATTGTTGCTTTTTTTGGTAGATATTAAAAAGTGTCATTTTGCTAAATGAACCTTGTTAAATGGCACATCACTCATTTAGGCTCTTTAGCTAAAATGGTCTTTGAAATTTGCATAACTCATCACTTTAGTTCATGAAATTTGAAATCAATAGAGGTGGTTTATGAGTTTGTCCACCATCAATCATTTTGGTCATTCTTTAAAAAATTATGTTAAATAATGATCAAATGACAAAAATACCCTCAATTTAACAAACAATGGGCCAAAATGATATGACAAAAATTGAGAACATTTTTGTCATTTTATCCTTATTTGATGGAGATTTTTCAAGAAATTATCAAAATGATTGATGGTGGACAAACTCAAATATCACTTCTATTGATTTCAAATTTCAGATCAAAGTAAGAAGTTAAACAAATCTCAAAAACAATTTTGGCTAAAAAGCCACTCATTTATTTCCTACTTTTGCGTGCGCAATTACTTTATTACCCTTTTTTCCAACGGAAACTGACCATAATCTCATATCCAAAGACAAAACAAGAACTTACGAACACAAAAACAAGTCAGTTAAATTTGCACTCGGTCCATCCCAATCACAGTGCCATGCACGACACCAATCTGTAAAGATCTCAGACATCCCGGAGAGCCCCTAACACAAAATGCAGCTGAATCTCCTCTTACCAAATGTAATTACAAAACCAAACACTCCCTCCCAAAAAAACTAGGACCCTCCACATGTTCCTGAGGACTCAGCAACATCCTTCAATCTCAACGTTACCGCCACTTCTTCGATCATTTTACCCCTATCTCCGACGCCGTCCACGGCCCTGCTGAATCTCTTCAACCATATGTCATAGTCCACAGGATATGGTGTTCCACAGAGACTGTCCACGTAGTCTGCAAATGCCTTGAGGAGAGGAGAAACCTCACCCAGCTGCTGTTGGATCGAACGCTTTGCCCAGCTTGTCTCCCTCCATTGCAAGGTAGATTCGATTGAGTCCTGCTGCTGCATTGTTCCCCCGCTCACGAACAACATAAGGTAAACAAGGCTTTCGGCGTCTGATGATGGACAAAGTTTCCCATGCTGAAGTGCATGAGATGAAGAGAACTGTAGGTTTATAGCTGGACTGTCCCGGTCTTCCAAAACTGCACGGCCCCATGATATTGGAACGTAGAAACCACTGTTTCTTGAACCTTGTTCGTCAACGACACGAATTATGTTTTCCGGACAAATATCACCATGTTGGACATTTGCCATTGTGGCACTTCTTAGAGCAGCTAGGCAGTCTCTGCAGCAGCGAATTGCCTCGTTGGGGGAAAGAGGTCCATCTTGAGAAACAACATATGAAACAGGTTCACCAACTGGAGATGTCACTAGTATTGGCGTCCCACACAACGGATGATCACATCGACCCCCGGGGGTCTGCTTCTTGCAAGGGCCAGAATGCAAAATTCGCCCAGAGGCAATCATTTCCGGCAAATATTTGCTTGTAATTCCCTGATGCTTGAATATGTTTAGCACTTTTGTTTGCCTCTGCACTTGGTACCAAAGACTCATGTCCTCCCAACAAGGTTCAAGTTTGGTCGGATGTGCGCCAATGTATAAAGTCAACAACTGTGTCGGATAATCTAGACAAACTGCACTATAGAGGTAATGGTTCCCTGCCACCAGAGACTCTTGTACTTGGAAAGTTTTATGCCCCTGCTGTTGATCTTCCAGCAGCAAAACCTCACCCTGATTAAGCTTTAAACGCGAAGCACTGTGTTTGAAAACTTGACTATTAGTTTGGTCAACTTCAACAATCTCTCCTTGTTGATGACTAGATTGTTGTAGGTAAGGAACCAGACCATTCTCATTCCCGCCGAGGCAGAACTCCATCCTACGCTTCTGAAGGCGAAGGCTGTGATTCGAGACTAATGAAGCTATTGACTTCCTTGGCGGTCCATTCCATTGTACAATAGCGTTGTAAGTTGCCAAAAGTACCTGCAGAGTTCCTAGGTCTCCCCAATTTGCATTCCCGAATTTGTTCCATATCCGGTCCACAGGAGACACAGAGACTTCAGCATGGTTCTTGATCCATTCAACCGCAGACTTGTACGGGTTAGTTGAGTTTAATTCGAGTTTACTAAGATCACCTCCAAGTTTAACCACCCCTCCATATTTAGAATCCAGAACCAAAAGGAACACAGAACTGCTCTTTGTAGCTTTAACCTTGCTCAAACACCTAGAAACAAGTATATGAATACCATAAAAGACGGCTTCGCAGACAACGGAAGCTGATAATTTCAACTCATTTCCGGACAATATATCAGGTTTAAACAGGGCAAACTCCATGATTTGATCCCATTGGACTTGCTGATCACTCCCAACTTTCGATATCAATGCTAAACCACAGAGCTTTCTAAGCCCTCCCCTTGAAATCGCCTTCTCTACACTATAAAACTTGGATCCAAGAGAACGCGGACAAGATACAAATAGCGGAAGCTCACCTCTTTTATGCCAAAATGCATGCCACAAACCACTCACTACAGCATGAAGGAAGTCTTCCAACGCAAGATATTCGTCTTCATTTGGATCACCGGAAACATAAGGTGAGCATGGCATCCGGACAAGTTGCTGAAACAAAACACCCTCCAATGCCACATCAAGCTTGCGCAATTCATCGATCATAAAGGGAGGACCAAAACCAGTTGCTGAATCTTCGCATGAATTCTCCGAAACCCAATCCCCAATACAATCTGTGAACAATTCGAGGTCAACAAGTTTCCTTGAATAGTCCTTTAGCCCCTTGGACACTCTTCTGGAAGAACAGGCAAACTTGCTTGAAGCTGAAGCGCCGGAATGTGTGGACATAACGGAGTTAGACCTTTGAAAACTACCATTCGAGCTATGGCCCGGAGACAGCAATCCCATATCATTTTGTAGCAAACCAGATGTGAACTTTCTAAAACTTCCACTCAAACTTTGCTCAAAAGACGAATCGAAATCGTTATGTTGATTACCTAATTTCATTGCTAACATTCAACAAAACCCAGAAGCAGGAATACAACAACAACAACAACGAGCTGCTGATTCAGAGTTCTTTGGGGAGTCTGAAACTTGCATTTCTCACAACCCAATAAACAAAAACATGGTTTGCAATGTCACAACATGGAGATTTGAACCCTCATTGAATTAAAAAAATGTGCAGAAAAAATGAAAGGTGGGGCAAAGATTGAAACTTTACTGAAAACCCAAGAGCATCGAGAGTCCCATCCAGATCTCTGAAGCATTGATGACTGAAAAAGTGGATGGAAATGTGAAAAGCATTTGAAAAATGCAGACGGGTTCTTCTCCTCCACCTTCAAAAATGGTTGCTTGTTTTACCAGAGAACAAAAATGGCTGGTTTTTAACCCCAAAAAACGGTTGCTTTTCTTGTCTCTAGTTGTAGGCGTGCTGGTGCATTGGCTTTGGGAGGAGGGTCCAAAAAACTCTCACCACCTCTCAGGAGTCGGTAGGTGAGAAGAGAGAGAGAGAGAGACAGAGAGGAGAGAGAGGGAGAGGGAGGGACGGAGGGGGCCTGTAAAGCTGGGATAGCAATAGAATAATAAAAAGGGGAGGAGTGAGGAGGAGGGTGGGGGAAGAAGTGGCAACTGAGCGACAAGAAGCAAAGGGGTTGGAGGCTGAGAGGAACGCAAGTGAGCCTTGTCTATCCCCACAACAATGGGGCAGTCTTGGTAGCTGGCCCCTTTGGTCCCATTGGACCCAGTGACAATGACCACTCTCAAATGTAGTCAGAAACTGAATCAACTTCCGACCCAAAAAGGAAATTATAAAGAAAAAATTCTATATAGTTTTCATTTAAAACATTCTAATTTTTTTGACCAAACGATATTCAAAACTATTCCAAATTATGAAGATCAATTCAAATTTTGTTGTAAGGGCAGATATACCGTCTTGACCAACTAGCCTGCTAAAAATTTGAACTTAAAGTACAAGATAGTGAGTGCATTACTCTGAACAACTTGCATATCATCTCTAATATATAAAAACATTCTTAAGGGTTATAAAGATAAGGAAATATTAAAAGAAAAAGGGATAATATAAAGTTTGAAGAGGGCAAAAGAGGGTCAATTAGAGTCAACTCTTCATCTAGTGATGTATTTTGTGTCATAGAAAATTAGGTAAAGTTCTCACTTTGGGTGGCCAAAATTTGCAGGCTCACAGCTCTCCTTTTTTCCTGTAATCATCACAGACAGTTGGAGTGCAAAGTTGTAGGCTTGCTTTATTAACGTGACTGATTTCCGGAATAACCATCACTATCTGAATCTCAGAAAGATCTTAAATTATTGCTACTTGTTTGCAAAGGAAGCAAAAATGATTGAACCAAAAGCATCTCTTTTCCATTGTAATTTTGCTGCAAATGCTACAGCCTTGATTCAGATGGTACAGAAACAAATTGCACAAACGCACCGCCGGCCAGGTACAAGTTAACAGAATTGCATCGTTTACGGGTAAGAGATTACAAGTTAACAGCAGCATCACCGGCGAAAATGCCCTTCAGCAGCTCAGCTTGCTGACTTCTCTGAAGTAATCCATTCTTTTGCAGCTTCTAAGTCGGGAAGGACAACTGCGCCAGATTTCCTCCACTCATCGGCATCAGATGTCTTGAACCTATCCAATAACAATGCATGCATCCCAATACTTGTTGCCGGGACATAGTCTTTGCGCATGCTGTCCCCTATGTGCAGAACCTCGTCCGGTGACAGATTTCCAGCCCTTTCGAGTGCAAGTTCATAAATCTTTGGGTTTGGTTTCTCCACACCTTCTACACCAGAGAACACTCCAAAATCCCAATCGGTTCCCTGAAAAAACCATTGATATGATACAATCAGGATGAGAAAGACATGAAAGCAAACCAAAACCAAGGGATCTGCATACCCAAGTGTCAAGTAATGCTGCTGAAACAGAGATTTAACTAATTTACCTGGTGCACACCCAAGGCTGGAAGAATTACATCTCGATAACGGTATTCTGCATTGCTAATAATTCCAACTTTAAGACCTTGTTCATGGACCCATCTTAGAAAGGGTTGGGAGTCAGGAAAGATGGAATAAGGAGCAGAGGAACCAAAGGATGCATATATACGTCGGAACACTTTCTCAAATGTCTCCTCATCGTAATGATATCCAGCCTATTATAAAAAAAAAGATGTCCATTTCACAATTCATTATTAAGAAAATTATTCGAGAAAATTTGTTGGAAAGTCCTAGCTGATACTATTTATTGTCTAAATTCTATTAGGGGGATGATGTTCTCAGTTTTCTAGATTAACAAGTTCTGCTAGTTATTTAGAAGCACCACAAAACCTTGGCATCACATACAACAGTTGTCGAGAAGCTAGTTATCACAGAGAACTGGATCAAGTTCGAGAACCCATGTCAAATATCTTACCCTTATAAAGGAGTCTCTGACACAAGTTTTCCACCATACGATGTTGGGCATTTTCGCAGCATGCCCGAAACATGGATACTTGGTGGCCATGTCTTTATATGCATATTTGAAGCCCTCATGCACCCTTTTGTAGTCAGGGCATTCCAGCCCTACAGCTTTGGCTGCCATACAATAGTAGTCACCAAGCTCTCCCTTGTAATGCTAGCAATGTGCCAGTCACATCCACTGTAATGCACCGCAACTTCGACAACAATGACATTGTAAAACTGTATTGTAGTGAATCCCAAAAAATGAACCACTAAATGCCTATATAGGAACTTTCAGTATACGTTGGGATCAAAGCACCAAATATTGCTGCAGTCAACCAACCTCTTCAAGGAGTTCCAGTTATCACTGCATTTTCATAGTAGATTTATTAGGTTACGATGTGAACGTTCCAATTACAGATAATTAGTACTGTCAAAATAGCATCACATTCAGATTTGTAATCCTGCGGCGTTTATCTTATAGCATTAATGTCATCAGACTCGGAATTCTATACAGAGATGAAAAGAACTCAAACAAATTACAAACACTCCATGAATACCACCCCGTCTAAATATCATTCTTTTCTCCCAACTTTCTTCCTAGTACAAATAAAACTAAGATGAATTTCCTACTTATACATTGCTTCTTAGTCTACCAAACCGGAATGGAAAAAGATGACCTGCATCAGCTATATCTACATTTCCTACTTATACATTGCTTCTTAGTATACAATAAAAAAAATGTAAAAGGCACTGCTTCTCAGTTTCTAATAACATAAAAACCCCGCAAACATAAATCGGAATCAGATACAGATGCTGATCACAATCACGAATTACAAAATTACGAAGGACCAAAGCGAGTTAGCCCTTCACCGGACACCCTTCAACAAATGACAGATGTAACAAATGCTATACATCAAGATCAAATGATTTCTGAGTTGCATAGTTAATAGCATTAGATACTTAGTCAAAGGCACCCTTAAAGCAATAATCAAACAGATAATACATCCTATGTTTTGTTTTTACATAGCATCTTGATGATAACAAAATGCCCTTCCCCCAACATATAATTTTAGATTTACAAAAGCATTAAAGGATGAATCTGTAACAAATCCAACTACTATATCAGACTTCCAACTTACCCAGATGCCCAAATCACACCAAATTTTATCTCTATCATCAAAAGTTTAGCATTTCTGTTCATCCCCAATCACCACAACTAAAAAATTACGAACTTGCCGTAAAATGCAGATATTCCAATCCATTTAATTTTAATGTTCTAATTTTTCAAGAAACATCCAATATAAAGCACTCCAACAAAAGATTCCACGCAAAGATTAAAACCGAATAAATTAATAAACACATCAGATTCTGACGGATATAGAATAATCAGAGAAAATGCAGCTTTAAAAAAATATGAGATACCAACCAAATCAAGCTCAAATTTCCACCAAAATAAATTAATAAAATCGAAAATACTTCGCAAGAAGAGATTTTGAAGCTTACCCAGATGCCGAAATGGGGGAGAGAATCTGAATTAGTAGAAAACGCAAAGCCGTTTATGGTCATAGAGCTTCAGCTGCACGTTCATGGAGGACGAGGAAATAAATAAATCAGTCACCTTCCTAGCTTCTCAAGCGGATTACATCACATACAGCAGGCGCAGTTAATTGTAATCTGTGTCCGCGAATTTGGTTGATTGCTTTATTTCTTGGTTTTAAAAATTTCACCCCGCACTTTTACTATTTGTTTCTTTTCGGCCCCTCCTGCTGACTTGCCGTGTGGTGACTTTGTTTTTTTTAAATTGACAAAAATATAAATGTCTTTTCAAAATTATATTTTCAGATGTTTTGAGATTTATCCGAAAATCTTGGTTGATTTTTTTTTGACAATGCGATATTTTAAATTACATGTTAAATACTTAATTATGATTGACTCGTATAATTCAAATTTCATTTTTTGTCCATTATCGTTGTATTAATTAAAGCGATAAATTTGTAAATAACAGGAAAGTGAAGCAAAAATTCAAAGGGGCATTTTTTTTTTTTGATATAACTATATAGCTGTACTAAGGAGTGGAGAAATAAATTTGTATCGAACTATCCATTTACAAAATTCGAACTTAAAACATTTCACTTACAAGTAAAGATGAATAACATTAGACTGTAGCATTATTGTTTAAGCATCAAAACATTGAGAATTCCAATTAATATGGTTCAACTTCCTCTCTAATTGGAAAAGACTCAAGAGAAATGCTAAAAAAACTCACTCAAAAGTGGAACTCTTTATGAAGACTTTATCATTTCATATTTTTTACATAATATTTTCTAATGCTGCCACAAAAATTAATTGAAATGGCAAATAATCAGTAAAAAATTTCATTTTGATATATTAAACATATTATAATTTCCTCTTGTATTTACTATGGAGTGGAAACATATGCTTAGGAATAAATAAAGCTGTCACACATTTTCTGCCATGAATTGGAACCTGATTGCGATGTGGCAAAAGATAAACTATTAAAGACTAAAGTCCCGATTTCTCATAGGTGACCAAAAATATAAATAAAAAAAGAAGTTTAGGAGTTGCAAGTATAAATAAATTAAATCCGAGGGTCTCAGTGAAAAGTTGAAAACTATGGACGCTCGCGGGCTGGTTTGGGTTGCCTGTGGTATTGTGCACCGGGAAAACACGTTCCACGCATTCTCGGTTTATGGTTTTTGGTCCATCCAAAGTTTCGAGACCAAAACTCGGCGTTTGGCGGCACTTAATGCGAAACCTGAAAATTAATCAGGCACCTAAAGTTACCAGGACTTTTGTCCCTGGACTCTTTTCAAATCACTTTATTTATTTGCAGATGATGCTTTAACGCAGTGCAGATTACAAACTTGGCGTTTTGGCAAGAATGGTATAAGTTTTTTGTTCGTAATGCGTATTTTGGCTCGCTATCGGGAACAAGTACAGATACAAAATGAAGCGGGTCGGTCTACCGTATGCTGTCAAGATGCACTACGTACTTGCTCGAGTTATGACTCGTTTGAAAGTACTTTTAAAATGACTCAAAATGTTTTTGAAGAAATTTGATTTTGAGTTCTAAAAGCACTTTAATTGTTTTTTAGAAGAAGCACCAAATATGTGTTTCTTGCAAAAAGTACTTAAAGTGCTTTTCCACGATGCACGTAAATTTTTACTAAGAATTGATTTCAAAAACATTTTCACCAAAAACACTTTCAGTCATTTTAAAAACACTTCCAAACGAGCCTTAATCACCGGAAGAGAGCTTATTCAAGATGCCTTGTGTCTGTGTGCAAGAGCCAAAATCCATCATATGTTTTGGAAGAAAGTCATACAAAGTGAGGAAACATGCAATTCAAATGTTATAATGCCAAAACATTGTCTGAAAATCACGTCTAATTGGAACAAGGAAAACCTAAGAGGCCTCGGCGGCAGGTTGAGTCACTCCACTCTTCACCAACAGTTTGCTCAGTGCATCTGGGGAGCACACCTGGTACTTCACTTTACCCGAAGGCAAGACAAATACTTCCGCCAACTCGAGCTTATCGGATGTCAGGCTAGTGCTGTCCATTGTCTTGCTCAGCACCTTCAGCGCAAGCTCAACTGCCTCTTCTCTTGTTATTTCATCCTTGTAGTCCTGTTTCAGCATTGACTGTGCCGCCTGGTTGTTTGCCCCAATGGCTGCAGCCTTCCAACCGCCATAGTTTCCACTTGGGTCGCTCATGTACAGCTGAAAACCGTAGTTTTTATCCCAACCTGCAAACAGAAACGAAACGCCAAATGGGCGGAGCCCACCAAACTGCGTGTAGCCTTGTTTGGTGTCACACAGAGATTGGACTAGTTGTTCAACAGGCATTGGCTCTTGGTAAGCAAATGTGTAGCGCTGTGCTTGGACCCTGGCTGTGTTGATCAAGATGTTGGCATCAGACATTATCCCAGCCACTGCACATGCGACGTGGTCATCAATCTTGTACATCTTCTCTGTTGATGTAGAGGTCTGAAGAAGCTTGGAAGTCACCTTCTTTTCACCTACCAACACAACTCCATCTTTCGACAATATCCCAATTGCGGTCCCTGCATTTCCAATGGCCTCCATAGCATACTCAACTTGGTAGAGACGACCTTCAGGAGAGAAGATCGTCGTGCGGCTGTCATACCTTCGAGACATTTGATATCAAACTGAAATATGTAAAACAATGAAACTGATTAAATACCAGCTCATAAGAAGTATCAATGGCAATTATCAAAGTTTATTTAAGAACATGGAATTACAAATGAAATTTCAGGAATTAAACGAGTCAGGAATGCATCCAATAAACATGTCATCTTCAGAAATAGTATCTATAGAAACAATGAAAACGTATTCGAACAAATTGAAACGGCTCTTCGAATAAACCCTACAGTGGAAAGGAAGAAAATAATAGTTCTTGTAGCTTCAAGTTAATAAAGTTAAAATAATTAAAACAGAGCATACATCAGTAACATCACTTTTTCCAATGGTATGCACTCAAATTTGGACTCGAAGGGGTAAACTTCCCACAAAGTTGTCTGATTTAGAAATAATACATAAAAGACTGAAATTCACTACAAGTTTTTGCAGATGCCTTTTGACTCTAGCCGCAAAGTGTTCCTGCTTGTTCCCAACAGCTGAATGAATATGAAGGTTCCAAACAAAATTGCATACATATATACTGCTGAAATTTTATGTCGCTGAAATTTCAACATGTGGTAATATTTCCACCCGTTTTTCTCTTTCCATGGACTGGGAATATTGGTCAAAATTACAGTATATTAACCCATATTTTAATAAATAGGTATGTGTCTGCAAATAGTCTAACTTCCTAACAAACAGATATAAATAACGCATCTAGCATCGTCCACTTTCATGTTATTATCTGCCGCAATCACTAATACTTGCAGTAAGAAAGTTACTATCCACTCTTTAAGACCATTGCTCAACTATAAGGCCAACAGTTCACGTACTATTTACCAGAGGCAAACAAGTTTTACAGCAGCAGAAAAATCACACTAATTTCCACATTCAGTAAAGATACTGAAAGTTGTAACGTGACCCGTCAAAGAAAAAGGTTTAATTTTATACGGCATCAATACACATCTTGACACAATGGACAAGGCTACTGGGTCAATCATAAGCAGAGTTTAGGCGTAGACTACTTCTGAGCATAACTAGAAAAGGAAAAAAAAAATGGAACTAGACCAAAACCATTAAACCTGATATTAACTTAATTTACAAGAGGATTCTACTTTAAACTTTAAACTATAAAAATTGATATCAGTATCCACTATCCAGGCTAAAACCCTATACCTTAATTAAAACCATAGCTTATTTCCAGTCTTTTCTGACTCTAATTTCCTTCCAAAACTATTGGGAATCGATAAAAAATACTACAACTCCTCTAGCAGTAGAAAACTCGTACTAATTTCCACATCCAATGAAGATACTGTAACTTAACCATTCAAGGAAACAAATTGAGTTTTATTTAGCACCATCGACGAATCAGCAAGGCCGACAAGCCTACTGAATCAAGAACAAGCAACGTTTAAGCATTGACTACAAAGTCGAAAGGGAAGCATTGGAATTAGAATAACAACCAATGAACCGGATTTTCGCTAAACATACGAAAAGATTCTGCTTCAAAACCAAAATGATGAAGAATTGATCTCACTATCAAAGCTAAAGTGCCGAAATTCTCAGGAAAGATCAAAACACTATCAAAATATGACCTAGAAAAATTAGAAAATAACAAAAAGCTTCATCTTTTACCTTATTCAACTTCTAAAAAACTCACAAAGAGAACCCAGTAAAAATTGTCCCTAATTCCTCCTAAACGCCGAGTAATCCGACGGATTGAAAACAAATAGACAGTACCCTGCTGTGGTTCTCTCTCTACAACCCCAGAAATTTAGCACGAATCTACCATGAAAAGAAATGCTTATGTAAATTCAAGACACAAAAATTCAGATATTTACAAAGAGAGAAGAGAAGTGGACCTGATTGGGTAGATCTTGAGCAATAGAGAATCGGAGATAGTCTGGGAAGCACGAAATCGGAGAGAGAGAGAGAGAGAGAGAGTGGTGAATCAACCATGGAAGGTGTTTGTATAGTCTCTCTCTCTCTTCTCTTGTCTTGCGCAAAAGGTTAGTGCACATCAATCAATCTGGGCCGTTGGTTTAAAGCACGACTTGGATCAGCCCAAATTTATACCGGACCCTTTGTTTTCGACCCGTTATGTTTAGTATTTTTAAAGAGTCCCGTACCGTTTTCTTGATTTACAGATAGAAAGAATCCGATAATATCGAATTTGCTAACCATAAAATTCAAACCTAAAATCTCGTATTTACAAGTAGATCCGATCAACAACTTTCTGTAATTTATTAAATTTAACATCGGGTGGAAGATAAGTAAACTATACTGTGCTTATAATGTTATCAGCAAAGCTGATGTGGTCCAAGGAATGATACAAGTGCACTATAATATACACAAGGCACTGCCAAAAGCTACCTTAAATCTGTAAGGTTCTTAGGTTCTCTCAGATTCTATGCAAGTATTTACTAATTACTTCGATTTAAATACAGCAATGTGCAGAACGACATCATATACTATGCGTTCTTGGTTGGTGAGAAATAATGAGCAATACTGGAACCCCGTTTTACTACATTATGCCGCTTGTGAGGCCGGAGCAAGGCACGAACTTCTTGTTGTATTTCTGGTGGCAGCTCATCGATGACAGAGGGGTCAATCTCATCCACATTGTAACTCCATGATGCTCCTGTTCTTTGTTCAATTTGAGATGAACCACCCACACTGGAAGCCCCAGCTTCTTCGAAGGGTCTTTCTTTTGGCAGCTCAGATTGATTACTATCCAAACTGCTATCATTTCTAGACTGGGAGCCTGCAATATAACTCAAGTTTAGCAAGAGAGGCAAGGACGAGTCTTCATGTTTTCGATTTTAAAGCGAGACAGTGGCAGGACACAAATTTACCAACAGATAGCGGTGCTTTAACATCTTCAGTATTTTTAACACGTTCTGGCTTTTGTGGAGCGCAAGATGGATCTTGATTCTTAAAGAATCTCAATATCGAAGATGTTCCCTGCCATACAGTATCATCATAAAGTTAAGCCAAATCTTCTACAAACCCAACTTCCCATATACGAGCACTTGATGGCTAAAAAACAGGAAGACGACTACTTTGTTGCAAAATATATTCATTCTTCATCATCCTAGATTTAAGGTAGCATTCATGACATTATTGCAATGCCACAGACAAAAATGAATCAAAGAGATGGTAAAAATGATTTAAGAACCTTGTCTTTCACTGCTTTTCTTTTCTGCTCCTGCCTATTGGAACTAGGCACGTTAAATGTAATAACACATGGTTCTTCCCCATAATTAATGTTCATCTGTCGACTTTGATTCATTTGTGAGCAGTGCTCGCTTCCTGCATGGATATCCTTAATTATACAGACAGAAGGAAAAGAAAAGCAGTAGGTGGGATAACCAAGAGTTACATCCTGTGCAAGATACTACCTGAGGTCGACAAGGGTACAGATTCTTGGGTGAATTCATCTTGTATTTGATTTTCTGAAGAGCAACATGGATTCTGCAAATGAAAGAGTAAATCATGATTCTCATATTCCCGAGCAGAATCGTTTCATAGGAAATGATGACAAATAAACGACTAAGCATGCAATTAAATCATTGTAATTAGCATCGCACAGCATAGTATAATTATCATATAAAAATAGTGAAAATACGATAAGTGCTATTTTCCAGTGAAGTAATGCCATGGAAAGTAACTAAATTGAACACAACTGAGAAAGTGGGTAAAACGAAAGTAAAGCAACTGTAGATTGGAAACTGAGGCCACAAGAGGAGTCATAATGGAGTCAATCTCATAGTCAGTTGAAGCACAGAGAATCTAAAGATGATATATTTCCGCCCATAAGACACAATTACTATTAAATCTCATAGTATATACATTCTGGTTGCTTAGATTTCAGGTGCACAATTAAACGTAAACCTCAAAAAAAATAATTGAAAAACCTGGTCATTCAACAAATCCTTTTTGTCTTCCAGTTGATCCGAACTAGGCACAGCATGCTTGATCGTGGTTTCTCCACCAGGGAACTCAATCTGTGGCTTAGTTACATTCACCTCCGGGTTGCTTTCTTTACCTAAATCCACATTTCGCTTCCATCAGAGTGATTAAGACTGATTTGAAACTATATTTAGTAATTACACACAAAGGACAACTAGGAGACTGGAAATACCTGCAGGTGACAGAGGATCAGCTTCTTCAAAAATGGTATCCTGTGTTTGCATTGTCGAAGAGCAAGACGTATGATTGCCATGAAAGTATTTCGTGATTGAAGCTGTTCCCTGCAAGATGACATATCCACATAGTAAATACGATGCTATAAAAAAATGGATTGCATTTGTCCAAATACTTCTTTTCTGATAGAATAGTTGACTTTCTTTAATATGCTAATATTCTGAAGCATCAACCAGCAGATAATGATCGCAAATGTTACACGGCGTTTTGAGAAAAAAGAATCAATATCTAACGGTTCTTGTAAAGTTCTTTAGGGCATGCTGCAAATGACCATTTAGAAGTGTTTTAAGCGGTTGTAAATAGGGCAGAGACCTAGAAATCAAAGTGGAAAGGTAGAAACAATGGATGAACCATACACTATATACTAGGAACCAAGTTTGGTAAAACTTACAGATGGTATAGGAACAATTTTACTTGCTGAAACAGAAAGCGACGTTATTCCCCATTGGTTGTTTTGATTTCCTTGTATTTTGGCTGTGTATGATCCCAAGTATTCTCGTAGTGCAGCTTGAAATAGACTAAAAGCATCCTCTTGTATCTTGGCAGTCCCATACCTTAAGGGACAAGACTTCGAAGGAAACTTCTTATGTGAATCTGAATCACTGGCCTGAAGGGTAAATCATGGTCAGAACAAAGCAAAATGGAAAGAAACCATACCCAAAATTTAAGAGTATCTCCACTGGTAGGGGAAAATTTAATGGTAAAAAAGAGAAGGTTCGAACACAAAACAGATAGGTACCTTGTATGCAGTACCATGCATCATTAGTGTGTGAGCTATCCTTTTGTTCTGGTCCAAGTCTGATTGAAGACGCTCACTCAATTCCTCACAAAGTTGATTAAGCCAATGCTGAACCTGCAAAGAACCAAAAACCTGGTATGACGACCATTGAAGAGAATATATTATAGAAGCCCCTTTCATTCCATGTGTAACACAATGAGGAATTTCCCACATCCCCTTAATTTTGGTAAATATATGATTACTTGAAATAAAACTGAAATTTTGTTATGCTCGAATACCTATAAGTCACATTAGCCATTTCTGCATGCAATTTCTTGCGATTGTGTCATCTCAAATGAGACTATGAGAGAACCATAAGTCTGAAAAACTGTAAACCAGTGAGTGCAGAGTGCCAGTACAACAAAGAATGTGTGCGGCTGAATTAAATAGTGACATTCATGTAACTTCTCATGATGTTTATATTGAACTAAAAATTTTCAATAGAAGCAAGGAGACTTGGCATATTTACATTTCCCATTAGTTGAGTGACATTTACGAGATTAAATCCCATGATGGCCTAGTACGTGAGATCAAAATCATTCACCGCTAGTGCAAGCTACAAAGCGAATTTGTCTATTGGAGAGCATTACTTACAGAAGCAATCGTCTTCAAAGCCTGAGGTCCAGGAAATGTCTTCCCAGAACCATGGCTTTTCGGAAGAAGGCGCCCCTCAACTTCTTCCCCGCTGACCCCTCTAGCAATATTCCATAACCAGGTACTGTGATTCATGAATTATGTAGAGATCAGAAATGAGATCATGACAAGTTGTCATTCAAAGAAAATAATTCAATGATAGGTAGTCACCCGGTATTGATTCCATAGAGTTCTTGTAGTTTTGCCTCTGAAAACTGCAAAAGGTCACCAACAGTGTTAATACCCAGGTCACTTTGTAATGAACTCCCCAACTTTCCTCCAAGCTGCTTCCTGAAAACAAAGATTTCTTTACAACTATGCACTGTTTATTGGGAAATATAAAACTAAGAAACATATAATTAAATCTGGTTTTATTTTGTTCATGCTTCAAGCAATGTAGTTTTGCAATGCAGGTTGTAGTCACATAATGGGCATATCATTTTGACACAAATCTTTTATTCCGGGTAGAACAATCTCAAACTCACATTTTCTTAATTGGCAAGGGATCTAGCAATCCTTTTACAGATGAGAACGGAACAATAGTTTGTTGCGCAGGTTTATTCATACCACTTGCAAGTTTAGCCAGCATCTGATAACAAATCACATATAGTTGATGACACAAAAATCAAAATTCGTCATAAGGGTAAGTGTCCTTGACAACATGATAGTCCACAAAGGAAAACAAAATTAGAAAATTTGAGACTAAGGACCACTTTGGTTTCTACCTTATTATGAGCAATGCCAGCTGAACAAGTAAATTCAGTCTCCTTCAACACTTGCAACCTGAGTTCTGCAACAATGAGTGCCCCACAAGCTAATAGTTTATCACGTCGATCAACACTGCTCCTGCAAAGCCATTTTCGCACATTTTCTTTGGCATCACTGCTGTCCTGAATGAACCCAATTTCAGTATTATAACAGACTTCTAATGCAAGATGAGCATATATAAAACTAGAGGATCGAGTAATCCTGCTTTTGAATAAACAACGTTAATAATAAAAATTGAGAAGCAAAATTAGGCCTACTAGAAATTTTCAGAAAGTACACCATTATCCCCAAGTTCATTACCTAAGCTAAAACTTCTATACTATACTAAATAGTCAAAAACTGAATAAAAATAAACACAAACTCCAACACAAAGGAATAAATGCAGTAAGAGACTCAAAATGGTGTGTAAATGGATTTTAATCTGGGTATGTAAATGTTTAATATTACGTTGTTCTATTCTGCTTCATGATGCATGTTAGAGAGAGAGCTGAGAGGATGGAAAGAAGAAAGATAATCAAGAATCCAAGATCCATGTAAAACGTTAATGTTCCCTGAACTATTGATATATCCTGCTACTCCAAACACGCACAAATAAAAGAAAAAGAGACCAACTAAACATGTTCATCATGTTATCTCATAAGGGAATTGGAGACATATTATCTCTGCCAACCTATGCTATTTATGATAATTCAAATTGACACTACGCATTAACATTAAAAATAAACATAGTTCATTGACATGTGTTAAGTTTTAACTAACCTCGCTTTGAAGCCCCAAAACATGCGACTTGAGAGCTTCCTCTTCAATTACTTCCAAGCTCTCGGGAGGAGCTTCCACTAACATGGTTTCTGCTGCATCAGTAAGATCAAGATACACTTCGTCAATTGATGCCCTCTCACATCGACCCTTCATTGCCAGAATAGAAACCACCTACACAAAATAAGTTCATTATAAGTACAATTCTCTTAGAGAGTCGCTAATGATAAGAAATCCATAAGACATTAATGTCTCTCAAACCATAGAGACCTCTGATCCCGCATTGCGGTATGTGCTCAAGTCAGCTTTACCACGAGCTACTGGGACTTGGACCAGCTGAATTTGTGGGCAAACTTGCTTCGACTCAGAACCTCGCATCGAACTGAAAATCATGCCTCAGTTGTAGACTTGACACAAAAAAACTTTTTTGTTTATAAAAAAGGCACTAGAAGTTGTAACAAGAACACTATTATACCGTTTCACACCACATTTTCGGGCCTCGTAGCTGACAGCAATCAAGGCCCCACCTTTCCAGGCGTTATACTGTACCACAGCTGTTGGTAAGCCCCTTAAATCTGGTTGTTTCCTTTGCTCCACTGTAAGTGAGATAGACGATATGACTCCACGACAAAACCATGGATACAATTCTAAGATTTAGCGAAAATGGGGCCGTAAGAACAGAAAAATTCTCTCAACAGTGTTAACATCATTTAATGAAATGTCCCAAGATAATGTGTAAGTTATATAATAACGACTTATCCTAATTTATCCAAACGGAATTAAACGGGTGTGTGGAAGCATTTTCCAATTTCAATAAGCTAATCAGTTCAACAACAACAATTTTAATCCCATAGAGTAGCTTTCGTATGTGTTGCTTATTACTAGGCCATCATCAACCAAATAAGGTAAATTCCCTTCTCAAGTCGGAAAATGTTTCATTTCTACGTGTTATTCATTGTCTACTAGTTTTCGGCCAGCCTGTGAAACTTCAAGAGTTTACAACAATCAACAATTCACATTGACAAGATTACATTTCAGCATTGTTCTGCTCAGAGAGGCGAAATCGGTCTCAATTTTCTCGATCAAAGGCCGGAAAGCTATGGTTTTTAGTAATTAAATCACAATTTAATACCAATTATCCAAAAAACTCACATGGGAGTATCTAAAGACTGCATTTTTTTACTACCATTTATAAATTTCCAAACCCTAACAGAGTAACAGTCCCCATTGAAAAATACAATTACAGACCCAGAGAGAGAGAGAGAGGGGAGAGGAGAGGGGAGAGAAAGGGACCTTGAACGTAGAAGCAGTCCATGTCGACGTGAGCAATGACTCTGGAATCAGAGGTTTCAGGCCTTGCCACCGGCATTTTCTTCTCTCTTCTTTTTCCCTCCAAATCCAATTTCTTCCAGTAATAGTATACGACCGGCAAAAATTGTAGTGGGCGTAAGTTAGTAAAGACGTACGCCATTTGTCTAAAGTGCGCACAAGGTTTGCCCTCTCACATTGCCTTTGGGCTTTATGGAAAGCTTCGGCATTCAGACTACTTGGGCTTGAGTGGGCCACGAAATATTGCAAACGTCATGGTCTGAACTAGGAATGTGATATTCACACACTCTATTTTACTTTTCATACACTTTTTTAATTTTCGACCGTCGGATCGGATGAATTGAAGAAAATCAATGGATAGAAATTAACAAGGGATGTGTAAGAAGTAAAATGGGGTATGTGGATAGCACATCTCTCTGAACTATCCATCTTTTTTTCTTTCTTTTTTATCTTCTTGGAATCATCTTGAGATTAATTAACTTAATTTTAGGACCTTTTAGCTCTCCACATGTTCTGAACAAACCAACGGTTATAATAACAAATACTATTTTTATAATGAATTGTCAATTTGTTTGATTCATACTGATGACCAAATAGTCTCCAAATCAAATAAAACTTTATTGAGATGGTCTTTAGAAGATAATAAAAGGTTAAATTAGGATCTCATCCCTTGTCCGCGATGTTTTTACTAAAACCTTTCAATTTTTTATCAAAGTTCTTTTACTTTTGTTCACAGCAGCATTTGACTCGCCGACTCAACGTTTTATATTAATTTATTAAAATAATATCTTTCTCTTTCTCAAACTGAACCCAAAATAGTATTTATCGCCTAAAGTTAAGGCGATTAATTTACATTCTCAAATTTTATTCATCTCTCTCCCACGCAACTCCGCTCCATAAGAAGCTAAGCTTATATATATGCAACTAGGTTATCTTCACAAAACTATATGAATATATAAAACTCGTATGACGAAGGCGGCATAAGAATTATTCCAAACAACCAGCAAAACCAAAGCGTTTTAGTTGAAGCCTTGTATAAGAGGTGATGAACCAAAATTATAAACTTTTCATTATCTAAAGGTGCTTCCAGTCACCAACCACTAAACCCTAATATTCTGTCGAGGGGAGGATAACGGGAGTGTAATTTGCACGACGACACCAACAACCTTCATCTTTGCTCATCCCTTACTTCTCTATTACTAACAAAAAGTGAAAATTAAAACTTATAACGGGTCTTTAGGTTTTTAAGAACTTCGAAATGACGAAACGCAAGACAATTGAAATTTGAGTCAAGGGTAAGAATTTAGGTAAAACACAAGTCCAATCAATTCAATTCAATGTGTATATATGTTTTTTTGGTCAAATAGTTCAATATATTGAGGGGGTGTGATATTCACACACCTTTATTTACTCCTCACACATTTTTTTAATTTTTTGCCGTCAGATCAGATGAAATGAATAAGATCAAAAAACATAAATTAATAAGAGATGTGTGAGAAGTAAAAAAGGATGGGTTGATAGCACATCTCTATATTGAGCTATCTCCTTTGACTTCCTAACTTTCTTTTTTTTGGTCAAAGGTAAATATTATTATCACGCGCACACATATACATAGGTGGCCCACTTACAATACAAGCACAAAACAAAGATATAAACCTCCATAGCAACACAAAAAAGAGCCCAGCACAAACTTTGGGGCCCAAAACAGAAAAACACAAAACCAGAAAAATCAAGCAGCCGGTTTCCTCTGTCGTCGCCGGAGCACCAACCATCAACAATGAACCAGCTTCCCTTGCAGACGCGGAAGATCCAAAAAGGCAAAGCCCCATAAATGAAAAGGAGAAGACTCCACCTACCTGCAACAAGAACCACAGATATCCAAATCGCAACCACCAAGGAAAAGAAGCCAGTGGAAAATACAACAAGCAACAGCGCCGAGAGCGGTGGACAAGTGGATGGTGGTGTAGGGATGACAACGGTTCGGTTTTGAGATGGAAATGCTATATCCATCTTCATAATCACGAAAATTAACCATATTTATAACCGCAAATTAACTATCGGGGATTATCCATAACCATATCCACCAGGTAATGGATTTTCAAAAAACAAAAAAATATATATATTTATCCAATTGACGCATTATAAATTTTAGTAGATACTAAATCCGTCATTAAATAGCAATATCCAATTACAAAAAACTAACAATATATTTGAAGTTATTCATGATAACATGCATCAATTTCATGACAGTGAGACTCTTGAAGATAGATGAATCCAATAAACTTGTAATATTTGATAATTAATATATAAAATGATTCAATGAATCAATTTGGTTGAGTATAACAATAAAAATATTGAATTGATGAGGTTGTTGGTATGCAGCATGCATGATGTTTGGTGCATAATAAAGATAGTATAGAGTTTAATGCATGCATAATAAATTAGTATAAGGAGGGTTCGATCAATTGAATAAAATTATATTATATATCATATATATATATATATATATTTATATATATTTGGGTCGGATTCGAAGACGGATACGGATTGGGAACCCTATAACCATATCTAAAATCATAACCAAATAAAGTTCATGATTTTTCCCCATATCCATACCATACCCAAATTTGCATATTCAAATCCAATTCATTCGAGCGGTTATCCACGGTTATCGAATTTAATGGATAGAATTGTCATCCCAATGGTGGTGCACCTGAGCTGGAACTCTAAGCACCATCCGATTAACCCACAAAAAGTGGAAAGGCGAAGCAAGTACAGATCTGGAAATTTGTGGGAGTGAAGGAAGATAGAGCCAAATGGAATAGACAGAAGATGGATTTATTAGAACCATGTAGGTGAAAAAATAGTAAGAAGAAGATGAAGGGGAAGGTCGGAATTTGGGGCTTACCGATCGAAGGCGTAAGGGGATGGGATGGCAGTGAAAAAGTAACAGGAAAACAGGGGAAACACAGATAAAAAGAGAAATGAAGAAAAGAAATAAACAAAGAAAAAGGGGTTGCCGCCGACCCTGACCACTGCTAGGGCCGGCGACCAAGCGATTCGTTGGAATTTTTACCACTCACAACCCAGTGAGAAGACCTCTCACGCAGATAGAAAAACTCTCACCTTTCGGGAGAGAGAAGGTTTTTTTGACTTCCTAACTTCAATTTTACTTTTTTTTACTTCCTAACTTCAATTTAACTTTTCTATCAAAACCCATACAGGAGGATGGTGCGTCGTGTGTCTTTGGAACTTAGTTGAACTCTTAAAAGGCCTATAGGGCAAACTGTTGCACCGGCTCCTGCCATTGTCAGGGGAAGAGAGTGAGCTAGATGAATTTGAACCATGGTAAATCCAACCATGAAGAGAGAGCTTTCATCAAAAGCCATATTATATAAGGGTGTGTTATCTATGTACATTTTTTTACTTTTCACACATTTTTTTAATTTCCGGCTGTTGATTCGGATGAATTCAAAAAAATCAAATGACAGAAATTAACACAAGTTGTAAGATAAGTAAAAATAGGTGTGGATAACACACTCCTTTTATAAATACGATGGCATAGAATTTTCAAAAAGACGGGCCAAAGACCAATTTCCAACATCTATATTGTCCCCAATTTGGTAATTACCACCTGCACAATTCGTTAGGTATGAGATTTTATCGAAAAATGTCTTGGTATTAGTTGGAGTGGGGTTGAGATATTTAAACTTTTTTTTTCACAGAATTTTGGTCGATGTGGATATTTCAACAGGTGGTGTTGCTGTAAGATCCCACATTGACCAATAGAGAAAGAGTGATGTGCTTTATATGTACATGCCCACCTCCATATTGCACGAGGCATTTTGGGAACTCGCTGACATCGGATTCCATCGGAACCCTAAGCTAGTGAGTTCGGGCAAGAGCATTCACAAGATGGGTAACCCACTAGGAAGTTCTCATGTGAGTTTCCAGAAACAAAACCGTGAGTGTGTGGTCGGGGCCCAAAGCAGACAATATCGTGCTACGGTGGAGTCGAGCCTAAGATGTGACAACTGCTATTCACACATCTCTTTTTACTTTCCACACGTCTTTTGTTAATTTCTATCATTTAATTCTCTTCAATTCATTTGATCCGACAACCGACAATTGAGATGTTCAGTGAGAAGTAAAAATGAATGTGTGGATAACATCCTATAAAATAATTTAAGGGTGACAAATAATGTAGTGTAATTTCAAATCTAACTCCTCCAAACAAAAGTTGCATTGGGGTTTTTGTATTCATTAATTTATGTATTTTCTGACTAAAAATTCGATTATCATGTTTGTTTTTTAATTTTGTTTTCGTCAAATTTTGCTTCTTTAATTTTGACTTTTTACTGATTGCTTGTGCATGTCATATGAAGTGAAAACTGATTTAACGAACTCATAAGCATGCGATTCATCAAGAGCCTAGAAACCCTGAGCAGCAGATCACATGGATGGATGTGAACCAACTCTCTCCCACAGAACTATCATCATAAGAAGCTTGGACATGAGTGCAGCTATCTGACTAGTAATTAATCAACTTTTTGAAGCCTACTGAAAAAAAAGAAAAAAAAAAGAAAAGAAAAATTGAAGGAGCATATTTAATTCATGAACCTGGTTTTTTTGACTGATTTTTTTTTTTAACAAATTTAATATTGAAAAAAGGGGCACTTTGGTTTCAATCCCTAATCAACCTAATTGTTATAATTAAATCTTATTTGTTTAAATAATTTGATCAAAGTCCATGATATTATTTAATATATTTAACTCCTACATTTATGCATACAATATCCCAAAAGTTATAAAATTTAAACAAATTTAAATAATATTTTTACAATATAACAATTACTTAAAAATCAATAATATAGTAATATTATGCTTCACATACTTGTAGAAAAAAGATAATGTACCCATGTAACTATTGATATAGTTTAAGAAATAACTATTAACATATTTAAAATATAAAATAAATACATATAATCAGCATGGGTACATTCACAAAAAAACTATGAGTACAAATTAAATAAAAAATATGGGTACATATCAAAATTCAAAATTATGGTTACAAATTAAAACTAAAAAGAATATACGTACAAATTAAAAATAGAAACATATGAAAAAAATACTAAAATGATATATTTGGAAATGATTAATAAGTTTTTTATTTTTAAAATTGACAAATGATGACTTGTGAATAATTTTAATATTCAAACAATGACATGGAGATTAGTCAAGGAACTTTGATCAAAAATGAAAAAGAAATAAGGTTTCAATTAATGAAAAGAAAAATAAGAGATGAGAACCTAATTTATCCTTAATAAACCCTAATCATTATGCTCTAGTTTTGGTTTAGAACGTCTAAACTACTGACTAGCTAGCTAGCTAGCTCAAGGAAGAAACCCTAATGTATACTTGAATTTTGGAAAGAAAGAACATCTACAAATGGATATTTGTTTTCCTTAGATTGCTTGAAGGTATATGTGTTTTAGTTAGCCTTGCTTTCCCAAAAAGAAGGTAAAGTAAAAGTTAAAAAAAGCTTCATGAAATTTTGGGCAAGTCAAAGTGCCAAACCAAACTTGAAACTAATGAGGAATCGAGACCAAACTAGCTAGCTAGCTAAAGGAAGAAACATTGACAGGCTAGAAAAAAGAGGGGAGAGAGAGAGAGAGAGAGAGAGAGAGAGAGAGAGAGGTACTGTACCGACCTACTGGGTTGCTTGAAGGGAAAACACAATCTCCAAATATGAGGAGTTTGCCTTTTTCTGTATATGGAAGTTTCTTGAGGGAAGAAATAAATTTCCAAATCTGAGCGACCCTACTTTTTCCATTTTTGAAGCATAAATTCTGAGACAAATGATAACACTAAATAGATTGACGCAAACAAGACACGGTGATTGTCCTGACTCAGATTTGCTTCTCTAACAATACCAAACAAAAGCCAAATGGTCTACGGAAAGAGAATATGATGACTCAAAGAAAGGAGAAAGGAGAGTAGTCAGAAGGAGCAGATTACCCAGCTTCTTTACAGAAAGTGAAATATTATATATAATTATTATATTATAATTTGAAGCAAGTTTGTGAAGCTGCTCAACTGTCTTCGATTAGGAGGAGGATTCTCTTACTTTTATTCTCATTTTATTCTCTTCTTTCTTCTTACATATTGATTTTATCTTATTGTTTTTATAAAAAAATTAATATAAAATATTAACGTATTTAAACCGTAATGATTCATATAGAAAAAGAATCAAGAGAAGAGAGATTAAAAATGATGAAAATCCTTTATTCGAATAAAGTTTTTCGTTGTTCACGCCATTTGTCCAACTACTGCAACAAAGCCCTTCAATCAATGGGATTGGATTGGACATATGACCCGACAAAGTCTTTGTGTCGTACACACCACCTGCGTCTAGGGCTGCATGATGTCTTTTTCAACCAAGTACCAAGCACAGGAAAAGACTTGGCTGCAGATCCTGCTTATCTCTAATTCCGATTGAATACGTGTTCAATTTTTTATTGAAAAAATCAAAATTTAGACACGTGTAGAGTTAGAATTGGGTGTAAGCAGTATTTACTGTTGAATTTTCAGCAGCCAAGTTCAGTTCCCAAGTAAAACAATAGTGATAATAACAACTTATCCAAATAATATTAAAATAATTACTCTATTTGCTTCCTTAAAATAATACAATGGTCGTTAATGTTGTGCACAACTACAATTAGATGAGGCATTTAGGAGCATTGGATCAAGGAGTTTCAAAAAATGATGAGTTTAAAGTCGTACAAATGTTGTTAATTAAGTTTCTCGTTTTACTAACATATATGTTAGTTGTTGAGATTTAAAAGAGATACATGTGAAATTTATAGGACATGTTAGTGTTGAATTTGAGTTTTGTCACATTGTCGGAGATGTAAGGTTTGAGTTCAGTGTCAGATGGTTGAGGTTTAATGACTATGTCTAAATACGTGTCATGAGAATAAGGTTCAATATGAGCTAAATTCTATGTTCAAATTAATATCTTAAATTAGAGAAAAACTTGCATGAACATATATCACTTGTTCTAACATTTCTTATCATGTGATATGAGGATCTACATGTGTGTTTACTCGGGTCTAACTATGGTCCTAGACTCCTATATTGTAGCTAGGTTCAAGGCCTATGTTTGAGGAAGGGGTGAACTACAGCACATGAGTGGATTGGAGCATGAAGTTCATGGTGCGAGTTTACGCTGATGATCTCAGGTCAACTAGGGTTTGAGCTGTGTTTGAAGGTTTAGGTTTGGTTATGGGGTCTGAGTCTCTGGTATGGGTAAAGTTTTCATCTGTGCAAAGGAGGATCAAGAACTTAAATTTCATGAAATAAAGTTGCTAAATATGATATTTAATATGAGACTTTAAGACATTATAAAAAATTATCATTTGTTTGACGAATAACGATTCGTAGGACAAATAGTTTTTACCTTATAAATATCATGTTCATTGAGCAAAAATGGTCAACGTTTTGGTTTTTGCAGAGATTTTGGCTAAACGAATAGAGTTCACGGGCAAAGTTATAGTCGTCATGTAACTTTAGCTATAAAATTTTGTCAAGCAAAATTAGAGGTGACGAAATGGTATTTAGCCCGAGAAATTTTTTTCATTAAAAGGTTTTTTTTTATATTTTTTTGTGAGATTACATCTTAGACTAAAAATTATGAAATTCTAAATTCACAAATTTCATGAACCTAGGTGATATACTTTTTCCAACACGATTGAATGCTCTTCTAAGTCCCTTCTCTTTCCCTCAAGATGACACTTGACTACAAGGAGGAAAACACCAGATAGTATACACGTGTTTCTTTTTAAAGGTTTATCCAACCGCTTATTGCTACGCATACAAATCAGTCTTCACGGTGCATGCTTGTCCGCTCGTTTCAGACTTCAGAGGCTTCCAACTCGTGGAAAGTTGAATTGGTTGCATTCACTTTGATGAGTTCGTACTTGTACTGTGAACAATGATCGGTTTTAATGCTAGGATCCAACTTCTGTTGCCTCCAACTGTTCCTCTCCCCCTCCCTCTCTCTCTCTCTCTCTCTCTCTCTCTCTCTCTCTCTCTCAATAGTTACACGTCTTAGCAACCTCGGCCTTGACAAAACAACACCAACTTGACTGATGCATCCATCAGAATCACTGCGCTCCGGAAAAAGGTAATATAAAAGAAACCAATATGCAAAAGGGAACAGTAAAGAGACCATCCAAAACAAACCAAAGCCCCTTGAGCTATTTTGGGCACCACATTTTTAACACGCAAATGAGTTTCACACACTATTTTTTTCCTTTGATCATACAGATATCTGTTTAATTCTTATTTGTAAATCGAATAAAACAAAAGAAAATCGGAGGACAAAAATAATGAGTTTCAGAAAAAGGAAAAATATGCAGAAATCAGTTTACCATTAAAAAATTCACCTCTCCAAAATTTTCTTCTATATATGTAGTGAAGTTTCAGCTCCATTCTCCTAGCCTTCAAACCCTTCATTCCAATCCCATGAAAGTTAACAGCAAACCATCCTTCAGTTGACTGCCTTCACTTGCCTCGCTTGCAGTTCTTTCTTCTTCACCCAATCGAAACCCATGCCTTTTCTAAAACCCACCTGAGAGATTTTCCATTTTTATGTTCACATCTTTCAAAACAAAATTCCTACTTTTCAACTTGTGAAAAAAAGCAAGCTTGCATGTAAGCACTTATTTCCCAAATTGGCTTACTCTTCAATTCCCTCCAATTTCTTTGCTTGCATTCCACTGAACAAGAACTAAAATTTAGAGGCATATTTTACTTATAAGCCCTTGTCATCCAACACATAAAAAAAATGGAAGCTTTTCATCCTTCTCTCACCTTTCCCTTCTCCTACACCTTCAACACCACTACTAGTGCACTTGGTGGTGGCATTGCTGAAAATATCGCCACATCATGTCCTAATCCATGGATGGATGCTAGGATATGGTGCAAGCTCCCCCATCGGCTCCTCGACCGTGTCATCGCCTTTCTTCCACCGCCTGCCTTTTTTCGCGCTCGATGTGTTTGCAAGAGGTGGTACGCTCTCTTGTTCTCCGACACCTTTCTTCAGCTCTACCTCGAAGTATCTCAGCGCCGCCATTGGTTCTTGTTCTTCAAGAACAAGAGCCTCAGGGGAAGCTACATATACAGGAACAAAAACATTGGAGGAAGCAACGGTGACAGCAACACGGGTGGTACTAATTGTGAAGGTTATCTTTTTGATCCTTATGAACTTTCATGGTATCGCCTTTCGTTCGCTCTACTTCCCTCCGGCTTCTCCCCAACTTCGTCTTCCGGCGGTTTAATCTGTTGGGTTTCGGATGAGGCTGGCCCGAAAACTCTCATTCTATGCAACCCAATTGTTGGTTCTATGTCTCCATTGCCTCCAACTCTAAGACCAAGGCTCTTGCCTTCCATAGGGTTGAGTGTCAACCCTACATCCATTGACGTAACTGTTGCTGGAGACGACTTGATCTCTCCATACGCTGTGAAAAACTTGACTGCCGAGAGCTTCCATATCGACGCAGGCGGGTTTTTTTCGCTGTGGGGAATCAATTCTTCCCTCCCAAAACTCTGCAATTTCGAATCAGGTCAAATGGTTAATGTTCGAGGAAGATTCTACTGCATGAACTACGGTCCTTACAGTGTCTTAGCCTATGATGTGGCAGCAAACAATTGTTGGACGATTGAGGCCCCCATGAGAAGGGCCCTGAGATCTCCAACCTTGATGGAGAGCAGTGGGAAGCTGCTTTTAGTCTCTGCAGTTGAGAAGAGCAAGCTCAACGTGCCGAAAAGCTTGAGGATTTGGGGGTTGCAGGCTTGTGGAACAACTTGGGTTGAGATGGAGAGGATGCCACAGCAGCTCTATGTGCAATTTGATGACCTGGAAAATGGGAATGGGTACCGTTGTGTTGGACATGGAGAGTTCATCACCATCATGATTCTGGGTTCCGACAAGGCGTTGCTGTTCGATATGTCCAGGAAGAGGTGGCAGTGGATTCCTCCGTGCCCTTACGTTCATGCTGGGGTTGATGGGGACTTGCATGGCTTTGCTTATGAACCCCGGCTCGCTACGCCGGTCACTGGGCTGCTTGATCAGCTCACTACAATTCCTTTTCAGGCTTTCAGTGCTTAGGAGGGTTCAAGTTGCAATGTGATATAAATACGTAGCCGTAGGAAAGTGGCAGTGAGGTCGGTGTTAGTAGGTTTAACCCAATCTACTGAGGAGCTACTTGTTATATTTGAAGTAATCTGCTGTGTGCTTTGTCGTTCTCTTCTACCTGGTGTATGAAACAGGAGATAGTTTGCATAACTATTGCGATAAATGTAATAATATTTCCTGGAATTAACTACAAGATTGAAAACGGCTAAACCACCCATTGGACCGATTATAATAACGTGCCATTTCTGAAGGTCGAAGCTAAGACCTCCCGCTTAAAATTAAAGGGGAATACCAATTTTAGGTAAAGGGGAATGTTTTAAAGCTTCTCTTCCCTGCTTAGGGTTACCACTAGGATGACGCTTGTGCCGTTTCCGAGATCTATCATATTTCTCCATTCTTAAGCTACTGTTTCAACTGTTAATCAAATTGATCAACAAGATTTCGATTGATGAAACGAATGATTAGTTGACAACAAAAACTGCCAGCCAGCCCTTACTACTAGGGAATGGGGACATATACGCGACGACTAAGACATTCACATGGAGATTATACGGTTCTCTTAACAACACATGACTTTGCATTACGCGGTTGAAATGAAAGTGAAACAATGCCAAGAGTCCAGGACAGAGACTCCATTTCCAAACAAACAAGCATGAAGCGTGCGGAGCATACAAATCAATTCCTGTACTCCTTTAACACATGTTGAATTTTACAGTTCGACAAGCAAAGTAACATTCATAAATGGCTTCTTATCAATTGCAGATACGAGGATTTCGAACAGTATAATATAAAAGGTACAAGTTCAAATTAAAATCAAATGAAAGAACGTAGCTTAAGCTTTCTTATGTTCCTATGTTCGTACATAAGCACATATTTAAGGGAAGAAAAAAAACAAAAAAACAAAGGGTTAGTATATGATGAAAAGATCAAGAGACTTGCTATTGTATATTCTCAAAAATTTCGGGACTAATGTGTTTGCCTGCCAAGTTGGGGTCTTCCAGTTATTCGTCACCCGCCTTCATCCCCAAACTAAAGCTGACAAAGTTTCTGCCACTCAAAGCTACAACACTAGATGGCCTTCATAAAGTTGATGAAACTTCCTTTATATACACTTCAAAATAGGGTGGATCAAAGGGTTGCAATTTTTGATATTCAACTCTATTGACTAAACTTGTCGTTAAGTCTGACCTTACAAATAAGGTGCGCTTCCATCTCCTGATGGATCGTATCCCTTCTTGACATTCAACTCGATTTTCCAATGTATCATTTAAGTCTAACCTGGAGAATGAGATGGACATCCCTCTTGAAGATGGACCGTAGCTCCTCATTAGCTGCCATGCCAATTCTCCTGTTTCAGAAGCATGTATTTCAATTCAAATTGGCTCATGTTGAAAGCAAAAGCAGTGATTCCAATATGCTAGGACTTCAGTATTTACCCTATTTTATTGCCCTTCTTTCCTACAAGAATCTTGCGTTGACTTAATTTGTTCGTGATAAGATGTTGTTCAATCCGAAGAGAGCCATCTCGCAACTCCTTCCAGTCCATTAACCGATGTTCAATAGTGTATGGGATTTCCTAAGCAAGCAGAAATTGCCATTACTGAAGATCCTCAAATTGCTTATAAATTCAGACCTTGGGAATGAAAATATAATCAGATAGAAACGATAGCCTCAAAGTACTTCGAAACTGAAGATATACCTGATGCACATGGTCTAACAACCTTTCTCGGACAACTTCTAATGATATATTCTTCATAACTTCCTCAGTCATGATGAATGGATCTTCATCCCAAGACCGTTTAATGGCCTAAACATAAAAAACCACCGAAGAACTGAGATGTGGGATATAGTGGACACCAGTAACATTAGCTAGAAAGATGAGCAGACACATGTAAACCAGGCATATCTTGAAAACTCTTTCCAACCGAAACATAAATCTAAAGAAGGCCTTCGTAATAGAATATTTTTGACAGGTAAATGTCACAGGAAATGATGACAATGAAGGCAATACTAAAATGCTCACATGCCTGATCCATCAAATATTGAGTAAGATCTTTCACTCCAGAGCCCTTCAGACCAGAAATCATGAAACGCCTACAAGGTTAAAGAAAGAAATAGATCGTGAGATATACGTTTAAAAACCCTGGCGAAAAGAGAAAACACACCATCTTTGATTTTGTAAAAGGAAACACACCTTTCATAACCAGGAAGATCTTTGAATTCCTCAGCAACCTTTAACAAGTCTTTCTTCTTCTCAACTAAATCAACCTTGTTCATACATAAAATTCGCTTTTGTACTGGGTGTGGTAGTGCTCCCATACGCTTGATCAATCCTATAACCCTTACATCAGGCCTATATAGATGGAAATACAAAGAACTGAGTGATTAGGGACTAAACACTGATGAAATTTAGAAAAAAAGGGGGAGGGGTGGCATTTCGCTAGCCGAACAACAAATTGTTAATAAACTTGAGTGGCTGAAATAATGCAGGGAATGAGGATAATGGCTGAAATTAAAAAAAAAAAAGCACTATTATCAAAAGCAATAAACATTTGCTAGGATAGGTTTCCTTAGAGTCAACCATGGGATTACTTGAAGAAAAAAAAAAATAATAAAGTTACAGGGTATCATATGGAATGAATCACTAACCTGGTAAGATGCCTATGGACGTCAAATATAACTATGAGCACATCGTATAAAGTAACTGAACTCCAAGCACTTTCTACGCGAACCTTGAAATCCTTGTAAGGACATCCCTTGTTGCTTAATGTAAGACCTGGAGTATCAAAGAAACACTGCATAGGCACACATGAAGACAGTCAATAAATGGCTCAAAACGTGGACAAACAACTGCAAGATATGTCATATGCCACAATTTCTGTGCTCCAGTCTGTGAGGAGAAAACATAATAATAACATGTCTACACATCACTAGATGAAAGTAATCGACGAGAATAATATGCAAGGACAACCCATCACCATTACCTTTCCTGTATCAAACACACTCATCACTGTATGAAAGTAAGTGTCGCAAGCTCATCACATCTTTTTTGTACCATAAATTCATAAACAAAGAACTAGGATAAAGAAATGAATTGCATATTGTAATTCAAATGATTGTGACTAATTTTCAGAGCTCATTAGGACATAATATAACTTAATCAAAGCATTCCCAGTCCAGAAAACCTGGTTGATTATAAGCTAAAAACAAGAAACATACAATTTGTGTGTCTCCTTTTGTCATAACTCCTAATACTTCATGAGTTGTGGTGTTTGTCTTCCGTGAAACAGCGGAAACCTTCGTCCCAACCTATAAGAAATGCAGAAACATGTGATAAATCTGCACGATCTGTCACCAGAAAGGTTCTGGTTACAACAAAAGCCAGTAAAAAGTTTACAATCCTCTGATATGGTAAACTTTTTTTTTTTAAATATTTCCACAAAACATTTGTATCCTACAAATTACATAGTTTACGAACAAAGTATAATCTCCCAAGCCAGTACATATCTCAAATAGAGGAATTTCAAAGCTTCTTCATTTGTTTCCCTCCAAAGAAATTTTTGTTGGGACAACTTCGGACATATTAAGAAGCTCAAGCCTACTTTGGCCTTGAGAACTATTTGATATCTATCTGAGAAAAGTGCAGTGACCATGAAACAGCTATTGATATCGCTTTCAGACAAATTAGGCAGATTGTACCATATCCATGGTGAATAATACATAATACTGAGCAACACAGACGAACCCTAGTTGCCATACAATATTAAACCATGACCAGTTAGGCAAATGAAAGAATCCACAACACCAACTTCACCCAAACCCTTGTCCAACGAAACAATCAAAGGCCTCAAACACTGCATTATACTCATCCTAAGGACCTGCTTATACCCTACTGAAAACCCCATCACAAAATCATCTTCTTTTTTTCCGGAAATGAATTGCCAAATCATCAAACAAACTGTCAATCAACTGAAAAAATATTATCATTAACTAAACCAACACCATATCCAAATCATAAACCACAGTAACACAGTCATCATTTAATATTATCATTAACTAAACCAACACCATATCCAACAGTTAATTAAACCTTCCCCCTAAACCCCCCCCCCCTTTTTTTTTTCTCCGTCTCTTCTAAATTAAACACATTTAAACCGTAAAATCCAAAATAACAAACCATATAATTGGTCAGAGCAGACTTTCCGGCATTCGGAGCACCAATTATCCCTACAGACAGCGCCTTTTGGTCCTCCTCCTTCACCATTTCCTCCTCATCCCCTGATTCCTCATCATCTGCGCGCTCCAATGCCGCCTCGAGAAGCGCCTTAGCAAGCACTCTACTCTTTTGCTCCTCCTCTTCCTCCAAACGCTTCAATTTCTCCTTCTGGGTGTCCACCCCAATCAATTTATTAGCTTTTGATCTGTACTTGTTGTCCCAAGTCGGCTTCTGAGGAGGTTTGTGTTTGGAATCCGAACCAACGGATGGTATGGCGTAATGGGTACTGTCAAAAACCGAGTCTGAACCATTTTCGGGGTCTGAGAAAGATGGGTTGTGACCGGAGTCGTCCTCTTGCGGCTGAGCTGCGTAGAACCGGTGGAACAAGGAGGCTGGGTTTAATGGGGTTTTGCTGGGTTTTGAAGAGAGGGTTCTCAGAACTCTCAGAGCTTTCATCTCAGCAGCTAGATACCAAGCATCGAGAGAGAGAGAGACAGAGATTGACTTTGTGTGCGGGCGGGCTGTTGGGGTTTTAGGGGTTTAGGCTTGAGGGTTCGTCTTGTCACTCTGTATTGCTACGAGCAAGTGTTTATATTTTTATTATTTTTAATTTCTATGGTCGATTTTTTTTTTTTTTTTTGTTCATTTCTTTCTCTTTCTTATAGTTAGTCTTTTTTTTTTTTTTTTTAATTTTTTATTAAAAGGATCAGTTGGTGGTTTTGTTTTGGCAGTATTACAACTACTTTAAAATCCAAGGCCTCGTGTGTTATTCTGCTATGACGAGGTGGATTTTAGTATGCCAAAAACACAACTTGATCCGCTAAATGTCGTAATACAAGTAGTTGAAAATATATATATTTTTTTCAAATATCCAATTACTTGTACTATAACAGTTGATCTACCAGACTATTTCCGACACACTGAAAAATTTCTCCTTGGATGATGCAGCCACAAATATAATGGCATAAGAAAGTCATAACTAAAAGTTCAAAGGCCCTATAATAACATCATCGTTCATAAATAATACCAACCAAGTTTATAACCACATTTGAAATATTAAGTCAACTGAAGAATATTGTCGATGAACAAAATGGAATCCTTTAAATATCCCTAATCCTAAAAAGTTTGCAACAAAATCTATGGGGAGTATGAAAAAGAATATGAAAGTTACATTATAACTTTGACATTTTTGCTCTTCTACTTAACGTTCTTGCAAAGAATACAACACGAATCTATGACTGGTTAGTCCTGTAAACCGCCCTTCACTTCGAATAAACTCTGCAGGACATGGAGCGTGCATCGGCATGAGGTTCCCAGGTCCATACGCCAGCATGAGATTCCAAAGGCGCAAACACTGTCATCGTCGTCCCATTGCTGCTATTTGATCTAAAATGCCATTCGACCAGCAAGCCTGCCCTCCATGATCCTTCTGTCTATGGCTGCATCAATTGAACTCATCTGAAAAAGAAAACCGCAATGAGATCATCAGAGAGGGACCGTGTGCATGATTCACTTGGTTAAGCCAGCTTAAATGGATTGGTCCTATGATCTAACCGAAGAGATACAAAACTTTATGAAAGAATCTGACCTGGCCAAGTCTGGTTTCACTGTTCAATGATAAAATAATGTTGCTACAATTAACAAAAAATTTGTTGGTCTTGACATTGTTTCACTCGAACCCCCACACCGCAAAAGAAAGCATGGGGAGAGTGAACAATGGATAAATGTAAATTTTAAATGAGCAAATATATACATTCCGAACTTAACTGAGTACGATGCTAGATAGGAGAATCCTTGAGCCCACAGAAGCAAGCTTGTCAAAATTGTAATCACTAACTAACAGCAAAATTATTGTAAATACCTACTTGAACCTTTTGATGCAGTTGCGTGGAAACCGGAGAATGGCAGTATAAACAAAACAGCATGCCCATCAACCAATTGGGTTGGAAAGCAGAAAGACAGACGATTAAAGGTTCACATGTTCTTTGTTAATTTGTTTCGTTTCAAAAGTAAAAGTTCAAATTCATACAGTAAATACCTCTCTAATCAGGAAACAATTGGTAAACAACCCAATCTGAAAAGCCTGAACATAAAGCCTACCTAGCTGGTTAGAGCAATGCAACTCCGTAAATTAAAGAGGTAGTATGACTTACCTGGCTAGTTTCATCATGCACCTGATACTTTGCCAATGACATTCTTCTTTCCTCCTGCAAATAAAATTAACCAATGTAACAAGTTAGCAACAACGAACAAGACTAGCAAAGTGGAAAAATAATCATTTAGGAAAATTAAGAACGACTTACCATGGACATAGCCTCATCATCCCAAACTAGATACACCTCATTAGCAGCTGGCTGGGGAGCAGGAGCTTTGTTTGCAATTACAGGGGGTGGTCCAATTGATGGACCACCAGTGTTTGGACCAGATGCATAAGAGTGTGAATTAACACCTGTAGTAATTAAATGAAAAGGATATGTCAGATTCACAAGCCTTGCACATACGGAATCTACAATCCAAAGGCATCAACATGGAGAATTTAGCAATGTGGGAGGTATTCATTATTGCAGTGGGAAAATAAATAAGGCTTAGCATACCAGAACAATTACAAGAAGGAACATAAAAGATGCCTTTGCAATATTCAAACATTTAAGATAACAAAGCGAAAACTAGCCGTTGATAGCATATCCAAATTTGAAGTGACTAAAACAGAACTCTCTACAAGGATCTCAAAAAGCAACTTGAATGCTAAAGAACAAAAGAAAATCTGAGGCAGCTACAACTTATTTTATCAGACATGAGGGATAAGTCGAAGTTAAAGCAAGAAGACAGCTCTGACACCATACTGCTATCATGAACGCAAAGGAAAAAAACACATTTTTGAATTTTTCGAGACTTTAAATGAGTCGAACTCTTCCAATACTAAAATAATCTTCAGTTTTGAAAATTTCGAAATGCAGACAGTTTGAATTGCCTTTAAACAATAAAACAATTGTAGAAAAACAATAACTAAATGAGCAATTATGTAAATCAATAATAAGAAATCAAAACTGAGACACTTAGATAACTACTTGTTTGGAAAGTTTTAGCACCTTGATAAGCATCTGTTGAGCCTTTAACTTCAACTGGAGAACTAAAGGGAATACTGGTTGAAAGCAAACGAGGAGAAAAGGGAGAACTTTGTGTTGGTACATTATTTATACCAACAACAGGAAACAGGGGTTGTGATACAGGAGCAGGAGGCATGGATGTAGTAAGCCCAGGAGGAGCTATATGTGGAGGCAGAGGTCCGGGGATTGTTGTTGATGGTAGAGGTGGCCTCCCATTCTGCACAGGGAACAATGGTTGCTGCACATAACCCAATGAGGAAGGAGGAGGTACTGAGACTGATGGAGGCTGTGGATACCATGGCTGGGGACGAGGTGGAACTTGCCAAGCATTCGGAGGCACTGGAACTGCAGAACTGTACCTGGAGTGAACAAAAACGAAAAGAAACAAACAGATAACTTGTTTATGTAAATGCTAATTATGTACTGCAGACAACATAATTTTAAAATTTCACAAAGCTGGTTAGAGAGGACATGCAAGAACCTGACAGAACACATACATTGGCCGCATTGCACCCAAAGGTGGTTGGGGAGGATATGCAATCCCCATCGAACCTGGCACCATACCACCAACAAACTGGGTTGTTGGGATGTCTACTTTAGCTACTTTTGATGGACCGTCTTCATCTGCATATAAATAGAGATATTTAGAAAATAAACTTAATATACATGATTAATGCTATAACTTCAAAAGAAGCCATAAACTACTCAAAATGATAGGTATTGCACACTTTTTCTTGGTTTGATTTATCTTTAGCTTATAAATGAGATATCACTTTCAAATTTTATTGCACAGACAAGATAAAACCATGACAAAACATTTTATGCAGGAATTCATATATGTCCAGATTAGGACATCCGGATCCATATGAATGTGTATTTGCAAAAGTACACATAAGCACAACTTGGTTCAACCAAGAACACATGAGAATTTGAAAAACTATTACATGGGCAAAATACAATCATTAAACTACTTATATTGAATAAGTATTACATGGATACTGCTATGAACACTCTGATGGTATGTCTAATTCAATACAAACAAAGAAGTTCAATATCAATGAGTCCATCTATGCATAGTTGCATCTACCAGCACATCCAGGTCATAATTTAATGTGAGTCAAACCCAACGACATCATAAACCAGTTGAATTTGAGCATTAAAATAAAATAAAAATTCACACGTCATCAAATACCAATGATGTTAACATAACATTAAAATAAAATATCAAAAATTGTCTGGATAAACATCAATTACTTGTACGGATCCTTTACCTTCCTCTCCATAATGTGCAGCCAAGACGTGCGGTGGGATTCCTTGCATCCCATATATTTCAATATCCGTTGACTCCCTGTCAGCCTTCGCATTGGGAACTCTATAAAACAGAGTTTTAACAGTTTGAAAATCAGTAGAATGAAATTATGATAAGGAAGTATTTGAGGCACAACTTATATATAGTCAACATTGTTTAACCCTACTCTATAATAGTTAATGAAAAAGATCCAGTGAGATAGTGTAACTACAAACAATTAATAACTACAACCATCTATGACAAACTTATTATGTTCCAGTTAGAAAAATTGAACCATGGCTTTTGATTATGTTTTTTTCTTATTAGAAAAATGGAAGACAGGTAACAGTTCAAGTAGAAATATATTGACAGTTACATTTTGGTCCTAACTCCTAATACAGTAGACAAAGTTTAAGTTTAACTTCATCATCAGCATATATTTATATCCATTACAGAATTATCTATGGGCATAAAAACCCTCTTAAACTTATACAGGGTAAGAGTTTAAATCAGTATATTATCTTCCTGAGGTTTCATGGGCTCTCTTATTATCAAGCAGGCCCCATATGTATATGAGTTCACATTACAGTATATCCCAACAAAACGAAACCCAATTCATATTAACAGCCTCATTGTTTCCTGGATTCCCAATTGTACCAAAATTACAAGCACTCACAAAATATTCCCCAGTCCCATACTTTTGCACTTGATCCACCTTCAAGCTACCAAAATTATAAACACCTACAACCCAACTTTGCTCGAAAATCTAAGAAACGGTCAGAGCCTATCAATTCCATTGATTATTAAGTTGCCCCTATGCAGCTAACAAAAAGCTAAAATCCCAAACTATCTTCAGCTAAAATTTTCTACAACTGCCGAGCCCGCATTACAAAATTCACACCCAAGTCCCAAATGTCCAAATTGTGCGATTTTTCGAAACCATGAATTTCTATGAAGACCCAAATCTAATTATAACAAAACAAAAACGATAAATATCATAAATTTACACAGCAAAAACAAAAACTGATCAATATCATATTCTAAAATAACAAATTCAGCGACGAAACAAAAAGAAAAAAAATTAGGGTTTTTGACAATTGGGGGAAAAGGTATAGAAAGCCATACTTGGTGACGCTCTCTTTGTGGACCTGGAGGACGTGAATGGCCATGCCACCGGCGGTGGAGAGCTTCTTGTGGCAGACATGGCACTTAAAATGCTTGGCTTTCTGGTGCTGCACCAGTATCTTCTCATCGTCGAACTCTCTATCGCAGTAGTAGCACCACACCTTCGACGCCACTCTCTTCTTCTTCTTTCCCATATTTCCCTTCTTCCCCCTCTACCCTCCTTCTGCAACCCTCTTCTTCCTCCTCTCCTCTGGTTCTTCTCCTCCTTGTCTTCCTCTCTCTCTCTCTCTCTCTCTCTCTCTCTCTCTCTTCTCTCTGAGCCTTTGGTTTTGGTATTTGAGTTTTTGTTTTGGGGTTTTTTCTCCCTGTGATCTGTGATTTGTTGAATATCATGTATTTGTATTTATAGTTTATAAATTTTTATTTTTACCCAGTAAGTAATTGGCTAGGGCTTTTTCCAATTGGTTCTAGTAGATAAGAAATAAATAAAAGGCTGGGCACATATTGGGTTTACCAGAGTTGAGGGCCAACTCACTTCTTGCCCGCTCACGTGATACCATTAATTTACGTATTATGTCATATGACAACGATAGTCACACTCAAATTTACAAAAACACATGTTGTCTCGTAAGAATATAATCCATCATTTTTCTTTCCTTTAGACAAAAAGTTTGTTACTCGATAAAGTTTAGACCGGATATTACTTAATCAAACCGCCATTGGCAATTGATCTTGTCTAATTATATTGCGATTTAATAACGCTCTTTCAAGAACATATACGACATGTTACTTACCAGGAATTGGTATTCATGGGTATCATTCTCATTCCCGACATGTCTTGCATTTACTGACCCACGACATGCCCTTAACGTGACTTTCCATGATCTTTTGCACATAAAACCCATCTCAGATTCTCGGTTAGTTCCATCCAAAATGTTTGACAATTGCCATGAGTTAAGAAAAAAAAAGGGTAATTGCACCATCATCCTCCAACACTAAGATTTAACTGAAAAATAAGGGGTGATGAGTACACCTACAGTTGCAAGTGAAATTACAACCAGAAAGAAACTTGTGATAACATCGTCTCAGGTTCAATAGCAGCCGGCAAAGACGAAAGTAAGCGTACATGTATCAAATGGATTCTTAAACAGTATCTAGTCTGCAGACTGCAGCATTTAAATTTGTGTTCTTCGTTCTTCTTACAGTGGAAACGGGGAAACAGCGTATCCTACTCTTCTTTCTTGGAGGATTGGGAAGAACTATCAGCGCCACCTTTTAACTTGCTTACACTAGCTTCGGCTTCAGCAAGAAATGCAGGATCAGGCTTGTGTTGGTCTGAAGGCTCTTTCATTGCCATATATATGTAAAATGCGATAACTACGTTGACAGATATAACAGCAAGGAATCCGCTCAACAATGTGAGTGAATAGGGAGACATCTCGCTTACACCTGCTTCAAATGAATAACAGCCTTGCTCAGAGAACCCAAAAGGAAACCGAGGCAAGAAAACAATTTAATCCTAGCTACAAAAATGTTGATCCAGTTATCATATACTTCTCCGACAAGGCAAGTCATGAGATCAAGTCCTAAGATTGTTGATCACAGACATTCACTCACAAGATTGTGATAAGGGCATGCCTTCTCGGTAATTTTGTTATATGCACGCAAGGGATTACGTTTTCTCTTTAAGTTTCCTACAGCAATAGTGCCTTAGACAAGATTACCCACTATTGGAAATATAAGTTCTAACAGTTGGCACCAGTTATACTTGACAATAGGATGCAATCTTCATATTATAAATCACATTCACTGTAGCCACTACGTAATTCGCAAAAACAATATAGATCCTAATGACAATTTTTTCATGGGAATTTAGAGGTCATTAATTGGAATTTGGAAGCAAGATTTAGAAGACTTGATTGAGATAAAAATTTCAATTATCACGACACTAAGCGTGAGATGGACAAACTCTAAGGTGCTGTAGGAACTACAAAAAGGTCATAAGGACTTATACAAAATGCAAACTAGAAATAGTCTGCTTATTTAGAAAAAAATTGGTAAGCACGCAAACATTATAAAAAAGAATATTTAGGTAGATAATTGGATAGTAATATAGCACTAAGAAAAAATACCCAGCATAACACCAGTGCAAGTTTTTGTTTGAATGACTCTATAAGGGACCTCAAATAAGATGCAGTACTTGACACAATAGCCTTACCAGGAAGCAAATTATTGTTAAACGCATATAATATTGCAACGGGAATTACCACATAAACATTGATGCAGTAACGAACTTTTGTATCACTCCTGCCATTGTTATCTCCAATCTACAGAAGAAAGGGGAAAACAATCATAACCAACAGAACAACAAATCACAGAGAACAATAAGCCATAAGCAAACATTACAAAGAGAAAGCTGTACAAGACTATCAAGCCAGATATGCAACAAGTAGGCCATAATCATAGTTCATTGGCATCATTGCTAGCATTTAGCTTATGCAAGTGAATTTCGGGACAAATAACTGAAACCAGTTCCTATCTGTACCTAAACATTATTTTTAATGATCCTAAATTCATCGAATCGAAAGTTATATCAATTACCCAGAAAAGAAAGAATTACAACCATGAGTGATATACAAATTTGTTACAGACATGAGTGGAATACAAATTTGATCTGGATGTCTCTTAGGATACTTCTATGCAGGGCATAACTGAAGTATTAACTACAAGATTTTTACTGGGATATGAGATACCACTTGAAAGCAATCTATATACAAATAAAGACCAAAACTTTTCAGTGCAATCAATCAAGAAGCAATCACCAGTGAACAAAGGCACCCAAATTTCAAAACTTTACAAGGTTTCTGAACAGGGTAACACAGTATGAGATTGACCCAGAAAGATCTAAGCTCACACACACATTTAATCGAACACTAGGTGTGCGCATACTCAAACGACAAAATAATGGAGCGAGAAAGAGCGTACCTAAGCGACAGCCTTGGATCGGGAGGTTGAAAGTAAACTAGAAACGATTTGACTTCCCAACGTTAGCTTGGCTGTTGTGCAAGCCGATCGATTCCGCTACAGAAATTGCATATTCTGTGCGATATGAAACAGCTCTGAAGTGGGTGTTCGAACAATTCACTACTTCGGAAGCAAAACCTGTGTTTTGGATGCTGGAATTCAGAAGCAAAGCTTCAAAAACAAGAGGCTGCCTGCTACGCTGGCTAGGTGCGCTACAATTATGAGCCGTTGAGATCTATCCTACGGTGAGTGTTTTAAACGAGCTCATGTGTAGAAACGGGTAAGATATCATGAGACCGTTTAAAACACCCAACTATGGTAAATAAGAAAACGGTTTTTTTTTTATTTTTTATTTGAAGTTTTAACGAAAAATTATATTTTAATCTTTTTTTTTTTGATATTATTCATTATACATTTATTTATTTTTTTTCATTAAAACTAAAAAAAAATTTGGACATTTTTTTTTTTTTTTGCTATGATTTATGTTCAATTTCACTCTGTCTTTTGAAACAAAATTTGTGTCATTTTGTTTTTTTAAAATTCAATTTTCGTCTATTTTGTCACATTCTGTCAAATTTTTAAGAAAACTCTAGTGTGCCCACCTACATGCTGACATGTTTGCCACATTAGCTTGTCAAAGCTTTGGTTCCATCTCATCTTCGATTCTTATTTCGTTAAACAATACCTGACTACTCAAAGATGAGTAGGAAATCCTACTTAAAATTTCTCAAAATTGTTCATTGTCAATTTATAGAACTTTGTGTTTATAATTAGAATCGTTCAAATTCTAAACCACCCTATAAATATGACATCTACAAAAAATGAATTAAGGTCGTTTAGTCATCAAATTGTTTGAAAACAAATAAACAGTATTGGTAAAAGCATTACGAACCGTCTATGTATTTGCTACAATAGATAGACTAAACAACCTTAGTTTTAATTTATTTTTTTGCATAGATGATCTTTACAGTGTGATTTATAGTATGAATGATTCTGATCATAAGTGTAGAGCCAAAAATAATCAAGAGGCGACACGTGGATTTTTAGGTGAAGATGACAAAATTACCCTCAAGACACATCGGGTTTACTATACACAAGCAGTGGAGAATCATCCATCAACCGAGTCAAGAGTGTCCAAAATAGGTAACAAGTTCAAATTTATCTCATCCATCTTTACTCCATATCCTTTACAAGGAAATCATTCCATAAACTTCAAAACCTTCCTTATAAATTAAATTAATTAGGCTAATTAATGGATTAATTCCTAATTAATCCATTAATCACCCAATTAATCACCCATTAATCACCAAATTAATCACCATTACACCACCCAAAAAACATCTAAGGGTCGGCCACTCTCTTTTCCAAAGAGGGCCGGCCATGCTCTATAAATAGGACTCCATTTTCTTTGAAAGACTAGTTCCACGCTCTTGCACAACTCTCAAAAACTCTCCAAACACTTTTCTCTCTAAATTCTAACTTTGACATTGGAGGTTCTTCAGCCAAAGCCCCTCTCATTCATTGTGGGCGCGTGAGGCTCTTGGCCTTGACCTAAGGTGTTAATTGTTTTGTAGGTGCAATTTTGTCCAAGAAGAAGGAGGAAATTTGCATCCACAAATTAGTGCTTTCATTGAGAGTTGAAATTCACACTCGTAGAAGACTCTCGCATAAAAAGGTTTTTTCTCTATTTTCTAGTCCATTTGTATTTTTCTTACGTTCTTATTATTAGAATTTTTTATTTGCAAAGATTCTTTGATAAAACGAAAAAGAGAAATACAATGGCTAGAAATTTAGAAAACTCCATGAGTGAAAATTCTAATATTCAAGAAATGGGACCGCGGCGATCCACGAGACTAAATGTGATCCTAGGGGGAATGGCACCACCACCACCACAAGGTTCAACCATGGGAACCATCGCGGTGGCCACCCGCAACGAGGTCCATGGCACCACTACCACGGCCCAAGCCGTGCCACCAAAGTAAGCCCAAGTTGTGCCATCCAAGGTTCATGGCACCAAGGCCATGACCCAAGCCATGTCAATCCAAGACCAGCGTAAGCCCAACGCATTGCCAAGCCGAGCCTTAGCCTCACACCCATGTGTGCCACACGCCGAGTAGCCCACTTGCATGGCCTAACCTGCTCCCACTGAGCAGCCTGCTTTCGTGGCCCAGCCTGATGTTGCTGAGCAGTCTACTCTCGTGGCCCAGCCAGCTCCCGTGGTCCAAATTGCTCCTACCAAGTAGCCTAATCTCGTGGCCCAGCCAACTCCCGTGGTCCAACTTGCTCCCACCGAGCAACCTATCCTGTGGCCCAACCTGCTCCCGCAGCCCAGTCTGCTATCGTGGCCTTCCAAGCAGCCCAAATCGGTCCAAGACTAGTTCAATCATCCCGGCTCCAAATTTCCAGACCGATGATCAAACCGAGAGCATTTTCACCGTATTTTTCTATGGATTTGACATTTCCCAGCTCAAATCTCGCTCCCGGAGTCTACCACACTTCCACTGCTTAAGGAGAAACATTCCTTCTAAGCTCTTCCAATCCAAATGGCGAACAACACTTGTCTTAACAAGTCATAGAGTTGACGAGTGTTCTAACACAGCAGACGACCTTGGTGAACCAGCTCTTGCAGTGCACCAAGATGCAACGTGTTCCAAACAAATCCCGAAGAAGGACAAAGGTAGACGAAGAACCTCTCCAGTAGTGTCTCGACAAGTAGCCACTCGACCAGCCACGAACCGAGCGTTTGGGCAGTATACACTCCCGATTAGGCCCCTGAGATAGCGTATACTCCCGTCTTAGCGCGCGGATGAGCGTGCACTCTTGGTTAGGCCCATGGATGATCATAAATTCATGGTTGGGGTCACACTCCGATAGTCAACATGAGCAACCTTTCAAGCGAAATGTTCATTCGTAGCTAAGCCCGCAAAGAGCATCATCCACCTCACATCAGAGTAGGCAGCACGATGGACGGAGAGAAGCAGTCACTCAATTTAGCTCAAGTTTAACCGGTAGCCTGCGAAGAACTCGCTCACCTGCTAGGAACGCACCACACGCATCGCATCAACGGCATAGACGAGCCAAACACATGGAAGAGCAGCCTAGAACAACAAGTCACGACTGGGGGCAGCCGAGGGCTCTGCCACCCCCAACAAAGGCAAATTCAGGAAGAAGTAGAAATACTCTTGAACGAATGATTGCCTGATTTCCCACGCAACGAAGCTATTGACAAGGCGCTCCGATAAGACATGACCAACATGAGCGAGTCATCTTTCAATGACAAGATCGAGCAGACGGGACCACCCCATATAGATTGCTGGATATAAAGATTACTTCTGTTCTAACAAATGTAGCAGCTCAGCCTAATAGCACGTCGAGGGTAGACGAGTACCAAAAGGACACGCCTAGCCCCACTACCAAGAATCGGGGGTAGGCTAAGGATTATTTCGGTTGTCCCGGCAGTCTAGCTTTCCTTAGCTGCACTCACGATAATGATTTCCATGCTCTCCAATGCGAGAGGGTAAACCAATTCCCTGACACCCAAAAGGGTATGGTCTCCAGTGTAAGAGGATAAACTAATTGCTCTCTAGTGCGATAGAGTAAACCAATTCCCCGACACCCAAAAGGGTCTGCTCTCCAGTGCGAGAGGATAAACTAATTGCTCTCCATTGCGAGAGGGTAAACCAATTCCCCGACACCTTATGGGTATGATTTCTAGTGCGAGAGGATAAACTAATTGCTCTCCAGTGCGAGAGGGTAAACCAATTCCCTGACATTCGTATAGGTCTGTTTTCCAGTGCGAGAGGATAAACTAATTGCTCTCCAGTCCAAGAGGGTAAACCAATTCCCCGACACCCATATGGGTTTACTATTTAGTATGAGAGGGTAAACTAATTGCTCTCTAGTGTGAGAGGGTAAACTAATTGCTCTCCAGTGCGAGAGGGTAAATTAATTCCTTGACACCCATTTGGGTAAGCTTTCCAGTGCGAGAATGCCACATAGCTTAAAAGATCGAATGCTTGAAGATCAACTAGGCAACAAATGGTCAGGGGGCAACAACCACTTTTGCACTTAACAGTTCACTTATCCGACACTTCATCTTCAACAGCTCCGATCTTAGCAGCTTTATCCTTGACTGCTCCATCTATGACAGCTGAGAAATCAAACTCAAGCAGTTTCCTCATTTTTGGCAAAGCAGCCCAAACCATTGCTCATGCCACGTCACTTCCTTGGCCCATGCCGAGCCAATCCTTGGCTTCAATCAAGCAATGGCCCCTGTCACACCACCTTCTTAGCCCATAACAAGCCGACTTCTGGCCCCTGCTAGCCGACGTGCCACACCACCTCAACAGCTGCCCCGTGGCAACACCTCCCAAGAAGAAGACAAAGAGAATTAAGTTTTCCTTACATCGGTGCGGCGCGAAGAAGACGAAGAAAGCAACGAAAGGCGATCATTTGCACGGGCAAGTGTAGAAAATTACTAGGGGAGGAGGAACAAATATCCTCTAAGCTTTTTCTCTCTTGTAAGGTAGAATAAATGGCTCTCCAAAGTTGATTTAACAAACCACTTAAGGTGGACTTAAATAGGCTTTGAGAGAAATTTATTTCCCTTTCCTAGAATGATCTAATTTCATATTAAAGAGATAATCTACATCAAAATAGGAAGCAGTCCTAGAGCAAGAATATCTCTACACCTATTGCCCTTTCCTATGAGCAGCCCAGCAGGTGTGGGGGCATTTATGGAGCCAAAAATAATTAAGAGGCGACACGTGGATTTTTAGGTGAAGATGACAAAATTACCCTCGAGACATACCGGGTTTCCTACACGCAAGCAGTGGAGGAATCCATCAACCGAGTCATGAGTGCCTAAAATAGGTAACAAGTTCAAATTTATCTCATCCATCTTTACTCCATATCTTCTACAAGGAAATCATTCCATAACCTTCAAAACCTTCCTTATAAATTAAATTAATTAGGCTAATTAATGGACTAATTCCTAATTAATCCATTAATCACCCAATTAATCACCCATTAATCACCATTACACCACCCAAAAAACATCTAAGGGTCGGCCATGCTTTATAAATAGGACTCCATTTTATTTGAAAGACTAGTTCCACACTTTTGCAAAACTCCCAAAAACTCTCAAAACACTTTTCTCTCTAAATTCTAACTTTGGCATTGGAGGTTCTTCGGCCAAAGCTCCCCCATTCATTGTGGGCGCGTGAGGCTCTTGGCCTTAACCTAAGGTGTTAATTATTTTGTAGTGCAATTTTGTCTAAGAAGAAGAAAACGGAGATTTGCATCCACAATAAGCACAAAGCTCTGTGATTAAAACACTAAGAGTTTTAAGTAGGAGCTCCTACTCATCTTTTAGTAGCCAAGTATTGTTCTATTTCGTTGGCCGTTTTCTGTGCCTCCAACTCGATTGGCAAACGCACGTACTAAGTACTTTTGTTATATATTAACAGATGAAATAATCGTTACACATGCCACTTGGTATAGAAAATGCTATACTCCACTTACTTTTGCCACCAAATTATTTAGTAGTTTACTTCAAAGACAAAATCAACCTTGTGGGATTTGAACTTTTATCATTTTTAACTTATTTATTTGTGAAATGTGATTTTCACACTTTTTATGCATTTATTATTATTATTATTATTTATAGTTGTTGGATTGAATAAGTCAAAGAGAATTAAGGATATACATAAAATAATGAATTGAGAAGGAGAAAACAGAAATGCAAAAATCATTTCACCTATCTAGCTAACATAATAAACCTATATTTTCTAAAGCCCTTTGAGTTAGATCAACTGGCGAGTGAGGGTGGTCTAATTCGTCAGAGTTAGAATTGATTCAGGTTATCAATCAACGGTGATTTTCTCACTCTATTTTTTTCCTGGTGTTCTCTTCTTGATTATGTTTTCCATTCTTTGTAATGCCGGCATGTTGGAAGGTATACATTGACATAAAAAAACTCGTGAGGTATGGAGACTAGTTTCCTGCTCAAGATTTTAAAACTGAATCATGACAGATATCCCATCTTATTGCACTAACATATGATTGTTATCTTCATTCGAAGTTTTTGGAAACTTTCTTGGGGATGGAAGACGTCACATCCAAGTTCGACTCTGCCGTAGCACGATATTGTCCGTTTTTGGCTTACCATTCCCTCACAGGATTTATTTATGGGAATTCAGACGAGAACTTCCCAATGGGTCACCCAGCCTAGGATTGCTCTCATCCGAACTCGCTTAACTTGGGAGTTCCGATAGAATCCGAAGCCAGTGAGTTCCCAAAATGTCTCGTGCTATAGGGAGGGGAATATGTACATATAAGGCACATCACCCCCTCTCTGTTGGTCGATGTGGGATCTCACAATCCACCTCACTTAAAGGGAACCCGGCGTCCTTGCCAACACATCCGCATTGAACGGCAGAGTGGGCTCTGATACCATTCTATCACATCCTAGTCACGGCTCCACCATAGCACAATATTGTCCGCTTTGGGCCCCAGCCACGCCTTCATGGTTTTGTTTCTGGGAACTCACGCGAGAACTTCCCAGTGGGTCACCCATCCTGGGATACTCTCGCCCGAACTTGCTTAACTTCGGAGTTTCGATGGAATCCGAAACCAGTGAGTTCCCAAAAGGCCTCATGCTATAGGGAGGAGAGCATGTACATATAAGGCACATCACTCCCTATCCGTTGGTCGATGTGGGATCTCACAATCCACCCCACTTAAGGGAAACCTATCGTCCTCGCTAGCACATCCTTATCGAACAACAGAGTGGCTCTAATATCATTATGTCACATCCAATCTGACTCCTTTATAGCATGATATTGTCCGCTTTGGGCTTACCATTCCTTTATGGATTTGTTTCTGGGAACTCAGACGAGAACTTCTTAGTGGGCCACCCATCTTGGGATTGCTCTCGCTCGAACTCGCTTAACTTCGGAGTTTCGATGGAACCCGAAGCCAGTGAGTTCCCAAAAAGTCTTGTGCTATATGGAGGTGGGCATGTACATATAAGGCACATCACCCTCTCTCCCTTGATTGATATAGGATGTTACAATCCACCACCCTTAGGGGCTCGACGTCCTCGTCGACACATTAGACTACACGACAGAATGGCTCTGATACCATTCTGTCACATCCCAGTTTGGACTATGTTGTAGCACGATAGTGTCCACTTTAGGCCCTGGCCACGTCGTTATGGATTTGTTTCTAGGAACTTAGACGAGAACTTCCCAGTAGATCACCCATCCTAGAATTGTTTTCGCCCAAACTTGCTTAACTTCGAAGTTCCGATGGAATCCGAAGTCAGTGAGTTCTCAAAAGGCCTCGTGCTATAGGGATGGGAACATGTATATATAAGGCACATCACTTGCTATTCGTTGGTCGATGTGGGATCTCACAATCCACCCCACTTAAGGGGAACCCAGCGTCCTCACCGGCACTTCCGCACCGAACGGCAGAATGGCTTTGATACCATTCTGTCACATCCCAGTCTAACTCCACCGTAGCACGATATTATCCGCTTTGGGCTTACCATCAAAACTCCAAAGTTAAGTGAGTTAACAAAAAACCTCGTGCTATATAGAGGTGAGCATGTACATTTAAGGCACATCACCCTTTCTTCATTGGTTGATGTGGGATGTTACAATCCACCCCCCTTAGGGTCCTGACATCCTTGTCGGCACACTAGACCACACGATAAAGTGGCTATGATACCATTATGTCACATCTCAGTCTCGACTCTGCCGTAGCACGATATTGTCCATTTTGGGCCCCGGCCACGCCCTCACAGATTTGTTTCTGGGAACTCAGACGAGAACTTCCCAGTGGGTCACCCATCCTAGGATTGCTTTCGCCCAAACTCGCTTAACTTCGGAGTTTAGATGGAATCCGAATCTAGTGAGTTTCCAAAAAGGTCTCGTGCTATAGGGAGGGGAACATGTACATATAAGGCACATTATCCCTCTCCATTGGTTGACGTAGGATCTCATAATCCACCCTACTTAAGAGGAACCTAGCGTTCTCGCCTACACATCCGCACCGAACGGCAGAGTAGCTTTGATACCATTCTACCACATCCCAGTCCGACTTCGCCGTAGCACAATATTGTTCCCTTTGGGCTTACCATTCCCTCACGGATTTGTTTCTGGGAACTCAGACGAGAACTTCCTAGTGGATCACCCATCCTGAGATTGTTTTCCCTGAACTCGCTTAACTTCGGAGTTCTGATGGAAATCGAAGCCAGTGAGTTCCCAAAAGGTCTTGTGCTATATGGAGGTAGGCATATACATATAAGGCACATCACCCCCTCTCTGTTGGTTGATGTGGGATGTTCAGTGACGGCCAGCATGCTTCGACCGTCTTAGGTCGTGGTGTTTCAGAAGAATTAGATTGCTTTTACTAACACATTGAGCATTACCAAAATTCCACTAGACTATATAGTCTATATTACAAGATGAAAGTACACAGAGAAGCCTAAACACAAAACAAAAGGGAGCCCTAATTTACATTAAAGCATTTATGCCCATTTGGCCAAGAGGGACATACATCCAGAGCCCAGAAGAAGTGAGACATTAGCCCCAAGCTGGATCCTTAGATTGCTTTGCATTCTAGGGTTCATGAAATCTGCTGCTAGTAGGTCAACCAGAGCCATGTATATTAGGATCCCAGCTGATGCAGAGTTGAAAACTCCTTCCACGATTAGAGCACTTGGGCTGGTCTCGTTGTAAATGTTTGATATTCCCATTCCAACACCAATTCCAATTGGGGTTGTGAGGGAGAAGAAAAGCACCATTGTTGCAATGGCCCTGGACTTAAAGTTGGCCTGCACAGACAATGGAAACATCATTTAAAATATAGAAATTGTAATGGAGTTTAACCTAACTCACAATTCTAAAATGTTTTCGGATTTGGGGAGTGAGGGGATATTTTGTCTTGCCATCGGGTATATACATCAAACGACAAAATTTATACAAAGACAAGTGTATATATCTAGTGACAAGACAATTTTACGTAACTGTGGGATTATGAATAAACTTGTGGGACTAGGGACCCTCATTAGTGAAAAGACACATCAATCCAAGTACCCTAAAACATGAATGTTGACTTTCAAAAAATGCTGAGATGAACTGATGTGTGAGGCATTTTAGTCGTGATGGAATGCAGTTGAATCCTACAAAGGATATGCAGGATCTCTGAATATGCACCTAGAAGATTACGTGACAACATCAACAAGACCATTTGGAGCTCTAAACCCCACAAAATGGTACCCATGTGGCCATGTGAAAATCGGTAAATGGCTAGAACATCATAGAAAGCATGTTTTCACTTGAAGTTTGACACATTAAACATGTTAATATGTATCCTACTATTGAATATCACATAGGAGGGGAAAGGTGGTGTATATTTGGCTTTTGAGAAAATTGGAGTATTGGTCTCTAAAAATTGCCTAATTAGAGTTTTAATTATGAATTAAAAGTTCATGAGTATTAATCATTTAATATGTCATAATGTGAAGCAATGGGTCCTGGTTAGTAATAGCATCAGAACATTTGTCAAAGTAAAGTGTTTAAAGGAGAATATAACAGATCAAAGTTCATGGACCAAAACTCCATTTCGACTAAAATTCAATAACCAATCTAATTTTCTATTCCATATTTTTAAGAGTAATGCTAGGTAAACCAAATTTCTAGACCAAATTTGCAAATATGATGTGTCACCAATAAAAAAATAAGCACGTTAATCAACACTTAAGTAATAATTTAATCATTATCAACCACATCATTTGGTTTAAATGTTGGTTTTTCTAGCACTACTCCAATTTTAATCTACTGAAAGAGATTCAAATTTAAGTGTAAGACAACAAGCACATTGCCCTAACTAGCTAGTCACCATTTATGCAGGGGGATTAAATGATAATGAAACAAGAATGAAATGTTTGAGGAAATTGATGATACCTGAGTTATGCACCCACCAAGGCCCATGCCTTCGAAAAATTGATGGAAAGTAAGAGCTGCTACAAGAGGTTTGATTGTCTTGGGACTCTGTGAGGCACCTAAAGATATCCCAATAATTACTGAATGAACCAAAATTCCCAGCTCCAGAACCTAAAAATTATTCATGCAAAGAATTTACATAATTAAATCAGAAAAATTGCATAGATAAAAATAAACATATACAAATTAGAAACTGCCATTAACACTTCAAAATTTTTATTATGTAATACTCATATGTGTATTTTTCTTATTAATTATAAAAAATATAAAGAATTTTTTTTTTTTAGAGTGCTAACAATAATTATCTTAAATTAAATTAAATACCCCAAAACTAGTTAATATAAAAGAAATTAATAAAACTGGTGAGTAAAAAACAGTGGAAACAGTGAAAACACAGATCAACCCAACAAAATGTAGCACCAAAAAATTGAACCATTAACTTGAAAATCCAAACCAACTCTACCTGTGATATCACTCGATTCCTAACAATTTCGAAAGAAGAAATTGAATCCTCCGGTGCAATCGCGCCAGAACCGTGAGCATGGCCGTGTGTGGCATGTGCGTGAACATGCACATGACCCTGGTGCACCCCATTCATCTCTTCATCCTCCTTCACTGGCAGTGCTTTGGTGAAATGTGATCTTCTATAGTAGCTGGTGGCAAAGGTGTCGATCATCATCGTCCCAATCGCTGAAAGCATGGCAATGAAGCCAGTAAACGGGAAGCTGTCCCACAGGGTTTCGCTAAGGCAAGGGCTTCTCAAGCTCTCAAAAGCATCCGGTAGCACATGGATGAACCCTGTTGCTAGAATCACACCGGCCGCAAAAGCCTTGATCAGGAAGAAGATGTCGTTTTCGGTGTTTAGAGCCGGAATTTTCTTGCCCAACATTGGAAGGGAGACACCAAGGAAACTTGCCATGAGGATTGAACTTATCGCAACTAGCTTGAACTTGAGGACTTTGAACTTGTCATGGTCTAGGGTTTCCGAATTGCATTCACATTCCACGGAAGCTGAGATGGGGACAAAACGAAGGAGAAGAAGGAGAAGAGGAAGAGGAAGCGTATGAGTGAGAGTGAGCTTTTTCATGGCTATCAGTGAAAGGGGGGAGGGGGGAGAGAAAGAGGGAGAGAGAGAAGGTTTTGAAATGGGGTTGTGGAGTGGTGAGCATGCTCACTTTATATATGAGTTGGAGAATTTGGGGAAAGCAAAAGGCATTAAGGTAAAAATGGCGACATGGAATTCAGTTCTGTTTGTTAGGAAGGGAAGTGGGGTTGGCAACTGTATAGTTAGTGAAGCCAAATGACGACATTATGTGTTAACGCAACAGTTTAAAGGAGGTTGGAGGATTTTAGTTAGGTTTTAGACTTTAGATCACTATCTAAACTGTCACTTATGACCACTGACTGGGACTCGGGGGCATAAGTATTTATTAGGGATGGCAGAAAAAAGCCCTCAATGTTCCATTTTGGAATGGAATTGGCCATTGCATGAGCATGGTTTTTGTTCAATACTTAGGAAAAGGAATTGACTTGTTGTGTGGGGCACATCAAGCACCAAAACGGTTTTGATTTTAACAAAAAAGGTTATATTCTGGTCATGGGTCTTGACTCATAGTCATGTTTAACATAGATTAGAATGTATATCGTCACATCGTTATATTGTATTGTTAATTTATTTATGTTGTAATATATTTATTTATTAAGTATCGATCATGCTATCCAGCCATATTATACAAGTGACAGTGTGTTAGCTTTAAGATGACAATTTCACATACTGCACTCACACGTACCAAAATTTATTAGAAAGGACAAAAAATTCTTAACATTTTTAGTCTTCTTCTAAGAACGTACTGTTCAATATCGTAAAGAGCTTTGTTTTAGGAGGTCTGCCTTTGAAATTAAGAGTGATGTACTGTAGCTATGAGTTATGCTAACAACAGTTGCTTAACACATTGACAATTTGTAAACGCGGAATCGCTGAAACATTGTAGACGCCACTTGCACGTGCATCAATGGTTGATATCCTGAGCACTGTAGTATTTCTCTTGTTTCCTATATGTTCACGTTGAAGTCGAGTGATTTTCTAACATTGATGACAACAATACTACTGATATTCCTTAAAATCGAAACATTATAGAGATATTTATTTCTGAAACCAAACAACAAAAATATAAGTGCATGCCAGTTGCATTTCAATATTTTTTCATCCGAAACAAGCTTTATATATAGTTTGTATCAAATGCCATACGCAAAAAGTACAATAAAATATAGAAAAAGAATAAGTTCTGCGTTAAATATATAGGAATTGGATTCTCTCCGAGGCAAAGCTTTGGAATCCTCCTGATCAAACAACACGAGCGGTTGATTTTGATCTAACGACTACAATTATTATAACTTTTAGAAGGATCCTCTTGTTTGTAGCCGTTGAATCAAAATCCAACAGCCCGTGTTGTTCGATCAAAAGGATCCGAAGGCTTTGCCTCGGAGAGGATACAATTCCAAATATATATATGCTAGAAAAAGAATAAGTTACACGATTATCTCTGATACTTTATGCGGACAGAAGAAGACTCCCCACATTGAAAGCTTTTAGAAAATAACATATATATTTTTTTTCACCTTTTTAATTCTTTATGCTACATGCTGGCTACTTTAGATTATAAAGAGAAATACAGAACTAAGAATCATTCAATGTCGTAGAACCTCCACCCATTGTACCCTGACAACTTTGACTGATGCATATATATACTTCACGGGAGGTCCAGATTTATATCGTACTTTTTATTTTTCCTTCCTTACCTCTTCATTTGATCAACGTTGTTATTAAAACAAATCATGGTGGCATAAAACTCAAAAATTAAAGCTAGTTGCAATAAGTTCGATGCTTATTTAGGGAACTACTGGCCATAAAAAGATTGAACTTATTACAACTAGCTTGCATTTGAGAGCTTTGGCTTCTTCGCGATGCTCGGCATCGGTACTGCAAGTGCATTCTGCAGAACAAAAGAGGTTAAAGGGAAAAGAAGAGGAGGAAGAAGAGTGTAAGAAAAAGGAGTGGTATAGACTGGTCTTTCTGTGGTTGTGAGCCTATGGCTTATCAAAGCCTAATCTATACACTGTTTATTTATATATGTGAGTTGGAGAATTTGGCCAAAGAAAGGCTGGAGTAAAAATGACGACATGGAATTGAATTCAGTTTGTGTGGAAGTGAACAAACGACAAGTGTGCTGTTTGAGCCAATATATTGATGATATTATGATAGAGATGTTATGCTACAAACAAAGTCGGTGTTGTAAATTTACGTGATATTATTACTTTACGTGTTATAATATTGGTCAACAATACACTCAGTAATTTTAAAACTTAAGGTATAATAATGCGCTACTAGAATTTGAACGTTAAATACGACGTGATAGTATGGCCATTATATTGAAAAATTTCTGCCAATAAAACTTCCCATATAAATTGCATTGTAGCTACTTCTTATCTGAACAAAAGTTTGTGCCATGCAACAAAATTTTAGTACACATTCTTTCTAGACTAAATTGTGATGAACTGAGAAAGCTAAGATGAGATGCTCCTTTATTCTAGCCAAAAAACCTACAACGTTTTAAGGCCCATGTTGAGTAGAACATGTATGTCCACACCAAATGGAATAATACATTTTTGGAGCTTAGGCTTCAATGTTCTAGAGCCTCCACCATTTTTTGTTATGCATATACTTCATGGTGGGTGTCCATATTCTACTAGTACTCTTCACATGTTGGGTGTACAAATTGCCTTCTTGCTCGTTGTTCTTCAAAATAGAACTCCATGACTATTGTGAGGATGGAAAAAATCTCACATTAGAAAGTTAAGAAATCTTTCTAGAGCTTTAAAGAGTTGTGTCACTTCCTCCGTTGTTAATTGGTTTTTCAATTGAAACTTCAACTTTTTTCACGATTCGCCCGCATGCATGTGAGCCAACAACAAAAATGTTCTACGTCACGCAAAAATGTCCACCTCTAAAGTTTAAAATCTTAATTATATGTGATGGAAAATTTGATAATTTAAGTAATTGTCCCACTTCTTAAAATTAAGAAACATTTTCCTTTTAATTTTACTATATTAGATTGTTATTTTATGGTATTGTTCACATGGCCACATATCTTTCCGAAAAGAGAAAAAATCTTCCCTGTCCATCCCATATGAAGAAGACTGATGAGGATGAAAAACTGACGAAATCCTGTTGCCATTCGATGTCTGTGGTTCCATGTTCTCCCTCCTCCTTCCCAGCATCTCCCTTTTCAGCCTCAAATCAAAGAAGTAATTTCCAACAAAAAATATATTTATAGAAAGCAATAATTTGAATGGTTCAGAACATAATTCCAATATTGTTTGGTTGGTGGTCCTATAGACTACACAATACTATTCCTGAAGGGAATATATTTAGCAACTGGAATTTTTATTTTTGGACCAGTTTCAGTCTACCAATATCAATCTAAAAGATTTAGAACATACTTTCAAGTAATGTGTTAAAAATAAGCTCATAAACAAAAGGAGATTCCCCATTTTGGTTGTACTCCAATAAAGATTTTTTGTTGGGGCTTACTCAAGCAGAGCTCTAGGAGCATTTCTAAGAGAAACAATAAAACTATTAAAACTCTATTTGAAAGAGCAAATCTAAAAAACTCATTTCCAAGAGAATCTATAAAGAACTATATATAATAGTGAAGTGAACAATTGCTCTTTAAATCTTACAGAGTCACTGTTCGTATGATAAATGTTAAAAAATTTATAAAATTCAACAGTGGGTCTTTGAACCAAGGATAAAAGGAAGAGAGAGAAGCTTTAGAAAATAAGTGGTTCAGATTTGAATTGTTAATAATGAAGTATTCAAACTTCAAAGTTTGTTAAAATAGAGAGTATTGTTAGAGATGAAAATTTAAACTAAGTTACTAAAATAGTTTTTTGACACTAATCACTTGCTAGTTTAACAAAAATTTAGAGTTTTCTCTTAGAAATTCTCCAATAATACGATGCTATGTCATTTGCTTGAAATCTTAGAACTGATTCTTGGTGCACTTTGAAATCCCAAATGCTGGCAAATAATACAATTTATTGACCCCAAAAGGGAAAAAAACATTTGTTTGCATGCTTTTGTCTTTGAACCTCTAGTTGAACTTCTACCCTATTCATGCCGATAAGAACTTGGCACTTGGAGTAATTTAGATCATGTCAGCATAGCTATACAACTTTAGAGCTTAGAGCTATGTTGATAATAATTTCATGTTTAGTTTTTAGTTTTAATTTTTTTTATTAGAGGTAATGAGAAAATATATGAGATAAATGAAAAATGAAGAAGGATGTAAGAAAGAAGCATGGTCGAGAAAATCTTTTGTACGACTAAGGGCTGATTTGGTATTGCTGTACTTTGAAAAAAAGTTGTTTTTATTGTGCTGTAAGAATAAGCAGCTGTGAAATAAAGCAGCAGAGTGTTTGGTAAACCCTTTTGTAAAAGTGCTTTTGAAAAAAGAAAAAAAAAAACAGTATTATAGTGTTTGGTAAACTTTTATGTAAAACAGATGTGAAAAAAAAGCCGATTTTTCAAAGCTGGGTTTTGCAGTTTCTTGTTTTTGGCTTTTTTTCATCCAAAACTGTGAAAAAAAGCTGAAGCTGAATGTTTACCAAACACAAAAACAGCTCTCAGCTTTTTTTGATACCAACTTTTTTTAGAATCACCTCAGTACCAAATCAGGCCTAACTCATGCACGCTGCCTCTCTCTCAATCGGGTGGGACCATGGGTAAGAAAGTGGGAAGAGGAATATAGAGGACTCTCTTTTTTGTGTCTGGTTGCACAATCAGATAGTTCAATAAGTGAATTTTAGAATTCGTGAACCTAGTGGGAGAGGGATGTGGAAGATATTTAGAAGAAATGATACGTAAGATGAAAAGTTAGTACAAAAAATTGTAACAATTTTAAATTGTTTCACTTTTAAATTTTTGTTTCATGCATTCTCTTTCATTTCTCCTCATCCTTCCCACCACCATCCTCCACACTTCTTCACCACTCTTTTCTCTCACATACTTTCTTTCAATCCCGAACACAAAGTAAAATTTGAAGACAAAATGGCAATCAAATGAGTCCTTTATAAGTCGAATTGTAATTATGATTCTCCCCATTTGGCCATAAGAGACATAAAACATACTCCAAGAAGAAGCGTGAGCCTTGACTAATAAGCAAGCACCAAAAGCTTATTGACATCGCACTCTTAATTTACATAATAAGCAGCAAGCATCCATCGTGATCACCGTCAATAGTTTGCTCTCTTTAGAACAAGCGCATCACTTTCACGGGAAAATCTCTTGTCTGCAATTGCTTTCTCAATACCCAGTTCAGTTTTTTTTTTTTTTTTTTTACGACTTCTTGTTGAATCGTGAAGAAACGCATATCCAAAATTGTGAATTTCAGCTGCCGCTATTGTAAGGAATGGGATTTGATTGACCAGATAGCAAACTGTTGGTGAAGAGTGGAGCGTGAGTCAACCTGCCGGCGAGGCTTCTTAGGTTTTTGCTGCTACTGGTTTAACTCTATGACTATGCAGGATTGGTCTGCCGGATACCCTGCTATTGGCACTGCCACCGCTGTCATCTTAAAATTTATTTTACAAAAACATTACTAACAAACATAAATTTATTATTTTTTGACGCTATGGTTTCTCTATACAGATTGTTGATCTGGCTCATCTCCCATTCTACTTATCCGCAGTGTGTAGTTGCCTAATGATTCCTGTCGTAAAATTTGAGCCCTTACAACCCAAAACCAAAGTGGTGAAAGATGTAGCCAACAAAAATGGGGAAAAGGGAGGTCGAACATTTTGCAACCCGCTCCTTTAATTGCGATACCAAGCTGTCTAACAAGTCCATGACCAATTCCGCGTATCTGCTTGGTAGTTTTAAGTCAGGCCCGATTTAAAGTAATTATATTGTTATTTGCTCCTACTATATGCATTTGTTAATTTTCTACAAAGCAAAACTTGGTTGCACCTTGTTATAGTAGGTAGGAATTATTTGAATATCATGTGAATAAAAATATCATTAAACCGTAATACTATAAGTGGCATAATTAATAATATGTTAATAGTAATTGTTAGAACATACAACAATGTTCTGTCTCATTGGTCCTCTCACAAGCAAACGGTGCCGGTCACGAGTGGAGCGAAAACAAAGCAGTAGAAATCCTTTTTCCTTCTGTCTTCCTGTTCTCTCCCTCTACTTTATTTGACAGGGGGTGTAGATAGGGTAAAACCTAGGGTCATGCAAGTCAATAGCCCGCATCCCTTTTAGCGTTTTCGGATAACGAAAGGCCATCAAAGAGCTCGGTACCAAACAAGCACAGCTAAGGTGAATCCGGTGTACTACTTCCCAAACTTTTGTGGACCTTGCTTCTTTTATGATTTTTTCGCTCGGTGGGCCCCCTTATGCTGGCGAATGCCTCCTTTCTCTTCTGAAGTCTACACGGAAACTTTCCTTGCCCATCCTTTACGTTCTTGAGGAAATGTACTCTGATTCCCCTTTCTTTTTTTTAGTTTTAGGGTTGGGTCTGACAGAGCACATAGTACTACGGTCTAGTGGTTATAAGTAAGGTCTTAGTTTCGAATTTCGAGAATAACAAGTTCGCAACTAATTTATTCCCTCATCCCTTAATGTAAATATATTGTTGTATAAAAATATTATTAATTATGAAAAGTTGAACTTATGTTTTTTTAAGACGACCCTGCTGATGCATATTTGTACTCTGCACTTCAGTATCGGGATACATTCACAAACTATATGATTCTTTAAGTTTATTCATTTGCTCAGAAGATAGCTCCTGAAGTCCAAAGTTTATGTTGTGCTTGAACCAATCAACTGGGGGAAGAGGAACTCCATACATTGCTTTCAATGTCAGTGTTGTTTGGCTTCTTGAGAAGTAGTTGCAATTAAAATCTCTATGGTAATAAACTAATAATGTTAGAATTAAATTAATTTTATAACTATAAGGAGGTGCAGTAACACAATTATTTTTTGATTTAATAATCCTTAATTAATTATGAATACAAAGTACTGGAGCATGTTAATTTCCAAGATAGGAGATCAAAGAAAGTAAATGCAAACACAGTCGAGAAAATGCATCAACGCATTATATAGCTTTGGCATGTAAAAGTAGTTATCAAATACAGTGATAAACTAGTCTTAGCTTTGAAAATAACTGATCCGACCAAGCATTTATAGCTTTGGCACCCACAGTAGAGAAAATGCATCAACGCGACCACCCATCGGAATCAGGCTTCCTTCTTCGGTGGAACATGATTGCTGTCAATGGAAAGGGATTTCATGCAACAACAAGAAAGTAGGGTACAGACAGAAATTATACAAAGCAAGGGCAACTGTGTGTGAAACTGTATAACGCGCTAAACAAGTCCAATGAATAGAGCCTACCATTATTGCTGTGGACACCCTAGTCAAGAAGAAAGATCAACTTTACTATCTCATTGGATGATGGACTTGCAAACTTGAAAAACGCGGTAGAGCTAGGGAAGTTTCAAATTACACACCCTGTAACCAATTTTGGAAGATACCAAGTTACCAACCTTTTGACTGGCAATGTGAAAATTTCACGATTTTGTACCTTAATTTGTTCCATATTTATTTGAATGTCTTGGACATGTTCGACAGAATGCGAAGACCGTATGTAGCAGCTGCAAGGGGACTATAGCGCAGTTGATAAAGAGCATTTACCCATGCACCTGAGGTCTTGACTTTGAATCTTCCTAGCCTCCCCCACTATCGATTGTATCAGGAACAAAACCATGACAAGGCCATTCGAAAATACCAAATAAGTTACCTCTGCAAAGCTGTATAAAAATTTCTTACCAAGCCTAAAGTAAACATGTTTGTAGTACAATTATACGCTACTGTAACACGTTTGTGGTACAATGAGTAAACCCTACCATAATTGCCTTGGATACTAAAGTCATGAAAATGATTTAAAAGCGCGTGGGCACCTACCTGAGTGTGAGGGAACTCATAAACTTGTAAAATGGAAGTTGAGGTTCCATCATAAAATCAATTGACAAGGCAATATAGGGAGTAGCCCAATCTCTTATAAGTCTATACAAGGTCTCTTGTCCCATCAATATGGGACTCATTCTCGCCCCCCTCACGTGTGGCGAATTTTCAAGCCTAACACGTGGACAACACAACGAGGCGACGTGGAGCGAATGTGGCCGTTTGGCTTTACACATGAGACAACCTGCTCTGATACCATGAAGAAAGTTGAGGTTTCACCATAAAACCAATTGGTATTATGGGGAGTAGCCCAACCTTTTATAAGCCTATGCAAGATCCTTGTCCTATCAATGCGAGACACATTCTTATCAGAAGACTAGGAATATGGGGACCTAGCTGAGTCCGACGGGACTCGAAAACTTGGAAAATGAGTTGAGGACTTGGAATATGGGCACCTACCTGAGTCCGACGGGACTCGAAGACTTGTACACTGGGCTGTTCACACTTGGAAAATTCAGCAAAAACACCTTATATATGAGTTCCCTTATTGTGCTCACTAGCCATCTGCAGAAAATTGAGAGAACATTAAATTTGTATGATGGATGCCCTGTATGCTAAGTTATTCAACCCTACCTATCACCTCAATAATTCTCACTATTTGCTCCTCTTGTTGTTGGCGTCCTTATATCTAGACACTGCTAAAGTCTGCTTGGGTGATGGACTTCCGGGCACTACTGTGAAGTTGTGCATGGATGAAGAGAGGCGTGCGCTTCTCAACATCAAGCAAGATCTCACCGATCCCTCTGGCAGGCTTTCTTCTTGGGTGGGCAATGATTGTTGTCAATGGGAAGGGATTTCATGCAACTACCGCACAGGTCATGTTGCGAAGCTGGACCTCCGGAATAAGCATGAGCCAAATCCCACTGGTGATGATGAAAACTGGGACGAGCTTGCTTATGAACGTTCGTGCTTAGGTGGTAAGATAAATCCTTCTTTGCTTACCTTGAAACATTTAAATTACCTAGATCTAAGCTCCAACAATTTTCAAGGTATTCAAATTCCTGAGTTCTTTGGACGGCTTGAAAGTTTGAGGTATCTCAATATCTCATCTGCGTCGTTTGGGGGGGAGATTCCTTCTTCCCTTGGTAACTTGTCATACCTGAACTATCTTGACCTTCGTTCTGATGTCTCCTTATTGGAAATACCTTCCAGAAACTTGAATTGGCTTTCTCATCTCTCTTCCCTGAAATACCTTAACCTCGGAGGCATCGACCTTGGTGGCTCAAAAGTAAGTTGGATGCATGCTGTTAACATGCTTCCATCCTTACTAGAGTTGCACTTATCTTCATGTCATATTGTAATTGAAAGCCTTCCACTCTCACTGCAAAGGATCAACTTCACATCACTTTTGGTCCTTGATTTGTCATGGAACCATATAAATAGTTCTTCATTTCCCAAATGGCTTTTTAATCTTACTAGCCTTAGAAAACTTGATCTAAGCTTGAATTCCTTCAGTGGTCCCTTTCCAATTGAACTTGCAAACCTCAAATCTCTAGAATATCTTGATTTATCTGACATGGGATTTAAAGGTCTCATTCCCAAAGGCATTGGAAATATGTGCAAGCTAAAGATCTTAAATCTTTTTGGGAACATACTTGATGGGGGGATAGAAGAGTTTTTGAGGAGTTTCTCAGATTGTCCGAATAATACATTAGAGTCACTGGATTTGTCTTTTAATTTGTTCACGAGCCAATTGCCGGCCTCCCTAGGAATATTAAAAAATCTGCGATATCTTAACCTTGGGAACAACTACTTTTGGGGCTCAATTCCTAAATCTATTGGAAACTTGTCGTTGTTGAAAACATTGGACCTGTCTTATAATCATATGAACGGGTCCATTCCAGAAAGTTTGGGACAACTCTCCGAGCTAGTTGATCTTTATCTGAGTGCAAATTCATGGGCAGGCATGCTAACAGAATCCCATATGTTAAATCTCACCAGATTAAAATATATTTCGATATACAGCGAGGAACCTATGTCCCTCATTTTCAACGTGTCTTCTGAGTGGGTTCCTCCTTTCAAGCTCCACACAATTCTGATTAACAACTGTCGAGTAGGCCCTGCCTTTTCTGTTTGGCTTCAGTCTCAAACTGAGCTCATTGATGTCACCATTAGTAGAGCCGGATTCTCAGATTCCATACCAGAGGAGTGGTTCATGAAGATATCTTCACAAGTTAAATCTCTGGATTTATCTTACAACCAATTCAAGGGAAGGCTTCCATTCCAACTGAAGTTTCCAGAGTTGCAATCTATAAATTTGGGTCATAACCAGTTTGATGGTCTACTACCACTTTGGTCAACTAATGCGACCGTCATTGATCTTGAAAGCAATTTGTTATCCGGGAAAATTCCCTCAAACATTGACGAATTGATGCCCAATTTGCGACAATTGTGTCTTTCGGAGAATCATTTGACAGGTATTATTCCACCCTCTGTATGCAAAATCCACGAACTGATGGTCCTGTCGCTAAGAAGAAATCGGTTATATGGAGAATTCCCTCATGAATGGAGTTTGTGGAGCACAATAACTGTTGTCGATGTTGCATACAACAATCTCTCTGGTAATATTCCGACTTCAGTGGGTATCCCAAGGTCTCTTCAAGTTTTAAAGATGAACAACAACAAGTTCACCGGCGAAATTCCTTTTTCCTTGAACAATTGTTCTACTTTGAGGAGACTTGATCTGGGAGGCAACAAATTCACGGGAAACCTGCCTTTATGGATTGGATCAAATGTATCAACATTGCAACTGTTACAATTGGGATCCAACCGTTTGAGCGGACAGATTCCCCAACAATTCTGCAGCCTCATCTACCTTCACATCCTCGACCTTGATCACAACAACATTTCAGGTAGCATTCCAAAGTGTTTGAATAACATGACTTCTCTAGTGGATTCTGCTTCTCTAGGCACTAATGATTCCAGTGAATGGTACCTCTATCGATATATATACGATGCGCAAACAACAGTCACATCAAAAGGGAGAGAACTCGACTATGGACGCAGCCAAATGCAATATGTGAAGAGCGTTGATCTTTCGTCAAATAATTTACAAGGCGAAATCCCTGAAGAAGTATGCAATCTCATTGAATTGGGCACCTTGAACTTGTTGATGAACCAATTAAGTGGAAAGATTCCCTCGAAGATTGGAAACTTGCGTTTGCTGGAAACTCTTGATCTCTCGCTCAACCACCTTTCGGGACAGATTCCTCAAAGCCTTTCTTCTCTTACCTTCCTGTCTCACTTGAACTTGTCCTACAACAACTTGACAGGAAGAATTCCTACAGGCAACCAACTCCAAACGCTGGTTGACAAATCCATTTATGAGGGAAATCCAGCATTGTGCGGCGCTCCTCTTTCAACTGCTTGCCCCGGGGATGAGACGCCTACAAGACAACCTTTGCCTGTAGAAGACAACACAGATAAAGAAGAAAGGCTTTGGTTGTATGTCAGTGTGATACTCGGCTTTGTCGTAGGCTTCTGGGGAGTTTGTGGCACTTTAATAATAAAGAAGTCATGGAGGTATGCCTATTTTAGATTCTTCGACAACATCAAAGACAAGGCAGCCCTAGCAATTGCACTCAAAGCGGCTCGTTGGAGAAGGAGGTGGGAAAAATAAAATGAAATGTTGGTAGTAATCGATGCCTAGCTGTTATTGTAATGTAATGTATGATACTACTATGCAAAAAAATAAATCATGGACTTCCGATATGCATGCATGAAAAGTGATTTCATGTCACTTACGGAACATTATTTTCTCATGTTGTTTAGGATATGAATTCCAAGCATATATATTTTAGTGAAGAGAAATACTAGGTAGATTAATTTTTTAGACCAAATTTGTAAGAGATTTTTTAATGTGCTTGGAATATGGGCACATACGTCATTATATAAGTGGAGGGACTTTTGAAAAAAAACTTCCTTCCACCTGTATAATAACATATGGTGTACTGACCCGTGTTTCGCACACATTAAAAAAATCTCTTCAATTTGAAAACCATGTGATGCGACTTCCTAGCTTACCCTTTGTTGAAATCACTTTCATAATGATAGACGAGCATGCGCGAGCGCTTCTCATTTTTTAATTAAAATCTTCAGTGTTTTTTTGTTGGAAATTAGTTTTAAGTATTATTGAATTTACTTGTAGGCCAAGGAGTAGAGTTCCTTGTCCATTAAGTTTCGAATTTTTTTGCTCGTCTTGTCCAGCGAGGAAAGGCGACAGCGTCGGGGTGAGTCTTGATGCAAAGAGGCTTAAAGGATGGGAATTTATTTGTTACAACGATTAAAGGGTTGGACGGGTACAAAGTTGTACTTTCATCGCAACATGGTATGAATTACTGGCAAGGTTTTTCATGCTTATGAACAAAAAACTATCTGCCAAACCTTGCGTTACACCCTTTGCTCATGTCCAGGAAAGGAAGGTATTACTTTCTTAGAACGGCACTCCTGCATTTTCAAATTCTCAAGGGTATCAATGGAAAATGATGGTTGGTTGCATACAATAACTGCAACATAGAGTTATAGAAATTCTGAACACAATCAATGAAAGTGGAAATGGGCATTGTTTGAGCATATTCTATGGCCAAAAGATCACTTACTGGGGAGAATTTGAGTTTACGAGAAATTTATTTGTGCACATAATCAATTACGCTGTTTTCTGTAAGTGTAGTTTTCCATTTTTCGGGGTTATTTATAATAATATCAAAGAAACCATTTGCAAAGAGTGTTAATGTTAACCTCTTTGCATCTTTCACAATAAACAAACGTTAACACTCTTTGCAAATGATTTTATAAATAACCTCAAAAAAATAGAACTCCACTTACAAAAACAACCTAATCGATTATATGCAAATAAAATTTTCGCATACTCAAATTCTCTTCGCCCATCGTTATAGTAAGTGATATTTCGGCCATAGTATACGCTCTCAAACAATGCTGATTTCCACTTCCATTAATTGTGTTTAGAATTTCTACAACTCTGCTCATGTTTTGTTATTGTATGAAATATACCATCGTTGTCCATTGATACTTTTAAATATTTGAACATGCAAGAACGCCACTATATTAAAGTAATACTTCCTTTCTTGGACATGAGCAAACGGTGGAATGCAAGTGATCCTAACTTTTGTAAACTTCAAAAGTTAAATACACACAAGAGAGGAAAAAAAAAAAAAGAGAAAAGTAAAGAAAGGAAACTGCTAAATCTTTAGATACGGATGATGGACACACATATAAGAGGGGAGTCGGCCCGAGAGGATTCTCTCCTTTCTTAATTTCTCTCCCTTTCTTTTTCTTTTTGTTTGAACAACTATGGTTAAGCAATATCAATTTTTTATAGTAATTTTATTATAAAGACAAAAAACAAAATATGAAAGAAAGAAAGAAAAGATGATAGAGTTAGGATGGGAGATAATCCTACTCCCACTCTGGACGACCCTGCCTTAGTTTGGTAGGCAGCAAAGCCTTCACAAGGAAGGTGTCAAGCATGCGTTCCATATAGAGTGGTGATGAGGCTCTCTATTGGCCACCCAACAATTATCTATGCTTTGTCAAAGGGGTTTCTTATCCAATGTTGATGGTGTGCAGGCCTGTCAAAAGGTGTTGTTTTTTTTTTTTTTTTTTTTAAAAGAAAACTAATAAAAAAATATTTAAAAACTTTGAGTTTTGACGACAAGGATAAAATAAAGGGTAAAATGAATAGTATTATGGACTTTTCGTTAAAACTCTTTTTTTTTTTCAACCTCTCACTTTCTTTGCTTTAGAAGGAAATTCTCATTTCTGCAGTTGCTTTCTCAATATCCAGATTCTTGAATAAAAACCCTATTCGACATGGTTCGTGCAACTAAAAATTTACAAATTCAAATAATCGAAAATTTTCAGGAATACACGGGCAAGTAAAAGTGCTATAATAAGCCATTTGTTTCCAAAACCACAGTAGGAAATACAAGAAATTTTTTGGAAAGTTATGGATTATATGATATTCCTCACACTCAATCTGTAATTTGGGACACAGTTATTAGTGATTGACTAAGGATGCGAAGAGGCATAAAGGATGAGGATTTATCTGTTACAATGATTAAAGTGTTACACCGCTACAAAGTTATACTTCCTTCAAAACGTGTATGAATTACTGACAATATCAGTTACGTGAACAATGTCAAAAAAATACAAATACCTTATTATACCACTTCTACTAGCTCATAGATTCCCAAATAATAAAAATTTCAAGTAGATATCTGAATTTGTAAATTTTCAATTATACTAAATGCAAGAACGATGTCAGAAGAATTTGCCTTGGCGGTCGCCACTCCTTGCAGCCATTTCACTGATATGCTCTACAAATCCAGAGAAGCGGATCTTCTCCGGATTCATTTTGTAGAGATCCTAAGAATTCTCACATTCTAACCGTTTATTATATATCGTGTGAACAGTTTTCGTTAGGTACTATTTGTGTTTAATTTTAAATAAAAAAAGTCAAATGATTTTTGAACGCACGATACACGATGAACGGGTAAGATGTGAATATCCTTAGGATCCCCATAATTTGGATCCGGATGGGATCCAAATCCCAAATGCGGCAGTCACAATTAGAAAATACCCGCCAACGCACACATTCACACCACAACTAAAAATCATTAAACTTAATGAAAATTAAATTACGTACATAAACAACAAGGGTACTATGATTAACACATCCCTAAGAAGAATTACCATATATCTTCGTGCTTGGCCAATTATCCGACGTTTGATCCAAAGAGTGCTCAACTGAGAGACGAAACAAATAACAAGAAAATTATGTAACAACCAAACACACACAAATAAATGGTATGAAAAAAAGTGAAGAATAATTCTTAAAACCGATAATGCAGTAGACGTTTTACCTCATATTTTCCATGTCGTTTTATAATTCATCAGTCTCACTATCTCTTGAGTTGTTATATACGACAGACCGGACTCCTATTCTTTGGTGTAAAGTATGAACAGATACAAGTTCACCATCATAATTAAGAAAGCAAACTACTAAATCTCTAGATTTGGATGATCGACACATATATGTACCAGTGTAGTAAGGCTCCCGTTGGTAATAGGCAACTCAATTTCTTTAAATCAGTAACTGTTCAAGTGTATATCTACCTCTAAACTGATAGTCCAGACAATTCGTATTAAAACATTAGTATTTATTATTTGGATTGAGTACCTAAAACTCCCCAACCTTTTAGTATCGTTCCAAATTGACTTCAACTTTTTTAAACATTTCAAACAAGTACTCGTTTACATCAACAATTCATCAAAGCTCTTGCAGCCAAGATGAACTTGCATGGCATGGATATACAGCTATGTACCGTTTTGTGTAAACAATACAAGGATAGTTGTTTTTTTTCACATTTTCTTATGTCATTAACATTGAACGCTGGTGTAGCATTTAACCTGAGCCATACAAGTTCCCTTTAAAGTTGCAACCGCTATAAAAGCCAAAGTAACAAAATTGCACATAACACCAATTTATAGCCCTATCGTACTAAAGCATTGGTTTTGAGGGTAGGTCAATCTTAACCTCCAAGTCGGAAATAATACTAGTTTCAGAAATAACACAACACTCTTTGAGTACACGAAACGAAAAAAAGACTATTATTCACATTGCAGAGAACATGATACCTCATAAGAGCGAGCAAAAACTATACACAAAACAGCCACCTGAAACTGTACAATTGACAAATTTCTTATACGTACTAAGATTATTTAGATGTTCTGCAATAATCCATGTCAATAGATCCTGCAGTTTACAGTTGAGTCTCTATGAATGCCAAAATTGCCAAACCAGATGCCCAAACATCGTCGTCCAATACATGCTCTTCAGGGGAGTGACTTACGCCTCCTCGACAGCGCACGAAAAGCATTCCCACCTGTTCACAATTTCTCAGGTCAGAATTGTACACAAGAAAATAAAGCAAACAATAACATGGTTCATAATTCTCTGGAAAATGAAAACAAACCTTGGTTAAATGAGATAGAGCCATTGCATCGTGTCCTGCTCCGCTCATTAACACGGGAATTTCATCCTCAATGGCTGCACCTGTCATTCTCTTGAGCCCGATATATGCTGCAGATTTCAGCTTTGAACTCAACTCAGAATCACAAATGACTGCACCTGCATCATGCTGAAAAATACAAACCATATAATGTTAACGGTTAAGCTTCTTGCAAAAAGATTAACTAGGATAGGAAAGTCCCTTACCTTACGATCAATTGTACAAGAAACAGAGCGTCTATCACAAATTTTATACACTTGGTTAGAAAACTCATACACAACAGCTTCACGTCCCATGTCATCTATCGTACGTAAATCTACGGTGAATGTTACCTGAAACCAAGAGTTTCATTTTCATTACAGATGTTAAGAAGTGAATGATAACTAACCACCTTTGGGCTGGTTATCAAATTTGACATGTCGTGAGGTGAACTTCTTGCCTGGCCAGGAATGACGTTGCTTGCACTCGGCCAAGTTGATATCTCTCCAACAGTACAAACAAGTGAAGCTGAAAGTGATTCCATCGAGAAACTTTTGCAATGACCATCAAAGGACAAAAAATCTTGAGGGCTTTTACATAAGCTTTCTAATGAATAAATCGCTTCAGCAGCAGCAGCCATAGGATCATGACGCATAGACATTGGAACTGTTCCAGCATGCCCCTGGGAACCTCTCATCGTAACCTACAACATTTATGCATATCAAACCGCTCAATCAAGATAAGAAGCTAAATTGCAACAAGGCATCGATGATCAAATAATGTCTATATTACTTGTAAAGAGCTTCCGTGCAAATCTCATATTGACTGAGTTCTGCCATAAAATTTTACAAGATTGTACCCTTGTGAGCTATACACATATATGTAGTTCATGATACTCATCCAATTTTTCATATATTATGTTTATCTCGATTTTGAATTTCCCAGAATTCCGGAAATAATATCCAGCCACAAAATAGAATACTGATTACTGACTATATAAGAATTATCTTCTTTTTCATGATAAAAAGGGACCACAATTTAGATATGATGCAACTATGCAAACGGAAATATTCCATAATCGTATACCTTTATTCGTGTCTGTCCAGCTATGCCTTTAACCACTGCTAGAGGAAAGCCAACCCATTCTAGTACAGGTCCTTGTTCAATATGAATCTGCAACATGAACATTGAGGGTCAAATGCTAAAATAACTTACAAGGCGATGATACTAATACAATGCAACCAGCATAGGTCACCGTACCTCAACGTAACCCCAGACAGAATTTGGGTCATATTTAAGCTGCAACAAGTGCTCCTCTGTAATTTCTATGGAGTTCTTCTTAAGAGCATCTTCAATTGTTACATCACTGAACAAGGATTTATTACATATAAGTACATTGATGGTAAATAGTGTTTCAAACAGATATATAATGGGAATTATCCAAGGAAACCTTTTATCGGATATTCTGAGTGCTGAAACTGGCAAAATTCCTGCTACAGCAGCACTGCCTAAGAATGTAGACTGATACCTTACTCCCTCTTCATCACTAAATGCTATTACCTGCAATGTTGTGAAGCATGAATAGCATGAAACAAATAGTTATATTTCTGGTGTAGCCACCACAAGCAACCCCGCATACAGTTTTGCAAGAAATTTCTGCTCCTACATACTGTAAAACATGAAGGGACTAACTGGAAAACTGAACAGGTTAAATTTCCCTTAATTTCACTCCGATGAAATATACAACTTGAATGAAAAGGCCACAAATTGGAAAATAGAGAGTTAATGATGAAGTTTAATCGAAAAGGCATAATAGACCCTACACGCAATTCTACTTTGAGATATCTCCAAATGAAAAATTGGTATGTTTTCACAAAAACCTTTATTCAAGAAAGATAAACACATAGCAGAATATTACCACAGAAAACTTCTAAAAAAACGTTTCAATAAAGCGCCGATATATATCTTTCCCATAAAACTTTAATTGTTCACTGACCTCAACTGGCCTGCTTAGTTCTCCCAACTTTCCATTGACCTTCAAAACCTTCAATGCAGATAACACAGAAACGATGCCTAATGCTCCATCAAATTTCCCACCATCAACAACGGTATCCTGTTATAACCCAAATTGTTAAATATCAGGATCCAAAAACAACACTCCCAAGTTTAAGTTCAAATAATTAGGAAACTGAGGGAAGAAAATATTACCAAATGAGAACCCATTAACAGAGCTTCAGCACTAGCATTCCTTCCCTCAACTCGACCGTGTACATTCCCCAAGCAATCAACCCATCTGAAAATCAAGAAAAACATGAGACAAGAATTCCTGAAACACATTTTGGATGCATAGATGGATAGAAGCTGACGTTCTCAAACCCGCGTCTTCCATCCATTCCCGGATAAGATTTCCTGCCCTCAGAGCAGCCGGGCTCATGAATGTCCTCTCAAGATATCCATCACCATCACTCACCTGATGTTCAAGGGTCAAGGCAACAAAATCAAAATTAAAACATGATCAGTTTCACCACCATAACATACATGGATTTGCAAAATTGAGCAATGAGAAACCAAAAAGAAACACCAAACCAACGCAAGAACCATACATGGATCAGCTGCTAAGGATTACTGTTACTGTTACAGTAGTTGTAACAATTGCAAGAACCCTACTTAAGATTATATATTTCAAATAGACAATAATCGAACCCATGAAAAATAGAAAATTCATGGGTTCTAGATAAATTAATTAGTATATATCGAACTAGTTTAATATCTCCTTCTTTTATATTCCAAAAAAAATAAAAGATGGCGATATTAAATTAGCATAGATAAAAGAAAAAGAAAAGGAACATGAAGTCTGGAAATATCATACCCGTCCAAGCTGATGAAGTCTAGCCACAGCCTCATCCCTCAGAATTTCCGGATACGAACCGCTTTCTTCTCCAACACCTATTCTTACGAATATTACTAATGATAAAGACAAATACAAATTAGATTTTAAGATAAACATGTCAATTAGTGCCATTGATAATTACCAGAAACCCCAAAAGATGGAGTGATGGTTGAAGAAAGCAGAAGCACCAAATAGCTGACCAAAACCACTGAATCATGGAACCTGCAGGAGGTGAAAATGGAGGTGGGATTAATGGTTGAATAGGTTCTCTTGTCGACACGTGTAACAGTTGCCATGGCTGCCACCTGAACCAAAACCAGAGAGAGGGAGGCAGCCACGCAAATGATATTGCTAAGGTTTGTGCAAATTGTGATATGTACGGTGCACCCTAATGGTTGTCTACATAAGAGAAATTTTGATTCTACTATAAAATTAATATGAAAATTAGACTAATTTTACAAGCATGTGCATTGGCTTTTTTTTCGATGTAAGATTTATACTCTCAACACGACATCTCATTATGACGAATTTTCAAACCTAATATATGAACAATACAAATAAGGTAGCGTGAAGTGTATTCATTAGGTTTATGCATAAACATGTTCTGATCCCATATAAAAATTGAAGTTCTTCATAAAACCAATTATCAATATGTTGTGTGGTAATGTGACGATGATAACGGGTAGGTTGATGCGGACTCCACTATATATGTGAGTCCTGTATGGAAGATGATTCTCTCTGGATTCATTTTGTGGGGATCCTAACCGTTCATCGTACATTGTGCGACTAGTTTTCGTCATATACTATTTTTATTTAATTTTAAATAAAAAAGATCAAATGATTTATAACTGCACGATATACGATAAATGACTAAAATATAAAAATTTCTAAGATCCCCACAAGATGAATCCGGATGGAAACCAATTCCATCCCGTATGACTTGGCAGAATCTTGATTTTAATATGTGGAGAGCATCCATGCAAGATATGAGACTATTGATTATTTTAATTCAAAACAAGATTTTAAAATGGATGTTGCGGTTTTTGGAATCCCACAAGGATTCTTTTATAAATTATGTCGAATCTGCAGAAAATGACACTACTGTTAATGTTAGCATCATATAGCATGTTTATTACCAGAAAAATATATGTATCATACGTATAATTTATAAATTCTATTCTCGTTTCTAACTTATCTCGCATTAAAATTTAAATATTTCACACTCGAATGACCCGCGTGTGTTAACTGAAAAGGAAGTTTCTATAACTCAAAGGGAGAATTCAAACTATTATAGAGCTATTATTAATATTTTTTTATAAGAATATTTTTTTTATACAAGCTATAGTTTAGCTAAATTAATCTAATTATAAAGAGGATTGAGGAGGGATTCGAACTTCAGTACAAATAATAAGAAATTTGATATTGTGTTATAGGGATTGCAAGAAATCGCATCCCTTTCAAAAAGAATATAATGAACAAACAAGTTAAAAGCTTGAAAACAAATTAGTGGAAGGTGAATAACTAAAAAGAAAAACATGAATGATAGGTGATGAAAGATATGGAAAAGTTGAGTGGCTGCATTGTCACATAGCACAATATGCTCTAATATTATAACAAAAATATCCATATTTTTTTTTTCAATATGAGAAATTTAGAACTAAATATATTGTCCAAATTTTTTAAAGAAAGAAACCATCTTTTTAGATCATATTTTGTAGACACATGATGTGGCAATCATTAACCGTTATATCATGTGATTTACAAAAATAATTTAAATAGATAGTCTCTAACATTTTTCTTTTTCAAATTTAAGAAGAGAAAAATTAGTAAGCTAACAGTAGTTCAAATCTTTTTCACCAAATTTGTGTGTAGTTTTTTAATGACCTCATCATTAATTGATACGGATTAATTTTATTAACCCTTCTTAACTTTATCGTCATAGACTAACACATGTCAACTAATAAAAAAGAACACAAAATAAATTCACACAAAAAATAAATACAAAAGATTGCTCATCAAACTGATTGGTTTGAGAATGTTCGGGTGTTACCGTCCTATGATGAAGACAAAAGCTTAAGGCCGACACACTTGTCTATGGGCATATTTTCATGAAGAAAATTAGTAACGCAATAAGATACAGAATCATGCTCATTTATACTATATTATAACAGGCTACCATTTGTTGAAGATGATCCACATGTTTAACTTGAAAACAGCATTACAGACATAAAGAATGTAATCCCATGTCAGAAATTTTTTTTGGATTGTCACGACTCCATTAATAAAATTAAAATATATGCTTAAAAAATGTAACCCATTGAAAACTTAATAAAATATATTATTACTTGTAATAGTTTTGCTATTAAAAATATCAAGATATTTCGTGATGAAACTATGCGTCTACGCATATGTACAGTAGTAAATTTAAAGCAATAACACTATTATTAGTAGTAAATTGCTAACCAGCCTATATTGACATATATAATTGGTAGAGATGTTGTTTTCACAAAAGTGGACAAGTTGAAGTTACGTGAGTGACTTCTTCGCTTAATTTGCAATTAAAACAAATCACGTAAGACTAAAGTTGTCATAATCTGTCAAGTAGTTTAACCAGCCAAGCAAGTTCTTGTCTTGATGATCACATGTATTGTATGTATTACTCAAGTCTTGAAACAAGCTAGGCCTCTCTTTCAATGTTGACGAAAAATTAAGGAGGCCAAAATTTGGACTACGCGCAAATGGCAACTTGTCCACTTACTTTCAAATACAAACTGGTAGCTCCAAAATTCATTTCTTCTTCTTATATTACAGTTCTCTCCTTCCCCCTTCTTTTCTTATATTTTTCAATCATGTTGGAATCCCACATAGGTGGATGCAAAAAGAAAATAATAGATTTAAATATGATCATCCCACTCTAATTAATATCGATGCCGTTTTGTGGTAAAACCCCAAACCTGACGGATTGAGTAGGTGGTAAAGTTGGGGACAGTATCGATGTCGTTAGAATGGAGCCCCCAAACCCGTCGATCTAACAATTCCAACAAGGTATCAGAGCCAAGGTTTGAGCTCGTTCAAGCTAACGAGCTTGTCACCAGGAAGGAAACAAGTCGGGAATCTTAACATAGAGCTGGCCTCTGAGTTCTATTGAAAACATGTCTGGACTCTTAACATAGAGTTGACCTCTAAGTTCAATTACCAATGTATGGATCCCCATGTGTGAACCACTAAATGGGGTTACACGTGAGGAGGAGTGTTGAATCCCATATTGATGGGTGCAAAAAGAAATAATGGGTTTAAATATGGTCAATCCTGATAAAACCCCACACTTGATGAATTGAACATGCTGTAAAATTGAAAACCGTATCGATATTGTTAAAATAGAACCACCCGACTCGTCGATCTAAAAATTCCAACAAATCGGTTTCTCCTTATCATGTCCAAACAACAGAGAACTCTTTTTATTTATGTTTGGCTTTTTTCCCAGTTTCACCTGTAAGGGAAGGACATAGGTGGTCTGAAGATTCCCTGAAGACCGGAAAGCAATGCATGCAGTGCGTTATTTAATTATATATGTGCGTGATGACGAATATCCCTCTATGCAATATTTTACGATTGTCTTTCCTTTAGTTTTATTAAAATTTAGTTCAAGCTATCATGCACTAAAATTCCTAAGGATTCCATTGATATGGAGCAGTAGTGGACCTACAAAATATTCCTCGAGATTCTTTTTTTATGCACAAGAATCGTTGAAAGTGGATGCATGGGGAAGAAACAATATAAAAATGAGAAAAATAGTTTCATGTAGTTGGACACATCGTGAAATGTTGTACTGGTACAGCACATGTTTACTGCTAGTGCAAGCTGCATGTTTTCTGTCTAAGCTTATATTTGAGCATAGAAAACGTAGGCTTAAAGGAGGGATAGATGTAGTGTGAGTTCGAAACAAGGAGCCTACCCAGCCTACCCATTTCATTAATTAAGGTCATTATCTGATTGATGCCAGATGGTTAAGCATGTTTTAGAATTAATTAGTTTGAATATTTGACTTTATTAAGGGAGGAGAAATGTTAAATTTTGACATTTCACACCATAATATAACATCCCTTGAGATTGACAAGAAAACATTAGCTGGGTGGACACCATCTTCACCCAGCTGATTGGTCAAAACATGAAGGATAAATTTCAAACTTAACATAAGTTCAGGACTTCATAAGGTCAGGTAGAAAATCATTTGATATGTCGCTACCATCTTCACTAACCCGATGAAAAAAATGCAATAACTTCTTATGGACTTGTTGAGAATGATTCTGATGTACTCCAAAAAATTTCATGCCACTACCATATAGTATTCATTTTTACTTGGTGGTAAATAAAGCATCTTCAGCTCTTTCAAATAAAAAAAGAAAAGATGTTGAAGAAGATTATACAGCACCGAACATGAAAAAACATAGAAATAAAACGCAATACAAGATCAACACAAAACCGAAGTTTGATTTCTTCCTAAAAAGGTATTTGTATTTTAGAAGGAGAAAATACTTCGAAGATGAAAATGTTCCTATTTAATGGTCAAGAATTCTTGACAGCATCGACTAGGAACAAATACCAATATAATTACTATCAAGTCACGCCAAGCATAAACCATGCATCTATGCACCTATACATGTCTCATTTATGAAAGTAAGTCATCTCTCCCTAACCCTATTTACACACACGCACAAGGGTTGACATAACTATAAAAAAATCTAGCTAGATTGACATTGAAGCCATGTTTGGAGATTCCTTTCGCCAAGTTGATTGGTTACAAAAGTAGGATAAGTTAGAAGGCTACATATTGCAGTAGTATGAAGTTAATTAGGACATCAAAATATAATCCTCCTAGAAAATGAAAAGACATAAAGATTGAGACGTGTTTGTGTGTCCGGGCAAGTGTATCTTGATGGTGAAGAGCAGAATATGCATCAGTACATAAATATTGATGGTGAAGGAGCGCATAACAATATAATTACTATCAAGTCAGGCTAGGCATAAGACAGGAAGAAATCGGAAGTAATGCATGAAGATCACTTCACCCAGTTGATTGGTCAATACACAATAGGCCAGTTTCAATGCCATAAATTGCAGCAACATAAGTTTAGGACTTCAAAACCTAATATTTTTGTCAGGCATGAATAAACATAAAAGCTTCAGAACTTTGTAACATGTTCTCGTGTGTGTCAGTGTGTCTAAAGAAAAATGGCTCATCCATCCATTAGATTAAACTCTATTAGAAACCTCAAAGAGAAAGAGGAAAAATAAAAAAAAACCTAGTTAAGCCTTGCTTCAAATTAGGATTACCATATAAATAAAGGAAACGCCTCTGAATTTCCGGTGATCTTCTTGTTTTCCTTCAATATTATCTTCTTTTGCACATAGCCACACCCAACCAAGCATTATTCAAACGAAAGGAAGAAACCCTTCCATCAACAAGCTTCATAACTCATTATTTAGTAAGAAAAGAAACATACGAAGCATAGCAGCCAAGCATGCGCATGATAGGTCTCAGACATGTGGGACTTCGTTGTATCACAACCAAAGAAACGAGTGGCAACAAGTTTGACCCCTCTCCAGTTTTGTTTTCGGTGTGAGTTGATACCCCAATACAATAACATGCATCTTTTCTGCCTCAAAAATAAGATAAAATGTAGAGGTTGGGCACATGATTGCGGTCAGAATAAGGTAGATCGTTGGACCTCCAACATGCACATAACCGTAGTGGTATGGCGAATGAAATTCACGAGGCATAAATGGCAGCTGCAGAGTTGCGATGATTTCTGAAGACACAGAATGATCATCCGTAACCTATGATACGCATATACTTCTGTTTGGTATATCGTATAACACTTCTTGATGAATACCACCAAATGTCGGAGTTACTCGGAAGGCAATATTTAGTTACGCTATATGGTTTCTCTAACCAGAGAGTATATTCCCGCCCTTGTGGTTGCGATATAGAATCAAAAAGGTTTTTCATTTTGTACATGTTATATCATGAATTAGTAACATTCCTCATACTTGACACACACACACACACACACACACACACATATATATATATATATATATATATTTATATATATTCCTCAACAGCCTCATTCACAACTGATTACTTTTACAATGCATCGTATGAAGTTTTTCTCTTGAAAGCCAGAGAAATCTCATAGTCCTTAATACTTCCATATTTTATACCTAAATTTGAGTTTATTTTAAGAGGCCCAAATCCATATTATTCATATAGTAAAAGACTAGATTTTTCATTAACCATATGATTTGTTCTCCATTAACCTTGACTAATGGGGATGGATGTTGCATGCACGATAATTCAAACGGAAAAGTCACGCCTTAAGCAGCTAAGAATAAAGAGCTACAACGTTAGAAAATAAAATTTCTCGTCTATTCAATCTGGGGATATACAATCATATTCTCCATCATTTCAGTAACTAAAACTTGAAATTCATGTAATCAGGAGATCCTTGGTAAACTTCCTTGTTTACATATAATCAATTATTATTATACGAACAATATTATTCTAACACATAATTAGTTGTTTACAAACATATTATTTTTCATAAAGCAACTTCTAAACTATTACTTTAATTCATGAAGAGGGAATTCAAACTGAAGTGTAAAGACTACGTACGCTACTTTAACTAATTGGTCTAATCCACGGATATATGCTACATGTACATCACGTGTGTGTATATATATATATATTATGTATAAACTTACATATATGTCTTGATACAGTAATAAAGACTTTTATAGACAATGGCCAATGGTGTTGTAGACATCGAAATTTCGAAATTTTTCGTGTTCACAGGTGTGACAAACTTTTTCTTCCCCTTCTAGTAGCTTGGTTGTTTCAAAATATATTGACATGTTCAAATAAAATTTCATCAAAGATGATGAACTTCATGTAAATAGTTATTTCTTAGTCTATTGAGGCATCTGTTCATCAAAACATCATGTTTCCTATATATTTTTTTAAACTCAATTGTCACTCTCTACGTATGCATGACCTATGAAAACCGAGTTTAACTTTTTCTTTTTCTTTGTTTGTACATAGATTAAAACCAACGAAACTTTGCCACCAACAGACATGTCAAATTTGTTTATATATTGCATATGACATGTAAATCCAAGCCAACAAAAGGAACCTCATCACTATTATTCTTCAATCAAAGTATGATGTGAAGAAATATCTACCAATTTTGTACCTTTCCAAGATTTTTATATCCAATTGATGACTAAAAGGAAGCAATTCATTCTTGAAGATTTATTTTCTTACATTTGTACGGTACTTTTTATTTATTTATTTTTATTTTTATTTTATGGCATTAGACATTTTTTAAAAGTGGAACATCGTCAACGTATTTAAAACCTACAATGTGATGTGAAAGTTGTAATTTCAACTAAAATAATCATATTGAAATTTCGACATAAACACTGAAAAAAAATTAAGATCTCACGATAAAGTTAATTTACAATATGTAGACTAGTCCAACTCCTTGCAAGGTTTGATAAACTTGTAATACATAACATTTCTTCACAACCTCACATCCATATATCATAGAGACGCCGATCTTAACAAATCAATTTAACTGATTTCACCGTTAATTTTATTATGTGAATCATATAATTAATTTGGCATAGAAACTGTCTTTTAATATGCTCCACACAGGTGTGCAATCAAAATAGAGCTACATGTGCAATGTTTGGATCACTGAAATGCATCATATGCTGAATTTAGTGTTCATTATATATATGTGTGTGTGTATATATATATAAACGCTTTTACCTAATATTTCCCCTACTTGATTGTCCTACGTGATGCAATTGATATTTGTGACCTTAAGTGACAAAGCAAAGACCAGGCAATAGTAGATTCATGTAGATATTGAAATTGGCACACAAGGAGGGAAAGAACTCTTTGTTTTGATCCAGCTTGGTGTCCTTCCAGGCTTCCACACACTGAAAAAAAAGTACATGCCCGTGGCCTTCTGTTATATCATTCCATCATATGATCTGCTGGGCCTCGCATTGACACAATGATTAAACTTTTCATAAATTAGGGTTGTGATGAAATGGTCGGAACCAAGTATTTGTATTCTACTTGGCCACTAGTTATCATGGAGGCAGGACACGACCACATACTCCATAAGTGAAATACTATAGTAAAAATCAAATTATATCGATCTTCTCGTGAGCATCTCCAACATCTTAACTAAACCAACAGGATCCTTTCCAGATCCTTTTGATGAGGATTCTAGGGATCCGTGAATCGTGTCCGTTCATTGTATATCGTGCGGTCAGTTTTTGTTAGGTATTGTTTGTGTTTAATTTTGAATAAAAATATTTAAAAAATGATTTATGACTGCACAACATACAATGAACAGACACGATTCACGGATCTCTGGAATCCTCACAAGAATCCTTGTGGAGCCAAAAATAATCAAGAGGAGACACATGGATTTTTAGGTAAAAATGACGAAATTACCCTCAAGGCACACCAGGTTTCTTATGCACAAACAGCGGGCAAGCATCCCTCAACCAAGCCAAAACTGCCCAAAATAGGTAACAAATTCAAAATTATTTCATTCATCCTCATCTTATATTCCTGTTGACCTTAAAAATTACAAAGTCCTACGTGGTGCGCAGGTCGAGTAACTAATGAGCTAACTACATCATTTGGTTGATGCAGGGCGTGCCAACTCGTCGGTCGAGCATGGTCGAGGAGTACAATTTGTTGATGTGGTGTTGAGCGTGTTACTGACTTTTTGATCTTGCGATTGCGGTCGAGGAAGAAACATGTCTCGACCTTTGGATTCTCGAGCCTGAAGACAAAACTACTAGTTCTGCAAAGTTCACGAATCGTGGGCGCCGGGTTCGGTCACAGTGATTATATTCGTGAGAGTATAAGCACGTCGAATCGACACCAGACTATATGGACACAAGTACTCAAAGGAGATGTATGTCTTGATGGTAAATGTGGTTCGGTTGTCAGAATACCGAACTCTGAAACTCACTTGTGAGTATCCAATCATAAAATCACTCAGCATTCAATGTGCCGAATGTCGTAACTCGTAACACCTTAATTCGCCGAGAAGGCTAATAAGATGACATCCGCCAATAAGGATTCGGAAACCCTTCTCGACTGAGACTTGGATAGGTAACCAGTCAGCCTCAATGCAGTACTGTTTATCCAAACTGAAGGTGCTCCTCGGTCGGCTGATTCTACGGTAACAGTGTTGTTTATCCAAACTGAAGATGTTTGCCGGTTGCCTTCACAATGTTGTTTATCCAAACTGAAGATGTGTTGACGGAAAAAGAAAATAAAAATCTCAAGATGTTTGAGAGGTTTGCGCAGGGCATTTGTGTGTTGAATTGGAAAGGGCTTGAATGATGCACTCTTCTCTTTATTTATAGCAACAAATCCTCCTTAAGATCAAGTTGAAACCACATTCAGATTAGGACTTCTTATTCTGATCTAACTTTATCTCGACCAATCCTACTCTTACTAGGACTTTGAAATCACCCCCTTTTCAGGCCGTATTCATTATCGATCAAAAATCCATATTGCACTAGGGACCCTTATCGTATTGGGACTTCTTTGACCCATCCACTCATCCAAAACCACCTTTACTGAACAGCCTGGGACCACCAGACAGCCCATAGTATATTTGGAAAAGCTTTGGGCCAAACCAACGTTTGGCCCAAAATATTATTTTTGGCCAATTCCCTACAAGGTATTTACTCCATAACCTTCAAAGCATTCCATATAATTTGAGTTAATTGGCCAATTAATGGATCCATAAATTGCCAAATAACTCACCCATTACACCCCAAAAAACACCCAAACGCCGGCCACTCTCTCTCCCAAAGAGGGCCAACCATGCTCTATAAATTGGACCCCATTTTCTCTAAAAAGTTAAGTTACACACTATTGCAAAACTCCCAAAAACTCTCCAAACACTTTTCTCTCTATATTCTAACTTTGGCATCAGAGGTTCTTCAGCCAAAGCCCCCCCATTCATCGTGGGTGGGTGAGGCTCTTGGTCTTGACCAAAGGTGTTGATTGTTTTGTAGGTGCAATTGTGTCAAAGAAGGAGAAGGCGAAAATTTGCATCCACAATCCTCACAAAGAGGATCCGGATTCTTATCTAAATGAGGTTTTTTGGCACATTAATACAAAAAAATAAAGCTCCAACATGTTAGTTAAATGACTAATTATCTTAATTTTTTGAAAAGTAACTAGCTAAATTTAGCTAGAAAGAGAGAGAGTTAAATTTTGGGAGTTTTAACGAAAAGCCCATGGTACTGTTCACTTTAACGAAAATCACATTTTTACACTAAAAAGTCAATCCTGGTACTAGTCACTTTACCCTTTATTTTGTCCTTATCATTAAAACTTAAAGTTTTCAAGCTATTTTCATTAGTTTTCTTTTAAATTTTTGCTAAATGTTAAAAACTATAAAATAGCACGGCTTTTAAGAGAAGAAAAGGAGTCTGGTTTGTTAAGTTTAGAAAAAATAATGTTAAAAAAAATTAACTTAAGCTAAAAGCTAGTATTGGTTAGCCAAATTAACATTTGAGTCATTTGACTAGTTACAATAAAAAAATATTTAACTAATATTATTGGAGATGCTCTTAGATCGCATAATGAAAAATAGACACAACTTTTATCATAGCTGTTTTCTTTTTAACATAATTTTTTCCATTGCTGTTTTCTTTGATTTTGTTAAAAAGAAGGATAAGAATTTTTCAAGTCCAAATTGGAGAATGTTGTTTAACTTTGTTTCCGCTCTTGCATGGTATATGATAAGGCACCATATTATTGCATTAACCCAATGTAAACATGCCATGTAAGTTGGAATTGAAAAGTGAGGGAAAAGTTAGGTTAATGAAAAAATTAAAGGTTAAATTAAAGGATAATGACAAAATTAAGGGTTCACATGTTCATCCTCAAGTTAAAAGTTTTTATTATTTTTTTTCATGACCGTAAATTTATTCACAAGTATATGTGACGGAAAGAATTCTTGGGTTTTCTTTTTGGAAAGAATTCTAGGGTTTGATCCCCACAACACTTATTGATTAGGAGCTTGTTTGAAAGTGCTTTTAAAATGGCTGAAACCGTTTTAGGTGAAAATGTTTTTAGAATCATCCTCAATAAAATGACAAATGAATCCTAAGAAATCACTTTATTGCTATGTACAATAAGTGATGCTTCTTGCAAGAAACATTTACGTGCTTTTAAAACCCAAAAATATTTTCTTTAAAAATACTTTCAATTTAAAAACAATTCTACTACAAGCCCTAAGATATAGTAATTTGCATTCAAAAGAAAAGATACTTCAAGGTAAAAAACAAAATAACATTAACCCAAAAATTTGCAAATCTTGTAACATATATTGATATCATGAGTCCTTGACTGCATGGAATCTGAGCTTAGGAGTCGAGAAATCATGCATTATTTTTCGAGAATTGTTATTAGCATTCTAAAAATCTCATTTGACACTCTAAACTTTCTATAATTAGAAAGAAAATACATTTACGAAAAGTGCATAATGAGATTTTTAGAGTGCTAATAATAATTTCCTATTTTTTTTCCTCAACAGATAAACTTTATTAAATTCTAATTAAAATGTTTACATCTTTAACCAAGATGTTAAAAAAGAACTTGAGACCAATACAATCTCATTTAAAAGAACCTCCAATTTTTATAAACGCTGCAACAGAATGTGCAGTTCGGTTGCCTTTTCGACAAACAAACTCGAACGAGACAGACCCCACATCATTTGTAATTAGCCCAAATGTCATGCACTATGCTTCCCACCTCCGCATCAACACCGATCTCCGTCCTTATCATCCTAATAACTTCACGGGCATCAGACATGGTTTGTCAAACATTATTATAGAAAGCATGCATTCCAGTACTTGAAAATTATAATCAATGGCTGTCGTGTGCTGTCAATTGAAGGTGTAGTTATTTCCATGTTATCCTAAGGTTGTCTTGTTTTTTACTTGCCCAAATTTTACAGATGGCAGATTACAAATTACAATAGGCATTCTTTCCTTTCATAGCCTAAAGAAAAGATAGAAAAGGAGGAGGAAGAGCCAAAACCTCATAGGCATTCTTTGTCGTTTTACTTCTCAAATTATGCACTTAAGACGCATGATTTGTCTCAAACAATGAACCCACTACAAGAGCAATTAGGTTAAGCACTTTTTCGCATGCCAATAAATTGATTATATAGGGTGCATTTTTGCTGACCGCTCTTAAATTGTGGTAATGCTCACTATCATCTTATTTATTATCTTTAGATGAGTTTGAATTTGAGATTTGTGTTTGTCCACTACATTGATTTCGAAATTTAAAAGCATCTAAAGGTGTTAAATTGAACGATGATCATCACCATCACTTGAGGATTAATTATGAGAAAAAATATTCTCGATTATATATATGGGGCAATGCGCATTTCCTTATTATTTGTAAATTAAATTGTGACATGCAAGAGAAACTCATATATAACAAAAATACATCCACATTTGCACCCTCTTTGCACGGAAGTCATTCTCGAGACCATATACAAATGTTACTCACTTATACCCCCGTTGCATGAAAATTATTCTTTGCAATAAAGAATGACTCGTGACATGCAATGTCCTTTTAACTTGAAAACTTTCCTCATTTCCTACTAACTTGACATTAATTTACTATTAAGATATCATAATTGAAATCGTTTATTATCTAGTATTTTTCAAAGATCATCTTTAGAAGGATTTATTCAGTCTGGAGACTGCTTAATCATTCATATGAATCTAAGAAATTTATAGTTCATCACATGTTACCATAACTATCGGTTTATTTGACACATGAACAACTAAATCGTCTCTAAATCGAATATTTAAAAAAATAATAATAATAATAATATCTTCACGATGACAAATAGAATGAACAGTTTCGATCAGTTTATTATTATTGTACGGTGAAATGATACCACATTAGTGGGAAAATCCTTTTTTTTTCAAGAAGTATAAAATATGTGTCAAATAAAGTCACAATGCATAAAGTCTTATTTTTAACCAAGTACAGTCTCGAGCTCAAACATTCCTTTTCGTCATGGGCCATGTAATTGCACCATATTTTCATCCTTGTATATATTCTAAATTTCTATAAATGAGTATAGGTAAAAATATTGTTGATGAATAAGAGTAAAGTGTCTTATTGAAATTCAATAAATAGATCAACCAAACCCAACGACGTGAAAATACCTTTTAAACAATGTCAAACTTGCTGGGGTCCCAAAAGTAAGAAGTTGGTAACCGCTTACTTTTCCGTTATGGAAAGATTAATTAAAACAACAATTAAAATTTCTCATCAGTTTTAAAAACAACAAAGATTTTAAGGATTTGTCATCATCATTTGTATAAATACCAACAATTGAAGGGTGGTGTCTTTTGTATGATCCCATAATCTATAGGAAAACATTTCGTCCAACATTCTTGGCAAATCTTAGTTAGCCCCATCTCTTTCCATGTCCCTTTACTCTACCTTTCTCTCCTTCCCTTTTCCTCTCTCTCTCTCTCCCGGACATATAAGGTGATCAAATATATCCCAACAACTTGTATCTAACATTGCTAAAACCAGAGAGAAAAACAGAGGAGTTTAGATATGGAGGCAACAATGCCGAAAACGGCTCTAATATGGTCATTCTTCATGGCATTTTGTAGCTTCATCGTAATTCATGTCTACGCAGAGGACTCTCAAATGGGTTATCGTCCATTTTCCGGTGGCGATTACAATGATCATTTGCGAAAACTGCAAGAGTTCAAGGCTTCACTCACCCGCCACGATTCGCTTTCTGTTGCACCATCTTCAATCCGACCCTCTCCTAGTCCTAGCCCTATTGTTCCGCCAACGGTAATTCAATCGCTTTGTGCATAAACTTTCAAATTTTTCTTTGATAATTTGGTTGTTTAATTCTTGGTCAAAATGTTGGGACAGAAGCTTTGTTGCTGAAAAGTATTTGTGATTTGTCAGTCCATGTTGAAAATGGGTGATGGTTGGTGCAGGGGAGCACTAGTCCACGTGTTTATCACGTGACATCGTACGGCGCTGATCCGACGGGGAGCAGAGACAGCAGTGATGCACTTGCTCAAGCAATGGCAGATGCATTTAGAGGCCCAACTGAAGGGTTCTTGATTGAGGGTATTGCCAATCTTGGAGGTGCCCAGATCGATCTTGAGGGTGGCCATTATCTGATCAGCAGACCCCTGAGGTTGCCTGGAGCTGGAGTAGGAAATCTTATGGTATGCCCCGATTAACATATTTTCTTGAAGATTTGATAAAATCCTACCATAAATTTTCCGCGGTATTCCAATACATGCGAGTTATGCCAGATATTCATTCTTTGGCTTGCCCTCGGGAATGTACCGAGTCTCATATGTGTTTCGTAATTGTTGATCAAATACATATCAACATGATGATATGAATTAAGCGATGTGATTAGGTTTGTGTAATAATTTGAACATTTTTTTTTTATCAAACAGATTCACGGAGGAACATTACGCGCCTCAGACGATTTCCCAACTGACGGATACCTAATTGATTTATCTCCAACATCATCAGCTAACAAGAAAGCAGAAACCAAAAAGGAGAGCTCAATGTCCTGCACAGCTTTCTTCATCATCCTACAACTATGAGTACATGACTCTCAAGGACCTATTTTTGAACTCTAACTACAGGGGAGGGGGCATTTCAGTCATAAACTCACTTAGAATAAGCATAGACAATTGTTACATAACACATTTCACCACCAATGGAATCCTAGTCCAAAGTGGCCACGAAACTTACATCCGAAACTCCTTCCTAGGGCAGCACATCACCGCCGGTAGTGATCGTGGTGAAAGAAACTTTTCTGGGATTGCGATTAACCTAATGGGGAATGATAATGCTGTGACAGATGTGGTGATTTTCTCTGCTGCGGTAGGTATAATGATTTCGGGTCCAGCCAACATACTTTCCGGGGTACATTGCTACAATAAGGCTACCGGATTTGGGGGCACCGGAATTTATTTGAGATTGCCCGGGTTGACACAAACCCGAATTGTGAATTCGTACATGGACTACAGCGGCATTGTTGCGGAAGATCCGGTGCAGCTTGATATCTCCAACAGTTTTTTCCTTGGTGAAGCATACATTGTCCTAAAATCAATAAAAGGGGTTGCCAATGGGGTCAATATTGTAAACAACATGTTTAGTGGGTTCGATAAGGGGGTAGAGATTGTTCAATTGGACCAAAATAATGGGCCTTTCAAAGAGGTTGAACAAGTATATGTGGACAGGAACAATGTGAGGGGCATGAACACAAAAGGCACAGTTGGAAGGAGGTCTGTGCAAGGCAATGGGAGCTCATGGACCGTAGATTTCAATCCAATTCTACTATTTCCTAACCTTATTCGGCATGTCCAATACACGCTGAGCGCCGGTGGCAATGCGTTCCCCAACCATACCCTAAGGAACGTGTCGAATAACCGTGTTGTGATCGAGTCGAATGTGGCGGCTCCGGCTTCTGTTTTCGTGACAGTTGATCAAGGAGTGGCAAACTGAAGCTAGCTGACCTAAATTTGTGTCAGGATCATTGACTGGACAAATTGTGAATAGGTTGGGGAAGATGGCAACATTTTGTCATGTTCTTTTTTATCAACTACTCTTTTTTGGTCATGATTTATACAATTCAATTATGCCACGGAATACACACACACACACACACACACATATATGTTGTAGCTTGTAGTAGTAGTTTGAGTTAATCAAATACAATACATATACCTCTGTAAAACTTAGGCCACATTTGCTTTTGTCAAAGTCATATTTTGAATATGGCTCATTGCTGAAATTTGTGCAATAGAAATTGACCAATCAAATAAAAGGAAGGTCTTTTCTGGTTTACTTACTACAATTAAAGATGCATGTGACAATAATATTTCAACACAAGCCAAAACTTGAAATGATTAGAGATGACGACTGGTTGAACATCATTTAGAAACAATTATAGAGTCTGCAAAACAAGAGCAATTCATGTGAAATGAAACATGACGTAGAGGTGAACCCGTTTCATACTCTCTTGAGCAACATGACTCTTTGACTGTGTAGATGTGAACGTGTACACATAATACTTGGGGATTATATGAACAGATGTGAGGTAGAAGTTGCATGGAGTAGGAGAAGAAATGGCCAAAACTCCAAGCTCTTGAATAGATAGCGTAACTAATCTTTGTATATGCTGAAGGGGGTTAGCTATTGATCAGGACTCATTCGTCATTGTCTTTCTTTCATATTTACAAGCGACTTAGGTGTGGTTCTGGATGCATGGACAAATATTTTTGAAAACTTATTCGTTCTAATAATTCTACCACATTTAAGTGTTGAACTAACCAATTCAAAAAATTAATGAGTTTATTAGGGTGAAAAGGTGGATTTATAAAAAATGAGATAAAGATGGATTTGTAATTAGTTTGGCAAAGATTTAATTTCTGATCATTTTAACCAATTGCCTAATATTTTTTTAATCATATGAGCTACAAGTCTTTAGAGATGGTAGAGTAACCTTAGACAAAGAGAAAAACATTAGAAAGAAAGAGTACACCTATTACTATTAGCAATTGATGGACTTTTCAAACAAAAGAAAATAGTACTTTTAAGGTTAGTTTTGAAGATCTATTGAGAGATTGTAATTCAAGTAGTTGATGCTTGTATTTTCAAATAAAAAATTAAGAATAAAATCGAACATCGAATTACTAATAAGCCAATAGAATTGTATTTGTCTCTACCCATGAATTATCGTTGTTGCGTAATGTGTTTGAATTTTTGTAAGTGAGTTTTTTAAAGCAAAAAAATCAAACAAACTAACTTATGCTAAATTCTGAACCATATATAGAGTGTTTTAAATTCAGAAAACTTCAAGATTTAAAAAAAAAAAAAAAAAAATATATTATGCCATGAACTTTGTGTATTTATATAGTGTTCAAATCCATGAGGCGAATCGGTTGAAATGGAACTAAAATGAGTGATTTATTGTATTTGACAAGTACGCTATAAAAATGAGTAAACTTTATCTAAACCATAAACCCTATTTGTCACAAGTCAAAACACGATGTAGTGGTGATGATGGTGTTTGGCATATTTAAAACGATTCCCACTAATGTCACAATAATAGTTTTGGGACTTTGTACTTTAAAGGTGCGTACTAATGGTAATGGAATTTGGATCCTCCGGACATTAGTGTCCAGAGCCTAAGAATAAAGAAATCCGAGTCTTTAGTTTGGATGCATAAATTAATCATTTATTGCTTGTAATATTGGACAATGATTAATATAAAATAAGAACAACATAAGATTTATACTGGCGCCTTATGTTTTTGGCACAATATTTTTTAATAATGTTAGCATGAAATAACGTTAAACCGTGAGGTGCCAGAAAATTCATAAAAAAAATCTCAATTTAAATGAGTCTCCTTAGCATTTCTTTTTCGAAAAATACATGACAAGCCTGAGGCTCATGGGGAGTGGACACGAGATGTTATTTGTTGGATTTTAATGGCTTGGCCAGTTAATTGTCAAGCTTGGCTGAATATTACCAAGGCAACTACCCTAATTAGAATACTGTTAAAAAAAAAAAAAAAAAAAACAAGAAAGATTTAAACTTTGTAATGATAAATTTCTTGAGCCTGGGAAAAGGACTTGGGGGAGACCCATACTAAAGAAACAAAGATTAGGCAACAAAAAGTGTTTTCTTTTCCAATTATATCAACAGAGCATACTTATTGTGCTATTTCCTTAAGCTTAAGATATTGATCGTGGTTCTGATGCTACTCACCTGCGCAGGTGTTATTTTAGCCACTTCGGACTTTAATTGAGTAATTTTTGTATCTAATATAAGAAATGCTATCAACAGTTGCTTTCGCACAACGTGGTAGCACAACTCATCATCTGATAATTATTTAAGGATCTTATGAAATCAGCTCGGTCGAAAGGCTTAGCATTCTACTTCAATTCCAACTCAACTTAAATCTCATTCAAAGCATTGAAATGTCAAATGTCTGGTATTTCACTCAACTAACTTTGGTTTAATGGTAATAATTTTCACTTACTTGGAGATTTGTTTCAAATTTGACTCAGGTAAAAGCACAGATCCTATTTTTGTGAGGCAAAAAATTCCTTCACAAAAAATCTATTTTTTATCTTTTCTAGGTTTATTGGTTCTGTAATGAAATATATATATATTATGGTGACATAACTCTGTATTTTGGTGAATTTCTGTTTGTACATATCGCATCATATGCCAAAGAAAAATATTCCATTATCTCAATCAAAGAACATAGAAAAAGATTCATGGGTAACTTCCCAGATTTGGCCAAGAAGTTAGAAGGAGGTATTGGTCTTAGTAGGGTTAATTTACATTCCAAAATAACTTGAAAACTACTTTTGGAAAGATTTTGCGGTGTGTCCGAAACACAAGGTAGAACACCAAATATCATTATATAAGTTTTTTTTTTAAGTGTTTCTTCAATTTTATAATGATATATGATGTCCTACCCTGTGATCCAAACACATTAAAAAATCTCTCCACTACTTTCAAGTTGGTGGGAAACAATCAACCAATAGGATCAATTGATAAGGTTCCTTTGGTTAGATCATAGAGAGATATACCTTTGCATACCTTTGAAGCGCATTAAACAAAAGAGAAGACAGTGGATTGCCAAGTAAGCATATCCAATCATTGCCACCATTTTCCTCATCCATCATTTTACTCTCCACACCCTCCATTAATTGATGGACCATTTTTCGTAATTACAAATCACTGTCTAGTATACATATACTTAAAGTTACAAAAGAAAGTTTATGTACATATGTCAAATCTAATATTTTTATATCAAAATATAACTTCTTTATATAACAAATTAAGTGTTTTCCATTTATCCTGAATCATATTACTCGTTACGTCCATTAACTGAGCCTTAGCCTCTTCTCTCTTTTCCCTCAAACTTACGTTCCCCTTCAGTATGTACTATCAAATTAAAACTCTATGCATGCCCCTTCTCTCCACTAATTAAACTGCTATCTCCACCATCCCCACTACCACTCACAAAAGCTTCTAATTTTTCTCCACCACTTCAGTTTCATCTCTATCTCGATGGCTCAAACATCCCCTCCTCCAATTCCTTCTGTGCCTCCAATTCCCAGTCCCATCTCAATAAGAACACTTTGTGATCAAAACCCTAATCATGATCAATTCCAACCCAATCATCATCTCAATTTTATGGTCATCTTGGCAGCAATCTTGTGTGCCTTTGTGTGTGCTCTTGGTATCAATTCCATGTTGCACTGCGTTTTTCAATGCATAAGTCGTGCCGTCATTGAACCGGTCCAATGGGTAGCTTCACGCCGGCTTAATTCAGGCCTAAAGAAGAAGGAAATGGTGGCTTTGCCTACTTCAACTTACGCTGATTCAGGTACTACTTCTCCATCTTCGTCGTCTTCAGGCTGCGCTATTTGTTTGGCTGATTTTTCTGATGGGGACAAGTTAAGGGTGCTGCCCAAGTGCAACCATCGGTTTCACGTTGCCTGCATTGACAAGTGGTTGCTCTGCCACTCTTCTTGTCCGACTTGCCGGCATCGGCTCAAGTCCAGTGACTGCATGCCCTCTCTTTCTGAGATTGTCACACCCTAAGAGACTCAATTCAGAGAAGAACGTCATCGGCTTAGTTGAGTTGCGGAAGGGATATGACACTGCAGAAACTCATGAATTTGTATTAGGGTTTCATATTAGTATCTGGTTATACTAGTTTCTCTTCCTATATATCCTATTAGGGTTCATATCATATGGAGTTATGAATGGAGGAGTTTTGAAGCATGCAAACTATATTATTATAAATGTTATAGTTTTGGTGTCGCCATATTTCACTTTCATGTGTGTGTGTAAAACTTTAACTTATTAATTGACTTTATATAACAAAAACTATGGGAGCTCTCTTTTTAGGGTGGGTGCGGACAATAATGTGAAGGCATAAAAATTAAAATTACAACTCACACTTAACAAAGCTACTTTTGGGACCTTTTAATCTTTGTCTAGACTCTAGCATATAATTTTTTGAGTTTAGCAAATTTTATTTACATATTTAGTCTTCTTAGCATATATTTTTTTAGAAATGCTAAGGAAACTTTCTTAGAAATGAGACTTTCCATGGATTCTCTGCTACCTAAAGTTTTTAATACAATATTTTATAACGTTAGCACGGGAATAACATTAAAGGGTGAGGTAGTAGAGAGTTTATAAAGAGTTTCACTTTAAGAGTCTTCTTAACATTTCTCTATATTTTTTCCTGTTGTGCAAAATGTTACTCATTTAGATCAATGCTAATTGCCTTATGTTTTGTACAAGTAAGAGTGAGGATAAAAAAGTTTAAATCAGCACCTCACGTGAACTGTTTATATGAAATACGTTAAAGCAATTGAGCCACAATTTTTTGTAAAACATAAATTACGTTTGAAATACGTTACTTGGTCTTCTAACACTCAATCTCCACCCTATTAACAGAGGTCATGAATTCGAACAGCATGAGTTGACAAAAGTTGATAAATAGAAAAACAATTGTTTTTAATATGATTTTATTAGTGCTGCTGAAGCCACCAGCACTAGAATTTCCTCAGTTCTCAAGGACGAGCCGCTGTACTTTACTCCCCATGTGATAGACTCAAAGAGGTGAAGGGATCACATTACGCCACAAATGATGAAAGAAGAAAAGAACAAGGCATGTCCCAGTTTCGTTCTGTTAAATTTACAAGGAAATCTATCCAGCATTTGGTTTTTGCTAGATGGATATTGTAAAAATTCTCCAACATGTACTGATTAGTGCGATCACCCTCATCTGATGTGCGAGATTCCGAAACAAGAAACCGACAAGGAAAAAGCCATTCATTTGTGGAAACTCGAACGATTTTGCACAAATTTGTGATCTTCATAAAGATTGTGTCAACTACATCAAACAAGCCACTATCGAAACGAAATGACAGACCACTAACAATAATACAACGGATAAGTATTCCAGCTCCTAAGCAATTGACAGCAACAGAAGCAAATTCAGTTCTCATCTTCATCATCGTTTTCTTCTTCAGAGTCATCATAGAATTCATCATCTTCTTCATATAAAAGCCCTCTGAACTGCTGTGTCCTTATTCGCTTTTGAATTCGGTCCCTTATGGCTGTTCCCTGATACAGGACCATGACAAGTTCAGGTCAAAAAATGAAACAAAAATCTTCCCTGATTATATTCAAATCAGCTGTCATGCATGCAAACGCAAGTGGTATAACAAAACTGAGAGCGAAGGAGAGGGAGAGGGAGAGGGGAGAGAGAGAGAGAGAGAGAGCCCACCATTTTATGGAAACCTTCTTCAAACCTCTCCAGAAATCCAGCAACCAGCCGGTCAGCGTTCTCCACCCATTCATTACGACGCATGGTGGCAGTCTGTGTTACTATTTGTATCTGCGCATCCACAAGAGAGTAAAATACAATCAACTTATGACCAGACATCTCTAAGCAAAAACACACTTACTGGTGCTCTTACTAGTGCATGGAAATAAGGGGCCCAGCAAAACCAACAAGATTGTCAATATTATCCAGGAACTAATGTCCGCAAGAAAATTTGTGAGTCTCATTGGTTTTTCTAAGCCTAAACGTTTTCAAAAATACAAGGTACGCTCTTGCCGAGTGCAAAACATGACCTTATTCTCAAGGAATCCGTAAGATGTGAGAACTATTTTGCATCGACACTCAAAATTAAGGAATTAGTCAACAAATTTGTAAAAAAAAATAAAAAAAAAAAAAAAAAAATATGATGCCAGAAGCAAATAAAAGATAAGAGATGTCAAAAGTCCAATTGTCCATTAAAAAACTAAACATTTGCTCTAATTGCAAAAATATGCAGCAAAATTGCAAACACAGTTGGACCGTGGAAGAAGTAAAAGTACGGGAAAGGTACCCTTGGAGAGGGTAGACCAAAAAGGCAATACACATCCGATTCTTTTTGGACTATCATCAGTCTAACAAATGGTTGATCTCATGCATTGTTTTCCAATATGCAACCAAATCTATTTAGTATTTTATGCGTAGCTCCACTGGGAAGTATATAAATCAATGATTCAGTTATGAAAGGAAATTCCAAACTGATAGCGATGTAAAAGTATAGGTGTTTGAAGCATGCTGTTACATATATGGTACTGGAGCCTACTGGATTAAAATCTCAGATACTCCTAGTCAGTGATGCGTATAAAAAGGAACCAAAGATTATTAAGCATCATGGTATCATACCTTCTCTCCTACTTTTTCTTGGTGCACCTTCACCCTCTCACGCAATCTTTTCAGTCCCATGTTCACTCTCAGTCGCTTTTCCTAACAGTAAGAAATGAGGATGACGAAAATCACTTTTCGCACTAGAACAAAAGAAAGTGATCACTTGAACATGACACATTCATATAAACAAGAACTAACCCTCACATAGCTGACACCTAGATCTTTTCTTGAGTACCCACGGTCCAAATTACGCATCACATACTGGTTGTAATCTTTAACTATCCTCATTATGAGATCCGATGTAGAGATCCCATCAGTTCGCTTTGTTTCTTTAAACTTCCCAACAGACTTAACCTGTGTGGCGGTTTACGTAAACATATAAAAATGATAGTCAAGAGTGATGGAGAAATATATCTACAGAGTAAAACTACCAAAATAAGGTTAAGACACTGTTAGCATTCACATTAGTGAATGACTGATAAACAATTAGCTGAAACACGGCAAGATGAAAGCAAACATAGCATATAAGACGGGAAGAATTCATTCCTATTGCCACCCAGAATTAGTCTACTAGACAATAACTGGTTATGGCACGATCGTCTGCAAAGAACAAAAAGCTCTTGACAGATACAAAAATGGAAAAAGAGAAGGCCTAACAATGTTCTTAATAGGAAATAAACATATAGGTTCAGTTATCAATAGAACTTACAAATTCATAGACATCCTTTCCAGAGCCACTTGCATCAGCATAGCTACAATTACAAATTTAGGAAAAAGAAGAAGCATCAGATTGATGATGCAGAAATTTGCAAATCGTAATTAATTAGGGGTTGGTTAACTTTACGGAAGAGAGTCATGTGCCACAAAGTCAATCTTATGCTTGTCCAGAAACTCTTGCGAGAGCACCCATGGTGCATCAGGGATAACTTCGTCCACCCATCTGTAGCAAATATATTACAACACAATGCTTTAGGAACAACAATTCAGTAATGTCAAGTAGCTAACTGAGAGTGACGATGCAAAAATATGGTGTTCAACAATTTGGCTATCACGTGGACCCCCTCCCTAAAAAGGGAAAGCTAGGTTCTACCAAAATTAACATTTTTCGTTAGATAAAAGCAATCTTTTGACTAATAAAACAAGGTTAATAGCAATAAGCATAAGATTAACAAATACTTTCATCCGACTCCTTGCTACGATAAGTTGTAACCTAACATAGATTAGGAAAATGACAAGAACACTTATGGCAAATGCATAAGCCAACCTGCAATGGCGGAGTGATTCATAGCGCTCCTTCTCAGTCATAACAGTTTTTCCCTTATAATTGTGCGTAATTTCATCACCACAGCAGCCAACAAGCAGATACGTATTGGGGAACCTAGAGTTTAGACATAAATGAAACAATCCAAAACCAAATCAAACTCATTCAACTTTTCAAATTTAGAAATTTACTAGTAAAATCAGTAACAAAGAACATAGAGAGAAACTTTTTGGCATCGAATTCGAATTCAAAGGCAGAGAGAAGCAAAGAGAGAACTAATTCAAAAATGTTACTTGACCAATCTTCAAGAAAGTAAGCATCCAATTAAACCCAGAAACAATTTCAAGTCTTGACAGGGAAATTGCTTGATATTCAAGAAAAAGCATGTAATTTGACTGAAGCAATAAAAACCCACTTCAATTCTAGAGGGAAAGAGAGAGAGAGAGAGAGAGAGAGTTACAGTTTCTTGGCTTGCTCGAGAGAACGGGCATGGCCGAAGTGAAAGAGATCATAAATGCCGTCTGCATATACTCTCACTGGACGCTCCTCCTCCTCCTCCTTAATACTCTGCTGCTTCTCTTCCTCCATCTCTGCCTCTCTCAGTCTCTCACTCAACTGCAAATTCTTTGGGTTTTTGCTGAATTGGTTCTCACACAGAAAGCAGGGAGCTTCACAGCCCCTCTCTCTCCCTCTCTCTCTCAAGGACCACAGCAGTTGGAGTCTTGTACGTTAACGTACAAATACTCTTCTACGCAGGTTTCTCTTCAAGAACACGGGTGTGACGAGGATAATTGATTATTTGTATCCGCCCCCCAACGTTGTTTTGACGGTTATCCGACATCCAAAAATCAGTTATATTCTTTAGAGAGGTGTTATTGGGATTTTAAAATTTTCATTCTACATTTCTTACAAGTGTATTTTTTATTTTTAAATATAGAAAGTTTAGAGTATAGGATAAGAATTTTAGAGTGTCAATAATAATTCTCATTTTTTATTGTTCTTTATTTTTTAATACAAACGGTAGTACGAAATGAATGCGTCACAACTTCGTATTTCATTAACAAATATATTATTTTTAATTAGATATATATTAGGATTACATGTATGTGAGGCTTTGAAGCAAAATTTGGTTGTGTGAAATTACATTTCTGTCCCATATTTCTTATTCATGTTCTGTTTTAATTAGAAGGTTAAACTGGTGATTTCATAGGCTTTTGGTTGACAATAAGTGTTTTATTAATTAGTAGAGATAAATATAGAAAGTTTGGAGTGTAAGATGAGAATTTTGGAGCCAATAATAATTCCCATTTTTTATTGTTCTTTATTTTTTAATACAAATAGTAGTACGATACGAATACGTTACAACTTCATATTTCATTAACTAATATATATAGGAGATGGATATGTGGTATTATTATCTTTTATATAGTTTTTGACAAACGTTTTATGGGATCTTCTTAATATACCATTGAATTACGAGTTTAAGGTTGTTTTGTAAAACCATATTCGTTTATTTTTTTTCACTATAAATAAATGTCTTAATAGTTTTGAATTTATCTGATATTTTATATAGATAATATATAAATTGTGTTCTAAAAGATAGACGGAATAGACCCCACAAAAAAAATGTGTCAAGTTGGATAAAAAAAATGGTGCCACAAGTCCACCCATATATATGATAAGTTGTTAGTCAAACTTAAACCTCATCCACTTAAGTGAGATCACGTGTTGCTAAACCAGTTGATTTTGCACATTTCTTTTGATATTATACCATTTAAATACCTTTTCTTTTCAATTGTGTGTTTGATACCAGTTGACTTGAACGCTTACAGACAAAAATGCAGAGAAAGAATGGTGTCTGTCCTGCTAGGCTGCTACCTTATGAAGAAAATGTTTATGACAAACAGACCAAAAGTTGAATATTATTTGGGTTGGTCACTGAATTAAATATTCATGTTCAAACTGGCTAAATTCTAATTTGACTGGAAATACAACCGGAAGAAAAATCAAATTTCTTCTCCGTCCCAATGGAATACGTTTAGATCACACGAGCATTTTCTTGAGTTAGAAGTTGTGCTAGAGTTATGTAAACCGCAACCAGCTTACAGGAAATGCTAACATCAATCATTCACAACAGCGTGTTTGTGACAAACAAAGGTCAATTGGGTTTGGATCCTACGACGGACTTAATACAGACCACCAGAGCATCAATGAGACATTCGACAAACGGTGCTCAATCCCAATCTGTGTAGCATAAGAAGTTATTGAAATAAGAATCATTACAAACTATATCGTAATGATACAGTATCTCATTTGTATCGTAACGACATTCTAGACTTTCCAATTACAATGCTCTAACCATACACCACTTACACATACACAGTGATGAACACTCGGCCGCGCTGCTAATAGTTGCAGGGGTGAAATGCACCTCTGCATTTCCATTCTAGCGAGCGTACTTACAGTGCTGTTTTCTATCAGTACCAGCAGTCCGCAACTTCCTCTTGCTGTGGCAAATTCTGCTTCTTTGGCGGACCAGAGGTTCTTGGGTATTCTCCATAAGCATCTTTCCCGGGTCTCGCAAGCTCTACGTAGATGATCCTGCCGTCAAGATTCTTATAGTAACAAAAAGGAAAATGAGTCACTAGGGGTAATATTTCATCAGGGAAAAAAGCAAAAGAAAAATGGCCAATTTAGAACCTTGCGATCCATATTTTCCAGGGCGAGCATAGCATCATCTTGACTGGTATATTGAATAAATGCAAACCCCTTGGATCTTCTTGAGGATTCATCCTTGACTAGTTTAACTGATCAACACAGTAAATACAGTTACATGGTGTACATGAAAAATAAAGGATCGGACTATGTGAACTATTTTCTGCTGCAAATAAAGGTACGTACCTTCAGCTATCTGGCCGAAACTCGAAAATTTCTGCTGCAAACTATTTTCACTGGTGGAATATGGTATATCTAGGGCTGGAAAAAAATCCCAAAAATCCCAAACCAAACCGAAAAAATCCCGATCCCAAACCAAAAAAATCCCAAACCAAAATTCCCGAAATTTTCGGTATGTAATCCCGAACCAAACCGAAATTTTCGGTATGGGATTCGGTATTCCATCTCCATTTTTTCGGTATTCCCATACCGAATTGAAATAAATATTATATATATATATAATTTTTTTTATTATAAGATAATTATTTCAACCGTTCATTGTTTTAGATTTAATCTGTATATATATATATACACACAATTACCAACAAGAAGGGAGCAACCACAAGCATCAACAAGATCAAGGGGACGAAGGGGCCGAAGAGGCCAACAATATTTATAGACTTTAAGCTTTGCTTTTTAGCTTTTGGTTTGTAACTTAATTATTGAAACTTTGGCTCATAACTAATTTTTTTGATTTTGGGTTTGTTACTTTATTTATAAACCTTGGCTTGTAACTAATATTTTTGCTTTTGAGTTTGTTACTTTATTTATTACTTTATAATATGTCAAATTTTAGCCCAAAAACATAATATGTCAAATTTTAGTCCAAAAGCCCAAAAACATTTCGGGATTCCCGATTTGTCCCGAAATCCCGAAATTATTTCGGGATTCCCGAAAATTGGGATTCCCGAAAATTTGGTTTGGGATTGGGATTGAATTTGGGATTCCCAAAAATTTCGGTTTGGGAATCGGGACAATGGTTTCGGTATGGGATCCCATACCGAACCACCCCTAGGTATATCTGCAGCTCAAAACAAATTAGAACTTGGACAGTTAAAGACAAATTGCATGGTATCTTTATACTTTTGGGGATCTTCAGTTACCTAGTAATATATTTGTGAAGTGCTAACTCGCTATAGCTGCTACTACCAACCTATACTAAGGTACATAAAAAGGCTCTAAACTTAGCATCTTTTGTAAATTGAAAGATCTGAGGCCTCAGTGAAGAAATTCCTATAGCTGCTACCAACTCCTTGCTCTTTCCATTGTTGGTAGTACTTAATTTGCGTTCCAAGCAATCTTTGCTTGGTAGTACTTAATTTGCGTTCCAAGCAATCTTTGCTTGCAGTGAGCTTACTTTGGATGGAAAACCATGTGATTGCGCAATTAATAACAGCTTAAGTAAACCAAATCGTATTCTACAAATCCACAAATGGATTAGATGTTACCAATTTTCCAATCCATTGCCTTCAATGCTACCGTGTTACTGTTAACTATCACCCTGCAGATGAACAACCTCTGTTAGCTGTATTTTTGCGTTTTGTTGGTGCCAACTTAACTTCATGTGTCCAGGACTGACTGAAATCTTCCCCTTCACTTCCTCTTGTAATCAATAACCTCTTATTAATCCATTTCCTCTTCGAAAATATTAAACCACAAGAATGAAATAAGTCACCAAACTCTTGACTTTCTCTTTGTTATCAATCTTAAAACTGCTGCCTCCTAGTCTTCACACTCATTTTAAACTATCCCACCCGCATGCCAAATTTCATTATTGTGCCTCTGCTCACCTACATTTATTCCATTTTAAACATCGAAGCGAAATTCGAGTGCGTGCTAACCATCCTCAATCCAAATAAAATGTAGTCAAAATATGTCTACCCGCTAATAAATTTCCAGTCTAACACTACAAAAATGCACAAATTTCACAATTGAGAAGATAAATTAAGTAAAAAATCAAATGATAAGTCAGTCATAATTAAACAATCAGAGCTAAAATACAGCATAAACTAAATAAAAATCTAAACTTCAAGAAAAACCAAGATAGTGAAACAGTAAAAACTCAGAACAAGAGCTAATCCACTGCATGAATTACACGAAAGTTAACACATTGAAGCAGACCCAGGTAGAAAATCAATCAATATTTCTCACAATTCACAGATTGAAGAAAACCCAAATGGAAAACCAACCGAATTCACAGTAATTGTATGAATTAAAGTAATAAAAAAGCGTACTTTTAACCAAGATTTTGCTTGCGAGAGGATAGTCGAAAAAGGAAGATCTCACTTGGAGCTTCAAAGGCTTGGAGTCCGTACGATTCGACAGATGAATCGGTTTCGGGTGTGCGTAACAAGGGAAGGAGACCGTTGCCGCCCACATGCCTTCTCAATCTTCTTCTTTTTCGAGTGCCGAGTTTTCTGCTTACTTCTGCTGTTCTTCGCGGCTTCGATTTTTCAGTTAACAGCAAAAAGCCCGCGACCCGTTTTTCAGAACGGGTCTTAACCCGAGCTCCAGCCCAACAGCCTCAACCCTATGCTTTCAGCCCATCCCATTTCTCAATACCACACTCCTTTTTTTTTTCTTTTTTTTTTTTTCCCTTCTTTTTTTGTCTTTTGACTATGAGACATCCTAAACGTTGTACTCTCAAAGTCCGTTAGTCCGTTTGGTGGGCAAGATAGGATTGACCCTCATGGATAGGATTGAATTGGTAGAAATTGTTTAGGCTTTGAATCTCAGTTCTTGTTTGGTGAAACACCAAATTGTATAGGATTGGGTCGATGGCGTAGACAACTCAAATTAGATATGTTGGGATAGCCAATCCAATCCGTGTTGTAATTTTTCTCATCAAACATTTGATGGGTTACAAGTCTAATTTAATTGGATAACTCATCTCATCATGCTTACCAAATGGGGCTTCAAGTCTCATCAACTGGTCTAACTTATATTTACACTTTATGTGGTTGCGAAATAAATAAGTAAACCATTTGTCTACTTTAAACATCCATAATTTCATTTTATTTTTATTTTTAATAAAGTGACAAAACGATATGCTAATTACTTTTTATTCATACAACGCTATTGGAAGACGAGTATGATCCGTCACAATTAAATATCGAAATTCGTAATTCATGAAAATTGAACTTAAAATCTCCTACTTATAACAGACAAATTATTTTAACAAGTTGAGCGAGTGGTTATTCTAAACAACTTTTACTTAATGGAAAGTGGACTCAAACTTTGAAAGACGAACACGCTGCCTTGTTGTTCTATAAATAAACAACATGTAGTTCAGAGGCTAAAACACATTTACATCCAAGACCAGGTCAAATAAAAGCACATTCCTGACAGAGGTGATGAACCTCAATTACAGGAGACTCACAAGTCACAAGTCACAAGTCAAAAAGGAGACTTCCAAATATTGCTCATGAACCCGGAATTTTAACTTTTAAGTAGTGATGCTTGGAAATTTCAAAAACCATGAATGTTGATAAATTGAAAGGATCAGGATCCTCTCCTGAGATAAGGGTAAGGATCTTCCTGAGCAAGCTCATCAAGCTATTGAAATTTTTATCCAACGGTTACAAACAGGAGATCCCTCTAAAAGTTATAATAATTGTAATCGTTGGATAAAATTTTAACGGTCCGATGAACTTGCACAAGAGAATCCTCACTCTTAGCTTAGGAGAGGATCCTGATCCAACTTGAAAGATCTCAAACGTGCACAAAGAACTTTAGGATACTTGGTAGTGGTGGGGATGGACAAGTTATAAGGTAAGGGGGAGACAAAGACCCATGATGAAGCTAATTACGGCACTCTATTTAAGAAGGACAATAACTTGGATTGACCGGATCTGATCAGTCCAATTGGGTTGACGGCTTCAGGCTTGAATAATTTTCCTCCATGCTTAGGAAAGAGCATATTGACTGGAACCAGTCCAAGTCAAACAAGGCTACATGGAAAATAATTTTTTCAATCACTCAAGTGATGGTAATGGTTATCATCTTATTTATCATTGTTTGATGAGCTTAAACTTTAAGAATTGTATGAATAGATAGAGATCTAAAAATTTAAACTCATGCAATAGTAATGATAGATAGGGTGTGAGCAAAAATATACGCGGGCTACTAGCCTACTACGTATTCCTTTCATGGCATCAACGTATACAGAGGCACGAAAATACTATCATGCTCTGGATATCTTATATTTTGAAGTTTTTAAATATTAAATTTTGGTGATTTTTTTTATTTTGTCTCTCACTAAATAGGAGAAATTAATTTCTCTATTAATAGTTTAACAGTTAAAAACCCAATGTATAGAAAACCGCAAAACATATTAGAAAATTGAAAAACTTCGAAGTTTGAACCAACAAAAAAGGAAGAAGTAAAAGCGACTTACACTAATTCATGTGATTAGAAGCTTAAACTCAAAATGTCCATCCATCCACCATCCTACTTTAACAAATGGGAAGGTTTTTAGCCACTTGAGAGAAGCATGTTGCTAGCAGATAATGGATGGGATTCTCTCCCTTTTTTTTTTCTCTCCTCTTCTTTCTCTCTTTTCAAGGTTTTTTTTCTCTTTTTTCTTTGTACCTTTTTTTTTTCTCTCTACAAAAATGAAATCTTGAACTTTCAAACAGGAGAAGAAGGAAGGGAAGAGAAAAAAAAAGGAAAAATAATCCTTGTCAATATGTGTTCGAAAAATATTAATACATCAGCCTATTATAAACGCTATAATATGGCATTAATTTACAATTACTCTCATTTGCTTGTTTTTTTGTTTGATTTTATAATTCTATTTATGAAATTTGTACTCAAAATTCTCTCTCACGAAAAAAAAAATGGACGCATGCAAGTTAGTGAAGCATTTAATAATTTTCACACTTTTTATTCATGTATTCTCTTGCTTGTTTTTATCACTTGATTCATTGTTAATTTATGCAATTAGATGGTTAAAAACAAAATGAATTCCATTTTTATTTCCTAAGTTTTTAAAAGGGAATTGTTATTAACACTCCAAAAATCTCATTTTACACTCCAAACTTTCTATATTAGGAAAGAAAAATACACTTGTGTGGAATGTATAATAAGATTTTTAGAGTGTCAATAACACTTTTCTTTTAAAATAGTGCTTGGAAACAAAAAGATTGAGTCTCTTAATTACATTTGGCGCATGTATACCCTCTACCAAGCCAATCAGCAAGCTAAGATACTTGGTCAACCAACTGAGAGTCGATTGACATAAAAAAAATAGTCCTCAATTAAACAACAGCCACTTTCTTGTTCCGATCCCTCACCCTTTTCTCACTCTTTATTGAGTCTATTCTCTTATAAGTCATTAGTCAATACCCCTGACTAAATTGAGTACTGCGGCTGTGCTAGCACAACTACTGCATCACACCACCAATAATGAAACATTGGAACCTCCATGGCGTTGAGGTATTAATCTCAAGTCAAGGAAAACAGCGATTTTGATTTTGCATGTACTTATAAACAATTGAGCTATTTTTCATATTGTCATTTGGTTTTATGGTGGAACGTTAATTTTCTTCATCCTATCAGAGATAGTTGTTCCACGTGTGAAGCTTAACAGTCACACGTCTTCACTTCACTTTATTTGTGTTATCCATGTGCTAGTCACACGTCTTCACGTCATTCAATTTGTGTTATCCATGTGCTAGGCTTGAAAATTCGCCACACGTGAGAGGGTGTGTTGAGAGTATTAATCTCGCATCGGGGAAATAAGGGACTTTGTATGTACTTATAAGTAATTAAGCTACTTTTTATGCATATTACCAATTAGTTTTATGGTAAACCATAAATTGTTTTGACTCCCAAGACTAGTAAGTATATAATTAGGAGCAGAACAGGTGATCAAAACCCAATTTTTTTATGAAGTAGGTATTTTTTTTGTAATCTCAAATTAAGCTGCAGTGTTTACATTGCTTTGATTTGCTACAAGGAAATTGAAATATTGTAATTAACAAATGTTGCTTGCTTACCTTAAAAATACTATCTAAACTACATATCAATGAAACTTTCTTTGTCAACAAAAAAAAAAATGAAAAATATATTTTTGTCTTCTATCACAACAAAAATGTTAAAGATAGTAACGTAATTTCACAAAACAAAATTTTGCTGATTTTTGTTTAAACCTCACCCACAGGTGATTTTATCATCTCTAATTTAAAAAAATACAAAAAATAACCTCTCTCCCTGTCTTCATACTCCCACGTTCTCACTCTCCTTCAATTATTAGAAAACAAATAAAAAATTTAACACACACTTTGTGTGGGCATATACCACTATACTAGTAGATAGAATAAAAGTTTAGCAATTTACACATACAGAATTTTCGTGCTCCTGATGGGAATGCATGGGATTCCTCCACACCAAAATAATGATTAAATTGAAAAACATGCAAGTAATTTGTGTTCCATCCCATCTTTCTTCAGTATCAATTGATATTTAAAAGAAAGTAACAAAATATCATGCATATGAACAACATGTGAAAATGAGATATTAATTAATTATTCTAATATTACATCATAAACCAATAAACTTAATCATAAGAAAATTACATGGCTTTTCTTATTTTCATGAATATGTAGTGACCCTGTGTTCTAACCGGAGAAAAATTCCCTAGAAAGTTCATACAAAGCTATATCTTCCCGATCCATGACAAAACCATCCACAACCTCCATACTCGGTACAGAATTATAATTACCACTGCTCGACGAATACTGAAACACATCGTTACCACTACCGCTAACGTTATCAATCGGATACATGCCTTGATGCTCTTGATGAAGCTGTTGATTTTCTTGTAGCTGTAGCAGCGGTTGTCGATGTAGTTGTTGTTGTTCTTGTTGTAATTGTAGTGGCTGCTGCGCCAACCGCTGCAACTGTTGCTGATACTGGTAGTTATAGTTGCGATTGACAAAAGGTGTCATTACAGAACCAGTCACATTATTATTGGATCCAAAACTCAAGTTGATCGGACCCTTTTGGTTCCCAAAGGAAAGGGATGTGCTAGAAGCAGTACAACCTGTGAATTGTTGCACCAAAGCTCGAAAATTGTTAGCGTTGGCGTTGAGGAGGGTGATGGGTGTCTTCTTTGAAACCCTAGACCTCCTTCTGATGGGTTTTGACACACTTCCTGTTGGAGTGAGCTGGCCTCCTGGGCTGCTAGTGATCTCTGTCACAGTAGGGCTACTTGTTGTGACGATGGTGGAATCTGAAAGCCCTCCACTACTGGGTGGTGTTCTCTGCCCATTATCCATGAGGGCGTGTTGGTAGTATTGCCCCCTCTCATTCGAACCAGGCATATTTGTCCTTTTTGATCCTTGAAAACTGTAAAATAACTTATAATATAGGAATTGATTGGATTTTTACTTACTTGGAGTGATTGAATGCCGAGGAACCCTAGAGGATGACAGTCGCTGAAGAAGTACCAGTATGGTATCGGCCAAAGATCTCAACATATTTAGGACAGTGAGTAGAGAAGCACTGTTAGAGTTTCAACAATGGTACCTCATGGTTTTGAGTGGTGGGCTATATATGTCACTCTATTACGTTGTGAAGGGAACTATAAACAAGCTCTATATCCTTACTGTATTTATAGTGACTTGTGAAGGGAACTATAAACAAGCTCTATATCTCTACTGTATTTGTAGTGACTTTTGGTCAATATTAAGACAATTCTTTTTGTTGACCTTTCCATTCATAGAGGAGAAAGATGCTTATTGGCGACGCACATGCGGTGACAGTGCTTCCTGGAAATTGCATCTGTTAGCTAGAAATTTTTTTTCCGTGGGACCGATACACAGAGTAATACACCACGTATTATTATACAAATTGTGGAATATGTGTGTTAAAAAATTAATAACTTAAGAAATAAAAATTTTCATCACTTTTATAAAAATACGTGATATACCACTCGTGTTCCGGTTACAATGAAAATTTTCTGATTAGCTAGTATCAATGAGGTCGTCATAGCCACATCACAATTGGACTCCAATTTATTGGTGGAGCCAATTTGAGACGGTCCATGCTTCTTTGGTCAGAAAATTGTTAAAAAGAAGCTAACCATGGTTAGAAAAACTTAATTAATTAAACATTTTTCTGCTCCATTAAATAAGTTTTCAGATAAGGCCATTTAAAATGTTAATATACTCAAAGGATATGTGTGGGATCCACGAGCAGGTAGTCCATTGGTAAATTGTGAATTACGAGGCTTTTTCAAACTAAAAACTAGAAGTCTTGAGTTCAAATCCCGCTGCTGGTGTGGAAGCTAAACCTGGCCAGAGGGAGATTAAAATGTTTCTGTGGATCTTCCCGGCCTCCGAAAAAGATGGATAACCGTAACTTACTACTAGTTGTCCCTCTTTTTCTTTTTTTCTTTTTTTTTCTTTCTTTTTTTTATTTTTTTTTATTTATTTTATTTTTTTATAGAGGATCTGTGGGGGTGTTTGCAACTTTGCATGCATGCGTATGCTTTGAGATAGGGAGACTAATACGAAAATCACCATTATAGGACAACTGTTATATTTCTTTGACATTACTTGAATATTTATTTAGAGTCTAGTTTCCTCGGCAACTTTGAGATTAGGGATTTTCTATATTTTTAGTATAAAACGTCACAACAAATAATATTTGTTGTATGGTACAATACACAACATTAATAAATTTAACGCTTTCAAGTCATCATTTTCATATATATTTATATAAAAAATTTTCAAACATGACATATGCTGAATTAAAGTGGGATGTTGCCATTGCAATTACCAATCAATATTTGCACTTGGCAGCCTACTACTCAGTCAATTGTCATTATTAAGTAGGTTATTCCTTTAAGTATTACTTTAGAAAGGTTTCATTGTAGTAAATGAACACTAAACGTTTAATGACGACAAAGTCTCACTCTTTGCATTTCAGTATTTCTTGTCTAAAACAGCTTGTTGATTCGAGTTTTTTTTTAATACACACACACACACATGCCCTTTAAGGGAAGGGATCCTCATTTTTCAAAAAAAATGAGGACGCCCTCTTCACTATTATATTTGACTTTAATGAAATTATATGGCTGAGATTAAATCACAGGCCACAAAATCTCAACCAAAGGATTTCATTAAAGCCAAATTTAACGGTTAAGAGGATATCCTCTTTTTTTCTGAAAAATGGGGATCCCTTCCCTTAAAGGCTTCCTACACACACAAACGCTATTATTTACGGGAAGGGGAGACTTCGAAATAGAGTGTGTTTCGGAATGATCGGATTGGAAATCACGTCTAACTTCCGCTCCAAAATTCGGAATCGGATCGCATCGGATCACAATTTTCAAAATTTGAAATTTTCACCATATTCGGAAATTTCGAAATTAGAATAATCTCAAAAATTTTAGAATATAAATCGGAAAGTCATATATTTTATAAGTTTTTGAATATTCTCTCTAACTTTTTCAGACATGTAATTTATTGTTTTTTCTTAATATTTGGTATATGGTCATGTATAAATTCAATTAAGTTTATGGTATACTAGTATTGTAAGATCCCACATCGCCCAGGAGAGTGATTCTTATATGTATATTCTCATCCCTACCTAGCATGAGACCTTTTAGGAGCTCACTGGCTTCGGATTTCGTAGGAACTCCAAAGTTAAGCGAGTAGCGCGTGAGAACAATCCCATGACGAGTGACCTACTAGGAACTTCTCGTGTGAGTTCCCAGAAACAAAACTGTGAGGGTGTGGTAGGGGCCCAAAGCGGACAATATCGTGCTACGGCGGAGAAGAGCCCGGGATGTGGTGGACCCCGGACTGAAATGTGACAATTTGGTATCAAAGCCTAACCCTGGCCGTGGTGTGCCGACGAGGACGTCAGACCCCTAAGGGGGGTGGATTGTAAGATCCCACATCGACCAGGGGAGTGATCCTTATATGTATATTCTCATCCCTACCTAACATGAGGCATTTTGGGAGCTCACTGGCTTCAGGTTCCGTAGAAACTCCGAAGTTAAGCGAGTAGCGCGCGAGAGCAATCCCATGATGGGTGACCCACTGGGAAGTTCTCGTGTGAGTTCCCAAAAACAAAACCATGAGGGCGTGGTAGGGGCCCAAATCGGACAATATCATGCTACGGTGGGGTCGAGTCCGGAATGTGGTGGGGGCCCGGCCCGAGATGTGACAAGTATGGTTATCTTCTTCAATATAAAAATAATGAACAAAATGTATCAATAACTAACGATAAAATACAAAAGTTAATTACATAATATATAATTTGAGTAAATAACTATAAAAATCGAATTTTTTTGGAAGTTTTTATCGAAACAAGTTTGGAAAAAATCAGATCGGAAATTCGGAATTCTCAAAATCTCTAAATGCATTCCAATTTTTTCATAAAATATTCGAATTCGGAATTTTTAGGTTCATATTCGAAAATTTAACTATTGGAATTTAAAACACCATTCCAAGTTTCCAACCTGCATCCCTAGTTCGAAACTATTGTATTAATTTAGAGAAGAAGAAGTTTCAAATTCAAGATGCATATATAGAACCCAACATCTTATTCATTAAGATATTAGACCACATACTTAAAAAAGTAATCCAGGTGTGAACACTATTCTAATTTTTTCTTTTTTTACTTGCCGATCAAGCATTTGAAGCTTTCCATTGCAAAAGAAATGAATTAGATAGATAGCTTCTGGAATTCAATTACACTGACATGCGCGTTGGTGTTTTTTAATTTTTTTTATACGATAGAAAATAGTTATCCGGAGATTAATAAACTAAGTTCCTTAGGGAAATTATGTATTATCTGGAACACTAGTGGACCCTTGATCCACTAGGATTGGCTTGTAGGGCAAGTTGTTTAACATGTGTTTGACCAAAAAATTTTACACTCCAGATCCTTTGAACATGTCTTATGTCTTTTCTTTTGTTGAAAAGAAATACAGGTTGGTTTGAAAAGTGTTTTTAAAATAACTGAAAGCGCTTTTGATTAAAGTAGTTTTGAAACTAATCTTTAGTAAAATATAAGTGAATCATAGAATAGTAAGTGCTTTTTGCAAGAAGCACATAATTGGTGTTTACTGCATAAAACACTTCAAGTGCATTTAGAGCTTAAAAACACTTTCACCAAAAATGCTTTAGTCGTTTTAAAAACAATTCTAAACGAACCCTACACCACTGTCACTTTTCCATGGATGTTGAAGATGGACATTTTTGTAATTAAAATGAACTTTGATATGATGTTCCAATTACCATTTGTTTTGAATCTCTTCTTTTGCATGGAGAGTTGTTTTTTATACATATTTTAGTCTCTCATACACCTCTATTTATTTTGTGTCGTTCAATTGAATATGTCAAACAGAACAACGAACAAGATTAAAAATGAGTTGTAAGAATAAAAACAAGGTATATGTTTATTATTTTCCTTTTGTATTTGATTTGGTAGTTGAGGTAATTTACTAAACCAAACTAATACAACTAGCTTGCAACAATTTTTGGTCATGGCATAGTGGGAAAAGAAAATTCACAAATAATGAGAGATCATACGTTCAAGGTTACATAAACTTCTCAATTGGAAAAGAATTAGTTGCATACTCAAAATTAAATATTTTACAGTTGTTTTTTGTGAGCTGACAGTGCATAAAAGCTATAAATGAGTTTCCAAGTTGAGAAAGTCGAAAAAGTTTTATTTATTTATTTATTGTTATTATTTGATGTTTATATTGCTAATTGCATAAAGTTGTTATAATCTTCCTTTCATTTAAATTAATGAGAAATGTTAAGGAAACTCTCTTAAAAGTTATATTTTCTATAAATTATGTGTCATCTCATATTTTTAACATAACATTTTACAGTGTTGGCAAGAGAATTACGTTAAACTATGAGGTAACAAAAAGTCTATGGAGAGTTTCACTTTAAGAGGTTTCCTTAGCATTTCTCTAATTGAGAATGCTACAGAGACTCTCTTAAAGTGGGAATCTTCATGAATTCACTGTCACTTAACAGTTTAATAGAAATTTATATGCCAACATTATAAAATATTATGTAAAATATATAAAGTGACTAGTCTATAAAAAATCCTACTTTTGAAAAAATCTTTTTAGCATTACTCTTAAATGTTTTATTTATGCTTAATCTGTCTCTTATTTGATGTGTGTGTGTGAAAGAGTATCACATCTACAGTAGTACTAGAAGACGATAGTGACTAATTAAGGTTGATTATATTGGAAAGGGTTTCTCTTCAAATCTTTTCCTGAGGATTTTAGATGATCATGTGATCATGATCGTTTATCGAACATCATGCGGTTAGAAATTATTTTAAATTTTAAATTTTAAATTAAAAATAAATAGTACCTAACGAAAACTGATCACACAATATACGATGAACGATCATGATCACAAAATCTTCCGAATCCTCAAAAAAAAAAAAAAAAAAAATCTGACTGAGAATCCTTTTCCGATTATATTTGGATCAAAGTCTCAAAGATGGACAAATGAATTAAGGCAATAATTGAAGCAATAAATAATGATATAATCTCTAATTCTTTCCCCTATCCTTGTCAAGTATATTTTTGACCAACCACCAAATCTGGCATTTTTTTTCTTTGTTTTGACTTGGTCGCTGCGTCACCAATGACCTGTGCTAGAAGCCAAGACTGATTTGAACTTTGCCACAAACCCTCCTCGTCTTTTTCTTTCTCCGCACACAACCCTGACTGATGAGAGACTTACAACGAATAAAAGTTTATATTTTTTTTTTTCCAAGTGTGAACCTTTAACCATCCTAGCTAGAGGACTTTCATGAAATCATATCATTTTGCGACGTCCCGTATTCAATAATATATATCAAGAAAAAAGAAATCACATGGCAAATTTATTATTAGATAGGAACATCATGCAACAGTGAACTCATTTTACGTAAGTTGCTTTTCCTAGCTAGGGAGTAGGTTCAATTTTCTTGCCACTTGATATTGAAAAGAGGATAATGCAATCTAACGCAAAGATAATAATATGAAGACATATGAGGTTCTACCATAAAACTAATTGGTAATATAAGCAGTAACTCAACTACTTATAAGCATGCAAGATCCCTCCTTCATGGATGTGGCAATACACTCTTAACACACCCCCTCATGTGTGGCAAATTTTCAAGCTTAATACGTGAACAACATAAACAAAATAATATGGAGCACGTGTACCCATTAGGCTTCACAAATGACTTACAAGCACATACAAGATTCCTCATTCACCCGCTATAGAATTCACTATCAACATATTGCAATTAGCTAAACTCTATGATGAGTTAATGTACATTTTTAGTGGTTCATCACAAGCTTTTGAAACTAAAAATCCTAGGTTAGTACCAAAGAAAAATAGAGAACTTTTGGGATTGAGGTCAAAAGTCTGAAGCTAATTTATTCTCTCACATCTTACACTGATTTTGGATGAGAAAATTTAAGATTACCAAGAAATTCCAAAATCATGAAATTTGAAATGATGGAGTTTGATTTTCTATAATTTTGTGAACTTTTTTGTTTGGCTAACCTAAAAGAATAATAACATTTAAATATAGAATTTAACATGTTTCTAGAGTCCTTAATATATAATAAGAGATGTTAGTTTTTTTTTTTTTTTAAACAAACGATATTATCTACACTAAAGGGTGGGAAAGTGAACTAAGCCTCACAATGGGCTAGCATTAATGTGGTTTAAATTCACTTTTGGCGATAATCGAACCTAAGACCTTTCACTTACAAGTGGATAAATACGAGATAGTAGTTAGGAAATGTGTGTGCTAGTGTGGTGACGGCAACAGACGATGATAATGGTGGGTGGTGGTGGCAACGACAACAATTATGGTGATAGTGGGAGCAATGGCGATAGTATGTGGTGGCGGTAGCGATAACAACGATGATGATGTTGGTTGGTGGAGGCATTAGTGATCATGTTAAGTGGTGGCGGTAGCGGTAGCGATGATCATGGGTAGCGTTGGCAGCTGTAATGGTTAGTGTTGGTGCCGGTAATGGTGGTGAAAGTGGTAGTGATGGCCAAACATAATTGAGTTTTATTTTATTTTACTTTTTGTTTTTAAACTCTCACTCATGACAATTTGAAAATGACAAATATTTACTTAGAATATCTCTACTAATTAATGAAAGCCTCTTTGTCAATAAAAAAATGGTGAAAAGACAACTTAGTCTTCTATCACACAAAAAAAAATGATGGGCAATAATGTAATTTCACAGGTCCAATTTTTACTATTTTTTATTAAAGCCTCACCTATAGGTGATGTTAAAATACCTTCAATATTAAAAAAAAAAAGACTAAAAACAAAAACCTCTCACTCCCCCCACGTTCTCTCTCCCTCCCTCTCCTTCTCATTTTCTAAAAAAAATGCGTTCATACACACAAAGTGTGTAGGCAAATGCTAGTAAACTTATAATTTGAGGGTCCCAAATTCAATTTTGTTTCACGCGAAAATTCTAAATTTCTATGTTTATGAATCCAAACAAGAGATTTGATGCATATCAATTTATAAATTATGACTTCTACGACTTCTACCTAAATTTTTAAGTTTATTTTCTTATCCAAACGGAAGGTTTGTGTAAATATATCTTTGCATAATAAAAACTAACTTTTCCTGCCACGCTGAAATAGCATGGAACACAATTCATGTGCCTTGCATATAATTTATTTTGGATGAAATAACTTTAAACATGAGTCATGTGCCTTGCACATAATTCATTTTGAATGAAAAACTTAACGAATTTAGAGTGAGAAGACAAAATAATGATTTTAAAAAATTGATATAACAAAATCACTTGAAATTTTAACGCACATTACGAATAGAAAAATGTGTACAAGTTCATAAAACATTTTTATATAATTCCCAAAATTGTGATTTGCAACAAACCATACCTCTTTACAGACAACTCTCTCGTAATAGATAAACTTACAATTTAACACATGTGCATAAATTTTCTTTTGTATATTTTAGTAAGACACTCCATCATAAGATTTGATATATACCAGAAGAGGGACATTTACAACGAATGAGGCATAAAATTACAGACCTGGATTGTCTGCCCTCTCCATCTTATACCCTTTCCATCCTCTCCTATTTATATGGTTAAGGTTAAATCACGTCAACATTTTATATTAATTTTTTTGTAGAAATAATAAGACAAAAAGCAATGAGAATATAAAATGTTGATGTGACTTAACCGTGACCACAAAAATAGAAGGGGACGGGAAGGGTATGGGATGAGGAGGGCAGACACTCCAGGTCCTAAAATTACACCCCATCACAAACACACAAGGAGAAAACATAAAGCACAAGATTGGGATAAAGTCGAATTCGAGCTATGTATCCTGTTTTACTTTTGCTTCCTACACAGTTGAAAACTAGAGTTTTCCTTTTTTCTTCTCTTTCTACTCTACAACTATTTCCAGTATGGCCGTAAGCCTGGGTTTTCTGTATCTCCTAAGGAGCAAAGAAGAGCATACAACACTAACAGATGACATGGCCATGCATGCACCGGCTGCCCACGGCGGCAACATGATCCCCAGTGATGGGAAGAACACCCCGGCAGCAATAGGTATTGCGATCACATTGTACGCCATGGCAAACACGTAGTTCAATCGAATACGAGTGAAGGTCTTCCTTGAGAGATCAATGGCTGTGATTACGTCTTCCAAGTTATTTCTCATCAACACGTAGTCAGCTGCTTCAATTGCAATATCGGTCCCTGCACCGATCGCCATACCAACATCAGAAGCAGCTAGGGCAGGTGAGTCATTGATTCCATCACCAACCATGGCAACTATACTTCCATCTTTTTGGAATGAACATACAACATCAGCTTTTCCAGCCGGCATTACCTCTGCCCTCACGTCTTGAATGCCAACCTGCCCAGCAATGTATTCACACGAACGTCAAATTTCTACGCAACTAAAACTGATTATATTATATGTGGCTGACCAAAGAACTTAAAAACCGATGACTCTAATGTTACCAAACCATTATTAAAACTCTTTAATTTTTGGTAAAAAATTCGTACATGCTTGAAATCAAAATATATTCTCCAACTTTCAATTCATATGAAGACTCTCAACTCGAAATGACACTCAAAGTTGCATATATTTTCTATCAGAATTAGGTTGACTAATAATTGATAAACAGAAATATGCTCACCTCCTTAGCAACAGCCTGTGCTGTCCGACGATTATCCCCAGTAACCATGACTGGTATGACACCCATCTTACGAAGTCCCTCGATTACTATGGCAGCTTCTCTTTTTAGAGGGTCTGCAACCCCCAAAACACCAAGTAAATTGCCTTCGTATGCAACAAGTATGCCCGTCTTTGCACTTTCTTCCAGCTCTACAACAAAATTCTCTACATGTGTAGGAATGTCGATTCCACTTTCAGTCATCAGCTTCCTATTACCGACCTGTTTAGGAAACAATACTTCCAATAAGCAACCTTGGATGGGTGAAAGCATATAAGGGTGGAAGCCATATAGAAATTTAGAACTCACCAGAATAAGTTTTCCATCTATAAAGCACTGGATACCTCTTCCGGGCAAAGCAGAGAACTCTGAGGCATCAAAAAGCCATCCTGAAATTGTGGTGTCTTTGCTCTTGTTCGGTGCATCATCAGCTACAGAAGGCTCATCAAAAAAGTGAAAATGGCGTGCGTATTCCACTATTGCTTTTGCCAGTGGGTGTTCACTGCTAGCCTGAGACAACACAAGGAAAATATGAAAAATATATTAGCGGACATAAAAATTGCTGTCACCTTTCTACAGCTGAATGTTTAGAACTTTCTATTAAAGCATGGAACAATATTAGATGTCAAGGACTGCCAGAAAAGAAAAAAAAAAAAGAAAAGAAAAAAGAAAAAAACATTTTGAATTAAAAATAAAATAATAATGATATACAAAGGAGGTTTCTCTGGAGATGTTGAAGCACCATAATAGTTCAAATCCAAAGGACAAGAACATAGAAACGAGACTGGAAAAAAAGTGGAAACTAGTCAGGTAATAGAAAGTTACCTCTGCAGATGCCACCAATTTAAGAAATTCTCCACGATCCATTCCCGTGAAAACTTTTACAGTAGTAACCGTCGCTTTTCCCTGGGTCAGGGTACCTGTTTTATCAAATATCACATACTTGATCTTCTGAGCTCTTTCCAAAGCATCTCCTCCTTTTATCAGCACACCATTATTAGCGCCAACCCCCGTCGCAACCATGACAGCAGTTGGTGTTGCCAAGCCCAGTGCACAAGGACATGCAATCACCACAACTGATATGGAAAACATAAGGGCAAATACAAAGTGATTTCCATTTTCAGGGAGCCACTCTTCTGGGTAAGCTCCAAAGGCTCCAGCAGTATACCTAAAGCAAATCAATAGAAGATATAAGTTATCAACAGCTGGCTTAAACATTCTCAACTTACAAATTCACTAATTATGCAAAAGATCATAATAAATATGGTGAACTTACCAACCCAATAATGTCAACAATGCCAAGGCAACTACAGTAGGGACGAAAATGCTAGCAACCTGCAGTTATGAAGAGATGGAAGACATTAATTTCACTTTACCTTAAACTTTACAGCAGTTGCTGAATTAGCTTTAGTGGAAATAAAGATGGGCTAAACATATAGGGGCACTTGGCATCTTCTCACAAGCAACTTTATAAGAAATAATTCCTAATAACCTTGAAATGATATTCATCTATAGCATAGAAGTATCACATAGACAAACTAATTGAAAACTACATTTCCAGCACTTACATAATCAGCAAATTTCTGAATAGGAGCTTTGGACATCTGAGCAGTCTCAACCAAATTAATTATCTGACTTAAAACCGTATCGGATCCAACTTTTGTAATTTGTATGTGAAGGGCGCCATGTAAATTTATCGTTCCTCCGATAACTAATGAATTTACTTCCTTTGAAACAGGTATAGCTTCACCAGTCACCATACTCTCATTGACATAGCTTGAACCCCACACAACCATACCATCAGCAGGAACTTTTGTACCAGGAAGAACTTTTAACACATCCCCGGGCTGAATTAGCAAGGCATCAATTTCCCTTTCTCCAATGACTTTCCCACCTAATAAACAATATAATCGAAATTAGCCAGTTATCTAGAAGTTTAAAATCAATCCGACCAAAACTTTGATGTGGTTAAAAAATGGTAACAATATCAGATATTAAATACAGGAAAAGGAAATATAAATTGGTAAGGGTGAAAAGGAAAATGAAAAAACAAACAGAACCAAACAATGTACCTTTGTCCTTGACAAGCAACAATGCTGTAGCTGGAGCAAGTTCTATCAATTTCTTGATGGCATCTGATGTTTTTCCTTTTGCAAGACACTCCAGATACTTCCCCAAAAGTACAAATGTTATTAGCATGGCACTTGTTTCAAAGTAAGTTGGAGACCAGAACCCAGTAACTGCACCATATAGAAGCGCGCATACAGAATAGAAGTAAGAGGCTGAAGTTCCCAATGCAACCAAAACATCCATGTTAGTTGAACCATTTCGTAGAGCTCTGGCAGCTGCAACATAGAAGCGCTTCCCAATAACAAACTGAACAACACTGACCAACGCCCATTTCAACCAATCACCCATTACGAAGGGCCCACATCTCCAGAGCAGTAATGAATACAGAAGCGGAATGTGAGGACAAACTACTCGAATGAAAAAGATAGGAATCTGGAGACAATTTATTGATATCAGTAATAGATTTTAAACGTAATATATACATATCTATACTTATGCATGCATGCATAGAAAAACGAAAATATAACGACTAGGTGTCTAAAAGAGCTCTTGAAGACTAGTGTCTCGATGCATTCTGAGTGAAATATATAAGAAACAATATGCTCTGTTTAGAAAATTGAAATTTATAATTAATTAACTTAGTTTCTCTAATGATAGAAGTGGTCTGTTCAATGACAGAAGGAAATATACTCACACTGAGAAGCAGACTGGAAAGAAATAGCCGAAAAATATTTGAGGCTTCACCGATGTCTTTAGAAGTCATTCTTGTATAAGGGTTTGCCACTTGTAGTTTAAATTTCTCATTGCTGGCCTCATGAATCCCATCAACCAAGGATCTAGAAGTAACAACTTCAGGATCAAAGAGAATTTCAAGTTCTCTTGAAATCCTGTCAAAACGAAAATGTCTCACACCTTTCAAGTTGATAATTATGGCTTCTAACATCTGTGCATCCATCTCACTGAATACGCCAGCAACTCCCAGTATGATTTTATCCTGTTCGCTACTCTGTACAAGTGATGCATCAAAACCAGCATCTTCAATGGCATTCACTATATCATCTTTATTAATTAATGTAGGATCATACTCCACTTCCCCCAGTGATGTAGCCAGAGCTACTACGGCTCTTTTGACTCCAGGAAGCCCTTTTAGAATACCTTCAACAGAGTTCACACAGGCTGCACAGGTCATACCTCCTATTGAGAACTGACCCAACAGGGTACCATGTGGCTTTGTTCCGCTTGCACTGGGCTCAGGTATAACCTCTGCATCAAACCCGGCATCTTCAATTGCATTCATGATGTCTTCATCCTGAATGAATAGAGCTAAAGTTGTCTCAGTAACTATTAGAGCACCCTACTTCTGAATAACATGGTGGTAAACAGTATACAATCAAGGTTATCCCCAAAAGGAATCAACTGAAGAATACAAGGTAAGTTTACTAGAACTTTACTCAGGAAATGTCCAGGTACAGCAACAGAAAATTTAGAATTAAACTCCCAACCTAACAATCCTATAAATCGTTCTAACTTTTCTGTGAAGTTCATAGGAACATCATCCAATACAATAGTCGAAAATAAACCAATTCAACCAACAAGTGCATATACTATGCAAAGCCTAGAAAAGTTGAAAGTAAAAACGTGAAAGGGATCCGAATTATTGAAGATTACATAAGATCAAGGAGAGTTTCAGAGAGAGTTTCCACATTTATAGTACTAATAGCATGTCATCGGCAGCTTCACTGCTTTCAAAAGTTGCTGATCAAAATGCAGGTTCCTTGCATTATCTGGATAGAGAACATCCTTACATTATTTTAATTTTCAAAACAAGTCGTACCCATATCTACCTAAGCTATCTGATCCAGTTGAGTACGGCTACCTCCCAAAATCAGGCATATGCTATATCTGAGTCAACCTTATGTAAAATTTCAAAAGAAAAGTGTACCACCGGTCACAATTTTTTATCATAATGCACCAATTTAGGACATATAATTCAGTCGAACAAGAGGTAAATGTGTCTGTCTCTGCCTCTGTGTGTGTGAGAGAGAGAGACACACACAGAGAGATACAGATGGAGAGAGAGAGAGAGATCGGATACACCATCATTAAAGAGCGGTGAGGAGGACTAATCTGTCACTTTAGCCTAATTCCTATCATGATTGCAGCTCCAAGTATATAAAGTTCAACTACAAAATAACTGAGTTACCAAATAATTAACCGTTAATCATGATCCAGTCCCAACATAAATCATAAATAAATTAATAAATTAATGAAAAGCATTACCAACCAAAACGGGATCCTACGATTATTCGAAAACCATAGTAACCCTTAGCAACTAAGACGTTAAGTTTAGAACACCAAAACAGCTACCAAACCTCAAAATTTCACTAAACCCATGATCAATCCACCTTAAAATCAATACCCAAATACAATTTAAAAATAAAAAAACCAAACTTTCTGAAAATTAAGCAACCGGGACTAGACCATACTTCAAAACACCCAAAACAACCACCAAAAGCACGAAAATTTTCGAAAAAACGACGCGAACCCAATTGCCAAATTCAGCAAGAAACACCCAAAAACCCAGCAAAACCCAAACACAGCATTCAAAAACGAGATCAAAAGCTAAAATTGACCAACCTTGACCAATCTCGGATCGAAAACCACATCGGCCCTGTTCTGGAGCAACGCCACGGAGGCCGTGAGAACCCCATTCACGCTCTGCAGAGCACCTTCGACAGAATTCGAGCAAGCAGCACATGTCATACCAGAGACTCTGACTTGAACCCTCTTCATCCCCGCTTCAACTCCCTCTGAATTCTCATAGGAATCCAGGAGCCTCACGTCCTCCGAATCACCGAAGTCGCCGGCGGCAACCATCGACTTCCGATCTCTGGCGGAGACTTGGGTAAGCTGGAGGTCTCTGGGACTCGGCGCCATTGTAAGGTACCGAGCCGATAGAAAAAACCCGAGAAATTTATACAAAAAAAATGGAGCGAATTGTAGAGAGAGAAAGCGAGAGTTGGTTTTTGTAGAGAGAGAAAGGGAGGAGGAAGGAGACTTTTTCCGAGGGAGATGGTTGAGACAGCAATTTTTTAACCAAAGTTCTGGGAGAGGTGGTGGGAAAGGAGGGTGACGATTTTACTCTTTTACCCTGGGAGGTATTTGGTAATTACAAATGTGAGGGGTGGGTACTGGCCCCTACTGAGTTGTACTTCTTACTTGGTAGTTTTTGTACTACACGAAGGAGGTGGCTTTTAGGGCAACCAATGTGGCGTGTGTTCGTGAAGACGACCAAAAGAATCAGTCTAAATACTACAAAAGGTGTCTTAAGGTCGTAGGGAAATTTGTCTATACCTAACCGGATTTGAATTGTTTGCGCATGTCTCTCATCTTTCGTGATGAATTATATGAATGACGTAGCTCCTGAAATAAGTTTTAATTTTGATTGCGTAAATGTAACATACTCTTTTTACACCAATAATTTTATTATCAGACTATAAATTACTAACAGTCTATCACGAAGACATAACGTATCAAATTGTTTGACACGAGAATATTGTCAATGATCACAAAGTGATAAAAAGAAAATAACTTGATTAAATTTGTTTTGATTTGTTTAAAAATGAGACCAGTCAGTGGCTTCGCACGGTAGTCCACCTTTCGAGAAACGAACAGACTCACAGAGGCATTTCATCATTCTTCTGACCGTCATCATGTAATTTATCAACTTTAACATTCGAATCACTTAATTAATTAATTAACATAAGTTATTCAAAAAGAACATTTCATGATTATTTATCTTTTGTATGATACTAATCAGACACCATCATAGTGAACAAACAAAAATGTGATATCCATGGAAGGGATCTTTATGATTCGATCTTCTTTTCTTCTTTACTTTCGGTAGTCCACCTTTCAAGAAACGAACAGACTCACAGAGGCATTTCATCATTCTTCTGACCGTCATCGTGTAATTTATCAACTTTAAAATTCGAATTACTTAATTAATTAATTAACATAAGTTACTCAAAAAGAAAATTTCATGATTATTTATCTTTTGTATGATACTAATGTGACACCATCATGGTGACCAAACAAAAATGTGATATCCATTGAAGGGATCTTTATGATTCGATCTTCTTTTCTTCTTTACTTTCGGTAGTCCACCTTTTGAGAAACGAACAGACTTACAGAGGCATTTCATTCTTCTGATCGTCATCATGTAATTTATCAACTTTAAAATTTGAATCACTTAATTAATTAATTAATTAACATAAGTTATTCAGAAAGAAAATTTCATGATTATTTATCTTTTGTATGATACTAATGTGACACCATCATAGTGACCAAACAAAAATGTGATATCCATTGAAGGGATCTTTATGATTCGATCTTCTTTTCTTCTTTACTTTAGCGTTAATTATCTTTTTGCTAATAATTACTAATATAATATCGTTTTTAATGGTAACAAACTAGACTTCCACCAAATGCATGCATATCGAGTTTCTGTGCCTTCTTTTCCTAAGAATATATTGAACTTTTATTAGCAAAAAAAAAAAAAAAGTAATGATTTGACCTATATGATTCATATGAGGGAAAAAATTAGGCTTTTTTTTGACAAAATGGTTTTTAAGATTGGCATAACTCCTCATTTTGATTATAAGATTTAAAATCAATAGAACTGGTCCATGAGTTTGTCCACAATCAATCATGTTGATCATTTTATGAAAATTTTCTGTTAAATAAGGATTTAATGAAAAAAATATCCTCAATTTTTGTCAAATCATTTTGGCTCATTGTTTACTAAATTGAGGGTATTTTTTGTCATGTTGGTCCTTATTTAACCGTTTTGACTAAAAAGTCTCAAATTTACCCTGGGTTATATAACTAGTTAGGCTACAATTGTCTTTTTGTACCTGGTTTGCAAATTTTATTAAGATATGGTGTATCCACAGTTTTTGGTTTGGTCACCTGGCCATGTGCTCTTCTCTCTCCAAGGTCTATTATTTTTCTCCTTTATTCTTTCTTTTCGTCCGTGAAATGTGAAATGTGAAATTGAAATTGGAATTTGTCAAAAATAAGAACATGTTCATTTTTCCAGCAGTCGTCGAAAACGTGTAATTTGATGCCAACTTGGTCCAAAGATCCTGCCTCAATTTTAAAGGGAAAAGAAAAGAAGTGTGACCTTCTACGATGGTAGTTTTGGGAAATACAAAGTGAATTTGCTTGGGAGTCTTCGTTGGATATAACGAAGAAGCGTGGCCATTGTTTACCGCCACATTTCAGCGGAGACCGCAGCCGTCGGGTGTTTTGACCGGTTTTGAAACCCAAGGCACGTTGGTGCTTACGCAGATCACTTTCTCATCTTGCCATGACAATTTTAGGGTTATGGTTCACGTAATTTCCCTTATTTCGTAACAACTTTCTGAAAATGGAAATTCAATTTTTTTTTTCCTATAAGAACGATAGAGTGATATTTCATTTATCAACACAAGCAAGTATAATAGTCTTAATTGGGTACATATAACTTCAGTGATCGACAAATTGATGGGAATGAATTTGCACAATTAAACAAATTAAGTAAACTCCTATAGGGCCCTTACTGCTACAACAATCACAAACATACAAGCGTCACATGATAAGTCTGTCGCAAAATAACTATAGACGCAACAGATTTTTACCGACGATCGTACATGTCATCGTTAACGAACGATGCCACACAAGTCATCACAAAGGAGTTAGACCACATTAAGTCATTGTTTGAAGACGATACCACATTACTCATCGCTCAATGACAACGACAAATACAATCATAATAGAAGCGTAACAACAACAGGACAACTTCGTTACTCTAAGAAATAAATCACTGGTCCGCTTATCTAAGTGGAGGACAAGGACACTCTATCCAACGCCATCTGTAGCTTCATTGCATCACCTAGATCTAAAATTTTTACGAGTCATCAGATCAAGTTACACAACGCTGCTGGAGTCACCATTTCTGAGTATACAATACAAGGTGGCAAAGCCACCAGATTTGAACGAACAAAGTTGCAGAGCCACTAGATCTGGGCACATAAGGCAGTACAACCAAATAATCAGCCGAGGAGAGCATCATCATCAAATAATCACACTGACAAAAGTGGATCCGACCCACCAGCAGCCACAAATCCCACCCTAAACGTCAAATCAAGCTCCAATTAAAGAAGAGACCTTGAGAGGGGCGTGACCCAGATTTAGATAAGAGGCTTAAATCCATGAAAGCTGCATACAAAATGGTGGGATAAAAAGAATGGGAAGGGGATAAGGAGATAAGGAGAAAGTGAGGAGTTATCACCGACCCAAAGCCATAGCACGGGATCGGTGACTATAGTGATAGTAAATTAGGTTCATTTTTTCGAAATGCAAGGTTCTACTCAAGCCTATAGTGTCTTCTACCTAGGTGACTAGTTAACAAACTTTTGATTTTGTTTATAAACAAACAGCACTACAAAAAATATCATTATGCAGATTTCCTTTGTAAAAGCATAATAAGGGAGCAAGAAAAAAAACATACGGAAAGCCGAGATAAAATTTTAGAATACTAATAACAACGTTTTTCTAAATTCAAATTTATCAGTACATCTTTTCCTTTACTATGTTATCAACGATATACCTTTTACTTTAAGAACATAATAACATACTTAACTAAATTACAAACTCATCATATAGATATATGTCATCTTCACAGAGTTGTAAAAAACCACAATTAGATATCAAACTTACCACAAACATATATCGTCTTCTAACATGTGAAGGTCGAATGTGAGACCTCCTTCAACTAAATAGAGACTGTTGGATATATGTCAACAATCTGTGATATAATTATATATACTAATAAATAATAAATGCGAATAAAAAAAATACAGAGTATGAACAAAACAAAAATATAAAACAGACAACTTGAAGATCGAGGCGTACCGTAATGTCCTTGAAATATAAATTTCGTCCCTACTTAGTGCTTGTAGTTCTACGGACGTTTGCTTCACCAGGATTCAACAATCAAGTTAGAATTCCAGCATCGGAAAACTTAACTTCTGGCGAATTTCTGTGTGATTCTCTCAGTAAGAAGGTTTAGGAATGTAGAAGAAGAATTTGATATTTTCTGTGTTATAAATGCCATGCAGATGGATGTATATATAGTGGGATTATGCCTGTTCGCATGGGATGTGACTGTTGGGAGACATCTCTTTAGAGGGGTGTTGTGCTCTCTGCGTTTTTCCATTGGCTTCAGATTTCATCTGAAAATATGAGTTTGTTCAACAATTCAAAAAGAATTTAATTAAAAAATAATAATTAATTAAAGAATATAATTTTCAGAGCCCAAGAGCCCATCTTTTGATAATTAATTGATAAATAATTAGTACACCCTAAAGCCTAACCTCAAAGTTGAACCCAATTTCATTCTCAAAGGTCCATTACTTCAATCACTATCTATAAGAAACAAAACCTTATAAAGCGAGGAAACCTTTTAGGAATGGCCAATGTGGAATAATGAAATTTCTACTCAAATTTTCCAACAGAGACAACTACCGTAAAGACAAAGACTAGTTGGTTTATTACTATTATTTTATCATTTTACAGAAAATAAAAATGAGGTACATTGTGTGTAATCTATTTAATCTTTTGGTAATATAGTCTCTAAACTAAATTAATTTCCTTTTCTTTGAAAAACTAAATTTGTTTCCTAAATGTGATGATTCGTGGTATGAAATGAATTTAAATAAAATATCTTTCTTTTTTTTTCCTCAGTAAACAAATAAGCTGAATACCTAAAAAGAACAAAAGAATCGAACTAGAAGTCGGTTTCTAAATTACAACGATAAAAATGGCGTGTAACATGACGTGTGACTAGTAACACTTACAACAGATAGAAAGATGATTCCTGAATGGAGGGTTGAAAGTATGATGTGTATACCACATTATCATTATGCGAATGCAAACCATTTATCGTTACTAAAATTCACTTGATTAATTAAGGATTCGTAAAGTTTTTAGTATTTATCTTTTATGCTTGAGATCAAATGAAGTGTATAAGAGATTAGATGGATGAAGAATGGTGGGTGGAAAGAGCTAGGGGAAGAAACTAAAAGAATGAATAGAAACAAAATCTTTTAAGGAAAATAATTTAAAATAATTTAGGAAAACTAATAAAAAGGACTTCAAAACTTTGAGTTTTAATGATAAGACAAAATGAAGGGTAAAATGACTAATACCAGAATTGACTTTTCAGTGTAAAATTGTAATTTTTCGTTAAAGTGAACAGTACCGTGGACTTTTCGTTAAAACTCCCAAATAATTTTTATTTGTACACTTGTTTATTTTTTCTACGTCTCTTCAACCATTATTCCTATACTCTTATTATCTGTTCTTCTTCTTTTCCATGTACTTCGCTCCGTCTCCAGCACATTAAGGAAACCTAAAAGCTAAAAAACAAATGATTATCGGGGCCATATTATCGCCATGCACACTCGCAACAGATGAGAGAGCCATTCGTTTTGCGAGAGGGTAATTATAAGTGCGTTTGTTGGAAAGATGACATGCTTCCACTTACCAGACACAGGAGAAAAGGTTGTGAAAAATACAGAGAAATTAAAGGGATGAAATAATGTTCCACTATGACGCATGCATGCACGAATAAGCAGGATGGGAAGACAGCTCACGCAAAGCAACACAGCAATGGGTCTACTTCTCATCCTTCCACCAAAACGCATAGCTTTGTCGACCCACTTCCAAGAGAAATTCTTATGTCCATAGACCGGACCAGATGGCTCATACGGCTCACACACAAACATCTACACCTCTCCCACCCTAATTTTTTTAATGTTCATTCTGTTTCATTCGTGTTCAACTCCCCTCTCACATAACACCCATAACTCACTACTAACTGTGATCTCACACAAGAACTTCTCCACCTTCGAATGGCACAACTAACTGTGGCCATCCGACGTGGCAACTTTGAATACAAGTTGTACTTTATGGTACGAGTGTGTGAGGGTACTATGGTAATTTTGGCCAGTATAAATTAGGTGATATCCCTAGGTTTGATAAACAACCATCAAAATCTAATGCAGTCGAATTGCTTTAAGTGTATGCCATCCTCCATGGATGATTGGGACATATAAACTGGGGATGTCCTTATCAAATGGCTTGAATTTATGTTTGTGTTCTTGGTGAATAGCAGGTGATCAAACACAAGAATATATAGTTGGTGCAACGTCTATGATCAACATCCAACATTAGTTATTAACAATTGTGACTCGTGACCTGTGACTATACTAGCTAGCTAATTGGTCCGCTACCAAATCTAAGTTGGGGTTTGTCAAATAATACTGTATATTATGATATCAAATGATTTAAAGAACTAGCTAGATTGTCATCTTCGAAAGTGATTTCTTTTAATTAATTTCTCATGTTAGATTAAATTTTTAACTTTTGTCATTTGTAAGTACATTCAGTGTATAGCGTTACAGATGCTTAATAATATATTTAAGTATTATACCTAAGCTTAATTAGTTAGTTAACCCTATGTGATTCTAACTTCTTCACATGCTCCTAATTAACGATATAGATCACAAGTCTTAATAAAACTTAGGGTCCAAAACTCAAGAAAACTCAAACGAAACTAACAAGCATTGGGAAGGAGGTTATGGCCATGTCTATTAGTAGAGTAAATTCACCAAGGCCAACAAACAAAAGAGATAGACATACATGCGTTCTATTACACCACCGTCCTAGCATTCCACATCATCAATATTGTAGTGTTATGTAAAAAAGTTAAAACACATGACATCACGTTATTTATCTAAAATTTGACTGGATTAAAATTTGATACCATTTTTTTTTTTTTTTTTGTTGTTGTTGTTGTTGTAAAACTGGGGGTCAAAAGACCCATGAAAAACATGATTAGTGTGTTTTGGTTGCAATTTGAAACGACTTTTGGCAAGGTTTATGTTTGGCAGTGTTTACAACAAGGCTTACTGTAATTATAGTCACTGGTACTGGCTAACTGGCTATAAATTTGATAAAAATTTTAATTAACAAATTTGGCAGGACAGACCAAGATTTTTATAAACGAGTTATAACGTATGTACCATAATTAGCTAAACTGAAACACATGAGCGGTGACTATTTTATTTTATTTTATTTGGGTGCTAATAAGAAATAAAGAATAGGGCGCAAATTTTTTTGGATGAAATAGCATGCAAATTGGTATTTTATTGAGCCTTGGTAGGCTTGAGGTCATTTGCCAAGTCATATTGCATGCTTGTCGACGTATGCTTCGAGTAAACATATCGACTGATGTTAATAATTTTTGAAGAAGCATGCCAACAAATGTAAACATATATTGAGTGATCCTATCAAAAGATGTCCATAGCAACGCATACAATAGTATGAGGCTAGCAGCTACCATGCCCTGCTTAGTGCCTATAAAGACAATTCGTCGAACAGTTGGAAAACAAATTTCAAAGGCATTTTAAATTTTCAAAGAACAGCACACAACTCTTCTGTAAATTGACCCACATTGCCTCAAGGTGCATCCGCCCTGAGCATGAGCACACCTTTTACCCGATGCTCCAAGCCTATATGCTTGCACGCACAAAAAATAACAATCTTTATGGGTTGTGTAGGACTTATGGCCCAAGCCTATATACTCGCATCAACTGGCCCATTTGTGGCCTCTTTATTTTTGCCTTAAACGGTTAACCCCACACAAAGAACCGAATCGAGAGACAAAAATGGCGAGGAATTCAGGGTTGCCATGGCACGGCAATTGCTCGGCGATCGCAGCAAGTTCTGCGCCGCACTTCTTCATCGTTACAACCTTCCTTCCAGTTCTTTCCAAACCCTGGCTTCTTCAATCCCCACCTCACCACCTCCGCCGCCCACAGCAACCCCTTCCACCTCCCAACCCTTCTCCAATTCCCTCCACCACTCCCCAAACCCTCGCTTTCTGCAGCTTCGACCTCTCTCCTCGCCCTCGGGTACTCCCTTTTTTTGTTATTGTTTCAGCCATTGTTCAAAGTTTCAATTTTTGAATTTTGGGTTTTGGAATAGCTCATTAAATTGAATTCTTGATTAACTTGAATTTCAGGTTCCTCAAACATTGTTGTCATTAAGTCAGAGGATGAATACAGCAGCGCAATCAGCAAAGCTAAAGGTAATTTTTCTGGGTTTTTCGAATTGTTTTGTTGTAAGAAAACTTATCAAACATTTATGCAAGTTATCTGATTTATTTGCTAAATTTCATATAGACGGAGCTGAGCCAGCACTTTTCTACTTCACTGCAGTCTGGTGCGGGCCTTGTAAGTTCGAAATACGTTTTCCTTTAAGCAACGAAGTCATTGGCACGAAATGTGGCGTAATCATGTGTTTTGAACTTAAAATTGGTACTTTGGTGTGATCTCTTGTGCAGGCAGGTTCATATCTCCAGTCATTGGAGAGTTGAGCGAGCAATACCCACATGTAACAACATATAAGATTGACATCGACGAGGTGCGCATTCGCATTGGAATCTAGTTATATGTTAAGTGTTGTTAATTATGAAATCTAGTTATTTGTTACGGGTTTCAATTCTCAAGTTAGTTTTAGCAATAACTTTACTTGTGGGCTCATAGCCATCTGGCATGGAATGGTTAGCTAGTTTGATGTAATTTTATTTATTTTTAATTTGGGAGCATGATTTTTTTTTTTTTTTTAATTCATACCTAACCTTGTTTATTCTATCTACAGGAAGGACTTACAAACACTTTGGGCAAGTTGAATATTTCCTCTGTGGTAAATGATTGCTCTTATTATGTTTGAAAGAAAATGCTCCAATTTGTTTTGTTCTTCGTTTATAGCTTCTTTTATTCATGGCACTCATGGGATGATCTTTTTAGGATGGTCTTTTGAATGGATTATTACTGGTTTTGCTTCTTAGTACTTCTATATGTTTTAACTTGGACATGGTGAAATCCAAGCTCCATTTGGTTTGTGATCTGATGTGTGTATTTTGGTGCAGCCTACATTCCAGTTCTTTCAAGATGGAAAGAAGTTGGCTGAAGTTGTTGGTGCTGATGTTGCTCGCTTGAGAGACACTTTTGGAAAACTCTACAAGTAATTCTTTAGTACATTACACTACACTTGTGTGCTTTCTCATTTGTGAATGTGGTGTTTATATGAAATGCATAATAGTTTTTAGCGGTTCAAGTTTCTCCAAATGCGATCAGTTCTATAGCTCAATTTATATTAAACCCTCTCGTAGGATTCCATTTCGTGTGTGTGTGTGTGTAACTAAAACTGTTGGTGTTGATGACACTTAGAAAGTAGCTTTTGGAAAACGTGGTAGTTGCATAATTCATTTGCACTTTATCTTTGGAGCTTACTACTGGACCATATGATCCATTTTGAGAATCAAAAACCAAAAAACTCTCCGCAATGTGGAACCTTCTGTGGTTTTTTGGTGTTATTGTTATGTGATGATGGTGTAGGTGAACAACTGTGTTCCTCCTACATTTATGTCAATTTTGTCTCTTTTTTACGGTTACGGCACTTAATTATGCATTTACTAGCTACTTGATTGTCTGTTAAAAAAAAATTTTGCAAAAAGAAAGAAAATCGTAAAGGAAAACATTTGGTGGTGTAGCAATTGTTGGGGATCTGTATGCTGTTAAATTTGGGTTACTCTTTTTGTATTGGTTTAACTTGTGTAAGTAGTTTCCAAAGAGATGCATAAATTTAGGATTCTTGGACATGCTTGTGAATCGATAGCTCATGTTCTCTTGAATTGCTTTTGCATGTTAACAATAGAAAGCGTTCATGCTTTTGCTTTTGTATTGCACTTCCTCACTCTCAGTCAAACGCAGAGACACTGACACATTTCCTTATAGTTTCTAGCTTTCTGCTGTATGATCTGGAATTATGGCTGAGCAGTAGTTTTGTGTTCCAGGCAGGAATGAGTGAGGATGATCAATTTGCGCCCGAAAAAAAAAGACGATCAAGAAAGACTATGGACAAAGGGGAGAATAAACTAAAGGAGATTGTAAGAATTATTTTGTGCTAGCAAGCTGATTGTAAGATTGCCTTTTCTACTATAAACGGTTAACTTGTTCGACAAGTTTGGTTTTTGAAGCTCTATCAAATTTGTGTTGGTTTATATGGTAATTAGTTAAAATCCAAAACCCTCCATGAATAGACAGTGGGGTTTTTCTCACATGGAAGTTTAATTGGAATCACTACCAAGATATAAACTATATATTCACAATGGGTTAACAAAACAAAGCTATACATATTTTCCCCGCATATATGTGAGTCGAGCATACTCCAGCCAAGTGGAGTTAACTAGCATTTGACTCTGAATATTAACACAAAAATCTCTACATTTGATGTCATAACCAAATCCAGCTACAAGGGAGGTTTCTCTATTAATCTAGGGCAAGGGAAGATGATCGAAGATGATCGAAGCTGAAGTTTGGGGCCTGTATTTCGGACTCCAACTTGCTCTTGAAGAAGGCATATCTAAATTAATTATTGAGAGTGACTTTGACCTTGCTGTGTTATTGTTGAATCAATCTGTGCAAGATATTTTTCACCCTCTCGCTACCCTTTTGAAGAGTTGCAGGGATAATGATGAGATGGATTGTGCATTGTGAGTTGAAACAAGTTTTAGGGAACTGAACAATGTCGTATATCAGCTAGTCAAATAGAGCTACAATTTGGACCCTGGTCTGTATATTTTTGAGCTTCCTCCCATAGCTAACGCAACATTTAGTGAATGATCTTGTAGGAGCCTTTAGGGTTGCTCAATTATATTAAGGAGGATTTTGATATAGGCGCCTCGTTTTTCAATTTCGTTGATTATACATCTATTTCTTTTAAGGATTTGATTAAACATCTTTTCTACAATTTTACATTTGATTATATTGGTACGTTTGATAACTATAATATGGGTACGTTTTGTTTTTTAGTACATTTAGAATCTAAACGTGCCAAAAGTTGGTACGTTTATTTTCAAATGTACCAGAAGTTTTAAATACATTTTTTATGTAACTATACTTAAAAGTTTAACAAATTAATGAAGTTTTGTTATGAAAGTATTAATGACTTTTTAGATAAAGGAAGAGACTAATTAAATATAATAACATAAATAAAAATTAATTTTTTTAGTGATAATAAGGAATTAGTTAAATTCATATTTTTAATAAAGCCACAAATTTAAAATTCCTAGATTGTAGGAAATTAGTTCTTCGCTAGCTTAAGTGGATATATACTAAATAAATTAAACAATACTGAGTTGACAATTGTTCCAAACGTCTTAATCAAATTTTATAAAGGAACAAATATTTAGTCTAAACAAATTGGAAAAAATGTGAGGGATTCTAATTACTCCTTATATAGTTTAATTTGTTGTAATCTTATAAGCCATTCAATGTGTGGATGGTCAACCCACTACAACTCTACATGTTTGTCCACTAATTCACTTGTTGCCTCATCCTTCCATATAAAATCACACACAAATACACAGATAGACATACGCCTGAAAAGAGAGAAAAGAAAGAAGGAAGAAGAAAGGAAGAAGAAAGAAACCACAAGACTCATGGCAAAGAGAAGAAAAAGAGAGGAGAGAATAGAGAGAATTATATTTGTAATCTTATTACTTCATATTATAAATGAAAACATCAATGTTACTCCGATGACATACTCCAGTCACACTGACTGTAGAGGAACCTCGTAAATTTTGTATCTTGTTTATTTATTCCACTACACACACTGTCGATTTTACAACACGTTATCAGCACGAGAAGCTCTGGTGTCAATGGAAAGCATAATGCCACAAATCTTGTTCACCTCTGTCGCCTGGAATCTCATAGATAAGAAAATCTTTTCATTTCTTCTTAAAATCTTTGTACAACTGATTTCCCTAAAACAAATGTATATATGTTGTTGTATGACTGTATATCATCCTTTGCAGAAGTAAAAGAGTACAAACTCAAAATTCGTAAAGAATCTGATAGCCATGTAAACAGCCTCGGAACTCCAACTTGTAGACCTCGGATTGAAATACTTTCTTCTTCAAAGTTGTTCGTACGCCCAGTACCTACAACATATCAAATTTTCAGAAAATTCCAATAGTGCGATCATTGTAAATGCCTGAAATACCAAACCAGTTTTCAATTTCCACAGAAAGTTAGACAGGCAACTTATGAGTACCAAAACTCCATTTCGGTAGCTCAGATCAAAATTGTTTCTTCACGAAAGTTGTTCAGTATCCTCTTATCCATATCATACTAACATTTGAACTAAATAACGGTTTGATCTTCTCATAAATTATAGACACTCTTAACTCCAAAACTATGTGAACCGTTTCGACTTTTTCGAAATTCATTGGAGGAGGAACAACAATTGGAACTTATTGTTACTATTACCTCCTGAGTAACCAAAAGGACTTAGAGTTGTGAAATGAAAAAAAAAAAAAAATACTAAAATAAAAAGAATGAAACAAAAGAAGTAGCGGACCAAGAAAAAGAAAAAAGCAAAAAATGAGAACTTAATTATTGCATTTTCAATTTTGGCATATTTATGTGTATAATGTTGTTTTAAAGCCATATCACAAGTTCTATTTATTTATAATGGGTAGAATTATTACCCTTTGCTTTAAAGCTTTGATATTTATGTGAATGGTGCTGAATCAAAACCCTTGTCACAAGTTTTATTTACTTAAAAGTAATTTATTTACCATGGTTGGAATTACTGTATATTGCTTTAATTTATTTATTATATTTTTTGTTACGATAAGTACATACTGGACCCGAAGTTCTTCGATCAGATCAGAACCTGAAGTTTTTTTATCATCATCACATAAAATGATTGAACCTGAAGTTCTATCATGCAAAAGGATCAAGAATGAAGTCCCTAGATCTTCAAGATCGGACATGAAGTTTCTTGATAAGTAACTTAAGTTTGAAGAGCCGAAGTGCCACAACTTAATTGTAATAATGACCATGAGAGTCTCAATTCATAGGCTATTAAATAAGGACCAGAAGTTCCTTGAGGTATGATACATTTTGCTAGAGAGTTTACATCTCGAAATTTTAATGATTATTGCATGTCATTGGGTATTGATGTTGAACACCATGTTCCTCATGTTCATACTAAAAAATGATTTAGCATAAGCATTTATTAAGCAAATGAAATTGATTACCCACGTTCTGCTCATAAAAACGAGATTGCAAGTTTTTCTACATGTGGACATACCATTATACATAATTCACTAGTAAGTTTGGTTGAGACCAATTATCAACCATTAATATTTCTCAGTACAACTCGTGTTTGAGCACCAGCCAAACATTACACATGTACAAGTTTTTTATTATATTATTTGTGTGCCTATTGCACTGTCACAATGTTCTAAAAATGAGGCCTGAAAGCAAATTGGAAATTTATCTTGAATTTAATTCACCATTTATCATTCAACATTTGGAACTCTTGATTGGGGATATTTTTACCGCGCGGCTTGCAGATTAGGATTTTTTATAAGACAATTTTTCCGCCGTTAGGATGAGAAAATAACATCGTTCCAGAAGAATAATGAGAAAATATCATTACATAAAAATGATGAGAAAAGACCGTTCCAGAAGAATGAAGAGAATTTGTCTCATTTTGATTCATGAAGCAATCAATATAAAAACGAAGTGAGAATAATTGAATGATGCAACGATATGCAAATCAAATGTCAGATGCATTTAATGATGCAACGAAAGTAATAAAATCACATATACTTGTTGCAAATGTGCCTACATGAATTGATGTTCCTGTTAGACAAAATAATGTGGTAACAAATCTATTACACGCCTGAAACGTGGCAGACCCTTAGATTCAAAAGGTTCAGTACTTCGAAAGAAGAAGAATATGACACTATTAAACTATTGCATTCCCAAAGCATAACTATTGCATGCCAGAAGCATGACAGTCGCTGTATGCATGTCCCAGAAAAAGACAATCCGCAGACATAGGAATGTTGATATCTCGTGCATGAAGCATGATAGACATATATGTTCTAATGACTCAACTCCCGGAAGTGGAGATTAAAATCCCAACTCTATAACGCTCTAGAGGAGGTTATGATCTGCATTCTCTAAATTATGACTATCCTAGAGGAAATTGTGTAATGTCCTTGAATAGGCAATAGATATCCAAAGAAATGAAAAGCTTTTATGCATGTGCATGCACATGAGAATATATGATCAATGATTGATGACAACCAATGATAATTTTGGTTTTTACAAGCAGCTACTAAATTCATCAATGAGCTGTATTGATATTAAGTCACGTTCTTTTGTTCATCGACGAAAGGAAATATTATTTGCCAAAAATGGAGAAAAGCAATTCCATTACAATCTTGTAAGAACGTGAAAAAATGGACCTATATATATGTGTATATAATACAAATAGCCAAATAATGTTATATATAGGCATTTGTAATACAGTGAATTACACCAACATGATATGACGTTAGGTTATTAATTGAAACCTGAAATTATGCTTTTATAAATAAGTTCATATGAATGGAGAATTATATACGAAGGGTTATGAGTCGCCCACATCATATCTCCATAAATAAATCCCTCAAATATACATGGAAACAAGTTACTCTGTATAAAGTATAAAGGAATATGTGTTATGAAGTGTAGAAAATCTTTGAAGGATTCAGATTGCTTGAAGAAAACCTTGGAAGGGTAAAACATAAAATATTACTTAAATACCAATGAATGGTATAAATTGCCTTAATGAGTACTATCATTATGATATTGTTGTAACATACCAAAATCTCTTGCAAGAGTTGATAATATTAGATTTAGACTCATGAAGAGTCTAAAAAGTTTATAAAGTGTTAAGAAAGATATTGTCTCGAATTGCAGAATCGAACAATATGCCAACACAAATCTTATCCATGATGTTTATAAAGAATCATATGGATTGAAGATTATGAGTTGAATACTTAAATTATTTAGACACTAAGAGTGATCATTCATCTTCATGAAGGTAAAAATAAATTGATATTTGGTTCAGAAGTACCACATCTTAGTGAAGTATATGCTTTATTGTATTTACACAATATATTGAATGAAATGAAGCTTATCTATTAATATCTCTGAGAAATTACAGACATGTATATACACATAAGTTAAAATGAACAAACAAGAGGGAACCTTCACAAAGGCTGCTCATGTGAAGTCTCAATACTAGGAAATACCCCAGAAGAGGTAGGCACCGAAGCTTGATTATTTAGAGCCTTAATACTTGGTGAAACTCCAGACGGCTGAGACAATGGGTGTTTTTGGAATAAAGACTCGAACCCTTGATTGTTATTTTGAGTCCGACCTTCGAATTTCAGTAGCTGGTCGAGCTTTCTTTTTATGCTCGTCGAATAATTATTTACAAGCATGTGTAACACTCTATTCTCGTGTTTGAGCCCTTTAATTTCTCGTTTAAAACTTATCACATCAGCTATCAATGATTTAATTTGGTGAGTTCTAGCAAGTAGGCGTTAGCCCATATTAGAAACAGAGCCCGCATACTAAATACTGAGAGCTAAGGAGTCTTGAACAATTGACTCATTAGACCGGTTTGAAAGATTCTGTTATCCTTGGGAGTGAGAAGATTCCTAGCTACCACTGTTGTGGTTAGGTCATTCTTCATCACAGAGTCCCCAACCGTAAGAGGATCATTAGATGATAAGAAAGATGAGCGCCATATATTATCCTGACGCAGCTCAGTCTGTACCACTCTTAAGACTAAAATCTAAGCAAATGTTAGATAGGCAAGCCATTTTTCAGAAATGATGAAGGAAAAATAAGGTCAGATAAAATATCAGAAGTGCAAGAAAAGGAAATTCTACATCCAGTAGTTTTTCGAGCATACATTTTGAGCATAATTGATGCCTCTATAAAGGAAGAAGCAACATGGCCACTTGTTCAAAAATCGAAGAGACGCCGCTCTCCAAATTTCAAAAGCCAGATTTTCAGGATAAAGTTCGTCAACATTTCTCATACGCAATCTCAGCTTTTGGATATCATGTGCAACTTTGTCAAAGATCTCTCATAAAGTTGAAAACGCGTGAATCTTATTGTTTTAATTACACCACAGTTGTTGACAAGAATAAATGCACAGCACCACTACTTGCTATTGAGAGAACTCTATATATGTCGATATTCGTCCTCCATGGCAAGATAGACCTACAAAAATAATTAAACTCTTCATCCTTTTCGAGAATGCATCTTCAATAAAGCCTCTCAAAATACTCAGTAGAATGCATATTCAACAAAGCATCTCGAAATACTCAGTTTTCTTCCTCTCCGAAAATACCTCTTCAAATAAGTCACATCAAAGGAAGAATATCTCATATCATCAGGGACGAGAGCAAAAGTATCTCATATCATACAATCTCCCTAGTCCTTTTATTTGTTCTTATTATCACCTAGAGGACAAAGCAATCAGTCGGAACTTGAAATCAGATTTCCAGTCAGGAATTGACTACCTAGAAACTTTCCTGATTGCTTACCTAGCATTGCTCTTGAATACTTATTTTCAAACTGCTGATATGATGATTGGAGTTGCCAAGCATGATGAGTCACTGAGAAGTGATGTTCTGAATGACCTTTCAAATGCAAGGCTTGCATTCCATTTCTACATCAAATGATAAATACTGCAAGAGAAGATGTCAAACTTGTATAGGGAAAATATCACTTCTGCAAGGGGGAACAGATAAGGCAAACGAAAATGATACATTGAAGCATGTGGAGACAGCACAACAAAACACAAACTGATTCATCCCAGACGAAGCCAAAGATCACTTGATATGTGGAGTTGCTTGTGGTTCCATTTCATTCAAGGACAAGTCCCAAGGATCTTGAAGAAATCATAAGTCCGATTCAAGATCAAGTGTCCACCACCCTTGAATCAAATTCCGTTTCAGATAAAAAGACTAAATTCAGACATTTGGTGCAAGTCTAGCAGAAAGTCCTACAACCCAGTTCAAGAAAAGGCCTGTGGAAAGATAACAACAAGTAAAGCACCTCATTTGGCAACTCTCCCCCGCTAAGAGATTAAAGTAGAAGGATCAATGATCAACCTAAAGAATTTGAAATCAGGGGAAGATACTCATCAGGGGAAGCATCCAAAACAGATCAAGATTTTTTAACAAGTCAATTGAAGACTTAAGGCCATCCAAGGGGGAGTGTTGTAATCTTATAAGTCATTCAATATGTGGATGGCCAACCCACTACAACTCTACATGTTTGTTCACTAATCCACTTGTTGCCTCATCCTTCCATATAAAATCACACACAAATACATAGACACACGGCTGTAAAGAGAGAAAAGAAAGAAGGAAGAAGAGAGGAAGAAGAGAGAAGCCACAAGGCTCACAACAGAGAGAAGAAAAAGAGAGGAGAGAATATAAAGAGTTATCTCCGAGGACGTACTCCAGTCACACTAACTGTAAAGGAATCTGGTAAATTTTATGTCTTGTTTATTTATTCCACTGTACACACCGTCGATTCTCCCCTCCTTCCTTTTCTCTCTCTTCTCCAAAAACAATCCCTCTCTGTTTGAACAAAAACAAAAAAAAAACAAAAAAATCCAGCTGCAAGTGAGAAAAGGTCCATCAATGTGTTTGGACCGCATGTTTTAGGCAATTAAGCACAACACAGTTATTTATGGTTCTCTAGTATAACAAGGCCGAATACCAATGGGCCCTAAACTCAAATGTAATTTCCATGCTCTAAATTTCTCATCGTATATTATTTCTCTTGTTTTTGTTCCTTAACATTATGTTTGGATGAGGGAAATAAACATGGAATTTTGGTAAAAGTCAGAATTTATAAATTAACAGACACCAATTCTCTTGTTTGGATTCATAAGCATAGAAATTTAGAATTTCCGCATGGAAAAAAAACTTGGAATTTGGGACCTCCAAATCCCAAGTTCAAATTCCATGTAAATAGGTGTCATTTCTCAATTTCTATGATTGAGAGTTTAAAAATAACAAATTCTGTATTCAATTCCATTGTTCTTTTAGGTTAACCAAACAAGAAAATTTACAAATTCTAGAAAATAAAATCTCGTCATTTCAATTTCCGTCATTTTAAAATTCTTTAATAATCTTAAATTCTCTCTTCATTCCTTCATTCTCAAGTACAGAACAACAAAAATGCGAAAATCATCACCCGTTGTAACAAGAAGTGTCAGTATTTAAATTGAAAGCATTAAAATTACTATTCTTTTTAAAATCTCACACGAAGTTCCTTTCTAAAATATAAAACTATAATTTTACCTCAACCAAATTGAAGAACTTTGAAGGAAATACCGGTCAAGTGTCTGAGTAATAATTAAGTAGAAAAATACACATGTCAAACTAAGTGTAAGCAAATAGCATTAAAATTGATCATATCGTTTTTTAACGTTTAATATGTACTTAACACGAACAAATCCTTTGAAGAATGCGAATACATCATATATCTCCAATATTTTAACACGACATAAATAGGAATCTTAGGCTACCATGGCATCCACTAATAGACCATTAGACATTATTATTGGAAGGAGAATGAACCTAGTTTATTAAAAAAATTAAACAATACCTAACTGGTGTTATTGTTAAACGTTATTGTGTTAAATCTCAATTTAACTATTTTAGGGAATATTTTGGAAAGCTAGTTGTCCGCTTTAATTCCACGTGAACCTCTGCCTAATTTTTCACCCAACAATTGCTTGATGCAGCTGGTGAATTTGCAGAATGCATGCATTCCTTCTTGTCTCCTTTTTCCAGTCCCCTTGTTTTGTTGTTTGATATAAAACTACTAATCACTATTCTAAACACATTAAAACCCTTAACTATAACCATAAATTTTTCTCAAATTCCATTTTTCTACTTCTAATCCTTCAATGTTTGTCATGCTTATCTTTCAATTAATTAAACATATATGTTCTACTTTTTTTTTTTTTGTTAAACAAAGGGACTAATAGCCCGACAAAAGAGAAATTACAAAATAATGTCATATGGTCGGGAGAGATATCAAAAATATTATATAATAGTAACTGCTTATAGGAAGATGAAACTTGCTCAAAATTGACCGGACCCAAAAGGCAAGAGAGGCTTATGTTGGCCAACTCATCAGCAACAAAATTCATTTCACAATATATATGTCAAATATTATATTTCCAGTCACGCACTAATATGTATTGCACGACATGCTTGATTCAACTCACCAACATATTGATTGTCACTGGCACCATGTAATACCAATTGGACAACAATTGCAAAATAAGACTCCACCAAAAGGCACTGAGTAAGTTTCACATATTGCTACCTATAACAAATTTTATATATCACTCTATATCTCTCGTCACGTGATAAAGTTAAAAATCGCATCAGGTAAGTTTTACACTATAATCAAACCCTCCACCTGATTCACTGCTGGGCTTAATTTCGAGCATATGAGTAGGATCCAAATGGGACACACCTCCCAAAATGAGAGGACAAACATGACCATAATTAGGTGTTTTTGAGTCATTCAATACATAACAAAATAGTTTTTGAGTAATTCGATGAACTTTTAAAATCATATAATCCACAGACCAAGTATATATATCCTTTTAAACTTGTAAACAACGTATATACGTATTAATATATAAACAAAAATGAAAAAAAAAAAGGACACACCAAGTATGCATAAATACAAGCAAAAGAGCTGTAGGTCATGACTCATATGACAAAGCTTTTTAACCGAGGTAGTGCGATTGTACCTACAGCTAAAACAGACAAAACAACCAATGGTCTCATCATATTATTATTTCTTATTCTAATTAGTAAGCCAAAACAATGTACTATTTTCATGTTGCTGCATTAGATATTGTACAATCTGGGTGCTCCTAGCTAATCATGTTTAGCTGTTAATTACAACAGGATGATTAAGATTTGAAATTTTTTTTAGGGTAAAAATGGTTTTGAATTGATGCATTCACAACCCTGCTTGAGCCTACGTCCTCCTTATTTATGAAACCTGTCTGGCTTGAAGGTTTAGTTTATTACGGAGAAAATACAATTTGATCATTCTACAGCCAAATCTCAATTTATACGACAACTCTAAAGGATATAAGACAACACGTCTTATAGAGTTGTCCCAGGTAAGTGTTTCTTTCATACTCATTATTACTATTGCAGACATATACAGTACATACAATGCAATTCTGGCAGGAAAACCGATGCAAGGTTTTGACCCAAACTTTTGTTGCAATTTATTTGTAAAAATGTTAATGTTACTAAGAAAATTGTATACCAAAAAAGTAGAGAACGATTTCGTTTTTATTTGTCTCGGATTGTTTACACATCGGATACTAAGTTGGTCTCCACCGTATGGGGTTCCACAGGACTGAATTGGCACAGAATTGAGTTCTGCTTGATCGTTGAACTTTTACTTAAAAAGATAACCAAATCAGTTTCAAGTTCATCAATCTCTATACACTATGCAATATACGATTTGATTATATTGTTGAAAATGAAGTTACTGCAGAAGCTTGACCTAACACTTTGACCTGAATGATAAACATTAATCTTGAATTAACAAAATTAACCGGGCATATTATAGCCAGAACAGATTAAGCAGAAGGGGGGGTTCAATGCAGAAAAATGCACAGTAAATTAAACAGAAATATGGGAGGCGCTCAGATCACTGTGGAAAAAGGAATTGTGTTACAGTATTGTTGCACTAGTTGCAGTGCAGAGAAAGTACATACACACCGGTGGGCTGTCTTCCCGCCATTAACTCCACTCCCCCGTCCTACACCACACCACATGCAATCTCACTTCACCGCTGTTTCGATTTAATGACTTAAATTTTTGTAACGAAAACCATGATATTGTATTATTAGACTAACATCAAACAAAGGTGAACATATTTTATTTAACGCATTTTTCTCACACCTCACCACCCAATCCATTTCTCTCTCTCTCTCTCAAGTAAAGACACGCTCTCTCTTGTCTGAAAACGCAACAGTTCTGGAACTTTCACCAGCTATATATAAAATAGCATTTAGGTTAGGGTTTTTGAAACCCAACTTGGTAAAAAAAAAAAAAGGAACTAAAACCAAAGGCGCACAATAGTAATTGGCTAGCTATCTGTTGCTACAGTAGCAGCTAAACTTAAAAGGCCTTCTTCTCTTTCATACCATCCTCCCACTTCTTCAAAAACAGACACAATTCGTTGGAGAGAAACAAAGCGAGAGAGAGACAGAGTTAAGGGATGGTGACAGAATCGTATGGTGGCGGTGGTGGTGGAAACAACATTAAGCCTGCATGGCTTGAGCGTTTAATGGCCGAGACATTCTTTGGCGGGTGCGGGGTCCACCACAGCCGCCGGAAAAACGAGAAGAACGTCTTCTGTTTGCACTGCTGCCTTAGTATTTGCCCCCACTGCCTCCCTTCTCACCGCCTCCATCCTCTCCTGCAGGTACTCCGATACTACAATTTCTCACTCATCAAATTACGTCACCAAATTTCACCATTCATCTACCCTTTTGAATTTTCACAAGTTTTGGATCAAAGTTGCTCAATTACTTCCAGTTGGCTTTTACTTCTAGCTAGCTAACTAGCTGGAAAGTTGTAACTTTTTTAATGAATTGTAAGTTTGTAACTACCCTTGATTCCTGGGCGTGTGTTGAAAATTATTGTGGAATTGTACTGTACAATCCTCTGTCTGTTACTTAATTCTCTTTTTATTTGCTTTCCAGTGAATTCAGCTAGTGCAGTAGCGATACATATGTAATTTGCCTGAAATTTTGTACCTCTCTATATACTTCATTTAGTTCTTCGAACAATTAACAAATTCTACCATAGAGAAAGCTCAGTGATTGCAAATTTTACCCTTGATCTTCATGTTTAGGTCTTTCTATCATCTCATTTCTTATCTCTAAGAATTGAAAGTATTTTGTGGTTGTATTTGAAAACTTGTCTAAAAACCTCTTACTGAAATATTGTACTTTGCACTTTCAGATTTTCTAGTATGCTCCAAGGTATCTTATACTCTAGAATTTAGTATAATTAATTTCATGCAATTTTACATCTTCTCTCACTTTTAATAAATTTTTTCAACAAAGTGAAACTTTTACTCCTTGATTGTGGCCAAAGAAACAAATTAAGAAAGAAAATAATGATGAAGTTAATTAATTGTTGTTGATTTTTTTTAATCCGTCAAAATTGTGTTGTTCAATAGTATTCTAATTCTAGTCATCCTTCCATGCAATTACAATTGAATGTGTTTTTGTTTTTATAAAATTATAAATTGGAATTCCAAAAAGGTTTTATGATGTCTTCTTTGATTCCCACTTTTTTTATGTGGTTTGTTTCCTACTAATGCAAGATTTTGTTTCTATTGATTTCCACCCTGCAAAGGTTCCTCAGCTGTTCCTTTCCATGAAAGCGAAACTTTGACCATATAGTGTTTATATTCTCAAAAGATCCCACTCCTTTTAATTCAATTCAGCTCTCAGTTCATTTATTTTTCCGTCATGATTGGTTGCCTTGCTACTCGTTTCACCTAAATTTCCAACAGGTAATTGCCTGCCTGCAGGTGAGGTAAATAATTGGCTCTTGAACTTTTTGAAGTTAAAAAATTGTACTTGGACTATGCAAATTTACTTGATCACTTTCAGTCACACATTGCAGAAAATTTACCTCAACATTGTTCATCTTCTTTGTTGTCATAAGGGTAAATTTAACTGAAGGGTAAATCACCATTTGTGGCAGTAAACAAGTCCAATTGACATTGTTTTGGCTCCATGTGACAGGTTAGACGATATGTGTACCATGATGTGGTTCGGTTGGGTGATCTTGAAAAGCTGATCGACTGTTCCTATACCCAGGTATGACTACAAAGTAAAAACAAGAATGGGGGTAGAAGGTGATCAAGTAATATATTCTTCACTTGTAACTAGAAGGTTTTTAAAGTCCAATTCACTAAGATAACAAGTTTGACATCAAATTATTCTGGTTATTAATTTTGTGGTTTAATTTAAGTTTCAACTTGGTGAGATCAAATCTTCTGCACCCAAAGTGGGGGTAGCCTACTGTGTGACCCCAATAAATGTCTGACACCTATCAAATTTATGACAACAAAATTAAGAAAGGTTAAGATAATGAATACGTGTCAGACACTTATTGAGGCCATAGAGAGGCCACATCCATTTTAGGTGCAGAAGATTTGATCTCGCGTTTGGTATGCGAAGAGGAATTCATAAAAAGTAATTTCCATGTGTTTTCCTAGGAGATGAGAAATACTTTTTCTCACACAAAGTTTGGTAAAGTTGAGAAAGTAAATATAAAAGATAGAGACATTAATATTTTTGTTTCTTTATGGGATAAAGTTTTGGGAAAACAATTTGACAACGGCTTAGAAAAGATGAACGGAAAAAAATCTCTTCAATCCTCAAGGGTTCGGTTTTTCCGCCTTTTTCATAACATTAATTTCCATACATACCAAACGCACTGGAATATGATCAAACAAAAAAACAAATGAGTAAAAAAGAAAAGGTGATCGAGTGTAAAAGAAAATTACTATTATCTTTCCAATTCCGTTATAACAAGTTTGTTCCTTATTTGGCAGCCCTATACAATTAACGGTGCCAAAGTGATATTCTTGAATCAGAGGCCACAGACACAGTCTAGGACTTGCAAGCAGGGCTCTGCCAATATTTGCCTCACTTGCGACAGGATTCTCCAAGAGCCATTCCACTTTTGTTCTCTCTCTTGCAAGGTCCATTTCACCTCCATATTCCTCTCTCTCTCTCTCTCTCTCTCTCTCTCTCTCTCATTGTCCAATTGCCTATTTGATGGCTTTTGCATATTTTCTGACACACACTGGTTCTAAAGCCATTGCCAACGTTGAATTAATTTGCTATATGTCTTGGAAGCATCTCTACTGCTTTATGTGTGGCTTCAGGATAAGTAAGAAAAAAGAAAAATCCCATTTGCACATACTCTTTTTATTCAGTTTCCTGCCTCTTTTTGTTTCCACCTGAACTATGATCTTGATATTATTTTTTTTCTTTGATCCAAGTATTAGAGGCATCAAGGGTTTTCTCAATTTTAGGGTTACATTACAGGCAGATATATATATATATATATATATCTCTCTTAATCTAGCGGTATATCATGTAACAAATATATATGTTACAGGTTGATCATTTGGTGTACCAAGGGCAAGACTTATCTGGTATACTCTACCGATTTGATGCATCCGACTTCACCATCTCTCAGTTCGAAGGATTACGCATGGACGGCTTGGAGATGACCGAGGATGATGGCCACATGATGCCTAGCTCCACCGTAGAAGACCCTCAGCAATACAGAGCTTCGTCATGCTCCAATGAAGCAACCAGCGATTCGGTAATGTCACAAGAACCAGAGGTTATCAAGAAGAAGAAGAAGAAAAGCAGTGGATTCCTCCCTGGGATTGTCCTCTCCCTTAGCAGCAGGAGAAAGGGTGCTCCTCAGAGAGCTCCTCTTTCTTAGAATGAGAGTTCGGGAAAAAAATAAATAAATTGTAGGATTAACGTTATTGGCATCATATGAAATATGTTATATTAGGTACTAATACTAAGGTTGGTCGGGCCACGGTTAATATTTAGATCAATTTGTGAAATTTTCTGGCATGGCTATTGTCTGTATTGACTTTGCATGGGGCATTTCCATTACTGACCTTAGGCGGATGTAGAGAGAGTGAACCACATTGAAGGGTTTAGGCTCTCATCGTCTCCACCAATTTTGTATCTAAGAAGGTAATGGAGCTTTGCGAGTACATACTATAATATTTGTTTTCGTTCAATTATTTAAGCTACTATAGCTACCATATTGTGTGTTTTTTTGCAATATATATATATTTGGCATATAGTTGTTCTTGATTAGTATGGTATGGTTGATTCTCATTTTTGTTGGCCGTAATAATTTTCATTTGCATTTACCTTTGATTTAATTAAAGTCTCATGATTCTACTTTCATTTATTCAAGCAAAAGCAGAAGAGAAAATGTAACAGCAAAATTAGCAATAATCTTATGATTCTACTTCGATTTAATTAAGTCTTATGATTCTAGTTTCATTTACGTTCATACTAAGCACAATTTATTATTATTATTAATATAGAAATTATATTGAGTTTTTCTAGTACGCTAAAAAATACCCAAGATATATTGTACACATGCAATTTTCTAGAAAATATTGGCTCCTTAAGATTGAGGAGGAGTTTCTTTTCAATGTACTTTGTGCCCTATTCACAAAAATATGTGTTTATTATCGGAACCATTCATATTATATAGCACTTTATGTAGATCATTTATGTAAAAAGTCAATTAAAACTAAGATTGTTTAGTCCATCAATTGAAGCAAATAGATAGACAATTCGTAATGATTTTCCAAATCCGTCTATCTGTTTTTATATACTTTGATGACTAAATGATCTTAGGTTTGATTGATTTTTTTGTAGAAATGATATATACAAAGTGATTTATAATATGAACTGTTTTGATTATAAGTACAAAATTATGTGAATAGGCCACAAATTTGTAGGAGGAGCTCCTCCTTTCTTGAGAGCCCATTTCTGTTCTCTTTTTTTTTTTAGGTTAGCTTCTTATGTGATGATATTTGTGATTACCGTCAAAATGGTGTCCTCGTTGAACAAAAAAAGCAACCTACGAAGTGTATTTCTTGGGAGAGATTTCTCAATATATTCAGAACACGAGTTGTTATATTAAGCATCATAACATACATAAATAAAATATATTTTTTTTTGTTTTTATGTATTTATATAATAACAAGTAGTGTTCGTGTTTCGAATACAATAAAAAATTACTCTTTGGTTGGGAAGCAGAAAAAGTTTACTGTAAATGGTGGGATCTAAATTTGGTAAGTTTCTCATTTTCAAGAATTGTGATGGCCAATAGCTCTTTTTGTTTTTGGCAATGGCTTGACCCGACACATATATTAATTATATCATTACGACTTGTGACACTTCATCTACGTCTCCTGTGAGTCCCTGTGGTATCTTAGCATAGGCCGATGCAGAGGCAGAGAATAGCTCATTTCTCCATCGGACGGCGTTCCATAGGCTCCCACTTCACTACGCTAAGCCTGTAAACTCCTCTTTTTATATTCTTTTTGGATACAGCATCCATCCATTGATTTGTTTGGGATTCACTCAGCTTAAAAGACTCATAGTCATTAACGGGCATTGGCTTTAGTAGTTCGTAGCATTTACGCGCATAAGTCATAATATGTCAAATTTAGGATTCGAATACTTGAATTTACAACTCCTCCTATGTTTTTTCTTTATTAGTAAACCACTCAACGTAAATTTGCATGTAAGCTCAAATTTCCTCCCCTATGAAAAACTGTCGTCAATTAACTGTGATATATCATTTGTGGATTATTCTCATATTTTTTCGTACCACTATCATTTCTGTAAGGAACCCGTATGCATATAATTTCAGAAGGTGAATAAGAATGGAGAAGACTCATGATTTGATATCGAAGAAGCATCTTCTCTCTTAAGGTTCTCGTAAAGTAGTGACTGAGGCTAGCTATTAGCTAGTGTACTACCACAACGGTACTAGCTAGTTAATAGTTACCCTAAAAATTTAGGGTAGTCAAGATCTTCAACGACAGAAGGATCTTGGGTTTTAAGGGGTGTGGGGATTACCAAGAGGCCACATTTTGTTTGGGATCGTTCTGGAGGACTCGGACACAAGAAGTCTACAACAATGTACTAGTGTGACCTGGTTTTGCAGCAAAAGATGACAATGATAAACCCGAGGCTTTGCTGAGCTTCCCACCACACCACATGCTGCACAACAATTGAGCCTTTCGAATCTTTTAGTTTTTGCAAAGTTCTGTCAGCCTTTCTGTTCTCTTCTTTCTTATTATTACCTTCTTTTTCACTGACCAAAAACTTTCATGTAATTTGTTGCAGGAAAATAATTTCCGCTCACTTATTAGTTTACTTTTTGCATTGTTGCTTATTTTTTTATATTTGATTGAATAAGCAAAAGGATAAATGTGTAGAAGGATTAAATAGGTGCATGGAAATAACTTCTCATTGTTGTTATCACTTAGTTTTTATTTTTTTTTGGTCAAACTATAGATTTTGTTAGATTAGATGTTAGATTAGTCACCGACGGAGTTCGAACTCATGTCGTCATGTAAGGAATCAATACCTTTCCACCACTTTGGTAAAGGGTCACTTGCATATCACTTAGTTATTTATAAAAACTATAGTATGTAACTAGTTGCAGTACACACTTTGTGTTTGATTTAAATTTTTTAAAAGAATTAAGTTTAATTAATGTCAAATTATGCTTAAAAAAATTAGTGAATTGGGGAAGTTTGAAAAAGTATAAAAAAAGTTAGACGTGGAGTGCAAATGAGACAGGGGAAAAGAGAGTCGGTTTAGGATACTGATAGTGTGACATGGTTGTGATGATTAGAAAAAAAAAGTAAAAATTTGTTTGTGTGAAATTACTTTAATGCTCACACTTTTTTTAATATTTTCTTTCATTTGTGTTTAAAAGATATAATGATAATTTTATTGATTTTTAACTGACAATCATGGTTCTATTAATATGTAGTTTAAATATAAGAGAAATAAACAAAGGATAAGAAAAAGATGACCAAAAGGGGTATACAATAACAATAAGGGATATGTAAGTTCATTTTTCTGGTTTTTGAATCCTGGGCATTATCTTTCTACATTCTTTATAGGAGTCCCTTTGGTTGTGTTCAACTTGCGAGAGGACATTTCTATGGACACAACAAACACTAAGACATAAAGTAATTTAACATGTATGTTGTAATAGACTCGTACATAATTGATAGGTATTAAAATTAGGGGATGCTTAGGTATTGGTAACATGAAGGCAGGCTTTTCAAATAATGGAGTCATGAATTTGATCAAAACAATTTCATTCAACCATTTTGTAGAGCACATGTAGGAACATGTCGATTCTTGCCAACATATGTCAACAATTACTATAATATGTAGATGCTTGTTAAGGGTGACTACATGAAACTGTAGAGTAACGTTGAAAATTGTCAATGCTTGTCAACTGAGGCATTTTATTAAGCATTTGATATAAATAATAGAGTTGCACACAAGAAGAGAGAAAATGAAGACACAAATTATCTAAACTACATATTAATAGACCTCTCTTTGTCAATTAAAAAATGGTGAAAAGATTATTTTGTCTTATATTATAACAAAAAGTTAAGGGCAATAACGTAATTTCACAAACAAAATTTTGCTATTTTTTGTTTAAATCTCACCTACACATGATTTTAACATTGCTATTTTAAAAAAATAAAAATAAATAAAAAGTTAAAAATCTGTCTCCCTCTCTACCCACTCACTTTCATCCTCTCTTCTTTAATTTAAAAAAATAAAATAAAATATTTCAGACATTTTGTGTGTAGACATATACTACTAAAAAACAAAAAAAAAGAAGATAGTAATTTAGTTTGTTTTGGTTATTTTAGGATCAAATCCAACACATACAAATATGCATAAATTTTTGAAATTGTTAAACTTATAGACAATCCAGTAATCCCACGTTAGCTTCGTCACTGCTAATACATTTGATTTGAGGTAGTATGGTGTGACCAAAAGTGAGCCTAGAAGAAGAATCCAGTTTTCCAGTCAAGTATATCCACAAAAGCACCTACTAGTGTATGGCTTTTAGGATGTGGGATCGGAATCGCATTATTGGTTATGTGGAGTCAGGTGAGTCACATGGGTATGTCACATTCTATTTTCGGTTTCCATTGTAGGAACCTACGAACCTAGGCAGAGCCAACGTGTCTTACTTGTCATCCTTGGGGTTGTTACACGTGGAAAGTCTGGCATACTATTTTGACTCTCTCAGTATTTCCAAGGGAACTTCTCTCCCATGTTATTATCATTCCCTTCCATCCTTTCCTCTCACATTCTTATTTTTATCTTATTCTTTATATAAAAAAATTCAAAACAAGATGTAAACGTGGCGTAATCGCAATCGTTTAAATAAAAAAGAATAAAAGGAAAAAGAGATTAGAAGGGAAGAAAATCATACTCTAAGTATTTGTCAGTACAAAGATCCACACAACGTATAAGATAAATTATTGCAACTAGGGTTTCAATTATTGTATAGTTTTGTAAAATGTATATAAACTATTATGGTAGACGCGAATTCTTTTTACTTATTACACTTTAGAAAAAGGTCCATTGCATTACACTTCGTTTGCATCTAGGGTTTAGAAACAAGTCCATTGAATTACACTTCGTTTGCATCTAGGCTTTCTCTGTTGTTGATCTTACTGGGAGAATTCTCAGATATCGTTTTGTTATTTGAGTTTCTGCAGATTGTTTTGAATGAAGTTATGAGCTGCGAGTAAAAAGGTACTAGGTGGAAGTTTTCATCAAGAATCCTCCAATGTGTAGGTGTAAAAACTGCTATTTGTAAAGTTTTGTCTGCATATATTGCCTTTTTTTTTTCATTTCAAAAAAACACTGCATGTAAATACTTTCCAAACTTTCCACAGTATTTGAACTTTATCTTAGCTTTTCTCTACACTAGGTACACAATTTTATGAAGAAAAAAAAATATGAATTGCAAAAGAATGCAGGAGACATTTTCCTACTAAAATGTTTTTTCTGTCATAAGTTGTTCTTCTTGTCTTCCTAAAGGGTTTTTATTCGTTTATTCTGTTTCATCAGAAGGTGGAAGTTGCTCATCAAATAATTCCAATAAAGAAAGAAGAAAAGAAACACAGCCCATGGGCTGAAGTCATGGACTACCATGCAGGAGGCAGTGCGGAAAGTTTGTATTATGGGCTTGAATGAGCATTCCAATGTGAAAATGTTTTGCATATCTAAATTTCAGAGAGAGAGAGAGAGAGAGAGAGAGAGAGAGATGGAAGGAAGGGAGGTTTGTGTGATTTCCAAGGAGGAACAAGCTCGAGGTAATCTGATAATCATTATTGAGGTTCTTTCATTTAGAGAAGTATTCGGAACGTGGATACTTTGGGGTATTCTTTATTTTATAACTTTTAATAGATGGATTCTTGGATAAAGATAAAAAATGATGAAGCTTTGATGGTTAAAATTTTATGATGCGACATGCTAATGAGATTTTTTTTAAAATAAGATTGTTCATAGGGTCTATAACATATATGATATTTTGGAGTTCCATATATATTGCACTACAGTTATGGTTATGCTACCAAGTACGAATATCACCTCCTTCCTCCTGAAGTTAGATTTTTGGATACTATCACGTGATATGTATTATATAATGAGATACTAATAAGAATATACACTTTGTTACATGTTAGAGCTTCTCCATCTAAACCCTCAAACTTTCTATGACAATATATGAAACCCAGCTTTTGTTTTTCTTATAATTTTTCTGAAACTTAATTCTCATATTACACATTATTATTAAAAACATAACTATATATATATATATCGTAGAATTCAAACGGATAATGGCATAGCTGAATATATTGAAAAAGCTTGCCATTTTTGTTTTTCATTTTACGTAACACTTGATATGCACACTACATTATTACATTAAACATAGGGTAGTGTCATTCACACACATTTTTTTACCTTTCACACATTCTTGTTCATTTTTGTTCATTGATCTTCTTCAATTTATTCGGCCTAACGGCTAAAAATTAGGAGATGTGTGAGAAATAAAAATGACTGTGTGGATATAGCACCACCCACTATAGATTACACGACATGCACACCATATTAGAGATTCAACACTTCGATATGACCATTGCATTATTATAATATACACCCTACATTATTGGATTACATTGAAACATAACTACATATGCTGTAAATTTGTTATAGTCAATGAAACAATAGCATAGGTAAAATGACAAATGCTTGAACCTAAGTGTCTTTTCAACTCACATGACATTTGATATGCATCTCGTCCTTAAACTGAAAACACAATCATATTGTAAATCTAATTAACGTGATAATCGTGTAGGTTGAGAAAAAAACTAAGAAATTAAAAAAGTTGGATGTGCAGATTGCGATAGTGAAGTGAAATCTGGCAAATAGACTATGAGGCTCGTGAGTCGTGATGCAGGTTACCGTACCCATTCACAGTGGGGGACCTGAAATCACTTTCGATTTTACTTTTGGAGCGTTCAGATCAATTTTAGTTAATGAATTTCACTTTGAATTTCTACAATCTGATAAGAATCAGTTTGACACTTGGCCCTCAAATCTTCTCTGCAGAGTGTGACATTCAATTGAAAAGAGTTCCAATTGGGCACGGTTAATTGCCCAATGGAATATAGTAGGAGCTGCTTCATGCTGTTTGAAACTTTACTGAAAATTGAGGTCACGTCATAAAATTAATTGGTTATATAAGAGTAATTCAATTTACTTGTAAGCTTATGCAATGTTCATTTTTTTCTCAATGTAGATCATACTCTTAACACGCCTCATTATGTGTGGCCGTAGGGCTTTACACGTGGAGAACCTTCTCTGATACCATAAAGAAAGTTGAGGTTCCATCATAAATCCAACTGGCTATAAACTTGCTTAGTTATAAGCCCATTCAAGGTTTCTCATTTGTTCAATGTGAGATTCATACTCTCAACGCTTACAAATTGGGAAAAACTTTGATGTACATGAGATTTTCTAATGTGTTTTAAAGTATTTGATATTTTCTAATTTATAGAAATTAAAATCCAAGTTTACAAGACTTGAAATATCTTAGTCCGAAGCGTCATAGAACCTTTTGTTGTACACACATTGATAACTAGTTGTAAGGACAGGTTTTTCTCCTTTCAAAATATATACTTTTTTTAGTATCTATATACAATCATCGTCGACGCCTACTTAAGTAAAATTGGTCCCTTAATTTAACTGTGTTGACACTTAAAGCTTGTACGTACGATACATACGTCAGATTAGTTAATTATGAATCATGATAAACTTTGTTGATGTAAGCTGAAAACACATTGTGATATTTTCTAGTTGATTTATAAAATTTGAGCATGAAAATTATCAAGAGAATGTAACTACTAAAATTTGAGTTAGGGCATGTTATTGGCACCCAAATTTTGAGTTCCTCAAACTACTTATTAACAGTAGAGAGTTAAATAAAATGCATGGCAATAATTGAGTTGCGGGGAAAACTACAGGCTCAATAGCATGGACGATTTCAAGTTTAGAATGATAGGTTTACGAAGAGATGAGGTCGTATGACGGTCCCCATTGATCTCTGCAGAATCTGAGAAGTAGTTGGGACTTATGTAGGACTTTGGGAGACAGATGCATGCATGATCCATTACAACATTTCTATTAACACATTTTATTAACACATCGATCACACATCCATATCATAATAATTCCACACACTTGTCAGCCTTTTCAACTTGCATCTCGTCTCTCTCTCTCAGGTTTTTCTTTTGTACTACGTAGCATCAGATGCTAGCAGTTCTTTTCTGGCAAAGCTTTCCCCTTGATGGTCGAGCACGATTTCATTGCTCACGGACGAAAAAATGGCAAAAAATAAAGTATTTATTTCCCTTCTATATATGTACTATATTGGAACTCCAAGTCTTGACGGTAGGCGAGGCGGTGGTGGTTGTTAGGAGATGCAGATGTTTGTGAAAGGCGGAGAAGAAGAGGAAGAAGAAGAAAGTGAGAGTGGAGAGACAAAAGTGGGCCATCTTGCTTCTCTTTTTTATCAAATGTTGAACCAAGTGGGACCGATGTTTACCAGATATTAGCAGGTTCACCGGCTTTTCCTTCTCCAATTGACAACTCAATCCAGCCACCCATTTGTTGTAGAATGCAATGATTGATACTTATGGGTATGAGTCGTATGACTACAGATTTTTCGCTCTCTCTTTATCTTTCTCTGGGCGGCTTATTATGTCCCTTCCATCTGACCTGGGTGAGTTTGTAAAAAGCTAAATCCACTACGCTCTTTCTGAATTCTGATGTGAAAATTCAATTTCGATTTAAGGCGCTCTACAGGAGGTCATGTGGCAGCTCACTCACATGCAGGACCGCAGGAGGCAGGGTTGAGATAATACTTTCTCACAAATTGCAGGAATTTTGCACTTTTCAGTTTGAGATATCTAGTACTCCACTCCTTAAAAAATGAACTGGTCCAAAGTACATTTAATTCACCCAAATAAATAGTAATAAACTTGATTGAACAGTAATTAGTCAAATGCATTTTTATCTAAAAAAAATGAGTTGGCCCAAAGTCTAGTCGATTCGTATTAAAATATTATTAATTTTTTATAAAATAATATTATTTTTAATTTCGGATAGAATTTTTAACTAATATTGTCACGCCTTGTTTTATTTTTCTAAACTACAATTTGTGTAGAAGATGGTTAGGTATTTATATTTATATTTATATATATATATATATATATCGTTTAATTTTTTTTTCTATATTTTTAAACATTTTTTTAAGTTAATTAATCTGGACGGTTGAATTTCAAAAAATGGACACGTGGCCCATGGTGAGATTCTGACATTATTTATTTATTTATTTAAGTCTGGAACGTGCACCCACGCTCACTTGTATCCCACGCGCTATCCGCAAAAAAAGAATTAGTCATGGCTGACGTTAGATAGGCTGGTTCCTCACTCAACCTATTATGGGCAAACCTAGAGACTGGGGTGGACTTTGGGCTAGTCTATTTTGTGGGGTGGAGTAGGATTTTGGGGTGCCAACTTATTTTTTTAGATTTTGGGCCAGCCTTTAAATGAGAGGTGGACTTGCTCTAAATTGATGATTAATCGTTCATTTTCTAAATACACACAAGAAGAACTAAATAGTTTTCAAATTGAATGAACGCAATAAATTAGATTATTTGTACAGTAAAATGATATCACGTCATCGTTTAAAGAGAAATTATTTGTTATGGTTATGCAGAAATGTAAAGCATGCATGAGATATTATTTTGGATCATGCATATTTGCGCTCTACAAAGAAAAAAGGGAGGGTTGTGATGATTTTAAATTTTTTTATACTACGTAATCTAGTATCCTTATGCATGAAGATAATTTATTCGGTTGTTGTGGTCGAACTTTATTATGGATTTCTAACCACATAGTCTATATGACCTTCTTATCTCTTCCTTCTCCAAGCTTGGGTTATTAAAGAAATACAAGAAAGAACTAAGAAGAACCTATCAGCAACAAACGATTTTAATCCTAGATAACTTATGATGTTCATATCAACCTATTATGTATCTATGCATCTAGCATTTGGTAGACCTCATACTATATCTGTCCCCAGGTTGCATGCATTATTGGGGTATCAATGTTGTCGGATTTGTACAAACACAGAGCTTTACCTCCCCTCAATACTACACCAACGGTTCCACCGAGACAATTATCCATTTGATGTTAATATTAACACTGAAAGAAAATGATTGCTCCACTCTTCTACTGATCTAGATAAGAAAACCTTGTGCATGGCTTTGACCATGTCGTTCGTAACGTAGCTTATAAAAGTGTAACTTTATATTTTGTTAGTATTTAATACCATGCTTATTTAAGTTGTGTGAGACGAAAGAATTTGGCTTGCAAGCGATTTTATATTTTTCTGTTTTCAATTTCTTCATCACCACACTCAAACTCAACGGAAAAAAAATAATATTTTTTAATTAATTATACATCTTTTTGTATTTATCTCTCTCATAACAAGATTTTGTATTTTAATGTATCTATATGTTTCATTATTTAACAGGGATCAAAAGAGATGAACCCAAAACGATTGTAAAACAAATTCTTTCTAGCTAGTTGTATCCACCACAACACAGTTGATGTCTTGAAGATAAACTAGAAAACACATAAGCTATGGAAAATGGATACTCAGATAGAGAGAGGACCAGGAGCATCTTAGTTCTCTTCAGCATCTCTTGTCTTTGTGCTTAATCCGCTAAATGTGGTTATATTACTAAAACAAATTTTGGGGGAAAAATGTTGGATGAGCTGGTAAATTACTTAGTCCCTTGTCTCCTTGAGAAGAGAGTAGACAATGGTGGTGGTGGAAAGGGACCCAACGTCAGGATATTCGAGAGGCCATCATTGTCCCAAATGTTTGACTCATGGCACTCTACTTCTGTCCTCCCTTTTGACCCTATCCTCCCCTACTCTTTATAGACCTGATGCCATCCTGAAAGATTACCTTCTGGCTCATGGCTACACTATATACTGTCGGCAAAAATGGCACATATTTTACAATTTGTTAAACGTTTTATAGAGAAAGGCAGCATTTCACTACTAATCGCATTTATATTGTTCTAATTTTGTTGTTCGTGTATTTAATAAGTGCAGAGTATTTACGCAAAAAATTTCGATATAATTCGAAATGCAACCAATTAACATAAGTAGTATATAAGTTGTTATTATTTTGTAAGATGAACAGGTGTAGAACTTGTACTTTGTTCAAGAAGATTACATTCTTCTCTTATTGTGCAACTTTTGTTTAAGTATAACCTTTGGATAGAATAAAGAAAAAAAATTAAAGAGGTTAAAAAATAGAGATGTGAAAAACAAAGTATGCAGAAATCATTAATGTTTTACTTTCCTGCATTAAGAATGTTAGCATTGGTTCTTCAACTAATGTTTGTATTTCTCTTCATATAGCTTCTTTTGCGATTTTCCAAAAATGTTATTTGCTTGTCAAGGAATTTGTCGGTTGAGCGATTAAGAGCGTTTGTCTTTATATATAAGATGTTGTGTTCGATTTCTTGTGAGTTTTTTCTTTTATTGGCAGGAGGATGCGAACAAACCAGTTTACAGGCCACACAAATCTGTAACGAACTAGATGTGAGCTCCAGAAGCTTGCTAAGTAAGGATTCGTGCAATTTCCAAATAAATTGTGGAGGCCATGCTTCTGCATTGAAGAAACAAGTCTGGGGATATCCTGGGTTGAACTAGGGTTCCTATTTGGATATAATCGAAGCCCATTTGCATAGAGTTCTTGCCACTTCCTGTAAAATCCCAAAAGGGCATATTTTGTGTGCTGGCTAGGGATTTAGATGTGATATTCATATCCATAAAGGTATGTTTGTTTGCCATCACCGGATTGGACTACTTATTAGTGTACTTATTCGTGTAGTTTCGTGTGGATTCTAAAAGGTAAACATAAAGATTTGGATTCCGATTCCGTCTTGATTTGGATTTCGATTTGACTTTCGTCTTGATTTGAATTGTTGGGTCAGTCACGGAGGACAGAGAGGTGGTTCAATTGAAGGAAAAACTTGCAGCTGAATCGAAATTTGGTTCTTTTGACCTCTATAGACTAGGAAGGTTGTCTTTGTAAGTTCTCATTATCCTGCTTCTTAGTCCGATAATGCATCAAACGTTTTATTAAGTCAGACCAGCTTAATTCCTAAAGTTAATCCAGTACAACAAATGCATCATAAATGCTTTCGGTTGTGTAACCCTTGATTTACTCAACCAAAAGGTCAAAAGTAAACAAGGGTAAAGGTGTGCATGAAGAGAAAACAGGCGAACATATCTCTCTGAAGCAAATTAGCACTGCTGAAATAATAGAGATTGCTTGCCAAAACCACTTTCGATTCTACCACCTTTCTTTTTTCTCAGTAAAAAAAAAAAAAAATTTATTTTCAGTGTCTACCCCTTGAATTCTTGGAGAGTTTGATCTCTTTATCTCTTGCCAAGACAGGCTTAAAACTCTGTATTCACAGCCAGCTAAAAAACAAGGAAACAATTGCACAATGTAGGTAAAAATTCAACACCCATGAATCAGGTGAAAAGTGTTACTGTTTGAACTGCCACAATAGGCTACTACACCGAGACCTCTCATCTTAGAACGACGTTCAACTTGCTCTGCACCAACTCTCTTACATTCCACTGCATACACATTTGAAACAGTTATGGAAGTCTGAATGCTCCTATGAAGGAAAGATATGATTACATCGTCTCGCTATAAGACTTACCTGCAACTTATTAATTTCATCATCTGTGAGCGAGCGTTCCATGGATCGATATGCAATTCTGTAGCAGTGACTGGTCATCCCTTTCTTGTTTGTGAAATTGTCTATCAATTGCACCTGGCAATGAGGGAACAGGTATTTCAGTAAACGCATAACAACACTTCCAATATACTGTCAGGTAATAGAGATCACTTCACCAGACTCGACAGAGTAAGTTGGGGCAAAATACTTGATGAACAAATATCACACAGTGGTGGTAATCATAGATGAGATTTTCCATGAATGCGTACGAAAACTTCCTGACTTGGATTACAAATAACTTTCCAGGTGTAGGAATCCTTCCACAGAACCATTTTAGTAAGGTTGATATAGTTAATAAATATAGCAGTTCAGGTGTGGACAGGTTAAAAATTTTCAAATCTTTCAATTTTAAGCCACTTCAGTAGAAAATCATTTCAGAAAACTAGCTGCACCGAATACGTCAAGTTAGAGCTGCTCTTTATTTCCAAAAAACATCAAGGTTCAACCACAATGTTCAAAATCTACACCTCCAGTAAATTTATGAGTGAAAACAGGCATACCTCCTCTGCAAGATCTCCAGCAACTTCTCTAACAACTTCACATAAATTGTTTTCGGTGAAAGACTCGTTTATCCAAAAACTGACATCTTTGTAACAAGGAGGATACTGAAACGAAAAGAAAGTTTATAAGAATTGTTAGCAAGCAGTAATTTACCCTAAAACCAATAGTTAGATCCACAAGCAACAAAATCTTAAGAAGCCATTTGGCTTTCAACGCAATAATAAAAATCCAGTCATACATCATCATTTCTTTGTTCTTTCTTTTACTGAAGAAAGTTGGGGTTCCACCATAAAAATCCAGTCATACATCATCATTTCTTTGTTCTTTCTTTGTTCATTTCTTTCAAGGCAATAATAAAACCAATTGGCAATATGGGGAGTAGCCCAACCTCTTATAAGCCCATGCAAGGTCCCTCCTCCCATCAATGTGGGACTCATTCTCAACATTATCATGGCTCAATTTTTGCTTTCTATCTTTTGATACAAGATATAACAAAAGGGCAGCACAAGCTCTAAGCATACGAGGGCAGAGGGAGGGAGATCAAATATCTCACAAAACTATATCTTAATTTTACACAATAATACGTGACCAGAAAACTCAGTAACCAGAAAGTAAACATGCTAATTTCCTATGTGTGAGTTGCAACAATACCTTGGAAAATGGCTTGAATTTGATTCCCAACTGGCCACTCAAAAACTATATCCAAAATTGGATAATTAGATATAATGGATTAGAAAAAAGCCAAGGACTTTAATACTTGCTTATTTCACTTGTCAATACTTAAATTGAGCAAATAGAACATATCTAAAAAAAGAGAGGGGAAAAATCATATTTAACGGATTCAGGAACCACCTGAGAGGTGAATCTCTCATCAGTTGACCAGAAAAGCCGAATATCAGGGATGTCAAATAAAACCATTGCCAGCCGTTCCAGTCCAAGTCCAAAAGCCCAAGCAACGTTGTCTGTTTTGCCACTTCTCCTCAATATTTCTTGCTCTGTCACCCCACAACCCAAAACCTCCAACCATTTTTCCTGGTATTGTGTTCAACATTTATAAAATTGATTTAATGCTAAAAATATTCATGCCTCCAAGCATCAATTGAAAAGTACGACAAGGGGTTTCAAAGCATGAATTGTAACAACAGAAAACTTTCCTAAACATAAGAACCACGAATTATAACAGTGGCCACTAGTTCAATGCGAGATTTGATTATCAACAGGTGTCCCAGTTCAACGCATGACAAAAGCACTAGTTGGATATGAACAGTAATAATCAACAATGGAAACAGTCAGAATAGAAAGTATCTCCAAGGAATTGCATAGATATATTTTTGATAAATTTTACTTTTATTACTTTTTCATCTACAGAATAGAAAGGGGCTCAAGGGTCACTACATGTAATCTAGGATAGCCATCAAGTTTAATCTAGCGTAAACAACTACTTCCACTCGAACTCCCAGATCTCACAGGCAGCAGATAAAGACAAAATCATACTGGCAACTAATATACTACAAAGAATAATCCAACTGTTGGTTTCGGATTTGGGTGATTTTGGGTAGACATGATCTTTGAGAGAAGACCTAAAAGATAGAAAGTTAGAATTGTTGAGATACATTACAGAGTGGGCCAAACAAAAATGTGTGTCAAAAGTGTGTGTCCCAGGATCCTAACCCATATGTATCAGAAATAGCATGAAGTAGATTCACAATCCACAAAGAAACACGGAATTTTTGTTTCGTGTCCCAAAATGATCAGTGTCAGTAGTATACCTGAAAAAATATCTCAAGTTCAAATGATGGGTTGGTAAATGGGAAATATGTATCAACCCAGCGCATTTCCACAGAACCTGAAAATTTCAATCTGATAAACTTAGATGTTCCAAAACAACTCTATCAATCCACCAAAAAGAATAAATTGTATCATATAATAAATAAACAAATAAATTAAATAAAATTAAGAAAACACTCTAAGAATTTTTGAAGCAAATAAAACTCCATATGCTTAATAGCTATTTGTTGAATGCTAAAGCACTTAAATGGCACACCAAATTACAGCTTGCCTAGGAGATATGAAGCACAGTGGTTCAAGATAGATTTTACCAAATAAGTGGCGTGCCAAACCCTCTAGACATTTCTTTAAATCTCCAGCAGCATAAGATGTGCCATCTGTCCCAGATGCCTCCCAATCTTGTGGAGAAAAAACACGAACACCTTCCATCTGTATGGGCAGGAAATAAATTCATTCGTTAAGGCAGAATTCCAAGAAGCTAAGCAGTATTGAAGTCTTATTCTAAGCATTAGAGATAAGAAACCTGATGGAACACAGGGTAATGTGTTGAGTCAATGGAATCCCTACGGTACACATCTCCTGTTACAAGGAAATGAGTATGTCCTCTTCTCAATATTTCTGCCTGATGAGCACTTGTATGACACCTCAACACGGTTTGAGAGTCAATATAGTACGTATCATTATAACTTCGACTTACATGATCAGCAGGAACCAGAACATTGTCAAAATTCTGAAAGAATTGAAATTTGATTCACTGTCAAGAACTCACAGGGTTCTTACAATCTTAGAAGGATAAAAGAGCACTGCAATAACACATATTTACTATTCTTCTTTTATGAAAAATGCATGACTTAATCAATGAGGTTAACAATCCAGAAACAAACCTAGGAGATATGAATGATAAATGCTATAAACTAAAGATTCTTGTCCCCTTCATTTGGTGTATTTCATGGTCCAATTTTTAAAATAAAATCAAGTTCGTACCTCTTTCACAGAGACAATTGGGCAAAGATTATCAAACTTATCGAACTGATTTGAGTAATTGGTGTCGAAATACTCGTATATTGCATTCTTCAAAATCCCAAGTGGGTGCTGATCTCTTCTGTGGAGTTGCAGTCCAAGCTTTGCAAAAATTGTATCCGGTACATTGTTTGTGGGGTCATCCCTCAGCACATCTACAAACCCATAATCCAAAACTATCAAGCCACTAACAAATCTTTCAGAAAACCAAGTCTGCAACTTTCCAATTGCACATATCCGACAGAGCATCAAAAGAAACATATGATGAGAATTCTAACATGCTTTGAAATGTTTGTTAGACTTAGGCCATCAAACAGACATCCAACATCAAAATGGAATGTACCCGAAACAAGTATTCCAGAGTGCAATGGATTGATGTGAGATACAATTCTCGAACAAGTATACAAAACAAAATGCAAAACTTTTCAACGAACCAAATTGCATTACGAACAAAACATACTGCAGAACTTAATGAATAAAAGAATAAATGGACTAACCAAAGTTGTAAAAACTTAAAACCAATTCAAATATTACAATTTCACAGAAAACTACTACTTACGGAACGAACAAATTCACAGTATCAGGTTGTAGAAATGCAAACCAAGTACAAAAATTTCACCATCACTGCAAACCCAATACAGAAAAACAACAAAAATATCAAAAACGAGAGCAACCCAGATGAGGGAAATGGTCAAAGTTACCATCTTTAGCAATTTTGACGCCGCCCAGCTCGAGCACGGAAGCCACCGGCTGCCTCCATTTCTTGTTGTGAAGCTTATCGGAGGAAAGATCTGTAGAGGAAGAAGAGAAGGGCAGGCAGAAAGTGAAGCTTCTGAGGCAAGCTGTGCGGAGAGAAGGTGAGGTTTTGGAGAAGAGAGTGGTCTGCGCAAATGAGAAGGCCGTTGCCATTCTCGTTCGGACAGGAGAGAGCAGTGCGCGGCAGAGTCTCTGTGTACTCTTATCGATGATTTGGGGCTTTGCTATTGTTTTCTTTTGGTTTCTTTCTTGAATTTATTTGTCTCGGGTCGGAATTTGGGTTTGAAAAGCCCAACCATGTACCTAGGCCCAAAGCCATATATGTATCATTATGGCCTAGCCCACTAATGAAATGCAATACCCATTCTAAACAGAATAAGTTATGTGATTTGAAATCTAAATGTTAGACCAAGTCAGACTTCCCATTTACGTTCACTCTCAAATCTGTTGTGTGCATGATTTTCTTTATCCCAAAGGGAGTCTGATAAGTCTAGGAATATTTTGAATGTTTCTTAGCTAAGTTTATTATGCTGTTGTAAAGTTTGAATTTCAAACTAGCGTGTAAATAGGGTATTTTCAGACCCACTGATGTAATCTTTATGATCTTATAAATACAAGTAACCCTCCATCGAAGGGGTGTGCAAAAACAACTGAAAGCCTAGCCTACTAAAGTTTTACATACTATTCAACTAATATTATGTTCGCAAAATGATAACTTTTCTCGTTTATTGATAGATATGTTGTATATGACTAATTGGTATGATTGTGACTGTTATTTGATACGAATGCAATTGGGATAAATATTTTCTCTTCATCGGCAAAATAATATAGTTCGTAATAATTAGACTCATGACCTATTTACACACAAGTAGAGATTTGAACGCTAGTAAACCAATTCGTCATTGACATGGAGTATGCTTTAAATTTGATTAATTCATGAGAATCGTACCTAATATTAGTCAAACCAAAATTAATACCGATAGTATTAGTGGCTTCGTTGCCCTCAGTTGGTATAGACGTTGAATGCATAAAATGTTTTGGTCCAGTTAATACTAGAATCTCTAGGTTTGTACTTTCTGAATAGACTTAGAAAAAGAAGAAAGACCAACTTACTTGATTACGTTTCCAACCAATTGTATAATTATATTGTGTATCATATCGTGTTTCTGGCACACTGAAAAATGCATATGAGATTTTCATCATCGTATGCTCATTCATTGGATTTGGATATCAAAACGAATACTTTTTTATTTTATTTTAAATTGGAAATCAACAACCAGTGAACCTCAACACCAAAAAGAACAAACATTGCAGAAATTAGAGGAGGATTCAACTGCGAAAAACAAAACGATCACTGAACCTCAACTGTTACATTGCAAAGAAAAACAAGAAATTAAAAACCATTCCCGCAGGCAGTCATCCACAATGCAATAGTTAAAAAAACAAAAATAAAGAGTAAATCTTACTTGCCTTGTCACGTCCTAAAGCTCATTCTTTTAACGGATTGAGAACATGACCAATGAACAGAACCGCTCCAATCACTTCCTCACTGATTATAAACATAAATGGGTGATCAGCCACAAAGTCTATCGTTTTCTGTATAAATGGTTCATCATCACCATCCGCTTCATCGTCAAGTCGCAAACAGTAACAGCTGCAGCTTCTGTGCCTTTTTCATCAACTTCAATGAAGGATTTGTGAATTATTTTGGCCTTACCTAGACGTGACTCCACCATCCCTGTCAAATCACCTTCACCATTGAAGGGCAACACCAATCCTACATCCTTGAGAACTTTAGAAGCTTCAAAGCCGGAGCTAATCTTAAACCTTGGGATTTCGAAGGAACCAACCGCGACTCGTGTTTCAGGGCGATGACGATCTAAGAAATCAGGCTCGGAACAAACTCTCTCAACAAAAGCTGGGAGCCCATCTTTCGCATCAGGAAGTAACAAGTACATACAAAATTGTCTCTCATTGTCTTCGCCTTGTTCGTAAGGAAGCTTCGAGACTTTGAAGCCGTCAAAGGCTTTTACAAACTGGTAATCGTAGCTTCTCATGAAGCGCGCCTCAACAGAAGTGCCGTCGAGAAGGTGGAAGTAGTCCTCTTCTAGTGTCTCCGATGTATCAAACGGGTCACTCCAAACTGCTTTAAAGTGTAAAGCATTTGAAAATATAAGCCTGGTATTGGTTTTGACTGTCCCAGGAGCAAGAACCTCAGTGATAAGGCCCTTCGTCGCCTTTTCAGCCCATGAGTTCACTTCGGCTCTCGCTTTCTCAGGGTTGGTTTTAAAGTTAACTTGTTTTATAGCCGCCTTGTGAACTGTGTCCACAACCTCCTTGAAAAACATAAAAGGTAAGTCCTTTATGCATAAGGGAAACAAAAATACCCATATCCACGATCAAACCCTAAAATGCTCACGGCTGTATTCTGACGTACGTACCTATAGAGAACACGGTTTAGAGTTTCTCTTTCTCTCTCTCTCCTTGTCTCCGGAGTTGATGCCACCGCAGGGCGCTTCTTGGCCCTCTTCCTCCGACCTGCTGCCGTCTGAGATTTCAAATCAACCAGAAGATCCACCAATTGCAACCGCGACGGATGTGGGCAATATTTTTTTTTTTTTTGGCCAGAATATTATAATTTCTTACAAAGTAATCTGGAGTTATTGATTCATAAATTTAGCAGGAGTCTTCATTCCAGGGTGGAGTAATTGTTTTAGTGACGGAGCTTTAACTGGAGGCCATCAAGAACATGCTACTGTCCTCACTCCTCAGGCTGTCAGAATTGTGATGTAAATATAGCAACTGCTGATTGTTCTAGTGACGGGGTTTTAACTGTGGAGATAACAAAGCGCGAAGAAGATTTACTCAAACCTTCTTTTTAGCATCTCAACTCAACGGATATTTGTCTCGTACAATAACTTTCGTGAATTTTGATCACTTCACTATGGCTAATTCGCCTGGTATCTAAATATATACTTCAATCTACTTGCAGACCATTAAAGCAAAAACCAAAAACAAAACTAGCCACTACTTTATATAGAACTGTATTATCCAAAAAACCTGGAGCCCTAACCATTGGTTCTCGCCAAGAATCGCTATTTACTTTTATACAACAATATATTTACACTATGCATCCACGAGATTTGTATTAACGAATGTATGATGGAGATCGTTTTATAATTGAATGATGAAGATTGGTCTAGGAAGAGTTTTTTAGAAGGTTAGAGTTAGTTACCTTGTGGGCTAGTATAAATTGTAAAAGCTTTCTCATTTTCTGTAATTAGTTGAACTTAGAAGATATCAATACAAGCTTTCATTTTCTTCCAAAGCCTCATCTTCTTCTCCATTCCACTGTGATGGATAATCTTCATACTTTGTCAACATAGTTAACAATTCGATTCTAAAATCACTCATTTACCACTAACCTATAGTATTAAATGGCCAGAATAGTTCAACATAAATATGGCAAAATTTCAAGAGGGATCAGAGAGGCCACACAAGATAAAGTAAGGGTGATAAAATTGAACTGTTATTTGTAATTCGTTTTTTATCATCTTCATACTTCAGAATTCGTATGAGTCGATTATAAGATTACTTTCCACCAAACAATTATTATTAAACTAAAAACTAGTTGGTAACACCTCACACATAGGGGAATAGATCATTTCCGGATCTCTCCCATCAAATTCATCCAATCTATTAATCCAGGTTTTTGAAATTTGATCCAACGACTACAAACATAGGATCCCTTAAAAGTTATAATAATTTTAGCCGTTGCATCAAATTTTAAGAGCCCGAATTAATGAATTGGGATGACTTTGGTGGGAGAGATCCGGAGGGATCTCTTCCCCACACATAGTGCCAATGAAAATTGAAGACTGGTTGTCTGTGAATGATGGTATAAGGTCAGTTTGAAAGGGCATATATACTTTGACTTTAAATGAATAAAGTTGAGATTAGATTGGACTAGGCTCATGTCTTTGATTGAAATTTGTTATGATGTCATTTCGTTACATTGCGTGTGTAACCCTTGAGAAGAACCTTGGCCAGTTAAAACTAATGATTTTATCACTAAAAAAATACTTAAGGATAGGGCAGTAATACAACACCTTTGAGTTGATTGGTAATAATGTGTTACTATTAAGGTAGGCATTGATGTTCAGTCGCATGTTATTTTCCCAACTACCTGCTCACCTAATACTAAACTAGCAAGCAACCTTTGTTGTTGCGGTTGGTTTAGAACTCGTTTGAAACTGTTTTTAAAATGATTAAATACGTTTTTGGTAAAATTAGTTTTAGATTTCAAAACTACTTAAAGCGTTTTCTGCAAAAAGCACTAGTTACCAATAATTGGTTTCAAAAACACATTTTTTTCAAAAGTATTTTCAGTCATTTTAAAAACACTTCTAAATGAGCCATAAGTAAAATGAGCAACCATGTATTAGATCTATGTGATTATTATGGCAGTCATTTATTACTAATTGTAGATCTATTGCAAAAATAAGGTCTCCATCATCCCTTAGAGCATCCCCAGCGTGGGGTTTAGCTCGGGGGACGGGCTCCAAAACGGAGGCCCGAGTGAAGGTGGACCAGCTCCAGCGTTGGGAAGCCGGGGGGAAGGGGAAGGCCCGAGGGCCAGGCCCGTGAGGAATTGACAGGCCTTGAGCCCGGGGTGGGAGTGACGCCATGCTGACGCCAGGGTGGCGTCAGCCTATTATTTAATTTTTTTTGTGTCAGGCGCGTGCACCCCACCCGCGCGTGGGGGCGCGTCCTGACACTTTAATCAGAAAAAAAAAAGTTTTGTCTGTTACCGTTGGGAAGCCACGTGGCTTCCCACGGTACGTTAGATCCTAACGGTCACTTAATGTGGACCGTTAGATCTCAACGGTAAAAAATTTTAAAACTGTCAGATTTAATATCCACCGTTCGATCTGAGATCAACGGTGGATATTAAAATGCTTTATAAATTAAAAAATAAATGAAAAAATAGTTTAAAAAATCTGAAAAGTTACCGTTGTGACACGTGGCACAATCTGGAGCGTTGGAATTCAAATTTTTTTATATCCAACGGCAGAGATTAATTAATTGTATTATTTAATAATACTTAGGATAATGACACGTGGCGCACCGATAACGATTAAAAATCTTATCCGATATTACATTTAAAATTATTTTGTATTAATTTTATAAATAAAAAAAATACTAATATTTTATTGCCTATTGCCAGGGCTATAGAAGTGTAACGGTGGAGATGCAAAATCTATTGCCAGGGCTACTTACTGTTCATTAAGGGCAATTACTGTTCATTAGGTGGATTGAATAGTGAATTGCCAGGGGGGAGGGCTCCAACGCTGGAGTTGCTCTTAACTTAATGCGTCTCACGCTAAATTTTTTTTTCTCTATTCTTAGTGTATTTTAAAATAGTAAAAGTGACGTTTATTAAATAAATAAATTTAAAAAAAAACTGTTTATTGCTTTTTTATTTATTAGTTATTACTATTTAAACTATTTTAATTATTGTTACTATTATTATTATATGATGTATGCTTACGTAATAAGAGCCAAAGGAGGCAGGATAATCATATTTTTGGTTCATTTTCTTTTTGGGTTGAAAAGTATACGTACTATATTGATTAGTAGAGACGTGGATCAAATTATGGCCTATCAAGATGATCCTATTTCTTATCATTTTTTTTATTCTTTATGTTATATTAAAATTAATAACTCACAACTTCATGTATTATTACGGTTTTTATTTGTGAGTAAAAAGTCATAAATTCTAATTTTATAAATAATGAATTTGATATGAATTTATTTTTTTATTTTCTTAATAATATATTCTTGTAAAAAAAAAAAGAATTACAAGCTTGTACAAATAATAACGAACCCGAATAGTTTATAGTAGTCAAAGAAAAGGTTGTCAAAATACAAAAAGAGAAACGAAATAAGTACACTTGGGGCCTAGGGCTTTGGCAACCCCAACAATTGTTAGATTGTTACCTCGCATGAAATGTCAACCACAACTTAACACGATAGGGACAATGGAGATATTTATATCACAATCTTTGAAAACAAAAGAAGTAATGTGCATGTGTCCAACCTTTCATTACGGTCTTGCTAGTAACACTTGATTTGGTTAAACTTTTATGGTACGACGAGTGCACCATCACTTATAGTTATTAGTGTACACAACAAGCACTTTTTAATATAGGTGCATCTTGATTGCAGATCTATTGTTTTTAATTTGGTGTCTCGTTTTTATGAAGTTTGACACTTGTTATTTCATTTCATTTTAGAATTAACACTGTTGGTTTTTCAAAACATAAAACGTGAAGAAAACACTAAATTGAGGACAACAAATCCACTAGACTTGGAGACCTAAGGAAGATGGTAATATGTCGCATGAGTCCTACCATTATATATATGACCTTTATATATAATCACGATAAATGTGATGGAGATTTTGAAAAGTGGGACTCTTTATGAACTTTTTGTCATCTCATATTTTTTGCACAATGTTTTAATTATAATGTTGGTACGATAATTAACGTTAAATTGTGAGGTGGCAGGGACTTCATAAAGAGTCTCATTTTGAGAAAGTCTTCTTAGCATAAGTATATCAAAAATGTGACAAAATGACATTATATCAAGGGATTGAAAACTCACCCATATCGTAGAATTCAACCACCTTTCCTTTTCAACATTGAAATTGAGAATGATCCTTCCTACCAAATTAGAGAATAACCAATGTTATGCGGTGTGACTCGAAAATTCTAACCACTAGAGGACTCTCCACTCTAGTGCTCCCATTTAGTGCCTAATTCAATGCTTCCATGTTGCGAAAGCCAAATTTTCCCATGTCATTTTCTTTACAAAACTTTTGCAAGATGGCTATGAATGAAATTTTACGTCTATCGCCCTAACTTTTCCACCAGAGTTTGGCAAGGTTGGTATGTAAGCATCTTATATAAATGTTTGGTCTATGTAATACTAGACTCTCAAGTTAATAGGGCTCCATGAACTTGAGATGAGAGGGTGCATATGTACGAATTACGCCTAAATTTGTCAGTCTTCTTGCTGCTTATACTTTAGTTTAGTTTACAGCATCGCTTGTTTATATGAAGAATAGACACATTTAGTCTCAGAAACCCTTTTGCACAATTAAAAATAAGAAAAATGAAAACAATATGTGATTGGATCAACATGTCTTGGAGATCGAGGCATTTTTTAGTGTGTCCGAAATACAAGGTGGTACATCACGTGTCTCTATATAAGTGATGAGATATTTGTATTGAAAATTTAACAACTTGAAAAATAAAACTTCACTCTACTTATATACGGTGCATCGCTCGTATTTTGGATAAAATAAAAAATTTCTCTCGAAAATCGACAGTTGTCACAAAGGACTCCTAATTGAATAATGATATTATTGTCTAGATTACAATCCACCGTCATCTCTCATTCATTGGCTCATCAAAAACCAAAAATTTCTTTTATAATCCTTGAAAAGACAAATCTCTATTCCATAATTTTAATTTCCATTGTTTATACCAAGTAGATTCTTTCCTTCCATAGACCCAACCCATTTCCGGAACGGTTTGGTTCGGATCGCACCCACCCGGTCACAGGGGCAAAATCGGTAGAGGGACCATACCGGTAGTTGAAGCTTTATCTCTAGGCTCTGGATTTCCAACGTAAAGAGTGTAAAACTAAACATACAACCAATGGGACCCACCCAGCCGGGCCCCACAACCCAAATCTTGTCACAGTCGCAAGTACCCAATGGACCATGACCCAACTGGTACGTCCGGAATCGAGGGCATTTTCGTCATTCCGATACAGCGGGTGGTTACTCTGCCCGCTGTAAATGATTCTTGTCTTCCTCGCCACTACTACTGTTAGCTGTCTTCTGACGCTCACTCCCTCGTTTTCTCTGTTAAGCTTGCAGAGAGAGGAGAGAGATCTAGAGAGATCTAGAGAGAGAGAGAGAGAGAGAGAGAGAGAGAGATTCAGAATTCTAGAGAGAGAAAATGAGTGAGCCATCGAGCGATGTGTCGTTGGCGCCACCGCCGCCTCAGGCGTTGCTGGAGAGGCTCAAGGATTACGGCCAAGAAGACGCCTTTGCCCTCTGGGACGAGCTCTCCCCCGACGAACGCAAGCTTCTCGTCAATGAGATCGAGGTCGCTTCTCCATCTATATCTCTCTCTCTCTCTTTCTTTCACCCCTCTGGTTTTAATTTTCTCGGCAACCAAACAGTTAAGGTTCTTAAAACAGAGCTCGACAGTGATCGAATTCGGGACCAGTAACGATAATTCATCTGATTTTTCATAAATTTATTGGATTTCAATGCCAATCTGGTACAGTTGAATTGTTGATTTTGCTTCTGAATCAAGAGATTGATGCATGTTGTATTGCATTTTTGCTTAGAGTTTGGATCTTTCGAGAATCGATCGGATCATACGGTGTTCGCTTCGATCTCACGGTCAGTATCTTGCTAATTACACGCAGAAAATATAATCAAAGTATGATTGGTAGTTCTGATGGATTTTGATTGGTTTGACAGGGCTGCCGACGGCGGCGATTGAGCCGGTGCCGGAGAACAATGTGTCGGCGGTGGAGGAGCGAACGCTAGAAGACAGAGAGAGGTGGTGGAAGATGGGACTGAAAGCCATCTATGAGGGAAAGTTGGCTGTCCTACTTTTGTCCGGTGGACAGGTGAGGTCCAATTTTTTTCAATCATGTTTTGTAGCTTTTAATAGATATGTTTGCTTAATGTGGCATTGCTTGGCACTCATTGCTTTTGCTCAATGTTTAACTTTATACTGCATCAAAAGGGAATTTTTAGTTTAATAGTGCTTCTTTATTTGTAAGTGGGGTGTTACATTTGGTGCCCCTCTTTCTCTCTGTCCTTCAAACTATGACTTCCGGGATCGATTCGCTTTTCGGGGTTTTGTGTATATAAAGACAACTTGATTACACATGGGTTTGTACGCTTAATGTTTAAAGCAAACTTTTTTAGTCCATAATGTATTTAATCATCCTCTCCTTCTCTCTCTCTCTCTAACTATTATTTTGCTATGATGTTGCTTTATGGATTTGTAGGTAGTTTTACGAATAATGTGTTTCTCCCTCTCTCTGGTTGGTAGGATGTTATTTTCTAAATGTTCATTTGGGACAATGTTGATGGCACTTAGTGATGGAAAAAGCATTGGAATATGGTTTTCCCCGTGTTTAAGCATCATTTACAGCAAAATTGCTTTGTAGGATTCCAATATCTTTATTCTTTCTTTCTTTTATTTTTCTGGTTTTTGTTTTTTGGGGTTATGGGGGATGTATGATACAGAGTGAAAATGTTTTACACTGTAGTTCAATCTCTTGTCACATTTGGAACGTGAAATACCGACATTTTTGGGTTCCACGTCTAGGTGAATGCTTTTAAAGAATTCGATGCTCATGTCAGGGGTCCATCTTTCTCAGCTTCCTTGCTCACTTAACCTCATTTGAAGTGTTGTGTGCACAAGTCATAGTAACAGTAAACTATTCAAGCCTAGTAATTTTCTGGATAATACATGTTGTGGTAATACAAGCAACTAGAAATTTTTGTCATGAATAAAATGATTATACCCGTTTGACAATGTTTGTGTTTTGAGGCTATCAAGATGTGATGTGAGGGGATGTAGTCAGGAATGAATCTGTTACACTGCTTCTGGCTGAGTTTCTTTCAGGACATTTTCTCCATACTTGAGTTGTTTCAGTTCTGCTCTATCATTTTTTTCAAGTGTGAGCTTGGCTAATTTTGTAGGGAACTCGGCTTGGAAGTTCAGATCCGAAGGGATGCTTCAGTGAGTAGTAGTCATTTCCTTTTTTTTCATATCTTCACCTGATTGTGAAGCATTGTGTGTATCATACCTTTATGTTTACATTTACCGGAAAAGTTTACCCATATGTGTATTTATACTTATATTTTAGACATTGGGCTTCCATCTGGAAAGTCACTCTTTCAACTCCAAGCTGAGCGGATTTTGTGTGTCCAAAGACTAGCTGCTCAAGCTACAAATGAGGGTATGTTTCATTGCAAGAGGTTCTTTATGGTCTCAAGTAATTTGGGTTTTCATACTAATTGCTATGTTATTCAGGTAACGCTGCTTCACTGCAAATACATTGGTATATCATGACCAGCCCATTTACTGATGAATCCACACGGAAATTTTTTGAAAGTCATAAATACTTTGGTCTCGACACTGACCAGGTAAGAAATTTTATATTCTATTTTCTAATATTTTGAGGATAGCCAAGGTGTTTTTGTTTAGTCTGAAGAAAACAGATTTTTTTGCTTACTTTTCTTAAGTTCAAACTTCCTTGATGCAGATAACCTTCTTTCAGCAAGGAACCATACCTTGTGTTTCAAAGGATGGCAGATTTATCATGGAAACTCCGTATAGAGTAAGTCTTCTATTTGAACTGTAACTTATTCAGAAACCTCACTTTGTTTTACCTCCTTCTTTTAAGCCTTTATAAATCTCTTACGTACCTTAGATATACTTAGAATATAACAAAAGGATAATTTTGTTTTACGATATTATATGCATGTGTGTGTGTGTGTGTGTGTAGCACACAGCCACTGTATTTCCCATTCCATAAAGATTGTGATATACTGCCTCCAACAAAAAAGGCCTATGATTAATGCCAGTTTATTCTTCTAAACCAGGTAGCTAAGGCTCCTGATGGGAATGGAGGAGTATATTCAGGTATTTTCCCATTAGATTTGGCTGAGCTTAATTTCCTCAATTTTCCTTAACTGCTGATAAGACATTCCTTAATAAATTGGGCCCATATATTTTATCAGCTTTAAAATCATCAAGATTATTAGAAGATATGGCTACAAGAGGTATTAAATACGTGGATTGCTATGGAGTTGACAATGCACTGGTGAGATTTCTTCCTTTCTGATGGCGTGTGTAGTCTGCAAGGAGGGGAAAAAGAAGGGCAGAAATTGAAATTCCTTCTATTCCATTATTTGGTTGGTCAAGGAAGAAAATACTCATCTTTTTCTCCTCTCATATCTGCCTAAATCAACTGGAGTCTAAATGTTCTTTTTTAGAAAGAGTTGAAAGTTTTTCTTATAATGATTAGGTTGTTGAAAGCAGGTTCGTGTAGCTGATCCAACGTTCTTAGGATATTTCATTGATAAAGGTGTTTCAGCTGCTGCAAAAGTTGTTCGTAAGGTAATTGACAAGAATTTAACTCTCTCTCTCTCTCTCTCTCTCTCTCTCTCTCTCTCTGATACACACACACATACATTTGCTCCTGCTCTTGTATCTGAAGTGTATGGATAGTGATAGGCTGATAGAACTCAAATGATTTGATACGAGCTATGGTGCTTGCTCGGGTAAAGGTATATTACCGTTTTATAGCGGATTTTAATGTATGTGTCAGAGTCTTTCATAGTTCAAAATATCCATTGTGCAGCCTATGCATCTGTAGGGGAGAACTCATCAGAACTAGCTCATCTTCATCCATATGGGTATGGCTATATTGGTAAAGCCAGAAAAAAGATGGACGATATTTTGGACGAATATACCTTTTTTCTGCATAACTATTTTACTGATATCAGTTTTTCACCTGTGTTTGTTACACATGAGTTCCGAAAGTTTGTGTCGTTCCATACATATTGAGTTTTTAGAACTATTCTGATATATCACATTTTGATATACTTCGGGTTTTTGGTTACAGGCATACCCACAAGAAAAGGTTGGTGTGTTTGTACGTCGAGGAAAAGGAGGACCTCTTACTGTGGTTGAATACAGTGAGATGGACTCATCTCTGGCATCTGCAATCAATCAAGAAACTGGACGTCTTCGTTTTTGTTGGAGTAATGTAATGTCTATTGTTACCTCTGATCTCATCATCTACTCTTTCTTTCTTTTGAAATAAATATTTTGTCTTCTAAGTTCTATGCTTTTTTCTTTAGTGGATTGAATTATGAGTTATGGCAGTTTCGTGCTTTCTAAGTTATGGCAACTCTTGCGACATTGTGTTTTTCAGGTGTGTTTGCACATGTTCACCCTAGATTTTCTAAACCAAGTGGCTAATGGCCTTGAGAAGGATAGCATGTCTCTCTCTCTCTCTCTCTCTCTCTCTCTCTCTCTCTCTCTCTCTAATTGCCTTACGTTTGGAATTTCTCAACTTTAGTTTTCGATATTCTAACAATATTATTGTAAACATGCTTTTGTGAATGCAGTTACCATCTCGCTGAGAAGAAAATTTCTTCTATCCATGGACAGTCGATGGGATTCAAACTAGAGCAATTCATATTCGATGCCTTTCCTTATGCACCCTCAACTGCGCTTTTTGAGGTGACTTCATTACCCCCTGTGTCTGCTCTAATCCCAACAATTTCCTTTCTTGACTTTCCAGTGCTAAGGATAGCATTTGTTTGCCAAATATTCAGGTATTGCGTGAAGAAGAGTTTGCACCGGTAAAAAATGCAAACGGGTCAAATTATGACACTCCGGATAGTGCCAAGCTTCTTGTTCTCCGACTCCACGCTCGTTGGGTAGTTGCCGCTGGTGGATTCTTAACACATTCAGTGCCTTTATATGCAACTGGTAACTCACGCACGCACTTCGTTTCTTATTTGCGTTCTAGTATGTGCATAAACGCAAGGGAAGGAAACAAAAATAAGGGAAAGTTGCACTGACACAGTTGATGTTGAATGCAGGTGTGGAGGTGTCACCTCTTTGTTCGTATGCCGGAGAAAACCTCGAAGCTATTTGCCGTGGACGAACCTTCCATGCCCCTTGCGAGATTACATTCTAATCAGTTGACAGAATCGTGGTTTTTTTACCCTTAATTTGTGCGGCTGTATTGTACTAAAACCTAGAGTGTGAGTTGGCTCCGCCTATATCTTCAACGTTTGTGATTGATTAGTGGATGATTTGCTGTGTATAATATGAAGGTCTTTGAGATATATACGTATTTTTGTCATGCTTCAGTTCTATGTCTCGACGGCCACCTTTGTTTGCTTTGTTAAGTTGTGAATTGCTACCCACATAATGGTGGTGGGGTTTCCCTACTAACCAGAGGGCTTAAGGCGTGCTTAATTTGACCTTTCGTGAGGATACTGAATCATTTACCCACTTTCATTCACTCTTGTACATTGAATCACTTTGATGTCCTACTTAGTTACAAGCCTACGTTACCAGGGTTAGCAAAGTTAGTCAATCAACTTTTTTCCCATGTGGGACTCTAGCCTCTTAATTTTTTGACGCATGAAAATAGTCATTGACAGTACAAACTTCTCTCGTTGAGTTTTGAATGCTTAGTTAAGAAATGTTGAACAAATCAAAAGAAAACCAAAAACAAAATTAAGAGGAAAGAGTGTGGAAGGTAAAACGGACAGCGCAAAATTTACTCCCCTTCTATTATTTGGTTGTTTTTATTTTATCTTTGAAAAGCTTGATTAGCCTCAATTGGAACCGATTTTGTAGATGGAAAGTGTTATTGGCATTCCAAAAATCTCATTGCATACTTTTCACAAATGTATTTTTCTTTCCTAATATAGAAAGTTTGGAGTGTAGAATAAGATTTTCAAGTGCTAATAACAATTCCCTTTGTAGATAACCTGGATAATTAGGGTTTTATGAGTTTTGGATTTACGTGGATGCCCTACTAACCGAGGGCTTATAACGTGCTCAATTTGACCTCAAAACAACATGACGAGCCCGTCAACTTTAGCTATTCTTGCGTTGCTAACTTGCTTAGTTACAAGCGTTCCAATGTGGGATATCTAGCATAACAAATGTTTAGCAAAATGTCAAGGATAATCAGCCAATATTCACTCTAACGGACAACGATTGTAACTAGGAATGTAGTTTAATCATGGATTGGAAGAACAGGTTACAATGCATTTTTATCCAGCTACTCCGAGAAGCTTATCGTCCAGTTAAACCATCTCCGTCGAGCCACCGAGTCATTGAAAAGGATGGGCAAGGAAAGCAAGAGCTAGATTCCGACAAAGGTCGCCGGGTATAAGACCAAAACAAAGTGTTTGAAGTTTCGTATTCCCCACGCAGGTTCAGTGATATGGCGATACCCCAAGTAGTGGCTCCATGCCGGCCAATTGATGCTGCAGGAACTTATAAACCGATTCAGTTGTTGTAGCAGCTATACGAACAACCACCCCGATTCCCTGCAGAAAAAAGAACCATTAGCTCGCATTTACCTCAGATGGTTGCGAAATACAGTAGAGAATCATGCAGCATCATATGATCTGTCCAATGTTCTAAAAATAGAAAACTTAATTGAAGCAAGAACATGAAAAGAGAGTTAGATGTGGGTCTTGAACCGCGTCATAGAAATTACTAGATTTATCTTATTGAGGAAATATGAAATGCGCAATATGTGGCAAGCATTGGTTTTACACCAGAACATGAACAGGCCCTTAGCAGCACCTGACCAATATACCTTAGGACCAAAAACACTTGAAGAAGCAATAAAGCTTGGTTTGGCGAAGCGATTATCAGAATGTGTTTTTATTTGGTGACCTGACGCGGTGGAAGGAATGTGTAATTGGTCAGACATAATCCTCTTCACGTTTTCTTGAACTAGGTTCTGAATGTGCTTGATCTTTGGCCTATAATGAAGCAACCGCAAGGTGAAACATTGATTTATTCACGTAATTACTTCCATTCCGTATTAATATGAGTAAATTAAAACCACTGTAAAACATTTGATAAAGGTTAAGGAGAAGATGCAAATGGTCTATGAATCATGAAATACTCACCCCAAGAGTACAACCATTGCAATTACTTGGTAGTCCTGCATTCGTTCTGCAATTGAAGAGATATTTCCACGCTCGAGGTGTACCTGTCCTAAAAACATTGAACCATCTGAGAAGAAGAGGAAGGGAAGACAACAGGACTCGCGCAAGCATTCATTTCTCAAAATCCTAGTGCACTGCGTACAGAGGGATGAAATGAAGGACGAGCAATACATATTACATCACTGGGCATATTCAGGCGTTTAAATTTACCAAGTTGATAAAGGTTGAAATATTGTGCTTAGAGGTTGAAACAGGGCATCCCATCTTTAAATCTAGTCCTCAAACATATAGGGAACCTGAAATATGCAGCTCACAAATTCCCTTGGGGAAAAGAAAACTTATTGGTAGAATTACCATCCCTAAGAACTAAGCATTTGGATGTTTAGACTGGAAACATACAAAAAATGAAATGAAAAGAAAAAGATTACCGCGTCCAGAAACAAAGGTTCATCATCTTCCATAAATATGTGGTTGATGCTCTTGTAAAGATCGAAATCCCATTTTTCTCCACTTTCGTGACGCCCACTGGTAATCCAATCTACAATGACCAAACTTGAGTCGGAAACTACCCTAAAGACTTGTTTCTGAGAGTATCTTGCCGTGGAAAAACATGTAACAGGATCAGGAATGACCGCCAAAAGGGCATTGCTCCCAACTCTTGCCTACTGCACAGAAACGTGATTTCCAGGATTCACATGTAATGTAGTCATTGACAGAAAGCATGAACTAATCCGAACAACACATATTTAGCTTCAACTGCGTGTTAAAAATGTCCCCAAAATGTGCGGCATCGAACTGCTATATGTTTGATTAGGCTAGATTCTTACCTCCAAGACTTGTTCACAGCACTTGAATCCCACAGACTTGTAAACCTATGCAACAACCAAAATCTATTTGAGAAATCCATATATTCCAGACACAGTACATTTCCTTGAAGTCAATCTTCCACATACGAAAAAGGGAATGAAGATAGTGAATCCACAAGATGTTATTGGCACTCCAAAATCGTTATCTTGCACTCCTCCTTAGATAAAAAAAAGTAAGAACGACGCGCAAAATGACTATTCTGAAGTGCTAATAACAGTTCCCTAAAATCCGAGGAAGAGATTTCGTTTTTTAAGTAACCTTAGTGGAAGCTTGGGTTGTTAAGACAGTGGTGCAGCCATCTCCAATGTTAAACTCACATGAAATAGAATCTCCCTAAAACAAGAGAAAAAGTTCAAAAAAAAAATTAACCCAGAAAACAAAACGGATAACAATTCACAAGCAAATACAGATTGATGGAACAAAAAAGCACATACAGAAACAATACCACCACCATAGGTGAGGTTGTAAACCCAAACAGCATCAGTTTTGGAGGGACCCACCTAAGGAAACATCAAAATTAACACCCCAATTGGACCATTTCACATTATTATCATCAAAACGTGAAATTTGATCTGAAAATGTTGACAAAAACAGAAGGTTAAAAATAATGAAGTGGAGAAAAAAGATGAGACCTTTCTGGGGATGATGAACTTGAGAGGATACTTTGAGAAGCATCTTGTCACTGTTGACCTTCCTCCAACTTTTTCCACCTCCACCCTTCCCTCTCTCTCCATCTCTCTCTCTCTCTCTCTCTCTCTCTCTCTCTCTAGAGCTGTAACCTGTGTACAAAACAAAGGAAGGCTGAATAGTGAATAGGGAGCACGTGTTCACAAATTGGGTCGGGTCCTTCGTTCAGGTTTAAAACCGTGTTTAAATGGGGTTTTCCTATTTTCTTTTTTCTTTTTTCTTTTCCATTTAAAAATCATAAAACAAAACCCTTCTCGCTCAGTCGCTCAGTCTCTCTAGGGTTCTACCTCCAGCTTCAACAAGCTCAGAACTTGTAAGGTCTTCTCTCTCTATGATCGATTTTGGTACTTGTGAATCAGAAATGTTGTATTTTTGTTTGCCTAATTGAATTTCCATCGAGCTCCGAAATTGGGCTCGTCTTTGTTTATTAGTTTTATTGACCTTCTGTTTGGTTGCTGAGAAAATGGGATCAGAAAACATCAAACTTAATGATTTCTTGCTTCCTGTCTGTTCTGCTTTTGATTGTTGAAGACAAAGTCTGAATCTTGTGATTAAACATACCTGGAAAACACAAAACCGATCTCGGAATCCAAATGATTGAATTCAGGGATTCGAATTTCTACCCTGCTCTCAGAAACCGAGCATTTCCCCTCCCTACCCCCTTTTTAGTTTTTTTGTTGAATCTTAATGTGAAGATGTTGAAGACAAAAAATTTGGATATCATTACCTCCCAATGGTAGAAATTTACAACGAGTCGGTGGAGATGAATTTTTTCAATTAGGAGATGATGTGCAAGTATAGGAATGATAGTTCTTGTTTGTTTCCATAAGTGTATTGATGCAAGCCTTTTTGTTTTGTTAGCTTTAACGTACCTAGACTAACCTTAACAATTGTATCCGACAGGTTTTGTGTAGATTCCGGATCCAGATAAGCGATTGTGAGAATTGAAATGGGTTTGTCATAGGTTGATTTCCATTGTTAGAGAACCTACTCGTGTGCAAACCTTGAAAAGATGAGTTTGATCTTGAGATTACGGAATCATTTGCCTAATGGGCTTTGCAGAAGACCACTTATTTCATCCCTTGGAGGACTGAATACTGGTAGCTTAAATGGGTTTTGTCGGAACTTTGGTCAACCTGCAAGGCGAGAAGAGGAAGAGGAGGAAGAAGTGGAGATTGACCAAAGGAGACTCCCTGCTGATTATGATCCAGCAACATTTGATCCCACAGAGCATCGTAGTCCTCCAACTGATCGGGTTTTTAGGCTCGTAGATGAAATATCGTCACTCACACTAGTTGAAGTTGCTGAGCTGGGCTCCATTTTGATGAGAAAAAAGGGAATGACGGAACCACCAGTTGTGGGAGTTATGAAGCCGGGAGCTGCTGGATTAGGATTGGCAATGAAGGGGCCGTCATCGGCAGCTAAGGAGGAGAAGAAACCAGAAAAGACTGTATTTGAATTGAAATTGGAGTCATTTGAGGCAGCCTCTAAAATAAAACTGATCAAGGAGGTAAGGAGCTTCACCGACTTAGGACTCAAGGAAGCAAAGGATTTAGTGGAGAAGGCGCCATCGGTGCTAAAGACAGGAGTGTCAAAGGAAGAAGGAGAGCAACTGGTAGAGAAGCTGAAAGCTCTTGGCGCAAAAGTTTCCCTTGAATGAAATAAAAAGACGATCCAGATGTACTCCTCTTCGAGATATTGCGAGATTAGTCAATGTTTCCTTGGGAATACCAGGTGATCAGCTTTTCAGAGTTTTATCAATCCTTATGAATCACATCTCAGATTTCCTCCAACTGTTTTATGTTCAGAAATTTGCTCACGATTGATTTCTTTACTGTATTGATATCTATTCTGGTAAAGCTGAGATTTTGATTAAGAATGGTCCGCAGACGAAGGCCGATTTCCATAATTCTTGGACCTTTGTTTAGTTTCTTCATTATTAATATTTCTATTAGCATGGTGCCTGCCATTCATAGCGTTTATAATGGCGGGAAATTATTTCCCTTCTGTTTTTTTCTTAATGCGCTCCTCGCTCAATCCTCCTTTGATTTGTTCAATTCAACAACTAGATAAAAAGAGATGAGTGCATTGGAAGAAAAGTAGAGTGCGGAAATCACTTCCCTCAACTCCTGATAGCGCTTAGTCACGTGTTTTGAACATGGATGGTGCTGGTTTGCTACACATTGCCAAGCTGAAATCAGCAACCGTTTGCACTTCTAAGCTTCTAATGCTTGATTTATGTTAATGCTTAGAGGTTGAAAACTAATTTATTGACCGAAAAGAAGATAATTAGAAATCCAAATTATTAAATGGAATTAAGATATACACAAGAAAATGATGAACTCGGCTGATTAGTACAACTTGGAATTTGGATTAACTGAAGAAATTGTAAATCTGTCTTTGACAAGGGGGAGATAATCACCCATACAGAATAGCTGTAGCTAAAAAGAGAAGAACTGGGACAAATACCAACAATGTTTCTGTCTTCATGATCAAGGTCGGATCACTCCCTGTTCTCCGAAAGAATTAACGTTGTTTGAGTCCTTCCATTTGGATTTCACCCTTGCTGCGGAGTACGTTGCTTCATCTCCAGATTATTAACCTGTGAAATAATAGATTTGCTTTACATTATTATCTTATGATTCTGGAAAATAGAAATCAAAGAAAAGTCTGCACTACGAACTGATGTTGGTATACAATTAAACTATGATGGAATATAGGCCAAGGACGGTTGGTTTTGAAACGTTTGCGACCAGGCAGCAAATCCCTTGTAAGTTGTAACTCACCTTTGGTGGACAGGAGCTAATGCTTCACTAGTCACTACTGATGAGAAGGGTGTTTTGAATGCAAATGTTTAATAGTTAAATGTTGTAAAGAGAGAATCGGTGAAGATTGAACTTGCACTAAAGTGCATATGCATTATTGTTTTTCGTCACTGCGGTAAACCAAAAGATGATTTTGGTAGTCTCCTATATTAGTAAGTAGTAACTATATCTTCATTCACCTCACATATAAACTATACAAAAATTGTTGAGAGCGTATGAGATATTTCAGATCTTTTAGCTGTTAAATTTTAATTTTTATATTTAAAACAATCTAGCAATTAAAACACTTAAAATATCTCATAACTGTAAACTTTAATATAATATGTTTATTATTATTTTTTTTTGTTAGACGATAGATTTATTAGATTAGATGTTATATGAAGGAGTCGACATAGTTCAAACACACACCATGGTGCAAGAGCAACACTTCTCTCCATCACTGTGGTAGAGGGTCACCTGCTACTATGTTAACTATCTTATGTTTACTTATTGGAACGAGTAAATCTAAACCTTTCCCGAAATTTCTTTTTTATAGAATTAAGAACTCAAATTAAATTATTTAGCTAATTTTCCCATCGTTGTCTATTCTCCACATTTCGCCTAAATTTACTCCAAATATAATTACATGCATAAAATGTGAATGCCTTGAGAGCAATTTGATCATTATCTTTCTAATTATTAAGGGTTCAATTCACTTGGAGTAGTAGGTCAACCCTTCTACAAACATCCGTGCAACTATGCAATGCATATTCATTGATCATTATATTACTCCAATTCCGTTCAATGAATTTGGTTGAATATGATCTTCAAACACAAGGCATTGTTCATGATATCAAATTATTAATCCCAATTAATCAAAGGAAAACTCATGACTCATCACCCCTGTTTTACATTGTATTTCCTTGGCTACCTTGAACATGGTGCTATTAATTAACTACCTACATGACTCATCTCATTGTCCCCAAAACCATACAAAGTTATATATGGTTAAACATCGTCACTTGATAAAACTAGTCCACATGCTATAAGTGACGAAAGGTTTGGTATCGATATTATATTAAATAAAATAAATTCAAACCAAATGGTGAACAAGCAGTAGGAAAAGAGAAGTTGGATTAATGTAAAACCGCATGATGAGTCATGAGTTTTCCTTTGATTAATTGGGATTAACATCATGATCAATGCATTGTGTTTGAAGATCATATTCAAGCAAATTCATTGAATTGAAGTCATATAATACCATGATCAATGAATATGCATTGCACAGTTGCATGGATGTTTGCAGAAGGTTTAACCTACTTCCAAGTGAATTGAACCCTAAATCATTCCAAGTGAATTGAACCCTAAATCATTAACTAATAGTTTTCAGTCAATTAGGGAGAGGGGTTGGGGTTCGATTGTTTTGTTTTCACTTTTCAAGGTGCGACTCAAACCAAGACATGTGCATTTGAGTAGCAGCATAGGTTTCAAAGTTTTCCACCGGCATCCAATTATATTGAAGAACTTAACCGTTAATTAGGATGATTATCTTTCATAAACATGGTTTACAAACCCTAGAAATGAAATAACCCATTAACTAATATGTCTACTGGTCTAGTGCCTAGCAAGATAGATGGCGATGTTCATGTACTGTTTCCTAAAGTAAGATTGTTTAGGTTGAGAATATATATCTGTCGCCACTCACATATATATATATACTATTCTGCCTCTATGTTTTGCTGCTGGGTCTCATCAGTCTTGACCGTTTGATTAATGCATTTTCTATGGGTTTGAAACCTAATACCATGGTCTAGCTAGCCTCACGCATGGTATTGCCTATTGATAGTGTTATTATGTCGAAAAATTCTTTGGTACTTTGGAGTGTATTCATACTTTAACTGTCAGATTTTATTTAAAGGATGATGTTATGTACGTAGTTGTTTTTATTTCTCACATTTTTTTTTTAATTTCTAATAATTAGATCGAATGAATTAAAGAAAATCAATAAATAAAAATTAACAAGGGCGTTTAGAATATAAAAATAAATGTGTAAATAGCATTACAGTGGTTTAAAATATAAAAATTAAGATCTAACGATTAAAATACTTTAGAATATCCGATACTCTGGACCACCGAAATAATGTCCCTATTATACCATGCTTTTCAGCAACTATCACATTTTAACCAATATGTTTTTGTTTGCATTGTATTTATTAACTTAATTAAAGTGATATAAAACAAATATTCTGTACGGCGAACTGCTCTATTAGGCAACATGGTTGTGCAAACTATCAACTTATATACAAAACTGATATCATTATCTTACCTAAAACTTTACTTTAAAAATAAAATGCTGCATTAACCTTAAGGAAATTCAAAATTTTTGAATACATCGATATTTTTTACATTAAAAAGAGTGAGAGTTCTGCTAAGCTGCACAATGGACAACTTAATTTTGATATCCACAATGAGCAACCTAATTTGTTTCTTACATTATTTGAATTTCTCCTGGAAGCAGTTGATGGATTGCAAAAATCTATATCGGGAAGGGTCAGTATGGCATGCACGATGCACCTATATACCCTCTCATTAAGGGTCAATATATATTACCCTACACAATAGTGGTCGGTTGGCTTGGAATGTGAATCTTTGAAATTTTCCACATAGTTTATATAACTAGTAAACTCCCATTTGAATTTGGTACTACCAAATATTATTACCCTACACAATAGTGGTCGGTTGGCTTGGAATGTGAATCTTTTAAATTTTCCACATAGTTTATATAACTAGTATACTCCCATTTGAATTTGGTACTACCAAATATTATTACCCTACACAATAGTGGTCGGTTGGCTTGGAATGTGAATCTTTGAAATTTTCCACATAGTTTATATAACTAGTATACTCCCATTTGAATTTGGTACTACCAAATATATATATATATATATGTGTGTGTGTGCATGCGCGCGCGCGCAGCTGACCTACCCCAAGGCATGTGGAGAAGATTTCAATATATGGCCACATAAACTTTGTGAAGCCCTAGACATGTATAGTCCACTCGAAAAAATCCTTAGTAATAGCATATGACGCTTCATCGTAATGACGAAAACCAATAATACATATGCATTTTGGTACGAGTTTAATTTTTACAGATCTTTCTCTATCCTAAAATTTAATAATTTAACCTACTAATGTTATCATTTGTTGAAAGGTAAAAAATTCAAAGGAATTGCTGTAAAAGTTAACAAAACAAGAATTTCAGCCGTTGGTAGGTTATTCTACAATACCGACGAGTACGGCCTAGACTTTTATTTCATTGATTGGCGCTTAAGTTTATATATTGTGTTTATAGTATTTCTATGATCAATTAAAATACAGATATATCGTCGATAAGTAGTATATTTTTGTAGCATTTGTTGATATTACAAACTTAAATTTGTTGATAATTAATCTGCAAATGATACTTAACTATTACGCAAAATAACTATATATATACAAATTTGTAAGCCATATTTGAGAATGTAAATGTCAAGAATACAAAATTTCGAGTGCACAAAACCCTAATAAATTTTCCTTAGGACTTGACCTACAAACCCGTTGCACAATTCACTGCTCTTGCAGTACGATTCTCATTGATCTCAGAATCTTATTAGGTTAAGAAATGCTCACGACACCACAATGCCCGGGTATTAAGGTCCATAACAGAGGTCAGAAAGTACACTTAGATTTGATGCTACACAAATCTTACTGTGCCATAGTGGCCAAGTGATCAGAGTTCCCTTTCAGATCTCAGAGAAAGGCAGGGAAATAGGGTTTAAGCAGAAACGATGCGTTAAAAAAAGAGAATATGATTCTTTACCTTCTCTTCCATCTTATTTTCTTCTTTTTCTCATATATTGTTTTTTATTTTATTATCTTTATAAAAAAATTAATATAAAATATTAACGTGATTTAATCGTGATCGTTTAAATAAAAAAGAATGGAATGAAAGAGAGACTAAAAAAAAAGAGAATCCTTCTTTTAAAAAAAAAAAAAAAAAAAAAAAAATAACGTACCCATAAAGGGAGGGCCATGTGCGGCTTCGCATGCTCTTCGACTTTTTCCTCTTTCTTTTTCTGTATAAACCGATGGCTGATCAGGGTCACCACGTGATCGACGACGCCCTAGCTCTTCTCTGTCTCTGTCTCTCTGTCTCTGTCTCTCTGGTCACCCATCGTCTTTGGTTTTAGTCTTTACACAGATGCACATTGACTTGCATGCCCGCTGACATGTGGATCTTGGTGTCTACCCAAAACCTAAATTAAACACCCATCTTCTTTGGACTTAGTCTTTACACACATGCGCATTGACTTGCATGCCCGCTGACATGTGGATTTCGGTGTGTACCCAAAACTAAAAACTAAACACACTTGTATATGACACGGATTTTTGGATTTTTGTGTCATCAACTTTCAACTTTGTAGTAATATTTGAAGAGAGAGATATAAGTTTAACATTAATTAGGCAATATAATTTTCCATAAACAAAGTTAAAATCAGAGAATCTAATGAATTGGTAACGTATTCTTTTCCATTATTCAATGGATTTTTGGATTTTTGTGTCATCAACTTTCAACTTTGTAGTAATATTTGAAGAGAGAGAGATATAAGTTTAACATTAATTAGGCAATATAATTTGGCATAAACAAAGGTAAAATCAGAGAATCTAATGAATTGGTAACATGTTCTTTTCCATTATTCAATAACAAGAGGCCAAAAAAGAGAGAAGAGAATGATGAGAGGTCGCTCATGAGATGAGAACCACGAGAGGAAAAATTCACATGCACGAATTGCATACAACATCTGTTGCTAAATGTGTATTTTACATACACATCAATAAGTTATTATGTATTTTTTTTTTCTGGCTTTCTTCCGATGGGATTGTAATTAACTATTGAAAGCATATATAACAATTTGTTCCACAAAGCCGATAAAGATAGTACTTATGTGTAAAATCAAACAGTTACAATTCTGATAATTATAAATTATTTTTTCTACTAAATTAAGGTAAATAGTCAAAATAGTCCTTAAGATTTGCATAACACATCACTTTGGTCCCTGAGATTGTCCACCATCCATCATTTTGGTCTTTCCGTTAAAATCTCCGTTAAGTGTACCGAAGCTCTTGACCGAAAGTTTGGGCAATTTTCAAAGCTTCGTAACTCAATCGTTTATTAATCAAATTCAACCTATAATATATCAAAATGAACATAGGAAAGTGTAGAACAAGATTATACCTAATTGGAAGCCCAATGGTTGCCAATGGCCGGAAAATAGCCTCAAAGTTGACTGGTTCGCGGGAAAACTCGCTAGAAACTATGTCAACTTTAAACGTTCATAACTTCTTCAATACTCACCGAAATCAAGTGATTCAAAAACAAAAATCATACTTCTCAACGAGAAAAAGAGAATGGTACCTTTCTCGACGGCTAAATATCCATGGTTTGGACGGAAAACGGCTCGAAAGTGGCTAACTCGAAAATAGTTAGCCACTTTCGAACCGTTTTTCCGGCCAATATACGGTGAATTAGCCATCAAAAATATGTACCATTCTCTTCATCTCGTCGAGTAGTATGAGTTTCATTTTTAAATCACTCGATTTCGTTGAGTATTGAAGAAGTTATGAACGTTTAAATACCTAATTTCCGGCGAATTTTCCAGTTTTCCCGCATACCAATCACCTTTGAGGCTATTTTCCGACCATCTCTGGCAACCATTGGGCTTCCAAATAGGTATAATTTTGTTTTACACTTTTCTATCTTCATTTTGATATGTTATGGGTCGAATTTGGTTAAAAAACGATTGAGTTACGAAGTTTTGAAAATTGCCAAACTTTCGGCCAAGAGCTCTGGGACACTTAACGGAGTTTTTAAGCAGAATGATCAAAATGATGGATGATGGACAATTTCAGAAACCATTTCTATTGATTTTTAATCTCAGTGATCAAAGTATAAAATTACATATTCAGATCATTGATCGTTGACAGTTTAGTTGATAGGTGTGGGACATATGCAAAGAATATTATACCAACCGGGTGGCCACTTGGGTCTTTTCAGTCAAATTATTTCTCTGCTCTCTGACAAGATTAGATTGGGATGCCACTGCCTTACTGCGTCACTTCCTGCACTTGCTTTAATCATTTTTCTCTTAATCATTGTGGTTAGTGATCTAATTAACTTAACCTTGCTTTTACGCTCAAAGAAATTTCTGATTCGTTCCACCATCTTATTCAATGAATCATTAGAATTCATTTTCAACAGAATTTTTATGCATTCACAAGTTCTGTCGTTCTCATCGCTGCCTAAACCCTCAGTTTCAACATAGGGACAGTAGTTTCAAAATATAGTTAACACACATTCTCTACAACACATTTTATATAAGCACGTTGTAGTCATTAGATTGTCGAGTTTACTATCTTTCACGAGAATAAACATTACTCTATATAAATAAATTTATAATCAATAGATTTAGACATTCTCTCAATTTAACTGTATTTTTGTTAAATGAATCTGACACCGAATATACACCAACGAACTCTCCATTTATACTAAAAAAAATGTTTACACTAATTCCTTATTTGAATTCATAAATATAGAAATTTAGGAGTTTTATTTCGAAGTTTAACTAGTTTGGTATTGCTGTGTTTTGAAAAAAACTGCTTCTGCTATGCTGTGAGAATAAGCTCATTTTTTCTATTTCACGTTTTCAGTTTTTTTTCATCCAAAACTGTAAACATAAGTTGTTTTTAAGTACTTACCAAACACATTTTTGAACTCAGCTTTTTTTATACCCACTTTTTATAAAAGCACGTCAGTACCAAATCAGTACTAAATTCCATGTAGATAAGTATCATTCATAATTTTTATGAATGAGAGTTTAAAAATAACAAATTTCGTATTTAAATTTCATTCTTTTTTAAATTAACAAAATAAAAAAATTCATAAATTTTAAAATAAGAATTTAATTGTGATTTAGACAGTGTGCTCGAGAAATAATGTTTGAAACCAAATTAAAAAGGTTCACATTGGCTTTCTGTCATGTGGATGATACATTTTTTATTCATTGAGAAGTACAAACAAAAGCATTCAAAATTTGGCATTGCATGCAACTTTTAATCTTAATTTATCTTATTTTTTTTTTCACTTTTAAAGGTGAGAAAACACCTCCCTCCCTCACCCCTCCACTTCCTATATATACACATTCCACACTCACTTCCATCGCCAGACCATTTGCTGTAATCATTTTCAATTCACTCACTCCAAATCTCTCCGGAAAAAAAAAACTAGAGAAGTTACCTATATATTTCCACGATGTGGCTTATTTCTTGGCCGAAGACCACTTGCCCCACCAAGACCGGTGGTCCTGAAGGTGTCACCACCACCACAACCGCCGCCAATAGGTGTATGAATGGTTTATCATCCCACTGCACTTGTCTAACCAAACTGGTGAGGAAGCTAATTAGGAAACATAGGAGAAGGGTAAGGGCTGCAGCTAGCAGGCAAAGTTCATTGCAGTCCCACTATGATCCACTGAGCTATTCTCTCAACTTTGATGCCAGTGGGTGTGGGAACTTGTTGGATGACCAAGATTACTTCAAGTTCTGTGCATTTTCCTCCAGGTTTGTGGCCAACCCGTCAGGAAACTCAGCTTCTACTCCCAGGCCAGACACCACCATTCCTCGCTAGAAAAGAAAAGGAAAAAAAAAAAAATATATATATATATATATATATATTATGTTCAGCTTGTTTTCCTCAGCAAACTCCCAGGCTAGACACCACCACTCCTCACTAGAAAAGAAAAGGAAAAAAAAAATAAATAAATATATATATATATATATTATGTTGAGCTTGTAATCTTTCATTAGGATGCAATGGGTATTTTGTATAGTGGTAGTCTGGTAGAGGTTGGCATCTGAGATTTCTAGAGAGAGAGAGAGAGAGAGAGAGAGAGAGAGAGAGAGTGAGAGGTTGATATGATGGGGGAAGCAAGTTAAGCTAATACATTTTTGTACCAGTGGTTAATTATTGTGCTGACTAATAGATAATAGTTTGACGATCAATTTTCTTCTTCATAATTTTTTATGACTTTTTATTCAAAATGATTTGAAATTAATAAAAATGATCTTTATCTACCATTAATTATTTTGATCATTTCGTTAAAAATACTTTTAATTATTGTCAAATTATTTTGATCTATTGTTTATTAAACTGAAGGAATTTTGTCATTTTGATCTATATGTAACAAAAATTTTCGTGAAATGATTAAAATGATTGATGATATACAAACTTAAAATCACTTCTATCGATTTTAAATTTTAAAAATTAAAATGATGAATTATCCCATTCTTGGGATCATTTTTGGCTAAAAAAAAAACTTTTTCTTCCTTCTTTTTGTGTTCGTTCTATATTTTTATTTGTTTTTAGATATATTTGTTATTTTTATGATATATCGCTGATGTTAGAATATCATTTTACAAGGACAAAAGACAGCAAGGTTCCAAATTAAAATTTTATCCTGGGACATGAAAATCTTTACCCCAAAAACAAAAATGAGACGACAAAATATGCAGAAATAACTTACTGTCCACAATTAGTCATGATAAAGAAAGGAAAATGGTAACCGTACATTATTTTTCTCCTCATATTCTGTGATTTTCGTTTAATTTATTTTTTTGAATGATCATAAATTCCGTGGTTTTCGTTTAGTTTATTTCTTTGGATGACCATAAATAAAGAAGTGTGTAAGAGACTCTGCTTTAACTTCTACTTGGACCAAATTTCATCTGCATCAACCTTAATCACTTAAAACAACCAAATCTTTAACCATCAAAACAAACTTACACAAAACCAGTTGAGATTTGGTTGCTCAACGCAGAACTCCTCTTTCAACTGTAAACAAATCAACAGTTCACAAGACCGCCACACGGAAACGGCCACCAGAAAATTCTAAGTCCCAAACCAGCCATTTTTTCAGCAAAACCAACCGGTTCAGCGCCGCTGATCAGACCTCATTGATGAGACCACAAGGAGGAAGAAAGCTTCCATGGATACACACATGGAAAAATGAGAAGGAAACAACACTATACTTTCATTCTCTTACATAAGCTTTACACAATATATCCTAACAACCCTAGTTTATCATGCACTACACGAAACCTACAAAAATTCAATCACGTCGGAGCCATGAACAACACAAAAGAATAGTTGTGTTCTAATCTTCGCTCCGCGTATTACACCTAAGATTCCTGATCACTCACGGGATGATCCGAGACAGTGCCCTCAGAAGAAATTTCCTCTACATCGGGTCGTTCTGTCCTAGGGGGATCCGACTGTGTCTTGCTGGAATCCCCGCTGACAGTATCAAATGTTCTAACAGGCGATCCCTGCTTAGCCATCGTTCTTACCATAGCAGTTGCGGTTTGCGAGTCCAAGAGTTCTACTTGGTCAACGGAGTTTGGCAATGAGGGCTTTGCGTCACGGAAGCTTGTGCTTGCCATGCCAGAAGCTGCTGACAAATGTGGACCTGGCGCAACGCAGGATGCTACCAACTGAAGCACTTCAGGGGAAGGCGACAATCCCATGGTTGTTTTCTTCTGCTGATTCAGATGTGGCGCTGAGGATGATGGGTTTACCATACTCAGAGGCGCACTTAGGCCAGACTCAATCCGTGAAAGGCCTGAAGTTGCAGCCATTGCTTGTGAAAGCAATGGAAATGATGGGGCCATAGGAATGGAGCTTGAAGCATTGTCGCCAGCGTGCCTGCTATGAAAGTCCCGGCCTCTTCCAGCAATGTCTAGTTTAACCCGCTTAAATAGACGTGATTTCTGCTTTCTTTTCTTCTTTAGACTTCGCCTTGGATCCTTTGGTAGCGAAGGAGGTGGACCAGGAATCACAAATGGAGGAATACTTCGCTTCTCCTCCCCATATAACAACCGGACAGATTGAGCTATTGCGGACACTGTGGGTGGCAGGTCAGGTACTGGAGGTTTAGCAGGAACACTTACAGCTTCCCGTAGCCAATGGGGAGCGTGCCCTTTGAAGAACTACTTCCAGCAACATCTTCTCCCTTTAAAATCCCACTCTTAAGATTAGGCAGCAATCCTGAACTGGAGGGTTCACCTCTTCCCAAATTATTATTCGTATCACGTAAAGCATTCAGTGACCTATCGAGCACACAAGGCAACTTGCCGTACCTATGAGCACCCTGTTCATCTTCCTTCTTCTGTACATCATAGTTGCTAGCGGAATTCAAGCCTAATGAACCCAAGCAACTGGTACCAAAAGAAGTGACAACAAATGGCTGCTCAGCAGGAACACTGGAAGACGTACCTGCTCTGTTAGAAGCTCCGGCTGCAGAATCTTCAGAAAAATTAGTCCTGAATTTATCATGAAACCAAGATGGAATAGGGGGATATTGCTCATTCTGCAAACCGAGTCTATCAGATGATTCAAAATGCGGAAAGCCCGATGAAGGATCAGTAAAACCCAGCTTTATATCTGTCAAATGGGATTGAAATTTTGGCGGTGTAACAAGTCTACTTCCATGCAGTGCCCGTGCCATCATCCCATCCGATATGCTTGGAAACTGTGACGATTTGGCAGTCTTTTTTATTGACTTTGACCCAGCAAAAGCTGACCCATCTAAAATCTTGAGTTGCTCCTCCTCCCACCTAGCTGACAGATCTTCTGAAGTTTTAAACTTCGAGAACTTCAACCTCGGGTCTCTCAGCATTGCATCCCAGTTGCCCCTTCCATGCCTACGAACACCAATCCATAGAAAATCAAGTTCATCTTCCGTCCACAGATCTGCCTTAAATTTCTTTTTGAATAAGTTGCTCGATCCAGGACCAGTCCTCATCATTATGTTTTCGAGCACCTTCCGGTGGTTATCAGGAAAAGATGGAAAATTAGTTGGCATATGTCCCAAACCCAAGGAGGGAGGCACATCTCTATCTTGCTGATTATATCTGGGTGCATCTGGCGGAAATTTTAAATTCGGAAACAATGACATTGTTGGAAGTTCTTGCAAGGAACCACTTGCAGATTCGAGTCTGCTACCCAATGACAAGTTAGGTAAGAAGTCTAGATGTGGACTCAGCATGTTCTTTGCTCCAAGTGGGAATCTTGGTAGCAATTTCTCATCAAATGGTAAGTTAGGCAATGCCATCTTTTCATGGAAATCAGAAAAGGAAGCACCGGAACTTTCCGGACAATCATGACTGCTTCCTTGACCAGGCGGAGGATACTGCAAACAGACCAAGCATAGTGATCATGTATCAAAAAAAATTTCACCCACAGATATATATATATATATGTAGAGAGGGAGGGAGAGAGAGAGAGAGAGAGAGTTTTTACCGGCCTAAATGGAAAACCACCATTTGGGATGTTATTCAACTTATTCTTGAGACGTGATACTTCAGCTGGTGCATCTGATAGTTTCATGTCATCACCATTTACTTCTGTCTCATTCACAGTCCCAGACCGAGGATCCAGACTAAATGGAAACTCTGGCCGAGCTCCTTTTTGTCTACCGTTTGACCTTGAAAATTTCTTATTTGATGATCCTATTTGACTAGCATTGGGAGCACAGAGTCCCAGAACAGGTAATAAATTATTTGAGAGCAGTGAGCTTGTTCCCGGAACCTGGTGGCTGGGAAGGAAAATATCAGGTGACATGTAGTCAAGAGAATTAACAGAAAGATCAAGGTGACTGCTTTTATGCTTCGATAGCCGGCCCAATCGTAAAGGAGAATCAGTCTTGGCCTTAGGGGGATCTAACTTATCGTCCTCCAAGTCAATTACAGAAGGCCTCTCTCTGAGAAACTGAACTAATTCAGTCGCTTGATCCCCATCTTTGGCAGTGTTGGTAGGACCCTGAGGAAGTGACTCAACAGGTAGTCCCTCACTAGGTTGAGGTTCTTCAACTGCATTCCTCTGAGCAAGTCGTTCTTTTTGTCTAGCTCGGAGCTTAGCACTGTAGAGTAAAAATATAAGTACTTAACGACATCCACAATCAAAAATTTAGACAATGCATAAAAAATTATCACTATTATACACGAACCATTTATTCAGGACTTCCGACCAAATCTAAATGCCTACAACTCATAAATTTGTTACTGCCTAAATATCTGAAATATTTAAATACTCCAAAATCCACCAAATTATTTATAGAGATTAAGTTCAAATTTGATAATCCATATATTAAGGCTCCAGTTCTAAAATCAATTAAACTAAAATCAGAAAATGTGAGAGGTACACACGTATATCCCTTTTACAAAACACAACTAGGTATGTCGCAAAAATGCTGAACTAAAGCAATTACAGTATAACTACTTGAAGGAAATGTGAACTTACAACTTTTCTTTTAGAGCTCGTCCAGCAGGTGTGTACTCCCTCTCTGGCTCTGGTTCGGGCTCATGCTCATCGTCAGCACCCTGCTTACATGCAACCAATTAGATTACCGCCGATAAGCAACTTAACCAAACTAATTATGCAGTAACTTCCTGCCCAGATAGTCCAGGAGCCTAAGGAAAAAAAAATTATCTGCACTATATATGAATTCATGCAAGTCAAAAGACAAGTTAGAAGCGAAAGGCCTGAAACAAGTTCAGCCAATCTACAACCACATAGAATTCAGTTATAGAAGGAGTTCAGTAATTTTCAGGAAAGTCTATCTGCAGTTGAAAAAGAAAACGAAAGTTTTTCTTAGCGACAATTTCAGCAGCACTGTGAAAGTGCAGATACAAAAGAAAGGTAGACTAGAAAAAGCAACATGCTTCATTCAATCATATGTCAACTGAAGTACCTCACTCAATGTTTCAGTTGGGTGTGCAGCGTATGCTTCTCTGTACGAAACCGCTTTCCGCTGGCGCTTCCCACGACCAAGAGCTGCTTCCTCCTCACTTTGGTATTTCTCCCACCTACAAACCCATCAAAATACAAAGAAGTCCTTAATAAATCAAGAAAATGGGAGACGGAAAGCAAAAGGTACACAGGAAAACCTCATCAGAACACTAATGTTTGAATGTAGATAATATGAATTAGCAGATTAGAAGAGCAGCGGTAATAACACATGGAACACTAAACATGGGTGAAGTAGAAGAATTTGTTACCTAAGGCGCAAAAGTCTGTCCCATTCATTTTCTTCAGTAACCATGTTATCCTCTTTCCTTTCAGTATTTTGTACACTGGTATCATCACTTGCACCTGGAGGTGATTCAGCTCCCTGTTCTTCAGCTGGTTCCTCATTCCATTCGGTGGCCTGATTAAAATTTTAGTTAGAAACTTTATGAGATGAATGAATAAAAGCAGCATAAAGTAGGATAACAAAATCAATATGCATGGAACAAAAGATGAAAAGAATGATTGCTTTCTTTTACAACTATGAGAAGCATCAAACCAAAATAGGGTCTCCAAAAAAGGTTCAACCGAACACATAGCAAATTGAGAGAAACGAAAAAATTTCCCGGACTAGAGTGATCACATCCAATCTAATCAATAACAAAACTGACACAAAAACTAGTCAACTAATTATTACTGACCCGATGAAGGAAGGAAAAATGGACAAATAATATCAATCTGGGTCAAAAAATTGTAGTTTTAGTTTTAATCCGAAAGTGAGCGAGAGGGAGGCTTATCAGTCATGCTTTCAAGTGGCATCAGATATAAAATCACCATAAAGACTTCTAATCGGGAAAAAAAAAACTCAATGCATTAGATAAGTTTAATAGCACCTTTACTGAGCCAAGCATGTCATTTTCCATTTCTCCTTCAGCAATATCAGTTGAACTAGACTGAAGGTCTGAACGGTCAAGCAACTTTGAAATTGCACTTTCATCCCATACAATCTTGTTGCTGCTATCTGTGCATTTATCCGTATAAACGTCTCCCAAGCCACCAGTCCGCTTCCTATGCTTATGTTCTACATCTGCCACTGCCTCATCTTTGTTACTGTTATTTTCATCGGTATCTTTTCCATCAGTGCTAGGAGAATCATTAAAAAGCTCCTCTGTTCCCCATTTTATAATATCCTCCACTTCTTTTTGGGATCCAGACTTATTCACAAAAAGCTGATCAAGCATAAGTTTCTTTTTTGCAAGCTGCAAGATGCGCTCTTCAACACTAGCACGAACTACAAGCCGATATACCAGAAGTCGTTTTGACTGTCCAATTCGATGTGCTCGGTTCATAGCTTGAATATCAGCATGCGGGTTGAAATCAGAATCATAGATAATGACAGTGTCAGCTGTTGCCAAATTGATACCAAGGCCGCAGGAGCGTGTTGATAACAAAAAGACAAATCGGCTTTGATCTTGGTTAAAACGCGCAATTGCAGATTGGCGATCAGTCACTGAAACTGAGCCATCTACTCTCTCATATGTTTTAGGTCCAAATTCTGCGGCCAAATAATCCTCGAGGATATCTAGCAGCTTGGTCATCTGTGAAAAGATGAGGACTCTGTGACCCTCTTTATGCAGAATCTTAAGCATAGAATGCAACAGAGTCAACTTGGCCGAAGCTTTTATCCGCATTTCATGAAGGAACTCTGCAGACCCAGAGTCAGGCTCAGTGCCTGGTATAAGATACGGATGATTGCAGACTTTCCTTAACTGCATTACAATGTTCAGCATGGATTGTTGTGCCACCCCTTTTCCAATATTCCGCAATATCTGATAATTCTTTGTCAGCATTGCACGGTAGTATTCAGCTTGGATAGAGGACAGCTCAACAGGAACCATCCGTTCAGTCTTGGGGGGGATATTTTGCATAGCATCCTTTTTAAGCCTCCGAAGCATATGTGGAGCAACAAGTTTTTTCAATTCATCCACTTTTTCCGCAGTTGTAAGATCATTAAACCTTTCCTCAAATGCAGAAAGGGAAGGGAATGATGCCGGCTGCAAGAAGTTAAGCAAGTTATACATTTCACCAATGTTGTTCTGAAGAGGGGTACCAGTCAACAGTACGCGATGCTGGAAAGACAAGGAGTTGAGCAAGCTGAAAAGCTTACTTCCTGAATTTTTCAAACGATGGCCTTCATCAACTATGAGAACTTCCCAAGGAACCCCGCGGAGATGTGAGGAATCAGCAAGAACCATTTCATACGTAGTTAAAAGGACATTAAATTTATACGCAGATGTTTTCTTATTCAACGAATTTGGATCACTAGCATGCCATTCATGCTGGCGAATTATGGTTCGTGCTTTAGCACACCCATGATATTCCACAACATTCAATTCAGGAGCCCATAATGCAAACTCAGCAAGCCAATTAGGCATTGTGGAAAGTGGAACCAAGACTAAACAAGGCAGAGTGGCTTTGAACTCAACGTATAATGATGAAATAAAAGCACAAGCTGACACAGTTTTACCAAGCCCCATCTCATCCGCTAGTATTACATTCTTGGATTTATGCCAGCATTTACGCAACCAATTGAGTGCTTCAAGCTGATGAGGAAACAATATACCCTTCAGTTCCTTAGGCTGCTCTGTCAGAGTAACTATTTCACTTTGCTGACAACTAACCTTCCCCTTTGACGAATCATCCTTAGAAGCATTGTTTTCCAGTGTTTGGCGCTCAAACTGATTAAATTGATCGATCAGATTCTGAGAATTTTTAATGATAGGCTCGTCCAATCTTTCCCAAGTGCATTCGACGTACGGGAGACCAGTCCACTTTATCAGAGCTTCGCCTGAACCATTTTCAACACCACGTAGACCAATCACCCGCTGTGGTTGCTTCCACCGTTCCTCACAGATATTTATAACAGCTGTTCCATACTTAGCCTTGTAATTTTCTAATTTTCTCTTGGCCAAGACTTTTAGCTCAGATTCAGAGATCCAACTATTATGAATATGAGACTTACCCACCCACTTAACTAAAAATTCAAACGATACAGTCCCATCACTTCCACCTGCAAGATCAGCCAGTGAGGGCCCCTGAATTTTGGTTTGAGGGCTGCTACTGAGTCCAGTTTCTGTATCTGCATCTTTTTTGTCTTCGGTGTCAAGGGACACATGCATTTCAATTTCACGAACCTCATCATTATCAGGACTTTTCAGACTAACTTCGGTATTCTCCGCAGTCACTATTTTTTCAGGGGTTTTTACTGAATCATCTGCAGCTACAGCAGATTCCTCTTGATCTCTACAAATTCTGTTAGCAGGAATCGAATCCTTAGCACCCATCCTCGACACATCCATGGAACTAGCTTTTTTACCTTCTTTGTTCACAGATCTTCTGTACACATGTATTTTGTCCACTATAACATTATCCTTTGTGCTTTCATCCCCATCAGCACCGTTGATAACATTTTCGCAACCCTCCACGAGATTATCATCCTTCATGCTTTCATCCCCATCAGCACCACTGACAACATTTTCACAACTCTCGGTAAGATTTTCATCCCCATCACCACCATTGACAATTTTGTCAGCAGCTCCGACATCCATGTCGTTATCACAAACAGAATTTCCATCTGCTAGTCTGTTTTGAGTCTCAGAAACTTGCAAATCATCAGGACACAGGTCAGGAGCAGCTGTCACACATATCTGACAAGAAGAGTTGGCATTGTCACCCTGAACTCGACATCCCAAAACCCGATCAACCTGTGACATGGGCATACAAGAAACAAATTAATCTGTATAGCAACGTCAAGTAACCAAAACAAGAGCATATTTTCTATATATCCACATCCAGTAATAAAAACATTCTGACACTCTAGAAAACTCATTTACCTGCAGAGGTTGAGCAGTAAAACTATCTCTACAAATTGGTGTTTCAACTACATGACCTCCAGCTTTATCTGCATTATGTGATGAGTCGTTTGCTCCCTCAGGAAGCTCCTGAAACAAATCAATGATATTTACTACGTATAAATAAACATAACTAAGGACTTATCCTGATAACACCAGCCTATGGACATCAAGAACTTGAAATTATTTGATGGAAATAACAGTGATAACAGTATAAAAACCAGCATGATTTGGAAAACTATTAAGAAGTCATCAAAAGCCTATTGATGGTTCCTACATATGAACATGGGTCCAATATAAAATCAAAAAAATTTAATGATACCTCATCTTTGCTTTTAATATCTGACTTCTTGGTTCCAATTTCTTCTCTTGGCAAAGACGCAGAAACCCCATGGTTAATAGATTTATGCTTACGAGGAGCTTTACCAACCCTCAGTTTTGCAGTATTTGCCTTAGATCCAGATTGTTCAGAAATACTAACAGACTTCCCCTTATCGTTCCTGCGCTTCTTTTTACTCTTATCATTATTTCCCTTGTGTTTTCTCTTTTTAGCCTTGTCAGTTGCAGCACTGATCGCAAGAACAATGGTCTTGCGTGGAGATCCATCAGTACAAGACATATCAGGCTTCACATCAGGAGAGGCAGATACCTCAGGAGCTTCTTCCTTCTGCTCTGACGCTATAACTTTAGAATGAGATGAAACTTCTTTAGCAGGAGAGCTCGACTTTCTGTCTGTGGGATCCTCTTCTGGGACAATGCTGGATCTCTTTTCATCATCAACATTCACACAAGATGAAATACCGTCTGCAGAACCACCAACTGTTGAATGAGTCGGGTTGGTGCTACATATATCTATCTGTGAGTTCTTCAATAAGGATTTGACTCCATGGGTTAAAACAGCTTTTCCTTTGCTTGAGGATCTTTTCTTTGCAACAATAGAGTTTCCAAAAATATGTGTTACTTTCTCCCTGTCAGATGACTTCATTCCAGTTTTGGACTTCGTAGTGACAAGTTTTGTTCTTGCTCGTTTTGAAATGGTATCCGTCAAAAAGTTTCTGGGTTCAAGCAGATTCCTTTTCTGATCACTTTTCTGACAGCAAGTTGGACATTGCCACTTCCCATTGGGAATGCGCTTCACACAATGAATATAACAATTAAAGATTTTACAAGAAAGGGAAAAACCATAATTGCAATAAAAAAAAGGGGATCATGAAAAACAAGCTATCGTACTACCGTCAAAATATATCTACCTTAAGAGGTGGATTAAGACACTGGAGATGATAGGTTCGGGGACAGCTATCACAACATAACAAGTTACCGCCAAGGTCACAGACCACGCACTCATAGAAATACTGGATGAGAGAAAATTAGATTAGACAAAAAGTTGCATGAAATCAGAGACCTAAAAAAAACTAATATTACAGAGTAGGGATAAAACATAAGTATCTACTTATCGCTCAAAGCTAACATCGGACTGCTAACGAGCAAAATATTATGTTCCATGCAGATACGATAAACTGCAGTACAAATGCTGTTACTGTATCTGACAATATGTTGTGCCAACAAACTCAAAAGGAATACTAAACCCAAAAAAATATGAGCCCATTCTTATGTTCTTCTAACCGTTCAGCAGACCAGGAACTCAAAGTTCAGCAACTAAAGTGAACTTGTCAGTTGCCTATTCTAAAATAAAAGTTCCCATTTCCATCAGAATTTAACTTTGACTCTTGAGTCCATCAAATCTCATATGATTATCATCAACATACCATCTACCCAGGAATCAATTTAACTGTCTATACCTATCTCTAGTTTTCAATTGAACAGACTCGAGTATATTGAAATTTTAAGCCACTATTCCACTTAAAAGCTTCGTGTGTGGAACAAGTACAGCGTTTCGAATCAAATGTTTGAAGATCCTATCACAAAGAACTTAAGTAGGCTGCAGAATAACTTTTGTATGAAGAACTAGAAACCACAGGTTGAAAATGTTTGAATCAAAACATCAGCACCAACATCGCAAACAAAGCACATACTAGAGTGACTGAAGAATAATATAAAATGAACAAAATTGAAAACAAATTCCACCCAATGATAAAATTATTCCAATGATGTTTTTCTTCAGGAACTTTTCAGATTAAAGAAATCAGTTGAGTAATTTCAATTATGCAAAAACTAACCCCGTCATTTCCTTTCTTCTTGGATTGAAACCGCTCAGAAATTAATTCATTTTTCAGCTTGCGCTTAGATGAAGAAGTCTTCCCTGGAGATTCTGAGGCCACTGAAGCGTCTTCTTTGCCATTAGATTGATCAGGTGCATGAGGAAGCTTTCTACGTTTTCGTTTCAAGACCCAATTCCTGTTTATCATTTTACTAGGCGACGAACTGTCTTCCTTCATCTTTTAGACCTGGGTCTTACATACATAGTCAAGAGTGAGAGCAAGCACGTCAGGAACCATGAATTAGTCAACACATCAGAGGTTCTACATGCAAAAACGTCACAAAACTTATTTAATTAGGTGTTTGAAGCAAACACAAAACTATCGAGGATAATGGATGCAAGTGACCTACCAGAATAATAGTTAGATTTGGTAGGGCTAAGCAAATTGGAATTCCTAAAAATGAAATCTTTATCAGCTACCACGGTCCACAGTGACGGCTCTCAAATAACTCAACCTCAGCACCTGGTACAAAAGCATAAGTCACTTGAATATGATATTGGATTAACAGTTATAAGGTACATTGCCGAACACCAACTCCGTAGCAGAATGAGATAACAAGATAATCTTAACACGCCGAGAAAACTAGCATATATACTGCAACATTACTGCAAAACCAACACACTACAGACCTGACAATCGAACAATTTAACCATCTTTTCCAATCTACCACTTTCAAATGCCCAATGCAATCTACCAAAACAATGATAAAATTAACAATCCAATCAGCAAAAACTTAAACATGCAAACACATTCAGCTGCAGCTAAACACAAAACCCCATTTCAACACCTACTAATAATTTATTACACAATCTAGATTCTACAAAAACCAAGATTCCACTAAACAAGAACACCCCACCATTTTCCACTGCAATCAAAGCTCAAATTACACAATCTTTCGATAATCAAACAAAACCCACATCAAACCACCAAAAAAACACACATGGGCAAGTTTCAACTCACATAAATTCAAAAAACCCAGAACAAACAAACAAAAAATGAGCAAAAACAGAGAAATAAAGACTGCCCAGGTAAATTAAGAAGCTTACCAATCAAGTAATGGATCAAAAACCCAAGAAACAGAGCAGCAGCATGAGGCAGCTGAATTGGGAGGCTGGGGAGGTGGGGGGGAAGAAGAGGCTTAGGGCACGGAAGGCAGGCTGTGGGGAGATACGAGGAGGAGAGAGAAAGCGAATGGGTGACAAAGGAAATAAATAGGGAGAGAGGAAAGAGAGAGTTTTTGGTTTTTCCAATCTTACTCATTTATCCTTTTTTAAATATTTTTTTCTAGAGAGAGAAAGCATACAAATACGGATTCGCCAGGGTCATAGGAACGGGGTTACAATCTGACATGGCAGGAGAGAGATAGAGAGAGAGAAGTGGGTACTTTCTCTCTCCTCTTCTCACCTTGTTCTTGCTTTTTGGTTTTGTGATGTTGTTGTTGTAGTAGCTTATTTGATGTAGTTGAAAGCTCAACACCAATCAGAACTCGCCACGTGTCGGGTCCAGAGGCTCTTCAGCACTTTCTCTCACTGCCCATATTCCTCTCTTTTTCTCTCTCTTTCCCTCATCGTCTCCCTCTGCTTTTTTCCTTCTCTTCCATCCAACCTCCACAACTCACTCTCTTTTGTGTTATGTAATTTTTGTTAGAGAGAGAGAGAGAGAGAGAGTGAGAGAGTGCTTACAGAAAGGGAGAGGGATAGGAAGTGTGTGTTTCTTTGTTTCTCCTTCCTTTATCTTCCTTCATTTGCAGCTTTCTTCTGCTTCATACTTTTTCTTTTTTGCTCAGCTTTTTGTTTCTATTTTTTCCAATCAACTCCATAGCATGTTTCTATTAGCTAGGATTTGGTTATGCTTGTTTGAGGAGCTAAACAATATTAGGGATGTTGAACCAAAAGAGACAAGTTTTAGGGATGAATATTTCTGTGCAATGGAATTGGACTGTGAAATATAGATTCTTTCCCTTTCTGTTTTCAAATCACAGCTCGCAGTTTTCAAATTACTTTTGAAATTCAGTGTGAAAGTGTGGTTATGTTAGTTGTCGGGTCATATTTATGTTGTGCGTCACTTGTATTGGTTTCGGAGCGCTGGAATATGCTAAAAAAAGCGCGAATAATTCAAAACTTACAGTTAACGAGACTTGTCGTTATTGTCATTTGTCGAACGTTTATCTTTTTTTTCCTTTTTATAATGACAAGAGCGACCTTTATAGCGTCAAACACATAGTAATAATAAAAACTTAAATTCGTTATATTTATCTTCATTCTCATTCTACTATTTTTTTTTTCCACAAATGGATCTGAGCGGGTATGATGATTAATTATTAAATAAATCAAGATTTTACCATTATTGCAATTTTAGAGAAACGCGAAACCGAAACGTATGGGGTTGCTTTTGTAACTGGATAACCAGCACTGAAAACCGTATTTACATTGAATGGTATGGTGTTTTGATGAACCCTTACTAAATTTGTATCGCTATCTTTCTTAAGCTACAATAGATCATTGGAAAGGAGCAATGGCTTCCACCACGACGCTTCCCTCAGGCACGGCCAAGGGGTCGTCCACTTAAGAATATTGTTTTCACATCCATTTGGTACAGAAACAAGTTAAAATGAGTTTTGTTTAGTCAGTTCTGCAAATGATGCTATTGAAAAAACAAAAAAGATGAGTACTCAAAATATCAAAAGCTTATTGGATGTTAAAAGTACACAATTTATTCTATCATATTTAAACACTCTACAACTAATTACATATTTACGAATTAAATGTCACGCAATTTTTGATACGACGAAGAAAAAAGGACGAAACCAAAGGAAAACAGGTTTTGGGATTTTCAATTTTTTATAACCAGTTCGTGTCATTTATCTTAAACATTTGTGTCTCTCTGTTAAACCTCAAACATAGGTAGAATTCAAAGACAATTTAATTTATTAAAATTCATCTTCACCAAACCATTGTCATTTTCATAGAAAATCACTAAACTACCTTTCCTTATTGTTTCAATTAAAATTTAATTTGTTACAATTTTGAAGGACATTATAAGGATTAGACAAATGGTGAGGGATATCAACTAAAAATAGACAAGTTTAGGGATGAATATTGTATCCAATGGAATTGGACGTTCAAATGTTATGCTGGTGGTTGTTTACTGATATGGATACAAATCCAATTATAGATACTTTCCTGTTTGGTTTTCAAATCACATCTTTCGTTGTCTAACTATTTTTGAGATTCGGTATAGAATTGCATTTACGTTATACATTGGATCGTATTTATGATGTATGTTGTTTATATCTGTTTCGAATTGCGGGAGTACACTAAAAGAGCGTGAATAATACAAAAACTTAATGCGAACAAGACTTGTCATGATTGTAGAGTTAAGTATCTTTTTTTTCTTTTTATAATGATAAAAGCGATTGTTATAGCGTAACATAAACGCAAAGTATTACCATAAACTAACTAAATTTGTACTCCACTATTTTTTTAAAGCTAATCATATCTAATTCTTGTCATTATCTTAAGCATGTCTATCTTTCTTTCAAACCTCAGACATAAATAGAATTTCAACAACTATTAATTTATAGAAATTCATCTTCACCACACCATTGTCATTTTTATAAAAAATCGTTAAATTATTTTTCCAGTTGAAATTTTTCTTATTAAACATTAGTTGGTTACAAATCTAATTTAATTAGAAATAACTCATCTCATCCTGCTTGCTAAACGGAGCCTTAAGGATGAAATGTTGTGTCCAATAGATTGGACTTTCAAATATACTATATGCAGTTCGTTTACTGATATGGATACAAATCGAATTATAGATATTTTTCTTTTTTTTTTGTTTTTTTTTTTCTTGTTTTTCAAACCATCTCTCCCAATAAAGTGTTTGTGAAATACTTGTTACATTGTCCGGAAGGATCACATCATCGATGAACCTCTCTCTTGCTTACAAGAATCGAAAACCAAATGATGGGGACAGCCTCGAGAATATGCAGGAAGAGGTAAGACTAATGTTGCAACTTCTAGCAGGATCAGGATCCTCTCCTGATCTAAGGATGAGGATCCTCCTGATTAAGAAATATGGATCGTTGGATGAAAATCCAACGGTTATAATTATTGTAACTTTAAAGGGACTCCCTGTTTGTAACCGTTGGATTTTCATCCAACAGCCCACATTCCTTGGTCAGGAGGATCCTCATCCTTAAATCAGGAGAGGATCCTGATAACCCTGAGTGATTGCCAACAACATGAAATTTGTTGTATGTGCTATAGAACAGATTCATTTCTCCTTTATGTGGTAAATTTTCTCTTAATTTCACGTAACTAGAGAACATTTAAACGTAAAACTTACATCAAACCACTAATCGTTTTGTCATTTGGGGCCTCGGGCATGGCCTTGTACTAGTTAGAAGGAGATCATGATCTCATATTTAGACGTTTTACAATGGCTTAATCACTGCATGTTCGTACTAAACCACTTCTGTTGTAAACATTTAATAGGGCACTACCACATTGCTCGTGGATTGGAGAAGTGGGGTGGCCTTCATAATGTTTCACGTCTTATGTCGCTCGAGGCGAGGCACCCTAATCGACAGCCGAACGACGGGCTCAAGGCAAAGTCACCATCTGGTCTCTTTCTAAATAAAAAAAAATAAAAATCGTGCGGTGAATACTTGTTCTGCAGAAGTTTTTGAAAAAAGAAGGAACAGTTTTGAAGGGTGAGAAGGGGATTAGGATCCTCTCCTGATCCTTGTATCAGGATCCTCATGATCAAGGAGTGTAGACCGTTGGATGAAAATCTAATGGCTACAAACAGGAGGTCATTTTAAAGTTATAATAGTTATAGCCGTTAAATTTTCATCCAACGATCCACAATTCTTGATCATGAGGATTCTCATCCTTAGATCAGGAGAGGATCTTGATCTGGTGAGAAGGAACAATTTGACAAGATGGCAGTTGCTTGGCAATTTACCTATTTACCTTATTAAAGTTTTGGACCCCTCCAAGCATAAGTCCATGGAATTTTTAGAAACAATTATTAAAAAGTTGACGATTCAAAGTCACTCCTAATAATGTGAGCTTTAAAATTGTTTCTAAAGTTGTTAAAAGCATTTTTTGTGAAAATATTTTAAAATTAATATTTAGTAAAAATATAAGTAGATTATTGAAAAACACTTAAGTACTTTCTAAAAAAAACACATAATTTCTCTAAAAACGCTGTCAATCATTTTAAAAAAAATCTCCCTAACTACGATCAAACCAATAATTATAAGGAATCATATTTTCTATTTACTTGAAATTAAATCTCTCCTATTCGATTGACTTAGACGACAAATTACGTGAAACAAAACATCTTGATTAGAATATTTGACAAAAGAGAGAGAATTCCATTTTAATCCACCCAATTTTGGGTCATATGTGACAGCATCACCTCCACCTCCAACTGGCCAGTGTAAGACACGCGGCCATAAATAGCGTGGGATATCCTCTCCAATACCTTCTAAACACAGCATTTTTTATGTTTTTTTTTCTTCTAATTTCTTAATTAATTTTTTTTTCTGCCGTGAAAAATAAAAAATCGTTACCGTGCTGAAAAGGCCAAAAATTCAGAGACTCCCAAATCTTCTTAAAAAAACGAAGAAAGAGAAGAAAAAAAGTAAAAAAAAGGTGGGGGTCTTTGAGCTCACAGAGAGTTCAACTATCATCATCAGAGAGGTCATCACAGTGAGTGTTCATGCTCTTGATTGATCGATTGTTAGTGTTTTCGGAGGTAATCATTATGTTAATCTTTTTTATTTTTTATTTTACGGATCGTTTTTGTGTTTGTTTATCCGATTATTGTACTGATTTCAGCTGGATCGCTGGAAAGTTTTGTCTTTTTTTTTGTTAATTTGGGGATTAGATGTTTTTGAGCTAATTTTGTGTGAGGTTGACTGGGTCGGAGTTCGTTTGCTGAATCTTACGTTTTTGTTGTGAAATTTGGTTTTTTGTTTTTTATAGTGTTTCTGTGTACTCGATTAGGGTTTTTTTGGGATTGATTTTGTGGGTTTAGGATCTTGAGTCTGAGTTGTATGCCGGCACCCTTCAAGTTTATCTGAAGTCTCCTCTAGTCCTTTCTACTCCAATAATTTTCTGATTTAGGTCTGGATTGCAGTAAGGTGATTCTGAAAAAAAGCTGGCATAAATAAAAAACTGGGTAACTGTTTTTGTGGTTGGTAAACATTCAACTTCAGTTTTTTTTTCCACAGATTTGGATAAAAAAAGCAAAAAACAAAAAGCTGCAAAACCCAGCTTTAAAAAATCGGTTTTTTTCACATCTGTTTTACATAAAAGTTTACCAAACACTATAATACTGTTTTTTTTTTCAAAAGCACTTTTATAAAATAAGTTTACCAAATATTCTGCTGCTGTATTTCCCAGCTGTATATTCTCACAGCACAGCAGAAGCAGCTTTTATTCAAAGCACAGCAATACCAAACCAGCCCTTAGTCACTTTCACAAATTGTTTAATTTTTCATGGATTGTCTAATTTTATTAAGATTGTGTTACTGACATTGATTGTAGCGAAACCGAACAGTTTTAGCCGTGTGCTTGTTGGACATCTATATACTGTTTTCATGATGAGAAAATGATTGAAAAAGATGAGGAGATGGATACAGACCGCGTTGATCATCGATGGTGCAGTCTCAAGTTGATCAAAACAATGTGAATTGTAGGATGTCATTAGGGATGTTGATTTATTGCCTGTTTGGTCACTGAGAATAGGAAGGAAAATAGGACTTAAAGCTAATATTTTTGTAATTTTAAATAATTGAGCAATTCGGAAATCCTATAAGCGACTTTTTCCAACTTTTGTATTGTTTATACAGAAGCCTGTTTCAAAGTGTATGAAGGTGCTTCAAGTATGTATGTGCATATCATTGCATTTCTGAAAATTGGATAATTATGAGAGGTTGTTAGGTTAAAATATTTGATTATTTAGTTTGCACTTTAGACTTGGATTATCTTTGTATGGATTTACTCTTTTTGTTTCACAAATCATAGATGCATTTGAATTCAAATTTGTAATTTGTTTAAGGTGCTTCAAGTTTCTGACTGCTGTCTTGTTGGAGAAGGTTGTTTTTTTATATGTTGCTCATGCTTAGAAATTATCCTTACGGCTAACTGATCTAGTGATGCCTCATTTACTCACTTAGGTTACTAGTTAAGGATTGCTTTGTTGGAAGAATGTTTGCTGTTGGCAAAGATTGCAGTTGGCTACCCATGGGAACATGCCCACGTGTCATATTTACTGTTTTTTTGCTTGGATGTTTATCCATGTGAATTTAGACTGCATGGATAGAAATCTGGGTAAAGGTACAATGGATCAACATAAAAACTATGAGCGTGTACGCTACAATAATGTTGAAGCTAGAAATGACGGAAATGGGTCATCCAATCAAAGGTACTTCCAGGATCCATCAAGTAATGCGAATACTAACATGCGACCTCCAGATTACAATGTTGCTGTTGGAGCCAGGCCTGTGTTAAATTACTCCATTCAGACTGGTGAGGAATTTGCTCTTGAATTCATGAGGGAAAGGGTGAACCCAAGGCAACATTTAGCTTCTGGGGATCCTAATAGTGCTCCTAACTATATGGATCTAAAAGGCATACTGGGAATTAGCCATACAGGTTCAGAAAGTGGGTCTGATACTTCGTTGCTGAACTCGGTAGATAAAGGGCGTGCCCAGGAATCCGAAAGAAAGGCATCTTATGCACATGAAGATAAGAGTTACTATGATTCGGTACAATTACCACAAACCTCATCAAGAAATGACAGCAATCGAGGACTTCATTATGCTTCTTCAGGAATGTCTGATAGCTCAGTGAGGAAAGTGAAGTTTCTCTGCAGCTTTGGTGGTAAAATTTTGCCGCGTCCCAGTGATGGAAGGCTTAGATACGTTGGAGGTGAAACACGTATTATACGGTTAAACAGGGATATCTTTTGGCAGGATCTGATGCAGAAAATGTTGACAATTTATGATGAAACTCGGGCAATAAAGTATCAGCTTCCTGGTGAGGATCTCGATGCACTTGTTTCTGTTTCATGTGATGAAGATCTGCAAAACATGATGGATGAATGCAATGTGCTACAAGACGGGGGATCACAGAAACCTAGGATGTTCCTGTTTTCTCATGTTGATTTGGAGGACTCTCAGTATGGTGTAGAAAGCATGGACGGTGATTCTGAGGTTCAGTATGTAGTTGCTGTAAATGGTATTGACTTAGGTTCAAGAAAGAATTCTATTGCTTTGGCAAGTTCTTCAGGCAACAACTTGGAAGAGTTACTCAGTCTAAATGTTGTAAGGGAGAGCACTCGAGCAGTGCCTGATACAGCTAGTGCTGGCGCAGCACCCTCAGCACCAAATGTGGCTTCCGCTAATCAATCTTCTCAATCAGTACTTCCAGGTTCTTCAAGGGCTTATGAATCCAATTCACAACCATACCAGGGGCAGAAGGTGCATAGTGTGGAAGCCAGACAGCATCCAGTGTCAACTTTCCACCCTGTCCCTGGGAAAGATGGTCTGACTCATGTGCCTTCATTGGTTCCATTGCAATATGATTCTGGTTCTCACCCTTCTCACTATGCAACACCTGGAGGAAATATAGATTCAATGCCTGTATACGGTCAATCCACTCAACAGGGGGGATTGATTGAAGAGCAGCTATATGGTGGCATGCATGGGCAAGGTTCAGAATTGCCCATAAAGGAGATGAAATTGAAAAGAAACAGCTCTGCACAAAAGATAAATGAACCTGAGAAAATTCGATCCTCAGAGAAGGAAGCTCCACCAAAGGAAGCAAGAATGAAGAGAGAGAGCTCTCTCCAGAAGATAAATGAAAGCAATAAGCCTAGGAATTTAGTAAATGACAACACTGTTTCTCTACCTCCATCTGACAGTTCAGTTCCCAATCATATTTCTAGGGATGAAGTTTCAGTTGCCAATTCAGCTGCAGAGACAGGGTCACCTTTGTTGGCTACAAGAAGCAGCAAAAAGCTCCAGGAACCTCGACAAAATCCAATGACCTCTGAAGATGTAAATGATGGGAAGAAGATCAATGAAGATGACCGATTTGACACGGCCAGTGGACTGTCTAATCCTGGATACGGTGGCTCTGAGGTTGATTCTAGATATGGTGGCTCTGAGGTTGATTCTATGGACTTTAGCTACCTTGACCCGCCTGTGGCTCCTCAGCGTGTCTATCATTCTGAGCGGATCCCCAGGGAACAAGCAGAATTGAACCGTTTATCAAAATCTGGTGATTCTTATGGTTCCCAGTTTATGGTAACTCAAGCACAGTCAGATCACTCACTACCAATCACGGACTCTTTGGATAAATTGCATGGTGAGAATGTCCCCTTGCAGTCTGAGCAGTCTGTGCAGCCTGGCTTACCTTCAAAACTATTGCACGTTGAAGATGGACTGGCACAATTTGGAAAGTATAAAGAATTTGCTGAAAATATTAGTAAAATGAGTTCTGATGCTTATCATGAGGGGCTTGAGTCAAAGGTACAAAAATCGGATCAGGAAATGGGCCGGCCAAAAGATAACTACAAAGACCCCAGTAACAAAGATAAAGAAGCGGCAGTGCTGACTCAACAAACTGCTGATCCGGAAACATTTGGGAAGCTTACACATGATTCTGCTTCAGTTCCACCAGAATTTAAATGGTCTGAGATTGCTGGCGGTAAGGACAATGAGAATCATGCCAAGGGTCATGGACAACCATTGGCTAGGGCAGAGAACCCCAGAGGTGTTGCTCATGGGGAGTCTGCTGCTGGTGCTGGCACTCCTGAGCAGGGAGACATTCTCATTGATATTAATGACCGCTTTCCGCGTGATTTCCTGTCTGATATATTTTCCAAAGCTACAATCTCAGGGGATCTTTCTGACCTTCCTCCACTTCCTGGCGATGGTACTGGCTTGAGCTTGAACATGGAGAATCCCGAGCCTAAGCATTGGTCATATTTCCGAAATTTGGCTCAGAATGAATTTGTAAGAAAAGATGTTTCCCTTATGGATCAGGACCATCTGGGTTTCTCATCCCCACCGACCGATATTGGAGCAGAGACTCCAGTAGATTACAGCTTTCCACCTTTGAAGTCTGATGGAGTTGTTTTTGGTCACACTGACTCCCAAATAAATTTTGATGAAGATATTCGGCAAGGGTTGCCTGGTGTAGCTGGGCCAAATGCCGTGAATTTAGGTTCAGTTTACAATCATACGCCACTCAAGGGAATTGAAAGTGAGCAGCTGGATGGGGTAAATCATGGAGTAAGAGAATCAGAGTATGAGGTATTTCTGCTGTATCTTTTACTAGTAAATCAGACTGTTCTCAACTTATCATATTGATTGCCTCTGACCAATTTTCGATTGCTCTTTCTTGCAGAATGGTGAGCTAAATGTTCAGAACACAGGTGTACCTCTTGTCGATCTTTCTCTGGAAGAATTTGATATTACTACTTTGCAGGTATGATAGTTTATTTATTACAATTTCTATCTGCATTACGGAGGCGTTAACTAGTGCTCTTCTCTGTAACCTATCAATAAACTATATGGATCTGTTTTTCTTTTCTTTCTGTTCTTCCAAGCATAAGAATTTTTGGTATTCTTGTTCAATTAAAGTCAAGGAATTATTTGAGTAAAACTAGTAGTACTTGGGTTGCATTTGGAAGCAAAATTTTACCTTTCCATCATAGAATTCTGCCTGCACAGCCTGCTTATTAGCGGTGTTGCCACTCCCACCATGTTCCTTTTCTGTAATTCTGTGTTATGGAAACCACCAATCACTCGAACATCAGAATATATGGTATCATACTTCCCTAACTACCATGGCACTGCCATTACTAACTTACAGTTTAATCTCTTCATACCATTTCTGGCATCTTGCCAACTCTTATTTTACAACTGTTAAACCTAAATGACTTCCCAATAGACTATCTTGCATCCAAGCTCTGCCTTGTGTGTATGCTACATGAATCCTGGTTATTTTTTTACTTTGATTTGTTTAGTAGAAGCTTCATTTTGATGCTAATATCAAACATCCCAACTTTTGCACAGCAAAATTTGTTGATGGAACATCTTGCCATTTTCATTATGTAGTGTCAGACATAAGTTTATTCCTAATTGTTATCATCCGTACCTTCTTCAGTTGATGCAAATTGGAGATGTTTGAAGTCTGTTGATTCTCTTGTTGGCCATGTATGTATTTCATTGCAGATCATAGAGAATGAAGATCTTGAAGAGCTTAGGGAATTGGGTTCTGGCACATTTGGAACTGTTTATCATGGAAAGTGGAGGGGAACAGATGTGGCCATTAAACGAATAAAAAAGAGCTGTTTCACGGGGCGTTCATCAGAGCAAGAAAGACTGGTGAGTAGAACACAGAGTTTTCTTGTTCAATAGTTCACTAAGCTAGAGGTTAGAGTGAGTCATGTCAGGTGAATATGTTTTTCCAGTCCAAGGTGAAGAATATTTATATTGTGATACTAAGCAAGTTGGAATCGAAGGCTATAAACAATCCATCGATTCAAATTTAGATGGCTGTGATCCCTCCATCGTCTAGTCTGGTAGTGATCGTTATTTCAGATATTTACTGTAACCTCTCATGGCTGGTGGAGGGTGGCATTCACCTACAGCATTGTGCTCATTAACTTGTCATTGTGTGACATATCAATAACAATAACCATTGATCCTCTTCCTTCTCTCTCTCTCTCCCCCCCCCCCCCCCCCCCCCCCCAAAAAAAAAAAAAATCTGGTTCAGACTAATGAGTTCTGGCGCGAAGCTGAAATTCTTTCGAAGCTTCACCATCCGAATGTGGTGGCGTTTTATGGTGTTGTTCAGAATGGACCAGGAGGAACACTAGCCACGGTGACAGAGTTCATGGTGAATGGCTCACTGAGGCATGTTTTACTTAGCAAGGAAAGGTAACATCGCTCTCTTTAGTTATGTCAATGATGTAAACCTTAGCAGTGTCCAGGCACTCCAACCTTCACCTTATGTTGGTTTTATGAACTCCCAGACATCTTGATCGTCGTAAGCGGCTCATTATTGCGATGGATGCAGCATTTGGAATGGAATACCTACATTCAAAAAACATAGTGCACTTTGATTTGAAATGCGACAATTTACTTGTAAATTTGAAAGACCCTCAACGACCCATTTGCAAGGTATTTGTATAATTCTTCTTGTCTATATAAGATTTTATACTTGAGCAGGAATTCATGATAGAATCTTGCTTTTATATGGGCCTTTTTTATCGTCCTTTCTTCATTGCCAAACAGTTATTATGTTCCAAATCAAACATCGTATTTAGCAGAGAATTATGTAATTTGCAGGTAGGAGACTTTGGCTTGTCAAAAATCAAAAGAAACACCTTGGTTACTGGTGGTGTTAGGGGAACCCTACCATGGATGGCTCCGGAGCTTCTTAATGGTAGCAGCAGTAAGGTTTCTGAAAAGGTATGATGCTACAATTCATATCTAATGCTTACTGGCAGAAAAAGAATGTTACTGCCGCACAGTTTCTGCTGATTATTTTTTTCCCCACACGTTGATGCGATGTCATAGAGCCACTTTATGCCTGTTGACAGGTTGATGTATTCTCCTTTGGTATTGTCTTATGGGAGATTCTAACTGGTGAGGAGCCTTATGCCAACATGCATTACGGAGCAATCATAGGTGCGTACTAAGCTCTCTCCTCACGATGTCTAACTGGGCTTCAGTCCGATATTCAAGCACATCTAATATCTTGTTAATTAGTCCTGCTGGCTTTGCATGTGTCATTGCTCACCTGCTGACTTTTTGTGTATGGAGTCGAGAATAGAGACAGAAACCGGAAATTGTACTGACACTTTGTTGCTTGCAGGAGGCATTGTGAACAACACATTGAGGCCACATGTGCCACCCTATTGTGATCCTGAATGGGAGTTGCTGATGGAGCAATGCTGGGCCGCCGATCCTGTTGCTCGCCCATCGTTTACCGAAATAACCAAACGCTTGCAGGTGATGACTGCAGCTTGCCGACCTACCAAACCACAGGTTCAACCACAGAACCAGGTCCCCAAGTAGCAGGGTTCCACGATGATCCCCTCGTTCAATCTTGGCTTAGCACGAGAGCCGATTACAAGAAATTATTTATACTCCGTATAGGTTGTGTGTATTATATGACGACTGGGGAGAAGAAGGGCTCCCAGTGTAATTGTGGAACGAACTTTTTTACAGAACGGAATGATTGTGTATTTAGGTGCATAAAAGGGAAGAACTGGGTTTTTATGTAAATCTTTTATTTGTGTTCATAGTGATGCACGAACTTTTATTTTTCAAATTTCAATGAAATGAATGAAAAAAAAAAAAAAAAAAGCTGTGAAAGGCAATTGTTTCATGATCATTTGCTCGTCTATTTTATTACATTCTGAAACGTCTACCAAACAAAAACGTGTGTTAAAATGTATGTTAAAAACGTGTCTCCATCCTAATCCATATATATGTATTTATACTGTGTGTATATATATATATATATGTATATGTGACAAAAAATATATATATTTATGTTGTATATATTTATATATACCATCTTTGGAATGTGGAATCTGCTAGTCGAAGAGAGAAAATAGTGAATTCTCACATTTACATTTTTATAGGAGAGGAACTAATATCTACGTCTCCCGAAGTTATAAGGTGGAATTTAAACGTGATTGTTACATCTCAAATTTGCATCTTAATCAGACCATAATTGTGTTGTAAAATATATTCTCAACCAGACAAAAAAAGAGTGAAAATTTCCTACTCCAACATTTTAACATGTTAAAGTTGCGAGATTTTGTGCTCTAATTCACCTCTTTGAAAATCATCTTTCTCAAAATCGCTTGTATGAAAAACATAAAAAGCAAATCACTTTCATGTCATCAATAAATACGTGTGGACTTGGGGACATCAGGCAAGCGTTGTGTGAAACTATTGTCTCCATGTTAGGATTAGGGTTTTGAAGGATATGCTAGGTCATGACATCCCTTGGCGCCACGCCAACCAATTTTAACTTGAATCATCATTTGTTTAAGAGTAATCCATCTCTTAATTCTTTCTTTTCTTTTTTTTTTTGAGGTTAAACTTGAGTAAGGTTTCGTTGTTGAGAATTAAGTTCGAAAAAACTTATACGTGAGAGTAGAAAAAAAAAAATCAACCAGCTTCTGATTTCTTGATAGTTGTCTCCACTTAGTTGAAGGAGATATCAAGTTCGTTTCACTAAATGCAATGACGGTATACATTTTTCTTGAATCTAATAGCTAGGTACGGCTAATCCTATTGTGGTAACGTAACTTTGATGTGAGTTCGTTATGTCGTTATATTTCGACACTTTGTAACTGGTATTATAATAGAATGTTAATCATGTTTAAACATGTGAGATGAAGTTTGAAATGTAAATTTCTTTTGTACCCAGCGAAGTTGACACCTTTTGTTTTTGCCAACAAAACTGAGACTACATAGCAAACGTGACGAAAATGGAACTAAATCATACTTTTTATTTCATATTTATGCCCTTGTATAAATGCGATATTGACAACCATGTCCATTCATCAAGAGATAATGAAGCTCTTTGACAGTAGCAGGCTAGCAGTTGCGATACTTGCGTATTCTCCTTGTCAAAATTGCTAAAGGTAAGCTCTTTCTCTCACGTACGCATAACTGTGAATTGGGTTGTTGTTTTGCTGGTGCACGCCGAGTGTTTGAGGGAAAGCCTCAGAGAACACATCAACTTTCAAATGTCAATTTAATGGTTTCTGTAGATTCAACAGTCCCAAAGAAATCTACCACCGAGTGAGATGGGCTGAAATTTGGGATTTGGGGTGTGAAAGTAACAACATTTGCATTAACTTTGGCCTCCAACCAAGAACAAATACGCTTTGCATTCGGGTGGGGAATGGGGATGTTGTTCCAACCCGGAAAGGATTTCCCTTTTGGTAGAATACCCATGTTTTTTCTTTAGCAATTTTTCTCAAGTGGTATATATTGGCTTTGTAATGGAAGCATGATTATTGGGTACTTGGTTTTACCAGGAGACTGCAGAATCATATTAATATTAGTGAGATGTTCCAGAATCCTCCAACAGTATCCTCTGCTTTGTGGGATCCATATCCGAAAGGTGATCGTGTTCTTCTTTCATCTTTGATCTTCAAGGTTGGATTTTTAGAAACAAGTTTATGGATAACATGTGTTGGTTTTGCTCAACTTTTGTAGGTGCTTGCCTCTGTTCCGTTGAGTTCAAGTTGCCTCAGTTATCAGCTGCAAGATCGTACAGTCTTGGGTTGAAGGTTTGATTCTCTCTTTTATTTTCCTTTTGGTCTTGTTTGTTTGTTGCTTTTTGTGGAACTGTACTACAAATATGCATAATAGATCTGGCGAATTATTATGCACAAATTCTTATCCGGCCAGTTCTGCCATGACCTTTTTTGTTTGAGCTTGGTTTGTACAAGTTCATACGAGAGCGAGCAAACCACTCCTATTCATAATTATGAAAAATTTGAGGGCTATTATTTATATATTATATTATTAGACCTACACAATGTTGGTTCCGATTTATCGGTCATCTAAGTGGTATATAACTTAGTCAACGGTACCAGTCAGTTTTGCATCTGCAGGCAGCCATTGATAAATTCATCCAAAAGTCTTTAAAATTCATTGTGGACTATGGAAATACCTTGAAACCTCTGAGTAGTAAATTACTAATATGATTTTAGGAGATTAGCATTTGTCCTTCACCATGATGTGGTGCACTGCAGCAAAAACTGGAGTGTAGTGGATGATCATATGTAACTCCTGGAAATGGTTAAAAATGTTTGTGTACTGTACATTTTTCATGGAATTTTCTTGGGGTTCACAACTTCGTGATTCTCATTTATGGTAGTTGGTAACCCACAACCGAGTTATAATTGTTTCCTTGTGAGTCTGCAATTGAAATTTACAACAAAGTAGATACATATAAAGTACAAGGGATCAAAAAATTACAATAATATTGCTCCTGGAGTAGCTGGAGTGGTTGAGAAACATTGTGCTTCTCGCAACTAATTAATTAGTTTCTTACATGTGTCCTAGTGGTATTACTGTGATTTGAGAATGTCTGAGGCTAATTTTACTGTAATTGATGACAGTACAGGTGCTTTGAGAATATCTTCTTATTTGTAACTAGATATTATACTCGTGAGTTCGAGTCTCATCCTTAAATCTCACACTGAACTTTTATTCAAATGCAGTTTGAGCATGGAAAACTTCATAAAGGAGGAAGTATATTTGGAACTATCTTTGCTGCCAGTAGGAAGACCAGAGTAGAACCAACTTCTAGGAAGCGAGAAGCATATCCCCAGAATGTGGATCTTCCACCTGTACTACCTAAGAATAAGAAGAAACCGTATCCTATTCCCTTAAAGAAGATCAAGCAGTTCGCAAAGGAGGACAAGAAACTTGCAGAATTGGGTATAGAGAAGCCCCTTGAACCTCCAAAAAATGGATTACTTGCCACTGATCTGATTCCTGTTGCTTGCCAAGTACTAGATTCCTGGAAAGTTTTAATTAAAGGCATTGCGCAGCTGTTGCACATCATTCCTGTATACGGATGCACGTAAGTATGCTTTATTTATATGGGTGTCCATCTTTCAGGTTGTATATAGCTTTGTACTAACCTTTTAACAATCTACTTGTCAAAAAAAAACTTTTAGCAATCTAGGTTTTAAATTGGAATATTAAATTGGTTTTGTTCTTTTACAGTGAATGCTCTGAGGTTCATGTAAGCCACCCTGGTCATCACATACAGGACTGTCTTGGTTCAACCAGTGCTAAACGCCGAAGCTTCCACTCCTGGATCAAGGGTTCCATCAATGATGTACTTGTACCCATCGAGGCATATCATCTCTTTGACCCTTTTGGTCGACGCATTAAGCATGAAACTAGATTTCAATACGACAGGATTCCAGCTGTTGTGGAGCTGTGCATCCAAGCTGGTGTTGAGATCCCTGAGTACCCTTCACGTCGAAGGACCAAACCCATCCGGATGATTGGAAGGAAAGTGATAGATCGAGGTGGATTGCTTGAGGAGCCTCAACCAGGGTGCTCTGCAGATCCATCTTCCCTTATTGATCTCGACACACATGGGGCTTGTGAGCGGTTTCCACCTCCACTGCCAGTGGATATTCCCAGGATTGCACAGGAGACAATGGACGCATATGAAACTGTTAGATTGGGGGTGACAAGGCTGATGAAGAAATACACTGTGAAGGCATGCGGGTATTGCTCCGAGGTTCACGTGGGACCTTGGGGTCACAATGCAAAGCTTTGTGGGGAATTCAAGCACCAATGGAGGGATGGGAAGCATGGCTGGCAGGATGCTAGCGTGGACGAGGTTTTCCCTCCAAATTATGTATGGCACGTCGAAGACCCCAAAGGGCCTCCACTGAAGGGCGGTGCACTCAAGAAGTTCTATGGGAAGGCTCCGGCAGTGGTAGAGGTTTGCTTGCAGGCAGGTGCACAGATCCCTGAGAAATATAAACCCATGATGAGGCTTGACATTGTAGTCCCTGAAAGTGAGGAGGCACAATTAGTTGCCTGAGGATTAAGTTCCTAATGAGTTGTATACGTACCTTGAGTTCTAAATATGCTAATACATGTATATGAACTTTTTTTTTGTTACATTTGGATGGTTTCGAACCCTGGACCTGTTCTAGACCTATCACATCACCCCCTCTTCATCACTTTGGGCATATTATTTCTTTGATTCTTTCATAGGTCTAGTCAGCCAAAATCCTCGTTTTGCATCCATGGTACAAAGTGTGTTTTTTTTATCAATGAGGAAGGGGAGTTCAAACTTTAAATCTGGTCCCACATCAATTTACTAATTAGCAAGTCAAATGAACATCAGATTGATTTTGACATTAATTTTCAACTCCGATTGTCACATTACAATAAATAAATACTAGAAAATGTGCTCGCGTTTTGCTGCGGGTTTTGAAACCATTATCCACAACATGCATGAATAATTTCCATAGAAAGTAACTAAAAAGATGGTCTAGTACCTAAGAACCAATGAAGTGAAACTCTGCTTGCTATATATGGATATGCATGCTATAAGAAACCATTCATTTGTAGATTGTATTGTGCCATCAATATTATACTCTTAGTTTCAAGTAATCAACCTACTACATGGGGGAAAAACACATAAAAGGAAAAGTAGAAAAGTAGAGACACAATACATAAGCATCCCATCGGAGTCCTACCTCTATTAGAATGATGGTACAAACATACCGTAAGAATAATATTTTTGGATATTTGGTGATTAACTTGGTTCGAATTAATGGACACTGAAAAAGAAACATGCATGCATGCATGACACACTATTATTGGTCCAATGATGCGTTTGCGTACGTACGAGTACTCTCATGTACCTATATATGCACACATTATATATATATGAGTAAACTGTCGATTTACCCTCTGAATTTTCACCTAACTTTCGATTTTCCCCCAGAACTTTGCTATTGGAAAATTAAGGACTCAAACTAATTTTTTTTAGCCGATTTGCCCCCCTACCGTTAGTTTTTCATATATTCCATCCATATTTTTGTTAAGTGAGATCATGTGCACAACATGTGAGGGTAGTTAAGTCATTTCACTCTTAAAAATGATTAAAAAGTTGAAAATAAATAAAAAAACAAAACTTTCCCTCTATTTTTTCCCGCTAATTCCTATCCTCAATTTTATTTTTCCTTCTCATTCCTATGCATGAGAAATGACATATGGTGTTATTGTCTTCATAAGTAGCTAAGTTAGTCTTTTTCTTGAAGCATGTACTACCATTTTTATTTTCTCTAACAAATTAATAATTTTCCAAATGCTCATGATGTTATTGTCTCCAAAGCAGTGCATTAATATAAGAAGCATGTTCATAATACTCATAAAAAATGCTCAAGATAATTACATACTTTTCATAATGTCATAATAATCCCAATACAATTCCACAAAATGATCTTTAAGAAGTTGGAAAACATAACACCCTCAACCTTACTCAGCCATAATGAAAATAGGTTTAGGTACAAGATTCCAACCAAACGAGGAAGGCCATGGAAAGTGTAGTTGATCTCCACGTGTCATGTGCGTTTCAAGCATAATGTTTGTGCTCTTGTTTTGATAACTAAAACCTTATTTTGCTTGTGTTTGGTTAAGTGGAATGCCCATATTTTGTAATCGAGATTCTATGGGTTATATACCTTATGGATGGTAAAATCTCTTATGTTTTCCAACTTCTTAAGGATCATTTTGTGGAATTGTATTGGGATTATTACGACATTATGAAAAATATGTAATTATCTTGAGCATTTTTTATGACTAATATGAACATGTTTCTTATATTAATACACTGCTTTGGAGACAATAACACCGTGAACATTTGTCAAATTATTAATTTGTTAGAGAAAATAAAAATGGTAGTATATGCTTCAAGAAAAAGACTAACTTAGCTACTTATGAAGACAATAACACCATATATCATTTCTCATGCATAGGAATGAGAGGGAAAAAAAAATTGAGTATAGGAATTAGCAGGAAAAAATAGAGGGAAAGTTTTGTTTTTTTATCTATATTTAGTTTTTTAATCATTTTTAAGAGTGAAATGATTTAACTACCCTCATATGTTGTGCACATGGTCTCACTTAACAGAAATATGGATGAAATATATGAAAAACTAACAGTAGGGGGCAAATCGGCTAAAAAGATTAGTTTGAGTCCTTAATTTTCCAATAGAAAAGTTCAGGGGGGAAATCGAAAGCTAGGTGAAAGTTCAGGGGGTAAATCGACAGTTTACTATATATAGAATTTCATCATCAAGGATGCCTGCGAGCTCCATTGGTTCTTTTATCAACTGTCAATAGACAAAATTGTAAGTTTCAAGTTAAGTTTTCAATAAAACTTATTTTCAAATATGTCTGCATCATTAATTTTAATTCATTATTTTCATTACGAAGAATATTTTCACCACCATTGACTTTGATTCTCTTACTTCTAGACAATTCATTGAGTTTCTCAAGTTCAAGGTAAACATCGATCGATCAATCATTTATTCAATTCTTTCTTTGTGTTTATGGCCTTTGGTTTGATATCTGCACACCTCCTCATCATAATGACTGTAGTCTTGATTGTTGTCCTCATATTTCTTCCATGTTCAATAGAAGGTAAGCTTCCGCCCCCATTTGGTATCAGAGCCAAGTGAGTGGTAATTGCATTAGCATCTTCTTAATCTGCAAGTCAGGTTCATTTTTCAGTCTTTAGATTTACGGTTTAACTTATCTATCGGTCCTCTAAGTTGTTTATTATACTCCCCAACCAAACAGTAAGGTGTGTTCCAAACAATAAGTCCTTGGAGAGGCATGAGCGGATCGCATGAGCGGGGAAGGAGTTTAGTAGATACACGAGGAAGGTGAATCAGTATAAGTTTTCTGTATTTTGATTGCTTGATTTGTGAACTTTATGAGTAGATTATTTAGATCTAATTCAATGGCTAGCACTAGCTCTAGATCTAGTTTAGGTGCAATACCAGACATTGTTAATTAAGAACAAAAACTTGATTTTCAAATTGATGATAATGTAGACTTTGGAGATTGGAATATCCCCAGAGTTTCAAGTAAAAATATTTACAAAAAGAAATGGTCAGTAGCCTCATTTAGAAGTGAACACCATATTAAAATTGTAGAAAAAGCTTATGCTCTTAGTAAAGAGCAAAAACTTGCCAATTGTTCTCTTCGGAACAAATTAAAACACATAGAAAAGGTGGTCATAATTACATCCATATTGGCTTAGTTCAAATAGCAATAAAACCATTAACGCATAGAGGCCTTAATACCTCTATTTTATTGTGTCTCTGAGATGCTAGATTCACTAACTTTAGTGATAGCATACTTGGAATGTTCGAATCCAGTCTTTATAATGGACCTATCCATTTTGATTGTTTCCCAGATCTCACCATAAGTCTTTCAGATCCACATATGCTGAAAGCACTCACTCTAAATATCAAAACTTTAGGATATCAGGTCCTTGAAGGAACACAGCCCTTGGCATTAATATAACGAGTGTACTACAAAGTCATTAGTACAAACATGAATTTCCAAGCTTTAACTAAGAGTCTTAGAGACCATACACTCTTAATCCAAACCAACGAAGAAAATGCAAATATTAAAGTTCCCAGAACCATTAGGTGGTCAGATATCAGTCTACCTTCAGATTGGTGTTTGATTAATGAAAGCAAGCCAGTAGCCATCCAAAACAGTCTAGTCAATTTAGACAACATAGAACAATATTTTGACGGAACTGTCAAAATCAATTTTGATCGTCCAGCCAGAAAATCATGTGAGTTTACCCATTTGCATAGATCATTTGCTCCTAGCAGAAATTCTTTTGCTGGATCCATGCCAAACGATAGGATGGGTCAAGATCAAGAGTTAATTAATTCATTAGCTAATAAGAAATTAAAATCAGTAGAAACCAGTTCATCTGTCACTCAGCAAGAGTTAATTAATGACTTAATTAATATCAAGCTAAAGTTAGTCGAAACGACTTCTCAAGTCACACATCCTAGGTACCAACCTTATACCCAGGATCAAGGAGAACAAACTTCTCCAACAGAATCTGATTTCGAAGCAGGTCAGACTAACCATCAACTTTTAGTTTTAAATAAACCTTTCAAAAGAAACAAGAAACGTCTCAGTGCTGATATTGAGGCTGAAGAGAATATTCCCAGAAGGAATATTTTCAGAAATAAATATAATCAAGATGAAAAATTGGAAATTTACCATAAATGGATTAATTTCATGGAAACCCACAGATTTGAAGTATTTTTCTTCGATTATGTTGGAAAGTATTACCAGTCTAAAAAGAAATTAAAGGTAATAACCAAAGAAAATTGGCTTAAAGAAGACAAGACTATTATCTCCTCCAGTCATCCTCCACAAGAAACAATTCTAATCACAATTGCCAATACGCAAATCTCAGCTACTCCTTGTAAACTTCCCAAGAAAGATGCAAAAGTAAAACTAGTCATTGAACAAAATAATTTCACCAATCAAAGTCTTCATACCATAGGAAAACAATTAGATAAAATTGAAACAAAAATTGATGAAATTTCCTAACCAAAATCCATAATCAGGGAAAAACCCTGGTTAATTTCCCAGAATCTTCTTCAAAGGCAATAGCCTTGAAGGCAACTTCCACAAGTCAAAAAATTGACCAAATGTTATCAGAATTAAAACAAGAAAAGACAATTCATGTCTTACAACATCCTGATGATTCTCAATTAGAAACATCTCCAACTTCCTCTGAATCAGAAGATGATTCAGATTCCATTCGAAAAGTTGAACAAGCTTTTCAAAACCTTGAACTTAAAATAATCACCAATAGGCAAGTCAACCCAACATCTCTTACCAAAAATTGGTATCCTAGGCCAACACCCCCGGATATCCAGTTTGAGGAAAGAAATATTCAAAACCAATTCTCAGTCTCTTATGATAAACTCTATGAATGGAATATAGATGGTTTGTCAGAACAAGAACTTCTTAATAAACTCCAACATATCTCTATGGTTGCTGATAGCTATATTACCAATCATAATCTTAGCCAATCACAAGTTGTCGACCTTTTGGTCATTGGATTTACAGGAATGCTCCATTTCTGGTGGGAGAAACATCTCACAGAATAGTCCAGAAATGAAATAAAAAATGCTGTTAAAAAAGATGAAGAAGGAATACCTATTTTTGATGAACATATGGGACAAGGTGTCCCAGACGCAGTTAACACATTGCTTTTTACAATCATAGAACATTTCATAGGAACACCTAGTAATGTCACTTCTAGAATTCATGATCAACTCAACAATCTGAGATGTCTTACTGTAAGCGACTTTAGATGGTACAAAGATGTGTTCATGTTTAGAGTCATGCTTAGAGAAGACAGTACTCAACCATTTTGGAAAGAAAAATTTATAAATGGATTACCAAATCTTTTTGCACACAAAATTAGAAGTGCCTTCGTAAATGAAGAAGGTATCATACCATATCATACCCTTACTTATGGAAATATAATTAATATTATCCAAAAGGAAGGATTGAAAATGTGTATCAATATGAAAATTTTAAAACAAATTAATAAAGACAAATCCATAGCCAAGTATGAGCTAGGAACATTTTGTGAACAATACGGATTACCTTCTATTGTTCCCTCCAACAAAAAAAAAAAAATTCTCAAGTCTATCACAAGTACTCCAATAAGTTCTCAAGTAGACAATACCCCAAATCCAACAAATACAAATCCAAAAATAAACTTTTGAAGCCAATGAATTCTATGAAAAACCCAAATCCAACAAGTGGAAGAGAAAACCCTCTAGAAAAATCCACTCCAAAAATCCAAAACAAAAAGGAAATTGTTACAAATGTGGCAAATATGGCCATTATGCCAATGAATGCTGTGTTAAAAAAAAAAACAATCAATCAATTAAAGATCTCTGAAGAAGAGAAACTTCAGTTAATCCAAGTCTTAGATCTTAAGGACACAGACCATAGTCAATCAGAAGATGATTTGGAATTATCCTCCTTTGATAATAGTTCCTCAACCAATCTTTCATCTCCCGATATGAAGCTAGGATGTACCGATGCTTGTTGTAACAAAATTTCAATCCTTAATAAATAGAAGAACAAGAAGATCTTCTTATCGAACTAATAAGTAAAGTCGATGACCTTGAACTTAAATCTTTCTATCTAAAGAAACTAAAGAAATTAGTTTCTTCAGATGAATCTGGCACTAGCCAACCCCAACCAACTCCAAAAATCTCTCTTAGCACAACCTTGGAAAGGTTCAATAAGACTAAGAAAGAAATTACAATCAAAGACCTTCAACATGAAGTTAATAAAATCAAAGACGAAATTAAGTTTTTAAAGTCTGAAAACCTAGAAATTTGTACACATCTTAATAGAGTTCAGACTCAAACACTTGTTAATAACAATAATGGATAACATGATGATTCTTCTTCAAGTCATAATTCAGACTCCTAGACTGAAGAAAAAGATTTAATCTTAAGGTCTTTTAGACAAGATAAGAATCCATAAATGGTATTCTAAAATCAAAATAATAATTGATGATTTTCATTTCGAAACCATTGCTTTGATTGATTCGGGCGCAGACTTGAATTGTATTCAAGAAGGGTTAATTCTTACTAAGTACTTTTATAAGTCAAACGAAATACTTAGTGCTACAAACCAATCACCAATGCAACTAAATTTTGAGATCCAAAAGTGCATGTTTGCCAAAATGATATTTGTTTCAAAACCTCATTTGTTTTAATCAAGAACATTTCTGATCCAGTTATTTTAGGTCTCCCTTTTATGGCACTAATATATCCTTTTAGGATTCATCATAATAGGATTAGCACCCATGTCTTAGGACAGAAAGTCATATTTGAGTTCTGTAAGGAAATAGATCTCAGAAAATTAAAACATCTCCAAAAGGATAACATATCGCGATCCATCAATTTAATCAATCATAAAACACAACAAATTAAATAAGAAATTAATCACAAAAGGATTGAGGAACAGCTAACAAATAAATCTTTGTTAGAAAACATTAATATTTCAAATGAAACTTGTTAATGATATCTGTTCAGATATTCCCATTGCCTTTTGGCACTGAAAATAACACATTGTTAAACTTCCTTATATCAAGGAGTTTAATGAATCAAAAATCCCAACCAAAGCCAGACCCATCCAAATGAGTCAAGAAGTTATGGAATTCTGTAAAAAAGAAATCCAAGAGCTTCTTAATAAAGGTATCATTAGGAAAAGCAAGTCTCTATGGTCATGCTCTGCATTTTATATTTAAAAGAATGCAGAATTAGAAAGAGGAACTCCTAGATTAGTTATTAACTACAAACCATTGAATGAAGTTTAGGAATGGATTTGATATCCAATCCCCAACAAAAAAAGATTTGATAAAGAGACTTTCTCGAGCAGTTATTTTTTCAAAATTTGATATAAAATCAGGCTTTTGGCAAATTCAGGTTCATGAAAATGAAAAATACAAAACAACTTTTGTAACTTCTTTTGGACATTATAAATGGAATGCAATGCCTTTCGGCCTCAAAAATGCTCCAAGTGAATTTTAAAATATTATGAATGAGATTTTTAATCAATATAGCCCTTTTTCAATTGTTTATATTGATGATGTTCTTATTTATTCAAAGTCAATAGATGAACATTGGAAACATTTGCATTTGTTTGTTAGAATCATTAAGTCCAATGGATTAGTTGTCTCTGCATCAAAGATTACATTGTTTCAAACTAATATTAGATTTTTAGGATACAATATCCATCAGTCAACCATTCAACCAATAGATAGAGTTATTCAATTTGCAGATAAATTTCCTGATGAAATTATTGACAAAACTCAATTATAGAGATTTTTAGGTTCTTTGAATTATGTTGTTGAATTTTATCCTCATCTTCGTCAGCAATGCAAACCATTATTTGATCGTATTAAAGATAATCCTCTAGCACGGTCTACCATTCATACTTCTATTGTCAAACAGATTACATCACATGTCAAGACTTTGCCATGCCTTGGCATTCCAACTCCCAACTCATTCAAAATAGTTGAAACTGATGCATCTGACATTGGTTATGGAGGTATCCTCAAACAATCAATTTCTTCTGGATCTCCTGAACAAATTGTTCGTTTCCATTCAGGAGTATGGAACTCTGCACAAAGTAATTATAGTACTATTAAGAAAGAGATATTATCTATAGTACTATGCATTAGCAAATTTCAAGATGATTTATTAAATCAAAAGTTTTTAATCAAAGTCGATTGTAAGTCTGCAAAACATGTTTTACAAAAAGATGTTCAAAACATTGTATCAAAACAGATTTTTGCATGATGGCAAACGATATTAAGTATTTTTTATTTTTACATTGAATACATTAAAGGCAGCCAAAATTGCATCCCCGATTTCCTAACAAGAGAATTTTTGTAAGGGAAGAATGACAGAAAAAAGCAATAGCCACAAAAAGGCTTCCAACCACATCACTACCACCAGTAACACAAGAATCAAGTCCAGATTCTTTATCGACATTAGCCATTACCAACAGATTCACTCCCTTAGGTTCCACCATAGGAAATTTCCGACCAAACTACTAAACCCCACGTCCCAATTATCAAACGACATTAGTCAGTCAATATAACCCATATTCAACTTCAACCCAGCCATTTTCATCATCCCAATCAACTAGTTATACTAAAACATCCCCATATGTCAATAAAACCCCAAAAGAGTATCTCTTCAGCATTCCTTTCAATATTTATCAAGAAAAAGCACCAGAAAAAATAGCCAAAACAGTTTTCGCTCCCAATTTTCATTACCAGCTAACTGAGTCTTATAAGACCCTCAAATATTATCAAGCCATTCTCAGTGAGACTGAATCCATTTCAATTAAACCTCTTTACAGCAAAACCCATGAAAACAAAATACTTTATCATTATTTATACATTGGAAAGTTTTTAACTGAATCCGAATGGGGACTCCCCCTTTATCAGACTAAACCCCTTCATACCCACCATGTTCTAATTCCTAATAACCATTATAATTACTTTAATTATATCCAAGCATGGACTAACATTTTTCTCCATCAAACAGAAGACTTTAGTCATTCATGGTTCATCAATTTTGACAAAACTTTCAGACTCAATTTTCCAGCATGGTTTCCCAAATGGTGGTCAGTTCATGGTCCAACAGCCAGCCTGCTACCAGAAGAACTCATGACAATCATTTCAAATGGTTTCCAACAGAAATTCGATAGAAGCAGATTCAACTATAGGATTACAATTTTACCATTGTTCATGGCCAAATACAAAGTTCCGTGGATAATGAAGTATGAAGTTGAAACAGGTGAAGTCTATAAACAAAGAGCAGTCAAGTGGTGGGATAAATTCAACCATCAAAAGATCATCAATCTGGTCCTCTCAGAATTTCCCGTCACTCCAGTCCAAGCCATTTCGGCATCATCCACTCAAGCTATTCCAACACAACCAAAAATGGCGTTGCCAATTATTCCAGAACAATCTTTATCAGACATTAGTCCGTCCTCATCTCTCAAAGGAACTACTAAATCTTCCAAATCAACAAGCTCGAAGAAGAAAGAAAAATCTTCCCAGCTCAAAGATTTAGCCCAGCAGCTACTGGCTGAAGCAGCTTTGCTCCATGATGAAGGTTCAGAATCAGACTCTTCGAATGCATCTTCTCAACAACCAGCTCATTTATCCAGCCAAAAAGCCAAGTGGGTCGATTATCAAGATTCCCAGGACCCGTTTGATTTGTAAATCAACCTACCCATGTGAACAAATAGTTTCTAGCATGTAATTCCAATAGGAAATGTGTCAGCTCCAGCACCGAAATCAGTAGCAATTATTAGCAATCATTCCAGACATATCACTATTCATGAATAGCAAAATCACTTTTACTATTCATCCATCATTTCAGCAGCAACAGCGTGATTCCACAGTAAAAGCATCATCATTCGCTAGCCTTTACAGCTTTTAACACATGCAAGCAAGCGCGATTCTTGGCCTCAATCATCTCATCCAATTTTATAAAACAAAACTCAAGCTTCATTCCAGAGGGGACTTTGTCCAAAGATTGAAACTTTTACACATTCTCATACCAGAACAGAAGCAATATTCAGTCCAGAATATCCCTGTCAAAAATTGTAAATACTTGTATTTTAATTTCATCATCAAGGATGCCTGCGAGCTCCATTGTTTCTTTTATCAATTGTCAATAGACAAAATTGTAAGTTTCAAGTTAAGTTTTCAATAAAACTTATTTTCAAATATATCTGCATCATTAATTTTAATTCATTATTTTCATTATGAAGAATATTTTCACCACCATTGACTTTGATTCACTTACTCCTAGACAATTCATTGAGTTTCTCAAGTTCAAGAGAAACACCGATCAATCATTTGTTTAATTCTTTCTTTGTGTTTATGGCCTTTGGTTTGATATCTGCACACCTCCTCATCATAATGACTGTAGTCTTGATTGTTACTATATATATATATATATGAAACCTTTAAGGGAACATATTTCTATTTTTTTTTTATAAAAATGGAAATTAATTGTGGAGTCCACACCACATCAAACTTTAACGATCCGAACCGTCTATTTTTCAAGTTGCACATCATAGAGTCCTTACAAAGTATTAACCAAATCGGAAATGTTTAAGACATCTAATTAAATTCAAAGAAATTAACGAATACTTTGTTATATAAGAAACAATAAAATTTTATCTTGATAATTAAATAGGCAAATGGTTTCAGATTGAATTGAATTTTGTAAGGATGATTTATGAAACGAGATTTACAAAATAGTCGATTCAGATCGTTGAAATTCGATGTAGAGTGGACCCCACACCTAATCCCTATTTTTTGAGAAAAAAATGAAAATCCCTTTGCATACAGGGCATATATATATGTATATGATTTGTTTGACAATGGATGTATGAATGGTAGACCATGCTGGGGGATTATCTTTGAGATGATCAAATAATGGTTTACATTGTTGACGAAGATGATGATAGAATTCAGATACATAATTTAGTGACCCAAGGAATCTTTGAAGTTGAGTTTTATCAGTAATCTGATCATGAAATTTATTAGCAAATTGGATGACTCTATCAATGGGTTGGATGGTAGATTCAGGAATATTATATCCTAAAAATCTAATGTTGGTCTGAAATAGCTTAATCTTAGATGCAGAAACGACTAATCCATTGGACTTAATTATCCTAGCAAACAAATGCAAATGTTTCCAGTGTTCATTTATTGATTTTGAGTAAATAAGAACATCATCAATATAAACAATTGAAAAATGACTGTATTGATTAAAAATCTCATTCATAATATTTTGAAATTCACTTGGATCATTCTTTAAGCCGAAAGACATTACATTCCATTCATAATGTTCAAAAGGAGTAACAAAAGTTATTTTGTATTTATCATTTTCGTGAATTTGAATTTGCCAAAAACCTGATTTCATATCAAATTTTGAAAAAATAATTGCTTGAGAAAGTCTCTTTATCAAATCTCTTCTTGAGTGTATTTATTTCTGAAAACATTCCTTCTTGGAATGTTCTCTTCAGCCTCAATATCAGCACTGAGACATTTTTTGTTTCTTTTAAAAGGTTTATTTAAAACTAAAAGTTGATGATTAATCTGACCTGCTTCGAAATCAGATTATGTTGGAGAAGTTTGTTCTCCTTGATTCTGGGTATGAGGTTGGTACCTAGGATGTGTGACTTGAGAGGTCGTTTTGACTGACTTTAGCTTGATGTTAATCAAATCATTGATTAATTCTTTACCGATGCTTGCTGTAATAAAATTTCAGTTCTCAACAAATAAGAAGAACAAGACGATATTCTTATAGAACTAATAAGTAAAGTATATGACCCTGAGCTTAAATCTTTCTATCTTAAGAAACTAAAGAAATTAGTTTCTTCTGAAGAACCTGGCACTAGCCAACCTCAACCAACTCAAAAAATCTCTCTTAGCACAACCTTGGAAAGGTTCAATAAGACTAAGAAAGAAATCACAATCAAAGACCTCCAATGTGAAGTTAATAAAATCAAACAAGAAATTAGGTTTCACCAATCAGAGTCTTCATATCAAAGGAAAACAATTAGATAAAATTGAAACTAAAATTGATAAACTTTCCCAGCCAAAATCCATAATCAGGGTAAAACCCCTGGTTAATTTTCCAGAATCTTCTTCAAAGGCAATAGCCTTGAAGGCAACTTCCACAAGTCAAAAAATTGACCAAATGTTATCAGAATTAAAACAAGAAAAGACAATTCATGTTTTACAACATCCTGATGATTCTCAACATGTTTTACAACATCATGATGATTCTCAATCAGAAACATCTCCAACTTCCTCTGAATCAGAAGATGATTCAGATTCCATTCGAAAAGTTGAACAAGCTTTTCAAAACCTTGAACTTAAAAGAATCACCAATAGGCAAGTCAACCCAACATCTCTTACCAAAAATTGGTATCCCAGGCCAACACCCCTGGATATCCAGTTTGAGGAAAGAAATATTCAAAACCAATTCTCAGTCTCTTATGATAAACTCTATGAATGAAATATAGATGGTTTGTCAGAACAAGAACTTCTCAATAAACTCTAACATATCTCTATGGTTGCTGATAGCTATATTACCAATCATAATCTCAGCCAATCACAAGTTGTCGACGTTTTGGTCACTAGATTTACATGAATGCTTCATTCTTGGTGGGAGAAACATATCACAGAACAATCCATAAATGAAATAAAAAATGCTGTTAAAAAGATGAAGAAGGAATACCTATTTTTATCATAGAACATTATTTTCATTATGAAGAATATTTTTATCATAACTGATTTTAATTGGCATAAATCTCTTATTCCTAGTCAATTCATTGAGTATCTCAAATTCAAGGTAAATATTGATCAATCGTTTGTTCAATTTTTCGTTTCTGTTTATAGCATTTGGTATGATCTCTGTAAGCCTAATGATCATAATGATTGTAGTCTTGATTGTTGTCCTCATAATTTCTACCATCGTCAATAGATGGTAAGCTTCCGCCTCCAGAAATGGTATTCTAAAATCAAAATAATAATTGATGACTTTCATTTTGAAACTATTGCTTTGATAGATTTGGGCGCAGACTTGAATTGTATTCAAGAAGGGTAGATTCCTACTAAGTACTTTCATAAGTCAAAAGAAATACTTAGTGCTGCTAACCAATCACCAATGCAATTAAATTTTGAGATTCCAAAAGCGCATGTCTGTCAAAATGATATTTGTTTTAAAACCTCATTTGTTTTAATCAAAAACATTTATGATCCAGTCATTTTAGGTCTCCTTTTTATGAATTATTTTGATTACATTCAAACCTGGACCAACATTTTCCTTCATCAAACAATAGAGTTTAGTCATTCATGGTTCATAACTTTTGATAAAAGTTTCAAACTAAATTTTCTAGCATAGTTTCCAAAATGGCGGTCTACTCACGGCCCAATAGCCAGTTTACTGCCAGATGATCCCATGCAAGTTTTATCAAATGGTTTCTAGAAAAGATTTGATCGCAGCCATTTCGACAACAGAATTTCACTTCTACTGTTGTTCATGGCAAAATACAAGGTCCCTTGGATCATGAAATGGAATTACGAAAGTGAAACAGGTGAAGTCTACCGTTCCAAGTGGGTTAAATTTGACTATCAAAAAATCATCAACTTGATTTCATCAGAATTTTCCATTATACTTGTCCCAATGGTATCTCCACCAACAACAAAGGCATTGCCAGAAATTCTGGAATAAACACAATCCTTATCAGACATTAGTCCTTCATCCTCTCTCGAAGGAAAGACTAAATCATCCAAATCATCCAAGACAACAAGTTCGAAGAAAAAAGAGAAATCCTCACAACTCAAAGAATTAGCAGACAAGCTTATGGCAGAAGTAGTTGTTTCTCTTCCTCAGAGATTTTCAATTGATTGATTGTCTTTTTGACACGGCATTCATTGACATAATGGCCATATTTGCCACACTTGTAGCAATTTCCTTTTTGTTTTGGATTTTTGGAGTGGATTTTTCCAGAGGGTTTCCTCTTCCACTTGTTGGTTTGGGTTTTTCATAAAACTTGTTGGTTTCAAAATGTTTATTTTTGGATCTGTATTTGGGATAATGTCTACCTGAGTATTTATTGGAGTACTTATGATAGACTCGTGATTTTCTCTTTTTGTTGGAAGGAGCAATATGAGGTAATCCATATTGTTCACAGAATGTTCCTAGCTTATACTTGGCTATAGATTTGTCTTTGTTAACTTGTTTTGAAATTTTCATATTGATACACATTTTCAAACCTTCCTTCTGGATAATATTAATTATATTTCCATAAGTAAGGGTATGCTATGGTATGATACCTTCTTCGTTAACTAAGACACTTCTAATTTTGTGTGCAAAAAGATTTGGTAATCCGTTTATAAATTTTTCTTTCCAAAATGGTTGATTACTGTCTTCTCTGAGCATGACTCTAGACATGAACACATCTTTGTACCATCTAAAGTCGCTTAGAGTAAGACATCTCAGATTGCTGAGTTGATCATGGATCCTGGAGGTGACATTACTAGGTGTTCCTATGAAATGTTCTATGGTTGTAAAAAGCAATGTGTGCTTTGCTGCACAATGAAGAAGAAGAGACAAGTTCCAACTCATCAGACGCTTCGTCCTAGCCAGTCAAATGGGCCGATTATCAAGATTCTCAAGACCCATTTGAAATTTGAATTTCAAAATGTAATAATTTGTAATCATTTAAATTTTACCCATGTAAATCGCACAGTAGCAGCCATGTGATTTTATCACTAAAAGCAGCATCAGCAGAAGTAGCAATCATTCCAACAAAAACTATTCATGAATAGTAAAATCACTTCTACTATTCATCCATCATTTCAGCAGCAATGGTGTGAATCCACAGTAAAAAGCATCATCATTTGCCAGCCTTTACAGCTTTTGGCACATGCAAGCAAGCGGGATTCCCAGCCTCAATCATCTCATCCAACTCTACAAAACCCAAGCTCAAGCTTCTTTCATAAGGGACTTTCGTCCATCATAACTGAGACTTCTGTGAATTCTCTGAAGAACAGAAGCCACCATTCAGTTCCATCCCATATCCAGCAAAATAATAAACATCTGTATTTTCATTTTTAATCAAGGATGCCTGCGAGCTCTTGGATTTCTTTTTTACAGAATTCTAGAACTTCTTGACTCATTTGAATGGGTCTGGCTTTGGTTGGGATTTTGGATTCATTAAACACCTTGATGTAAGGAAGTTTAACAATGTGCTATTTTTGATGCCAAAAGGCATTGGGAATATCTGAACAGATGTCATTAACAAGTTTCATTTGAAAATTATTAATGGCTTCTAACAAAGATTTATTTGTTAGCTGTTCTTCAATTCTTTTGTGATTAATTTCTTCCTTCAAGAAATTAATTTGTTGTGTTTTATGAGTGGTAACTTGATGGATCGCGATATGCTTGCTGTAATAAGATTTCTGTATTTTGTTTGATTGATTTGTGAACTTTATGAGTAGATTATTTAGATCTAATTCAATGGCTTGCACTAGCTCTAGATCTAGCTCTTCAGGATACCAAGTCCTTGAAGGAACATAGCCTTTGGCCTTAATATACAGAGTATATTATAAAGTTACTGGCACAAACATGAATTTCTAAGCTTTAACTAAGATTCCTAGAGACCACACACTTTTAATTCAAACCAATCAAGAAAATGCAAACATGAAAGTTCCCAGAACCATTAGGTGGTCAGATATCAGTCTACCTTCAGATTGATGTTATATATATATATATATAGCATGCAGTGGGTACTCTTGACTACGTACATACTCGAGGGCTGGACTACATCAGCAACTGCGTACAAACAATACTTTCAATAAGCGCCTTCTTCGCTCGCGTATGTCTGTTTGTTTTGAATCTATTTGGCTTCACTGCGTTCACTGTGTATTCTCTCTGATTTTATCAGTTGACGAAGATGACTGCGTTGCTGTTGAGCATGGCTGCGATTGCTGCGACGATGCTTCGTATCTGTCATTCTTTGAGGATCCGGAACCGGCGCCATTAATCAGGGAAATTAAGGAAACTGAGGAAGAGGACGTGATAATCTTTTGTGGCATAATTTTTTGTTTTGGATAACTTGCGTCGTGCCCCTTTGCGTTGTGGCCTCCGACACATTAATACATTTAGTTTCGTTTTGAGCAACTTTAATTTAAGGTTACCAACTACCAAGTAGGGGAAAAATCGAATTTTTATGTTTCATCTAATTAATTTGCTATGTCAAGTTTCAAATTTCAATGAAATTGTGATGAAAAATTCAGATTAATCTTCCAATAGGGATGTTTGATTTGTTTATTTATTCTTTCTTCATTGTGAATCATTTTCCTTATCAAAGAACGATATCATACGTGCGTGGTCACAAATATATAGAACAAGAAAAACGAAATACAAAGAGGGGGGACATACACCTTATCCCTTTTGAAAAAGAAAATATAGGAAAAAAGAAAAAGGGGGGGGGGGGTGCACAGACCATACCCCTCTTGAAAAAGAAAATACAAGAAAAAGATTGGGTGGACATATACCCAAACCCCTCTATAAACCTAAAAAGGTAAGAACCTGCAAGACAAGCTGCAAAACGAAAAAGGAAATCCAAAAGATTAGGTAAAAAAGGGAAATCACACATCAAGAAGGGGAGGCAAACCTGTAGGCTCGCATGCCTAAGAAATCTGAGTGCAGAAGAGGAAGAATCTCTATAGGAGGAGCGGAATGCCAAACAAGTGAAGATGAGAGAAGCCCTAAATTGGCTAATTTGTCAGCAGCAGCATTCCCTTCTCGAAATGTATGAGAGCAACAGAAACCATGTTTTGCAATCGAAGAATACAATTGTTCCAACGTGTCTGGAGTGACCAAGGAGGAGAGAAGGATCCAGAAGTGAAGCAAGATATCACGCTAGAATAGTCACTTTCAAGCCATAGATTTTGCCAACCCCGCGCGTGAGCCAATTCCACAGCAAGGATGACAGCATGGAGCTCTGCATAGAAAGAAGTGCAATGCCCCAAGCTTAGGGAGAAACCACCAAGAAACTAGCCCGCAGAATCTCGGAAAACCCCGCCACAAGCTGCAGGACCTGGGTTACCTTTAGCAAGGCCATCAGTATTAACCGGTGCGTGCAAATGGTTAATTAACTTAAATGACCGATGTGAGATCTTAATTAGGTATTTAACTTGTTACTTCGAAAAAATTGGCCAAAAAATATATCGGTGTGAAGGAGGTTTTTGATCCACAAGTTAAAGTAAACTGAAATGGATGACAACATGTAAGATTGAAGTGTTAAAAGTTTACAAGATTCTTCGTCCAGAAAAAAAAAAGAGTTTACAAGATTGATGCAGATGCTACACATAGAAAACCTGCCCGACATCCAAGAGACTCTCATGAGGAACGTTGAACATTACATTGTTTTCCCTACATACCCTCCTAAGAAATGCATATAGGTAGTCGATAGCGATCTTCTTCCATAGTTTCGATTCCCTCCCAGCTTTTACGACTGTATTTCCTAGTATGTGCACCACTCCTGCATTTCTACAGTTGTTCAAGAATTCTATCTCAGCAGCCTCGGCCTGCCTGCTTGCCGGAATGGAGGTCATGTTGTTTGCATGCAATGGAGAATCGTAAATCACGATCGAGTCCACTGATTCAATTGACAGGTCTACTTGATTGAAGTGATGTATATTACTGCTATTACTCAACTGGCCATCTCCTGATTGATTAGTTTGTTGGCCAAGTAAACTAGGTACATCAGAGTTTGGTGACGCCTCCATCAGGGACTCAAGCTGGACAAACATGAAAAGGTTGTGAAAGAGCTTGTTCTCCAAATCATCATCCTTTTTATGGTAGTCTTTATAACCACACCTTACAACACAACGAAACATATGGAAGTTCTTGGCTCCAATCCGCTTTATAAGGAACCGCTCATCTTCTGGGACTGTGATGACAGGAAGGTACTTCACGCAGACAAAGACAACAACAGAATGGATGGCGGGTAGGTTGGTGACAAAGTGAGAGAAGATCCGGGGAACTCCACTTGCTAGCTCAGTGTACACAAGGCCAATCCCAGGTACGCGAACCAGTCCTAAACTTGGACCAAGTCCAAGAATCCATGCCATTGAAACCTTACTGTGCATCTCAGTCTCGTAGCATTTAACTGTGCCATAATGCCAAACATACATGATGATAAAGAAGGCCGCTGCGATCACAAGAGGAACCCAGCCGCCTTGATTGACCTTGAGGAGTACAGCAGAAGAGTAAGTGCCCTCCACAACCAATGATGAGCCAGTGAAGATCAGGATAAGAATCCAATGGCAGCGCCACACTAGTATCATGACAAAAATCATAAGCAATGTGGTTACCAACATGACTACACAAACTGCCGTCCCTGTTGCAACACGTAAGATTATGTTAGTTGGTGCAATCTTAATCTCAACCAAGAAGCTTGGAATGAGATACGACAAGTAACAGTCAAAACAGAAGTTTGAGGAGAGAAAATTTTACCCTTTAATCCTAACTGCCATCATAGATTTCCTAATGCTATACAAAAGTTTCATAGAATTTGAAGATGGCATATAATATGGAGGAAAATTCTTTATTCACTAATGCTATGAAGTTATGTTTTAACATAGGAAGATACGTGCACAATAAAACAAGCGACATCTGGTTTAACTTACCACTGGCATTCCCTAGGTTGGTTTGATTTTTAAGCCCAGCTGTGACGGCAATGCACAGGATCATAACAATCCAATTAATTTCTGGAATATATATCTGGTGACGGTATTTCCTTGATGTATGCACAATTTTGACTCTTGGGAAGCAGCCTAGTGCATCTGCCTGCTTGATTAATGAAAAAGTTGCAGTTATGGCGGCTTGACTTGCAATGATAGCAGCTCCAGTTGCAACAATAAACACGGGCCAATATATGCTGTCTGCAAGAACGATTAATCAGAATCCTTCGGCAATGCATTACCATAAATACAGGGCATTCATGCCACTCTAACAATATATGTAAAGTTTAAAGGGCTTCCTTGAACAATAGACTTCTACTTCACGTGAAATTTGAGTATCATAGCACGTTCACGTTTCGAACAAAATACCGTACACTAGTTTTTCAAATGCGACATACTATCTTGTATCAGTATTCTGACCATACAAGTATTTACTTGGTATCAGTTTCGGCAACATGGAAACAATAAACACCTAAACCTAAATGTTTATGTTATATTTTATAGTTCAAGAAATCAAACAAACCTGGAATGGAATGATAAAAAGCACCGAACACGTTATTTGGATTTTTCATGAGGTATGCTGCTTGACCACAGTAGGCTAATAGAAGGCAAGGAAATACAACCACTGTGAAAGCAAGTTGTACGGATGGGACTGAGAAATGGGATAGGTCGGCAAAAAGTGCTTCAGTACCTGTAAGTGTTCACAACCAGTCTTCAGGGACCACGTCACAAACTTGATTGAATTTCATAAATAAAAAAGGATGGAATATCGAACTTTTACCTGTTATAGTGAGCATAAGACCTCCAAGGGATGTCCACCCAGTTTTTCCTCCCTTCTTAAAAAATCGATTTACATATATAGGTGAAAAGGCTTTTAAAATCCTTCTATCATACTTCCAAATATTGAACATGCCAATTCCTCCAGTTACGAGAAACCAAAGGAGCATGATTGGTGCAAACAGGCAACATAGTTTATCTGTACCATAAGGTTGCATACTAAACAAAAGTACCAGTATAATAACAGCAACAAGCACGACTACCTCTGTATAACAAAAGAGTAGCTATGATTAGATTTGGCAAAAATGATCGATGAGTAACAAACAAGACGAAACAAATGAAACAGTATCTTTATGTCAAGCGTATGGAGATACCATTACTAATCTCAAAGTGGCGTACGTTGATCCCCCCAACTGCTGACAGAACTGCAAAATATAGCATCGTCAAGTGTTACATGTACTCAAGGTTCTAAAAAACGCTAGTCGCTAGTCGGGCGGCGAGCTGGGGCCTAGCGCCTAGGCGGCTAGGCGGGGTCTAGGCGGGAGCCTAGGCGGACTAGACGGATTTAACTAATTCCATTATATTTCATGTAAATAAGTGTATGTTTATACTTAAAATATATATAATTTCATCATAAACTATAAAATAGAATGACACATATATTATGAAGTATTGGAACATAATGAAAACATGGGGAACAAGCATATAATGTGTGCTCATTTAAGTATTCGACAAGTCTCTTACAATTTATTGAAAAAAATAAAATGCAAAATGAAAGTTACCTATTTTCTGCCTAAGTGAGTTGATGCCTAGGCCGGCGCCTCAGTAGGTCTGTGGGCCCTTTCTTAATTTTCAAACGTCTAGGCATTAATTGGGGCGGTGACCAAGCGCCTAGCGCCTAGGCAGGGATTTTTAGAACAGTGCGTGTACTTATCAAACAGAATATAAAATATGGTTAAGCAGCCTCCAATAAAACTGATAAAGAATATCATAGAACTTGTGTAGAATATTTCTATGTTCTTACTTGGTAAAAATGCGTTCAAGGAAGTACCTTTTACCAATAGAAAGAAGAAGAAGAAGAAGAAGCTAGGCGGGGATAATAGGAAGAAGAAGAAGAAGAAGAAGATAATAGTTTCCTAATTAAGATTGGTCAGGGTGCAAGGGATTGCAATACGCTACCCTTACGAGTTACTTCTTTAGGAACTAATTACGGATGTTGAATGTGTTAGGATACAATCACTAATGAGGATAGTTAGGCAGAAGAATGATACTACAACATCAACAATGAAGATGGTTACCTGATATGGCCGGAGTCAGAATCCCATCCCCAATCACCGCGGAAGAGCCAATTAGGACAAGAATAAGAAGTGTGCTCTGCATAAATGCATGTCCCTCCAACCATCTCCTGGTTCTTGCAGCAAATGATTTCTCACCAAACGTAGAACAACTATATGTTGTGAGTGCCTCATCCGTTTTGTCTTGGTTAGGAATAGCCTTTATTTTTGCATATCGACAGAGTAATGAATAGAGAGCAAACGTTCCACCTGAAACCATGAGGAGGATATGTTTAAATGAACTGAAAATCGCAGAATAAATAGAGAAATTTACCTCCTTTGGCACTACATTAGAACAAAAGCATAACAGCATCTATAGCTCTCGATGTTATTGTCGCAATAATCAAACATGGATGCTTTAGATTAATGATCTGAGCATAGCGTTCAAGGCCTATGCTAAGATTAGAAAGGTAGGGAGGGGAGGAGGAGCTTATATAAGTATGATAGATTGAGATCAATTACCTTGACCATTGTCATTTGCTCTACAGACAATAAAAACGTACTTCAGGAGTACAATAAGGGTGAGGGAATAGATAATAACAGATAAAGCTTCAATCAAATCCTCCGGATCACCAATTCCATCAGGAAACGTATTGTAGAAAACATACAAAGGAGATGTGCCTAAATCTCCATATACAACGCCAAGGCTTTGAAATGCTACCTGCACGAGCGCTAATGCTGAAAATTTCTGGAAGGGCATAAAAAAAGGGTGATCAGCAAAGGGAGCAAATATAGTTCAGAAATAGCACAAAAGCTTTCAAGATATGTTACATCCATGTCGGATATAGACAGATACATTCGTTCGTATATGTAATGCAATCATTGAACCATAAAGTACGAGAAGTTAAAATCAATAGTAGATGTAAATCAATCGACTGCCTATTTCAAAAATTCAAACCCTTCGGGACTGACAGTTGTGAAGTTTCACCGCGGAATAGGGGTGAGGGGGTGGGATAATACCTTTTCCTCGTGCATATTCCTCAGCCTTTTAGCCTCCTCATCCATGGGCTGATCAAGCTGCTGATTCAAAACCCGAATGCTACCGTTCTCATTGGTACTTACATCAGCAGCCATTCTTGCAGCCATTCGAAACCCGATAATTCAAGCGATTCTACTTCCCTTCCGCCGATTCACGTCTCCACTATATTTTTTTTAATCCTTCCCTCTATGTTGCAACTTTAGTCCTAACAAAACAAATTCAGATCAGATATCAGTAAGAGTCCGAAGATTCCGGTTTCGAATTACTAACAAATGACCAAGGAAATCCCAGAAATAACTAAACATCAACATGCGTTCCCCAATCAAAAAGCTTATTATCAAGTATAAAACAGTAAAAAAATCATTCAAGTGAAACAATGTGCTCTGCCCACAAATCCAACAAAGAGGAAGAACAAGCTGATCAACTTTGAACAAAAACCCAGAACTGCATTGAGTCCATGGCAGTCCAAGAACACACAGCACATAAGTTTACACAGAAAATACAAAATAAAATAGGAAAAATGCAAACTTTATTAGTGTTTTTACCTGGTTGCAACTTGCAGATGATCTTCCCAGCTGGGTTTTGCCTCACAGGCTCCGAGTAGCCATTAGAGCATTGAAACGAGAGTGAGAGAGATGAGCACTCGCCATTTTTTAAGAGCAAAAGAAGAGTTATAGACTTTCACGCTCATGTTGACCAATATAAAAAGGTAATATTTGGAAAGATAGCGGAACATGAATAAAATTTTAGCCATGGAAGCATTTTTGCCCGTCACTCTTATATAGTAGTAATGTTTATCATCTTATTTATTATTGTTAGATGAATTTGAATTTTAAGATTTGTTATATGGTAGTAATGTTTATCATCTTATTTATTATTGTTAGATGAATTTGAATTTTAAGATTTGTGCTTATTTACTATACGAATTTCGAAATTTAAACTCATTTAACGATAATAAATGAGGTGGTAAGCATTACGACCATTTGATGAGAGATTTTTTAGTGAGACCAGTACACGAGGTGGTACACCACGTGTCATTATATAAATGGTGGGATATGTATGTTAAAAAGTTAATAACTTAAAAAATAAAATTTTCCACTACTTTTATAAAAACACGTGGTGTACTACTCGTGTTCCGATCACAATGAAAATTTGACGTAAAAATGCACTCTTTTAGCCATTTATTTTAATTTATTTTATAATTTTAATCAAAATACAAAAACTACAATATCTTTTTTAACTAATATAATTATAAAACTATATCTTCTCCAAACATTTTGACTAGAGAGGGGAGTGGTTAAACCTAAACAGGTTATTATATCATAATTGGTATAAATATTAATGGTAAGAAAAACCCTAGTTGAATAATAATTCAAATAAATCCTAATAAAATTCACAGCATATCAACAGCAACGATGAAAATTAAACACCGTAATAAGAACAAAAACAGATGAAACAAGGAAGAAGAAGGTGGGGAGAGTGGGGGACCTGGTGAAGCTGACGTTTGCAAGGTTAGAGACTGGAGGCCAGCTCTGTATGCTGAGCTCTTCTCCTCCTCCTTCCATTTCTTTTATTGTATTTTTTCAAATTTTCAGAGATAATATATGTTGGTTGTTTTTGAGAGATTTTTACAGAAGCAAAGATTGAAGTGGAGTGAAGAGAAGAGAAGAGAAAAAAGAACCTGAAAATCAAGGTTCTAAAAAACGCTAGGCGCTAGTCGGGCGGCGGGTTAGCGCCTAGCGCCTAGGTGGGATCTAGGCAGCCTAGGCGGATTTAGGTAAATTTCTTGTATATCTCGTAAATAAGTACACATAAAAAATTATACTTGTATGAAATCCATGAATAAGGTAATAAAAGAATGATAAAATACAAAAATAGTATCCAACAAGTGTTCAAACTTTAAAAACACATTAAACATATATGCTATATAACTTAACACATTTTAAAGTTATATCTTATTTTTGAAACATAAAAGTAAAAATCCCACCAAAAACCGGTCTGAAAGTTTAACTTGTTGAGGTCAGAAATCATAAAGAGACAATTATGGAGAGGTGCATGCATCCTTCCTTCACCATTTCATAAAGCACACCACACGTGACCCCTCCCTTCCACCCATAGTCCCATCACTCAAATCAGCCTAGAGACTCCCAAACCATTTTGACAAAACCGAAAATTTTTCTTTTTTTTTTTAATTCTTTCCATCACTCAAATCAGCCTAGAGACTCCCAACAGCCTAGAGACTCCCAAACCATTTTGACAAAACCAGAAACTTTTCTTTTTTTTTTATTCTTTCCATCATTCAAATCAGCCTAGAGACTCCCAGACCATTTTGACAAAACCGAAAACTTTTCTTCTTTTGTATTCTTTCCTTTTCCTCATCGTCTTCGTTATCTTTCTGTTTCCTCTTCTTCAGTTCTTCTTCTTTTTTTTTGTTTTTCTTTTGTAAATTCTCCCTTCTTTTTTTCCTCTTTTTCTGTTTTACGCTTTTAAGTTCCTCTTCTTCGGTTGATTTCAGAGAGGAAGTCGCAAAAGCTAAGAAGGTTGTGGTGCATAGAGAGAGGGAGTCGAAGCGGCGAGAAAGCTTTTACGATTCTAAGTATGTGTTTGGAATTTCTTCCCAGGAAACCATTTCACTCCGCCTAGACTATCGCCTAGACCGCCCAGGCCGCCTAAGAGCACCTAGGTGGACGCCTAACAGCTCCCCGATTTTTCTTAACGATTTGGACCTAATCAGATCGGCACACCTACGCCCAGCGCCTAGGCGCCACCTAGGCCGTTTTTTAGAACACTGCTGAAAATACAAGAAGGCAGGAATCGGAAGAAGATTAGGAATTAGGGATGGGCAAATACCTATGGATTTGGGTAACCGCGGTTACCCATCCATTTAAATTTCACGGTTACAGTTGTGAATAACCATTTAGACGAACAAACGGTTATGGGTATTATCGTTTATCCGTGAAATTTAAATGAGCGGTTATAAGTATTACCCGAGGTTATAATGAGTATCTATTTACCCATTTAATTTATATATATATATATTGTACACTGAGAAAGAAAATAGAAGATATTGTGTACCACCCACTGCGATGCGATGTTGACGATCATCAGGACCTTCCTTTTGTAGGTGCTAGGATACACACACACACACACACACATATATTGTACACTCAAAAAGAAAATAGAAGATATTGTGTACCACCCATTGCGATGCGACGTTGACGAATCATCAGGACCTTCCCTTTGTAGGTGCTAAGATGCACACACACACACACACACACATGTTATAAATAGGTCAAAGTTAGATAGATAACCTTTACTAGTGACATGAGTGAAGCAGGTATAAAATATTACACTGTAACTATAGCACAAGAGGATGACAAATAAAAGAGGTAGGAATAGATACTGATGTTAATGATCTTTCCTTTCTTACTCTGTCTGTGTATCTTGATAGTAGTCGGAGTGCTCTATTTATAGAGCAACTTCAGACAAACATTTTGAAATTTACAGTACATGACTTTGAAAATACGATCACCTTTATTTCCAAAGTCTACATCCCTTTGTGTAGGTATTGAAAATCTGTGTGGGCATTCATAACACTGCCAATGTTTTCAACAACACACACACACACACACACACACATATATATATATATATATATATATATTAGAGAGGAGAAGGACTAAGGATCGCTTTTGTTTGCTCTTTTTTTTTTTTTTTTTTTTTTTTCTTCTGATAAATGAGTGTACAATGTAAACCTTCTGTGATCACTTACTTCCGTTGGATTCATGCTAATTAGTGTCGGTGTTCCTAAATGGGATACTAATTCAATTTATACATTTCTATTGTAGACCTCTTTTGGTGACAACGAGTCGATGAGATTTTGTGATTGAACGTGCAAAAGCATTAGTGTTCGAAAGTGTTTAGTTTCGGAATATTTTGGAGCTTTGAATCATCTAGTATTCAAGATAATGACTACTTTTTATTTTTAGAAGCTTTACTTTGTAATCATATGGATTATAATTAAATATTTGCTTGGGTGTAGCATAAAGATATCGTTTTTAAACTATTATTTCAATTATTGGAATTGTATGAGGACTTAAATGATTAAAATAGGGAAATGCATGCTAAAATGTACCTATAACGGTGTTTAATTGTCAAAAAACGAAAATTATGACAAATTTTTCTTTTGTAATTTTCAAGTTGTTAAAAAAAAAACATGTAGATGGGTGAAAAAAGGGGTAAATGGGTAAAAAAGGATAAACGGGTTCAAAAACGGGTAAATGATTATGGTTAAATGGGTAAATGGTTATGGTTAAATGAGTACACGATTATGGGTATGGGTATAACCGTTTATACAATTACCCAACGGGTAAATGGTTATGCGGGTATGAACATAAACAGTTATGGGTAAATAACCGCAGTTACCCGCCCGCCATAACCATTGCCCATCCCTATTAGGAATCCCATATCTTCTCCAAAACTTGATTGCACACTGGATGGAGAAGATATAGTTAAGTAATTATTTGAGTTAAGGAAGAGTATTGTAGTATTTTCACCTCAAATTTTGGTTAGAATTATGAAAAATTGTATGGTTGGCTAAAATTCCATTCATGGTTCAAATTTTGGCTATTTTTTCAAATTGTTCCATAAAAAGACTTCAACCGCATCCTTTTATTTTATTTTGTTGACATCATTCAGCCATGCGAAATTTCGAGGAGACCTTCACAAAATTGAGACTCATCATAGACTCTCTGTCACCTCATGCTTTTTACACAATTCTCGTGCCAACATTGTAAAATATTGTGTTAAAAGCATGAAGTGCCGGAAAGTCTATAAAGAATCCTACTTTGAGAGAGTCTCATTCCCAACCTTCTCTACTTCTACTAAGCCAATTGTCATTACCAAGCTTGTATTTTGTCCTAATTTTGTGAAATAAAACAGTTGAATAGAAATATAAAACTCACTTTCTTCCTTAAAAATTCTAGAAGAAATCCAAGTTACAAATGTTTCTAAGTACGATAAAAATGCCTCTACTCTACTGTATAATTGCGTTGCATATCAGAGACATTTTTTTACTAAATATTGTGATTTATAAAATTTAAATAAAGAAATTATATATGTTTGATAGCGTGAAGAGCGAATAATACCGAGACCAAAAACCATTCACAAGATAATGTTATTTTTTACGAGTTTCTTTTTGTTAATAGTAATATGCAAGATTCTGAACGCAGGCAACTCTAACAACGTTGTAGGAACATTGACTTGTTAGTTTTATAATTAAGCATAATAAAATACTCGAAGCAACTGAAAGAATAAATAAATCAAGGGTGGGTGTTGACTTATTAGTTTTATAATTAAGCACAATAAAATACTCGAAGCAACTGAAAGAATAAATAAATCAAGGGTCGGTGTCGACTTATTAGTTTTCTAATTAAGCACAACAAAATATTCAAAGCAACTGCTTTAAAAAACAGGAAAAGGATCCCCTCGTGACACCTGATTGTTATTTCTTAAAATAGAATGACCTCACCTCACCTATCCTTGATTTGTTTTTTCGGAAAAGAATCCCCTCTGAATCCATTATGTGGAGATCTTAGGGATCTTTACATCTTAGTCTTTCATCATGTATCGTACGATCATTTTTTATCAGGTGCTATTTGTATTTAATTTAAAATAATAAAAGTCAAATGATTTTTGACCGTACAATACACGATGAACGGCTGAGATGTGGGGATCCCTAGGTTCCTCACACAATGGATCCAGAGGGGATTCTTTTCCGAAAAAACAAATCAAGGGTAGGTGAGGTGATGTCATTCTATTTTAAGAAATAACAACCACGTGTCACGAATTTTCAAATTTAACACGTGGGCAACACAAATAGGGTAACATGGAGTGCGTGTGGCCGTTTGGGTTTACACGTGAGACAAGCTGCTCTTATACAATTTAGAAGTTAAGGTTCCACCATAAAACTAATTGGCAATATGAGAAGTTGCCAAACTTATTTACAAGCTATGCAAGGCCCATCCTCCCATCAACGTGGAATTCATTCTCAATACTTTTTCATTAACCATTGAATTAGACACAAGCACACAAGGGTGGATCCACTCCTGGACCCGGGTGGTCTCGGGACCACCCGAACGTCTAAAGAAGCACATGTGAGGACCTTTGAGGACCACCCAATGGTCTGGGCATGTGATGGAAGAGTGAATACTACCATAGTTGTGTAGATGTTCTACAACAAAAAACCTTGAAATAAGAAGAAAGATCTAATTTTAGACAAAGTGGAACACATAAAAGACCACCATGAGATAAAACTAGTTTTAGGGTTTCAAATATATTCTTCATATTTCTCTTCTCCCGTTAGGAGACAACATATATACATAACTTTTTTCCTTGTAATATAAGGAACATTAAAGAGACTTACAACCAAACTAGGAAACATAAATATAATCCTAATCCATCTAAGACGTTGACTCACGCCAACAGTCCCCCTCAAGTTGGTGCATAGATATCTCCTAGGCCCAGCTTGACGAGTAAGTCCTGAAACATTCTTGTTAAGACTGCATGTGTCAAAACATCTGCTGGCTGCTCATCAATCTTCACGAATAGAATGTCAACCAACTTAATATCCAGTTTTTCTTTTATGAAGTGTCTATCCACCTCAACATGTTTAGTTCTATCATGCTGCACTGGATTATTAGCTATCTCGTGCTGCTTAATTATCACAGTACAACAACATAGGACCCTGGGGCTTAAACCCTATCTCTGTAATCAGGATCTAAAGCCACAGAAGCTCACAAATACTAGGTTCCATTCATCTATATTCAGGCTCCACTGAAGACCTTGCTACCACATTCTGCTTTTTACTTCTCCAGGTTACATGGTTACCAGCTACAAATGTAAAATAGCTTGAGGTGGACTGCCGATTAGTAATATTTTCAGCCCAATCTGCATCAGTGTAATCTTTCACCTCCATATGTCCATACTTCTTCTATATTCTTCATATTTCTCTTCTTTCGTTGGAAGGCAACATATATACACAACTTATTTCCTTGTAATTCAAGGAACATTAAAGAGAGTTACAACCAAACTAGGAAACATAAATATAATCCTAATCCATCTAAGACGTTGACTCACGCCAACGCCATGGCTTTGTTGTTCTTGGACCATGGTTACAAAGAAGAAGAAAGACTTTCTCTTTCTATTTCCCACGTGAACAATTCCCATTTTGCTTTTAATTGTTTTCTAATCAGGGTTGTGCCCCCCTAATGTCACGCCTCAAACCTAACATACGTCCAGGATCGACACGTGACGTCACAATGTACCTGTACATCTATCATGCCCCGCCTCCGATACATGGACAAAACACCACTCAAGGTCCAATTGCGTAGTAATTTTTTGTAACTTTATGGCTGCATCTAACCTCCTCGTTAGACTGCCTACGTACCCTCAGACGGGATTAAGCCATTCGTAATTCACCGTTTGTTAACTCTGAACTTTTTGCAAAACATTTTCTAGCAGAAAACATAGAGTACCACACTACACATTAACCATAAACCAAACAAGAGTTGTCATCTTGCCATTCACACAAACACATGCTTTCCAACTCCATTCCACAATCACATCAATTAATAGCTCATACAATACACCAAAATGTAAGGCTAGAGCGACACAATTCTGCCGAAGCCTACATCTCTGAAGCTTCTCAAATAATCAAATCCAACGAATTAACGAAGTCAAGAAATGTGATTTCGGACCACTTAACGAAATTCAACAACATCGGGTTCCGAACCACTAAACGGAACCAAAATACCAAGCGGGATTCTGGACCACTCAACGAAATCCAAACCAAGATACGATTTCAGACCACTCAACGGAATCGCAGAGTAGAAGGGATTCTGGACCTCTTAACGGAATCCGAGTGGTAATGATTCTGAACCACTCAAGGGAATCATAGAGTACAATGGATATCGAACCACTCAACGAAATCCAAGTGGGATACGATTTCAGACCACTCAACGAAATCCAAGCCGGATACGATTTCAGACCACTCAATGGAATTGCAGAGCATGAGGGATTTCAGACCACTCAAAGAATCCAGATAGAGCAGGGAACCAAACCACTCAACGGAATCCCAGGGGAACCAGTTTCGGACCACTAAATGGAACCGAGATGAAGTCCAAGAAACATAACAATAGCTCGAAGAAACAAGATATGAATCAAGTTACTCAATTCACGAAGGCTCAACGAAATGAAACAAGCACAAGTACTAAATTTAGAACGGATCAACGAAGCAAGAAATGAAACGATATTGAAGCAATGAATCCCCATGACAATGGGCTAGCCCTCACATTTAACAAACAATCCCACATGCATTTCAAATCACATTTCACAAATATTCCCAATGCACAAATCAAATCACATTTCATAATAATAGATCGAAGGCTAAATATTAAAAAAAAAAAACCATTTTATATAAAACACGTTTATAAAACCAAGTCGTATCCACAAAGGATACTAAATACGAAATCAGGGTAATAATCATATCACATTTATTAAATTCATTCACCGAGAAAGGCCCGCAAAGCTTCATTGAGTTTCTAGTAATACTAATTTTAGAATTTAAGAACAATTATAACATTTGGATCAAAGTCAACCCTAGTAATTCAATCAAGAATATCCACCAGCTGAATTTTCAATCCGTAACTTCCCAAGAGTCTCATTAATATTTTAGAACAATATCCTAAAATTTCGGAACGATCCAACGGTCGGATCTCCGCCAAGCGCAAAAATTAAGTGGGGGTCAATGTTTGGTTTTACAAACTTAGAAATTCAATTCATCAAGATCTGTAGGTCAGATTTCTGATCCGTTAGTTCCTAATGTCCTTAAATATTACGTACAATGTCACATCCCGGCCTGGGGCGGACCACTTCTCGGGCCCACTCCACCACCGTAGCACGATATTGTCTGCTTTGGGCCCCGACTACACCCTCACGGTTTTGTTTTTGGGAACTCACACGAGAACTTCCCGATGGGTCACCCATCCTGGGAATGCTCTCGCGCGCTACTCGCTTAACTTCGGAGTTCCCATGGAACCCGAAGCTAGTGAGCTCCCAAAAGGCCTCGTGCTAGGTAGGGATGGGAATATACATTTAAGGATCACTCCCCTGGGCGATGTGGGATGTTACATACAATAACATATTAAAGTTCAGTGGCGATCCAACGATCGGATCGTCGTTTGCTATAATGTTTAAGTGGTGGACCTTAACTAAAATATGTTCAAACAACGGAATATCATCAATTGGATGTCACATACGGAATTGAGATATTGATTTTAGCCTAAAAGAATTGAGTGTGTCATCGGGCCATACGCCGCCGCAAGTGGCGGCCGAAAAATTCACCTAACTCCAAAAATTATCAAATTATACCAAAATAAAGATCATGAAGAGAGGAATAAGTTTTATACCTAGGTCAAGGTCCAATTCGGCCTGGAAGAGGCCTGAAATTGCCTTGATCCGCCAGAAACCCTTGAAATGGGTGCACTTCAATTTGTACTCTCCGGTGCTCCGCCGCCCCCAAACTTGTTTGGGGTTTGTTCCTAGGCTTAAGAGGAGTATTTTGGTGGTGGTGATTGTTGTATGTTATAGTTGAATAACAAACCTAGTTAAAATAAAAAACCCCATTCTCAATACAAGTATAGGTTTTTTGAAGTGTAAGTAGGCACTTACTTGTATGATACATGGCAAGTTTACTTAAAACCGCCTAGTCCACCTAGGCATTTGCCTAGACCCTGTCCAGACGTATAGGCAGCCCAGCTCGCCATCGGGCTAGCGCCTAACGTCCACTGCTACAATATTAGCTTTATGTGGCGAATGATGGTGGCGGTTTTAGAAAAATCATGTCGGATAAACTGTATCCGACACATCATTTAATTAGTGACGGATATTAGAAAAATCTTGTCAGTTATATCCGACAGAAATTCCTGCCGGATATTTAGTGGCGGATATCAAATAATATTGTCGGTTATATCCAACAATATTTTTTAAATATTTTTGAAAGATTCTGATGGTTTTTATGTAATGATGGTGGTTATAACCGACAGAAATTGACTATTTTATTATTTTACTTTCTAGTGGTTATTATTTTAGTATTATGACGGTTACAACCGACAGAAATGAAAATTTTATTATTTTAAAATGTTATATTGATTAAAAATAAATAAATAAACACATATTTTAATTTTTTTTTTTCACTCATGACTCTAAAGTCTAATGAATCCAATTCCCACCAGCCATAAATTTTCTGAGAGAATAATAACAATATACTACAATTTGAAGCTCTATCATTTTTGTAATAAGGATTATGCTCCCTGACAGGCAAGCAACAAGATACAAAGAAATTCAAACAATTTTTTTTCAATGCGTCACAAAGCACATTGTTTGACACATAAACACACATGAACATCTGGTATACTCTATCATGTCTGATTTTATTATTTTACAATGTTATATTGATTAAAAATAAATAAATAAACACATGTTTAAATTTTTTTTTTTTTTTTTTTTCACTCATGGCCCTGTCGGATATAACTGACACGAACAAAGCAAAATTTTGAATGGCCGCCAAAATAATCTCTGAATATTTTTTTTTTTTTTGTGATTTTTTACACATGCTATCTCGGAGTATATACAAACATATTTGACAGTTGGATTGTTGAAACTAGTTTCGTAGAATGCATATCTTATCAAATTGATAGATTTAACAAACGCTTAAAAGTTAATGTTATACTTCCATTAAGCATAAAATATGATTTATCCACTAGTGTAATTATTTTAAATTGAAGATCGAATTCATTCATTGCATTCTTATAGGATCGAGGAGTGTAGCTACAAAAAATCATCAAAATCGAAGCTAAAATAACCGTTAAATTGTGATTTTTCGTTTATAACCATAAAAAACTTTTGTTCTGTTACCTAATCTTTGAATGTTTGTTTTTTGCGATTTTTTTCGTATGTAATCTCGGAGTATTTGCAAACAAATGAAACAGTATCTTTATGTCAAGCTTATGGAGATACCATTACTAATCTCAGAGTGGCGTATGTCGATCCCCCCAACCGCTGACAGAACTGCAAAATATAGCATCGATAAGTGTTGCATGTACTTATCAAACAGAATATATATGGTTAAACAGCTTCCAATAAAACTAATAAAGAATATCATAGAACATGTGTAGAATATTTCAATGTTCTTACTTGGTCAAAATGCGTTCAAGGAAGTACCTTTTACCATTAGAAAGAAGAAGATAATAGTTTCGTAATTAAGATTGATCAGGGTGCAAGGGATTGCAATACGCTTCCCTTACGAGTTACTTCTTTAGGAACTAATCATGGATGTTGAATGTGTTAAGAAAATCACCAATGAGGATAGTTAGGCAGAAGAATGATACTACAACATCAACAATGAAGATGGTTACCTGATATGGCTGGAGTCAGAATCCCATCCCCAATCACCGTGGAAGAGCCAACTAGGACAAGGATAAGAAGTGTGCTCTGCATAAATGCATGTCCCTCCAACCATCTCCTGGTTCTTGCAGCAAATGATTTCTCACCAAACATAGAATGACTATATGTTGTGAGTGCCTCATCCGTTTGGTCTTGGTTAGGAATAGCCTTTATTTTTGCATATCGACAGAGTAATGAATAGAGAGCAAACGTTCCATTTGCAACCATGAGGAGGATAAGTTTACATGAACTGAAAATCGCAGAATAAAATAGAGAAATTTACCTCATTTGGCACTACATTAGAACAAAACATAACAGCATCTATAGCTCTCGATGTTATTGTCGCAATAATCAAACATAGATGCTTTAGATTAATGATCTGAGCATAGCGTTCAAGGCCTATGCTAAGATTAGAAAGGTAGGGAGGGGAGGAGGAGCTTATATAAGTATGATAGATTGAGATCAATTACCTTGACCATTGTCATTTGCTCTACAGACAATAAAAACGTACTTCAGGAGTACAATAAGGGTGAGGGAATAGATAATAACAGATAAAGCTTCAATCAAATCCTCCGGATCACCAATTCCATCAGGAAACGTATTGTAGAAAACATACAAAGGAGATGTGCCTAAATCTCCATATACAACGCCAAGGCTTTGAAATGCTACCTGCACGAGCTCTAATGCTGAAAATTTCTGGAAGGGCATAAAAAAAAAAAGTGATCAGCAAGGGGAGCAAAGTTAGTTCAGAAATAGCCCAAAAACTTCAAGATATGTTACATCCATGTCGGATATAGACAGATACATTCGCTCGTACAAAATGGTGGAGCTAGAAATTATTCGCCGGATGGGCTAGCTTAAAGATTTAAATCTTTATAAACAAAGAAACTTGATACTATATTTTTTTTATAGTATCAACTAGCTTAAGAAAATTTTCTCAAGGTGAGCCAAGAACTTTTGTTATTCAAACAAATTCAAACTTGTACATGTACAAGAAGTGATGAGAAAAAAGATGTGAGAAAAAAGATGGTTTATAAACTATATTATATAATTAAATCGAGAGAATTTGAATCGGTGACTAAATATATGGTGGACTACATTTGAAAATTAATAAAAATTACATGTAAAATTTTATTTTCTACCGAAAGCTACCTGGGCTACAGCCCAGGGTAGCCCTTAATGTGGCTCCGCCGGTTAGTGAAAATCAATCACAGATGTAAATCAATCGACTGCCCATTTCAAAAGATCAAACCCTTCAGGACTGACATTTGCGCAGTTTCAATAGGGGTGGGGGAGTGAGAAAATACCTGTTCCTCGTGCATGTTTCTCAGCCTTTTAGCCTCTTCATCCATGGGCTGATCAAGCTGCTGATCCAAAACCCGAACGGCTGTTCTTACCGGTGCTTTCATCAGCAGCCAATCGAAACCCGATAATTCAAGCGATTCTACTTCCCTTCCACCAATTCACGTCTCGACTATATTTTTTTCAATCCTTCCCTCTATATTGAAACTTTAGTCCTAACTGAACAAAATCCAGATCCGATATCAGTAAGAGTCTGAAGATTCCGGTTTCGAATTACTAACAAATGACCAAGGAAATTCCCAGAAATAACTAAACATCAACCTGCGTTCCCCAATCAAAAAGCTTATGATCAAGTATGAAACAGTAAAAAAATCATTCAAGTGAAACAAATGTGCACTGCCCACAAATCCAACGCTGATCAAATTTGAAAAAATACCCAGAACTCCATTGAATCCATGGCAGTGCAAGAACCCCCAGCACATAAATTTTACACAGGAAATGCAAAACAATATAGGAAAAGATGGAAAATTTATTAGTGTTATTACCCGGTTGCAACTTGCAGATGATCTTCCCAGGTGGGTTTTGCCTCATAGTCTTCGAGTAGCCATTTGAGCATTGCAACGAGTGTTGGGGTTTAAAAATGCTTCACTACTTGGAGAGGTTTATCTTACAAAGGAAAATGTAACGCAACGGAATTGATAGGCAAGAGAAAGAAAGAATTCTCAAAGTATTACACAAGGTTTTTATTCACTCACAAACTTAGTACAAAAGGAAACACTCTAACACTCTTAGAAGCTTTGTTGCTTCTTCTTACTTCTTACTTGACACTCTCACTTCTTGCTACTTGCTCTCTTGGTTGTTACAAATGGTGTGGATGCCTTCTCCTTTTATAGGCATGGATGGAACCTGGGAGAAGCATGAAAACATCATGCTAGAGATATCTAGATAATTCCACTACCTTCCTAAGCTAGAATTATCTACACTAATCTTGTATGTTGGTGGAATCCTCACCATTCTTCTAGACTATTCCACCAACTTGAACTTTGCTAGAATTCTCTAGCATGTGCATGGATCTTTCTTTGTGTATGGGCCGGATCAATTATCTTTGGGCCAAGACAAGATTACAATTCAACATCCCCCCTTAATCTTGTCTTGTGACGCCAATTGAGTTTCTTAGTCTGACAAAGTCTTCTTGTTTGAGTGGCTTGGTGAATATGTCGGCAACTTGGTCTTGAGACTTCACGTATTCCACTTGCACATCCTTTCTTGCAATGCACTCTCTTATGTAGTGATAATGGGTATCTATATGTTTGCTCCTGTCATGGAATACTGGATTCTTTGCTAGAGCTATTGCAGACTTGTTGTCAACATAGATCTTTGTTGGCTCTTCTTGTCGCATTCTTAATTCTTTCAGCAAGTTTCTCAGCCAGATTGCATGGCAGACACATGAAGTAGCAGCTACGTATTCAGCTTCGCAGGTAGAGAGAGTGACAATCGGTTGCTTCTTCGACATCCATGTGAATGCAGTGTCTCCCATGAAGAACACAAATCCAGTAGTGCTTTTTCTATCGTCGGAATCTCCTGCCCAATCACTGTCGCTATATCCAACAAGTTTGTAGTTATCAGAACTTGAATAAAACAAGCCAAAGTTAACAGTACCTTTGAGGTATCGAAGAATTCTTTTGGCCGTTTTCAAATGTGTAGTTGTGGGATTCTCCATGTGGCGACTGATTAATCCGACAGCATAGAGAATATCTGGTCTTGTGCAAGTCAAGTAGCGCAAGCTTCCAACTAGGCTTTTGAAAAATGTTGGATCTACGCTTTCTCCTTTGTCATACTTGGTTAGTTTGACTCCGTACTCCATTGGCGTGCTCACGGGCTTGCAGTTGTCCATTTTGAACTTTTTCAGTATCTCCTTTGCGTAGCTTTCTTGGGAGATGAAAATTCTTTCTTCGTTCTGCTTGACTTCAATGCCTAGGTAATATGCCATCAACCCGATGTCGGTCATCTCAAATTCTTTGGTCATCACTCTCTTGAACTCTTCAAACATGCTTGGATTACTCCCGGTGAAGATTAGATCATCCACATATAAGCACACAATCAAAATATCTCCATCTTTGACTTTGACGTAGAGAGCATGTTCATGAGGGCACTTGATGAAGTTGTTTTCTTGAAAGTACTTGTCGATGCGACTATTCCATGCTCGTGGCGCTTGTTTTAACCCATAGAGGGCTTTCTTCAGCTTCAGAACTTTGTCTTCATGCCCTTTGATCTCATAGCCTGACGGTTGCTGAATGTAGACTTCTTCTTCAAGGACTCCATTTAGAAAGGCGGACTTCACATCCATTTGTTGAATCTTCCAACTGTTTTGAGCTGCCAAAGAAATTAGTAATCGTATGGTTTCCAACCGAGCAACGGGTGCGAATACCTCATCATAGTCGATTCCGGCTCTTTGACTATAGCTTTTCGCCACTAGTCTTGCCTTGTATCTTTCGACCTCTCCATTGGCATTTTTCTTTGTCTTGTACACCCACTTGACTCCGATGGCTTTGTGTCCTTTCGGAAGAATAGCGAGTTCCCATGTATCATTCTTCTGGATTGCTTCAATTTCTTCATCCATTGCTTTCCTCCACTTAGTATCTTGCACTGCTTCTTGGAAGTCGACTGGTTCACAATCAGCAAAGAAACAGAAAAGTGTAGGATTATCAAGTCTTTCAGCTACCTCATAAAGATCTCGTATACTTCTTGTGCGTGGTACTTCTCTTTCATTTAGACTCCCACTTGACAATGCTGATGCTGATGAATTACCATGATTGGTTGATGTTGGTGAAGCAGGTGGAGTAGTGGATTCTTGTTGAACCTCTCTTGCTTGCTCCATCATCCCTTGTTCATTATCTTCTTCAAATTGAGGAAAGAAGTGAAGATCACCTGCATGCGGGCCAAAATCCCATTCTTCTTCTTCATCGAACATCACGTCTCGACTGATCACCGTCTTCCCATTGTTTGGATTATACAGCTTATAGCCTTTTGAATTGGTGTCATAGCCAATGAAGATGAACTTCTCACTTTTGTCGTCGAGTTTGGTTCTCCTCTCGTCTGGTACGTGTACATGGGCTATGCTTCCAAAAACTCTTAGATGAGAAATACCTGGTTTTCTTCCACTCCATGCTTCTTGCGGAGTTTTTCCCCACACACTCCTTGTTGGAGACCGATTGGATAGGTAGACAGCACATGCTACAGCTTCTGCCCACAATTCCTTAGGCAATTTCTTGCTTTTGAGCATGCTTCGAGCCATGTCGAGGATGGTTCGATTTTTTCTTTCCGCCACTCCATTTTGTTGAGGGGATCTTGGAACTGTCAAAGGTCGACGAATTCCATTTGCTTCACAAAACTCTTGAAATTCCTTCGAAGTGAATTCTCCTCCTCGATCAGATCTCATGGCTTTGATATTGCAACCACTCTCATTTTCTACAGTGGCTTTGAACTTCTTGAATGCTCCAAAGACTTCTGATTTCTGCTTCAAGAAATACACCCAGGTTTTTCTTGAAAAATCATCAATGAAGAGAAGGAAATAATTATTTTTACCCAAAGAGCTTGGTTTTATTGGACCGCACACATCGGTGTGAATGAGCTCGAGTGGCTTCTGGGCTCTTGTGGTCGACTCCTTTGGAAAGCTTTTCCTGAACTGTTTCCCAAGTAAACATCCTTCACAAACTTGATCAGGGTGGCTGATGCACGGTAAGCCTCGCACCATCTCCTTCTTAGATAATAACTCCAATCCCCCAAAGTTAAGATGCCCAAAACGAAGATGCCAAAGCCAAGATATGTCTTTGTAACATATCTTGAGACACTTTGCAACATCGTTTTGAATGTTCATGGGAAACATCCTATTCTTTGACATTTTCGCCTTGGCAATTAATCTTCCTTTGTCATCTCTAAGAAAAAGGATATAATTTTTCGTATGAAAATCATAACCTTTTTCTAAGAGTTGACCCAAACTCAAAATGTTGCTTTTCATATTGGGCACGTAGTAGACATTTGAAATTAATTGGTGACCGCCATTTTCCAAGGGAATAAGGATGTTACCTTTTCCTTTTACGGGTATTTTGGATTCATCTCCAAAAGAAACGTTGCCACTCACTGATTCATTGAGCTCTACGAAGATGCTTCTTCTTCCGCACATGTGGTTGCTAGCGCCGGTGTCAAGGTACCATGTATAGTCTTGGTCTCCATCATTGTTCTTGCATGCTAGTAGCACAACACCATTCTCTTCTTTCTCTTCTTTCACATAATTGACCTTCTCATCAAGTCTGCTGTTTGGAGCTCTACATTCCCAAGCATAATGCCCAAACTTTTGACAATTATAGCATTGAACTTGAGATTTTTCATACCTTGAGTTTGAGCGTCCTCTTCCGCGACCTTTTGTTGAGCTTTCTCCTCTTTCGTAGTTGCTATGGTTGTTTAAGTTCCAACCACATCCACGCCCATGTCCACGTCCGCGACCTCGACCACGACTTCTTCCGTATCGGCTTCTCTCGTTGTCGAAGCTTTCTTCTTTCTTCTTTGGCTGAACATGCGTCTTAAGGAGCTGCTCATCATTCCCTTGCCTCTTCTTATGTTTCTCTTCATATGCTTGTAGTGAACCCATTAATTGCTCTATACTAATTTCTTCCAAGTTTTTAGTTTCTTCAATCGTCAAGACAATGTGCTCGAACTTGGGGTCCAACGAGCGTAGTATCTTCTCCATAATTCTAACATCTTCTAACTTTTCTCCGTTTCTTTTTAATTGATTGGAAACGGCTAAGACTCTTGAGAAATAATCAGAGATTGATTCATACCCTTTCATTTGTAGAGATTCGAACTCACCTCTTAATACTTGAAGACGAACCTTTTTCACTTGTTCGGCTCCTTTGTAAGAGGTTTGAAGCTTCTCCCATGCTTGCTTGGCAGAGGTTGCACTCGAGACCTTCTCAAAGCCATTGTCATCTAATGCTTGGTAGATGAGGTAGAGAGCCTTCTTGTCTCTCTTTCTTGAATCTTTCAAACTCTCCTTCTGGGGCTGAGACAGAGTAGCTTCATCTTCTGGCTCAGTGTAGCCTTTCTCCACGACTTCCCAGACATCGTGTGCACCCAAAAGGGCCTTCATTTTGATACTCCAATTATCGAAGTTGTTGCTGTCGAGCACTGGAACTTGGAAGGCTGCCATAGTGTTGCTAGCCATGGCTCTGGTACCACTTTGTTGGGGTTTAAAAATGCTTCACTACTTGGAGAGGTTTATCTTACAAAGGAAAATGTAACGCAGCGGAATTGATAGGCAAGAGAAAGAAAGAATTCTCAAAATATTACACAAGGTTTTTATTCACTCACAAACCTTAGTCACAAAAGGAAACACTCAACACACTCTTAGGAAGCTTTGTTGCTTCTTCTACTTCTTACTTGACACTCTCACTTCTTGCTATGTCTTGGTTGTTACAATGTGTGATGCCTTTCCTTTTATAGGCATGGAGGAACCTTGGAGAAGCATGAAACATCATGCAGAGATATCTAGATAATTCCACTACCTTCTAAGCAGAATTATTACACAATCTTGTATGTTGGTGAACCTCACCATTCTTAGACTCTTCCCTGAACTTGTAGAATTCTCTAGCATGTGCATGGATCTTCTTGTGTTGGGCGGATCATATCTTTGGCCGACAGATTAAATTCACACGAGGTGGGAGAGATGAGCACGCGCCATTTTTTAAGAGCAAAAGAGTAGTTAAAGACTTCACGCTCATGTTGACCAATATTAAAAGACTTCAGTTCACGGAGAATTATATTAATAGCGTGAAGAACGAATAATACCGAGACCAGAAACCCTTCACCAGATAACGTTATTTTATGGAAGATTCTGAACATAGGCAAGTATAAGCGTTAAGCACGATGTTTGTATCTATTTTCTTAAGCAGCTGAAAGAATAAACAAATCAAGGGTGGGTGTTGACAGTTGACCTAGTAGTTTTATAATTTTTTGTTTTTGTTTGTTTTTATTCGTACATTTATATTTTTTACATTAAAGAAAAGGAAAGTTTGTTCAAGTAAAGAAGAATATCATCACGAGATTTGAATTAGTTTTATAATTAAGCACAATAAAATATTCTAAAGCAACTGCAAGAAATAACAAATCAAGGGTGGGGAAGAAAACACAAATCAAGGGTGGGTAAGAAGAAACAAATCAAGGGGTGGGGATCAAGGGCAGGTGAGGTCATTTTATTTTAAGAAAAATAAATTAAGTGTAACGAATTTTCAAGTCTAACACGTAGACAACATAAACAAAGTGACTTAAAACATGTGTGGTCGTTGGACTTCACACGTAAGATAACCTGCTTTGATACCATGAAGAAGTTGGAGTTCCACTATAAAACCAACTGGTAATATGAGGGTAGGCCAACTTATCTAAAAACTCATGCAAGATCCCTTCTCTCTTCGATGTGAAATTTATTCTCAACACTTTTTCACAACCATCGAATGAAGACACAAGCACATGTTTGTGAATTGACAAAACTAAAAAGGTAAGTTATCTTCAATCCATTATATATTGAAGAAAATAGTAGCAATGTTAATTTTAACCTAATTGGAGTAATGACACTTTAATTAAAAATTTATGACCATTGATCTCCTAACTTATCAAATATGTAGATATGATTCTTTTCGTCAACCTTGTCAAAATTATGTCAAAATAAGTTATGTTGGAATAAACATTACTACAATTGGGTTAAAAACCATTTCTGCAATTGAGTTAGAGTTGAGGGACCACTTCTCCGATTGGATTAAATGAAGTGATCATTGCTACAATTAGTGGGAGAGTTGTCCGCATTGTATTATTTTCTGTTTATGACCATTGTGTTATCAACCGAATTCACATTTGCATTTCATGGTTATTCGTTGAATAACTAGTTTATCTGTAAGGGAAGAATTTTGAGGCTTCATTACAAGACCCATTCATATTTGGATTGTGTTTTCATGTGAGGAAAGGAGAAGTGTCGACAGATATTGATGCTAGCTAACCCATTAAGAAAGTCACTGGCTATGGGAGCTTTCAAGAGTCATGTATGGGAATTCATGATGATTTTGAGCCGACTGATGTGTGGGAGTAAATGACTATTGCTTTTGATAAGTTTTGAATTTAGCCATTTCAAGTTTTCTAATGATAATGTGATATGTATATCATGTGATTAATCCATAATGTTGTGATTGATCCTTGTTCCAAAGAACATGTTGATTGATATCTGAAAATACAGGAATTTGAAAGAAAAAAATTCATTGATTGAAGATGGAAAATTTGGGTTTGATCATAAAGGTGAAATGGGTGAATTTACGAGAGGAATGAAGTGATATATATATATATATATATATATATATGTATGTATGTATGTATGTATGTACAGGTAAAATCTGTAGATGTGTATAAATGTATGTTTCATTTGCATTATACAGCATGAATTTGAAAATTGTGGTTTCAGGGTGGATACAGACATGTATTATTTCCTGGAGTCCATTCTTCTAAATGCATGCTGGTCAATGTATATAAGAAGTTAGCACTCAATGTGATCACTTAAGGGAGGAATTTTATTTTGGCCATATATCTTATAGAAAACAACTAATTAACATTCATGTGGGAGAATGTAAGAATTCTATGTGGACTTACCTTGTTGTGATAAGGAATAAGATATATATTGATAAAAATAAATTTAAATTCATCAATGAGTTGTATACGTGGAATAGCTTCCTATAATGGTAGAAACACATTCAAAATGTTTTGAATACAAACCGTTCTTCCACTACTCAATAACATGCAGGTTGTGATGATATGGGACGATAACCAACTCACCCATGATAGATGGAAGTTGGCTGCCAGTCATCAATAAATAAAAGGGATTCCCTACTCACAAAGTATTGGTTCTAAGTTAAGGATCCTATCACCATCAAAACATCGAGTCTTGAGTGAGTAGAAGACTTCCTTTTACTGAGATAATGACTGCTCCAAGTAAGTCTCTTTACTTCTGTATTGATAGTGATTTAGGTTGAGTCTTACATTTGTTATTAGCCCCTTGATTCAGCTTTGCATGTGTGACACGTGACTCATTTTGAAGGAAGTTCTAACGAAGTTGACAAAAAGGACCATAGCTGCAAGTTTTGATGAGTTAAGGGACCGATGGTTATGGACTTTCAGTTGAGAGACCATTGTTCCAATTAGATTAAAGCTAAGAGAACATTGCTACACTTTTATACTGTGATGTTTGGTTCTAAAATAAGAGTGAAATTACTTCATTCGTCAAGTCCTTAGAACCTGCACTTACATTCAAATCTCATTTTCTATGATCAGAGTAATTTAGAATATCATCTCGTCAAAAAGAAAAGGTAGTCTTGTTCGAGTGAGCCTGTGTTTTTCTAGAGTAATCATCGTGCTTCTTTTAGCAAATTTTGGAGTGAAAATGTTCTTGGCCCGAGAGTGCTGCATGAACGCAAAGATATACGCTTGCCTGCAAGTTTCTCTCGAAGTTGAGGTTGAGGATCCGCCGGCCGAAAAATCCACACTCTAGTAGTCCAGTTCCGAACGTTAAATCCTTTGCCTAATGGAGAAGGCAGAAGATTATTTACCGACTACCAATTGTTAATTATACTATCAAAAAAGTTTCACACAGAGAAAATCTGTCCAACGCTCAAGACACTCTCATGAGGAAAATTGAACAACACACTGTTCCCTCTGCAAATCTTCCTAAGAAATGCATACAGGTAATCAATCACCATCTTCCTAAAAAAAATTTGATCCCCCCTAGCGTGTATGACAGTGTTCCCAAGTGTGTGAACCACTCCTGCATCTCTACACCGGTTCAAGAACTCTATCCCGTCGAGCTCAACCAGCTGCTTGCTCGGTGGGACAGAGGAGTAGGCCAAACTCTGGCCGATATGCACCGGAGAATCATCAGGTTCGATGGAGTCTACAGATGCAATCGACAGGCCTGCATTCGATGGAGTTTACACGAAGGGGGCGTTGAGGGGAGCGGAAGATGCAGTCGCACAGGGTTCTAAATTTGAAAGAACCTCTAAAATTTTTGTCACCTAATATTTATATGTAATAATGTTCTATATTTAAAAATTGTTTTTATTAGCCTTTTAAAATCTCATCGTGCATCCCTTATAAGCTTTAATTTTTTTTCCTTTCTAAATATAAAAATTTGGAGTACAATGTGATACTTTTAATGGCAACAGTAACACCTTAAAAAAGGTTATTTTTTTCAATTTATTATTTAATAATGTTATATATTCAAGTGAAACTTTAAAGTTAGTGTTTTTAAAGTTTTTTTTCTTGTTTGGTTATTTAAGATTGAATTGCTTTTGATTATTTAGTGAACTTTATGTTCGTAACTCTTTTTATTTATTATTAATGATATTTTTAAACTTACAATTAGTGAGTACTAAACTTTGTTTTGATATAAGTGATTACTTTCTAGCATCAATACATTGTTCTATTTTTTTTAAACAATATCTTAAATAAAGGCCCTTTTATTAATTTCGCACAAAGCCCCCAAAATTTCAAAGACAACCCTGATTCTACAAATGCATCATCAGGTTCGTGCCCATTTGCGTTGTGCCCTGCGACACATTAATACATTAGTTTCGTTTTGAGCAACTTTAATTTACGGGTACCAACTACCAAGTAGGGGAAAATAGAATCTTAATGTTTCATCCAATTCATTTGCTATGTCAAGTTTCAAATTTCAATGAAATAGTGATGACAAATTCAAATTACTATTCGGATAGGGATGTTTGATTTGTTTATTTATTCTTTCTTCGTTGTGAATCATTTTCCTTAAGAACGATGTCATACGTGCATGGTCTCAAATACCTTGTTAGTTTAACCTAACTTTTGTTAAACGTCCGTTAAAAAATCTTACAAAATAAATTACAACTTATATTAACCGGTACGTGCAGGTGGTTAATTAACTTAAATGATCGATGTTAGATCTTAATTAGGTATTTAACTTGTTTAAAGAAATTGGACGAAAAATATATCGGTGTGAAGGAGGTTTTTCGATCGACAAGTCAAACTGAAATGGATGACAATATGTAAGATTGAAGTGTTAAAAGTTGACAAGATTCTTCGTCCAGAAAAATAAAAAAAAGAGTTTACAAGATTGATGCAGATGCTATACATAGAAAACCTGCCCGACATCCAAAAGACTCTCATGAGGAACGTTGAACATTACACTGTTTTCCCTACATACCCTCCTAAGAAATGCATATAGGTAGTCGATAGCGATCTTCTTCCATAGTTTCGATTCCCTCCCAGCTTTTACGACTGTATTTCCTAGTATGTGCACCACTCCTGCATTTCTACAGTGGTTCAAGAATTCTATCTCATCAGCCTCGCCCTGCCTGCTTGCCGGAATGGAGGTCATGTTGTTTGCATGCAATGGAGGATCGTAAGGCACGATCCAGTCCACTGATTCAACCGACAGGTCTACTTGATTGAAGTGATGTATATTACTGTTATTACTCAACTGGCCATCTCCTGATTGATTAGTTTGTTGACCAAGTAAACTAGGTACATCAGAGTTTAGTGACGCTTCCATCAGGGACTCAAGCTGGACAAACATGAAAAGGTTGTGAAAGAGCTTGTTCTCCAAATCATCATCCTTTTTATGGTAGTCTTTATACCCATACCTTACAACGCAACGAAACATATGGAAAGTCTTGGGTCCAATCCGCTTTATAAGGAACCGCTCATCTTCTGGGACTGTGAAGACAGGAAGGTACTTCACGCAGACAAAGACAACAACAGAATGGATGGCGGGTAGGTTGGTGATAAAGTGAGAGAAGATCCGGGGAACTCCACTTGCTAGCTCAGTGTACACAAGGCCAATCCCAGGTACGCGAACCAGTCCTAAACTTGGACCAAGTCCAAGAATCCATGCCATTGAAACCTTACTGTGCATCTCAGTCTCGTAGCATTTAACTGTACCATAATGCCAAACATACATGATGATAAAGAAGGCTGCTGCGACCACAAGAGGAACCCAGCCGCCTTGATTGACCTTGAGGAGTACAGCAGAAGAGTAAGTGCCCTCCACAACCAATGATGAGCCAGTGAAGATCAGGATAAGAATCCAATGGCAGCGCCACACTAATATCATGACAAAAATCATAAGCAATGTGGTTACCAACATGACTACACAAACTGCTGTCCCTGTTGGAACACGTAAGATTATGTTAGTTGGTGCAATCTTAATCACAGTCAAAACAGAAGTTTGAGGAGAGAAATTGTTACCCTTTAATCCTAACTGCCATCATAGATTTCCTAATGCTATACAAAAGTTTCATAGAATTTGAAGATGGCATATAATATGGAGGAGGAAAATTCTTTATTCACTAATGCTATGAAGTTATGTTTTAACATAGGAAGATACGTGCACAATAAAACAAGCAACATCTGGTTTAACTTACCACTGGCATTCCCTAGGTTGTTTTGACTTTTAAGCCCAGCTGTGACGGCAATGCACAGGATCATAACAATCCAATTAATTTCTGGAATATATATCTGGTGACGGTATTTCCTTGATGTATGCACAATTTTGACTCCTGGGAAGCAGCCTAATGCAACCGCCTGCTTGATTAGTGAAAAAGTTGCAGTTATGGCGGCTTGACTTGCAATGATAGCAGCTCCAGTTGCAAGAATAAACACGGGCCAATATATGCTGTCTGCAAGAAGTTAAGAACGATTAATCAGAATCCTTCGGCAATGCATTACCATAAATACAGGGCATTCATGCCACTCTAACTATATATGTAAAGTTTAAAGGGTTTCCTTGAACAATAGACTTCTACTTTACGTGAAATTTGAGTATCATAGCACGTTCACGTTTTGAAGAAAATACCGTACACTAGTTTTTCAAATACTATCTTGTATCAGTATTCTGACCATACAAGTATTTACTTGGTATCAGTTTCGGCAACATGGAAACAATAAACACCTAAACCTAAGTGTTCATGTTATATTTTATAGTTCAAGAAATTAAACAAACCTGGAATGGAATGATAAAAAGCACCAAACACGTTATTTGGATTTTTCGTGAGGTATGCTGCTTGACCACAGTAGGCTAATAGAAGGCAAGGAAATACAACCACTGTGAAAGCAAGTTGTATGGATGGGACTGAGAAATTGGATAAGTCAGCAAAAAGTGCTTCAGTACCTATAAGTGTTCACAACCAGTCTTCAGGGACTAAGTCACAAACTTGCTTGAATTTCATAAGTAAAAGAGGATGGAATGTTGAAATTTTACCTGTTATAGTGAGCATAAGACCTCCAAGGGATGTCCACCCATTTTTTCCTCCCCTCTTAAAAAATCGATATACATATATAGGTGAAAAGGCTTTTAAAATCCTTCTATCATACTTCCAAATATTGAACATGCCAATTCCTCCAGTTACGAGAAACCAGAGGAGTACGATTGGTGCAAACAGGAAACAAAGTTTATCTGTACCATAAGGTTGCATACTAAACAAAAGTACCAGTATAACAACAGCAACAAGCACAACTACCTCTGTATAACAAAAGAGTAGCTATGATTAGATTTGGCATAAATGATAGATGAGAAACAAACAAGGTGAAACAAATGAAACAGTATCTTTATGCCAAGCGTATGGAGATACCATTACTAATCTCAGAGTGGCGTACGTTGATCCCCCCAACAGCTGACAGAACTGCAAAATATAGCATCGATAAGTGTTGCTTGTACTTATCAAACAGAATATATATGGTTAAGCAGCTTCGAATAAAACTGATAAAGAATATCAAAGAACGTGTGTAGAATATTTCAATGTTCTTACTTGGTCAAAATGCATTCAAGGAAGTACCTTTTACCATTAGAAAGAAGATAATAGTTTCATAATTAAGATTGGTCAGGGTGCAAGGGATTGCAATACGCTCTCTTACAAGTTACTTCTTTAGGAACTAATTACGAATGTTGAATGTGTTAGGATACCCGTAAAACAAAACTAGATAATTAAGCAAATTACCAATGAGGATAGTTAGGAAGAAGAATGATACTACAACATCAACAATGAAGATGGTTACCTGATATGGCTGGAGTCAGAATCCCATCCCCAATCACCGCGGAAGAGCCAACTAGGACAAGAATAAGTAGTGTGCTCTGCATAAATGCATTTCCCTCCAACCATCTCCTGGTTCTTGCAGCAAATGATTTCTCACCAAACGTAGAACGACTATATGTTGTGAGTGCCTCATCCATTTGGTCTTGGTTAGGAATAGCCTTTATTTTTGCATATCGACAGAGTAATGAATAGAGAGCAAATGTTCCACCTGCAACCATGAGGAGGATAAGTTTACATGAACTGAAAATCGCAGAATCAAATAGAGAAATTTACCTCATCTGGCACTAAATTAGAACAAACCATAACAGCATCTATAGCTCTCGATGTTATTGTCACAACAATCAAACATAGATGCTTTAGATTAATGATCTGAGCATAGCGTTCAAGGCCTATGCTAAGATTAGAAAGGTAGGGAGGGGAGGAGGAGCTTATATAAGTATGATAGATTGAGATCAATTACCTTGACCATTGTCATTTGCTCTACAGACAATAAAAACGTACTTCAGGAGTACAACAAGGGTGAGGGAATAGATAATAACAGATAAAGCTTCAGCCAAATCCTCTGGGTCAGCAATTCCATCAGGAAACGTATTGTAGAAAACATACAACGGAGATGTGCCTAAATCTCCATATACAACGCCAAGGCTTTGAAATGCTACCTGCACGAGCGCTAATGCTGAAAATTTCTGGAAGGGCATAAAAAAAAGTGATCAGCAAGGGCAGCAAAGATAGTTCAGAAATAGCACAAAAGCTTCAAGATATGTTACATCCATGTCGGATATAGACAGATACATTCGCTAGTACATGTAATGAAATCTTTTCAACCATATAGGACGAGAAGTGAAAATCAATAACAGATGTAAATCAATCGACTGCCTATTTCAAAAAATCAAACCCTTCAGGACTGACATTTGCGCAGTTTTGATAGGGGTGAGGCCGTGAGGGAGTGAGATAATACCTTTTCCTCATGCATGTTCCTCAGCCTTTTAGCCTCTTCATCCATGGGCTGATCAAGCTGCTGATCCAAAACCCGAACGCTGCGTTCTTATCGGTACTTTCTTCAGCAGCCATTCGAAACCCGATAATTCAAGCGATTCCACTTCCTTTCCACCAATTCACGTCTCCACTATATTTTTTCAATCCTTCCCTCTATATTGAAACTTTGGTCATAACTGAACAAAATCCAGATCCGATATCAGTAAGAGTCTGAAGATTCCGGTTTCGAATTACTAACAAATGACCAAGGAAAAATCCCAGAAATAACTAAACATCAACCTGCGTTCCCCAATCAAAATGCTTATGATCAAGTATAAAAAACAGTAAAAAAATCGTTCAAGTAAAACAAATGTGCACTGCCCACAAATCCAACACAGAAGAAGAACAAGCTGACCAAATTTGAACAAATACCCAGAACTCCATTGAATGCATGGCAGTCCAAGAACCCCCAGCACATAAATTTTACACAGAAAATGCAAAACAAAATAGGAAAAGATGGAAAATTTATTAGTGTTATTACCTGGTTGCAACTTGCAGATGATCTTCCCAGGTGGGTTTTGCCTCATAGGCTTGGAGTGGCCGTTTGAGCATTGAAACGAGTGTGAGAAAGATGAGCACGCGCCATTTTTAAAGTGAAACTAATGAAAAATCCTTGAAAATTTTGAGTCTCAACGATAAGGACAAAATAAAAAGTAAAATGAATAATACAAGATTTGATTTTTTAGTATAAAAATATGATTTTTCGTTAAAATAAACAGTACCTCAGACTTTTCATTAAAATTCTTTTTTTTTAAGGGCAGAACAGGAGTTAAAGACTTCACCCTCATGTTGACCAATATTAAAAGACTTCACGGAGAATTATATTAATAGCGTGACCACAAACCGTTCACCAGATAACGTTATTTTTTCCAAGTCTCATTTTTTCAATAATAATATGGAAGATTCTAAACGTAGGCAGTTATAGGCACGATGTCTCTGTCTATTTTATTAAGCAGCTGAAACAATAAACAAATCAAGGGTGGGTGTTGACTTATTAGTTTTATAATTTTTTTGTTTTTATTTTGTTTTTTTGTTGAGTACATTGATATTTTTACATTAAGGAGGGAGAGTTCGGCAAAGCCACATAATGGGTAGCCTAATTTGGTATCAAATTCGCCATCCATAAAATTCGAACATAATACTTCTCACTTCTAAGTGAAGAAGAATATCATCATGAGATTCAAATTAGTTTTGTAATTAAGCACAATAAAATATTCTAGAGCAACTACAGGACAAGACAAATCAATGGGTGGGATCAAGGGTGAGTGAGGTCATTTTATTTTAAGAAAAACAAATTAAATGTAACGAATTTTCAAGTCTAACACGTAGACAACGTAAACAAAGTGATTTAGAACATGTGTGGCCGTTGGGCTTCACACGTGAGATAACCTGCTCTGATACCATGAAATGATACCATGAAGAAGTTAGGGTTTCATCATAAAATCAACTGGCAATATAAAAGTAGGTCAAATTATTTAAAAATTCATGCAAGATCCCTCCTCTCTTCGACATGAAATTTATTTTCAACACTTTTTCACAACCATCGAAGGAAGACTTTGTGAATTGACAACATTAAAAAGGTAAGTTATCTTTAATCCATTCTATATTGAAGAAAATTGTAGTTAATTTTAACTAATTGGAGTAATGACACTTTAATTAAAATTTTATAATCATTGGTCCCCTAACTCATGAAATATGTAGCTATGGTTCTTTTCGTCAATTCCCTCAAAATTCTATCAAAATGAGTCATGTTGGAAGAATCATTGCTACATTGCGTTAAAAACCATTACTTCAATTGGATTAAAGTCGATGGACCACTTCTCCTATCCGGTTAAATGAAGGGATCATTGCTACAATTTTTTTCATTTAGTTTTTCATATTTGCCCCTTGATTCAGCCTTACATGTGTGACACGTGATTCATTTTGAAGGAAGTTCTAACAAAATTGATAAAAAAGACCATAGCTGCAAATTTTGATGAGTTAAGGGACCGATGGTTACGGATTTTCAATTGAGTATCATTGTTCCAATTAGATTAAAACTAAGAGAACATATATTTGGTTCTAAAATAAAAGTGAAATTACTTCATTCGTCAAGTCCTCATAACCTGCACTTACGTTCAAATCTCATTTACTATGGTCAGGGTATTTTAGAATATGGGTTTGTCAAAAAAAAAAAAAAGGTAGTCTTGTTCGAGTGAGCTTGTGTTTTTCTAGAGCAATCATCATGCTTCTTTTAGCAAATTTTGGAGTGAAAATGTTCTTGACCCGATACTGATACATGAACGCAAAAATACACACCCCATTGCATGTAAGTTTTTCTTGAAATTGAGGTTGAGGATCCGCCGGCTGGAAAATCCACACTCTAGTAGTCCAGTTCCGAACGTTGAATCGCTTGTCTAATGGAGAAGGCAGAAGATGATTTACCGATTACCAATTGTTAATTATACTATCAAAAAAGTTTCACACATAGAAAATCTGTCCAACGCTCAAGAGACTCTCATGAGGAACATTGAACAACACACTGTTCCCTCTGCAAATCTTCCTAAGAAATGCATACAGGTAATCAATCGCCACCTTCCTAAAAAAATTTGATCCCCCCCTAGCGTGTACCACAGTGTTCCCAAGTATGTGCACCACTCCTGCATCTCTACACCGGTTCAAGAACTCTATCCCGTCGAGCTCCACCAGCTGCTTGCTCGGCGGGACAGAGGAGTAGGCCAAACTCTGGCCGATATGCACCGGAGAATCATCAGGTTCGATGGAGTCTACAGATGTAATCGACAGGTCTGCATTCGAGTAAGGTATGCTGCTGCTGTGGTTGTTCCACATGGCGTCCTGGTTGAGTATACTAGATACATCAGAGCCTGGAGATCCTTCCATCAGGGACTCAAGCCGGACGAATGTGAAGAGATTGTCAAAGAGCTTTTTCTCAAATTCGTCGTCCCTATTGTGGTCGTCCTTGTAGCCATATCTTACAACACAACGGAACATGTGGAAGTTTTCGGGTCCAATCCGCTTAACAAGGAACCGTTCTTCTTCTGGGACTGTGCAGACAGGAAGGTACTTCACGCAGACAAACACGACAACAGAATGGATGGCGGGCAGGTTGGTGATAAAGTGAGAGAAGATGCGGGGGACTCCAGTCGCTATCTCAGAGTACACAAGGCCTATCCCAGGTACCCGAACCAGTCCTAAACTGGGACCAAGTCCAAGCAGCCATGCCATCGACACCTTGCTGTGCATCTCAATGTCATAGCGTATTTCTGTACCGTAATGCCAACCATACATGACGATAAAGAAGGCCAGTGTAAGCACAAGAGGAACCCAGCCTCCTTGATTGACCTTGGGGAGTACAGCCGAAAGGTAAGTGCCCTCCACCACAAATGTTAAGACACTGAAGATAAGTACGAGAGTCCAATGGCAGCGCCAAACTAATATCATCACTAACATCATCAGAAATGTGGTTACCAACATGACTATAACAACCGCCGTCCCTGTCACAACACATAAGATTACATTAGCTGATGCAATCTTCATTTCAACCAGTGAGCTTGAAATGGGAAATTTGAACACTTCGAGAGAAAAGTTGTAGGTATGAAAGAAAGTAATCGAAAAGGATGAACTTAATCGGTTCATTCAGTACGTTATAGCTTATTACATGTTATTGTAGGACATGAAGCTGTAGCATGTGGAAACAAGAGCAAGAACTTACCGGCAGCGTTCCCAATTTCAGCTTGATTTCTAAATCGAACTGTTATTAAGATGCAGAGAATCATAAGAATCCAATTAATCTCCGGAATATATATTTGATGACGGTTCCTCGATGTATATACAACTTTGACTCTTGGGAAACAGCCAAGCGCAAGGGCCTGCTTGACTAACGAAAAAGTGGCGGTTATGATGGCCTGACTTGCAACAATAGCAGCAGCAGTTGCAACCGCAAACACAGGCCAGTATATGTGCTCTGCAGAAATGATTAAATAAATCAGAAATTACCATATAAACAGGGCTTAAACCTCTGATGTATATTTACATTCAAATTGTACTTCGTATTAGTTTGGCACCAATCAAAAAACACCCAGAACATAACTGTTTATGCTACATTTTATAGTCAATAGATCGAACGAACCTGGAATAGAGTAATGAAAAGCATCTATTACGTGATCTCGGTTTTTCATGAGGTAGGCAGCTTGACCAGAGTAGGCTAAAAGAAGGCAAGGAAATACAACAACAGTGAAAGCAATCTGTATGGACAGGACTGGGAAATGCGATACATCAGCAAAAAGTGTTTCCGTTCCTGTAAATGGTTCGAAAGCGGTATTCAGACTATTGATCAGAATAAAGAAGATGGATCAACTGCCATAACAGCATAAAGAATTTTTACCGTTTATACAAAGCACGATACCACCAAGCGATGCCCACCCAGTTATACCTCCCTTCTTAAAGTATACATACACATACATGGGTGAAAAAGCTTTCAAAACGCTAGTGTCATATTTCCAGATGTTGAAGATGCCGATTCCTCCAATTACGAGAAACCAAAGGAGCACAACTGGTGCAAACAGCCAACCAACTTTCTCCGGACCAAATTGTTGCACGATAAACAAAAGTACCAGTATAACAACAGAAACAAGTACAACTACGTCTGTATATAAAAATATGTGATCAGATTTGGAACATTGATAGATTCAATAACAGAAAGGATGAAGCAAATAAAAGACGGACTTTACATCCGGGAGCATGAAGATACCATTACTAATCTGGGACCGTCCCACATTGATCCCACCGACCGCTGACAGAACTGTTAAAGATAGTATGGTTAGCATTACATATACTGATCAAATAGAATATGGTTTAGCAGCTTTCAATGGAACTGAGAAAGAATCATACTCACCTCATTTGCATTAAAGAAAACATTAAGGCCTTGTGCAAATTGAACTCAATGGAAACAAGGCCTTAATGTCCCTAGACAAATTGCACAAAAAACTGATATGAAAGCGAGTTATACAAATAAAGCTTGCGCAAAATCAACTCAAAGTTCCTCCTGAATTTAGACAAATTGTTCGCTAAGGGATACCCCTGAAGTCTGAAGATGTCCCTAGAAAAGTTTGAAATTTCATCCATACAACTCGCTTTCATATTGGTTTTTGTGCAACGAAAATGTGATTGGCAGAAGTTGTGCAGATAGCCACAGAAAGTGAATAACATATTCAACTTAGGAGCATATGCTCAATATAATGGCAACATGAATATCGTTGGAGACAAGAAGTTCTCCGCTGTTGTCTACTAATTACAGAAAGTATCCGATAAACCTGGCTTATCCCATCACTTGTTCATTTTATACTTGCCTAATCTCATTTACTTTCTTGTGTAACCTACTCACATTCAATATGTCGAAAAAGATCTGAATCTGTAAGCAGATTAAAAACATACGTAGACAGAAGATTGATCCTACTACATGAAGATAGTATACCTGATATGGCTGGAGTAAGAATCCCATCCCCTATCACAGCGCAAGAGCCAACCAGGACAAGAATAAGAAGTATGTTCCGCATGACTGCGTGTCCTTCCAACCATCGCTTGGTGCATTCAGAAAATGATTTCTCACCAAATGTAGAACGGCTAAATGTTGTTAGCTCCTCATCACTTTGGTCTTGGTTAGGAACGGTCTTTATTTTTGCATGTCGACAAAGTAATGAATAAAGAGCAAATGTTCCACCTGCAACCACGAGGAGGATAAGATTACAGAAACTAAATGCTGGTGGAATCCAACAGAGGAATTTGCCTCATTCGGAAGGAATGTATATCGGAAAACTGCATGTTTCAGTATACTAGTATCAGATCAGAAGTATATGTATCAAAGGATGCATAATATTGGTCAAACGTTTCTATTATGTAGGTGCGTTGTACACATTTACATAATGTTTGTACACTAAACTTTCGTCTGCTCCCTCTCCCCCACCGACTTTACTCCTCCCCCTTTCTAATTCACCAAATCTTCGGGAAGAAAACCTTCCATCAATTCTTCGCAAGGGAAACAAAAATAAGAACCACCAATCAACCCTAAGAGGACGAAGAGGGAACGAGTAAATGAACTGCACGGCTGGGGCAACATTAAACAACTGAACAAGCTCGAAAAACCATCCATAATCTTTTATATAAATCGGCATAGTTAGATTTAGATCAATTATCTGAGCACTTCTTCAAGTATTACCAACTAGTATAAAGGGAATTTATCGGTTGAGATCAGTTTACCTTGACCGTTGTCATTCGCTCTACAGACAATAAGAACATACTTCACGAGTACGATAAGAGTGAGGGAATATATGATGACCGATAAAGCTCCGAGTAAATCTTCCGGGGCATCGATTCCTGCAGGAAATATATTTTTGAAAACATACAAAGGGGATGTGCCCAAATCTCCATAGACCACACCAAGACTTTGAAATGCAAGCTGTAGAACCGTTCCCACTGAACAATACGTCTGAAGTAAACAAAAAGCAATCAGAAACAGGACCAAAGCTAATCCTAAAAAAACACGTTAACCTTAAATATATGTTAAGGTAGCACATTGAGAACATGCCCGGCATGAAAGAGTTTACAATCAATAACAAAATTCTGACTAAATCTAATTGAAAAGAAAAGCTTTGGTAGGACGTCCCGACCATACCATTCGTAGGACACAAATATGCATGGGACCTATATTTTGGACTCACCCGACCCCTGTTACCTCCAACCAATGTGGGGGTATTAACGAAGTTTCTCTCCTAATTGAAAATGAAATCCTTTGGACAATTTCGTTTCACTTATCCCTATCTCAACAACTTATACAAATTAAAGACTTGAGCTTTGACATTTATTGGTTTTATAGAGAGAGAGAGAGAGAGAGAGAAAAAAAACCTGGTCCCCGTACACATTTCTGACCGTTTTAGCCTCCTCGTCCATTGGCTGGTCAAGCTGCTTATCCAAATCCCAGACCCCGCCTTTTTTCTCAGGGTCTCCATTGTCAGACATTGTTTGCAGTGATCTGCAACTCACTGATTCAAATGGGTTCCTCTTCCCCTGCTCAAATGTCACCTATCCGGCAACAATTTTTCAATTTCTTCACTTGGGTAGTTTTTGTTTTTCCTTTTTTTTCTTGTTGCTTTCTTCTGGTACCCCAGAATTTGCTTGGTGCTTGGGACAACAGTTTGTGGAGGATTAGGGGCAGGAATTTTTACTCATCTCATGTTTTTCGGGAGGGCAATGCAATAGGATGGTTTGCTGCCTCGCCTATTTATAGATTTTGCATTGCTTACATGTAATGATGCAACACTTCTGAATTAAAACGAAATACGTACAAGACAAGACCTTTGGAGAAAATTCAGTGACACAATGCAACAAGCACGTAACTTTGGCATGCAAGGCAACGAGTTTGTCGCTCAGTTCGTTGAGAAAATTCAACATTTTTTTTATAACATCTAGAGTTCAAAACATCAATTGTATTATGACAATAAAATAAAAAAACTTGGCACTTGACACGCTTTCTGTTAAAAAAAGACTCGTTTCGAATTGTTTTCTTATAAACAAAAAAAATTACGAAGATTCTCGACCAATGTCAAATACTAGAATTTATGTTTCTCGTGTCAAAAGCTATAAACAAGTACCAAGTCTAACAAGACTAGCAAAAAATAGATACACATTTTTTTTTTTTTTTTGGTGCAACATTCTGTACTGTTTAATTTCATTCCTAATATTATACTATGTACTTGCAGTTGCAATAATAAAAAAATTACACATAGAAAATCTGTCCAACATTCAGTAGGCTCTCATGAGGAACATTGAAGATCACACTATTCTCCCTGCAAATTTTCCTGAGAAATGCATAGATATAATCAACGGCTATCTTTTTGTAAAACCTGGCATCCCTCCTTGCTCTCACTACTGTATTCCCAAGTATATGCACCACCCCGGAGTCTCGACAATCGTTCAAAAATTCGAGCTCCTCAATCTCATTCTGGCTGCTCATCTGCCCTGATGAACTCACGGTAAAGTTCGTGTGTAATGGAGATTTAGCCGGCACAATTGAGTCCACTGATGAGATAGTGAGGTCTACTGTAGATGTGGTCGTGTTGCCATTATTAATTAAGAGGCAATCCCTTGACCTCTCAGTTTGCTGGCCATAGATGCTGTACTCATCTGAGTCTGAACACCCTTCCATCATGGAGTCGAGCCGGACAAACACGAAAAGGTTTTCAAAGAGCTTCTTCTCAAAGTCGTCATCTTTTTTGTGGAGGTCTTTATAACCGTATCTTGCAACACAACGAAACATGTGGAAGTTCTTGGGGCCAATCCGCTTGACGAGGAATCTTTCTTCTTCTGGTACGGTGTATACAGGGAGGTACTTCACACAGACAAAGACAACAACCTGGTGGATTGCGGGCAGGTTGGTGATGAAGTGGGAAAAGATGTGGGGCACCCCGCTTGCAAGCTCGGTGTACACAAGTCCTATCCCAGGGACCCGGACCAGTCCTAAACTGGGGCCAAGCCCAAGAAGCCATGCCATTGAAACCTTACTGTGCATCTCAAACTCATAACGTTTCAACGTACCATAATGCCAAACATACATGATGAGAAGAAAAGCAGCTGCAATCACAAGAGGAACCCATCCGCCTTGATCAACCTTGAAGAGTACAGCAGAAAAGTAAGTGCATTCCACAAGCAGTGACAAGCCGGTGAATATCGCGACAAGAATCCAGTGGCAGCGCCACACTAATATCATGATTAGAGTCATAAGCAATGTAGTTGCCAGCATGACTACTACAACTGCCGTCCCTGTTGCAACATAAAATATAACTCAATTGAGTGCAAGCTTATTTTGGAAGGATGAACTTATACTAGTATAAAATTCGTCATAAATTAATTTCACAACAGCAGGTCAGTAACTATTTCTCTACACTGTCTCAAAATAGTTCACCAACTCCCTACTACTTCACCTCCTAGTTTATCTCAAATACTTCTCCCGTCTCTTATTTTATTTGAAGTTTTCAACCATTTTCTTTTTCAAAGAAGTTTTTGCAATTACATTGCATGTTCTTCGAGTCCAGTTTCACAAAGTAGAGAATACAGCTTACGTAAGCTCCACTAGATTTAGCAGAGGATGAACTACTTACCATAAGCATTTCCAATTTGGCTTTGTTTTTTGAAACCCGCAGTCACAGCAATGCAAAGAATCATAAGGATCCAATTAATATCTGGAATATATATTTGGCCGAGGAACTTCTTTGATGTATGTACAACTTTGACTCTAGGAAAACAGCCAAGTGCAAGAGCCTGCTTGATTATTGAAAAAGTTGCTGATATTGTCGCTTGACTCGCAATTACAGCAGCTAAAGTCGCAACAACGAAGACTGGCCAGTATATTTTTTCTGCAGTAAGAGAAACAGTAAGCATATTTGGAACAACACACTGCCTACTTACAAGACACTATATAACTCGTTTCCGTGCTTTTTCTTAGATTATGTTGGAGATCGAGAAATGGGGCAAGGAAAATTCTATACAAAAAATATTGAATACCCACTCCAAAGACTATGAAATGAATTTTGTGTCATATCATTCTAATGATTTTCTTTAAAGCAATCACATTAGTTTTGATTGAGTAATCTCTCAAAAAGAAAAGCGGGGACTCATAGCCCGACTGGTAGAGAATATTTAGTATTTATCCTGACACCCAAAGTTGAAGATTGAGTGTGCCCATCCCCCTTTGACCTCCATTGTACAAAAAAAAAAGAAAAAAATAGACCCAACAAGAAAGATACTGAAGAGTGAAGAGCATGTTCTTTAAATTCCATCAAAAATTATGTTTTAAAATGTTATGCCTCAATTTCAAGAAAATCGTTTATGTGTACTACCATTTACAACATGGTCATCCTTTAAATGCAAAATAAAGATTAGAACAAACCTGGAATAGAACGATAAAATGCTTGAAGCAGGATTTTGTCTGAATGATTTTTCACAAGGAAGGCAGCCTGTCCGCAATAGGCTAAAAGAAGGCAAGGAAACACGACTGTAGTAAACGCAATCTGTACAGCTGAAACTGGAAAATAGGCAAGGTCGGCAAAGAGTGCTTCTGTCCCTGTAATCATTCAGAATTTGCCATCAGAATCCAACATAGCAGATGTGTTAAGAGTTCGGTGAAACTTAAAGAGTTGGAAAGTGAAACTAGGATACTTAAAACTTTACCTGTTATGCTAAGCATAATACCCCCAAGGGAAATCCAACCCTCTCTCCCGTTCCTTTTAAAATACCGAAATATATACACAGGGGAAAAAGCTCTCAAAACAGTACTATCATGTTTCCAGATGTTGAATATGCCAATACCTCCAATTAAGAGAAACCAAAGCAGCACAATGGGAGCAAAGAGCCAACCAACTTTATCAGTACCATAGTGCTGCATGCTAAACAGACCTACTAATATTACAACAGCAACGAGTACGACATAATCTGTACCACAACAAAGAAAGTATAAGTTAAGAAATAGTTCACAGTAGTGACTGAGAAAGATGCAGAGGCAGCAATAATAAAAATTAGACAATTATATAAAAAATAAAAAATAAAAACCAAACTTTAGCTCCAAGGAATCTAATGGTACCACTTTTCATGCCAGGGCTGCTTACTTTGATCCCACCAGCAGCTGATAAAACTGCCAAAAGCAAAGCATAGTTAGTCATTTTCTAATGGACCTGAGGAAAATAACACAATTTTAACTTAAAATTATATTCATGTGTCACTTTTTGATCAAATTAAGTAGCAAAAAAGACGACTCCGTGTTGTTTAGGAAAGATAACTAATGTAGCCAACCGCAATAATTGGGAATGAAGGATGAGTCGAGACAAAAGAAAAAGCAATACAGTTGTACTTTCCTAATTATGTAAATTAAGTTGAGTAGGTGTGTTATGGTAAACAGTTAAACAAGTAGAAAATCTTAAGCAGAGAATTTTTTTCCCATTTCAATCTTTTTCTGCTTCCAAAATCAAGAGAATAACATAGAAGATGTTGTTCAATTATGTGGTGCCTAAATCTCCAACTTTAATTGTCTTCTATCTATGGATAAAATACTCCTCTATCATGTCCGGTAGTACAAAGTACAGGATTATGTGACGGTAACCAACTTCCACTTATTTCAATCCATGAAACCAGAATTTTCTTTTTTCAATTAAACCTGCGACGCAGCCAGATACCAAGACTAATGGAATTCACTCTCTTGAGAACGGTGAAGATATTAACTCCTTAAAATGAGGACACTGATGGATTACTAAGGAAATCATTGAAGTACTTAGAGAAACATGGAAAACATAAGACTGCGTAAGCATGCAGCACATCAGCAAATCATTTCCTGATACACTGTCATGTGATTTGTCGGTCTTTGTGATTTTGTTATTTATGGATCATGGGTGCTTCCAAGAACATTCTTCGGCACTTGCTTCTTGGCATGGTCCTTAAGTATGATGAGGAAACTAATTTTCTGTTTGGAAATATATGTTAGAGCTTTCCGAATCCAGCACTCTACGTATTAGCTTAGGGCTAACTTTTGAGATTGTTATCCATGCTGATAACAACACTCACCCCTACATTATCTACTTCTAGCTTTCCTCTGTTTCTAGATTACCCCTTGTGTATATACTTCTTATGCACATCGGTTGTGCACCATTGGGCCTCTCCTTAATTAAAATCTTTTAAATCATGGTTCCAAAAAACCGCAGATAGAAAAATAAAGGATGAACACAGATGGATTATTAGGAGACAGATCAGGAGAACGTCTACTGTGGAGGGATGTGTACCAGATATAGCTGGAGTAAGAATCCCATCTCCAATCACCATACAAGTGCCTACGAGGACCAGAATAAGAAGGGCATTCTTCCTTGATGCATACCTCTCCAACCACTTCTTGGTTTTTGCAGCATATGATTGTTCATGGAAAGTAGAGCGACTATATGTCGTTAGGTCCTTATCAGTCCGGTGTTGGTTGGGAATAGTTTTTACATTTGCGTGTCGACAGAGCAATGAATAAAGAGCAAATGTTCCACCTGAAACACAGAAACCACAAGTTTCATAAGACTTTATGGCGACTCATTACCACAAAACGTAACATACAACTCTTGGAGACATGCAGTTCCAGAGCATTGAATACAAGGCAGAGACAGTATCATGTTTAATCAATTTCTGAAAAAAACAACTATGTTAGGAAATTTGTTCAACACCTCCTCTATTCTAAATCAAGAAGTGTACATGTACCAATTGTCGCCAAAATAAACAGTTCATTCGTAAATGTAGCATCACACATTGCTGCGAATGATCAACAGTGACATGAGCTTGGGATTAAATTGGTAAGTAAAAAAAGTTAAAGGCGTGCATTATTAATGTTAGCCGAACACTAGACACTAGTATATGCTACTGTTGTAAACAACTCTGCCAAGAGAATTATTTTCCTTAGGAACTAGTATAACATACTTCTCTGCCAAAGATTACTTTATACTTTTAAGCGTAAATTTTAAAAGCATATTGGAACTGTAATAGAAAACAGGTGCTTTGTCCATTTTACAATCCCATAAAACACCAGAACATTTGAATTTGATGGAGCAAATCTACAGGTAGAGTTTGGTTTACCTTGACCATTGTCATTCGCCCGACAAACAACAAATACATACTTGAGGAGCGGGACTAGAGTAAGAGAGTATATAATCAACGAAAGAGCTCCAACCACATCCTCCGAATCGTTAATTCCATGGGGAAAGGTATTGTCGAAAACATACAAGGGAGAAGTACCCAAATCTCCAAAAACCACTCCGAGACTTTGGAATGCAAGCCGCATAAGCAACAGCGAAGAGAATTTCTGGACAATTGAAGATTGGATCAGGAAACACAATCAAGAATATACATTATCCAGAATCCACTAATATCAGGCAATTACTCAACCTTTAAGCGTATACCACTTTGCACTCGTTTTAATAACAGTTGTATTATGTCCTACAAATACTACACAAGAATTCCAGATAATTACTTACTAACAGTGTGTTCCCAGAAGGTATAAATTCATTGACAGGAGTAAAAACTCTTTTACTTCATTGAATTACTTCTAAACTCTTACATATTGGCATAAACATATGTGTAAGGGAGGAGCGGGAGGATGACAGAAAAAGAGGGAGGGAGAGAGAGAGAGAGAGAGAGAGAGAGAGAGAGAGAGAGAGAGATAGAGAACCTTTTCCCTGTACATGGTTCTAAGCCTGCCAGCCTCCTCATCCATGGGTTGGTCAAGCTTCTGATCCAAAACCCACATACTGCCTTTGTTGGAGTTATCACTGTCTCCATCAACCTCCACTTTTGAAGCCTTTGAAATTTCAAATGATTCTACAGCTTCCATAATTTTATTCCTTCTGGTATCCCCTCTCACTCCTCAAAATCCAAATCCCACAAATGGAAAACTCGAACAAAACCAATATCAAACTACTAAAAACTGACTTAAAGCTTGACCCAGATCTTCAATTCTTTATAAAAATCCACTCCCAATACAACTTTGAATAAATACCCAGCAACAAAAAGGCAACACAATCTGGCCACCAAGAAGCAAACAACAAACAAAACAGATGACTAGGATGTTATGTCCAGTTCAAAAACCTTATCTTTTAAAACAACAAATGACAATCCAAAGGCACTATGTAGAAATTGACAGAGCTCATAAGATTAGCACCCCCCAAAAGTTTGAAAGAACAAAAACCAAAGTTTTAGTATTTGATAAGAACCCACCAAGAAAATGAATAAAAAGTAAAGTATGATACTTCAACTCAGTGGCAAAAAACCCAAAATTCAGAAATTGACAAAACCCAGAAACCAAATTTTCAACCGAGGACAGAAGAGGTGAAAGAACACCTCACACAGAAAAGGAAATGGCAGAAGAGACAAGGAAGTGAAAATTATTACTTTCTACCACTGGAATTCCCAGGTGGTGTTAGCTGGTGGGGAGGCTCAGTCTCAGCCACTTGATCAAGAAGTATCCCATGAGGCACTAAAGCAGGGAAGATGAACACAGAGAGAGAGAGAGAGAGTCGGTTTTCTGCAGGAAAAAAAAAAAACGAAAGGGGAAGTTCTTTTGCTCTGCAGGTTTTACAGTGGCCGTTTTGGCTGTTTATTTGTTCAAGGCACAAGCTTTGCAGCCAAATAACAGAAAGAAATAAAAACACAGCTTCCTTAAGGAAAAGAGTTTACTCACAAAGCATCTATCTGCCAATTAATGAGAGAGAATCTAGAAAAAGACGCAGAGAAGAAAGAGAGAGACAAATAATTTGTTGATATAATTAACAGATATTCTATTAAAAAATTAAGATGTCATTTTGTATAATTTTTGGGCATGCATTTTAACGTAGTTAAGTTAGTTATAATAGTATTTTTTTGTCGCCGAATTTTGATTTGAATATCTTTTAATTTATAAATTATATTAAAACAGTTAACAAAATAGTTAGAACAATGTGCTCATCGTCATTTTAATAAGAATTCTCCTCTTATAGTTTAGAATATTTAAGTTATTTTAAAGAGAGTTTTAACGAAATCTTCCGGTATTATTCATTTACAATACTTTTTTATCCTTTTAAATAAAACTCAAAATTTTTATACTATTTTTATTAGTTTTCATTGTTTTAAAATATTGACCGTAAAAGAAGAAAACTTCTTCATTAAATAGACGAAAACTAAGAAACAGTTAAATAAGAAGGTTAAAAATGAAATAAAATTAAAATTTTGTAGTATTTGATATGTGAATCTCTTTTCAAATATGTTTATTTATGACGTGGGCAGGGTGTCACTTGTCAGTAAAAATTACTAGTGTAAGACTGTTGTGTAAAGCTTTTGAATGTCAGTAGTGGGCCCATGAAACTGATTGGTAGATTGGGTGTGTCTAATCTGGTGGAACCTCCACTTCCCTCCTTTCTTTAATACATTCGCACTGATTACCATATGCCTTCAATTATCCGAACTTTCCACCCGCAAATATACTTAGTAGAAATATTAAGGCTATTGTTTTGAAAAATAACTTTTTTATTAATTATTTGTCATTTTATATTTTAGTAAAGTAAAATTGACGTTAAATTGTAAGATGATAAAGAATTAATAAAAAGTCTTTTTAACATTCTCATACATAATACTGAGGCATTTTCCTTTTTTGGTAAAAGCACTTGGTTAATTATTTTTTGAGAAGTAATTAATTAACAAAGTGAAAGACAAAATTTCATTTAAACTTGTGGAAAAAAAACATAAAGGGCTGAAAGCAAAAAACTCTAAGCCCCCTTCTTGTCTCCCACTCTCATTTTTGGATGGCGTCAGTGCAACTCCTTTTACTTGTCAATTCAAGCTACTTCTTTCTCTTCTTGTTTCGCTTCTGCATATCCTTTTCTTTTGATCTTTAATTTCTAGTTCAATTGAGCTTTCCTCCTTAAACTTGTCTCAGACTTGGGCTTTTATGCCCCTTTTTCCTTTCAATGTTTCTCCCCGTCATCAGTCCTCCACCGCCAACCTCAACTACTCGGGCCATTACGTGTCTCTTCTCCACGGCAGACTTTAGTGTTAGGTGGTTATTAAAGTGCTTTTAGCACTATTTAGTAGACTATGAGAGCAGTTTTTGCCCGGGTAGCTCACACACCCTCAATTTGTGCATCTAGTTTGTTCGTGGGTTCTTTCTCTTGGTGATGGTGGCGGATCAGCGATGGCGACACAACTAGAGTGGTGGAGTCTAAGTTTTCCAAATCTGGGGTTTTTGTTGTGGGCTTGCTCTTTTTAGGCTTTTCTGTAGTATTTACGTTTGGGTATGTATAACATCAGTTAGAATGGAATTGATCGGTGATAGTGAATTCACTATGGAAGGGCGGTAGATTTTTCATGGAGGCTCATAAAATTTTTTCTAAGGGGAACAAGCAAGGGAGAAATCCTATGATCTTTGCTATGATACCATGCTAATTTAGGGCTTTTTAGGCTTTCAATTCTTGATATTATTCTTCTCATCAAGGAGGCAAATATATATATATATATATATATATATATATATATATATATTACAGACTCGAACACAAAAATGCTTATTCTACACCTAACCTTTAGATAAAATATAAGCATTGTCACTTTCTTTTGGTTTTATTGATTCACAATATGAACTTCTCGTACAAGAAGGAATGGTGACAATAAGACAAACTATTTGAATCAAGATATGCATTATTTTTTTAGTTTAACACGTGGTGGATTGTCTTAATGATTAGAGTTTCCTTATAAATTTTTGTGTATGTGTTCGAGCTCTTCTCCCTCTTTTTATTCATTTTATAATATATATCGCTTATAACAACAGAAAATTTTGCAGTTTTATCGGAGGAAGAGTTTTAATATTTTCAAACTTATTTTAATTACATCCAAGGTTGTTTATTTCATTTTATAATTAGCATTTTATGTACAAAAAAAAAAAAAAAAAATTCCTTCTCTTCTATCTTCCTGCATTGCATTTAAGAGATGAGTTATTAACGTAAAGTTGTGTTGTTTCTTTTAACATAAATGACATAGTAATTACGTTTAATACATCTGTCTTATGTATATTTTTATCATATTTTAAAAGTATAATATATAATATGAGCATACTAATTATGTGTTAGAAAATGTTGCACAACAAACCAAAAGTTAGACGTCTATAGGTTGCCGCTTTGGAGAAGTCAACTTATTCTAAATCTGCAAAAGGAGTTGTGCAAAATGAATGAAATCATGCCAAGCTTATAAAAAGTTGGGGCCATTTAGATTTGGATTAAAAAATCAACGTGATTATTAGCTTAAGTCCAATATTATTTTTTCTCTGTTTTTAGTTTTTAAAATATTAAAGATAAATTAAAATCTTCTAATTTTAGTAAATTTACGTAATATCGTCTAACAAAAGATTAATATATTAACACAAATTCATCTAAAAAATATACGACGCTAACTCAAGTAATAAATACATGAATGCATATTATATCTATAAATGAGATATAAAACCTAATTAAAAGGTACAAAAACATAATGTACCTAAAAGCAAGACATATTAATTTGTCATATAAGTAGTTAAATACAACTAACTTGTAATATAGGTTGATTATAAAAATTAAAAATAATTATATATTGACACCCCCCGATCGAGATCAGGGCATGCTGGCCGTCACGTGGAAGTGACGTAACCATGTGCACAGTGCGGAAGCTAATAAAATAGTAACGTAAAAGTACGAATAAATAAAAACTAGCATACAAGGTAATAGTAATAAGTGCTAGCGTAAGTAAGACACAAGTTCAGAGCAGAAAACCTAAAGCAGTCCAAACTAAAATGACGCGACAACAGTACACCCGAAGGTGGCCCTACGCTGGTGATCGTCTGTCAGAAATGCCGGGAAAGCCTTCTGGGAAACCACCAAACCAACTGAACAGCTAGAACCTGGAAGGGCGCAAAACAAAAGCGTGAGTGGGCAAAAACAAAGCTTTTCGAAAACCATTTCAAAAACAAGATTCTAACCCCTCGCCGTAAAACATGTATACTTCCCAAAAAAATAAACAAATGTATATAAATATAGATATGCCAATCATGCTTAAGAATATGCCATGCCAAATCTCACAATGAAATGCAAGTGCTCAGGTATAAATCACATCAATAACATATAACCTGGCAGCCGGAGTCACCTAACGTGACCTGTACGGCTGCATCTAGAGCTCAGATCTCAATCACAATAACTAAACCTGCCCACGAGTCGGAACCACCTAAAGTGGTTTGTACGACAGGCCTGGGTGTAATACATATAAACGCTCTAGTGCTACGATCACGTGAAGGCTGTGCGAATAATCGCGGGTCACCTACGAGTCGGAACCACCTAAAGTGGTCTGTACAACAGGACTGTGCACCTAACTTGGATCCAAGTTGAGCGTGTGGTGCGGGAGGTGAACAACACGTGAAGGACTGTGCCCTATTCTGGGCGGGAGCACTAACACCGGGGGTGCAGGTTATGTGCTCTCTAAGCATCTCAAATCACTACTGAACATAAACGTGAATAACACTTACCTGGCACTTATCTGTGCGTCCACAGCACCAATACATACGAACATATATATATATATATATAAATGCAACTAATCATGCATAATAACCAACAATGTAAAGAATGGCATATAACTAATAAACATTTAAATCAATTTCTGGGAAATATAAGTATATAGGTATATACAGAAAACCAAAAGCCCACTCACTGGTAAGTGGAAGGGTCGTAACCCCCCCCCTGCCTCGAGTGACCACGCTCATCCTCGGGATACGTCTCACCTATATGCGAAATAACTATAAAAACGTTAATTTTAAAGCACACAACCAAACTTTAGAAATAACTTCTCATACAATGCTCAAATGGGGTGTATGAATACACCAACGTGATCTACTCAACCTCACGAACATCCCCAAATTTTTAAAATAATTTTTCACCGCCGCACGCGCCGGCCAAGGCACGGCCACACGCGACGGCCACGTGCAGGCACGTGCCTGGCACGCTGACGGCGTTAACTGACGCCGTAGGGAATATTCCGTCAGTTTTGATAGATTCTGTCAACGGCGTCAGGAATATTCCGTCAGATTTGACGGAATATTTCGTCTTCTTCCCCGGCGAGCCTCCAGCGCCGTCGCCGGCGTCGGAAAACTGGAAAATTTTCAAACTTCGATATCTTCTTCGTTTTTCAACCAAATTCCACAATTTCGGTACCAAAATGAAGCTTAGAACTAGAGGAACACAATCATACCACTTTCAAGGGTTAAAAACCACGAAATCTCACCTAAAAAATCAATCCAACTCCGGCCAACTTCGAAACCAATGATCCCGACATCCAATTCCTTCAAACGAACTACTCCGAGCCTCCTTGGGACCTCACTAAGCTTCCTACAAGCTTGAAATTTCCTAAAACGTGAGAAATCACGTGTGCATGAATAGTACCCAAATCGGACATCGTTGAATCGACGTGAAAACGATGGAGTTCTTACCTGAAAATGGTATGGTTGGACTCCTACGAGCCTCACGAGCTCGAATATGGCCTTGGATTCCACGATCTGTGAAGGTTTGATAGGTTTATGGGTGTGTCCGTACGTTTCCAAAGGAAATGGGAGGAATGGGGACTCGGGACAGTGCAGGAAACAGGGAGAAAAAGGGCTGTGGTGTGTGGGAAGGTGTGTGTGGCTCCAAACATGCCAACCAAACTCAAAACAACCAATAAACGTAACGAAATCGAACTAGGGGCAAAATAGTCTTTTCACGCGTACGTTTTTTATATTTCCGGGACGGGCTGTCACATATATAGGGTCTAGAGCTGAAAGAAGAATCAGAAATAACAAAAAAAAAAAAAGAATTAAGAAGAAATAATTAAAGAGAGAATCAAGAGAAACTTAATTTTTATAATAAATCGTATCATTAAATATATCATTATTGATAATAAAATAATCCTAAATTTAAAGAGATTGGACTTATTTTAATAAACTATTTACCCTAAAAATTTTAGTTTTAGATGCTCAATTATTAACAGCCAAAAGTCAATTGCTAAATTGTCTTCTTCTTTTATTAATTTGGTATGTAATTAAGGTTGCTAAATGTAAGCAATGTTATGCAATTTTTTACGAAACAATATTCTACTCCAAATTATTTTAATTTACAAAAAAATAAATAAATAAAATTCAGACTCACATGTAAGTGTCTAAAACAAACCCCACATTTGCAACTAATGTTATACATTAAAACAAACAAATCATGAAAGTGTAATTGATTAAACTAATTAGTTCTATGAAGTTTCATTGATCATCATATTAGTGGCTGATTAAAAAACCCTACATGCAGAGCCTATACAACTTTCGAATTAAGCTACTACTAAAAAACACTTTTAATCAACTATATTAAAACGATGATTATTAAAAATATATGCTCCACTAAATAACTTAATCAACTAATTTAAGTTTAATGAATGCCTTCGGCCAGTTGGTCGCTCTGTCATTTAATGTGAATATAAAATAGTATAATAATTTGTTATCGGTCAAACTAATTCGAACTCTTATAGTCTTATATATTAATTAGTGTTATGGAATTATTCGAATAAAATTAGAAAATTCTATAGAAATTTATTTTCTTAGAGTTTATCACATTTTTTTTATATTTAATTTTATGTGAAGTACATATATAAGTGATACATTTGATTTATGAATAAAGGGATTTTAATCATAGTTTTTTATTTCCATGCACTATATATAAATTAAAATACAATACGATTAATAAATAGGTTGAACTAAAATTAATTATCATTTGAAAAAGGATATAACATTACAATTAGTGTAACATCCCACATCGTCCAGGGGAATGGATCTTGTAAGCCTTATATGTATATTCTCATGCCTACCTAGCACGAGGTCTTTTGAGAGCTCACTGGCTTCGAGTTCTATAGGAACTCCGAAGTTAAGCGAGTCTCTTGTGAGAGCAATCCCAAGATGGGTGACCCACTGTGAAGTTTTCGTGTGAGTTCCCATAAACAAAACCGTGAGGGCGTGGTTGAGGCTACGGTGGAGTCGAGCTCGGGATGTGGTGGGGGCCCGGACTGAGATGTGACAATTAGGGTATATGACTTGTTTAAGATTATTTATGTAAGAATTATTTTTGCTTATAAGTATTTTTGTTAGAAGTTCTTTTACTATAAATACGTTTACCCTTACACTATGTTTGGATGAATAAATTTAAAATTACTAAGAAATTTTAAAATGACAGGATTTTATTTTCTAGAATTTGTGAATTTTCTTGTTTGATTAACCTAAAAGAACAATGGAATTGAAAATGGAATTTGTTAATTTTAAACTCTCAATCATATAATTTGGGAAATGACACCTATTTATATGAAATTTAAACTTGGGAAATGGAGGCCCCAAATTCCAAGTTCTTTTTTTCCCATGGAAATTCTAAATTTCTATGTTTATAAATCCAAACAAGGGAATTTTTGCATGTCAATTTATAAATTCCGACTTTTATCCAAATTCCAAGTTTATTTCCTTCATCCAAATATAATGTTAGTTTTTTTTTTTCCCATTAAAAATCATTAGAAATGCTTATTGAAAAAGCATTTGGTGATGCTTCTCTAGAAAGTAATTTTGTGAGCCAGAAGCACTTTTAAATTTGTTGGAAGAACAACAATCAAAATCAATTAAATTAATGAAAAAGTAATTTCTAATACAAGTAACTATATTATGAAATATATATATATATATGAATATAATCACATAGAATAAAATTACAAAATGCAATGAACTAACGGATTTTGTAGATAGAGGCTTGCGAATTTGTAATGTCCTTGAAACAGAATTTCGTCCCTACTCAGTACTTGTAGTTCTTTAAGCGTCTGCTCCACCAGGATTCAACTATCTATGATCAAAGTTTTAGCACCGAAACTTTGATTATGGCGAACTTCTATGTGTTTCTCTCTGAGGAAGGATGTATGAATGAGTATGCAAATTGACGTATTTGATGCAAGTGTGCGTTAGAAATATATAAGTAGTAAGATGTTGTTTCACAATAGGTGTAACTGTTTAATTCAAATTCAAATAGCCACAACCGTTTGAAATAATATGAAAGTTTAAAAATTAATTAATTAATCCCTAATAAAACTGTAAACCAATCAACGTTTTAATATGAAAAAATGACGTAACTGAAATTTGTGACTTTGTCGGCCGAGTTCAGAATTGGGCTCGCGATACCTTTTCGAAAAGAAAACGACGCCACGAGCAATAGTCATCGCTTTACCATGGTGCACGATGGATTTAGCCATCCGAGGTCATTTACTAGTCCAAAAATGCATTTAAAATTTTGTAACAAAAATCGAACTTTCTGTTTCACAACTGTTGTTTGTTCCAGATACTTCCAAACATTTCCAGGGTTGAAATTTTAACTCAAACATTGTTCTTTAACACCAACAAAATTTTCCCACCAAAAAAGTCAAAAGCACTTGAGAAGCATGTAGGGTTTGTTTGTGACTACTTCTATAAGAAGCACTTACATTCCTAAAGTGTTTTTGTTATAGTATATTTATTATAAATACGTTGAAATTTTTATTAAAAATCTATTGAAAGTGTTTCTTAAATAAGTATTTGGCACTTTCTCCTCATAATCTTTTTTCATGCTCAAACCACCAAAACTACATATGTAAGATCTTACATCGTCCAGGGGTGAGGATCTTGTAAGCCTTATATATATATATATATTCTCATCTCTACCTAGCACGAGGCCTTTTGGGAGCTCACTAGCTTTGGGTTCCATGGGAACTCCGAAGTTAAATGAGTAGCGCACGAGAGCACTCCCATGATGGGTGATCATTGGGAAGTTCTCGTGTGAGTTCCCAGAAACAAAAGCGTGAGGGCATGGTTGGGGCCCAAAGCGGACAATATTGTGCTATGGTGGAGTCGAGCCCGGGATGTGGTGGGAGCCCGGGTCAGGATGTGACAATTTGGTGTCAAAGCCAATCCTTGGGCGGAAGTGTGCTGACGAGGGGGGTGGATTGTAAGATCCCACATCGTCCAAGGGTGAGGATCCTGTAAGCCTTTTATGTTGTTTGGGCCCAAAATTACATAATCAGCTCGAGCGATCGATGTCGTTGAGTGAGTGAAGTTCTAACCGTTAGATGACTTAATCAGGATAATTTTGGTTATTATTACGGAATAATATTGTGATTTTTTTAGTCATGATAATATACCTTAATAATATGTTAGACTTGGTTTGATCATAAAATCTAGCTGGTTTGATTTGTATTCCAAGGCCTTACAAATTTTCTTCCATGCGTGATGCATATGCGTATGGGTGAGGGACTTTACATGCAATTCGTGTTTGCGTGGAGTGATCAGCACAAAGACACTTAAAAGGGATTAGCATGTTCTGCATGGATGAAGTTGGAACTTGACCAAGCAAAGAGTTGGTGATGATTATCATCGAAAAATGGTAATCATGGTGCCGTCTGAAATGAGGTATAAGTTGAAATGGACATGGTCTCTCTTAGGGCATGCGAAAGATAGAGGTGGAAAGAATAATACAATATTCTTTTGTTTTCCTATATGGTCAAAACAACAATATACATTGAATGTTGCCAATAATCTAGTCAAAACAAGATTGCATCAGGATAAATCTTTGAAAACCGAATTTGATCGAAGGTCAGGTTCTCAAGATGATAGCAGGTTTTGATTGATGTGACAAGGTGTGGGGTTAGCAACAGATAAAGACTCAGAATCACAGTGCAATTGGGATTGGTTTCCACGACTTGAGCATACCAGTCTCTATAAATACCAGAGTCGCAGACAACATTAAGGACCTCCAATTCAACACACAACTGCCCTGCGCAAAACCTCTCAAACATCTTCAGATTTTTTATTTTCTTTTTTCTGCCGACATATCTTCAGTTTGGATAAACAGCACTGTGAAGGCAACCGGCGAACACCTTCAGTTTGGATAAACAACAATGTTGCCGTAGAATCAGCCGACCGATAAGCACCTTCAGTTTGGATAAACAGCACTGCGTCGAGGCCGATTGGTTACCTATCCAAGTCTCGGTCGAGAAGGGTTTCTGAATCCTTATTGGTAGAAGTCATCTTATTAGCCTTCTCGGCGAAGTGAGGTGTTACGAGTGACGACATTCGGCGTATTGAACACCAAGTGATTTTATGATTGGATACTCACATGTGAGTTTCAGAGTTCAGCATTCTAATGGCCAAACCACATTCACCCTCAAGACATACATCACCTTTGAATACTTGTGTCTATACAGTCTGGTGTCGATTCGACATGCTTATACTCTCACGAATATAATCACTGTGATCGAATCCGACGCCGACGATTTGTGAACTTCGCAGAACTAGCAGCCTTGTCTTCAGGCTTGAGAATCCAAAGGCCGAGATTGGTTCCTTCCTCAGCCGCAGTCGCAAGATAAAGAAGTCAGCAACGTGCTCAACGCAACATCAACAAATTTTACTCCTTGGCCGAGCTCGACCGACGAGTTGGCACGCCTCACATTCAACCGAAGGACGTAGTTAACTTATTAGTTACTCGGCCTGCGCGCCACTTAGGCTTTGTAATTTTTAGGGACAACATATGTATATTCTCATCTCTACCTAGCACGAGGCCTTTTGGGAGCTCACTGGTTTCGGATTCCATGGGAACTCCGAAGTTAAGCGAGTAGCGCGCGAGAGCACTCCCATGATAGGTGACCACTGGGAAGTTCTCGTGTGAGTTCTCAGAAAAAGAAAAAAAAAACGCAAGGGCGTGATTAGGGCCCAAAGCGGACAATATCGTGTTATGATGGAGTCGAGCTCGGGATGTGGTGGAGGCCCGAGTCGGGATGTGACAACATATGTACAACAATTGTTGCTTAAGATATGAGGTTGATGAATAGTAAGTCATAACTGCTACAATAAACTCTCTTCGTCAGAAAGAGAGAACAATCACAACAACGAATGCTCCCCTCGACAAAGCGAGAGAGTGATCATTACCATAAATAGTAAAGGAAAGAAAAGGAAGGATCAAGAAAGGTTGCCGTTCACCTCAAAGCAAAAGGTTGGCCGGATTGGTAGCTGAAGGGATTTTTTTTTTGTTTTTTTTTCTCTTGCAACTTGGTTTCTGTCCACGAATAGAATGAAGAAGAATATTCTGATTTCATTTCACTATAATTAAATGTGTCTATGAGATAAGAGAGAAGAATATTCTGATCATTTCATCCCACTAATCCAATCTTAATTAACTGTAACAAACTACGAATCAATTAGTCGTATAGATAAGATGGTACATGTATGATGTAACTCCCAGATGGTCAATATTGATGATACACACTATGAAAAAATATATTAGACTTTCAAACAGCCTACAACCTTAAAAGGTAAGACGTAATTAAGTGAATTCCTACAAATTAGAGATCTACACAAATAATTAAGAATAGTGTTTGTGGAGGAATTTTTCAGTGTGTTGGGTACACAGCCCGGTACACCAAGCTTTATAATACAAGTTTTCAACCAGCTGTATTATGACACTTGATATACCGGGCTGTGTTCTTGACAAACTAAGAAATCTCTCGTGTTTGTGGGACACATGCAATGTTTGAAATTTCTTCGGTACAATTGATATCTTCGTAGAAATATTGGAAAAATCAAAGAAAGATATGTAAATAGGGGTTGAAGTCTAAACTTTACTCCATACTAGAGAAACTATTAAATTTCGGCTTAAATCAACAGATTTAGTCGATATTTTGACATATCGGTTAAGTATTAAAGAAACTCTTATATTTCATCTAAACCAGTGTTTGACATTTTCTAAACTTTTATTTTAAATCTATATTTCCACATAATTGCATATCGATATTTTCACTAATATTGATATTTTATTGGAAACATGTGTGTCAACCTCAAACCTCTCATACTTTCGATTCTCTTAGTCTTTTTGTAGGGCAAAATCCTTATCCACCTAATAAGGTATGTGTTTACGGAAACTTTGGCGTCGACCTACCAAATCTGGTAACTAGAATTTTCAGAATGTAGAATGTGACAAAACATTCTAGACAAGTCAATATTCTTTACCAACAAGGTCATCTCCAACCGAAGGGTCCAGAGGGTCAGAGGGCCGAAAATAACCCGAAAACCGTCTCCAACCGAGGGCTAGTGGAATCTGAGAAGGTCCCACGGAATCTGAAAGGGCTGGAGGGCTGGCCAGAAAACTGATCAACAGGAATACATTTATATTAAATATAATAAATGTATTACTGTCGGTTATAACCGACAGGAATTCTTAAAAAGAATTTTGAATCCAACAGCTAGCTAACGTCACCTAGCTGTTGGATTCAAATTTTTTTTTTTGGGCTTTTTTTTAAAAAAAAAATTATATTTTTTTTCCTATAAATACCTAAATCATTCCTCACAAAATTTTCACCATTCCTACACCATTTCATTTCTCATATTTTCCATCCTCTTTCAAAAATCTATCCTTCAATTTTTTTTAATAATAAATGGCCTCGTCTACAATGAAAGGTAGGGCTTGGACCCAAAAAGAAGATGAAGCTCTTTGCAAGGCTTATAGATGGGTGTCGGAAGATAGTGTGAGGAGGAATTGTCAAACAAATGACGGTGTTTGGACTCGTGTGTCCAAAAAATACTTAGAGTTCTACGAAGGCACCACTCCAATGAAAATTCGAAACCACGAGAGTTGGTCTTCAATAGGGAAGAAACATCTTCAGCCAAGTTTGAACAAATGGCATCAAGCATTGTTAGCAGCCGCAAGTAGACATGAAAGCGGCGCTAATTACTATGACGAAGTAAGTGTTTTCACAATTTATTTTAAATATTTAATTATATTACATTTAATTTCATAAATTAATTTCCTTTAATTTTTTTCTAGGTACGCCAAGCGGAGGAATTGTATATGGACAGCAACTCGAAACCCTTTCAGTTTCACAGTTGTTGGGAAATTTGTAAAGGGTGGGTGTTATTTGAAGATCCACCAGATAGCTTCTACGCCGGTGTTCGGAACTGCATCGTCAGCTACAGATATGAATGAAGATGGATCTCCAACCATTCAACAAATAATGGTAGAAAATTTATCTTCAGGTGAACGTTCCATATCTAGGGCTATGGGACGAAACAAGGCGCGAAGGTTGAAGGAAAAGAGCAAGGCAAATGATGATTACGCCGCTCAACATGAAGTGGTGGCCTCATTGCGATTATTGGCGGAGCAAAATGCCCGTGAGGTGGAAGAAAGGAAGTATAGGAATGAAGAACAGGCCAAACAAATACAAGAAGAGATGGATGATAAGAATATGGAAATGAACACTTCGAATTACACTCCAATGAGTAAGACCTATTTTGATAGGAAAAAAAAAAGAAATTATGAGCCGACGGCAGTTGTTTACCTCTGACTATACTCCTACGATGGCAGATGATGAAGATGATGTTGATTATGGATATTAAATTTAAGTTGTTGTAGTTTTTAAATTTAAATAATAAATTATGTTTGGCCCTATGACCCTTGATTGGAGACGGAGGCAAATATAACCATGTACTATTCATTAAAATATTAATATCTTGGAGGGTCAGAGGGCTAAAACGAGCCATCTGGCTAGCCCTCGGTTGGAAATGGCCTAATATGTTGAAAGTTTTTAGTTATCCACACCAACCAAACTTGCCCAATGTCTGCTAATATCCGAGGAATTTTTTCCCCCATCATTTTCTTTCCATAGAGCGGCTTGGTTACAATGAGAAATGGTATTTCGGACGCAAAATAGTTGCTAAAAAGTTAGATGCCCCCCATGTGATTTTCTTTTTGTTAACATGTAGGTATGATTTATTGTTATATTATGAAATTCACAGTTTATCAACAGTTTCTTGAATGAACTTTGAACGCATAACTTCATTTAGCAAGTTGAATACAAAAATTTTAAAAGCTAACATCCAATTCAAAATTAATTAAGTATGAACGAAGAGATTTTTTTTTAATCACGAATATAATGAATTGTATTAATATAATATAGAGATGAACGAATTATATTAAACTTATACGTAAAAGATGAAGACATGATTCATGCGAATGACAAAAAAGTCTTCTAAGTATTTCAGCAACAATAGGATTTGCTCAGAATGCAACATGTAAATTTTGAGAGCAAGAATTGCCAAATATATAGTGATAAGGCTTCCACTAATCCGGCCTATTACCGATAAATAAAGATTTGTCAAATCATAGGATATCATATAGAGTTCTAATTAGTATAGAAATCTAACCAAATAAGACCTCTTGATTAGTTGCATAGAGTAAGACTTCAAATCTCTATTAATTAATAAAACCCTCTTTATCAATCAAAAGATGGTGAAAAGACTACTTAGTCTTCTATCAAACAAAAAAAATGATAGGCAATAATGTAATTTTACATGTTCAAATTTTACTGTTTTTTATTGAAGCATTACTTACAGGTGATTTTAAAATACCTTCAATATTAAAAAAAAAAAAAAAAAAACCTTCCACTCGTCCCCCCTCACGATCTCTCTCCCCCTCTCTCCTTATTTTCTAAAAAAAATGTGTTCATACACACAAAATGTATAGGTAAATGCTAGTTTTTAATCAAAACAAGATTCCAAGATGTATTCAACACCAATTAACTCTCTAATTGAGTCACTTGATTGCAAAATAGTCAGTAAATCATATTCGTGACACTCACTAGCTTACAATCCACCCTCTAAAGGCAAAGACTTCTGGACCAAACGGTGATGTGTTGTGAAATGCGTGTCTTTTGCGATTGGCTCATACAAAAGTTCATCGTGTTGTACCATCTCTTATCGCAAGCAAAATGAGTGGAAGAATGGAGTAAAAAATAACTTTTGGGTGCTATTGACCATTTTGTTTGTTTTACAATTCGATTCATTGTACCTGCAGTGCGGTCTGTGTCTGCTTTTTGACATTTTCACACAGGCCAAACGTCTTGTAATTTTGAAGAAGATTTTCATTGCAGTGCGGTCTGCGTCTGCTTTTTATGCAGCACGTATACTGTCAGTCTGTCATATGAAATCACGCTTTCATATGTTTTCTGGCATATGTACTGTTATATTTTTTTTTATAATTATTTTTATTAGGAGAAGAGGAGATGATTTAAAAGTATTATAATAATTAAGAAGTGCGTAGAATTTTAAACTCGAGATGCATAATATGATTGTTGGTAATTAGATTATTATTTAAATGTTGATGAATATTCTTATTTTATATTAGTGTACATCACACGATTTGTAAATTGGATCCAAAAAGTTGGTTTACCTAGCATTATTCTTTAATTTTTTTCGTGCAAAAAACTTGAGCTTCGACTCTCAATGACGTAATTGGTTACACATTGTTTGGATGTAAAAATTTAAGATTACTAAAGAATTTTAAAACAACGGAATTTTATTTTCTAGAATGTGTGAATTTCTTGTTTTGTTAACCAAAAAGAACTATAGAATTTGGATAGGAATTTGTTATTTTTAAATTCTCTTTTTTTTTTTTTTCTAATTTTTTTTAAACTCTCACTCATAGAAATTTGTAAATGATACATATTTCCATAGAATTTAAACTTGGAAATTGGAGGTCCCAAATTTTAAGTTTCTTTTCTACACGAAAATTCTAAATTTATATGTTTATGACTCAAAACAAGAGAATTGGTGCATATCAATTTATAAATTCGAAATTTTGTCAAAATTTCAAATTTATTTCAGTATAAAATTGAAACAAGAGATTTCACACAATTATCCTTTCTTCCAATGATATATTTGGGGATATCTTATATATAGATATACAGGATCTCATTTTTAGGGTTCACTTCACGTCGAACTTCAATGATTCGAACGTCTATTTTGTAGTCTTGATTGATAGATCATCCTTACAAAAATTAAATTCAATCCGAAACCATTTGCTTATTTAATTATCACAATTCAATTTCATTTGTTCTTATAAAACCAAGTGTTCCTCAATTATTTGAACTCAATTAGATGTCTCAAATATTTTTCAATTGGCCAATATATTGCAAGGATGATCCATGAGATCCAACTTGAACAATAGACGGTTTAGATCGTTGAAGTTTAATGTGATGTGGACCCCACAACTAATCCTCATTTGTTTGGAAAAACTAAGAATCTCTTCCCTTAAAGTAGGGATGGCAATGGTTCGGTTTGGGGACGGAAATGTTATATCCATCCCCATAACCACGAAAATTAACCATATCCATAACCGCAAATTAACCATCGGGGATTATCCATAACCATATCCACCGGGTAACGGATTTTCAATCTGTTATCGGTTATATCCATCTTCGTAAAAAAACAAAAAAAAATTATTTTTGTCCAATTGACACATTATAAATTTTAGTATATACTAATTCCGTCATTAAATAGCAACATCTAGTTACAAAAAACTAACAATATATTTGAAGTTGTTCATGATAACATGCACCAATTTCTTGACAGTGAGACTCTTGAAGAGAGATGAATCTGAAAAACTTGTAATATTTGATAATTGATATATAAAATGAGGGAATTGTTATTGGCACTCCAAAAATCTCATTCTATACTCCAAATTTTCTATAATAGGAAAGAAAAATACACTTCTGAGGAGTGTAGAATGAGATTTTTGGAGTGCCAATAACACTTCCCTAAAATGATTCAATGAATTAATTTGGTTGAGTATAACAATAAGAGTATTGAATTGATGAGGTTGTTGGTATGCTCCATGCATAATGTTTGGTGCATAATAAATATAGTATAGGGAGGGTTCAGTAAATTGAATAAAATTATATTATATATCAAATATATATATATATATATATATATATATTCGAGTCGGATTCGGGGACGGATATGGATTGGGAACCCTATAACCATATCCAAAACCATAACCGAATAAAGTTCACGGTTTTTCCCCATATCCATACCATACCCAAATTTTCATATCCAAATCCAATCCATTCGGGCGGTTATCCACGGTTATCGGGTTTAACGGTTAGAATTGTCATCCCTACCTTAAAGACATCCTATAAATATATACATTTAAATATTTGATGAAAGATACAATAATCAAGATTTAACGGCTAAAAATTCTAGAATATATGTTACCCGACCCCGATACATAATATAATGTTCGTAATATTTGACTCAATTGTATAGTTATTGAACTCATTTTCCAAAAAAGGAACATGAAGTGAGCAAATACAAGCTTTTTACAATGGGATGAACTCAACATATACCTAACCGTAGATTAGGTCATGTATTTCATCATTGTATTGTTGACACTACCAGGCCACTCTGCAACTACCCCGTGGATCTCTTAAGCCATCGTGTGGTTTTTCTCGAGAGAGAATATCTTCCAATCACATTCGTTTATCATGCATTATACAATCAATTTTCGTCAAGTATTGTTTATATTCAATTTTAAATAGAGAGAGAATATCCTTCAATTACATTCGTTTAAAAAAAAAAATTACAATAATTTCTGACCACACGATATACGATGAATATATGTGATTTGAGGATCTCCGTTTTTCTCTTCCATTTTCTTTTAATTTGGTTTTTGATTTTTGTCAGTGTTGATTGAACTTTATGATGGTCCACTGGAGAGAGAGAGTCAAGTACATGTGCTATGATTTATGGTGAGAACATGATTAAAGTTATAAATGATTACAAACAATATTAATACTTTAAGCTACATTTAAAGAAAGATAATAATTTGAATAAATGACGTAATAGGTTGAAGAAGGATTCTCCATCTATTGGTACAATCCACCGCTTACATTAAGGCTATATATGATGAGTTCTCTAGTATAATTGGACCAAGATCAAAACCAACTATGAAATAATCGGATATCCATAGCACCTCTGTGAAATGAATTGGGGTTTAGGGTGCATGTTGACCGTTTACCTTTTTATACAAGTTATCCACTAAACTAATACAGCAAGAGTAATTTGAATGTGCACCAAAAAAAAAAAAAAAAAAAAAAAAAACAACATATTGTTCTAATCAATTTGATTAAACACAGATCAATCTTCAATTTTTGATAATTAGGTAACATATCTATCTACGCACATGGAATATTAAACCATATCTTAGGAAAGTGGACCAAGTATATATCTAGCTAATGATATGACCTAATTAAATCATTTTCAACTTAGTATCTATTGGGCGTGCATAACATATATGTACTCCAATTATTATCATGTCTCGATATTGTCCCTACCACAGCGTGTCTTCATCATTACCACAATTCGACTACAACCTCATATATTGTCCTTGTGGGTTGCTACACACGACATATTATATAAAACCTATGTATATGTCTGTGTTGATAAGTTGATTATTGATCAGCTATGTGCATATGGTCACCATTTTACCGAATTTCTTTTTTTTAGTATGTTAGGAATACGGCCCCATTGTGTCCTAATATAAGTAGTTGAATTTTTTTTCTTCTAAATATCCAAACACATCTATTATGATACTTGATATGCTGAGCTATACTCCCAACATACTGAAAACTCTTCCCATTTTAACAGCTTATGCATTGCTTGGCTAATAGAAGAAAGTAGGAATAATTGTTTAGATATCCTCTGACACATTGATTTAGGCCCATAGTTTTCTTTCTTCATTTTCTTATGCTAATCTTTGGGACTGAAATGACAATTTGAGCCGAGAAGGGTCGATCTGAGAACCACAAACCTTGGTTCGATATGCATCTTTTAGGCCAATGGGCTTTTAGTCCATAAGTAGGATCAATTCAACCGATGGACCTTGGATAAATACAAATTACCCCAAGGATCAAAATACCTGCGTAATTGGATAAAGATGAACAAGTCTCACAATGAGATCGGATTCAAAGTTTTAGTTGGAATCAAAGAAGCCGAGACTGGATGATGATGATGAAGTTTTGGCCATGAAAGGATAAAGGGAATATTCAAGCAGACGTCGAGCAAATACATTTCCATCTGGACTCTAGGCGAAACCCTTCTCATATCCTTGATTAAAAAAAACTAATTATATTGACCCTCCCGTCAACACGTCTTTAGTTCGAACACGTGAACAACATTGCGTTGACAACCGACGACATCTTCAGTTTGGATTAACAACATTGGAGCCGTAGAACCAGGTGATTCAAGAGCACCTTTAGTTAAGATCAATGAACAACACTACTACTGGTTGACTGGTTATCTATCCAAGTCTCGGCGAACGAAGATTTCTCAATTCTCTCACCTAAAAAGTCATCTCATTAGCTTCAACGAGGTGAGATATTACCTAGTTACCCCTTTGTTTCGGCACAACGAAAGCCGAACTAATTATTGAACTTTGCAGTGATCTAGTTACCTTGTCTTCTTATCCTGGAACCTAAACAACGTTCCCTTCTTAGCTGTCGCTTAGGGGTAAAAGTCAGGATGCAGCGCATTTGACCTCACTATCACATTCATTTTACTTGCAAGTTGGCACACCAGTATTCACAAGAATGACGTAGTTAGCTCATAGTTACTCGGCATGTGCCACGTAAGCTTTGTAATTTTAAGATCAACATTTTACCATATATTGATGCATCTCTCGCTCTAATTTGACAACTTCCATTGCCCATGTTAGAGAAGGTGAATCCGTTAAGCATTTTCTTCCCTCTTAGGGTTAGACAAGGATTATTTCTTCTAGTCGTTTTTGTATTCTTTCAATAACTTTACTTGTATCCCAAGTTACTAACTTGTATAAATATATATACATATCATTACAATCATCCAAACTTCTTTTTTCTAAATTCTTCTACAGCCCCATAACACACCTACGTGCATTCACTAAAGAATTTTTTTTTTTTAACAAACGATATTATTTACACTAAGAGAGTGGGAGAGTGAGCTAAGTCGCACAATGAACTATGAATAATGTATCAAAAAAATTAAAAAAAAACTAATAAAAATTATCAAAAGTCGATCATGATTCATGAAACACTTTGAAACTGATGATACAGTTAGTTAATTAATGAAAAAGGAATGCTAGATAACCATAAATTTATATCATATTGATTGATCATAATGAAATGATCAAAGCACTCATTACACCTCATTAACCATATTCTGTTATTATCCTTACCTTAATAATAAACATTTTCCATAATTAGATGATACCAAAATAGAAAACTTAAGATAGCAAAACTGTCTTGCCTTCGTTTTGTTGTACTCCATCAACTACTCTTTTTGCATTCCTCATCACTTCTATGAATTCAGATCCTTTCCAGGTCTTGAATATCAGAGTCAATGAATTGAGAAGATTTGGACTGTTCAAGAGAGGGAGAGAGAAAGTCGGATCCTTAGTTTGTGTGAGGTGGACTAATTTAATGAGCTAATGAGGTCGTAAGATATAAAACGAGTAGTCCGAATTTTTTTATCTGACAGCTCTGGATTGCGAAATCTCGATTCCACCTCTATGAATGAATTGTGTGTCCCTCTGGTTTTTCCCCTCTCAATTTATAAATAAAAAAGATACTCTACAAAGAAGTTTTAATCTTTTGTCATTCTAACATAAAGTTTTGAGATTTTATGAGTTCACGTATTTCGTTTTGTTGTAGTCTAGTACGTTCTTGCACGTGCATGGTCAATTATCGTGAGGTGGTTTTTGAGCAATGTTTTCTTTGTGGTCCTTTCCTCTCCCATATACATCTCATTTTCTCGTGAAGAAAGCTAGGGGATACCATATTTGCACAAATTATTTTCACCCATGCTTTGAAATACGTACGGACATACGTATGTATGGTTCGATAAAGTTACATAGAACCACATCCATACAATGATGGGCAATAATACAATTTTATAAAACCAAATTTTGATGTTTTTTTTATTGAAACTATCTAATAAAAAATAAAAACAAAACCGTCTTTTCTCACTCCCACTCACACGTTCTCTCTCCCCCTCTCTCCTTCCCATTTAAGAAACAAAAAATATTCATACGCACAGTGTATAGACATATGATAGTCTTTGTTATACGAAAGGCAAAGCAGTCTCTAGTTAGGGGTTGTTTTTGTTGGACAAGAAAAGGTGTATATAAATTGTAAAAGTAATAAATATATTTTTATTTATTATAAGTGATTTTCTACGCTAAAGATAAAGGAGAATGTTAAATCCCAAATGCAGTGAGTTGCAGAAGAACTTCTACACGCGCCAAGCAATTGACCATTTGTAATAAAGCAAATATATTAAAAATAATGACTACAACATGGTTTAAAATATACACATATTGGTTTGATGATAGTTACAGTATTAAATACTTTATCGTATTTATTTAATTTTGTTACATAAAAGGACATTTGGTGATTAGAATGGGAATCACGCATGATCACATAAATTTTTATTATAAAACATGGTGCGACGGAAATATTCCTTTAAAATTGCCAACAACGATTGTAACAAAATAAAATGTGTATCAAAAAACGTGTATTTCTCAATCCTAACTTATGTAAAAAGAATTAAAAAATCACTACCATACGCAATCCCTAAAACTAATTACAAATTAAAAAAAATTAATGAACTAGGTTTTTATTTCTTTTCTTTTAAAAAAGGGAATAACTGGTTGCAAGTCACGGTTTTCCATTGCTTTTGAGCGAGGACATGCTATGGAGAATTTGACTCTATTTATGACCATAGTCAAACAGACTCACCAGCTCAGAGCATTAAATCGGCAACCTTCCCCATTTTATTTATTTATTGGGGAGCCGATCAATCGTTTTTCTTCTCGTTTCCCCCCCTAAAAAATGAACAAGGTTTCTTAAATAATTAAATAAATAAAAATATAAAAACATGGAGGTTGACCAATACGTACTCGAATATGCCATAAGCACACATTGGATTTGGGAGATGCCATTGCCGCTCTCATTTTACATGTGGTGGGGTCAGGGCAGGCATTAAGAATTTGGGGGTCCTAGACGAGCCTTCGAGTTGGGCCTTAGAGTTCTTTGACTCCCGACTCTCTATACATTGACATGTGTGAAAAAAATTCACTAAATACATAAAAGTCTATTTCTACATCAAATATCATTAAAAATTAATATCAAAAGAAGAAAGATATACAAATATTACCCGTCTTACGTTTTTAGATGCAAATGCACTTATTAAGTTTACATAATCTAATTTTTCAACCAATTCAAACAGAAAGAGAAGTTCCTACCCAGTACGCCAAATTCCAATTATTTTTCTATTGTTACAATGTTACTTATTACATTCAATAAATGAATGAATGGTTAGATTACAGAGACAACATCTTACAACTAGGAAAAATACTAGAGTGAAGAGGATATTAATTTTCGTATAAGCGTCTAGGCGGACAAAACGAATATGAATAATTTATTATATATTTTATAAACTAATTAATTTGAACATTAAATAATGTCATTTTTCAAACAGGTGAGAGTTTTAAGCCTTTTAGGTACATAATAAAAATATATGTGGTATGATCTTAAAATAGGGTAATGAAACCCCATAAAAATAAATATAAAGGTGATAATTAAGAGAGAAGCAAAAAAGTAAAAATAAGATCGTGGGGACTATTTAAAAGGGAGAAGATGTGCAGTTATAAAAAAAGATGGTGTGACCATCTTAAGTAAAATCGTGCAATTAAAATGATGTTGGGAATAGGGTTGTCTCCTTCCTCGCGCAAGGCCGACCCCGCAACAAAAGATTTCTAAATTCTGACGTTTACATACAAGCCTGCATAGCTCCCGCCCATCCTCGTCTAGACCCGCCTAGCTCCGCCTAAAAATTGGGGGCCCTAGGTGGGCGCCTACTCCGGCTACCCTCAGGGCCGGCTCTGGGTGGGGTGACCTTCAATTACCATGTGAGAGAATTATGATCTTGTACTATAAGATTATTTTAAATTAATTATGAATCTTAGATCTAGAAGCACTTTATTCACAAACATTTCTGATTTGGATCGATGGCTTCCCTTGACTTTATTAAGTGTTCCATTCATCTTGCATTCTCTAAACAAGAATCCCATGATGTTCTTACCTAAAAAAGGAATTTTACTCACCGCCCTTCTCATATCATTACAGGAAACAATGAAAGAAAAATTAAGAGAAATATTATCGGACTAATAGTCAGTTAACACGTTTGAATGTCTTATAGAAACAACACGGCTGTTCAAGCAATCAAATAGCGCAGCCATGGACATTATGCAGGCCCTTTTCAATCATTATCCAAGAGGTTACCACTTGGTGAAGTTATGGATCCATGATATGCACCGGTATTATACGTTTCTAAAGATGTTTTGAACGTGTTTAAAATAGAGAAAATAATATTTAATAAACAATTGATTGAATCACATTATTACTAGCCCATTGTGAGGCTAAGCCCACCTCCCTTCCCCTTAGGGTAGATAATATCATTTGTTACAAAAAAAAAAAAAATAATAATAATAAGTTGACAACTAATTTAATCACATTATTATCCGCGTGCGAATGATCTTTATTATAACCGGCATTACACACCTTTTAAGATGTTTTGAACGTGTTTTAAAAAAAAATTAAATCACATTATTGCTAGCCTATTGTGAGGTACTAATTTAAAAAAAAAAAAAAACTACAGAATAATTAATTATTAAAAAAATACTATTAAAATGATGAAAATGCCCCTGCCTTATTTAATGCATTATTTTGGGATGCCTTTGAAGTTTTTTGTTTTGGGGCATTTTTGTCAATTATTTTTGTTGAAGTTTGGCAACACCAAAACACTATTCGCCTTTTTCCATTCTCTTTATATATAATAGATAAACCCCTTTTTTTAAATATACAAAAAATAATAGAATTAAACATTACAATTTGAAAAAAAAAAAAAAAAGAAAAAAAAAAACGGTTCTTCAACTTAATTATCAAAATTTAGAGACATCAAATTGAAGAGTAAACATGGTGCCTAATATGCGTAACATACTTCGCAGCTGTGGCCAATTCCAACATAACATCATATCATATTTAAATGTAACCAACAAATAAAAATATAATACAAGATTATGGAAAAATTGAGGGCTACCTGCAATATGGAATTGCTCTTATAAAAAGAAATATAAAATTGGTAGTATCTTTAATAATTCGCTTTAATTAAACAAGAGGTGGAGAAAAATCACTGTCAATACAATTAGTTAATTATTCTGGCCATACTTCTAAGTCTAACTAATAAAATAGATCAGGTTCTTTTAATCATAAACAGACAAGTGCCTAGGTTTAATTTAAGTAAATCAAACTAATTTCGTCCTAAGCTAACCTTAATCAAAATGTAATGTGGCTTAGGTTTTGAGTTGACACTTGTGGAGTTTGAATCCTTCCGATTTTTTTTTTTTTAATTAAGTATATTTTGTTAATATTCACAAGTGAGGTATGCATACATTGTCTTTTCCAATAATTCAAGTGAAGTTGGGGGTATATCTTAAGTTTTTTCCAGTATGCACAAAGCAGCGCATACTGATATTTTAGAGTGACAATAACTACTTTCTTAATAAGAAGATCTAAGCGAGATAAATAACAGATAAAATAATTGACAATATTTGTATGTCTTTTGGTTTGTTTGGCCCATTTGTGGAACACAATGGGCTACTCCATCAACTACTCTTTTTGCATCCTTCACCACTTCTATGAATTTAAATCCTCTTTAGATCTCGCATTTCAAAGCTAATGGATTGAGAAATTTAGACTATTCAAGAGAGGGAGAGAGAGGTTCGGGTCCTTAGTTTGTGTAAGGTGGGCAGTGGGATGAGCTAATGAGGTAGAAGGATTTAAAATGAGTGGTCCGGATTTTTCAATCCATTAACTACAGACTGCGAAATCTTGATTCCACCTCTATGAATGAATTGTGTGTCCCACTTGTTTTTCCCCTCTTAATTTATAAATACAAAAGATGCTCTACAAAGAAGTTTTAATCTTTTGTCGTTCCAATATGAAGTTTTGAAATTTTATGAATTCGTATTTTGTTTTTGTTTTGTTTTGTTTTTTTTTTTTTTTTTTTTTTTTTTGACTATTTTAGTCATTCACTAAACTGATGAGTGACAAGCGTAAGAGTATAGAAGCCACATCCGTATAACATGGACCAAAACTAATCATCATGGAGATTTCACTTCTCCTTAACCAATGCTTCTTATTCCCAAACAACACCCAATGACATGCTTTAGTCCCAATGGAATGGTGCACGTGAATAATTAAATTTAACGGAAGATTATATGATCAAAGAGACGAAGCCAAACGATTTTAAAATCTTACTAGTATAATGTGAGAAAATTAAATTTAAAAGCGAAATGTGTCCAAGGTTTGATTTCACTTTACCTCTTATAAAAAAATATAACATTTAAAATCATTCACTTTATCTCAGGATCAATGGAGCTTTGATTACCCACACGCGTCGCCAAGGCAATAGCATAGCCCACCGTTTGGCTTGATATGCCCTCCATAACGCCCCTCCTGTTTGCTTCTGGTTTGAGTAACCCCCAGAGTTCATTTCCCATTTGCTCGTCAATGATTGTAATGGTCCTGGGCATCACCTTTAACGGCTTGCCTTCCTAGTTCCTACCGTGTAACCGACTTGCTTTAATGAAATCCTCTGTCGTTTCTATCCCCCAAAAAAAGAGAGACGTTGGGCTAAAAATAAGAGGTTCATTGACATGGACCCGATATAAGGCAGTGGTCCGACCCGGCCCAGCCCGTTGAAGAGTCGAGTATACCGAACCAAAGGCTGCTATCTAACGACCCCCGGACGTTGTTCGTTAACTCCAAACCAGAACAGTTAGAAGCTTTGATCAGCAGAGAGAGAGAGAGAGAGAGAGAGAGCAATGGAGTCGCCATTCAAGGCGGAGGTACTGGGGGGAAAAGCTTCCTGACGGGAGGAGCATCAGGAATCGGGTACGAGATTTCGGTTCAGCTGGGCAAACATTGTGCTTTGATTGCCGTCATGGGCCCTCGTAAGCATGTCATTGACTGTGCTGTCGATGCCCTTCGTTTCCAAGATGTTTCTGTAATTTTCTCACTACCCATTTTTTTAACTGTAATTTGCTCCAATTGTCATACGATCATCTGGGTATCTATCAGTATCATGTGTTGTGTGTTGTTTTCTTTGTTGTTGATTTTGGTTAACGGGTTTTGTTCAGTGATGCTTGTTTTCTGTTTGGTTGCTGAGAAAATTTGCACAAAAAGAAAGTTTATTTCAGCTGTTTCTGTGTTTTCTGACCAAATATGCAACTGATTATCTGCAGTGATAAATTTAACGTTTCTTACATTATATTGATTTAAATGTGCAAATTGCTCGTGTTTGCTGAGATATTGGGATTGTTGTATTTGTTGCAGCCTATCGGATTTGAGGGCGATGTGCGCAGCTAGAGGTTTGGAATCGACAGTGAAGCATTTTGGTAGGCTTGACATCCTTGTGAATGCCGCAGCTGGAAATTTCCTTTGTCCCGTCGGAGGATCTATCCGCGAATGGATTTCGAACAGGTCCAATCTCTACGAGCATCAAAACATAGCTAGTTTAGTTTTACGCATTCTTATTCCGTAAATTGGTTCCTGCAGATATAGACATAGACGCCGTTGGCGCTTTCAGAGTGTGTCACGAAGCGCTCAAGTATCTTAAGAAAGGGGCGTCGGGGAAGAAGAACTCGTCTGCTGGTGGATCGGTAATAAACATAAGCGCAACGTTGCACTATACAGCTACTTGGTATCAGATTCATGTGTCTGTAGCAAAGGTTTGTTAAGTCATCGAAACCTTTGGTATGTCTTCGCTCACGCGTGTACGTTTCATCAATCTGTGACCGTCCTGATTGAATCGGATTCCTCTGTTGCCAGGCAGCCATCGATATCATAACGAGAAGCTTGGCGTTGGAGTGAATGGTATTGCACCAGGACCTATTGGAAACACCGCTGGCTTCGGTAAACATTTACCTCAGGAGATGCTGAGAAAACCCAAAGAGCAGATGGGATATTGCCATGGCTGCTCTGTATCCTTCATCCGATGCAGGTTCGAATTAATCTTCGTCGTTGAACGATCTGTTCCGAAAACAATCGATCGATGCTATGGTTCTTTCGGATTTCTCGCATGGAGACACGATCTTATCATTTGTTTGGTGCTGGAAGGAAAATACATCAACGGAACAACATTAGTTGTAGACGGGGGAGAGTGGCAGACCAAACCCGCGCATAGTCCGAAAGAGGCAGTGAAGCAACTTTCCCGAGCTGTGGAGCGAAGGTCTAGAGACAAACCAGTTGGTATTGCTAAGAGCAAGCTCTAAATAATTCCATTTCGAGCGCTATGTTTTCGGTCGACATCAAAGTAAATTCATTGTTTCACTTACAAATGAAAAGAAATACAAAGATTCGTGAATTGAATTTGAACACGCCTCACGCACCTTGTCGGTTTCCTCCTTTTTCTTTCTCCAGTTGAGAAGTCGTTAATTGTCAAGTTGTTGGGTAAGCCTCTCTCAATTGCTGTTTTGTATAATCGTCTAAAAGGAAAATGGGGGCCGAATGTTGGTTTTAAGCTTGTAGATTTAATTAATGGCTATTTTGTTGCAACTTTTGAGAAGAAGGAGGATTTGGAATTTGTTCTTACTGGAGGACCTTGGGTTATTTCGGGTCAGTACCTTGTAATTCATATATGGAAACCTGGGTTTGATGCTAATTCTTCCAAAATTACTAGGACTGCTGTTTGGGTTAGAATTTCAGGAATTCAAGCTGAATTTCTTGATGTTTGGGCTCTGATTGGTTCTTTTTTGGGTAAAGCTCGCTCGAATTTGTGTTGAATTGGATCTAACTAAACCTTTGGAGGCTTATGTGCAATTGAATGGTGCATCGTTCAACTTAGAGTATGAGGGTCTTCTTGATATTTGCTTCAAATGTGGAGTGTATGGTCATAGAAGAGATAGTTGTATTGTCACTAATGAGATGGTTGGTGATGTTTCTAGTGATGTAAATGGTATGAATGTTGATATTGGTGGAAAGGAGATTGGTGCAAGTGATGGTTGTACTGTTAATTCTGATACTAATGTTTGCAATACTAGTGTTCATGGTTCTGTTAAGGAATCTGTTTTGGGACCTTGGATGATTGTTCAAACAAAGAGAAGGGGTAAGAAAACGAGTGGGGAAGTAGCTTCTAGTACTAATAAAGGGGCTACTGGGTCTCGTTTTTCTGTGTTATCGAAAGAAGATCATTCTCATCCAGTTTTCAAGGCCAATATTGGTTCCAATGTTGGAGGAGATGCTGCTGGTACTAAAGTTTGGACTCCTAAGTCAAGAAGACCACTATTTCTAATAGATCTCATCTGGCTGATATTTCTAATTCTGTGCATAAAAGTGATACTCAAAAGGAGACTGGTTTTATGAAGAGCACTGATGTGGAAAATTCTAGTGTGATTCATCCTCATTTTGAATTTGGTGAATCTGTTTCAACTGATTGGTTTCGTAGTGAGGATTGGCAGAGACTTGTTGCTAGTCGCTCAATTGGGTTTCAGGCTTCATTTAATGGTCATGAACCACCTAATATCCATGCTCAAAGTAATTGTGGTGAGATGGACATGACTATTGGTAATGATTTGCATATGCAAGGTCAAGATGATTTGGTGGGTGGCAGTTCGTTACTTATGGATGATATGATTTCTAAGGGTGGTCCTAATTCCCATGTTGGGAAAGGACCATTCTTTTCTTCTTGATTTACCTGATTGGGCCCCTTCTTCTATAGTAGTTGTTATGAAAATTTTAACTTGGAATATCAGAGGAGCTGGGAGAGATATGGCTGCCCCTGTTGTAAAGAAGTTGGTGATGCAATATAAAGTAGATTTGTTGGTTGTTGTGGAACCCCGTATCAATGGGGATAAAACGAAAGAGATTATTCGAAATTTCAGTTTCTGTAGTTGGGAGATTGTGGATGCTACAGGTTTTTCTGGGGGTATTTGGCTTTTATGGAATGAGACTAAAGTTAAGGTGAAGTTTGCTGAAGCTTGTGAGCAAGCTCTTACTATTCAAGTATTTTATGATTGTAAGCGTCGTTGGTATTTTTCTGCTATTTATGGTAGCCCTGATATTAAAAAGAGAAATGCCTTATGGGAATTTTTCTATAATTTTAAGTCTAGATGTGATCTTCCTTGGCTTCTTGTTGGAGACTTTAATGAGTTGTTGGCCTGTGATAAAAAGAAGGGGGGCTCTGGAAGCGTTAGTTTGGGTGGTTTTAAGGATTGGTTTGATGCTAATTTTATGGTGGATTTGGGATTTTTGGGTCCTTTTTTCACTTGGGATAGTGTTAATAAAAATGGTGTAAGAGTCTTTGAAAGGCTTGATAGGGCAATTTGTAATCCTGGTTGGAGGGAGATGTTTCCTAAAGCTCATATCAAACACCTTGCAAAAACTATTTCTAATCATACTCTGTGCTCATCACTTGGCAAAGCAAGCATATTCCCAATCCAAAGTTCAAACCGTTCAAATTTGAGGCAATGTGGATGAAGCATGAGAATTCCAAGCACTATTTGGAGTCTAACTGAAAGTCCCAAGATGTTGGTATTAATCAAAAACTTGGTTTTCTTTCTAGTAAGCTGAGATGGTGGAATAAAAATATTTTTGGTCATCTTGAGTGGAAGAGAATAAGGTTACTTGCTCGAATTAAGGGTGTTCAAAAGGCTCTATGTAATAATTGCAGGCCTTTTTTGTTGAGGTTGAATACTTCCTTATCTAAGGAATATAATAATCTTCTTGAGCAGGAGGAAATTTTTTGGAAGCAAAAATCAAGAGTTAAATGGCTTCAAAAGGGAGATAGGAATACAAGGTTCTTTCATCTTTCTACCATCATTAGAAGGAGAAGGAACAAAATTGAAGGTTTGTTGAATAATGATGGTGTGTGGGTGGAGGATAAGGAAGATCTCAAGCAGATTGCGATACATCACTTTTGTTCTTTATTTGCTGATTCTTTTGATGGGACTTTTAACAGTGTGATGCCTAATCTTTTCCCTTATGTCGATCAGTCTTTGCTTGGTGCTTTAAAAGATGTGTCTCTTCAAGAAGTTAAAGATAGTTTGTTTTCTATTAGTGCTTTTGAGGCTCTTGGGCCAGATGATTACTCTGCTGCATTTTTTCAGAATTTTTGGGAGTTATGTAGCTTTGACATCCTTTGTCTTATTACTGAGTGTTTTAAGAAGGCTTTATTCCAGATGGTCTTGGAAGTACCTTAATCACTCTTGTTCCTAAGGTTGATGGCCTTCAAGATATTTCCCAATTTCGTCCTATAAGTTTGTGTTCTACTTGGTATAAGGTGCTGACCAAAATTCTTGTTAACAGATTGAGACCTATTATGAAATCCGTTATCAACCCTAATCAGGCTAGTTTCATCCCTGGAAGACATATTATTGATAACATTATAATTGCTCAGGAAGTTTTGCATATGTTTTTCATCACTGGAGGGGCCAGAGGCTATATGGCTTGGAAAATTGATTTATCTAAAGTCTATGATAGACTTAGATGAGATTTTATAAGGGAAGTGCTTGTTGAAGTGGGTATTGATGATTTAACTGTCAAGCTTATTATGGATTGTGTAAGTAAAGTGGATTAGAAGATTGTAGTTAGTGGGGAATGCTCAACTAGTTTTAGGCCGGAAAGTGGTGTTAAGCAGGGTGATCCTCTCTCTCCATATCTTTTTGTGTTATGCGTGGAGAAGTTGGGGCATCTTATCAGTGAAGATGTCTTTAATAAATGTTGGAAGCCTGTCAAAGTGGCTAAAAAGGGGCCTGCCATTTTGCATTTGTTTTTTGCAGATGATATTATTCTCTATAGCGATGCTTCTATTTCTCAAGTTAAAGTGGTTAAACGTTGTTTGGACACTTTTTGTTGCTTGTCTGGGCAACAAATTAGCTTTGAGAAGACTCAAATTTTTTGCTCTTCTAATGTGGACAGCAGTGTTGTTGATCTAATTAGTGAAATTTGTGGCTCTCCAATTGTTCAGGACTTGGGAACGTATCTAGGTGTGTCTTTAATTCATTCTGGAATTAATTCCAGCACCTATATGGAGGTTGTTAACAAGGTTCAGAGTAGACTCTCTGCATGGAAAACCAACACTTTATCTCTTGTTGGAAGAACTACTCTTATTCAAGCGGTTACTTCAACTATTCCAGTTCATGTGATGCAGACAGCCAAGCTCCCAGTCAGCACTTATGATTTAATTGATGGATTGAATAGGAAAATTTTGTGGGGTTCTTCTGAAGTCAAAAGTAAAACTTGTTTGGCTAGATGGAGTTCTGTTTGTCTTCCGAAGAACAAAGGTGGATTGGGTCTTAAGAGAATAAAGTACATGAATGCTGCTCTTTTGGCTAAGTCCAGTTGGCGTTTGTTACAATGGGATGATGGTCTTTGGGCTAGTACTTTCAGAGGTAAGTACTTAAGTGGGGTGAATTCCGATATTCTCAAATGGTCAACTGGTAAGGTAGCTTCTAGCTCTTGGAGGGTTATGGTTTATGGTGGTCAATTGTTGAAAAATGGTCTTATTTGGAGGGTTGGCTCAGGTGCTAATATTAGTTTTTGGTTTAATGCCTGGCTTGATGATGACATTCTCGCTGATAAGGCTTTGATTCCTTTGGATGTTTCTGCTAAGCTTCAAAGGTTATAGACTTTTGCTATGGTAATTGTTGGAATGTTTCTGCCTTGAGAGCTGTTTTTCCGGAGGAATATGTTTGGAAGATTTCTGCAATTCCTATTGGTCTCAACGATGGAGATAGTGATTCTATTATTTGGAAGCATTCAAATGATGGAAATTTTAGTGTTAAATTAGCTTATCTTGCAAGTATTGATGATCAAGTTTTTGCCGATTGGAGTTGGAGTGATATATGGAAGCTTAAGCTACCTCCTCGAGTGCTTCATTTTTTATGGTTGACTCTGCATGAGAGATTGCTTTGCAATGAACAGAGAGCTAAGAGAGGTATGACTGATAATTCCTGTTGTGACTTTTGTGATGGTTGTGTGGAATCAATTGGGTATGCATTCAATTGTTCTGTCCTCGGTTGATATTGACTTTCATGATTGGATGAGAGTGAATCTTTTTTCGAGAGGATTGCTCTGCCATAATCTGCCTTGGTGGGGTGTTTTTGCCTTTGCTTGTTGGTGGTTATGGAAATGGAGGAATTTAAGCATTTTTGCGTTTGATTTCATTTTCCCAAGTCAACCTTAGATTTTCATTTTTAAAGCTGCTAAAGAGTGGTTCGAGGTGCAAAATTTTGGTGCTAAGCCTGTGAAGAGTAGGATTTTTTTAGCCTGGGATCCTCTTCCTCCTAATTATGTCAAGTTGAATGTGGATGGCAGTAGGAAAAGTGGCAAGGGGTGCTCTAGTGCTGGTGGGATTTTATGTGTTGTTGCAGGTGTGTGGATTGCTGGTTTCATTATAAATATTGGTGTGGGGAGTGTGCTTAATGTTGAGTTATGGGGTCTTTTTCATGGTCTGTCTCTTGCTTGGCGATTGGGTTATAGAAAAGTGCTTGTTGAATTGAACTTCGCTGTGGCTGTTACTTTAGTAATGGATTTTAATTCCTCTATGCACCCTCTTGCTCATCTCATTACTGCTTGCCGGGAGTTATTGCACAAGGATTGGATTTGCTCGGGTTCTCATGTTTATTGTGAGAAGAATAGAGTAGCTGATGGTATGGCAGATTTAGGCCATAAGTTTGACATTGGTCTTCATGTTTTTTATGAGCCTCCTCCACTTGTGGATAGGTTGATCTTTGAGGATGCTGTTGGGTTTCCTCGTACACGTTTTGTTAATAGTTAGTTGTTTTTCTTGGGTCTTTTGACCCCCAATTTTACCAAATAAAAATTAAATTCATTGCCAAAGTGAATTCCCTGTTGAGAAATTGGAAAGATTCATGGACACAACTTATAAATGTAACATTAGTTATAAGCAGGTGCCAGTCAAACAGGAGAGATCCAAGAGAAGAACAAACTCGACCATGTAATATTCGTTGGGTTAAGAGAACTTAAGCACAATTTCGCAATATCAACGGTCAAAAAGTTCCACAATCCCTGCATTCTTATCAAACTCCAATCTTAACACGAAATTGACGCTGATTTTCTTAATGGCTGCATATAATTCTCATCCGTCCAGAACAACCGCAACAAAGAAATAAGCATTAAGTTACAAACATTATATGGCATGCGTCCCCGAGGATTTCGACATATAAATGATCTTGTACGCACCCTCAATCTGTCGGTAACTGTTTTTTGTTTACATTTGCGGGAATCGAACCTAGACCTATCCTAATCCTAACCCATTATAGCTAACCTCTAAGGCTTCATCATAAAGCAAAACCAACCAAACGATAGAGATCTCAAATTATGAAAACTATTTGAAAAGATTCAAATGGAATCAAGATCCCCAGGAGACATGCTTTACCTAAAGAATACTCCACCATGGACTTTTGGAGGAACACTAGTTTCACAAACAGAAAATATGCAACCATCTATAAGATTAGATTAAGGCAATAAACCCACACGTAATATACAAAAAATTTGGAAGGTCTATAGGCTTACTTGTTGATCATCAAGATCAAAACCGCTAACGCTAGAGACCCTGTAAGACAATCAAACCAACAATGCTACTGTATAGTCAAGTGGCAATCGATATAGAATTAGTTTTAGCTGTCTATGTCCATACCATAAACGAAGAGACACAGAACTTTTGAATATTGGACTAGACTTTAAACTAATAAACAACGCTACCTCGTAGACAATCCAACAGGAATGCAAACTATTAAGAGAACTGGCTCCTTCTGTTAAGATGATATTAATGTCTTTAGCTTCGGGTTCACGTTTATATTTTCTAAACAACCTGAAGGTTTTTCAGTCAGGTTAGGACAAAATACACAACCTGACCCTAGAATATGGTTAGATAGCATCACAAGATTAAGGAATCTGTAACAACTAGTTTATTAATGAATCTCGACACTCAAACTTTGGATGCCGAAGTTTAGAATTAATCTGTTGACATTTAACAGTGTGCAATTACATAAGAAAAGTTTTCCGACATTCAACGCAATACGAAAACTATAACCCCTAGCAAATTAATGCAATTCAACTAACTCAAATGTTTATTAAGCAAAAAAAGAATTAAGTAACAAACATGTATATGTATCCACAAAGTAACTAACGCAAATTTTTTTTACCTTTCAAGCATTTAGTACACAGAAACTTACACATTAAATCCAAGACAATGTTGTTCCTTTACCATCAGACATCCAAGTTTTCCATCTGAATGCTGCTCTTGAGAGGCACATACTCTCCAAGGTAGCCGCCGAGATGATCGTGCAAGGCGCTCTTGTCAATCTCCTGGTGATGATAACTCTTGCAGACATAGTAAAACACACTCTGCAATAGCAATCCAACCAAATTCACAATCACCAGCACACCCACCAAAAACCCACCAACCACAATCCTCACAAAAACCCCATAATCCTCCCCGCCGTGAACCACCACCGACCCGAAAACGGCACCGATGACCGCACAGAGGGTCAAGTAGCCGAAAACGAGGACGAAGGCCATCCCAACCTTCCCTTTAAGGAGCTCGTAGCTCTTCTTCATGGCGGCGAACCCGTAGACGGGCTCGAGGACGGAGACGACGCTGGCCAAGTGCCAGAGGGCGGTGATGTAGACATGGACGACGAGGAAGAGGAGGAAGATGACAATGGCGGAGAAGAGGAGGAGAAAGGGGTTATGGGTATCGATGGCGAGGATGAGGAGGATGAGGAAGCCGACGAAGACGAAATTGTAGCAGACCATGAGGAGGGAGACCCAGAGGAAAGTGATGAAGAGGCGCTTGAAGACTTTGGGGATGGCGGAGAGGGTGTTGGAGAAGGAGACGGGCTTGGAGGTGTAGAGGGAGGCAGCGGTGAAGACGACGGCGGCGGTGGAGAGGAGGGAGAAGGCGAAGAGGAATATGAGGTAGCAGAATTGGAAGAGGAGGAGGAGGGACCATTTGTGGTGGAGCTGGGCGGGGTCGGTGGAGGAGGCTTGGAGCTGGTTGAGGAGGGGGTGGGTGAAGAGGGAATGGGCGAGGATGGCGAAGGAGAGAGGGAAAATTAAGGTTAGGGTTATGAGGTAGAAGGTCTTGGGGGACTGTTTGGGGATGGAGGTGGATTCTCTGAAGATGTCTGGGATGGTCAGAAATTGGAGCTCCTCCGGCGCCAGATCCATTGATTGCAGCAAAAAGAAAACTTTTGATTGATTGGGTGTTTGAGTTTTAGAGAGAGAGAGAGAGATGGTGAGCCCAAGATCTTGTTTTTAGGAGATGAAGAGAGAGGAGAGAGAGAGAGAGAGGATGACGAGAGATTGGGGAAGAAAGGAAGGAAGAAGGAAGGACTGAAGAAGATGGTGGCAGAAGAGCGGTAATTATTTTATTTTATTGGCCACATTATCTTTATTTTATTGGTTTGTTTGTAAAAGGAGGAATTTAAACGTGTGATGTGAATTGTGAAATATTGATATAGAAACAAGATAACCAATCTCTGGTCTTAATTTCAGTATACATATATTCAAGGTTTTGAGAACGCTAGGCACTAGTGCTAGTGGATTGAGGTTGAGACGGATTAAACGAATTTATGTAAATTTATTATATATTGTATAAATAATTGTCCGTTTATACTTAAAAAATTCATAATTGTATTGAGATATATAAAATAAAAAAGATAAAATGGCATATAGATTAGAAAGTATTAGAACATATTGAAAACATGAGAACCAGAATATAATTATTAAGTGTTCAACAAGTCTCTTACAATTTATTAAAAAAATTAAAAAAGAACCAAAAGTTATCTATTTTCTGTCTAAATGAGAGTCACGACTTAAGTGGTGCCTATACGGGTTATGCAAGCGCCTAAGCAGGTTAGGCGCTTAAGCAGGTTTAGGTGTCATTTTTGATTTACAAATGTCTATGCATTAATCAGTGAGGTGGCCAGAGCCTAACCCTAGGCACTAGGTGGAAATATTTCAAAAACAATGCATATATTTGCATTAGGCAAATTGATTAATGTTGTGTGTTCAACCTCTTTTCCCTCAAGTTATGATCATTCTGTAAATTAGAGGGTATCAGAATCGAGCCCAATCATTGTAGTTACCATGTTATATTCAAACTCAATCGATGTTGCTATGACCCAAGTATCTTGCGGTTTCACTTCAGTTCCAACTTGCAAGTCGGATCAATGCAGTTACCATATTATAGTCGAACCTAATCAATGTAGTTACTTTTTGTTTATCTCAATATCTTGTAGTTTCAATTTGGATCTAATTTGTAGGTCGGGATTGACCTAATGGATAGGACATTCTTCTTTAACTCAATGTTTCCATGTTCTTTTAGTTTAGCTTAGAATACTATTACTGCTTACAAACACTCTAGTATATGTGGATCCAAAATGACATGGCACACCTCTTTAGAACAAAAAATGTGTTAATTTTTTAGGGTTAATAAAATTATTGAATCTTTGTGAGAATCTAGAATTTAATATTAAGAAGTCAATTTCTACCACTTAAATCAACTATCAATTTTTTTTTTTTTTTGACAAACGATAGTAGTAGTGGTTTAATTTTTCGTTGTGCAATTTCATTTTGTCATTTCTCTCCAACTTCTATAAACCAAATGTTGTTCTTCTCTTTTATATTTTGATCAAAAGAAGTGATGCTTTTTTTTTTTTGTCGAATAAAATAAAATACAATAAACTATCACTTCTTTTGACAAAAAAAAAAAAAAAAAAAAAAAAAAAAAACTTACACAAACACCAAAGAAAGTAAATTTCTTAAACGGTCATTACAACAAGCACCACCAGTACATTGAAATATCCACGTGAAATAAAATCGAGTACATAATAATAGTTTTCTTTCTTACATGTCTGTTTGTGTGTGATAAGAGAAACTGAAAGTATGACTTTAACCCTTTGAATTCAATTTTTTTCATATAAAACTTGACATATTTTTTTACTCAAAAAGAACCTAGTGACTAGGATCCACCTAAGTGAATTCATTAATTACATATTACTTTACACATTTTACATTTTTAAATGCCTAAAATACCCCTATTGCATATTTGATGTTCACAATTAATTCTATGCAGATTGTAAGGAGAGAGTAAATGATTTTGCAAAAAGAAAAATAAGACATTAATGCTAAAAAATTCATTGCATATTAATATCAAATATGAGAATTGTTGGTTTAATTCTATGTATCTGGCATTATGAGTTCATATATATATTTTTACCAAAAAAAAAAAAAAAAACCATAATATATGTAATAATACATAAAAAAAAAAAGTAATTTACCTACCATTTACAAAAATGTTATTTGATTCAAAATGTGTATAAATATATATATATATATATATATAGATATATGTGTGTGTGTGTGTGTTTATATAATTAGACCATATTAATTTACCTACCTACTATTTGAAATGTTCATTTCCAATGATGCTAAATAATGTATACCAACAACAAAATATTGCATAAACTTAGGAATTGGATCATGCTTTTGATTTTATCTTGTACCTACAAACAATCATATACATATTACTTTATATATTTTTACCAAAAAAAGTCCCTAATAGGCTAATATATGTAATAATTCATGAAAAATAATTTACCTACCATGTACACAAAAATGTTATTTGATTCAAAATATATAATCTAGGTTTTCTCAAAAAAATAAAAATAAAAAATAAAAAATATATATATATATAATCTAGGTGTAGTATATATATTTTTTTTATATAATTGGAACAAATTAATTTACCTACCTACAAATTATTTCCAATAATTTACCTACAAAAAATTATACCCCGTGTGTAATATAATATCTTTTTCTCACTAATACATGGAGAATAATTTACCCATAACAAGAAGAATTGAAAAATATTATGTCATACCTATATTTATACAACAATAAAACGTGCCTAATATATATAACAATACATGAAAAATAATTTACCTACAAGTTAGAGAAGTGCTATTTGATTCAAAATATATAATACGGATTTACTATAATTTTTTTTAATAATTGGAACAAATTAATTTACTTCCCAATTAATGCAATATATATATATATATATATATATATCACAAAAAAGGCAAATTTTTGGTATGATATGGATACAATGAATGCAATACAACAATTTATATATTTTATTTCACTTTTTCTACAACTTTTAATTTGGAATAAACTTAGGGATTTGGGAAAATAGCATGGGTGTAAATAAATTGTATTAGTAGGTCAATAGTGTTCCCATGTGGCTGCAGATTTTAAATTTGAACTTTTATTGGACGTTTATATGTAAACGGGTTTTTATCTAGGAATCATGAATTGTAAGGGCTAACATCTAAAGCACCCTAAGAGAAACAGATACATATTTAAGGTTTTCTTCTTTCTTGCATGTTCTATCTTTTGCATGCTCGTCTAATTAACATATGTTTACCGTTTCTTTACTTCTCCCACTAGTTTCCTTGACTGGTTTATGTTTATACCTTACCGTTAAGTTTTCGAATTCCATGACTTATGGCAGCCATGGAGAGAAGATATTTGCGCTTGGCAGCCTATCGAAAGAGAACCCAATTAAGTTCGAACAAGGTAATGCGCATGCTACATTATTGCACACAATACTCAAAGAAGAATAATCATTTGCTGATTACATTTGAGTTAGAGACGATGTTTTTGAGAGAAATTTTGGAATAATTAACAATTGGATGTGCTAATTGAATAATGTACTAAAATATAGACGTATTACTTGTATAATAAGTTTGCTTACCAATCACAATCGTATTACTTGTACACAGCCATAGGGTATCCTACAGCACCCCATCTGAACATAAAGTTTTGCTCTAGGTCACTTCTGAACAAGCCAATATTGAGATTCTCAGTGCAGGGAAATTTTCTAAACAGTTGATGACCTTTAACACATCGCAGGGTCAAAGCACCTATACTAATATTTGGAGGCAACTGCAGACTCGCTGCAGTTTACTCTATTTATCTTTTATAAATATATATATATATATATATGTCGACCTTTCTATCACGTTCTGGATTGGTTGAAATGTTCTTAAGAGCTAGATAGAGAAAGATGAATGGCGGATTAATTTTATTGACAATTAATCTGATGAATGGCCTCGTAACGAAATTATTGAGTTGGAACAGAGATGCTAACATGGACAGGCAATCAAAGGACTAAAATCCATTTTCAGTCTTACATCATGTTTTGATCTAAACTTCAACTTATCTAAAGACATGAAACTAAATTTTACAAAAAAGAAGAAGAAGAGGAGATGATGATACCTGCAGATGGCTGCTCCTGAAGGCTGAAAAAGTAAAATATCAGAGAAGTAAGCTAGGTTCTGTAGTAGTGTGTACAATTCAAGGCAATGTACGTAACATAGCTTAATGTTACCGTGGGCTACTGGGGCTACTGGTTTTCTTCATTATTTTATCATCACTATTTCTTAGGAAAACTAATGAAAATGGCTTGAAAACTTTGAGTTTTAACGAAAATAACAAAATAGGTAAAGTGAATAGTACCAGGAATGACTTTTTAGTATAAAAATATGATTTTTCGTTAAAATGAACAGTACCGGGAGCTTTTCGTTAAACTTCCTGTATTTCTTAGGTTGGGATGAAGAAAAAAATATCAACCAAAATTTATTTTGTACGTACATGTATACATGCAATAGGAGAAAATAGGAATCCATGCGATGGATGCATGCAATGACTAATGTCTAATTAATGAGATCTTTTGATTTATACATAAGAAGAAATGAAGAATCTGTTGGTGTTAATATTTGAACATTGGGCTTAAATGAATGAAAGCCTAAGAGTGCCTAATTAAAGGAAACTTGTTCGAAGCCCAGCACCAAGCTCAAAGGCAAAATGAAGCCTTCTCAGCCAAATACAAGCCACATGCTTACCATTGAAGAAATGAAGAATCTGTTGGTGTTAATATTTGAACATTGGGCTTAAATGAATGAAAGCCTAAGAGTGCCTAATTAAAGGAAACTTGTCCGAAGCCCAGCACCAAGTTCAAAGGCAAAATGAAGCCTTCTCAGCCAAATACAAGCCACATGCTTACCATTGAAGTAACAAGTGATAAAGACTAACCTACTACCAGCCAAAGAATACTTTCTAGTGGCATTCCAAGTAAAAAGCTAATGAGTCACTACCCTCCAAGTGCTTTTGGGCAAGATCAAAAGTTGCAGCAGTGGGGTTAATTTGCCTATAAGAGGAAGAAGAGGCCCCAGAGACAATGACACTCAACCAATCAAACAAACAAACATACAAACTCTGCTCTCAAGGCCAGATTTGCATCCAAAAGCTGAAATCAACCCGAATTCAGTCATTTTTAGCAACAAGCTATCTCTTGTCTAGTTAAGGCTCTGTTATCTCCCTTAGTGGCGTAATCTCGATTACCTTGTGTAAACTTGTTTACCATCCATCCCTTTTTAGCATATAAACCCCTATTAATTCAAAGAGAAGTGATTGCAAGAGGTTCAACCTTGCTAGACAAGGTGAAATCTTGCCCGAGGCTCTTTGTTTGTTTTCTAAATTTGTAGATCTATTACTTAATGCATTCTCCGGTACGTATTCAAGTTATTTCCATTAGTTTTCCTATTTTAAGAGTTATTTGCATCTGGATCTGGTTGGTTTAATGGATATGTTATCGTTAAAATCAATCAAGAACTAATAAATGGCTTAAAGGGGCCTGGACTCCCTTCATTTTAAACATACAAGACTATGAACTAAAAGTTCTTATTTACAAGGGAAGAAAAAGAACTTAATGTGGACTTAACCCATCCACGACAATCCTTTGATAACAAGAGGTCCGAGTAACTTAGGGCGCAAGTAATCGACTGAAAACACACTTGTTCTACATCTGCTATACTGAGATAGCAGTGGCACTCCTAGCATTTAGTTTTGATTGCGAGCCTCAAGGCCTACACCTAAGGCCCCACAAAGGCACCTTTCAGAACTAACTTTGTCCTCTTCTTGTAGCACATTAACAAGTAAGAGCCCGACTACACATTCAAAGTGCCAATCCCTTGGGGAATTGTGCTAAGGTCCAAGGATCCTTCTCCAAAGAAATCTTTGCCCAAACAGAATCTATAATTTTTTCGAATCAAAATAGTTTTCCAACACATATTTTGTTATGGACACAATATCAATTAGAACAACTTTGGAGAGAAAGTATCAATTTGGAAGATTGAACATGCATTTCTTTTAACCTAAGAGCAGGTCAAGGCCCAAAACGCCTACACATAAATGGTTTAAATCCTAAGGACCGCAAGATCGAAAACCCTAATCAAGAACCCCCGAAGTGACGTTTCTACGTCTCTCATCTCTTCATATTTTTATTCAAGCTCTTTACCCCCTTGATATATTCTTTGTTACCCGCTCTGTTTGCAGTTGCTTTTTTACTTCATTTAGTTTTCTAGGATGTTTAGTTGTAATTTTATGGAAAACCTAGCTTAATTACAACATTAGTAATGTTTGTTAACACCTATTGCATGTGTTCACATGCTTTTTAAGGATATGTTGTTGTTGGCCTTGTGGGATTAAAAAGACGTCAAAGTGAGTTTGGGAGTATAATTTGTAGCAAAAGGAGAATGGTCTTGTGGTTGTGGTCTAAAGGGAAAAACAAAAGCACCTTGTGTTGTTTGATGGATTTTTTTTGGAACAATTTGAAAGTAGGTTTGCGGGTAGGGATTACTCATTTTTTTAGTGTGTTATGTAGTACTTTGAACATTTTATCTGAAATGGGTAACCGATAAAAACCGATGCCTATGCATCGGTCACCAATTAATAAATCGATTTTAAACACACATTCTATCTGTTTTCTAAGCCAAATTTGGTATAATAGTGCTCATCATCTGGAGAAACAAAAAGTGAAGATTAAAGTGTACGTGTTCACATTTAGTTTTGAGCCATATAATTGACCACCGAAAACATAAGAAACTAAGCTAAATATGAACAACGAATTGTAGATGTGAAAAACAATTCCAGTCAAAATTTCACATGCATGCATGCGCGTAGATGGCAAATAATTAACATCAATTTGTTTAATATTTGAGTCTGCGGAAGTCCATGTGATTCTGTGAAGACTGAGAAAAATATCAATGATGAAGGGGACGTAAAACTCAGTTCCATTTTAGGCAAACGACATTCTTAATTCTTCTTTCTGTGTGTGGCTCTCATCCGACTGTCACATTTTGAGCAATGAAGTTGGAACCCATAAAATTGACCTCCCTGCACATCAATATACAGAAGAACAATGATTATATTCTCATTGCAGAGTAGAAAAAAATTCGGGGGAGTAGGGTAGGGAGTGGGGGACCAATCAACAGCGTTTTATTGACACTTACTTTTCTTCCTAGAATCGTAAATAGGTAGTTTATGACTTGGGGTAAATAATAACTCGGGTTATTTGGCGGAAATGGCAATCTTTTATGGCAAAAAGTCACGAGTTCGAGTCGTGCAAATGGGTACGATAAACGTTCATCCTCCGACCCTCACAAAGCGGGGTGAGCTTTGTTGATTTGGAGTCTCACTTTTTTTTTATGTTATAACAAGGGCTGTACATATAATCAATTTAGCATTTTATCTAGTACGAATTCGAAGTTCGACGTTTCTATTTTCCCTCCTCAATATAGGATTTTGAACAATTTAATCTAGCAACTTTGATAAATAGGCCGACCGTAGCTAGCGTGACATATAATCAATGGAGCATTTTATCTAGTACAGAGTTCGTGGTCTCTATTTTACATCCTCAATATAGGATTTGAACTATTTAAGCTAGCAACTTTAATTATAGTTTGAATGTGACAGTCTCACAAATGTGGTATTACTAATTTATTTGTAATAAGTGGACGAAAAATAGTTGATACTTAATGAACCAATGATATAGTATTAATAAATAAAATACGTGTAATACAAGTAGATTAGTAACATCACATCACAGTGTGCAATTTTTTGTCCTAACATAACTTTATATATAATATCACCAATCATAATGCATGTAGTCATTTGTTTTTCCTTTCGTGTATATTCTTTATTGTTTATTTTCTTTTCTTATCAAAAGTTGGTTGTTCATATTAGAATGTGATATTTTAAATTACTCTAACTTACAGAGAAAAAGAATCAAATTCAAGTGCAAAGAGAGTGGAACATTGCCCTAATTAACCAACTAATCTAATTCAGATTCACATATACATAATAGACATATAGGTGTACAAAACAAAAAAAAATTAGTATAAACTTCATATAGTTCATTAAAGTTGTGACTCACTTATACGTGTGCCAAAACAAAGGTGACTGATGCTTCAAAGAGTCAATTGCAGATTAATGATACATTTGATTAATAAGCAGAAATTTCATATAAATATATATATATATATATATATATATATTATCTACACTAATTAGAAGGAGGGGTGGGTTTAGCCTCACAATGAGCTAGCAATAATGTGTTACAAACTCACCTTTGGTGAGAATCAAATCTAAGATCTCTCACTCATAAGTGAAAAGAAATACCACTAAACCGTAGTACTAAGTGACATAAATTTCATATCATGCTTAATGACTAAGTCAAGAACATTATTAACACTAATCTGTGATCCATATCGAAATACATCAATGTGTCAAACTGTTGTGAGCCAATTGTCCAAAGTATTTGATTTTCATTTCATTTTCGAGGAAGCTTGGTTTGCTCACACAACTTTAAAAAGCTTTCCAGATTTAGCAAAATCCAGAAAGCTGAGTTTGCAGACAAAAGGGCAGGGTGGTTAACAGTCGCTGCAGGCAATAAGACATCAACACTTTGTAGGTTTTCTCGCGAAATTACGTATATACCCCCATAATTCAAAGCTTACATCTGTGCAGCATGCTTGAGTATTGCGAGATCTTCTTCGTTCTAATTAGGCATTGAGATTACAGACCATGGACCACTTTGCTCATCTGCAATTCCATGTGCTCCCGAACCTACAATTTTAATAAGCAAGCGTTAAAATTTACCAGTACACACAAGTAGGTGCAATCGAGTACTTCTCTATGCCCTGCGATCTGTATTAAAATTGACCAGTATGAATATATATGAATATCAATTGTCATTAATTGTTAATCTTTTGGAAAAAAAAATTATGAACAGGTAATCGACAATGTATATAAAGATGAACAATTATATATAATTAGTGCAAAATTAACTCGGAAACAAAGATGTATATACATAAATGGAACTGCTTGAAACGATGAGTTTACTAGTCATGGTTAAATATACCATTGTAAATAAATCAACAAAGGTTGTGATTAATGTTTGGTGTGGTTGAAATGTTACCATGCTATTTTTTTTTTTTTTTTTTGGTCAACTTACCATGCTAATTAAGGAGGCATTTTGGACATATTGATTTGAATTTACATATGCTAAGGAGGCATTTTGGTAATATAGTTTGGAAAGATGGGCCAATTGCCAAGCTAAGTTATCTAAATATAGAGTCTCTGTATAAGTTCATTTGCCACAATTCATCTTGCCAAACTTGAAACTCAACAAGGCAAAGAGAGAAAGCAGAGGTAAAGCAGCAATCCCTCTAAGTCTTTGGCTTCCAAAGTCCTCCTTCTACCTCTCTCTCTCTCTCTCTCTCTCTCTCTCTCTCTCTTCTACATATGTCATCATTAGGGTTTTTAGAAAACTAGGTTCTTACTTCTGATCACAGTTCTTTTGTTTATTGTAGGACTCTTTCATTTAAGATTTTTATTGGGTACAACTCTCTCATCATTTATTTTCATCCAACAAAAACAAGAACCCTTTAGTACTTATAGCATACTAATAATTAAACAATTTTTTTTTCCATATATAATCCACATATACATGCTTTTTTTACCCTCAAATATGTATTTTTAAACTAGCTAATTGTTGGGTTTTTGAGTCTTGATCTAAATCAGGAATTTGAGCACTGGTAGAGTCAGAGTTCCATAAATTTCTTCTAGCTTTTCCTACAAATTAAAGAAGAAAAATTACGTAAATATGGGAAGGGGCAAGATAACAATTTCGAGGATACAAAACAAAACCACAAGGCAAGTGACTTTTGCGAAACGGCGGGCAGGACTGATCAAGAAGACTCATGAGCTTTCTGTGCTATGTGATGCCCAGATCGGCCTTTTCATTTTCTCAAGCACTGGCAAGATGTTTCAGTACTGCAGTGAGGCATCAAGGTGATGAACTAGTCCTCCCACTTTATGTATGTTTTATTTTCTTGCTTTCTTGGGGACTTTTTATGGGTTTGTTTTATTTTTTCTTTATTCGACGTGTTTCTTAGATGGGTTTTATTTACTGATCTGGTTGCATAATTTGTGTGTATTTGTTCAGTTTGCAAATTAATGGTTACAGAAGTTTGATTAGTGTTTCTCTTTTCTTTTTACACAGAAGATCATATTTTGGTTTCAGGGTTTGCTTTGTTTCAAATCACAACTTCTCTCTCCTTTCTTTTTTCTTTTCACCGATCTATGTGTTTTACTGTTGTTGTTGCCATTTGGGGTTTTCGTTTTTTCTACACTGTTCTTGTGCATGATCTGATCTTAGTATCTCTCTCCCAATCTGTAACTTATTTATTTTTCCTTGAATTTATTTTTTCTCAGCACCGCAGGTTGATTTTTACACAGTGCTATGCTTTGGTTTTCAGTTTTGGCTCAATAGCCTCATCAAATTTAAATGATTTGACCAATTGAGTTCATCTACTTGCTATTTGCTCAGATCTGCATATCTAGGGTTTCCGAAACCCTAATAATTTCTGACTGAGGCACTCATGCTGTCCTATGTCAGCAAAAACAAAGAGTAAGAAAACAAATAGTTGATAATTCACGGTCAACAAATATTTCTGCCACAGACTTTCAATTGAATGTTGATGTCTACCTACTTCAATCTCTACCGTCTGATCTTACTCTTTATTTTCACTTGATCATTTTCCGTTTTGAATTTTGGGTAAATCCCTTTTCAGATTTTTATTTTCGTTATGGCACTCATAACCAATATTGTTGCACGACACGTTCTGGTGAATTATTTTTCCAAATTTTTACTGAGTAAAATGTAAATTAATATATGACATACATATGTCTGTTAGTTATAATGTTACACGTCTAATTAAGCTATATGTGATCCAACTTTAGAAATTAAATTCATGTTAATTAATATCATCATCTTCATGGTTTTGTTTGTATGTCTTATAGCGTGGAGGAGCTTATTCAAAGGTACCAGGTTGCTAAAGGGATTCGAATACCGCAACACAACGACACGGTATATGCACCCGGTGATTATGTACTGAATTTCAACTCAAAACCAATATGATTGTTCTAAGTGCTTCTGTTACAAAAATTATTTGTGACACACCTTCTATTTGTGGATATATATAGGAATATATGAATGCTGAGTTGGGAAAAATGAGGAGAGAAACTCACCATCTGGAATTAAGTTTGCAACGCTACACAGGCGAGGATCTAAATTGCGTTCGATTTGAAGATCTGGTGGAGCTTGAACACCAACTGGAGGCGTCTGTTAACAAGGTTCGAGCTAGGAAGGTATAATTAATCTTCAATTGTCTTCTAATTACTACATTTTTTAGTTGATGTTATATATAGTGTTACAGGTTTAAATTTGGTACTGTATGATTTGTAACATGGTCACATTAGAAGGTCCCTGGTCGATGGCCATTCACGAAAATTCTACCATGATCTAGTGTATTCAGTAAACTAAGACTTTTAACCATTAGATATTGATTAGTGAATATTTTACCAATGATTTGACGGTTGAAATCCCAGTGTATATGAGTCACGTGTTTTGATTACCTAGCTAACCTTTTTTGTTCATGAATTTCTTGGTTTTTTTTTCTTTTCCAATGACTAATTGGAAATTGGCGTACAGTTTGAGGTCTTGCAACAGCAGATAGCCAATCTTCTTGCGACGGTAAGTTTTTAAACCCATGATCTCTAGCAATATATTCACTTTTTTGGTGAATATGATCTGACATACTGATGGGTTGCATTGTCATGAAACTTAGACCAAAAGGCGGGAGGAAGAAAATGAGAAACTATTCCATCTGGTGAGTATCTGCAAGGTTATATCTAACTTTGAAATTTCCGAAACGTTGCTTACAAATTAACATGCATGACGAAGTGTTAAAAGTTTGATTAATTTAAATGTGTATATGGAAATTTAGATTAAGGCACATCGGGCAGCAGCATTTGGTCATGATCTGCAGGCGCATCATGAGGCTCACGAGCAGTTGGAGAATCTGGAGATGATACCGAAATCTGAGGAGCACCGACACGTGCTCGATCAATTCCCATTTGCAGGTGAAGAACAACCAAGCAGTGTGCTTCAGCTAGCTACTTTGCAGCCTCAGCCTCAGTTCAACCCTTACCCTCACCAGCCTGCTCATCATCATCCCGGCCTTCTCGATTTCAACCTCAGCGGCCCCTCTATATACGGTATACGTATATATACAGCAGTTATACATATTATATATTTGATCATGATCACACAAAGTGTTTAATTAATTACACTGGTGATATATACAGCCTAATTTTTTATTCTTTTTTTTTTTTTTTTTCCAGTTACATATTCATACCACGGCTTACAACACTAATATAATTCTGTCTGATGCTTATTAGTTTTGTTGTTCTGCAGAGTGACTATTTATGAGAAGGGATAGCTAGCTTCTGGCATGCATGCATCAAGGAAAAAAGGGGTGACTGAATCCTCTTCATGCTGGAATATTACAAATATCTGAACTACTTTTTCAGGGTTTTTGGACTTATTTATAAATATGACTTATTAAGAATATTATATGATGTGGTTTTCTAGCAAAAGATGATGTGGTTTTTGTTAAGATATGTTTATATCATGAATATTGATGATGAGTGAATCATAGATCAGTGCGTAATCACTTATATTTTACAATAGACTCGCTTTTCAGTCATCACTTATAGTTTATAATATCATTGAGATCTTACTTGATGCATGGTGGTGCACAATTAATTACCTAGATTGTGTACATTTTTTTCTTCTTTAAAATTTGTAATCCCTTTTTTTTTTTTTACAAACGATTGAATAATTTACATAAATCTACGGGAGGGGAATTCGAACAGGGACCTCGAGTGCAAAAACAAATGCTCTTAACCAACTGAGCTACAAGCTACTGCTATAAGTTAATGCTTTAGAAATTATTGAAGTTAGTAAAAATGTACTAGAAATATATAGAAGTAGAGCTGCTGTAGACAAATCAAGACCAAACAAGATGCAATTTTTATGCATGTTTATCAGCTTGTAAGCAGAAGTAGGTAGTTAAAAATTAAAATTGACTGTTCTCCAAAATGTTTTTGTATACGGCATTTCTTCTTTGTTTCCTATTTCAGATCGATGTGAGGGTCATAAAACGAATGGATTGATGAGTAGAAAGTCGGTTTTGGTAGTGTTTGTCTCTTGTTTCTAGGTTCGTTGATGCTGCTTGTGTGATTAGGCAACAGTTTTCCTTCCATTGCGAGACTAGGAATCGTAGTGCGACTCCTGCTTGTATTTCTCTTTGCTTCAATCTTGGATCACAAGCTTTCGTGTAAGACAAATTCTTCAATGTGACTGTAACATCACTTTACTGATTTGCACTTTAACTGATTCAAATGTATCGAAGACGTCTTAGCTAACACTGTGTCACCATTAATTAAGGTCCTTCGCTGAACCTTTGATTACAAGATAAACTTTACCATTTATATGACTATCACGCTTCATTTTATAGCCTGAAGGTTCCTAAAATACCTTTGTGAATTTCTCCGATCCCCAAATAAATGGACTGCCATGTCGAAACCACAAGCTAATTTTTTTAAGAAAAAAAAAAAGGAATAATCAACACACAACATAGCAAAAATGTTTTTTCTTTTTAGTTTTGCGTACACATACATAAATGAAAGGGACAAATTGCATATTTTTTTTCATTCCCAAGGGAGAAATAATTTACATATTGTAATGTGACAATGAGAATTGAATATTCATGTGTTTGTTTAAATACTCTATTTTATCCTAACAACACACATCAATAACTGTTTTTTAAAGGAGATTAGTTGGTAACTTTGTCAAGGCAGTCCACTTTTTTCGAAAACTGAGAAAACTTATATAGATATTTCAACTTCCTCTAACCATCATCGTGTGATTAATCAACACGAGAAATTAAACATAAATCATGCTGTGTAGATTGAACATAATTTAATTGTTACATCGTTGCAATAAAAAAAATTCATAAATTCTCCCAATATTTTAAATGCAAGTCTAAAAATTTCCATTATTATTATGATATTTTTTGACAAATCATATTATTTACACTAAGACTTAAGAGCTCTTATTTATAAATAAAAAAGAATACTACCAAAAGGGGTTAAATGAATTCTTAGTAGTAAGTGGACATACATTCTCAATTCTCAAGGGCCACTTAAAGAGAAAACATGCCTGCCTCCCTGTAACGCACTTGGCGCACGTTAGCATGTACGCCGAGGCCCCAAAACAACGGGTACGATGAGTAGTGAGCTCCGATCCAGCAAAGCCAAGAAGACTGCCAAACCCTCCTCTCCTTCTTCCACCAACTTCCCCCATGCCCGCCGCCGCCGCCAAATCCTAACCCAATTCCTCTCAATGGCGCGAAAATCCTCGCTCCTCAAGCAATCCCTCGCCACCATCGTCGGCGTCCTTGTCCTCTACGCCTTCCTCAACAACTTTCTCACTCCCGCCGCCACTTCCAAGCTCGAGAACGCCTTCCCCTCCTTCTCCTCCGCCGCTTCCAATTCGATCTCCGACGTGTTTGTTTCCCGGGAAAATCAGCTTAATTTTCCCGGAAAGCCCGTCAAAGTGTATCTCTACGATCTCCCGAAGCGTTTCACTTACGGAGTCATCAAGCATCACTCGTTAGCCCGCGGCGGCCGGCCTGACGACGACGTTTCGAAGCTCAAGTACCCGGGTCACCAGCACATGGGCGAGTGGTACCTGTTCCAGGACCTGCTCAAACCCGAATCGGAACGGGTCGGGTCTCCAGTCGAGAAGGTATTGGATCCGGAAGAGGCAGACTTGTTCTACGTGCCGTTCTTCTCGTCATTGAGCTTGATTGTTAACCAGGCCCGACCGGCCTCCGGGTCGGAGAAGCCGTTGTACAGCGACGAGGAGAATCAGGTGGCGTTGATTGAATGGCTGGAGGCGCAGGAGTACTGGAAGAGGAACAATGGCCGAGACCATGTGATCATGGCTTCGGACCCCAATGCTCTGTACAAAGTGATTGACAGAGTGAAAAACTGTGTGTTGCTTGTTTGCGATTTCGGGCGGTTGAAGGAGGACCAAGGATCGCTTGTGAAGGACGTGATCGTGCCTTACTCTCACCGCATCAACATTTACACCGGGGATATCAGCGTCGAAAATCGCAACACCTTGTTGTTCTTCATGGGCAACCGCTTCCGAAAAGAGGTACATCTTCAGTTGCTTACTAAATTTCTTATCTTGATCATTGTTGTTGTTTATTGTGATGGACTATCTTGTGGGTTTGTTGGAAATGCTGCATTTTTAATAAGCATTGTGTGATTGCTTCTCATCTAAGTCTATGAATTACGGGTTTGAATATGAATCAAGAAACTTTATGGGGTAAATGTTTGATATTAGAATCAGTTATCTGTCCGCCTGAGCTAATGTGACTTTTGGGGCTTTTTTTGTGTTTGTGTAGGGCGGAAAGATACGTGATTTACTATTCCAATTACTTGAAAATGAAGAGGATGTTATAGTAAAGCATGGAACACAATCCAGAGTGAGTCGACGGGCTGCTACACAGGGGATGCATACGTCGAAGTTCTGCTTGAATCCTGCTGGTGATACTCCATCAGCCTGCCGACTTTTTGATTCTATAGTTAGCATGTGCGTGCCTGTGATAGTCAGCGATAGCATTGAGCTGCCATTCGAAGATGTGATAGACTACAGAAAGATAGCAATATTTGTAGAATCCAATGCAGCTTTAAAGCCAGGATTCTTAGTCTCAGTGCTGAGAGGAATTCCCACTGAGAGAATTCTGGAATACCAGACAGAGCTGAATGAGGTTAGTCCAAATCTTTGTATTTTGGGATTTCAGTTGTCCTTTTCTTTCTGATGTTTTTCGAGTTTCATTCTGCTGTATTCGTGCTATTGTTTTCAAATTTTCTTCTGCTTCGGTTTTTGCTTGCTTCTTTTACTCATTTTCAGTTTCGAAGGTTTTACATTTGATTTGGTTGGAGACCAAGCATGGGGAAAAGGTTATGGCGAAATGAAGATTAAGAAATGGAAAACATATGTAAACCATGACCATGCCTAAGGAAACTAATGCAAACTGATACAGGACTTGTATCATATGAGTGTCTGAGATGTAAACCCTGTACTTAGGTTCTCAGTTTTTGAACTGGGATAGTTGCACCGATTTCTCTTTCCTTGAATCACATGGGAAAGCAGAAGGGGCAAAAAATAATAGAGTTTTCTCGGCTAGGAAGGTCTCGTACAGGGTAAAATCATGAAATCTTATATCTCTGTCTCACTGGCCACACTCTGGCATTCTCTGTTAGTTGTGCATTCAGCAAGGTCTTTTCTTTTTATATTTCGTTCATCCTTGACACTGGACAGATGTGGGTATAAGAGCAAGGTTGAACACAAAACTGATACGCATCTCCGTAGAACCCTGCGATGATATTTGACAAGTGTCTAGGACTCTAGATAGATTATTTTAATGGTGGACTTTGTGGCAAAGTTGTGTTGATGTGATGCATAAGAGTTCCACAAGTTTTATGTGCATCGTATATGTGACTGCAATTTGGTGTATGAAAATGGTACAAACTTAAGAGTCATCTACTAAGTAATTCCAGTGCACAGTTAATGACAGTGGAAATTGTTATTCCTTACTAATCTAAATTTCGTGATATAGGTGAAGCATTATTTTCAATATGGAGAACCAAATGGAACAGTAAATGAAATCTGGCGCCAGATCGCACAGAAGCTCCCCTTTATCAAATTGACAATCAACCGCGACAGGCGACTTGTCAAGAGGGATTCGAATGTGCGAGACTGCTCTTGTCTCTGCTCAAACCAGACCGGGATTATAACTAGCCTATGATACCACTCTCGTCAATGAGAGACTATTAATCAGATAACACTATCTACTTCAAAGGAGGCTGCTCCACCTCTGTCAGTCATTTGGAGCTTCATATTTTGATCCGAAAACCTTGGATCGACAATTAGCCATGAAGGTTTCGCTTATGCATCTTCGGAAGAGTGATGAGCAGTCGGTGTTTAGTTATAAGCTGCTGCTGCTTTATGCTGGTTATGACGAAGCTGAATGACACACGCAGTTCGTTCTTTCACAGATTGGGGTTTTCGATACGGGGCCTTAAGCAATTTGCTGTGGTTGTAGATACCGTTGTTTTACTTGGTCATGAAGAATCAGCAGCTGGAAAATTAAAATTAAATTACATGTAACTTGTAATTCATTTGTACATTGGTAGATAATAAAAAACATGTTTGTTTCATCTATTGTCTTGCCCTGTATCCGTAAACATGTTGCGATCGCAGCCATTTTTGGCACTAAAAGCTCGTTTGGAACTGCTTTTAAGACGGCTAAAAGCGTTTTTTATGAAAATGTTTTTGAAATCAGTCTTTAATTAAAATGTAGGATTCAAGTGAATTGTGAAAAAGCATTTTGCTTTTTGGAAGTTGGAACCTACAAACATATTCTTTAAAAGTGTTTTTAGTCATTTTAAAAGTATTTTCAAACAAACCCTAAACCGTCTCGAACGCAATAGAGAACCATGTTACCAATTCAGTCACATATCAAGACAAAGAAACAATACACAGATCTCTTCTGGTGATTCCGTCGAAGTGTTCTAACATCCAGGTTAAGAGACTCAGCATGCCACATTTCTCATATGGTATTAAGATTAAAATTTGTGGTGTGCCATCAGCTTCAGATCCTCAACCGGGCGGCCATTTCAGGCTGATGAAGTTCCAACTTCATCAATTACTGTCTGTCTTGTAATGAAGGCCGCCCGGACTTCTGGATCTAAACTCATCGTCGTTCTCACGTCGCCGCTCCTCTTTGTTTCAGAGTGTAGTGTGTAGGGTTTTGGAGGAGAGTTCAGTTCCACAGAGTTGAAAGAGAGATGTTTTAAATACTTTTGGTTTTTCACATCTCGCATTCTTGTTTCTTTGTGCGAAAATCATTTCCCTTGAATAAAGAAGCACCCAGCGCCGAGTCTCGACTCACATAGGATTAAATTTTATTTCTGTCTTAATATTTCAGCAACACTCTAGATATACAATTTGTCAAAATTCGTATGAACTAGCCCATCTATCTCTAATAACTGAGGCATTGACAGAATTACAGAGTAGATAAATTACCAATCATCCCTTTTACCTTTTAACTCGGTTTCGCTTCGTTTTTTACTTGTAGGATATTGGACCGGATCTTGAGACAGCGAACCTCGGTAGCGGACTAGGGCCGGTACTCCCTGAAGTTGAGCCTTCCACAAACTTAACTTTACTACGGCTTGAGCTGTAATCTAAAGGCCCGGAACGACGAACATTCCTTAGCCTGCTTTCTGTGCTCCGTAAGCTTCCGCTGTCAGTTTCATGCTCCTGGCTATGGGATGATGATCCTTTGAAATGACTTGAATCATACTGAGGAGTGGAGTCGCCACGAGGATGTCGTACTCCAGGAGATGAATGTGAGAGTGATGCAGCAGGTGAATGGCGGGGTGAACCACTTAGTAATGCAAGTGGCGTCGATGGAGAGTTTTCATAATACTGGCTGTATATCGAACGAAGAATGGCATATGGGATGTAGGGTTCCAGAGAGCTTCGTGGAAGATAAGGCGAGATCTCACAAAGTTGGTCTAGGAAAATTAGCTGTGCTACGAGATGAGATCTGTGAAGAACAGTTGAAATTATTTGCAGCTTGCACGGGTAAGTAGGAGAATCATAGATAACGTACATGAGCGTGCAAGCAAGCGAAATCTTGTCTTGGTCTTACGTACAATCAAATGAATTACATGTCCCCGAACAAGTGAGAAGAGACGAATGAACTTACCGGTTAGTTTCATTCCATGAATCCAGTATAATGCCTGCAGAGAATTTGACGAAGAGCTGCATTGTGGATTTTATGCTTGCTTCAGCTGACGAACGGCTTTGAATTTCAGTGTCCCCATTATCAGCAGCATGTCCATTTGAGAGAGACTGCCTTTGTTGATGCTCACGCTCCAGTCTAACAAACTCACTTCCTGCAATTACAGCACTAATGCACCTGCCAACAAAATTTGTCCAAGATAGGCATTAATGCATTTGGCAAAAAGACCCATTAATTTTTAGTGATCATGGAGGAATCAAGAAACTACATAAACAAAAATTTTCCTGTTGGACTAAGCACTAGTGAATAGGTAAGGGTTTGGATAATTTGCCTTGACGAACTTTAAGTAATCACGAATCCCATCTTGTATTCAGAAATATCTAGCGTAAAATATAATTCTACTTAATGGTGAAAGTAAATGCAAGTGCACCTTGCCAAGCAGTGGATATTGTTGTTGAATCCCCCTGTGTCCACGTTGAAGGCAGTTGTATTCCAAATATTTGACATCATGAAAGTGGCAAATAAATAAGGCAAGAAGCTCCATGAACCATCGTTTGCACCTCCAACCTCTTCTAAGATAAATCTCACCCACTGAGAATCATGATCGTAGACTACACCAAAATTGTTTGCCACCCCTCTCAATCTCCTGATTTCTATCTTTTCAGGTATTTCTTCAGGTATATGCTTAGCTATACCGGTCAACAATGAATGTATCAAGGGTGCACCTTCTAAGAGCACAGCTCCAGAAGCTTCAGCTAGAAGTCTGTCAAAAGCCAAGGCCAGCCCAGCTTGGACGCAAAACCCAATCACAGTGTCTATATCAAGTATCTGCTTTATTGATGCGTCTCTTTCTATTCGGTCACCAGAATGCAGGCTTCCAGCAACTGCCTCTAGCACATCACGGTTCGATCTCAATGTTGTGTCGATACAATTTAAAAGTGCAGCAGTGTGTTCTTTCAGCATTCTGTCTAACCTGTCAACTCCATAGCCACCAAAAATCCGAACAAAGGCCTTCAATTCTTTAAGATCGGTGACTGAATCAGCAAAATATCCACCAACAGGCCTTGTGCTCTTGAAACATTTGTGAATTGGAGCAAAAAGGATTCCAGCACCAGATATATCCTTGATTATATTTTCAATGTACCAGTTACAAACAGCCTCAGTGGCTGATCCTGTTTGTTGCTCTGCTGGCTTCTCAAACAAATGCAAAGAAGAAACTGGTCCTGAGAAGGCCTCTGAGAGCAGAACTTCTCGAATACCCTGAGTTAGGTCCATGCTAATATGCTGCTCTGCCAGATGGATGATGCTTATGTGTCTGCGAATAAGTGACTCCAGAACAGAAGGCCGTTGGAGATCATTATCAGTTTTAAGTGCTGAAAGCAATCTCCTCCTAAGGTTCCCAAGGATGCATTCTCTCATGTACTGTGAATATAATAATTGGTACACTTCAGTAGAATGCAAGAATCACGTAATCTTGTGGTTGAAGAAAAAAGAGTTTACTTACCTCCCTTAAGACAAAAACATGGTTTAGTACACATATAGGCTCCATATCATTCAAAACTGAGCATAAATTGGTCAGTCTCTGCACTGCAGCTTCTAACCTGCCATTACCAAGAAAAAGCAAAGGCACTGTTAGCTGTGTCAAAATATTGGACTCCGAAAAAGAGAGCACACAATGCATGAAACTATGATGATTAACGACTTACATTTTGATAGAAGTATTATTTTCAGGATGACTCTCCTGACCAGGAAAAGGGAAACCAGATGGGCCCTTTGGAGATTTAGCTGAAAGATTTGATACTCTGGATGCATAATTCATATAATACGCTGCCTGCTCCGGGAGAAGCTGAAAATTTTCTCAAAATTAGTTCTGTAAAACCTAATTGAATAAACTGTTTCTTATTTCCTGTTATTTCAAAATTAGATCAGATAAAAGTGATTACCTGGATCTCAAGGGCACCGAATCCTCCTTCGGAATCAAGTATGTTGATTAATCCCTCGAGTCCTCCCATTATTGATTCAATCAGAGATTCAACATAAAGGACTGCATCCCTGCCAATTTTAGTTACCTGCTTGCAGTAAGGAGTTAAGCACGGTCATTTCATTTCTGGTCTCATGCATCCATGTGCATGCTGAAGCAAGTTAAGCTATACCATCCGAACATCATAACATGCTTTATTTTGTCTCAATACAGGACTTAGTAATGAATTTTTGGCGAGCATGTTAAAAGAAGTTTTTGTGTTTTAAATTTGTTAAAACAATGATTGCAATTTGCTTGTTGGGACTGTAGATATGTATAGAAAGTTTTAAGGGGGCGTGGAGGAAATTGAGTTTATCGATTACCTCTTCTGGAACAATTGGGGAAGCACATTCTGGAAAACTACTTGCAACGCCAAGCCATGCACAGCAATGCTGTGGGCGACCTTCTGGGCCAAACATAGTATTCCTGAAGACCTATTTCAGGAGAAAGAATACAAAAACAATTTTAATTTGTGTCAAGTTATTGTTACACTAAATGGGAACTTATCAAACCAATTACAGCTAAAGAGAGAAAGCGCTTACTGCTGTAAGGTGCTGATGGTAGAAATACAATTTCTTAAGACTCGCATGCTCTGATAATTGAGTTTCCAGTTCGTCAACACATCTAAATTGAAACATATACGTGTGTTATTATTGTCACCTTGACACCTTCAAATGCATGTGCAGCCATGTGTTAATCTAATCATGAAATGTTGAAGTTGGAAGCATTTTATTTACTTCAGGAACTGCTAAATAGATGTTCCAATATCAGCTGTGAAACTATTTTGATCATACTATGCTAAACAATATTGAAAGGAATCCATTAAATGTTTTTCACTTTTCAGGCAAAACATTGTGCTATCCTAGCTCCTATAGGTAACATAAAAAATGTTCAAATTATTTTCTTCTTTTTTTTTTTTTTTTCCCTTTAAATATCCAAGATGACTCATGCATCCCAAGATTAACAGCACTTGAGAATAAAATGGAACCAGTTAGAATAGCTTCTAGGAATCACCAATAAGATTTTAATTACCATTTTCTCCAACTGTTCCATGCATTTTTGTTAACTCGTAACAATATTTATCTGCATCGATGTAATTGACTAATTGCAATGATGGACTACAAAATCATCACAACGGGTAAAACAAAGTCAGAAGGAGCACCTGGACCAATTGTATGCAGCATTTCCTTCCGATAATAAGCCTTCTTTCCCAGTAGAAACTGTAGCTTTCTCCAAATGTCGTATGTTTATAGATGACCGGGAAGATGTGACTATCATCAATATTGATAACCAATCCTTTCGAAATTCCTGTTTAGTAATCACAAAATTCATGCCTAAAAAAATGTATAAAAAGAAAACCTAAATAATTTGAGAACTAATATCCTAGAGTGAAGAGTACAATACTGAGAACAGTTATTTACGTAGAGCAATACCATTAGGAACTATGCTAACAAATATAAGTTAAAACAACTCAAACTGAATAGACCTGATTGCATAAACTAATTAATTAAAAGAAATTCTGATTAATTAAAAGAAAATTTGATCCACCTTAAAACTCTGATAACGCTTTGTGGTAAATTGTTGGGCATGCGGGATTGGCACTTCTGACTAATTAACATACTTGAATATATCCATGACACTATCTCTCAAATATTTCCCATTAATCACAATTTATAGTCCTTATAATTTATACCAAACAAGTAGTCTACACCTATTTCAGCACTTTGATATAAATTAAAGTGATGAAATAGCAAATGGAAAACTTTATATCCAACAGAGGTGCCAAATAAACACAAGCAAGTGATCTCTCAGAATCTACAAGAAATATCAATTCGGCATCTGAAAACCTGGGAAGATTTATTCTAAAGAAAACTGAGCATAGTCTGCAGATTTCTTACACTTAGATCACATGTAATGGCAGATACATTTTCACCCTGTGGTTTTGGTATGTTTTCAAGGTGCTGAACAATCTGCTGAAAAAGACCTTTCAAGCTTGAATCTAAGTCAAGAGCCACCATCCCAGGGGTATTCAACAAAGACCGGATTCTAACAGCACAAGAAGAAAGGTATGATAATGCATAACCTCGAATCGCTGCACAAGAAGAAATATCTTAATGCAGTAATATAAGTTTATATAGAATTTATCTTATTTCCTCTATTGAGAAAAATATACACATGAAGATTTCTTAATATAGAAATTATCATATTTCCTCTGTTCAGAAAAATGGCATGGCAGACATTAAGTTCAAACTAACCTGCAATGTACTTGCGTACTAAACAGCACAGATGGTCCATTCCATCTAATAAGAACCCGATAGTTGGATCACTTGGGTCCTGCAAATGAAATCGTCAAGGTTAAAATCAAGCACTTCATTATCAGGTTAAATACTAGGATAAAAGATTGATCATGATGGATCTCAATAGATATTAGATACGGGAAAATATTAAGCTTACTATGTCAACAGGTACCATGCGAGTGGTTTTAGATTTTGATGACGCAATCCCAACATGTTGGAAATACCAGATGACCTCACATTGAGCAAAAGCCAAGGCAGAGAATACCATCTGTAGAATACATCAAATCATCATAATATTATCAACAAGTTCTAGAGTGTTTCATTGTGCAAAATTTTCTACTTAAATTTAAAAAAATGCAGTTGAGCATACCGTTTCCAAAAGCACATTAATAGAAGCCTGCAATGAAAACGTACCTGTATGTTTGGAGCCAACAAACTAGGCTGATCAGTGAAGAAAAGCGCCATTCTTCCAATCTCTTGCTTTAGCAAGATTCTCCTCTCATGATGAATGGCATCACATGAGAGTAATGCTTGCTCATGCACTTCACTGCATGAAGAAACCAATTTTAATGCATTCAATGCACTAACACAAACATTGCCAATCATAAAGAAAGTTCATTTGATGGGAACTAAGGGTACTGATTTATATTTGAAACATGAATACAGATGTCCCAACATGGGATCCATGCAAATGAGAATTGTATAGTTCCAAGTTCCAAGTTGAGAAAATGATAAGGTACGAACCTTATCATTTCTCAACTTGGTTTTCGTATTTAGACTTCGTGTTATGTACGTACCTTATCATTTTCTCGACTTGCTTAGCAACACTATACTCCAGATCTGCTTCTTTTTGCTTCGTACGACCAGACTTTGCCATCTTCTTTGATTCTAAAATTCGTGGCAGGACATATAGCTGATAATCCTCATGCAAAAGTATATACTGCATGTTTACGTTACAACAATTAACTACTGAAAACGATTAAAGTATTTCAGCGACAGAAAACTGACAGCAAAAATCACCTCATCCCTGAACAATGTAAGAACCAGATTTTCTTTCAATACAACCTGAAAGCCACAAAAGTGTAACAAAAATAAGGGAAAAAAAAAGCCAAACACATTATTCATGGTAATATAACAAAAAGCACCTACACGTCTAAAGAAAATTCCTAAAACAAATGCCAAAACATGCATATCTTCTCTTCCCTTAAGATACGCTCAATTTATTCAATATAAAATTGGCAAGAGAATTTGAAATCAAACAGTGTAAGGTTTACCAAAGCAATATCAATGCTAGTGACGCGAAGAAGCTCATCAGGACAAACAAGATACCCAAATAATACCCATTCACGATAAGAGGTGACATTTGCTAGATCCTGAGCTCTCTGCAAATGGAAAATAACATTAACCATATAATGCAGTTTGCAATACCATTACTCTAACAAAACATTCAGATTGTCAATATAAAAAAGGAGAAACAGTTTAGGAGATTTTTGGTAATATTAAAATTACAAAGTTAAAATGTCTTACCATTGGATGAGCAGAATTTGTAAGTATGTCTGGATATCGAGGATGATATGGACTTAAAAAACCTTCATTTCTGAGCTTTCTTGTATCTGTTGACAAAAAAATAATAGGTCCCACAGCCTCTAGCACCTGGCAAAAGAAAAATGAAACTCAATGGCAATATAATTGTTTGTGCTTGACTTATTATCAACATCATCTTCTATAAAAACGTGTACAGTTACACTAACCAAACACACTGTAACTATAGACAAATTTGTTATCAATTACGACATTTGGGGAGTGGGGATTTGAACTCGGGTACGCCTCTTTATTCCGTGGCCACAAAATAATAATTATCAAAACCACAGTGATAAATTAAACACAAACTAACCTCTCCAATACGTGGGCTCACAAAATTTAGGTCTTCTTTTAATCCTTTCAACGGTGGATCATAACTGTCTATAAACTGAACCAACCTATTATCAACAGAAAGAAAAACATAAGACCAGAAGTTTTAAGCATGAACAATAAGAATAGGGATTTCCCATTAAGATGAATATCATATTGGGGGTAGGGCTGCACTCAAGCTGAGCCAACAATGAGCTCAGAAGAGCCCAAGCTTGTCACGAGCCTTCTTGTTGAGCCTCAGATCAACTGACTGATGACTGGGTGGCAAGTCACTAAGTTCGTTTGCAAGCCTAATTTATTTATTTAATTTTTTTTTTTTTTTGGTGGGGGGAGGTGGGGACTTTTGTTCACTGGTTATGCAATGATACATGGTACACCAGATCTACCTACAGATATTCATGCATGAATATAACAAGGTCATACTCTTAAGTTCCATATACTCAGTTATGCAGAAGCCTATAACCACTACCCATGTGCTTCATGGAGTCATTTCTAGAATTCCATTTAAACATTTTCTGATCCTCTAATAGAAGAACATAGTAAGTAGAATAATCATAAAATAATTTGAATGATAATAATATGCAGCAAAAACAAGTAACTTAGTTCCTACCGATGATAAAAATCACAATCTTGGTCTCTTGACATGGAATGCAAAAGGTTATACATTTGTAGCATCATTTTCCTTGGTATCTGTTATAAGCATAGTGTTAGCAGAACAGTCAGTACATGTATGTATTAAGACAAAGCAAGTAAGACTCAAAAAATGGACAATGACAAGAAACATATTGAAAAAAAGAGGACGAAGAATGGTAATTAACTTACCTTCTCCGAGAAAAGGTTAACGCGTACAAAGGAACAAAAGAGATCCATAAATGCATGTAGTATAAGCGAGTTCTGATGGGGCTGCAAAGTACTGCACGAAGTTATTAGAGATGCCATGTAAAACCTTTACGTTTAATCAACAATATCATCTACAAACTTAAACTCCAAGGAAATAATGCAAGCATTATTTTTATTTTCTCAAACTCCCTTGTAAAATGTGAGATGTGACCTTAATTACTTGTTCACTTCTTAATAAACTCAAATGCATATAGTGGGAAGCACTTTATCAATTCACCTTTGCTGCATGTCATCAAATCAGTTACATGGAAACATTGCGTTTGTTAGCCAAAAAGGTGTAAGATAGATATTGAGGTTCTTCTTCTGTCTGAAAAGCAGAAATAAAAATTTCTGACTACAAATCTATATTCACATATGGCTAGTTTGAACAAGCCCTATACATCTGTTTCTACTAGAATTGTTACACTTACTAATTAGACTACCCTGTTGTGAACAGTTCACTTGCTTACATAATCAGTTTCAAGGTTTGTTCAACTTATTCAATCTACACTTTCAACATGAATCAGTGAGGGTAAGAGACGGAGATATCAGAAAAACTTACCTATTTCACATCAATCCTATCCTTCTAGATATCAATTTGTTTGGCACGGTGTATAGAGTTGAAAGACAAAACAGTGTCAATATCATTGTTCCACCCACAATCTATAATTCAGAGGTAAAATAAGTGATAAAGAGACTCACCAACAAGGTAATAACTGTACTGCTCAGATCCAATATAAGTCGTAGAGCTTGTTCTCGGAATGCCATCAAATCAAGAAGCAGCTGTTGCATGCAAAAGAAAAGCTATTATTTGACTGCATCTAACATATGGTCATCGTAAATCTATAATAGGAAGTGAGCTAGCGATTTGCAGACCATCTCTCAAATGAAAACCACCACCACCCAACAAAAATAATTAATTGTAACCATTGGTGCAAAAGCTCCTGGACAAATCATTCATGAAATTGTTGTTGATAAACTCGCCACAAATTAAGAATTAGGTTTTAGCCTTTTAGGTTTCAGTAATAGTTGATACCTAACTCCTCTATAAAAAGATAGATGAAACAGGCACAATTAGACACTGATGATAACTACCATCTATCACCAAAAACATAAGCACTGAAAAGGAAACTAATAGTTCTGCAAAAGCATTTTATAGAAAATGCAGATAATGGAATAATAGAAGTAAATATACTAACTTCATACCTGGATCCATGGCTCTAAGCTTTGTAAATGAAGTTCTGCATTTTCTTGCAAGGCATCCCAAGAAACCTTATCAATCTGCATCAATACTTTTCCATATTAGCAATACTGGCTAGCTCAGTAACGCTGACTAACAAAGGAATACCTAACATTTAAATGAAAACCAATCCATTCTTACGCGTTCAAGCTGTAACTTGCTATAATGTTCAGGGAACTTCTTTGAGAGTAACAAGCAAGTTCTTGGATGGTTTGGGAACACACCAGCTTTCCAAAATGCTTCTGAAAATACATGGCCAACTGGATCCGGGTAATCCAAAATTTGGTTCAGCCTATACATTTTAGCCATAAGGCCTTCTGCCACTTCAGTTAGTTGAACTACCCACTGCATGTTCAAGCCTTTGTGGGAGCCGCCTGAACTATGGACCTGTCCATCAGGACCAGAATTCCTGGAGCTCCTCAAATTCATTGGAGAAGTTACCTCTGGACCCAAGTACTCAGTCCATCTTGAGGGACCCTCCCATTCTCGTGATCGCACAGAAGTTGGTGACAGTGATGAATCTTGGCTAGAGAAATGTTGTCTCGATTTTGCCATTGGTAAGAGAAATCAAGACAAAACTGCATTTCAAGTTTTGGTTTGAAGTCAAAAATATTATAGAGTAAGAAAGAATTCAAATTTGATAACAATGTTAAATTAGTAAGAAAAAACTACAAAGCACTAGTCATAGAACACATTAAGATAACTGATTCATTTGTTTGATATAAATTTGAAATTAATATATGCTAGAAATCATTTCAAGTCCATTTCTTTTCTTCTTTTTCTTCTAAATTGAAATCTACGAGGCTAGAAATCATTTCAAGTTCGTTTTTTTCCTTCTCTTTCTTCCAAATTGAAATCTATAGGGCTAGAAATAAGCTAACCAAATACTTTAACTATACAATGTTAACTAAATCCTTAGATTTGGAATTACTCCTTCCAAATGAACCCCAAAACTCCTACATATCTGTTTCTTAGAAGTTCTCCTGTTCTACATTGATTTCAAGCAGTTGACAAAAATAAACAAGCAAATGTCAAAGAAAGTAACAAAATTTGAAAAAGAAACTTAGCATTCATTTTCTCGTCCTTTCTGAGCAACCAAATGAGGGGCAGAATCTTGCTTTATTTTCAAACAATACAGCCTTCCAGCTCCTTAGTACTCAAGAATTAAGTTTTTGTTCACTACATTATTGCACAATGGTTCCACTCTTTCATTTTGCAACGAATAAATGCCGATTTGACGGATTAACAGACTTCAACAAAATAAGACAACCTCACTAGTACTAGACTATTTCCTTTTCGATACACCAGCAGGGAAAACCCTTCAATTAATGAGTTCAAACTAGCAAATTAGTAAAACTAGAACAATTTCCGGAATATAGAGCATTTCGCAGTTTGGAACTGAACCGAATTAGTAACATTTGAACAAAAAGCAACAACATTTAGTCTTCCTAACCAAACAGACACTACATCAAGTAATGAAAATAAAAATCCCATTTGGCTGCTCAGAAAATGAACAAGAAGATTGCAAACTGAAACTGAAAATTACAAGCATTGTCACTACAATTGTCATTTCTCAGACTGTGTTTCCCTCTTTTCTTCCCCGCATTTTCTCGGCAGCCAAACAGACCAAATACAGGGAAGGAGAGAGAGAGAGAGAGAGAGAGAGAGAGAGAGAGAGTAGTAGTACCGTACAAGTCAAAGCTGCGAACTTGAAAGGCAGAGCAGGCAGAGGCAGGTGAAGATCATGGAGCTCAGATCTGACTCTCTCTCTCTCTCTCTCTCTCTCTCTGTGCTGTGAATTTCGATTTGAGAAGCTCTCCACTACGAGAAGAATGAATGCATCTCTAGAGAGAGAGATAGAGAAGCGTGGTTGGTTTAGTGGGAGAGTTGGGAATTTGGTTTAATAAATATATATTAAAAAATTTACAAAAAATGGTAAATTATTTTTTAATTAATTAGTATTACAGGCGGGGGAGCAGGTGAGTTTCTTTTATTTTCTCTCCTCTTTCTCAAAAGTTCCAAACGGTTAAAAAGTAGGGTGAAAGAAAAAGGAAGAGGATCCCCTCCTGATTCTTTTTGTGGAGATCAAAAAATCAATCAATCACGTCTGTTTATCGTACATCGTGTCGTAAAAAATTATTTAAATTTTAAAATTGAATATAAATAGTATCTAATGATTTATAATCCAGGATGTACAATGAACGGACGTGATTGATTGATCCCCCAAATAAAAAGAATCCTTGTCGGAAGAAAAATTGGGAATTTATTGTTTTTCACTTCTTTTTTACATTTTTGCTTTCTACTTTGTTCTTGGCAATAACATCCCAATTTACTGTTTCTCAATGTGAGGGTGGCAATGACGTGATTTTAAAGTCGTGACATTTTTGTATGAGGTTTGCAGCTCAAGTAATTAAAAGTATTTATCGCTTGCATTACTTTGGCAAATTCTCAATTTTCCAATGTCGCTTTTATAAATGAAAATTTTGTGTCAAATTTGTATTTGGATTAAGTTTTGGTTAAATCTAGCTTGATTTTGATTAAATTTTGGTTAAATAACTTGTTACAAAAATAAAATAAGTTCTTTAAAATTATTACATCATAGGTAAGAATACGACAACATGTGAAAATGCCTCAATATATAAAAAAAAATAGAAAATAAATGAATTTATACCCTTTGGTAAGAGATAATAGATATGAAAATCATTTTGCTTTGAAGTACATTTTAGTAGCAATCACTTGAGTTTGAGTAGATAGCATGAACACATGATTAACCTAAGACCATATATATTATTATATCTATACATCTTAGTTAGTGGCACGCATGATATTGCTACATATTAACTTTGTTACATATTTATCTTAGCAGTTTGACTTACAAGATGTTGTTAGGTCTTCCACGATAGTTTGAATAAGCATGATATCTATATATAAGAATCAAGCGACCTGAGTTTTATACACATTACACTTCTACTACACTAGTGTGAGTTTAAGATGTTGATATCACACTCATGAGTTCGTTCCTAGGGATACTACAAGACTGCTATGACCAGGATCATCAACTCTGATGAGGTTTAATCTATCATCAAGCCAATTGGAAAACTCTACTTCCAAGAAGGATCAAAAGGGCTCCAATGAAGAAGAACCCGCTGAAAAATCTCAACATTCTCCTCAAGTTGAACCTGTATGCTAAGACTACGAGGAGAATGTTGCAATAGTTATGGAGCAAAGTATGACGGCCCCACTCGAATTTTCCAACTCAGTGTGATTTCTATATGATCTCAATATATCGGGTATCACACTCACTTTTTCCGACCTACTGTGGAAGGCCTTAGTGGACTTGTTCATCTTTCAAGCTATGTTGCTATGTCGTGTGCGTATATTTGAAGGCTGCACTCCTTGTTTTATGAGGTGGAAGACATACTTGGCTTGGACTTTAAGCAACCATCATTATATTATAATTATCATTTTTTTCAATTTTAGGGGGATTTGTGAGAGATCATTGTAGGATTCAAAACTGCGAAAATTCGACTATAATAATACAAAGATTTTTTTCTTCCAATAAGGATGATTATCTTTATGGCCGTCCGTATTCTGATAATAATTAAGTTGCCTAATTAGGATTAGGTCGCAGGTAAGCTAACCATAGGCTTATGCAATGCTAATAGGAATGGTTCTAGATCGACATATTGGCAGGATAATATGGGTCGGGTTGGGCCCATTATATGCACCTTGGACTAATTTTGACAATGAATCGTAGCGAAAAAGTATTTCTTTATAAAATTGCATGAATTAATTTTCAAGTGACTTTACGGAGAAGCACATTTTCGTCAAGTGTGATTTTGGCTCTCCTTAAAATAATTCCAAATGGGCACTAGTCAATTTTGAATCATTCAAGTGGGTTTAACAAGACATAATAGACTACCTGTCAATTTTTGCTTGACAAAAATGAAAATCTTTCATTATAATAAATTATTTTATTTTTATTTTTAAAGAAATCTCAACAATTCGTCATGATACTTTATGAAATTAAAAAACCGAAGTTACACCTAATCAAGAAGACCTTTCAAAATGAAAACGAAAAATAAAAGTCACATCTCATACACAAGCGGCACCATAGTGATTTTTTTCCTAATGGTATTGGGTAGAACTTATTCATTGACCAAGACTTCAAACTCCCCATTGACTATTAGAGGACTTATTGACTTATGTTCTTCTTTCAGTTGATGAGCAGACTCAATCACTCAGTTAACTCTTCCTTTTATGATAATTTCTAAATTAGGTTTCCTAAATCATAATTTTCCCTTTATCTTCTTCAGAAGGTTTAATTGATAATAATTGAGGTTTATTTCTGGGATTAGTTTCCAAAAGTTTGCAGATTTTGTTAATATGGATTATATGACAAAGGTACCTCCAGCTTGTCCTTCCAATATGGTTGCTTATCTGATTCTTGTTTGTGTTGGAAAATTTAATAATAATATTATTATATTAAATTTATTAATTGAATGGAAATTAGAGTTGTAACTTTTGACTTTTCATGAATATTTACATGTTTTTCAAAGAAGTATTTCACATTCTATAAATAGGAAAGCCTCCTATAATCACAAAATAACTTTTCATTGTTTTACATAATCATACAGAGTGTACTAAATATTAGAGAGTCTCATTAAGTCCAAATGAGAGAGTTTTCAACACAATTGTGGTTCGTGGAGCCTTGTGATTTGGAGTGCTACTATTATAAGAACGTGGTCGTTGTATCTTGAGAGACATGTGCCGATAAACCATGAACATCGCAGTGGGACGTAAACTTGTCTTAAGGACAGAGTGTCTAACACTTGCCTCGACCGTATTTCCAGGTTTTTCTAATTCATTATGTCATGTTCATTTAACATTGGTTACTCATGTGCATGCAGTTACTTTGATATATAATTGCATGAATTATTTCTTGATATTCATGTGATTTAATATAGCAATTAGACCCTATTTTTTCCAACAGTTTGGTCCTAAGCCATGGAGTACTTCTTACTGCCCATGATACGAATTCTTGTTTCGTTCCTTGACGGATTCTTCAAACTTCACTTATCGCTGGATGTAACAAAGTCTACAATGCGTTAGATCTGTACTTGAAAGACAAGATCAGCCCTTCAGCTCGGCTTCTCAAAAATTGCGCAAGCTCGGAAAAAGACTAATATCACCATCCAGTATTTGAACAACCAAGAGTTCGATGACATGTCCAAAGGGATCCGGCTGAATTCCAAGAATTTCAAGTACAATTCAACTTCTTCTTCAAATTACAATGTTCCAGATCGAAAAAGCAATATTTTGGGCTTGTGTTTGACTTGCGACACAAGGAAAAGGTCATGAATTCTTACTTGCCTTATGTTATGGAGAGATTTAGGGCTATGAAAGATGAAGGCAAGGTTGTGAGGTTGGATGCTTATAAGGTCATTCAACCCAGCCATGTGGCCCGTGATCAAGTTTTCACAACACTACCTGCAGTAAATTAAATTTACTATTTGTGTGTTAATCTACAGGAAAAGTAAATGTGAGGTTTATTCAACAATTTGTGGAGTGTTAATATGATAAGTCTTTTTTTTTTTGTTGCTTGGAGGTCACGTTTCATCATAAAAGGGAATACCCCAATTGCCTTTGGAAGTTACGTATACCCGTTCTTGATCTAGGGTTTCAGACCTCTATCCCTCTCCTGCAAGGAAAGACTATGTAATAATTCAAACATGAAAAGGTTTCAATCTTCTGGCCTTACAAGGATTCTAATTGACCCATATAAATACTTCCTACTCAGGACCAACAAAGAACAACAATCACAGGCCAAACCAAATAATAAAGCACCAAACGCGAAACCCTAACCCCAAAGACAAAAACCCATTACTTATCTGTAAAATCATCGGATTCAAAACCGGTGGTCTGGTTGATTCGTTTGCAATTAAGAGATAGGCTGAAGGATATACGTCTGCGGCGGTGTGTGGAAGAAAGAGGTCCTTCTTCGAAGATCAATAGTCGCCTCTCACAGAGAGGCATCCTCCGTTTCCAGCCCTCACAAAGAGGCTTCGCTGTTCGTCTTCTACTACTACTCCCAGTCGCTTCTTTGATCCATATATTCTCGATCAGCTTCGCACTCTTTTTCTCTCACATGGACCCTCACCTTCTCGAGAGGGCATTGGAAGAATGTGGTGACGATATTGATGCGGCCATCAAGAGGCTGCATGAGCTTTGCCTAGGATCCGAGGAGGAGACTTCCGCATCTGTAGATCTTGAACAACCAGCTGATACTATAGTTAACGGTGTATTGGCTAAAGATGAAGTTGCAGCCACTATGGATAATCCAAGCAACTTGCCTGCAGATGGTGCGGAATGGGTTGAATTGTTTATAAGGGAAATGATGAGTGCCATTAGCGTGGATGATGCTAGGTCTCGTGCTGCTAAATTTCTACAGGATTTAGAAAAATCAATCAGTGCACGCTCTGGTGCTGAGGTAGCCAAAAGTTTCGAAAAGGAAAATATGATGATGAAACAACATATTGAAGGACTGGTGCAGGAGAATACTATCCTGAAACGGGCTGTGGCTATCCAGCACGAACGTTTGAAAGAATATGAAGAGAGGAACCGGGAATTCCAGCATGTGAAGCAGCTTGTGTCCCAATATCAGGAGCAGTGTAGAACGCTAGAGGTGAACAACTATGCCTTGACAATGCATCTAAAGCAGGCTGAGCAAAGCAACAACTCCATCCCTGGACATTTGAATCCTCATATCTTCTAATAAAAGCTCTATTTTGTTAAATTCATTTGTAAATCTATGTAAAACCTCACATGTTGAAAAATCGAATAAAAGCAGAGAGGGAAATTTTGCACTCTTTGACTTCTTTTCCCATGTTACATAATTCTCCCTTGTGTACAAAAGAAATCGACCACCCATTCGTGACAAGTGCCTGCTGCTGCCCCATTGGTCAAGACTAGAGATAGATTTTAGCTAAAAACTTAAGACAGGATCAGTTTTATGATGCTATTTTCTAATTCTCTGCATTGTATATAAACAATTTATGATGTTAAAAATAAGGTTTGTTACTTTTCGAGCTTTCTAAAATTTTAGCCAAAGAGGCCCGAAGAGAGCACTTGCATCATTTGGTGTCTAGGATCGATTGGAATTGATAGCCCTCTAGCTAAGTTCAAGGTATATTGAAGATATAGAGGAGGAGGATTTTTCATTTTGAGGAGATTAGGAATGGATAGACATGAAAGAAACTTCTCTCTTCTAATCCTACCATTTTAGGGAGGATTATCCTACCTCAAGTTGCCGTATTTTTTTTTTTTTTCACTTCTTCCTTCAAAATACCTCGAAAATAGTAGTTTATTCATTACAATCCAGCTAGCTTGTTACTTTTGGAACCTTCTTAAATTATAAATTACATTATATTTTTGGATCCTTCTTAAATAATAAATTACATTATGTCCATCTTGAACCATATAATATATTCAAGGAAAAAGATTTTAAATTAAACATGGCCGCACTGAACAGATATACAAGGAAAATAAATCATATTTTTTCATCGGTTTTGCCGTAACGGAGGAGGACAACTCACCAATGACAAGCCTCCTTTGATTCCTTGATGTACCTTATCAATGAGATGGAGTTCCAATCCAGGCCTAAATACTGCAGCACTATGGAAGAAGCGTCGACCTCAGTCGCAGGCTGGGCATGGCTTCCGGCCGACGTTCTGGGTTTGATACTAGAAAAGTTGATACCCATCTCTGACTATATCCGGTTTACCGCAGTTTGCAAGCATTGGAAATCAGCTGCGTTACATCACAAGCAGCATCGCCTCGTCAAATCACGGCCCAACCAGCTTCCAATGCTGATGGTTCCGACTAAGGACAGTAGCAACAAAAGGCGTTCCCTGTATAGCGTCACACGAGGTAAGACTTACGGCTTTGAGTTGCATGTGCCTTATAGCAAGAGGTGCTGCGGTTCTTCCCACGGTTGGTTGGCTTGTGTCGATGACAATTTGGTAGTAACCCTCTTAAACCCTTTTACCGGGCGTACCATTAGCCTTCCTCCCGTCCCCGCATCCGCGTCTAGAGCAAGGGCTTTTTTTAGATGTGATTACTACATTAACAAGGTTGTATTATCTGCTAACCCTTCGTTGTTTCCAAATGATTATGAAGCTGTGGTCATCTATGATGGTTATGGAAAACGAATAGCACATATTAAGTCAGGGGATGAAGCTTGGACTTGCATCGATCAAGTGATCGGATTCGATGATGTGACTTATTATAAAGGTCAGTTTCTAGCTGTTAGTTTGGATGGCAGTGTTTTTTCGATTAATGTTAGTAGTGACCAAACTGCTAAACCCGATGTAAGCGTTGTTGTACCGATGTCTCCTGGCACTGATAACAAAACATACCTAGCGCAATCGTCCCGGGGAGATCTATTGCTGATTAGGAAGTTCCAGAGATTGACTTATTGTAAGCGCTTTGTGAAGTCTTTGAGCTTCAAGTTTTTCAAGTTTGAAAAGCTAGAGTTTGAACAAGTAAATGGTTATGATCGCTTTACGGAGACTCTGAGCTTCAAGGTTTTTAAGCTGTTCTCTTCTTATGAGGATAGACCCCAATGGGTTGAGGTTGAGAGTATCGGAAACGATGCTTTGTTTTTGGGTACAAATCAATCGATGTGTGTCTCTGCCTCGCACTTTCAAGGGTGTCGGCCGAATTCCATATACTTCACCGATGATTGTGTTGATGTTGCTTGTCATAAACCTAAAGGGCCTCATGACATGGGTGTCTTCGACATAGAAAACAAAAGCATGGGAAGGCATTACTGCTTGGATCGTTCACAGAAACACATGCCGCCAGCAATTTGGATTTTGCCCACCATGGTGTGAAAATACAGTTCCATTTTTTTCTTTATTGCCTCTTCCATTTGATGTAATAATTTGAAGCTGTGCTTTCATTTGTTTGCAATCGTAAATGTAAGCCTCAAATGTTGGAATAAGGACGTCGAGCTTCCAATGTGCATACCTTTGAAGATAGTAATAATAGTATGAAGTACGAACACTTAAAACTACAGAAAAAATTGATGACAAAAAAGTATGTGGTACTTAAAACATAGTACTGCAGAGAAACGTAGGAGAATGCACAATAGCAAGTTTAAGGGGAAAACCTTAACCGATATCAAACATAATGAGCATTCCCAAGTGTCCGAAGCAATGCTTTAAAAGGCGAAGGAGAAGCCAAGGCGTTTCATAGATAGCCCCGCCTAAGCGAAAGCCTTGAGGTTTAAGGCAATAGCCTCACGAGGAGTAGCCCAACTTATTTATAAGCCCATGAAGGTCACTCTCCCATCAATTTGGGATTCATTCTCGACAGAATGCTGTGCCCATATTGAACCATACAAGGATAAAAAGTCATAACCTAAGGAATCCATAGGCTACTAAGAATAGCCTCCTGCCCTCATACCTCATAAGTAGTCAATGATTGAAATCCATGCCTAAAAAAGTCATGTCTACCACTCTGGAAGACGCATCGAGGCCCTCGACTTTAGGCTGGGCATGGCTCCCGAGCCACGTTCTGGATTCGATCCTAGAAAATTTGATACCAATCTCTTGACCTATATCCGGTTTAGCGCGGTCTGCAAGCATTGGGAATCAGTAGCTTTGCATCACAAGCAGCAGCGCGTCAAATATCGCCACAACCAGCTTCCTATGCTCATGATTCCTACCAAACACCACAGCGGCGAAAGGCATGGCTTGTACAGTGTCACGCAAGGTAAGCCTTACAACTTTGAGTTGTTTGTGCTTACAAGAAGTGTTGCGGCGGTTCTTCCCATGGTTGGCTGGCTTTTGCGGATGACAATTTGGCAATAACGCTCTTAAACCCCTTCACCGGACGTACCATTCGCCTTCCACCAGTCACGGAAGTCCCACCGCAGGCGGAAACTTTTGAATGTGATTACAACATTACCAGAGTTTTATTGTCTGCTGACCGTTCAAATGATTATGAAGTTCTGGTAGTGTTTGATCATGCTAGATGCAATGTAGCCCACTTTAAGTCGGGGGATGACGGTTGGAGTCACATAGGCCAGGCCTGATTTGGTACTGAGGTGATTCTGAAAAAAGCTGGTATAAAAAAAAGCTGGGAGCTGTTTTTGTGTTTGGTAAACATTCAGCTTTAGCTTTTTTTTCACAGTTTTGGGTGAAAAAAAGCCAAAAACAAGAAGCTGCAAAACCCAGCTTTGAAAAATCGGTTTTTTTTCACATCTGTTTTACATAAAAGTTTACCAAACACTATAAAATTATTATTTTTTTTCAAAAGCACTTTTACAAAAAAGTTTACCAAACACTCTGCTGCTTTATTTCACAGCTAGTTATTCTCACAGCACAGCAGAAACAGTTTTTTTTCAAAGCACAACAATACCAAACCAACCCATAATTATACGTACAGTGATCGGATTTTGTGATTCAATTTACCATAAAGGCCGGTTTCTAGTTGTTAACTATGACGGTCAGGTTTTCTCGATTAATGCCGGCAGTGGCTCGATTTGCCCACCATTGTATGAAAAGATGCGACTCAAATTCATAAAACAATTCGTTGCTGTTTACTGAATCTATCATCTCATTTGAAGCTTAACCCCGAAAAAAGTATCCACATCGCAATTGACTTCCCAAAACATGTTTGAAATTATTCCTCTTCAATTTGTTGCACTTCATTCTCAATAAAGAACATTTCACAAAATTCCAGATCTGCTACAACATCAATGGACAGACCGAATAGGAGAACGACAAAACTTACAATTCATTATCCAGATCGAAACAACAATCTCACTAAAATTGATTACTCATGCGAAAGCAAAGCGGAGTAAAAACACAGCAGAAAAGTAGAAAGGTGAATTTGCAGTTTTGACTACCCCTGTAACATTCTGTGCAGAAGCAACCCATCCGTGAGAACCGCCTGCTGCCATTGGCCAGATCAATCAATGTGCATCTTCTTCTTCACAAAACTTGGTGTACTTTTCTGAGTCCAACAACTTATTCAGTTCACTACTATCGCTGATCTCAACTTTCATTATCCATCCTTCCTCGTATGGGCTTGCGTTGACCTAGTTCTCAAAAAGTGAATCAAACGTTAACACAGGGAAGACACTAGGGGGTGACTGGTGAGGAATCTTTTCTGATGTGTCTATAATGAAGTGATGTTCGTAGCGCATACATAGTTTAACAAAAGCATCACTTTCAAAGACGAAGACTTTTAATGGTTGGGGATAAAACTTGAAGAGATGATTAAAAATTTCTCAAATGGCCAGTAACTTTAAACTAACACAAATAAACCTATTAGTTGCAAGTGTCTTCTAATGTTTATCCAAGCGTTGATTGTGTTTGTGTCCAGCATCGGAAAATAGATGAGCTTATAACCGAAATAGTCATTTAGAACTAACCTTGTTTACTTTAACCTTTCAAGAGATTACAAAGAAGTCCTTCTTTCATGACTTCTCATTTAAATATGGGGCATCAACAATATTCAAAATGTTAATTCTTAATCATATTTCTACTTTAGATATAAGAACTTACCCAAATTACAACGTAGCAAAATACTAATAAGAACGACAACAAAAGTAGTAAAAATTGCACACAAATGCAACCTGGGCATCAGCATACCGACTCTAGAACTAATATAGGATAAGGGTACCTACCAAACCAGGGGAGTTGCTAAGCTCTTCATTGACTTCAACCACTTTCCCTGACACGGGAGAGTAAACATCACTGGTTGCTTTGACACTTTCGACTGCTCCAAAGCCTTCACCCTGCTTCACAGAAGCCCCCACTTCTGGCAACTCAACATACACAACATCACCTAAATGATCTTGAGCATGATCGGTTATTCCAACAGTTGCAGAGTTTCCATCAACCTTAACCCACTCATGAGAATCGGCATACTTGAAATCCTTCACAACTGCAGTAAACAGAAAAATAAAAGCTGAAACCACCACAAAGCTACGGAAATTTACCCGTTGCAAATCCAAACATGAATCTAATTACAATTCCATCTATCAACACATTAATAACACTTCTTTCTGGGCTTCGACACATAACAATGTAGAACTAGCATTAGGTCCAAATGAACACGATAACTCATCAGGTCATTGGGCAAAAACAGAACAAAAATACTGCTTTTTTGGTCATGAAAACCCACTTCGAGAGTGTTTTAATTGCTTTTTACAAGCCAAGTTGCAACAAGAGACAGAAAGAGAGATCCTTTACCTCCTCAGTAAACTTTTTGCTCATTCAAAGTAATACAGAAACGATATATTTATCTAGACACGAACTTGTAACTCAAACGAACGAAATGAAATTCCCGAATACATACCAGTCAAACACCATTCACAATTTCACAGCACTTCACAGCTGAAACCAATTCTAATCAATCAAAACAACTGTTGAATCACAATGCACAGATATCATACCACTAACATCAAAAGACGGAAAAGACGCACAAACCCATACCTCTTGAAGATTAAATCCACAACCGATATCAAATCAAAAAATTTGGCAAAAACACACGCAACCCATCAGGAAAAATCAAATCTTTTGCTGCAACAAGTCATAGATCAGGCATTTCAACAAACACATAACAGAGATCCACATCATCAGTTCATCACCAACACCAAAAACCATGTTACAAAATACCAAATCCTCAATAATCCCAGCATTAATCAAGAAAATACAAAGCAACCCATGTTCAAAAGCATTCATCTTTCTCAAAGATCATTGCAGAAACAATAAAGCAAATCGGAAAAAATGAAAAAATGATCCAAGGAAAGTGGGAAGTTTGTGGGGTTTTTGTTAGCTTACCAGAAGCAAACCCTCTATGGGTGGTTTGGATTCTGAGGTAGGAAGCAGCCCTTGAAGCCCACATCAACCTTGAAGCCATTTGTGAAATCCAACAGAAAAACTCTCTCTTTTATTATAAAACCTTCAGTCCTTTTTTATATACGGTTGGTGGGGTGTGCTTTTATATTTCTTTCCACTTTCCCTAATTATTATTATTATTATTTTTTTTTTTTTTGTTGAATTATGATACGTTTGGAAATAAATTAAAATATATAGAAACGAGTATTTGAGAATACATTTCCGGAAAAATAGAAAAATAAATGGAGATATGAGATGGTGTGTCAATTCATCAAAAAACCTAATAGGTCGAAGTTGGTGAGTGTCACTGTGGCAGAGCAAGTGATAATGTCGGATTATTATTAATTAATTTTTATATTGGATATCAGCGGTTGCATGGAAATTCTGTAAAACCATGGCCTTTTTAACACAAGTGGAAATTATTTTATTATCATTTTATTGAAAGTATGGCCACTGGTGACATTTTTGTTTCTCCCTTTCTTGTGACATTTTTGTTTCTCCCTTTCTTGTGAGATTGGAATTCATTACTCGTACACATGAAATGTTTGTCATACTCTCGAGTGATACAAAGCGCAGGTGGAGAACAGAGTAATAGACATCCAAGTTAGTTGAGTGGTTGAAATGACAATCTAACAACGTAACAGTTATTTGGGCATGCTAGCTTCCCTCTTGCAATTACCCTCAGTTGCATAGAGAAGATATGGAGCTTGAGCAATTTAGCCATGAGCATACCTTAGAGCATCTCTAAAGAAGATGTCAAATTTTAAACATAAAATTTAAATTTGACAGCCTATGGGGCATTTTGACATCTTTTAAAGTTTTATTGTCCACCCGATATGTCAAATTAAATTATTATTTTATTATGTTATAAAATAAATGATTAAATTAATAAAAACTTAATAAAAGGCATCTAATAATTATGAAATCAGGACCGTTCATCATTTCTTTTTAACAAAAGGGGACTGTTCACTTACCTCAATTGAACAAAAGGGAAACTGGTCAACAACAACATTAATTGCAATGATGATGAAACCAATAAAAAGAAATTAATAAAAAGCATTCATAATTAATTTGAAGCTACTGTCAAATTTGACAGCAACTCTCTTGCTGCCAATCCATGTCATCGCCACATAGGATTTGACATTTCGGATGGAGAACATTAGTGTGGTCTTTTTTTTTACTGTTATAGCTTATGTAGACATTTTGACTCTTAATGTCTAATCCTTTGTGATGATTTTGATGAAGGGATGGACGGTTAGGATGAGAAGATGTATTACTTCATGATCAGTATTTACAAAATCCATCCATCAGATAGGTAAAACAGTCCTGACCTCCTTGTGCATAGTTCTAATAACAGTACTAACCTGCTCGGTTTGATCGTCGCTTGAACACGCTCCAAGAAGTACCCTGGCAGTTCCGGCATCTGGATAGCAACCGGCATCAATCATTTCTTCGAAAATTTCCAAGCATCTCGTGTATAGTTTCTTTCTCGAGTATGCTCCAAGACGCGAAGTCCATGTCACAACATCCGGTTTCAAGTTTTTGAGTGGAAGCGACTGAAACAGCTCTTCCATCTTGTCGAAAAATCCTGCCCGTCCATATATGTTAATCAAGATGTTGTATGTACTGATATCAGCTACGTAGGGTCCTGTTTCCATTGCTGTCAAAACTTCCTCCATCTTTTCTAAATGGCCTAACCGGCCATACAGATTTAACATGCTGTTAATGACGAAAGTGTCTAGCTCCAGCCCGGACTCTTGCATCTGGTTCACAATGTCCTCGCATTTTGATACGTTGCCAGCTTTGGAGTAGGCGGATAAAAGTAGCATATGGGATTTCACTGTCGGGGTTATTCCTAACCGCTTCATCTCTTCAAACGCAGCTTGTGCATCTGATATGCATACAGAAAAAAAAGATACATGATGAAGATAATAGGACTTAGAATATAGTGATCGAAAACAGACTCTGTCGTATGAGTTTCAATCGCAATCACAATGGTGCCTCGAAGCAATTTCATCTCATCTTCAAGTGAAATGAGTGAAAATCAAATTACTTCAAGGGAAATGAGTGAAAAGTATGAGGTCTAATTGTTAATGTTTACCTTCATGAAGACCAGCTCTCCCATATGCATCTACCATGATATTATACGAAGCTCTATCGGGTTCACATCCCATGTGCTGCATTAGAGAGAAAATTTCTGCAGCTCCGTAAGGAAACCCTGCACGACTGTAGGGAGCGAAATCTTATAGAAGTTTGGGTTTATAGTGCTGCTTATCATACAATGGAAGTTTTGTACAGTTGTACTTGATCAAACTGCTCAAATTAAACTACAGAATTCATCAGATACTAACCTGTAAGCTTCCATAAGGGCATTGTACGCATACACATCAGGCTCATACCCTGCTTCTTGCATCTGCTCAAAAATTTCTTCCGCTTTCTCACAAAGTCCGTCCCTCGCAAATGCATTTACCAAAGCTGTATACGTGCATATGTTGGGTCTACATTTCTGGCTTTTCATTTCTTGAAACAGCTTTAGAGCCATAAAAGATTTCCTTTCCTGCACAAACCATAAATCTTGAGGAGATTTCTGTCGTATTGTTTATTAAGTAAACGACATTTTCTTGTTAGTTATCTGACGGTATGGAACTTAACCAGCATAAGGTCATAGAAAAGCAAAGGACTTGAAGCTCACAGAGACTAGGAGAAAATGCAGCAAGGCTCACCCTTCCGTATAAATTGATTAGCATCGTATACGTCTCAGTAGATGGCTGGCATTGATCTCTCTTCATCCTCTGAAAGATCTCTACTGCTTTTTGAGGGTTTCCGCCTTTTAGTAACCCGTTAATGTAAGCATCGAACACGATTGCACCTGAGTAAAATTAGGATTTTTCTGCATGACTTCACATTGTACTTGGTTTGAAGGAAATGCAATCGGTCACATCTGATAAACTAACAAGCTGGGACAAGGTTTTGATTTTTGAGATTCCAACATTTATATATGTGTGTGTGTGTGTGTGTGTGTGTATATATATATATATAAACGGCTACAAATTGGAGCGGAAGCGTACTTGGTGGAAGACCATACTTCCGCATTTCGACAAAGATGGCTTCAGCCTTATCGAACAACCCAGACTTGCAGTACGCCTTTAAAAGAAGGGCATAGGTGTCTTCAGTAGGTACGCATCGAGCTTCAAGAAGTTCCAAATATGTTGATTCTGCATCTTTATGTTGCGACTTCTGCCCATAAGCGTCGATAAGTAAATTGTAGCAGATGACATCTGGCTTGAAGGAGCTCTTGTACAATATCCACTCACATATCTGGACAAATGATCACAACATTACACTAAAAAATATCGAGTTGAAAGTCGATTGTCAAACTATTGAGTGCAAGAATAAGAATAGCAACGAACAAAAACCCTCCAAAGAAACTTTAGGTAAAGATCAATGATATCAGAAGGGGAATGCTAGTTTCTCACCAAGATTATGGAGCCCCACTGTTTGTTGAGACGAAGTTGAACAGCTACGTTAATGATATCGTCCCATATGGTATGAGAGGCTGGAAGAGTGTCAAGAATTTCCCAAATACTGTTTTGATCGACTTCCTTCTGTACAAAGTCCAGTATCTGCTGACCAGTGGGGCTCATCACAGGGAAAACTCCGTCCACAAACCCCGATCCATATTTCCATCCCCGGCCCCTTAGAGAACCACCTAGACAAAGAAGATGGTATGCACTGTTGAAGATGTACGTATGCGAGATAACATCTATTGCTAAGACAACAAAATGAGTACAATGTTGTGATTACATCGTTTCCTAGACAGTTTCTTGTTATTGAAGCTTCTGAATTTTCCGCGTTTGTCAATGTAAAGTCCGTCGCCCTTGCTCTTCTCAACAGCTCTACTACTGGAACTCTTGGCTTTCCATCTTGCATCACTCTTGCAGCTTCTTGACGCAACAAAAATATAACTAATGGCGCGTTCAGCGATCAACCTATGCATGCCATCAAATGAAATTTCTATCAACCATCGGAATGCTCATTCGAATCAACTTACATACCTCACAAAGTATAGTGCATACAAGCGATGAACACAAACTAAGTAGCTCTTAAATTAAATTAAATTAAATTTCCATGAAATTTAACACAATGCACCCTTAATAACTGTGAAGCAGTCAGTATTGGGAATTTTCACGCACACCCGCCGTTGAATCCCATTGAAACCAACAATCCGGAAAGAGAGAAGTTTAACAGACTCAAAAACCAGTAACAAGAAACAGTAGAACTGTATTGTATACAGACGAAATTTTTTTGGTGCTCCGAGCATTTTAACTGTTAGATCTTTGATTTGTATTCTGGGACACCGGAAAAAATCCTGTATGCAGACAGACAGAGAGTGGGTGAAGGAAGAAGGAGCTCACATGAGTGTTTGGAAATTGGAGGAGGAGGAGCTTCCAGTTTGTGAGAGAAGATAGTGTTTGATGGCATGCAGGTAGGTAAGGACAAAACATATAAATTTCAAAATATCCCACACCTTAGATATATAAAGGAGAATATATCTCTTATCTTTATTATTTTCTCATTCTCTTGTTCTTATTTACCCACCTTAGCTTCAATCCAAATTTTGCTCTCTTGCTAAAATATAAATACAAACCATCTATAGATTCATATTATGACATGCCTTTTTTGAAAAAAGGTTGTTTTGGGATTTAACGACGGTGACCAACTAATTCTTAGTTTAGTAGTACTTCTCGCCAAGTGAAAGAGATGTCAAGTTCGAATATCAAAGAATGACAATTTTATGTTGAGTATTCGGGAAAGTATGCGGGCGTGAAGTCCCGTAGACTGGCAACGAACAGATAGAAGTTCCATTTTCAATTCATACATGCAGAGTTCATAAAAAGAGTGCATATTTTGGGGCCAATAAGTTCAAAGCTGTTCGCAACGAGTCTAGGATTTGTCAGGCTTAAGGCTACAAATGGTGGCAACTGTAATGCCTGCTTGAGCTCGATAAGTTTGTGATCCGGTTCCTGAAGATTCACCCGCCCGCATGAAATCGTGTACCAAATCATTTTTGCTAAAATATGTAACCATCATGCAACATAAAGTGGGAATTTTTAAAAGTAATGTTTTTGAACTTTCTGCAGTAACAGGCACACACTACTCCACCTCAGCCAAATAATCTTCAATCTCTGCTGGAGTTAGCACTCTGCAACAAGGTAAGCACAATTAATTAGAGATACACTACAATGAGCAATGAGCAATCGTTTATAATTAAAAACAATGTTTTGAAGGGCAGTAGCAACTCAAATTAGCTACAATGAAAAAGAATTTGCTGCCATCCTGGATGGCTCAAGGACTCTGGAGCGGCGTCACAAGCGCACACCTATCTGTTCATCTCTTCAGGTGTCTATACCAAGTACATTAAAAACAAGGGAGTTTTAACGGAACACTTCTGGTACTGTTCACTTTTAACGAAAAACCACATTTTTACCTTTTCCTGATACCAGTCCACTACACCTTTATTTATCAATTTTCATTAAAACTAAAGTTTTGTTGGACTTTTGGTTAGTTTTCCTTAGGTTTGGGGTCCAAAAACAGAGTCCAGATTTAGTTACGCCTTCTTTAAAGAGGCGGAAAATACTTTCAATTTTGAGAAGTCAAAGCTAATCCTTTAGCACTTAGCTAAGAGGTGAGTAAGTTGGCTCCTTGGACCTAAATAAGAGTAGGGGGTGAAGGATTCCCTTTCCTAACACGTTGGCATAATACCATATTTTTTCATCGGATTTTGCATGTCACATGCATGTTTACATGCACCCTATATCTTGATAAAGTACTTCATGCAATGACAAATATCTTTCAGTGAAAGGAATTAAGAGAAATGATGCCTTAGCAGGAATTAACAACGAAGCTCACCTGAACTTTTTGTCCGTGCCAATTATCCCAATCTCAATGTTTTTTCCTGAGATTTGTCCTTCAAATCTGCATCAAATATAAAGCAACTACTTATACCGCTAACAGATAACAAAGTTTCTTCCTCTTTCTGTGGCTCCTAAGCATTATGTATTCATAAAAGAATAAATAAATAAATAAGTTCTGGAAGTTAACAGTTATGTATATATACCCCTCCTTCAAAGTCAAAATAGCCGTGTGCACAGCATCATCAAGCTCCATATCTTCAGTATACCTATTACAAAAGAATAATAATGAGACACACTTCACCTTTGAAGACTAAAAAAAAATTGAGACTGAAATTTTAGTTAAAGTATCCAGCATAAACCATGTCCAAGTGTTCGACCGAAAAAAAAATACATGTCTGAGTACCTCTTCTCAAGAAAAGTTTTTGCATTTGAGACATTCTTCCCCATTGCAGACGCTTTCCACGAGAAATATGAACCGGAAGGATCAACCTACAGGGAAATATAAATTAGAAATAATAATAGTTGCAGAATTAGCTATCATATTACTGTCCACATAGGACAAAATATAATTTTCTTAACACTATTCCTGACAGCAGTTTCTCCTAACCGACCATCCAAAATAGAGCTATGAGTACAACCCATTGCATGAAGAGGTTGAAATGATTAAGGGCTCATTTGGATGTGCTTTTAAAATGAATGAAAGCGCTTTTGGTGAAAATATTTTTGGAAACAATCCTTAGTAAAAGTGCTTGTAAATCCTGGAAAAGCACTTAAAGTGCTTCTTGAAAGAAGGACATAACTAGTGCTTCTTGTAGAAAGCACAGTGCTTTTGGAACCTAAAAATATTTTCTCTAAAAGCGCTTTTAGTCATTTTAAAAGCACATGCAAACGAGCCCTAATTCAGGTCAAGCAAGATTACTAATGGTCAACTTAACAACCCAATTTTTGTTATAAGTAACATATTCCACATAATAGATATATCTACGACAGAAAAAAACAATTGTTTAACTAACAAAACTAAATATTGGGCAGCAACCCACCTAAATATGCTACAAGAATTTGTTCCAAACTCTGTTAAATTGAAATAGAAACGTTCTTTCCTTAGATTGGCATTGTATTTGCAACCAGAAACAACAAATAGAGAAAATGTTTACAAGAAAATACACACTGGAAAATGAAAATACCTGGTATAGTTGGGGACCACTGTCATCAAACCCAGCAACCAGAAGAGATACTCCGAATGGCCTTACACCACTACAAAAGCAGGAAAGAAAACTATTTCAGTAAATTTTATTTATAACATGAATATCCTTCAGTTGCTCATCTTCAAGTTCAACTACCCAAACTCAGCTGCAATTGCCTTAAAGCTAACATCACCTAGAGACTATTGGTTTCAGATACGGCCAAAAGATTTCTCAATGTAATGAAAAATGGGCCTAGGCGTTGTGTATAAAAAAATGAACCACAATTTATATAGACACAGAAAGTGTGATAATTACCCAGATTGAGTGAACTCCTGCATAACAGCCGCAGTTTCCCTCACAAGCTGAGTAACAGGGATAGGTTCCTAGAAACATGATAGTTTTACAAGGGTTATAACCTTCTCAATATACAAGAACATCTTATTATTATAGTTCAGAAGAACTTGATAAGGGAATGATGAACATTTGTCACATCACCTTAAAAAAAAAAGGATCAAATAGAAGAGAAGAAAAAATCAGTACCTTATATAATCTGTGATACTGTTCTGCCTGCTTCCTGCTTTTTCGAACCAAGACTCGAAAATCAGGACCCATGCCACTGCAGGAGAGTAAGTAAGGGTAAGAATAACTACATACTGAATGACGACAAATAAAAGATTCAACAAAGCCACAAAATATTAGGATGCTGAAACTGCTGTCAAAATACAATAGTCAGGTCTCATGTCGATCCAAATGTGATCATTCAGGAGCCAGAATTGTAGTCTCCAAAATTCCAAATGCAAGTTCATGCATGCAGTGTTATCTATTTTTCTTCATTTAGAATCGTACTTATCACACACTACTGCATAACCAACACATGTTCCATACTCACATCAATAATATGATCCTTTAGAGTCTATATATCACAGTAGAAAGCTCATCAAGTTTCTCTAAATTCAATGGTGTCTGAATTCATCAGTAGAGTAAATACTTAAGCAAAATAGGGGGGGAAATTCCTCACAAGTAACACTAAGGAAAGAAAACTAGTGTTTCTCTTGAAATTGTAGGTAACTCGATATACCAGTCCTCTAGGTTGAGCTTTCTAATGCTAGCTTTATGGTATTATACCCAAGTCTCTAATACACATGACCTTGTAAACCATGTTACAGGGTCAAAGGTTAAAAAACTTTACAAGAAGAGTAAGGACTAATGACTAGAAAGTCCACAAAACGAAGCATCATTTAATCATCCTTACACTAACTACTAGATGCAACATCGTCTTTATGAAGTAACTCAGTAAAAAAGGAGCCTCATCACAGGAATTGGCCAGAAAGCAAACCTGTAAACAAGTCCAATATTTGGCGTCAAACTCTGTATTTTTTGAACCTGGCCAAAGAAAGTAAATATCATCAGAAATGAACATGTAAGGAGAGAAAACCTGGGTGACTCTGAAACCAAGAAAGTGGAACAATTTACAATTCATCACAGTAATTAAAGTTTATTGTAAAACGAAGCTCTAGAGAAAAGAAAAAGGACACTTTTAGAACAGGAGAGGGGAAAATTAACCATGCAGATCAGACCATAAACAAGAGAAACAAACCTATGAAAACAAAAATGTTGTTCGGGCACATCTATTATATGAAGCATGCTTGGGGGTCCTTAAGTTGGCAATGCTAAAAGTGATACAAACTTGTAATCATCATATGACTCATCACAAACCCTAAGCTATATCACTAGCACATAGCCTTGATTTTAACATAAACAAATATTAATATAATGGTTTCATAAAATTGAAACTTATAATAGAAACCATCCTGAGAGACCACGAGTGACTTACGGATGCTTCATCAACCAAGATTGAAGGTAGCTTCTTCTCGGTCGCAATAACAACCCCATTAGCAGCTGCAGTAACCAGATAAACACAATTAAACAACCCAGACTTTTAAATGCGCCTTTCATATCATTACTAAATTTTCCATTCGCATCTAAATATCAAATAATATATTTGAGCCATCAAAAAAATTGTACACAAATTATTTTCTCTTGAAACTTTCAGCTCAATTCAGTTCGGAGGTGAAATAAAAAATCGAGCTTTTCATCCAGATTTTACTAATATTTCAATAATCTAATTACTGATTCAGCAAACCGATTCGATAGTAAGGATCCCACATCACAAAGAAGAGCAAAAGGACTAATCTTTCAAAGGGTGCAGACTAAACACTGAGTGCATTGTTACCTTTGATCCCCAGTGAGGTTTGGCCAGACCCGACTGCCGTCAAAGCATGCTCGATCTGCACTAGCTTCCCTGAAGGACTGCTCACCATACACAGCAAACAAATCAGAAAACACAAAAACCAAGCTAAATTTCTAGAGAGAGAGAGAGAGAGAGAGAGAGAGAGTTACCTGAAAGTGGTAAGAGAAAACGAGTATTGGCTGTCTCCCATTGTTTTCTAGAGAGAGAAAGACTGAAGCTTTTTATTTTCTTCTGAGAATCGAAGACAGAGAGAGAAAGAGAGAGATTTGAGGGTGGTTTTGGCAGAAAGAACAGAAAGGGGGTCTAAAGACTGGAGCTTTACTTGTTGGAGAAGAAGGTTTTGAGTGGGCTTTTCATCGATTCCGTACGGGTTGGACCAAACAATATAACCCGACCCGATCCTGTTTGCATTTTTTTTTTTTAAATTTTTTTTTTTAAGAACAAGAAGAAAGAGGAAAAACCCTTCTTCTCCAACACGAAAGCACATCATAAATCACACAATCTCCTCTTTCTCTCTCTCTCTCTGCAGAAGCAGCACTCGTCGCATTGAAGCAAATCGCATACTAATTCGGTAACACACACACACTCTCTCTCTCTCTCTCTCTTACTTCTCTCTTTCTCCCTCTACACGCGCATATGCTGGTGTAGGTCTCTGTGACTCTACTGAATCACGAGTAGGAGTCGATACAGAACTGAGCTTTTTTTTCTCACTATTTTCTGTTTGGGTTGCGAGAAATATCAAATTTTTATCTTTGTATTTAATTTCTTCCGATCATATTTAGTATAGAATGTAGTTGGGTAAAACCCCTTTTTTCTGGTTTACGAGCTAGAGATAGATCTGTCTGTATTCTCTGATAGAAATTTCGTTTTTTATTGTTGTTGATTCAGATCAATCTCAAAGTTCCAATCCGAGCAAAATGTTTCTCACAAGGTGAATTGCATTTTTTGAGGATTTTCTGAAGTGAATTAATTGTCTCAAATATAATATATATATATATATATATACTTATTTTCTTGTTGATTTGATTGTGGGGATTGTGGGTGTTGTGAAGGACTGAGTATGACAGAGGAGTAAACACTTTCTCCCCCGAAGGCAGGTTGTTTCAGGTTGAGTATGCCATTGAGGCCATCAAGGTACTTAACCTTATGAATCCTCGCTTTCGCTCAAATTCAAAAATATTAATGATTTTTGGCTGTATTTTTAATGAACTGTAGGATTTTGAGTAGTTGGTTTTGATGTATTACAGCTGGGTTCGACTGCAATTGGCTTGAAGACGAAAGAAGGTGTTGTGCTTGCTGTGGAGAAGCGTATCACTTCGCCTTTGCTGGTCCGCAAACTAACTCTTTATATGACTTCGTTGTACTTACCCATTACCTTTTTATTATTAAAAGTTTTTATGGCTATAAGTTTAAAGTTCAAACCAATGCTGCTGGATCACCTCTCTTCTCAAGGAAAATTACATTCCTATGAGGTTGTTTCAAATGTATATAATAACATGTCTTACTTTTTGGAAGTCGAATTGTTAGAGACCCTTTGTCCTTCAACACTTGGTACTTTTTATGTCCGGCATTTGCAAACTGTCAGTATCATGTTGTTTAAGAATCATGCTTATATTAGGAGCAATAAAGCCTCTGGAAGGTTTATATTAATATCTCATCTTAAAATTGTATTGGGTGGATCAACTTTTGTCTTCCAAAATGTTTCATTTTTCCTCTCTCTCTCTCTCTCCCTTCCTCGTTTTTCATGGATATAGTTGTTCATTTTCCATATCTAGAGATTTGCAGTTTCATTGATGAATGCTACTTTATACTTTTTGCTTTCAGGAACCCAGCAGTGTTGAGAAAATTATGGAAATTGATGACCATATAGGATGTGCCATGAGTGGACTGATTGCTGATGCTCGTACACTTGTTGAACATGCACGAGTTGAAACTCAGGTAATTTTCTTGGTGGTTTTTCCCTTTGATCTCCTAACCTTTTTACTTGTTTTCTAACTTCCAGTTTTTGCAGAATCATAGGTTCTCCTACGGTGAGCCAATGACTGTGGAGTCAACAACACAAGCTCTCTGTGATCTTGCCCTAAGATTTGGTGAAGGTGATGAAGAGTCCATGGTAATAACCGTTTCTTTTGTTAGTTCTATGAAAATTCCTGTTTTTAATCTTTAGTCAAATGATTAAATTTACTTACTTTGGTAGGAATTTTTTTTAATGTCAGTTTTTATTAAGATTAGCGTAATTTTGGGAAATGCTAATATAATATAATACTTGTCTTCATTTAACTGGTTATTATATAGCAACTTATGATCAAGCATTTTAGGATGATATTCCAGAGTTTTTTAAGATACCTGTTTATCTTTGAGAAAGAGATGAACCATGATATACTTGACTTTATTTTTTATACTGGTGAAGTATCTTTTGGCATCTATATAACATCCCGTTTGTATTGTTCCTGTATTCTTACTGATAAGTAATACACCATTGCTTTATGCTTGGCTCTTTATACTCCTTTTCGCAGTCTCGACCATTTGGGGTATCTCTCCTAATTGCTGGTCATGATGAGCACGGGCCCAGCTTGTAAGTGATACTTTGTCTACTTTGTCTTGCAGTATTTGACATGTATAAACAATTAAACATTGATAGGTTATAAGATGCTTTATAAAAACTGAAAACTGAAAAACTCCCTAATCGTTGCTTCTGTTTCGTATGTCCTCTTCTCGTTTACATACTCATGTTTCTCTGAATTAAATCTGTTTCCTGTACTGCAGGTACTACACTGATCCATCTGGCACATTTTGGCAATGCAATGCAAAAGCTATTGGTTCAGGTTCAGAAGGTGCAGACAGCTCTCTTCAAGAGCAATACAACAAGGTATCTTTACTTGTTTTAAGTTTAACTCTGTATTCTTATTTCTATAAACATATCTTATCGGGTCATCAGAGTTGTCAACCTTCCAAATAAGGAGCATGAAATTTTTCCACACATGATTGACCTGCTAGGGCGAAGCCATTTTGTTTTTTCGACTATTTTATGGTGGAAAAAAGATATGGAGGAAATTCCTTCTTCATTTATTCACTTATCGATGGTTTGCAGGACCTGACTCTTCAAGAAGCTGAGACAATTGCTCTGTCTATCCTTAAGCAAGTTATGGAAGAAAAGGTGAAGCTTTATATTTGATATAGATTTTCTATGCATACTATTCTTTCTTGGGCGGTGTTCAAATTTGCATAGGATTTACACTGGTTGACCTGTGGTACTGTTTTCAGGTGACACCCAACAATGTCGATATCGCAAAGGTTTCTCCAACATATCATCTGTATACCCCTGCTGAGGTGGAGGCCGTCATTGCTCGCCTATAAGTTCTCATGTTTCTCTGATTAAATCTGTTTCCTGTTACTGCTGTATGTGTTAAGTTTACAGAAAAGGATTTTCGGATTTGTTTCTGGTTTGGTGTTCCTAACCAGTGAAATCATGCGGCAGTGCAGTACAATGCTAAACATATTCCATGGATATTATCATCAAACTTCGATGAGCAGATGCCATCCTGTGCGCCTCTAATGAAAGATTTCATGTGAACTCGAGAAAATTTTGTTGTCATTTTGTTTTGTGCTCCAGTTTGTGGTCGACGCTTGGTAGCACTGTAAATTTGATGCCATTATCTTACGTATTGACATCCGTTTCTGTTCATGTTTCAACTGCATGCTTGCAACGGTACATTTTATCTTACATATTGACATACGATATTATTGAACCAGCCAGCCAATTAGTTCATAACGCGGCTATATACATATTCGGATGGGGAATTGTTATTGGCACTCTAAAATTCTCATTCTACACTCCAAACTTTCTATATTTAGAAAGAAAAATACACTTGTGAGGAGTGTAGAATGAGACTTTTTGAGTGTTAATAACATAAATGTGAAAGCTACGCGGACCAACCTTTCTTAATCTTAATTTTGATCTCTTGCAAGATAGGAAATAAGAACCGTGTATTTCAAATTCAGAATCAAATATAACTACATATGAAATTAGAACAAATCCAAATATACGTTCAACTACAACAACAATAATAAAGCCTTATCCACTAAGTGGAGTCAGTTGTATCTCAACAAAGCCCCAAATACAGAAAGTCATATCTTGCTTTACCTGAAGAACATTAGGTCATTAAGTTCAGTCATAACTCATGCCAGGGTTGCCCTCTTGCCTTTTGCATCTCTCGACTGCAAAACCATTAGTTGTTAGTCGTACATCAAATTCTTTCTTTAAATAATAGAAGCATGAGCATTGCAACAATAAAAGGAGCTTAGAGAGAGATGGGTAGAAGGACATGTGTAGCAACACATCTCTTTGAATCCAAGAACTGGTTGTATATGCCATACAACTGAATCATCACATGCCCTTTAACAACTGAATCGGAAATCAACAGCCGAACAATTGCTTCACGGTTGTCCTTTCCGGTATTTCCACCGTTAGATTCCTTTGGAGTTGACCTGTTTCTTGTTTGCAACCCACCGTTTTCAGAAATTTTCATGCTCTCTTTTGGTGATAACCTTGGCACAACAACTACGAACTAAAGAGATTGTAAAGAGAACATTTTGTTTCTGTTTCAGGGTGAATCATAGCAACAGAAGTCGGAACTGTTGGATATAAGTGAATAATCTTTGACAAAATTATATATGCTAATAAATAATAAATGTGAATAGGAAATTAATAGAGTATGAATAACGAAATAATATTGAACAAAAATATAAAAGATCGAGGCTTGCGTACCGCAATGTCCTTGAAACAGAAATTTCATTCCTACTCAATGCTTGTAGTTCTACGGACGTCTACTTCACCAGGATTCAACGATCAAGTCAGAATTTCAGCACCGGAAAAATTGACTTCTGGTGAATTTCTATGTGTGTTTCTCTTAGTAAGGATGTTTTGGATTATAGAAGAAGAATTGTTTTTTCTGTATTCTAAATGCCATGCAAATGGATGTATATATAATATGATTATGCATGTTCGCAACATGTATGAGGAAGGGATGCATCTGTCCGGAGACATCTTCTCAGAGGGGTGTCTGTTGGTAAAAAATAATTAATTAATTAAATTCGAAATTAATTAAAAATAATTATTCAAATCCGAACAGATTAGTACATCCCAAAGTCCAACCTTAAGGGTGAACCCAATTTTAGTCTCCAAAGTCTATCACTCTAATCATTTTTTATAAGGGATAAAGCCTTATAAAGTGAGGAAACCTTTTGAGAATGACCAATGTGAGACAATGAAATTTCTACTCAAAATTTCCAATAGGAACAACTCCAAGCTCAATGCCTTTGAAATAAGTTTTGTGAACTAGTCTCCTGTCTGAATCTTGAACGCGCAGTAGTGCCCTTGAAATATGATTCTTTCCATTAGAAGAGAGTATGGAGGATCACCATGCCGGTTGACAGTCTTGCGTCTTTTTGGAGCAACTGCAACTTCAGTCCCTCTCACCAGTTGCACTGGCAATATCCCACAAGTAGACCAAGATATCAGAATACAAGCATTAAGTTGCGCCTCATCGATTTCAAATGCTCAGAATTCATTGAATAGTTGAATTACAACAAAGCATACAGCATCTTACCCACGGCTTTCTTCGGGAAGGTTGAAGCAACTTGGAATGTAATGGTAGTGCGGCCGTTCAACCACAAAAGGAAACCTCATTTCTTCATGGAGAAGCCTCACCTGCATTTACCAAAGATACAACAAACTGATGTAAACACGCAAATGTGTTGCTTACAAGCAACCGAAATGTACCTGATTCAAAATTGCAGCCTCTGCAAGCTCAGCATTAAGCTCCAAAACCTCCCAATCATCCTCGTAGAAGGCTCAATTCAACCGTGACCAGAGTAGCCTTCGGCACATTCAAAAGAGCTCGAACTTGAACCCTGGAGCTATCCGGTAACGAAATGATAAATAGCGTATGAAATGGAAATATTTTAAAGATGTTGTATGAAGTTGTAATAGCACCCAAACTTGAAGAGGTAAAATGTAATTTATTCAAAAAGTTAATAACTTAAAAAATAAAATTTTCTACTATTTATATAAAAACACATGATGTATTCTCTGTGCTCCAATCATAATAAAAAAAATTTCGTCCCCACTGGAGCTTTCTCGAGTTGATTAAAATTACGTCATCCTCCTTCCCTCCAACCAAAAAAAAAAAAAAAAAAAAAAAAAAGAAAATATAAAGATACGAAAAATGGAAATGACACCACTCCAATACCAAACGACACCGTATGGGATCCCGTGTAAGTAAGAAAAACCGTCAGAGGGTCCCACTCACGCACGACGTGGTATGATATATTCTCGCAGCTCCACCACCAAACTTAGAGCCGAGGTTCTGATCGCTCACACCACGCTTGAGAAGCCACACCGCCACACGACGTCGTCGTCCTTCCTTCTCTCTCCCTCCTCCTCCTCTTCTCTCTTTCTTCTGGTAATGTCCTTTCATGTCCTCCTGCTCTCCCCCGCTCTCTCTCTTCTCTCTCAGTCTCTCTCTGTAAATGCTTGGATTGCGTCCACATTTATTCTGCTATTTTCTCACTATTTTTTCTCTGAGGTTTTTTTTAATTTTTTAGTCTGTTCGTCATTGCTTTCTGTCTAATCTGGTCTAGGGTTTCAGTAAAAATTTCTCGAGAATTTTATTGTAATTGTTTGTTTTTCGCGCTAATTTTTGCAAATTTAATCGTGAAAGTACTTTTCTGTAAGAATAAATGCCGTTTTAGTGATTAGGAAGAGTTGCATGATATTAATTACATTTTAGTGATTAGTGTTTTCGGAATTCAGGGTATGTAGTTTGAGAAAATTTTGTACTTGCTAGGCTAGGGTTTAGTGAGAGAGGTGGAGAAAGAGAGGAATCTGTGTATGGTATGAACTTTTTGATGGAATCGGAGTGGTGTATAAACTGCATTACCAATTTAGGATACATTTTTTTGGGAATATGTTCGTAGTTGTACCTTCGTTGCTGTAATACATTGTGTTTAATTATGGTGAAAATTTGAACTAGACATGCGTCACTGCAAGGAATTATATATCGCTCAAAGTACTGTGTTTTGGTTGCTATGATTACCTGAGAAAGGGATAGTTATGGTTGCTCTGAATAGTGAATTTGGCAGCCTTTTGCCAAGAACACCAATGGAGTCAGACGAGGGGCAGGATTCTTTTTGCGGGGTATATCCTGAATACGGTGCAATTTTCATGTCGAGCAGTGCAATGAAAGATGAATGTTTTAAACGGGGACTGTTTGGCCTTCCATCTTCACAAGGCCAATTTGTAAAGCAGGTTAAAACTGGAATGATACTATTTCTGTTTGAATACGAGAGGAGAGAACTTCATGGTGTTTTTCAAGCATGCTCTGACGGTGAAATGAATAATTCGCCTTCTGCATACAATTCATCAGGAAAGCAGTTTCCTGCTCAGGTACGAATAATGTCTACTTTCAGTTCAACAATCCACTATTTTCGTTTATGCTTTGATTTATTTCAAATTTCCAATGGGATATATTTTGTTATATTCTTTATGCAGGTAAAAGTCAAGCCAATTTGGCGTTGTCATCCGCTGTCAGAACCTGAATTCAGTGGCGTGATCAAAGATAACTATTTTTCAAATTGGAAGTTCCATTTCGGTCTCTCCAAAGCTCAGGTTTTCTCCTTTCCTATTAACTCAGACCTTGATGGGATTTAGAATTGCCTTTTTTAACAGTATTGTTTCATGTATATGTGTAGGTCCGAAGGCTTTTAATGTTGTTCAGTTCACAAAAGTTAGTATATCAGCCGTGGCAGAGAGAATTAGCCAGTAAAAGAGAACCGATATCAGTAGACACTGCTGGTAGAGTCAAGGAAGTCGATGATGGCAGGTCTGTATTGAGTGATAACGTAAACAACAAGCTTGATGCTGACAATCATAATGGGCCAGCAATGACTCAGTCACCGGGGAATGTCTATGAGAATAATGGAAAAGAAGATGGTGGCATGTTGGCAAGTGATAAAGTGGGTGATCTTCATAAAGTAGACAAGAAGGTTGGGGAGATCATGCAGAGTGAGTATCTTGGGCCCATTCCAGGTGAAGTTGGGAAATTGCATGCTGCTTTTGCAATGTCTGAGAGGGCAGGGAATAAATTTAATGTGGATGTTGAATCCGTGTCATCTGAGCATCCTATGTCGGGTCAATCTGGAAGAGGTGACAACAACCTGGTAATCCATGACGATTCCAGCCGTTTAATGGGCAATCAATTACAAATTGGCAGTAGTGAAGGTAATGTTTTTGGGCCAGTTGGACCAACTGAGAACCCTGCTTTCTTTCAGTCTAGTCTTGATAGACCTGTCTGTCCTGGCATGCCTGTTGAAGAAACAGGTTCTTTGATTCAAGATCAAACTAAATCAACTTCGACTGTTGGCCTGCAAATCACTAGCCATTCTTGTTCAGCATCTCCATCTTATAGAGATGCAATTGTCCCTGCCACTCTTCCCTACGATCCTGATGCTCTTAGTCTGAACAATTCACTCTCACCATCAATTGGGATCAATCAGCGTTCAAATTCCGTTCAAGATTGTTATAAACAACATGGCATTCCTTCCATTACAAATCAATCATATACAGGGTCAAAAGGAATCAGTCAAAGCCTAGAATCCACTTCCAAGTTTGATGTTCATGTTCCAATCGCATCCCCTGACCATTACGAGCACTCATGTCAGGGGAACATCGTGCATTTTCCAGAGGTGGCATATTCTGAAGAAATGGCTGTAGATTCTTCTGGAAAACAGTGTTCCCGGGAGCCAGTTTTGAAGAATTCTTTATCAACTGAAAGTTTATCCCAAATTGGAAGTAGTGAGAGGGAAACCAAGAGCCCTTCATCTTATTCTCTCAGTCCTAGTAACTGTCTGTCCTTTGTGATTGATCGTGCTCATCATGTAGCATTACAAGAAAAACTTGAGCAAGAAATGGCACAGAAATTGAATGATGAACCATGTACTGCTTATGTAACTTCATCAGATGAGCTTCAGTGCCAGTTGCAATGTAGTGTTCATCCTGATGATCATAGCAGCGTGGACCACCGTGATCAGAAATCTTTTAATCATGATCTCAAGTCTTATGCATGTTCTGAAGGAATGTGTTCTGATCTGAAGAATCAAAGAAGTGTATTTTCTTGCTTGACTTCAGATACGCCTGGAAAAGAGAATAGTACGCATGCTGACTACGAGGAAACTGATAATGATGCATCAGTGGATGAAGTCATGGCAATGTTGAGTGCGAGTAACTACAGCTGGGTGAAGTCAAAAAAATCTAAACGACCTACTAGATTGCACGATGACGAGAAGTTTAGGAGTAATAAAAAGACCAAAGTGGACTCTGAGTTGGATAGTAATGACTTGGAGTCAAACATGGCTTCTACTACACGCGTTGAAGATAAAGTTGATCAAAGGCGTGAAGAGATACCATTTGTGGATTTCAAGAGGCGGAGTGAACTGCTGAAACGTAATGATGATACCAATGCTAGAGCGAAGGATGAAATTGCAGGAAAATATAGACTGTTGGGTGGGCAATGCAAGAGAAGGAAGTTGATCAGGCCGAAGTTCAATGACAATGAGCAACGCGATGAAAAAAGCATAAATGGAAACATATCTCTGAATTTACAAGCATCATCACAAGAATCTTCTGTTAGTGAAGATGTTAATGGAAAGAGAAGGAAGCTGGTTAGACCAAAGTTCAGGTTGAATGAGCCATGTGATGACAAAAGCATGAATGGAAACACTTCTAAGATTTTACAAGTGTCATCTCAAATATGTTCAACTAGTGAAGAAAGTGGAAGTTGCGAGGCTTCTATTGGAAGCCAAGGTATGTTGTTACCGCAAGGTACCGATTTGTCGCTTGTGGTGTGTCAGAGCAGTCATGAGAATGCGAATAATCAAACTGGAAGATCTTCAAAATATGAAAGAGAAATTGAAGTTGAAAGCTCTGCGGCATCAGTCAACTTTGGAGATGAAGGTCGAAAAGAGCCTCTTTGTGATGTTGGCAGCCAAATTGCTGACCTTGCAATCCCTAAGTTGTTACTGCAATGTACAGAATCATCTCAAGTGGTTCATGAAGACCTAAAAGAGCTTCTTCTTGACGTTGGTAGCCAAATTGCTAACCTTGCAATTCCTAAGTTGTTACCGCAATGTAAAGAATCGCCTCAAGTGGTTCATCAAACCAGTCGTGAAAATGAGAATATTGAAATGGAAAGATTTCCAGAATACGAGCAGGATATTAAAACTGAAATTTCCGGGCCATCTCTCAAAGTTGGAGATGAAGGTGGAATGGAGCCTCTTCATGATCTTGACAGCCTTGCAATCCCATATGGAGACAAAAAATCTAATGTTCAGAAAGACTCAGATTATAAGGTTCCTATTGTGAACAAATCATCTCCAGATTGTAATGATAACAGGCACATCACTGTTCAGATGTCTGCCCTGCGATTACCTGAAGCAAATTCTGGAACTGAAAATGCATTTTATGCAATGGAATGTGCAAAAGGCAATGAATTGGAGTTGCTTCCAATAGTAGAACTTTGTGCGGAAAGTGGTGATCTTAGCATCAGTAATGTAATAGACAGCTCAAGGAATCTAAACTCTGAGTTGCAAGGAGGAGCCAAAGAAGTTGCTATTTGTGTAGATTCTGGTGTTGGTGATAACCATCCTGAATCCAGTAATAAACAGTACGAGGCATCTCTTGACACCATGGGTTGCTTGGACAAGCAAGAACCATCTCAAGAGCACAGATCCAGGAAATTGTCTGCGGCATCTTTTGGCACTGTTGGTTGCTTCACAAAGCCAGAATCTTCTCTAGAATTTCGGGACCTGAATATGGGATTTGGAGAGCGACTCTTTATACTTAGTAATAGTTTCAAAAGCTCTGATGTTAATCCTTCCAAGCATGTGGATGAAAGGAGGGATGCTCTTCAAATCAGCGGTAGTAATGTTTGCAATTGTTCTGACATTCGTACTTCTGAGAATGTGGAAGATACAATTAGCAAGGATCTTGTTCCAAGCAGAAAATGTGAGCTCAAGTCAGCCAACATCCACTCTGATATTAATAGTTCTAAGCATGTGGGCGATGCTCATGATTCTTTTCCAATCAGCGGTAGTAATGTTTGCAAAAGCTTTGGCACCTCTGGCAATGTGGAAGAGAGAAAGGATGTTCTTACAAGCAGCTGTGGAATTAGAAAACGTGTCCTCAAGAGAGCAATCAACCGCTCTAAATTTGATACTTCTAAGCATGTGGAAGATGTGAAGGATGTTCATCCAATCAGCGACAGTAATGTTAACAAAAGCTTTGGTACTTCTGAGAATATGGAAGAGAGGAAGGTTGTTTTTCCAAGCAGGGTTATAATTAGAAAACGTGTACTCAAGATAGCCGACAGCGGCTCTAAAATTGATACTTCTAAGCATTTGGACAATGCAAAGGATTTTCTCCCAATCAGCGGCAGTAATTCCTGCAAAAGCTCAGACAGTGCGACCTCTGAGAGTGTGGAAGAAAAGAAGGATGTTCTTAAAAGCAACGTTGAAATCAGAAAAGGTGAACTCAAGAAAGCATGCAACAAAGATAGTTTAGCTCATGATTTTGAGTTTGGCGATGATAGTGAAACTGATGATAGTAAAAGAGAAAACAAGAGTCTCTGGAGTATTCTAACGGCCAAGTTGAAGCAGTTGAAGGCGGCTCAACAAACAACAGTGACAAGGTTCTAGCTTTCGGTCGATGCTCAAGCTCCTCAGCATCTACTCTAGGAAAGAGAGTCATTGCAGTTGACAGATAGTTTTTCAAGTTTTCGTTTAGTTGAAGTTAAGGATCAACCCGCATTCCTGTAAAAGCCAAGTACTACGGCTTTTCAGCTTGTCGTGGTGTTACTAACCGAAGAGCTGGAAATACACGTATGAAAGCTGCCGCGTTCTTGAACTTCTTCCGTTAGCTGTTTTCGAGTTGCTTGCAGTGGAGTGGAAGAATGCAACGTTTATGCATGTAAAGTGATCATTTTTTTTGTTAAGCTCTGATTTTGGTTAAAGATTGCAGTTTTTTTTTTTATAAATATGTTCCCAGGATTTGTGAATCTTTTGAATCAGGAAGAATGAAATTATAATTTTGCTTTTTGTACTGCAGTTGTTTGTGAGGGTGATGCCTTTACGTTGCACGTTGAAAATGTGAAAAGGTGATGACATCCAAATCAATGATCAAATTCAGGTTTAATTTATGATGTAATTGACCATTTGCTCAATCCCCATATTTCATTTGTACAGGGCTAGTGGCACAAGTGATTAAAAACGTTTATTTTTGCACATGTCTTGTTTTCGAATTCCTCCTCTATAATATTACTTTATAAGGTTTCGTATTCTGGTCGTGAGGTCTTATGTTTAACTCCTTTTTATGAGGTTTTTTGTTCAACTCTCATTTCTTAAGGTCTTATGTTCCAGCCTTTTCTTTTTTGAAAGATCATGTGTTCGAATTTCCTCTAATATTGCTTTATGTGGTTTTGTATTCAAATATGCTTACCTTGTTAATAAAAAACAAACACTTGGGGCATTAAGCCACAAATTAGGTTAGGATCTTTACTGAGAATTTCTTTAATGTGTTGAAAACATGGTGCGTTAAATTTAGTGTACTGTTTTAAGTCCATCATTAGACTCGATTGAGTTCTTTGAAAATCGTTCATTCCGTCCTTAATGAATAATTAGTGTTTTTTTGCTGCTTTGATAGCGTTATTAGATTTGTTGTCTTTATTCTTTTAGCTGCTGCTCTTTGTTGCGTGCTTGTATTTTCAGCTAATCTTCTGCTGCTTGTATTCTATTTTTCTCATTAATATATTTTATTTACCAAAAAAAAAAAAAAAAAAAAAAGTGTCCTGTATCGTATTTCAGACAAGCTAAAAAAAATCTCTCCTGTCACTGCCCACTTCCGATGCGGCGATGACACCCGATTCCGTTAACTCCCAAACGGACCCAAAATGCTGAGAAGTATTCGATCCCGGCGGCCCCACCGACCGCGTTACGGCGTTTACATCTGCGCCGTTATCTCAGCTCTCCTCCTCCTCCTCTCCGTCTCTCTCCTCTACACTCGCCTTTCTCACTCCCAGTCTCACCACTTCCACTACCGCCGCCAGAACCCCGATTCCCAATACGACGATGTTTCTCTCACCAATCCCCTCGTCTCCGATGAGGCCAACGACGTCGGCTCCATCGCCACCGAGGACAAGATCGACGAGCTCGACGACGTCGTAGAGGAGACGCCCAAAGACGAGGAAGTGGACGATGAGGACGACCCCCAATCGGAGATTTCGCAATCTAGGGTTTCCGGGTATGTATTCGATCACGTGACTGGGGTTATCAGGAGGGGTTTCAATAAGCGTAAAATTGAGGATTGGGAGGAAGATTACAATGGGTTTAACATGGGATTGAGTGCATTGGATAAGAGCAAGGTGGCGTTTGGATCGGACGATGTGCCGGTGGATATGGAGGTGCGGCGGAGGATGAGTGAGGTGGCGGGTATTGAGGACGCGCTATTGCTGAAGGTGGGGAAGAGGGTTTCGCCGCTAAGGGAGGGATGGGGGGAGTGGTTTGATAAGAAAGGCGATTTCTTGAGGAGGGATAGGATGTTTAAGTCCCATGTGGAGATGCTGAATCCGTTGCACAATCCAATGCTGCAGGACCCTGATGCGGTTGGGGTTACTGGGTTGACAAAGGGTGATAAGGTGCTGCAGAAATGGTGGCTGAATCACTTTAAGAAGGTCCCGTTTCTCGGGAAGAAGCCGCTGGGAGTTTCGGGGAGGCCCCGAGAAGTGAAGCTCCGGGAAAATGGCCGTGAGGGTAGGAAAATGGAGAGTGATAGTGGAGATGGTGTTGTGAATGGAAGGGGAAATGGAATAGGTGTAGGAACAGAACTTGCTGAAAATGAGAGTAAGGGTTTGAATTCAGGTTCAAGTGGTAATTCTAGTACCGACAGGAATTTGTCTTACATGAGTAATGTGAGTGATAAAGCGATTGGGAACACCGTTGAACAAATTAGTGAATCGGATCCGGATCAAGTGGGTGGCTTTAAGGATGAGTTTTCAGGTGTTATATATGCAGATGGCAAGAGATGGGGTTACTATCCCGGTTTGGACCCGCTTTTATCATTCTCTGATTTTGTGGATGTGTTTTTCAGGAAGGGGAAATGTGAGATGAGGGTTTTTATGGTGTGGAATTCTCCCCCTTGGATGTATACTGTAAGACAGCAGCGGGGGCTTGAGAGTTTACTATCCCGTCATCGAGATGCCTGTGTTTTAGTGTTGTCTGAGACAATTGAGCTTGATTTCTTTAAAAATAGCTTTTTGAAGGACGGGTACTTTTTCAAACTTTGCTTATTTGATACATTTATTTGTTGGTTTTCTAATTTTCATTTTGTACTGAGGCAATTCTTTTTCCGTAGTTACAAAGTTGCTGTTGCTATGCCAAATCTTGATGAATTACTAAGGGATACACCGACCCATATATTTGCTTCTGCCTGGTCCGAGTGGAGAAAGACCAAGTATTATGCTACTCATTACAGTGAGCTTGTCCGCCTTGCTGCTCTCTACAAGTAAGTTTATTTATTTGCAGATCTGTCCTTCTATGGGTCAGTCAATTTTTATTTTTATTTTAAATCCAGTTGGGACTAATGTGAACGTTTTGATTGGGATGGAACAAAAGAGTATCGCTGAAGAGTGAAGATAATGCATGAGAAATCTAAGTTCTTGTCAATTTACTTTAATGGTAGTTTAAGTTTTACCGTAGCTATTCACCACTGTCAATCTGATATGCTTAGGTAGGCATAATTCATGGCTCTAACTTTTGTCTTTCTTGTCATTAGGGTACACAAAGTTTAACGAGTTAGAGTTGCGTTAGGATTCATTATTGATGTTGAAATTAAATGCACAATCACATTCAGCTTTTTGGCTAGGAGCTTTCACCAGTTCAGAGCAGGAACTTAAACAAAGGGCTAAAAGCCTAGAAGTTTTAATATATACCCGGCTTTTTAGCCAAAATGGTCCCTGAGATTTGCATAACTCCTCACTTTGGTCCCTGAGATTTGAAATCAATAGAAGTGGTCCCTGAGATTGTCTACCATCAATCATTTTGGTCCTTGGGTGAAAAATTATGTTAAATAAGGATCAAAATGACAAAATTACCCTCAATCTAATAAACAATAGGCCAAAATGGTTTGACCAAAATTATTGCGGGTATTTTAGTATTTTATTCTTATTTTATGGAGATTTTTTAGAGAATGACCAAAATGATTGATTGTAGACAAACTCAGGGACCAATTCTATCTATTTCAAATCTCAAGGAGCAAAATGAGGAGTTATGCAAATCTCAGGGACCATTTTGGCTAAAAATCCATATTTACCCCTTGCCAATCTATGGAGGAGATAATGGGTAGAAGTAGGATTCAGCAGAATATTTTAACTTGGTCGTTTCATACATGCTGACCCCACTTAGTGGGAGTAGGCTTTGTTGTTGTTGTTGGTCGTTTCATACATTATAGATTATCATAATGGAAAATTTCCCTTCTTATGTTTCTGTTTATATCCATTTTATATAATCTGGTATTTCATCAAAAAATAAAAAAGAGAAATTCTGTCACTTCAGCTTAGAAGAAGACTATCTGGCTGTTACTTGGTTAAAAAGAAAACTACAGCCATTAGCAACTTTGGGTGAGATGGTAGTAACTATCCATAGGTTGTTGATTCTTTATTTACTACCTTAGGCAAGGAATTTAGCTGAATAGCTACAAGTTAGTATGGAGTTTGACATCTCATATTAACTGGACCTGCACAATTGTGGTCAACCTTGCAATAATGTTCAAGCATTCTTGAGTGGGCACTATTAGTCTATTAGTTCTCCTTGTCGTTGCTAATGTTGTGAAAGGAGTTTAAACCTTAATCTTTCCTAATTGAATTTCATCTCTGTACAATTTTTTTTTGGAATTGTTTGTTGTAACAGAGCTGTGTGCTGTAAGTTTTTGTTGTAAAGAGGGAAATCAAATGATTTCTTTTCCTTTTCTGGCGTGTAGAGAAGTATGAAATATTGTTTATGCAAAATGTAATTCCTCTTCCTGAAGTTTTTTATTTTCCTTGCTCCATTTTCACTTTCAGAAAAATTCTTAAACAAATAAATGAGTTCAAGAGTTTTCATGGTATGTGCTTTAGTGGTGAGGTTTAACAAATCAATGAGCTCCATTTTCACTTCAGCAAAAAGTTCTTAACAAATAAATGAGCTCAGAGTTTTCATGGTATGTGCTTGAGCAGTCGAGTTTTAAAGAGACTGCAAGTTTTGCTAGATGAGCTCGATGCAACTAAAGAAGAGTTAAGTTTCCTGATGAGCATATCATGGAAAACTTAACGCATGTGATGACTTTTTAGGTTCAGAGTTTTCGTTCTTTATGCCAATCTTAAGCATGGCCATTATCATCCTGTCTGATATGATCTGGTTATGTGTAACGTTTTGGATTTTAGATGCTGATATGTGCAAACAGAATGGTGCATTAAACATAACATTTTTCTGTTGAGTTTAAAGATCTCCCTAACTTCATTTCTTTGCATTTGCAGATACGGAGGAATATATCTTGATTCTGATATCATAGTCCTGAAGTCTTTATCATCACTTCACAATTCTGTTGGTAAAGAGGATCGACCTGCGGGAAGTTCTTTGAATGGTGCTGTAATGGCATTTAATAGGAGGAGGTATGTACATGACTTCATCTCTAATTGTGGGAATCAAAGTACTATTTCAGTTGAAATCATTTTGAATCAGAACAGACTTGTATTTATCATTGAATTTTAATAACGAGGTTTGTTTTCCTTTTTATCTAAGTGTGCTTTTTATACCGGTGCATTGCGTAGAGTACTAGAATTCTCACTTACTGCTGTCCCTTTACCTCATCCATCCTACTGGTTTAGGATTCATTAACAGGAGCTTTTGATGATTCTTCCTGACATTACACTAAACCCTAAACCCTTAACCCTTCAAAATAATTATATTTGTTTGTGTGTGTACTGGGCTATGTGTTTACGTGTTTTATGTTTCATAAATTGTTTCGAATTGCATACCCTTTATTGGGTAAACACCAAAGAGAGAGAGTCCACAAGAATCGCATGAAAATTAGGAAATTGTGTTATATTTGAAAATTTAGTGGCATTGATCTGTACATTTATTAGCTGTCCTATATACAAATTTGAGTGGCACTGATGAGGAAAATTATAAACTAGTATATTTGACTTGTATGAAAATTTTGGATTTTGATATTTGCTTCACTTTTCCATGCAGCCCCTTCATAATGGAGTGCCTGAAAGAGTTTTATATGACATATGATGATACTCGTTTGAGATTGAATGGGGCTGATCTTTTGACAAGAGTTGCACGAAGGTTTTTGAGTGGTCGTAATAAATCAGTTAGACAGCTGGAGCTGAAAGTGCAGCCTTCTTTCATATTTTTTCCAATTGCTTCTCAGAATATCTCAAGGTAATCTTATATGAATTCTTTTCCAATGGAGAGGAGTGTTGTGGGCTGTGAGTGCCTATCGATCTGTGAAAAGTCACCTTTGATCGCCACTCATTTCCCGCAGCAGTCCTGGAACATTCATCCCGCATTGAAGAAAACCCCATCTTCTGATTTCTTACACTTACGTGTTTTATATTTGGATGCATGCTGGTGCATTTATTCAAATATTCTCGAACCTCTTGAGCTTTTGTATAGCAGTTTTTAACTTTTAGTTTACAATTCTCCCATGAGCTTTCTTCCTTTATGAATTAACTCAATTGATGTGGGAACAGATACTTCACTGCACCGTCAACAGAGACTGAAAAGGCTCAACAAGATGCCCTGTTCAGAAAGATTCTAGATGAGTCGTTAACATTCCATTTTTGGAACAGCTTGACATCGGCTCTCATTCCAGAGCCAGAGAGCCTTGCTACCAGGCTTATTGACCACCCTTGTATCCGATGCACTGATGTGTTGTGAGTTAACATAATTCCTCTGGTTGGTCGGTACTGAATGGGCCAATAACACAGAAGCTTATCAAGTTTTCACTTCCTGTCAATAATTAAAAGATAAGTGCAAGCCCGTTCGTGTAGCTGTAAGATCGTGTATCTTCTCTGTATGCTCATGAAAAGACAGAGTTCTTTTCTTTGTGAAATGCTGGTAGAAGCTCTGTTGCATTTGGAAATTCTTTTTTCGCTCTAGCAAGTTTCTTAGGTGGCTCTTGTTGTTTAATCACTAGTCTGTGCCATTCTTCTACCGATTATCGCCGGTTAAAGGTTTTGAATTCGAATTCAGGTTTCAGCTGTAGTGAAGAAACTATTTGTTACTAGTTTACATGGAAATATAGAAAGATGTCTGATTCTTTGTTATGTATGCCTTCTCTCTCTCTCTCTCTCTCTCTCTCTCTCTCTCTCTCTCTCCCCCCCACACAGAATGTACATAATCTTATTTATTCATATGGTGGTACAATTGCAAAATAGTGCCTTTACTTGCATCTTCTACATCAATTATGCATTACAAAAAAAGCAGCCTATAAATAGAACAAGCAAAGCATGAAAGTGCTTTTGTCTAGTCTCCATGACAACCGCTAATAAGTAATAATTTCAAACAAATCAAGCATCCTAAATCGCCAATCCCTTTACCAATAGGGCCCTCCACCATCTCTCTCTCTCTCTCTCTCTCCTCTGACCTCAAAAGCAAGAAAGAGATCCATAAGCACTTTTGCACAAAAGCATTAAGCAGCTGTTAACCACAGTTCCATCCTCCTCCTAGTCCATAGCATTGGGACCAAAGCATCTTCTTTTCACAGGGTTCCAAATCCACTGTACCAAAAACTTTCTTCCTTTCACCCCATTTACATTAAACCCATTTCCCCATCTGTCCTTTGAAACCGCACCAACATACCCTCCACCCCCGCCACTACCATAAACCCCCATACACAAATCTGCAATTTCTGTCGGTGCAGTCGGATCGTCACCTGCGTACCACGCATTCACAAGCGGGTTGCTCGAGACCTCCGCTAGCTCATGAGCTATCACACTTATCATCCCATCAGTGCCCGCATCCCCGTTGGGCGCGCGCATAATGGTGTTCCCTCCAGGTGTGCCTGGTGGCGGCCTGCCTGAGTCCTTAGGCCAGGCAAAAGGGTAAGCGCAGACGCCCGGACACTGACTCCCGCTATAACCCACCCATGCATACGGCACAGTCACACCAACTAGGGTTGGAAATGTGAAGTAGTGAAAACCACAAACCGCCCTGCAGAAGTCTTGAACCCTAACATCAGATGAGCTCAGAACTAAGTAAACCCCGTTTCTCGGGTTGAGAGGCAAGGCTCTTGGATGTGAAGTGACAGCATTTTTTATGATGGACTGCATCGAAAGGCGGCTGAGAGAGCTTCCATGGGAGTAGGAAGAATCGTAAAACTCTCCGGAGAGAGCAATGGTTCTAGTGATGTTTGAGCCAGTTTGATCAGTGTAGAGCCTCACAGTGCTCCACCAATCAGCAACAGAAGGGTAAGGGGCAGGAGAGGAGAGAGAGTAGAGGAAGTCTCTAATGGTGGATTGATAAGTAGGGTTCCAGTGGCCATACCATATAACATAAAGGTTGATGGGAGAAGCAAGGACAGGACCCATATGGTACTGAAGGTCCACCAGATCTGATGAACCCTCATAGTTTTTGGCTTGGTTGAATTGTGTGTTCTGGCTCCATGAATATTGAGCCAGAATTGTAGAGAAAAAAAGGGAAGAGAAGAAGAAGAAGAAACTGCAAAGTTGCAGATTTTGCATGTTTAATGGTTGGTGGTGAGAGACTGAGAGTGGGAGGTTCTTATAGAGAGAGAAACCAATGAATGTAAATAATGGGGTTGGTGAAGATTCTTATATTATAATTTTTGCTTGTGCCAATGAGCAGTTGTAACTTGTTGCTTGTTTTGCATAATTTCAAGTCCTCGTCTACTTTTCAATGATAACTATGTTGTTTGCATTTTCTTTTGTTTTGGTAACCTTTTTCACTTCTTACATTCTTATTTATTTTTGGTTTTTAGATCAAAGAAATAAGGAACGAATCAAGAGACATACGTAAACATGAATGTGTACAAAGAAAAAAAGGAATTGTTAAAATTATTTCCCTTTCCTTTTCTATCATTATAGGAAGAAAAAAAAATTGCAAACATGTTCATCAAAACTCTTTTTTATTGTACAAATTTGAAGATCTAGTTTTTGAACGGAAAAAAGCTATGTACACGACTGTCATTGTAATAGACTGTTATTTCTTAGTAACGATTTAAAGACCTAAATTGAACAGAAAAAATTATAAACATAATTTATTGCACTCAATCGTTATAACACTATAGATGAGGAGTTTTTGTATTATGTAATTTTGTTCTTTTGTGTGTTTTTTACTAAGATCATTAGTTGTCATGAACTAAATTAATTAAATAAAAGAAGAGCTCTATGATATTCTTATTCCCATATTAAAATAAAGGTGTTATGCTAACCAACCTCTTTATGTATATATAATTGTTCTAGCCTACACTTGGGGGTAGAAGATTGGGATCATAGAAGAAACTGTTTGTTTGTCCCCAAAACAATTGTGGCACTAATTTTTATATGTGATTCTTTCTCGACTGAGAAATTTTTCAGTGTGTCGGAAATACTGTACATCAAATGTAATAATACAATTAATTGAAATGTTTTATTTTCAAGTTTCCAATCAATTGATTATTACACTTGGTGCACCGAACCTTTATCTAAGCACACTGAAAAATCTCTCTCCTCTCTCTTAGATTTTTCTTGCGTCTTGCCACCTCTCTTCAATTTTTCAAGTTTAAAAATTTTTGATACTATCAGATGCTAGATTACTGTTGTCTCCATGTAGTATAATACTTTGTGTGATGAAAACATTGGTTATTGTCAAACTCCACAACTTTCTTTAATACAAAACTTATTTTTCTGCGGTTGGCCACATGTTATGGTTCTTGCTCATAAACTAACTTATCATTTGGATAATCAGCAACCTGATTAACTTCCAATGACTAGAAAGACTACTTAATTTGTTCAGTTTACTCTGACAACTGATAATATTTAGTGAGAAACACTGAACGAGTCAAACTCCAGAAGGAAAAGAAGAAAAGAAATGAAAAAACCCTAGCTTGTGGTGCAATAGCAATCGGGTAGTGCAATTGAGAGTACATAAATTTTTTCTTTGTTCAAAGCGGAGGTTTAAGGGTTTTTGATGTTTACGTTTAAAATCAAGAGTTTTATGCACTGCCAATTATCCTTAAAAGAGTCCCACACGGTTTTGCATCAATGGAATTGTGATATACTTTTTTTCATTAAAAGTTAGAACAATCGACAAACTGTGATTACCCCATCTCTTCTCAGATGGTTGTTCGCCTCAATCCCCGATTGTCGGTGGTTGTGGCCCTGAGCAACATTTCAATTTGGAAACTTAATTTCCTCTCTTTTGTTTATCTTCCAAATTCTCTCTATTCCTTGCTATTGTGTTCCAAATTTCCATTAGCCCCAAATGAACCTCAAATCCCTAACGCATATGGATCCAGCACTCAAGACTCTATTTTGCCGTCAATTTGCCTACTTTCGATTGAGAATCCGACCGAGCAGCTGTGTCCGCTGTCCACCTCAAGAGCGAATCGTCGCTCATTTAGTTGAAGGTGTGTGGAACTAGGACTTTGAAGGTTAATTGGTGATAATTTTTCAGTTTTGTTTTGGGTATTTTAATGTTGTTTGTCGCCTGCTTCTGATTTTACTTGTTATAATCCCTCACGTAGGCTTGGTTTGCTCCACTAGCCACCTTTGACCTCTAGTGTTTGGCCTTATGTGGAGGATTTTCTTTTTAGGTTGAAATCCTTTCATGTTTTTTCATTTATGTAATATTTCGTATTTGCTGTAGAAGAACCATTACTCATGTTTAGTTAGCGTAAGTGGCGTTTTCTTTCTGTATGCCGGTCCTTTCTAGAGCTATAAAAGTTATAATTCGTCTGTTTGACTTCTTTTTATGAATGCTTCTCTACCATTGACAAAGAAAAACTGTGATTAGGGTTTTGGATAAAGGTGTCACAGGAAAGAAGAAGAAGCAAAATGATGAGGGTCAAAACCAAGTGTAAGACAATGAATGATGGGTGTGGTAGAAAGCAAAGCATGTGATGCCTTTCCATAATTTTCTCCCTTTTCGACTACAGTCTACACCCCTTCCCTTTTCATGATCATTGACCTATCTATGTTCTTCCTTTTTTTTCATTAGTTAATACATCAAATGCATGGAATAGTGCCTTCTTATGAAATTTTCTGACCAAATTGTTTTCTCTCTCAACAAGTTAATTAGTGTAAACCACTAATAATAATTAATAACAGCGAAAAACATTTCAAGAATTAAATTACACATAAAAATATTTCACGTATCAATATATAATAAATGGTGTAATGCAAGTTTTTTTCCTTTCCAAAACAGTATTTTAAGTGTTTTTAACTGTAAAATAGAGTTTTGAAGAGTTGATTTGTGAATATATATATATATATATATATATATAGGTAACTTGAATTGATGGTATTTCATAGTCTAGAGATTGACAATAGGTGGGAGCATAGCACATATTCAACTCTCATCGGCCCTTAAAATTAGGGATTCTTAAGGGCAAAGCTTAAAAGAAGGGAACTATGAGAATTGCTGGCCTGCTACCACCTAATCATCGTAAAGGTCTTCCCTTCCAATTGAGTGTCAAATACCCGAATGCTTTTCAGCTACCCTTCAGAGTGGCACTCTACTGCTAGTACTTCCTAAAGTTCTAAATCCGCTTTTAAATAACTAAAAACACTTGTAACAATTTGTACGTAAAGAGCTTCTTTCAACACTGGTTGAAAAACCTTGAAGACTTTTTTTGTAATAATCACATGTTACGTGTGCTTTCATAGAAAGCAAGCAATTATAATAGAAATGTTTATAAGCAGAATTGACTCATATAGGAGCAGTCTTCACGGACCTTAGAAGTATATTATAAAAATAATTGGATAATAATTTTTTTTATTGTGCTTCTCTAGTAAGTGCTTCTAATAAAAAGCACTCCTATACAAACATCAAAACCTATTTACCATATTAAGGGGAGCAGAAGAAAAATAAGAATCTAGTGCACTACAATCTGAGGCTATATATGTTCATGACAGCATCATAAAGTGCACCCCAAGAGAATAATTGCAATGGATTATGCTTAGTTCTTTTGTCTTTTTCAGTATATCTAGAGATGGTGGTTAGAAGGATATTCGAAGATCTTTATTTTCTTGTAAGTAAGTAATCCTATCACATTACCAATTAACTATGTGATTTAGTTAATGTGTCATTACAATTACTTAAAAAACGATTCATAATTGCTATGAAAATTGCAGTGTACCTTGAAAAATTTGGAAGTTCACATGCAAGTTAAATAATAAAGTTAGGTGTATACTTATAGGAGGCGAGCTTTGGCGCAATGGACATGTTGCTCTTTTGTGACTGAAATGTCACATGTTCGAGTTGTGAAAACAGCTTTTTTGCAAAGTAAGGGTAAGATAGGCATTCCCTCCTAACCCTCGCAACCTTTTTGCAAGACAAGGGTAAGAGACTGTGTACGATAGATGTTCTCCCTAACCCTCGAAAGCAAGGAACCTTGTTAGCTTGGGATCACCCTTAGGTATATACTCAATAATAAAACAAAACCAATATTTTTGTACGTGTGAGTTCAGGTTCTGAATCCAATCACTTCTTTTCTTCCATACGAATTTACTTTATACTTTCACTTTGTATGTATTAATGTCGGACACGGTATGTAGAATGTATTATACTAGAATTAGAATAATTAATGTGATCTGAATGCAGTGAACGTAAATATGCTAATATTTAAGATAAAGTAAGTGTAATGCTTTTGAAATATCAAAAATCAAATTTAAATTTGAAGGCCGTTTCAAATTTGATATCTTTTTGTCTATGTAAGCTTAGTTTTCTTTTCTATATTATCTTTGACATCTCAATTAGAGTAAATGATATCTCATTTGTTATTGTTATAAATTTATTTCATCTATTACCGTTATAAGTCTACGTTAACATTTCGAACGTCATTTGTTACCGTTATAAATCCATACCATTTGTTGCCGTTATAAATCTATCTCAGATGGGCCATGGTTTCTCCGCGAATTCTGATAACCCATGAACTCCAACAGCAACAGAAGCTATTATCCCCTGCTCCAACACCCAGTTATCTATTCTGCACCCTCTTCTCTCTCAGAGCACTCTCTTCCTACACTCACTATGACGCCCCAAACTCCACCGCCGTCGCTTCTTCCCAATCGCAGTCACTGGTCAGTTCAGTCTGCTCATTGGTATTCCAATCGTATTCCCCACAAACCCATCTGAGATCTTCACCACCCAAGCTCAATCTCGACTTAAATCCTGAATCTTTGACCCACGAGCAGGCCATTTCCGTCGTCGCTTCACTGTCTGAGGAGGCAGGTGCCATGGTGGCGCTGCGTTTCTTTTACTGGGCAATTGGGTTTCCCAAGTTTCGATATTTCATGCGGCTTTACATATTCTGCGCAATGTCGATACTTGACGATGGGAATTTGGAGAAAGCTGAAGTGGTCCATTGTATGGTGATGAAATTAGCTGAGATCGAGAGGTTGAAGGAGGCTGCTGATATGGTGTTTGAGATTCAGAATCAGGGTCTTGCCTTGAGCACTCGGACGTTGAATTGCGTTCTCGGGATTGCCTGTGATCTGGGTTTGGGTGAGTATGCAGAGAATCTGTTCGAGGAAATGTGTGAGAGCGGTGTGTCTCCTGATTCCTTGAGCTATAAGTCTATGGTTGTTGGGTTTTGTAGGAGCGGGAGAGTTTCGGAGGCGGATAGGTGGTTAAGTAAGATGCTCGAGGGAGGTTCTGTATTGGATAATTCATCGTTTACTTTGATCATAAACATGTTTTGCGAGAAGGGTCTTGTAGGTCGAGCGTCGTGGTGTTTTGAAAAGATGATTCGGATGGGTGTGAAGCCGAATTTGATTAATTTCACGACGATGATTAATGGGTTGTGCAAGAGGGGTAGCATTAAACAAGCATTTGAAATGCTGGAGGAAATGGTGAGGAAAGGTTGGAAGCCTAATGTGTATACACACACAGCATTGATTGATGGGCTCTGCAAGAAAGGTTGGACTGAAAGGGCGTTTAGACTGTTTCTTAAGCTGGTCCGGAGCGATAATCACAAGCCAAATGTGCATACGTATACTGCTATGATCAGTGGATATTGCCGCGAGGACAAAATGAGCTTCGCAGAGATGTTGTTGAGCAGGATGAAGGAACAAGGATTAGTTCCTAACACCAATACGTATATTACTCTCATTTCGGGGAATTGTAGAGCTGGGAACTTTGAAAAAGCATATGAGCTCATCGATATAATGGCTAAAGAAGGATTCCCTCCTAATGTCTGTACATACAATGCAGTAGTTGACAGTCTCTGTAAAAAGGGGAGGATTGAAGAAGCAAATCAACTGATTAGGAGAGGCTTTCGCCAACAATTGGCAGCTGATGGGATCACGTATACCATTTTCATATCCGAGCACTGCAAACGGACTGATATTAATAGGACCCTGGTGTTTTTTACTAAGATGGTGAAGGTTGGGTTGCAGTCGGATATACATTTGTATACAACTTTGATTGCTGCCTTCTGCAGGCAAAAGAAAATGAAAGAAGTGAAGGTTGGATTGCAGTCGGATATACATTTGTATACAACTTTGATTGCTGCCTTCTGCAGGCAAAAGAAAATGAAAGAAAGTGAGAAACTTTTGAGTTTGCTGTGAGGGCTGGCTTGATTCCCACCGAGGAAACCTATACGTCCATGATTTGGGAGCATTGTCGGGATGGAAACATTGCTTCAGCTGTTACGTATTTCCAAAGGATGGGCGACCATGGTTGTGCACCGGATAGTATTACTTACGGTGCTCTGATGAGCGGGCCTTGCAATGATGAGAAATTGGAAGAGGCTCGTAGGTTATATGATACCATGATGGACAAAGGGCTGTCGCCTTGTGAAGTCTCTAGGTTGACATTAGCGTACAAGTACTGCATGAAAGATGACTCTGCCGCTGCCATTGTTATGTTGGAAAGGCTAGAAAAGAAGCTCTGGATCCACACAGTGAATACATTGGTCAGGAAGCTTTGTAGTGAGAAGAAAGTAGGGATAGCAGCATTGTTCTTTCATAAATTAGTGGACAAGGACCAGAACGTGGATCGCGTGACATTGGCAGCATTTATGACCGCATGCTATGAGAGCAACAAGTATGCTCTTGTTTCGGATTTGACTGGGAGGATCACTAAAGGAATTGGGTAGCAGCTGAAATATACGAAAAACTGGCTCGACTTACTGGCTACCAAAATCTGGTGTTCTTCAGAAGTTGAACTGCTGCAGCAGGTCTCCCTTGTAAGAGTAAACAAGTATTCAATATAACCACCAGGAACACAAGGATTGATCAAGTAAATCACAAATCTTGAACTACATAAACAAGAAGCAAATAAGATACAAAACATGTTGATCGAAGCATACCTGCAGACATGTTTGTGGATGTAGAGGCCATATGTAATCCGCATACAACCTTCTTCTCTCTGCAAAGCACAATACTCTCCAACTTATAGGCTATTGGAACAATATGAGCGATACCTTTGTGAGAGCAGGGATTGTGATTTTATACTACAAGTTCCGGACTACCTATGACAATCCTACAAGGAATATGAAACTAAATCCTTGTATAATCATGTGTACTAAACTCATGTCCCAAACAGAGCTCTAATCCAAAACCAAATAGGATTCGCTCTCATAAACATATTGAGACTTCTTTACGTTAATCCACAATAACTTAACCGTGTGAAAACATACTCACATTCCTACATCCCTTTCATCGGTGATGGCACTGTAGCCGTCTCCATTTGTAACTGAAAGGGTCGAAGCGCAACCAGCATGCTAAGCCGATGATTCTTCTTGCTTGTGCTTTGGGAGCTCTGTAACTCAAAACTGCAATTGATATCGACTACTCTTCTCCTAATGACAGAGATAGGTTTTCTACGTTGTTTGTGTACACTGCAGCCTGCAGACCAAACTAGATGTTTATTATACACTTAAATATGATCAATTAAGGCCTTCAATTTTCAAAACAAGTTGTAATTACTTTAGTCTAAAGTAAGGTTTTCAAATGCGCTGTTCAAATGAACAGCGTTCGAATTTTTGTTTGTGCAAATATTTTTGAAGCCCAAGTGATTCAAATTTCAAATTTATGTGTTAATTGATAAGTGTGGGTGTAGACACCCAATATGGCTTTTACATGGTGTTGCTATCTGGTTTTTGACAGAATTATATTGGGGACTGTCCAAATTTTGGTTTAGCTGCAGATTAAGCAAGATCAAAAGGTTATAAATTAGAGGTATAATTTAATTTTTATATGGGAAGCGTTATTGGCACTTCAAAAATCTCATTCTACACTCCTTGTAAGTGTATAATATAGAAAGTTTGGAGTGTAGAATGAGATTTTTGGAGTGCTAATAACAATTCCCTTTTTATATTTGATGCATTGTTAGATTAATGAATATAGTAGGAACATTGACTTGACGTATGTGTTTTCGTTCATTTTTTTAGAATGGAAAACTGAATTTTGTGTGCTTATAAGTGTGTATATACTCAGTACTTATTTTAATTACAATGGAAGTGATTGAAAATTATTGAGAATTAGTACAAGTTTACACACCAAAAGAAATATATCGAAAATAGCATTATTTAGTAGTAAGGAAAATTAGGGCAAACACTAACTCGAGCAGTTGTCGATGTTTGTTTTGTTTTGGTTTTGATCCACATCGATATTTCTGTGATCATAGTTAATGTCACATCCCGGCCCGGGGCGGATCACTTCCCGGGCCCGCTCCACCACCTAGAACGATATTGTCCGCTTTGGGCCCCGACCACGCCCTCACGGTTTTTGTTTTTGGGAACTCACACGAGAACTTCCCGATGGGTCACCCATCCTGGGAATGCTCTCGCACGCTACTCGCTTAACTTCGGAGTTCCCATGGAACTCGAAGCCAGTGAGCTCCCAAAAGGCCTCGTGCTAGGTAGGGATGGGAATATACATATAAGGATCACTCCCCTGGGCGATGTGGGATGTTACAATCCACCCCCCTTAGGGGCCCGACGTCCTCGTCGGCACACCACGGCCAGGGTTAGGCTCTGATACCAAATTGTCACATCCCGGCCCGGGGGGGACCACTTCCCGGGCCCGCTCCACCACCGTAGCACGATATTGTCCGCTTTGGGCCCCGACCACGCCCTCACGGTTTTTGTTTTTTGGGAACTCACACGAGAACTTCCCGATGGGTCACCCATCCTGGGAATGCTCTCGCGCGCTACTCGCTTAACTTCGGAGTTCCCATGAAACTCGAAGCCAGTGAGCTCCCAAAAGGCCTCGTGCTAGGTAGAGATGGGAATATACATATAAGGATCACTCCCCTGGGCGATGTGGGATGTTACAGTTAAGCTACGTCAACATTTTATATTAATTTTTTTATAAAAATAATAAGACAAAAAATAATGAGAATATAAAATATTGACGTAACTTAACCGTGACCACTTTCGCATAATGGGGGTGGCGGCCGATTTGAGCTGCTGGACATGACAAATGTGCAACCAAGGTGCACTGAATTGTCCATGCATTTAGTTTTATAAAATATGACAAGTTGATATACATGTTTTCTCTGTTTTTTGACCTATACGAATGAAATTAAATGTGATTTTGCAAGGTGCTTTGATTGCTGCCAATTTGATTATGAAAAGCAATTTACACCGTTGTCTTGCATATGATCTTAAATGCTAACTTCGTAACTACGAATGTGCTATAATTGCTGTTAACGTGATTCTTAAATCATCTGTGTTAATTGTACAATGTCTTTTCATGTCAGCAAAGTTGAATGTATATAAAAGTTAAGTTGCTTATCTTACCAACTTCATTCACTCATCTATCCCTGTGTTCATTCATGATTGTGTTGAATTTATTTAGGTTGAATATGTCTTATTCATGCGGTTGAGGTTAATACATTCAATTCTCGCAGCAAAGCGTAGACATATTTTCTAGTTAATTAGAAAAGTCATCCAAACTTTTTCGTTAAAAAATTCCTTGCACAATCCAATGTAAGTACTTTTATGGGCCAAACTTATTATCTTATATATCTTTCAAGGTCTTTATAAATCATTTTACAAATGGATAAATTTATAATTAAAAATTTTATTAAAAAGTGCGTGAAGACATGAGATACTGGGGTTAAGAATAGCTCTAATTTAAAATGAGTAACTCAACTTTGAGAGGGCTCCGACTCGAACTCCAACATTACAAACCTCAAAAATACAACTTTCATGACACGAGTACACTATCATGTAATATCTCGTATCAATAAAACAATGATATGTGAACAAAAACTTAAACATGTCTTTATGTTATTAAAACGAAACGCCACCGTGGTGGTTTTAAGCCCATACAATATAGTTATAAAATTATGTTTTCAATTAAGTGTTCTATCCTGTACCACGTCAATGATGAGGTATTGTCTTTTTATTTTGAACGTCGTCTTCATCGCCTCACCTGTACGTGCGTCTAACTGCAATTGAGAGAACATACATATTTGAGTCTCCACTAGTTCGAAACTTGCTTGACTTGTTTGTTATGAGTTTCTGAAAAAAATGCTATCAAAGTGAGGCTTTTTCTGGTTGGTAAACTCAGTTCAGCTTTTTCCGTTTTGGATGAAAATAAGAGCGCTGCAAACCAGCTGAAAACTTCAAACTAAAAGTTACAAACTTAATCTCTTTTTTTTGTTTTTCAAAGCACTACAAACAAATTACCAAACACTCTGTGCTTATTTCATCTTATTCTCAAGCACAGCATAACGATTTTTTCACCTTAGTTGAGCCTAATCAATAGGTTCTTCCCCCCCTGAAAAATAAATACGCTGGTTGGAGCTGAATGAAAAAAGTCAAATATTGTAATAAGAAAAATTGTTGTTAACCATACCATCAAGTCGTCTTGCATAGCATATATGCAATATGGAGATAGCAAAGCGCACAGCCATCGGGCATATTTCTGGTATGTGCATGCCTTGTTGAAACAGTTTGATTAATTTGTGTGAGACTGTCAAGGCTAAAAGGCTAAAGAACAGCCATTATTGGCCTAGAGTGTGTCGCAAAGCTAGCTAGCGTATATAAAATAGATAGTTAATTCGACAAACGTAAGCTTAGGGCTTAGCTTACCATACAAGTTCATTTTCGATGACGCGGTTGTACCTGCACTGCAGGAAATTTTCCAGAAAAAACTAAGTGGGAGTGGGGTAGTCATAAGTCATGACGCGGCGTCAATGAGTCTTTGAGTTGGAGTCTTTGAGTTGGACTCACAACAGTTTCTTTCAACACAAGTTAATCTTCACGGAAAATATCATAGGAATCCTGAAGATTTCGTGATCTATCTGGTCATTGTACATCGTGCGGTCAGAATCATTTCAAAATTTAAAATTTAAAATTAAATATAAATAGTACTTAACGAAAACTTGACCGACGATAGTACAATGAATGGATGAGATCACGAGATTCCTAAAAAAAGGATCCGACGAGAATCTTCTCCAATCTTCACACCAAACTACTGCTGACATCTATTCTATTAATTTATAGCTATAAAAATACATGCATGAACGTAATATTATTGTCTCTGTCAAATTTGGCCTTGGCTCTTGCAGATCGCCGAGTATCGGTGTAAGTCTGGGCAAAGACTCGAGCAAAATGAAGGTCTATAGATTAATCATCACCGTCACTTAATTTAAAGAAGAGTTTCTTCCTATAATATATAAATTACATTTATAGCTATATATATACATAAATTATATCTCAGCGGCCTTCCCTCCCCCAATTACATAACCCAATCGATTTGTTTTTGTTTTTTGCAGAAGATTGTGATGAAGGTATCGATGAATTGCCGGAAATGCCAAACGAAGGCGCTCAAAATTGCTGCTACAGTAGATGGTATTTATGTTTGCTCCGGCAGCTCATCACTTTCATTTACTGATTATATTAATTATATGCGGTTTTACTAAATTAGCTGAAGAACATCCGGTTTCATAGGATATTAAATTGTGAAATTAATTAACTGAGGTTATATTAATTTATGGAGAAATTAGGTTCTCATCCTTCCTTTTGCTATTCCATTAATTAAAATCCTATTTCTTTTCATTTTTTGATCAAGGTCCTTGGGTATTACTAACTTATTATTATTTCAATAATAAAATATTTTTTTATTTCTAATATAATCATTTAATGTTAAAAATGTTGCAATTAGTATATTTATATTTATGACTAAATTTTTCATATTTTTAGTTTTAGTTTGTACCCAGTTTTAATTTGTAATTCTTTTTTAATTTGTACCAATTTTCTTTTCAGTTTTAATTTGTACCCATATATTAATTTATTTTTGTGCCCTATTTTTTAAAGTTTATTAGTATGTACCTATATTTTTTTTTATTTGTACTTTTTATTGCTAAATGTACCCATGCTAATTATATGACCCTTCATGAAAACTTTATTTTGTTATATGTAAAATTTACCCTTTTTTTTTATATAAAATCTATTCAATTTTTTTAATCCATTTTAAAACTTATATGGGTACATTCTTTTTTCTTTGATTTTAAATGTATCCATGTCAAGTTTAATCGAAGAAATTTACTATGTTATTAAGCCTAATATCTTTTATTTTTTTTTATTTTATTTTGAAGAATGTACCCATGTTTTGATACATAATTTTTTGGTTAATTTTGATGAATGTACCCATGTTTATACATATATAAACACACACAATAGTATATTTATATTTTAATATTTTTAATCCCACAAATTAGTTTTTTATTTAAAATCTCATTTATATAACAACTAAAAATTTCTAATTTTTAATTTAAAAATATAGTAACGTACATAGAAATATTATCACATTGATTCAGGGGACCTTGATCAAAAATTAAAAACCAACAAGGTTTCAATCAAAGAATATTCATAGCTAAGAACCGCATCCAAAGTTTTCCTTAATTTATTGTGATTAATAATACTATTATTGACATGGCATGGGATTGATCATGGATACATGCAATATGCAGGTGTGAGTTCTGTGGCGTTGGGAGAGGAAGAAGACAGAGTGGTGGTGATTGGGGAGACAGTGGACGCCTTTAAGTTGGCCAAGAACTTACGGAAGAAATTCAAGGCCGCCGACATTCTCACCGTCGCAGAAGTCAAGTGAATAAGTGATCATCCAAGATTGCCTACCTAGGACGTCCCATCTCGCTGCAAATTAATTAAGCTACCTGATGATGATCAATTAATATCCATATACATTATATATTACTCGTTAATTAATTAAGTACTTTATACATGTGGTATGATACTGAGATGTATTTTATATGCGATCGAGATTCTATATATTAATTAAACATGTTTAACTAGATATCATGATTGAAATATATTTTATATGCGATTGAAAATCTAAGATGTATTTGGCAGTCGGTGTTATTGAATTGAATCTTACAAGAGAGAAGATGATGAGTAGTGAGTACTAGTTTATTATAGAAAGTTGAAAATTCCCTGCCTTGTCCTGTTTTGGAGAATGTTGGGTCTTCTAGTTAAGACTAAAATAATACATAATTCATTTGGTTCAGTCTTCACTTTGTTAAGGAGCTCTTGAATTCAAATATTATGAGCGACAAATGTTAATAAGAAGAATGACTTAACTCGATACAAGTAATTCAAAATTGAAATTTCATAAAAGATAAAAGGTAGTTGGACTGTAACTAAATTTGAACAAGAATATGATCACAACCACAATTACTTTTTGGTAAACGGCTAATTAAGGGCTTATTTATAGGTGCTTTTAAAATTATTGAAAACGTTTTTTATGTAATTAATTTTGGATTCTAAAAGCACATAAGTGATTTTTGAAAGAAACATCAGATATGTTCTTCTGCATGAAGTACTTAATGTAAGATCCCACATGGGAGTGGATCATGTAAGCTTATATGTATATTCTCATCTTTACCTAGCACAAAGCCTTTTAGGAGCTCACTAACTTCAGGTTCATAGAAACTCCGAAGTTAAGTGAGTCCGCGCCAGAGCAATCCCAGGATAGGTGAAAGTTCTTGTGTGAAGTCGAGCCAAGCTTGTGGTGGAGGCTTGGGCCGAGATGTGACACTTAAAGTGTTTTTTCAAGATCCACTTAAATTTTTACTAATGATTCGTTTTAAAAACATTTTTATCAAAACCGTTTTCAGTCATTTTAGAAGCACTTTCAAATAAATCGTGATCTCGATCACTCTTCATCCAAACAAGATGACGTAACTGATGATGATCTTTTCCTCGTTTTCAAGCTCACCAACAGCACTACACCAACTCTCTCTCTCTCTCTCTCTTTCTCGCTTTCTCGCTCTCTCTCTCCGAGTCTCTCCCACAGATCCCCTTCAAGCCTTCAAGGTAATAATTTAATCTAAGTTTTCATTTAGTTTGCTCTGTTTTCAATTTTCGCATACAAAGCTGCTGAATTTTCCTTTAAAAGTTTTAATTTTGTTATTCTGCTGCCTTTGCAATTCATATTTCCTTTTGCTTCTGCTGGATTAATTCATATTGTCTTCGTTTTAATTGCTAGTTTGATGATTGATTATTACTCTTAAGTTTTCTTGTTCTTCTCTTAATTTGATGCATTGGTGGTTGTGAATTTTTGAATCACACTGCAGTGGAAAACAATGAATTGGGGTGGTTGGGGAAAACAGTCTAGAGAACTTTCCAAAAACAGTAATCCATTTAGTAAGAATCTAAAAAATGTCGAATTGATTAGTTAACTACCCAGAAAAAAGATTGTCCATTTAGTTTCATCCAACTAACTGCCCATTACTCAGATTTAGCAAAAAATTTCGTGTCAGTTGTAATCAAGGGTTTGATATTTCTAGGTGTATCTGGTTCTAGCTGAATTGCAGATAATGATGTAAAGTTTCTTTGAACAGAAATCTTTTCAATCCATTCAGGTTTCCTTTGATTTCGAATCCAATCCCGCGGGTTTGTTTGCGTGTGGCTGTATGAAGCTTTAATATTTGCATTATCATCTTAATGTACACAACGTTTCTTAGATGTGCTACTTCAACAATTGGATAAAATCTTAGATGTGCCAATTTCTGCAGGTATTCATTCTTCAGCACGCAATCAAATGGCTCGATCTGCACTAGACGAGACCTCACTATCAGGTGCATTTGTGAGAACTGCTTCTGTATTTCGTAACTTCATTTCGCAGGACCCGAATTCGCAATTTCCGGCAGAAGCTGGAAGATATCATCTGTATGTATCGTATGCTTGCCCTTGGGCTTCCAGGTGCCTTGCATACTTGAACATAAAAGGACTCGATAAAGCCATCAGCTTTACGGTATAGTACTGTATATTAAATCGTTACTTACTAGATTCACTTTCTAAGTGCCAAATTAATCTTATCTGTTTGTTTGATTGTTTGCTTGTTTTGCGTCACTTAGTCAGTCAAACCGATATGGGAAAGGACAAAAAAAGTGATGAACATATAGGGTGGGTTTTTCCTGCTTCTGAAACAGAGCTAGCTGGAGCTGAACCTGACCCTTTGAATGGAGCAAAAAGCATTAGAGAACTTTACGAGCTTGCAAGCACACAGTATACTGGAAAGTACACAGTTCCAGTGTGTTCACTCATATTAAGTGGCCTTTTCCTTTTTTTTTTCGTTGACTATCTGATACCAAATGACTGATCATTTTACTTTTGATAGGTTCTATGGGATAAAAAACTCAAAACAATTGTGAGTAATGAGAGCGGGGAGATTATTCGCATGTTCAATACTGAATTCAACGATATAGCTGAAAATGCATCCTTGGACTTATATCCTCCTCACTTGCAATCCCAAATTGATCAGACAAATGAGTGGATATATGACAAGATAAACAACGGTGTCTATAAATGCGGGTTTGCAAGGAAGCAAGAGCCTTATGATGAGATATGTTTTTGAAGCTGTAATTAGTTTCGACTGTGTAGGTTCTGGAGTTTACGTTCTCTTTAAGGACCATTTGTGCTATCTCAAACACATTGGTTAATCTTTCTCTTCCACTTTCTCAGGCTGTGAAACAATTGTACGAAGCTTTGGATAAATGTGAGGAGATCCTTGGCAAGCAACGATACCTGTGCGGGAACACATTGTCTGAAGCAGATATTCGGTTGTTTGTCACTCTTATAAGATTCGACGAGGTACTGTTTTTTGACTCCTCAAGCAAGATTTGTTTTTTGTCAGAAAATTCCGCCTATTTAATGTTTTTCGATCTATAATATGAAGAGAACCAAGAGCCATGCTAGTTTTTTTTTTGTCATTGATGACAGGTTTACGTAGTCCACTTCAAGTGCAACAAGAAAGTACTACGAGAATACCCGAATTTGTTCAACTACACCAGACATTTTCCAGGTTCCGGGGAGGAGCAGCACAGTCAACATGGATCACATAAAGCGGCACTACTACGGAAGCCATCCGTCTATCAATCCATTCGGAATAATTCCTAGCGGGCCAGATTTCGACTACTCTTCTCCTCGTGACAGAAACAGGTTTTCGACGTAGGTTTTACACACTACCGATCATAAATCGAACGACGTATAATTTGCGAATTGAGTTTGTGCGTCTTTGTTGTGTCTGTAAAGCTCATTTATCAGACCGTCTATCGTCGTCGTGTGACATGTTATGTTGTTAAACTATTACTCAGATCTTTGAGATCAGCTGGTGCTTTGAAAGAGTGTTATTTATCATGCGATGGCCACGAGTGATAAGTCCATGTAATCACTTAGTTAATAATCCTCTCCTAAGTTAATGACGTCAGCGTTTCAAACCGATCAAAAGTTAAGGTTTGGAATACTATCACCTTAAATGTTTCCCTTTCGTATAATTCTTCTGGTATTATTGACTTCTCTGATTTATGACTTATCTCGTTTTAAGTAAAAAAAATAAGACGAGACTGGTAGCAAAAATATGTTGATTGTATCGTCATTAGTAAAGTTCGATGTGAAGAACGTCTTCCTTCAAAACGGCGCACACAAAAAAAAAGCTTAATCCCAGAAAATTACATATTTTCTCTTTTTCTAATTAGCATTCTAATTACAAACCAATAATTAATTAAACATTATTGTATTGATCAACGTTTGAGCTGAGGCGGTGTTGGTGCGATGAGAGGCAGACCGAGAGCGACAGCTGAGCCTCCTGGCACTGACTCCGCTTCAGCCCTGTTCCGCCACTCCCGCACAGGCTCCGAACCGCTTCCCACTCGTCCTGGCACGCCACCGACACGAAGCTCTCCTCAAATCCCCTGTTCAGGTGTCAGCACGCCGCCTCCCGACCCCGACCCGGCCCGATCCGCTTGTGGAAATCCGATAACGCGCTCTGCAGCCCATCGCACTCGCCCAATTTCGCCGTCGTTGTCGGCAGCTGCGGTTCTGACATCGTTCGTTAAATTCGTTTTTCGCTCGTCCTCTCCCCTTATGCCTCCTGCGTTTTGAGCTGAGCCTACGGAAAATCATGCCACGTCAGCAATTCGAATGGTGAATTTGGCCCGGTGGGCTGTTTGTTTTAATCTCTTCCAAGTTGTGCTTGGGCCAAACTGGAAACAAAACCCAATTTACAAACAGAATTATTAGCAACCTTTCGTACTAAACTTTGCATTTGGACTTTTTTATTTTTTCTTAAACAATACGTGTTATTTTCTTACATTTTTCCTTAGTAATTCTTAACCAAAAACATTAAACGTTTTGTTTTATAATAAAAAATGATAGGTGTCATTTTTTTAATTAATGATATTATTTACATTAATAGAGTGAAGGAGTAGTTAGCTACAATTTGAACTCTTTTTACGATAATCAAATTTAAAATCTCTCACTTACAAATGAAGTAGAATACCCATATAGTTTATATGCGATTGAGATTCTATATATTAATTAAACATGTTTAACTATATATCATGATTGAAATGTATTTTATATGCGATTGAGAATCTAAGATGTATTTGGGCTGACGTTTTTACTGAATTGAACCTTAGAAGTGAGAAGATGATAAATGGTGAGTACTAGTTTATTATAGAAAGTTGAAAATTCCCTGCCTTGTCCCTGTTTTTGATAATGTGGGGTCTTCTAGTAAAACTAAAATAATACATAATTCATTTGGTTCAGCTGCATTCAGTCTTTGTTAAGGAGGTCTTGAATTCAAATATTATGAGTGACAATTGTTAATAAGAAGAATCACTTAACTCGATACAAGTAACTCAAAACTGAAATTTCATAAAAGACAAAAGGTATTCAGATCGGACTATAACTAAATTTGAACAAGAATATGATCCACAACCACAATTACTTTTGGATAAACTGCTAATTAATGGCTCGTTTGGAGATACTTTTAAAATGATTGAAAACGTTTTTAATGTAATTGATTTTGGTTTCTAAAAGCACTTAAGTGCTTTTTGAAATAAGCATCAGATATGTTCTTCTTGCATAAAGTACTTAAAATGTTTTTTCAAGATCCATTTAGATTTTTACTAAGGATTGATTTTAAAAACATTTTTACTAAAACCGTTTTCAGTCATTTTAGAAACACTTTCAAACGATGCATAATACCCCACACGATCACTATTCATCCAAACAAGATGACGTAACTGATGATGATCTTTTCCTCGTTTTCAGACTTTTCTTTTTCTATTTGTTTATTGTTACCATTCAGATCTGGTTGGTCGGACGCAGAGATCACCTCTCTCTCTCTCTCTCTCTCTGGCTCTCTCTCTCCGATTCTCTCCCTCAGATCCCCTTCAAGCCTTCAAGGTAACAATTTAATTTAAGTTTTCATTTAGTTTGCTCTGTTTTCAATTTTCGCATACAAAGCTGCTGAATTTTCCTTTAAAAGTTTTAATTTTGTTGTTCTGCTGCCTTTGCAATTCATATTTCCTTTTGCTTCTGCTGGATTAATTCATATTATCTTCGTTTTAATTGCTAGTTTGATGATTGATTATTACTCTTACTCTTAAGTTGTCTTGTTCTTCTCTTAATTCGATGCATTTGGTGGTTGTGAATTTTTGAATAACACTGCAGTGGAAAACAATGAATTGGGTAGTTAGTTGGAGAACTTTTCAAAAACTGTCCGGAGAATTTAAAAAAAAAAAAAAAAAAAAAGTAATCCATTTGGTAAGAATCTAAAAAATGTCGAATCGATTATCGGTTAACTACCCAGAAAAAAAGAGGGGTGTGCTATCCACACACCCTTTTTTACTTTTCACACACCTCTTATTAATTTATGTCCTTTGATCTTATTCAATTCATCCGATCCAACTGCCGAAAATTAAAAAGGTGTGTGAGAAGTAAAAAAGGGTGTGTGAATATCACACCCCAAAAAAGATCGTCCATTTAGTTTCATCCAACTAACTGCCCATTACTCAGATTTTAGCGAAAATTTTCGTGTCAGTTGTAATCAAGGGTTTGATATTTCTAGGTGTATCTGGTTCTAGCTGAATTGCAGATAATGATGCAAAGTTTCTTTGAACAGAAATCATTTCAATCAATTCAGGTTTCCTTTGATTTCGAATCCAATCCCGCGGGTTTGTTTGCGTGTGGCTGTATGAAGCTTCAATATTTACATTATCATCTTAATATACTCAAGGTTTCTTAGATGTGCTACTTCAACAATTGGATAAAATCATAGATGTGCTAATTTCTGCAGGTATTCATTCTTCAGCACACAATAAAATGGCTCGATCTGCACTAGACGAGACCTCACTATCAGGTGCATTTGTGAGGACTGCTTCTGTATTTCGTAACTTCATTTCGCGGGACCCGAATTCTCAATTTCCGGCAGAAGCTGGAAGATATCATCTGTATGTATCATATGCTTGCCCTTGGGCTTCCAGGTGCCTTGCATACTTGAACATAAAAGGACTCGATAAAGCCATCAGCTTTACGGTATAGTACTGTATATTAGATCTTTACTTACTAGATTCACTTTCTAAGTGCCAAATTAATCTTATCTGTTTGTTTGATTGTTTGATTGTTTTGCGTCACTTAGTCAGTCAAACCGATATGGGAAAGGACAAAAGAAAGTGATGAACATATGGGGTGGGTTTTTCCTGCTTCCGAAACAGAGCTAGCGGGAGCTGAACCTGACCCTTTGAATGGAGCAAAAAGCATTAGAGAACTTTACGAGCTTGCAAGCACACAGTATACTGGAAAGTACACAGTTCCGGTATGTTCACTCATATTAAGTGGCCTTTTCATTTTTCTTTCGTTGACTATCTGATACCAAATGACTGATCATTTTACTTTTGATAGGTTCTATGGGATAAAAAACTCAAAACAATTGTGAGTAATGAGAGCGGGGAGATTATTCGCATGTTCAATACTGAATTCAACGATATAGCTGAAAATGCGTCTTTGGACTTATATCCTCCTCACTTGCAATCCCAAATTGATCAGACAAATGAGTGGATATATGACAAGATAAACAACGGTGTCTATAAATGCGGGTTTGCGAGGAAGCAAGAGCCTTATGATGAGGTATGTTTTTGAAGCTGTAATTAGTTTTGACTGTGTAGGTTCTGGAGTTTACGTTCTCTTTAAGGACCATTTGTGCTATCTCAAACACATTGGTTAATCTTTCTCTTCGCACTTTCTCAGGCTGTGAAACAATTGTACGAAGCTTTGGATAAATGTGAGGAGATACTTAGCAAGCAACGATACCTGTGCGGGAACACATTATCTGAAGCAGATATTCGGTTGTTTGTCACTCTTATAAGATTCGACGAGGTACTGTTTTTTGACTCCTCAAGCAAGATTTGTTTTTTTGTCAGAAAATTCCGCCAATTTAATGGTTTTCGATCTATAATATGAAGAGAACCAAGAACCATGCTAGTTTTTTTTATCGTTGATGACAGGTTTACGTAGTCCACTTCAAGTGCAACAAGAAAGTAGTACGAGAATACCCGAATTTGTTCAACTACACCAAAGACATTTTCCAGGTTCCGGGGATGAGCAGCACAGTCAACATGGATCACATAAAGCGGCACTACTACGGAAGCCATCCGTCTATCAATCCATTCGGAATAATTCCTAGCGGGCCAGATATCGACTACTCTTCTCCTCATGACAGAAACAGGTTTTCGACTTAGGTTTTACACACTACCGATCATAAATCAAACGACGTATAATTTGCGAATTGAGTTTGTGCGTCTTTGTTGTGTCTGTAAACCTCGGTTATCAGATCATCTATTGTCGTGTGACATGTTATGTTGTTAAACTATTACTCAGATCTTTGAGATCAGCTGGTACTTTGAAAGAGTGTTGTTTATCATGCGATGGCCACGAGTGGTAAGTCCATGTAATCACTTAGTTAATAATTCTCTCCAAAGTTAATGACGTTGGCGTTTCAAACTGATCATGCAACATTAAAAAGCTAAGAACACGTAGTGAGGTATGATAGGTTTGGAATACTATCACTTTACATGTTTCCCGTTCTATAATTCTTCTCGTATTATTGATTTATCTGATTTATGATTTTTCTCGTTTTAAGTAAAAAAAAAAAAAAAAAAAAAAAAAGACGAGACTGGTAGCAAAAAATATATTGATTGTATAATCATTACAAAAGTTTGATGTGAAGAACGTCTTCCGCTTAATCCAACAAAATTACATATTTTCTCTTTTTCTAATTAGCATTCTAATTACAAACGAATAATTAATTAAACATTATTCATTGATCAGCATTTGAGTTGAGGCGGTGTTGGTGCGATGAGAGGCAGATCAAGAGCAACAGCTGAGCCTCCTGGCACTGACTCCGCTTCAACCCCGTTCCGCCACTCCCGCACAGGCTTCGAACCGCTTCCCACTCGTCCGGGCACGCCACCGACACCAAGCACTCCGCCAATCCCCGGTTCAGGTGTCGGCACGCCGCCTCCCGACCCCGAGCCGGGCTGATCCGCTTGTGGCAATCCGTTAGCGCGCTCTGCAGCCGATTGCACTCGCCCAAATTTGCCATCGTTGTCGGCAGCTGCGGTTCTGACATCGTTCGTTAAATTCGTTTTTCGGTCGTCTTCTCCCCTTTCTGCCTCCTGCGTTTTGAGCTGAGCTTACGGAAGTTGTGCCACGTCAGCGATTCGAATGTTGAATTTGGCCCAGTGGGCTGTTTGTTTTAATCTCTTCCAAGTTGTGTTTGGGCCAAACTGGAAACAAAACCCAAATTACAAATAGAATTATTAGCAACCTTTACACTAAACTTTGTATTTCGATTTTTTTATTTTTTCTTAAACGATACGTGTTATTTTCTTATATTTTTCATTATTAATTCTTAACCAAAAACATTAAACGTTTTTTTTTTATAATAAAAAATGACACTTGTCATTTTTTAAATTAATGATATTATTTACACTAAAAGAGTGGAGTAGTAGATTAGTTATAATTTGAACTTTTTTTACGATAATCAAATCTAAAACCTCTCATTTACAAGTAAAGTAGAATATCGTTATATTACAATACTAAGCGGCGGCACGCATCACTTAATAGGGTAAGAAGGACCAAAAACAAAATTTAATGCGAATGTTTCAAGAAATAATATGCAAAAATGGAGATAATTTAGATTTAGCATGTAAAATGGAGGATGGTAGAGAAAATTCAACCTTGTGGGACTTAGAGCTTCACCAAAAGGGTGAATATTGGGTGGGCCACCGCATTAAGAAAACTTTTTCATGGGGTGTGACAAAATTCAAAAAAGTCCACGATTTTGTGCGGTTGACCTCATCATTGACCAAAATTTTTTCTCCATTATATACTATAATAACATTAAGGAGACTCTCTCACGTCACCGTTTAACATTAAGCTATGTGCCAATATTATAACATAATGAACAAAAAAACATAAAGAGTTTCACTTTTGAGAAAGTTTTCTTAGCATTTCTCTATAAACTATTATTATTCACATTTACAATACAACTTTAGTGAAATTTACAGTATCGTTCTTCATATTTTGTACTTTTCACCTATTTTTGTACCAATAAAATAAAAGTTTGTTTAACTTTTTACTTCGGGATATCGGATATGAGGAAGGTATTCTCACAATATGCCCCATGTAAGGGCCCCCAAGACTAATGAGAATGAAAGGGGTTACAAATTGTGAGAGGACCTTTTTTCTTGCGGGTTTCGTAGGGAATAATGCTTCTTCAATCCACTCATAAGTCTCACAGACCAAATTTGAACCTCCAACCTTTTCTTTAGATGGAAAATATATCACATTTGTAAGTGACAATGCAATATTCTAAACTGCTCTAATTTACGAGAATTTAAAAAGGTATTTATCAGCTTTGATTATCTCTCGACAAATGGTTGCGCTTTTGAACCAGAAGATTGGCATATTATGCAACAAAACAAAAGACAATAAATGGGAGAGAGAAGAAAAATTGTGTAAAAGAACAAGATCATTGTGGTGGAGTGCTCCTACAATTAACAAAATCAAAACTCCTTTTTTAAAATAGAACAAGATCATTGTGGTGGGGTCCATATTTATGGACAGTGATCAAATAATTGCATTGCAGAAATTTTTTTCCTGAGGATGATGACACCATATTGGAGTCTTTTGATCTCTCTCTCTCTCTCGCTCTCTCTCTCTCAAGCTTGGGAAGGATTGAGGTATCTGAGTAAATTGCAAATTTAAATCATTGTCAAATGTAGAATACAAATATATACAAGACACAAAAGATTACATATCCAAAGTTGCAATCTTCCATATTGGAGTCTTTTGATCCCTCTCTCTCTCTCTCTCTCTCTCTCTCTCAAGCTTGGGAAGGATTGAGGTATCTGGGTAAATTGCAAATTTTAAATCATTGTCAAATGTAGAATACAAATATATACATGACAAAAAAGATTACATATCCAAAGTTGCAATCTTCCAACTTCAAAGGGTCCCAAGCAATAGACTTTGCAGGCTAAAAGTGATTGCTGGCCTTGTTTGCTTGCTTTCTGTTATCTATATCTCATATAACACACACACACACACACACACACACACATATATACCTATATATATATGTATGACTTTCAATTATGTGTGATGTAGTATTATTTAGCATGAGCAATCTCAATCTGTGTTTGATAATTTAGTCAGAATAGAGTGATTAAGATTATCATTATTTCATGATTCATAATTGGATGATGAGTGCAGAAGATAATGTGGTGTGGTGTAGGAGAAAAGTTGGAAGATAATGCAGTAAAGGCATTTCTGAGTGGATGCAGGGAGAGAGAGAGAATTAGGGTTCTAGTCTTCTAGAAAGACAGTGTGAAACAACTTAGCTCTTTTAAGGTCAAGAAATAGTTTCTCTTCAAAATACATCATGACCTATTAACAGAATTCTATGTTTATGACTGGAACCGTTCATATTATAAATTACCCTTAAAAAATTATCCATGCAAAAAATAAATTAAAACTAAGAACGTTTAATCAATTAGTTGTAGCAAATAGAAAGACAGTTCATCATGCTTTTACCGAATCCTTCCATCTACTTTTATACAGTTTGATGACTAAACGATCTTTGTTTTAATTGATTTTTGCAAAGATGATCGTTACATAATACAAAATATTTGGAGTGGAGGGGGAGGGGGGGGGTTTATAGAAATTTCACTATTGAGATAAAACCAAAGAATAGAAGTGATAATTAAATTAGAGGGACATAAGGGTTTGCCTCCAACTCTCTCTCCCACATGCCCCCACATGTAATCATTCCCTATTCTTTGACTAATTATCTATCAACCCTTAATTAGCCATAGCTTAAAAAAATTAAACACATTGAAACCCTAATGAATTAAGCAAACAAAAGGAGCTTAATGTGAATTACAATTGCTAAAGAGAATGCAAAGAACATGGAAAAATGAAAAATTGATCACTCTTCCCCCAAACCCTAGATGAGAATTGAATTGAATTGAATTATTAGGGTGAAGAATGTGCTACTTTTGGGGAGCAAATATGGATGGGGCCTTATTCCCCACTACCAAATTAAATATCAATGGGATCCAAGAAAATGAATTTCCCTTTCTCTGCCCATCTCTCCTCCATTAAAACACCCCACCAAGAAAATGTGATGAGGTGCGAAAAGGAGAAAGGAAAAAGAAAGAAAATAAAGATAAAAGGGTGCCATAAACAAATACTCAACAAATTGGTTCTTTGTATTATTTATAAAACAAATACCAGATACTAGATATCTCCTCTCTCTCTCTCTCTCTCTCTCTCTCCTCTCTACAAAGTCCAAACCAAAGTATGGAAAGTATAAACCTTCTCATTCTCCTAAGCTTTAAAGCTCCTCTTTCTAAATATAGCTGCTCTTTTTTCTCACTCTATCACTTTTTCTCTCTCTGCAGAAATACAATTTGATCCTTTTTGCTGGATGGTAATTAGATTGTTTGATGGAGTTATTGTGGCACACAATCTTGATGTTTTAGATGATGGGTGTGGGGGGAAATTTTCACTAGGGCATGAAAGTCTTCAAAGGGCTTTGCTTTGAGGCCCTCCACAGCTCCACCATTGTTGTTCAGTGAGCTCTCTCTCTTTCTAAGTATGGATTTTAAATTTGCTTTTGTTTTTGGTTTTGATAAATTCTATCTGGGTTCAGTCTCTTCTTCTCTCATTATGAACAATATGAACAATCTAGGTCCCATTTTCTCAGTTTATTTCAACCTTTTTCATGAAATGTTATGTGGGTTTTGCTCTCTCTCTCTCTCTCTCTCTCTATATATATATATAGGATATATATATATATATATGTATGTATGTATATGTATTTTTCTTCTGCTTGTAGCAAGCCATCCCGCCGTTTATCCCTCTTTTGCTTTAATTTTGCTTGTTATTTCTGCATAAGAAAGGGGTGTTTTTCTTGTCATGTATATGCATTTATTAATTTTCTTAAAGTTCCAATCTTTATCATGGGATTAATTTCCTCAGATGCATTTTGAAGAGTTTGTGAGCCCTTTTGAAACAGAGAGAGTTGCTGATATGCGTTTAATGTCTGTAATTTTTTAGTTTTCTGGACGAATTTTTGTATGTAGTGTTATGCTTGAGATGATTAAACGTATGTAAAATTGTCAGTTTAGATAAATGACAGCTTAAATGTGTACTCTGTATCAAAAGAGCTTCTGCCATTGTCCCCTTGTTTCAACATTTACTTCTTGGATTTCTTTTCAGATTAGATTGATTTCATCAGTCTTTATGAACTCGCATGGTTAGTTGGCATGCTAATAATTTTCTTTGTTTTATCGAGCTATCTCATAGTAGTCTCTTATCTTTTCTTTATTTCTTTCTCCCCTTCTTGTGTGCTTTTTTTTCCGGGGGTCTCTGTTGACGAAGGGATCAAAATTCTTTTGTGATTGAGTGCTTCTTTTCTTTTGAATCTAAGCATCATTAAAGGCAGGTTATCTTTATAGACTTTGTGCTTGTGAACCATGAATATGGATCTCCTGAGAGATGTCTTTATGTGATGTAGGAGAGCGGGAACATGGACAGGACCAGATTAGATTTAAGATTTCATCATTACTCTGGATCAACACAGTCTGGGGAGTCTGCTTTAGACTTGGAAAGGAATTACTGCGGTCATCATCCTAATCTACCTTCAGTTAGTCCATCGGCCCTCCAGCCTTTTGCATCTAGTGGTCAGCACTCTGAGAGCAATGCTGCCTACTTCTCATGGCCTACATTGGGTCAATTAAGTGATGCAGCAGAAGATAGAGCAAACTATTTTGGAAATCTTCAGAAGGAAGATCTTCCAGAAACTTTGGGCAGGTTGCCATCAGGGCAGCAGGCTACAACCTTACTTGAGCTGATGACCATCAGGGCATTCCATAGCAAGATATTGCGGCTTTTTAGTCTTGGCACAGCAATTGGGTTTCGGATTCGAAGGGGTGTCTTAACAGACATTCCGGCCATTCTTGTCTTTGTTGCCCGTAAAGCTCACAGGGAATGGCTCAATCATGTGCAGTGTCTACCCGCTGCCCTTGAGGTGGAATTTTGGTGTCCTTTTTCTATGTTTTGGTTTTCAGATTAGATTATGTTGTCAATGACATTTTACTTTGAGGTTAGCTGCATCATATTTGTTTAGTCACAGTTAAGTTAATTTCCTTATTTCACATCAATCATGATACTGGTCTGAATGATATGCTTGTGTATTTTTCTATTGATTGAAACGATGCGGGTCAGAAAGATAAGCTTGTCAGGGTATTGATTTTTTTTAAGTGCTAATTCGTTGTTTTGATCCTTGACTAGGTTCTTGTTTTGTTTGGTTTCTACATTTAAAAAATGGTGCAGGGGCCAGGAGGTGTATGGTGTGATGTGGATGTTGTCGAATTTTCCTATTATGGTTCCCCAGTTTCAACTCCTAAAGAGCAGCTGTACACAGAGCTCGCAGATGGCTTGAGGGGAAGCGATCCATGGATTGGTTCTGGTTCCCAGGTATTCATACAAATATATATGTTAATATTTAGTACTTTTCTTAATTTTAATGTGATATAAAGATTTTTTTTTTTTTTTTTTTGAATAATGCGTAAAACTTCCTTTTGGAGGGCAACAATAGGTGTGCTCATAGACTGAGTATCCAAGGTGGAATTGACCTGAAGAGAGGGTTACACAAGTTAGCTAGTTGATAAGGTAATAATCTTATGAGTGGCTGGTCTAAGAAGATTATTACTTCTATCAAAACTGAAAAAATACCTGAGTGCTATTTAGGCCTTTACAGCTCCATGAAAATACTATTCAAGGATGACATAATGAATCGGTGAGGTAGTTTGCAATATATAATAGAGTTACCGTTGCTTCACTTGGCTTGCTTGAGTTCAAGTAAATGGTTTCCAGGGATGATGCATGTCATGTAATTGGTTTGGTTCATATCCTTAAACACTTATCGTATGAGTTTCTTTACGGCTGGATGGTAGTAACAATACAAGCTAAAATCATGCATTGGTATATGCTGGATGTCATCTAAAACATAATCAGTACATAAGATTTGGTTGGGTTTTGTTTGGCCAGTAATTTGCTCATTACTCTCAAAATTACAGGATTTGTGGTTCGCTTTATTTCTAATTCAAGGAACTGAAAGTATTGTGAATGGTGGTAAACTGAAGAAACTTATCAGAGTATTAAAGCGGGTGATCTTGAGTTCATATCCCTGCCACTGCAACCTCTCTATGTTGAGTTTTATGTGTTGGTTCCACTAGTGCTAGGGGGAAGCCCAACATGAGGGAGAGTATTAGAATATTGGCCTGCACCCCAAGATTTCCAACCGTTTAAGCTTTCAGGAATAGTCATGAACTTACAAAACTTCCCATTCCCTAGTTGTCAAATTTATTTATTGATCAGAGATCTGTATATACATTGAGCTCATTGTGTCTCAACTATTTAAGTTTACCTAATTGCTTTTTTCTTCTTTAGGTTGCTAGCCAGGAGACGTATGGAACTCTGGGTGCTATTGTTAAAAGCCGAACGGGAAATCGACAGGTTGGTTTTCTCACAAATCGGCATGTGGCAGTTGATTTGGACTATCCAAACCAGAAAATGTTTCATCCATTGCCACCAAGCCTTGGACCTGGGGTGTATCTTGGCGCTGTGGAGAGGGCAACATCTTTTATCACAGATGATCTTTGGTACGGTATATTTGCTGGAACAAACCCAGGTAACAACAACCAAGCCTTATCCCATAAGCGAAGTTTATGTGCATCTTCCGTTGCAAATAGTCAGCAGCTGTTATTTATGAGCTTGAAGGTGTGTCTAGAACATAGGGGAAAATTAGATAAGGACACTAGGGGCTATCGTCGCTTAGTTGAGGAAACCAGTTTGTGTATCCACAAATGGGGATTGATTGATTTGTAAGTTTATGTACCTTGCGCCTTGTCCTAGCCCAATATGTTTACATCATAATACTTTAAATTCTGTCTACATGGTCTAAGAAACAAAAGCGTTCAACCAATCAGTATTTGGAAGGCACAACTTGGTTTGAAGGATTTAAGGCACAAACATACAGTTGAATTTCTTGTTATAAGGTTGAGTTTGATCTGCCACTAATTTATTTGAGTAGCACTCTGGAGCAAGATAATTTGTAGTTTCTCAATTTTCTGCAACTTATCACTTTTGCTATTGGGTTCTCATCGTGTTCTGACTCCAGCCTGTGCCTATTACGATTTGGTGCCCCTGCAGAAACATTTGTGCGAGCTGATGGTGCCTTCATTCCTTTTGCCGAAGATTTCAACTTGAACAATGTAATTACAACTGTAAGAGGCATAGGTGAGATTGGTGATGTCTACACCATAGACTTGCAGTCTCCAATCAACAGTCTTATCGGAAGGCAAGTGATGAAAGTTGGGATAAGTTCAGGCTTGACGACTGGGACCATCATGGCGTATGCCCTAGAATACAATGATGAAAAAGGGATATGTTTCTTTACTGATTTTCTTGTTGTCGGAGAGAATCAGCAGAGTTTTGATCTTGAAGGCGATAGTGGAAGCCTCATTCTATTGACTGGTCAGAATGGGGAGAAGCCACGACCGGTTGGGATCATTTGGGGTGGGACAGCTAACCGTGGTCGCTTGAAACTAAAAATTGGCCAACCACCTGAAAATTGGACAAGTGGAGTCGATCTTGGACGGCTTCTTCAGCTCCTTGAACTTGACCTGATAACAACCAAGGAAGGGTTTCAAGGTTTGTGCGTCTAAACCAGCCAATTGTTGTTTTTCCATTTCCCCTTTTTTGGGTTCTGCTGTTCTTAGTCTAACACCGTCTGCAAACTCTTAAAATACGAATGGAGTTCTATGTTTTTGCTGACTCTTGGCTTTGTTGAGCATATTTTCCTGACTCCTGTTCTGCTTTGTTGTGAACATAGCTGCTATCCAAGAGCAACGAAATGCTTCAGCTGCGGGGATTGGTTCCACAGTTGGGGAGTCATCCCCAGCTGTTCGGCCCTCATGTAAAGATAAGCTAGAAGATGACTATGGACCTTTGGGTTTCAATCTTCAGAAAATTCCAATTGAAGGTGAGTCCTGTCAGGGACTGATTCGACCATTCATGCGTGGTGACTTTCACATAGAAAATTGTGTTGAAACTGCTCCAAATATAGAACACCAATTCATTCCCAGTGCCACCAGCAGATCTCCAGGAAATCAAAACAAGCAAGAGGGAAATCAGGTACCAAAAAACCTTTTGCCATTGCAGAGTAGCTTGGATGAAGAGGTATCTGTTTCGTTGCAGTTAGGTGAGCCTGAACCGAAGAGAAGAAAAAACTGCAACTCTCTCTTTAGCAGTAAAGGACCCGTATGAAGTAGGAATGAGTAAACTGTATTTCTTCTTGGAGTAACTGTCATGCGAGGGGTTGCTTCAAAGCGAGGACTTTAAATTCTCAGTTCACTTTATTCCAGATTGCAACTGCAGTGAACTTCATTCATCAGTTGCCTATATTCCTCCTGGGAATATTTTGGTAAGGGCAAAAAGTATAGGTCATATATGTGGAGCATACAATGTTTTAGAGAGATGTTTAGGCATTACCTGTGCTCGATTTTACTTTTGATTTGTACCACTTTAGTGAATATCCTTGTTCCTTATAGCATTAGCACCCCGAAGTGGGAATATAAGCAGCTCTTGTAATCCGAACGACATAATGTAAAATGTTGCGTTCGGGTAGCGAGATTAGTTTGTTCAGAGCCGAATTGATCGAAGGTCTCTTTTTGATGGTTGAAAGAGGAGGGAGCATGGTGGACTACACCATTTGTATCTTCATAAGTGATAAGTCTAGTAGTAGCCTATAAGGGAACTCACATTGTGGCTATATTTGTAAATGCGGCTTCAATGGAGACATTGTCTTCTTCATTATCTTATTTGTTTGGCATGTCCTTTTCGTTCAAGTTCTTTAGATGCCATGGAAATTTAGAATCCTTTTGGTGTTGAATCCTTTTGATGTTGAATCTTGCACTGGCATATATATGCACTTACATCATCGTTTTCAAATTGTATTTATTTTTCCTTTTAAAAATAACCAGTTAACGTCATTTAGTACTACGGTTTAGTGGTATTCCTCTTCACTTGTAAGTGAGAGGTCTTAGGTTCAATTTTCGTCAAAAAATTTGAACCAAATTATTACTAGCTCATTGTAAGACTAAGTCCATCTCTTCCTCTTAATGTAGATATTATCGTTTGTCCAAAAACCAGTTAACAAATTGAGGTGAAATGGAAATAAGATGATCCTTGTCACTGTAAGAAATCATTTTATCATGCCTAGTATGTGCTGAAACGACATTCTTTTGGACCAAATAAGGTTGAAGGGAATGCTCATGCGGTGGAAATTGTTCGTGATGGACTAGATTTGTGCTTGGAAGTTCAGTTTCTTGATATATGGAGTGAATGTTTCAGCACTACTACTCTTCCACAAGGAGTGTTCTTGGACTAGAGAAAAGTTTTGGGTTTTTAGTTGGAATCGCTATTTAGCTAATTGGGGAATGCTATTAACACCCATTTTTTTACGTCGCACACACATTTTTTAATTTTTGTCCATTGATATTCTTCAATTCATTCGATCTGGTGGCGGAAAATTGAGAGGGGTATGTAAGAGGTAACAATGAGCCACCCTAGCTGATAATGTAGAAGCTGCCCTCATGTTTTTCTTTTAGAAGACTTCATGACACACAGATGGAGTAAAAAGATGGTCATTCCCTTGGAGTTTTTAAAGGATGACCCATCCTGGAAGAATGAAACTCGTCATGCGAGAGTTGATGGTCATGAACTACAGTTGCATCAGGGTGCGAAAAATCTTCTTGTGTATGATCTGAAAGAACATACGATTACGAAGGTCGCACATAATTATAGAGAGCCCTGGAAGAAATTCTTTGTTAGCTACAGTTTCACTTGCATGCATGGGTTCTGTTTGACACGGTTACCTTTTGTGATCTATTAGGCATTTGATTAATCTGTTAAACTTAGTCCTGTGGAAATACGAAAAATCTCAGTGAGTGTTAGTGTAATTAATATTCTATTATCTTTTACGAACGCTTTAATTTTGTCTCTGAGAACGTCGATCGGATGGTTTGAAGTGATAAGAAAATTATAATTTCACACCGGGAAATTTGTTCTACTAGAAAATAAAAAATAAAAAAAAGTAATCCAAAAGATTTCTGGAAATTAGCCTTCTGAGATGTATGCTAGGGTAGCTAAAAGATCATCAATATTTCTTATTAAGCACTGCAAATCCAAATGCTCACCAAAGAACTTGCGTAACCCAGAACCTAAACCCTAGAAATGAAAATATGAGAATACTAGAACCGAAAGAAGTTGAAGAACTTTATCGGGGTTTTCACTCCTAACCCTTTTTCATTGAAGAAAGCAAGAAGAAGAATAAAAAAAAGTTGACATGGATGGGGTGGCAAGGTTTTATTCCATTTCCAGGAACACAGTGTACAGGGGCGAAGCTACATAGGTGAAAGGAGGGGCGGTCGCCCCTCTTCTCGCCGGAAATGATGCCCAGCAGCAATTTGCTGCCCCCTTTAGATCGTCGAAAAACCTGCAAACCATTCCTTTTCCTTCCTGCTGCTGCGCTGCGGGCGTCTGTTGTTTTGGACCTGGGTTTATGAAAAAGAAACCTTAAGCAGAACGACATCGTTTCGGCGTACTAAACAAATACTAAGAAGCTAAAAACGGCGCCGTGTGATCATTGAAAGTTAAAAAGATAAGGGGACCACCTTCCATTCGTCCGTGTCCCTTTCCATTCCAGCTTCAAGCCTTCAAGCCTTAGCCAGCGGCTTCCACCTTCCATTCCAAGGAGCCTCGAAGCCTTGAAGCCAACATCTTCCAAGCCAACTTCCATAGCCACTTTTAATGTAAATATCTAATGTTTTTTTTTTTTTAAATTTAATTATCCCTAATTGATAGTTTAATATAAAGTTTTGTTTAATTGATATAGAATAATTGATATGAATTGTATCGTTATTGATGAATGAATTGTTGATTATTGATGAATTTAACTGTTGATTATTGATTAATTGAATTTTTGATTCTTGATTAAATTAATTGTTAATTATTAATAAATTTATATAATTATTAATATTAATTAATTGAATTATTGGTCTAATTAGTTATTACTCGTGATAGACTCTACTCTAGGATTAAGTGACTTTTTTTTCTTTCCATTATACATTTAGGTAATGGAATGATACTATAAGTTATGGGGAAGGACAATCGATGTTTTATCACCCGTTAGTTTGATAATTTTGAGTGATTGAAGTATAGTATAGCAAAAGATGTAGCATTTTGTCGTTATTGCTACTTTTCAAATGTGATTTTGATAAAGTGAGAAATGATGGAAGTGATGTCTTCACTGAGAAACGGTTTACTAATTGGAGGTAAGGATTCGAAAATTTTCGCCCCTCCACCCAACAATTCCTAGCTTCGCCACTGACAGTGTAGCAAGTTTTTACCGTTTTTAGAAGTCAACAGCAGTCCATTTCTTGATGCATGGTCCAAGGAAAAGAACTCCAGAAAAGGTGAAAGAGAAAAAGAAATGGCAGTGCAAATTTGGCAAAATAACATGTTACATACACAGAAGGATTAACGAGTCCTTGGAGCCTCTCCATTATTACCGTGCAGTTTAGGGGAAGCTAGCTTAATTGTTTAAAATTGTTCGATCTCTTTCACTAATAAATGAGTCCCCATATGCAAGTGCTTTGAAGAACTCATTGTGTTCGACCAAAAAAAAGGAACTTATTTTGTATGTGTGTGAGAGAGAGAGAGAGGGGTCACAAGTGTTGGTTAAGGTACATTTTGCACTGCGAGGAACTAGGTACGATGCCAAGGACTCGCCGGCTCATTCTGTATGTTTCGGTGGAGAGTCTTGATGGAGTCACTAAGCTTGAGCCGGAAGGTGGCTGGGAGATCCCTTCCCCCGTTACCACATCCGAGTTGATTGCAAGAAATGTAACGGAGAGATTTTGGAAATTGGTCATCTTCCATTGTATTTGTGTGCAGGTGTGATGGAAGATGCTCAATACCATAGAGCCTTAACTGTAAGTTCTAGCTAGAAAGTTTAGTCCTTAAGTTTTATTTGTCTCTCACATATAACTTTTTCTGATATTGCTTAGCAAAATGCATGTGTGACAATCAGTCACATGACACAACGTATGAACTAACACACACACACACATATATATTAATGTGTGTATGTTTTTATGTATATGTGCAGTGCCCAAAGCGTATGGGGAACGGTGGTTTGAGGGTTCTGAGAAGGGGAGGGAAACCAATCACTGTTGAAGGAGAAGAAGTGGCAGTAGTAGAGATAGAGGTTGTTGGCCCTTTTCATGTGCACAAGAAGATCAAACTGTTCTACTTTTGGTGGATATGCAGAAAGGTAGAATACATAAAAAACTCCACAAGTTCTTTCTTTGTTAGTTTCTTTTCTTAGTTAATGCGCCAATTTAGGGTATTACAGAAATAATCTTCATTTCGTATACGTGTCTGCAATTTGTTCGAATCCCCCAACAACTTGTTCTAATGTAAATTAGAGTAGTGTAAGTACCAGTTTGTCACAGGATGATGGCAGTGGAGAACTTGTGGGGCCTTTTTCTGTGGAAAAAGATGGAGACTCTGCCTTTAGGGTTTCAGGCGACGAATCTGATGATGAAGGTGAACTTTTGGAAACCAAAGGGATCAAAGGATGGTTCCAGGTCACACCATGGGAAGAAGAGGTGGAGGGACTCGGGATCAAGGAGGCTTCCAGGTCTTCCCAGGCTTCCGATTCTGATTCGAGTTCAGAGGATTCAGATGATTAATTCAGGTGCATTGGTGCATGCTTTAGGGAGGCTAATATATATACATATATATCTATCCATCTATCTTCCAACTATTAATTATATTTTCTGTGTAAGACTGATATCTTAGTTTAGTTTTGCTGGATAGGATGTGGAGGAGTTTGTTTGAACTTTCTGGTATTTCTTAACTAGCTAGTTTTCATGTACTTCAATAACTCATTATTTGGTGTTAAGTTGAAAACTTTTGAGTTTCTATATATGTATGCAGTTGCTCTGGTAAAGCAGATAAGCATAGGTTTGCACTTGACTGGTAGAGGGTAAAATGTTCATCTTTCTTTATTATACAATTAATTTAGCAAGCTTTTTAGTACATGTCATTTCAATTCATAGCATGTGGTGGTTTAGAACAAAGACCTTGATTTGTCCATTCATAACTGAAGTAGATAGATATGTTGATTAATGTATACCTAAATGATGTGGACTTTTAACTCATAATTTGAAAATCCCATCTCCAAAAGTAATTTGGGACAAAGAAATTAAGTTATAAATTATAAATTAACAATAAATGCATATGTGTGAGCTGGCTTGGTCATTATGCTTGTGCTTTGACACACAGTTCGAATCTCCTTCTTTATAAACTAGACCAGTTTAGAATATCGCTTTCCAGAAAGGAAAAAAAACACATTAAGCCCCAAAGCTTTAGCTGTTGATGTTTAAGTTGGACCTTGTAATGTTGTTTAATGGTTAAATTAATAGTATAAGTGAACTCTGTAAATGCCTTTCTGATTGGTGGTTGAAACATTAGCCATCCATGTTTATGTCATGAAAACTAAATATACTACTGATGTGGAAATAACAACGAAATTACAATCATTGCATATTAATTAATTTTAGCAGAACCATATATCTCTAAGAACTTGTTTCCTGAGACTCTTGAGTCACCATTTATAATATAAATCATATAAGCTGTTGTGTTTGTGTAGCTTGGACGCCGGACATCCGATAAATTTGGAATTATACGAACATTGTAGTTTCACACTGGTATGCAATCATAGAAAAAATGACTTTCACGCACTCCTTTTTTCTTTTGGATGACCCTCGTATTTACTCATGTCATTTGATTGTTTTTCAATTTGTTTAATTCAAAGGTTAGAAATAAATAAAATTGTGCATAAGAAGAAAAATGATGTGCGGAAATTACTTCTTTTTCTACCTTCATATTTTATGGGTTACAAAATAACTCTGCAACTATAAAATATATAATATGCCACAATTAAAGAACTTGTTTTGATGAGAACCTGAATCACCATATCACTTCATATCATCAAATAAGCCACTGTGTTTTGTAGCATTTGATTTTTATATGCCAAGGGATGTAACCCTGCACCAAAATAAAGAGAGAAAAAGAGAAACCAATAATCCTAGTACCACTAGTGTTTTGCCACTTTGCAAGGCTAATATACAAATGGAAAAAAGGGAAAGAGATCCTCTCCGGATCTCTTCCATCAAGGTCACCGGATCAAGTGATCTGGGCCTTTAAAATTTCATCCAACGGCAAAAAATTATTATAGCTCTTAAGAGATCAAAACAGATGGGCCGTTAGATGAAATTTCAAAGGTCCAGATCACTTGATCCAGTGACCTTTGTGAAAGAGATCCGGAAAGGATCTCTTTCCGAAAGAAAGGCCTTTGATAGAGACTTCTATTGAAGTAATTAAGCTTTTACTATAAGATTAATGAACAAAAGTTTTTCACAATCTTGTGAAGATAGTCCAGTGAAAGATAGATTTGGATGAAGAAAGTTGAGGTTCCACAATAAAATCAATTGGCAATATGGAGTGAAACTGATTATTTTTAAGCACATGTAAGGTTCCTCATATTCCGACGTGAGATTGATACTCTCAACATGGCCCCTCATGTGTGGGGATTTTCAAGTCTAGCGCGTGGACAACACAAATCGGGTGATGTGGAGCATGTGTGGCCGTTAGGCTTCATGCACGGAGCAACCTGCTCTAGTGCTATGAAGAAAGTTGAGATTCTATCAATCAATTGATAATATGGAGGATAACTCAATTACTTATAAGCACATATAAGATCTCTCATTTCTCGATGTGGAATTAATTCTCTCAACTTAGTGCCGGGAATTAACCAGGGACATAATATGATTTCCACTTAATCGTTTTGGGCGAAGATGCACGTTCAGTGGTCTCAAATAAATAAACAGCAGGTATACCTTTAGAGATGGGACTTAAATTATAATTGAATTATGAAGATAAGATGCACAATAATCAACAACTACTGTTTTCAACACCTTAGGAGCTTCGGATGATAGCTAGAACTCATAGAAGTGGTGCACTACAAACTCATTGTGGGGAAATGAAATTTCAGTACTGATCAATTGTCTCAGGCTAAAAAAACAAGTACTGACTTTTGTCACTAACTCAAACACAAAATGAACAAATTAAAAAACATATAATCATTAGTCTGCTACTATTCTTCCGTTGACAGATAAACACAATATATATGTGTGTGTGTGTATTCTACATGCATAAACTTACTCAAAACACAAAATGAAAAAAAAAAAAAAAAAATACAAAAAATTTGTAACTCAGTTGGTTAAGAACATTCACCTTACATCTGAGATCTTGAGTTCATTCCCTCGCTTATATGAAAGAAAAATGAGCAATTGGATTTTTGTAATTGTATATCTGGCTTATGGGATTAGGTACTTCTATATAATCTCTACATTACAATCACAAAATCTAACTAATGAATGGTAAAATTTGAATATTGTAGTTCCAATATCAGATTAATTAGTGATCCATTTGAAAATAAGATGAACTATACTGGTGCTCTAATTAAATGACCAAAAGCATGCATCTTTTATATATTAGTTTTCTTGAAGAACACCAGTTGGTGATCTGATCTGATGAAAGTACATTCAGATTACCCCCCACCAAAAAAACAAATTCAGTATACACTTAAAATTCCTTGCTTAACTTTTATGTCTTAAAATATAAAATTTGTTTTGCATATGCTAATTCTACGAGTTATTATATTGGCAGCCTCCAAGACAACATGCAGCATGCATAACACACAGAAAGAGGGAGGGAGGGAGAAATAAATACCTCAAACAAAGCTGTCCTTGGGATGACAGTAATCACTTCTCCACAAGAGACCTTTTGTATTCTTAGTTCAGAAACATTTTCTATTGTTGATGAGTGAGTGATTGAAGCTGCAAGATGATCTGGTTGAACAACCTATATATACATATATATATATATTATATCTAGTTAATTGAAAATATGAATGCAAGATTTTGTTTTCCAAAAACAGGCTTCTGATCAATCTGTATAATTTTTAATTGAAACAGAAAAGGAAAAAAATTGTAATCAGCAGGATATATGCCAATTACTCTCTTGGTTAATTGACTAAAAAATAAAAACCCTTTTCTCCAAAAACATGAAATAATCAAGATCTATATATAATTAAATGAGATCTAAAATACATATATATGGGGAATACTATGTATATATGATAGCTATGGTTATGTATATCAGATCATGCTGGCAGCTTCAAGCTCTCAAACCAACAAACCAGACAAGGGAAGAAAGATGAACCAAGAAGCTGCATAAAGGTTTGGCCTTCGTTGGAAAATAAGCACTTTTTAAGGAAACAGCTGAAGCAGAATTTCACTCTCAGCTTAGCCTAGATATAGAGAGATTTGCTGAAAGAGGCACACACGAGGAATGCATGTTCTAGGTAAGAGAAAGAGGGAGAAGCCTCGTGACAATCCTCCTAGCTTTCTCTCTCTCTAGATTTATTCTAGCTAGCTAGCTTCGCTCATCTCTATATACATGACAGCTTTATGCACCTCTAGCCATCACCCTTTCTCTACATCTTTCATCCTTTATAGCAACATACATGGCATGCCAAGTACGTTGATCATGTCCTCATTGTAACATTTGGTGCTAATAAAACCATAACATGTAGAAAGAATTTTACACATAACATTTTATTATTGACACAAGACATTATGATAACAATGTACATGTACTTTATGAGTCTCGCTTCCAATGTATATTTACTGTAGCATTACGATGTAGAGTATTTAATTCTTAGGTTTTTTGGAACTCCTTACAACTATTGACCTGACCCCTCTCTCTCTCTCTCTCTCTCTCTCTCTCTCTCTCTCGACACTTGTTTACATAACATGTCTATACAAATCCCTATAATGAATAGATTTAAAGACGAAAAAAGGGACGGATTTGGATCCTCTCCTGAGTCCAAAGTGAGGATCCTTCTGATCAAGGAGTATGAGTTGTTGGATGAAAATCCAACGGCTACAAACTGAAAAATCTCTTTAAAGTTATAATCATTATAGTCGTTAGATTTTCATTTAACGGCTCACACTCCTTGATCAAGAAGATCACAACTTGAGCTTAGAAGAGGATCCAAATCCAAAGGGGACCACCACGTTCTGTTCGCAAGAGTAATATTAAAACCCTATCTTCTTATACTTTTCTTGTTTTCCCAGATGATTTTTTAAAATTGATTCATTGTGTAGTCAAAACTTGTGACCTATGGGGCAATATTAATTTTTCTAGTTAAGGGATCAAATTTTTCCAATCAGTTGACTTGAATTACCAAATTCTAAAGGAAAGAAGTATTTCTGTAGTGACCTAATTATTCATGATGACTCTACAGTCTCTGGCTCGATTGAGAAATGTTTTTTAATGTCTGAAAATGCTTTTTAGAAAAAAAATATTTGTGAAATCAATCTTCAATAAAAATGCATGTTAATCTTGAAAAGAATTTTAAGTGTTTTTTGTAAGAAAGCACTTTAAGTGTTTTCTAACAAAACATTTCAAGTGTTTTTAAAATTCAAAACTATGTTCTCTAAAAACATTTTCAATCATTTAAAACTACTTCATAAACGAACCATATATCGTGTGTGTGTGTGTGTAATGCAGCTGCAGGGAGCCAGTTATAGATGTTATAATATCATATGGGTAACATTAGGAAGACTGAATATGTAAACTAAATAACATGAAAGTTAATAATTAAATTATTACTTAAATATTAATTAACGTATTTATTTCTTATTGGTGACATATTATTTAATTTATAAATTTAGTTCACAAATTTAATCGACTTAACATTACTCCTCTCAGTCTATTTGAGCAAAAAGAGAAGCTTGAAAAGTTGATCAGCGTGCTTTTCTATATTGGTCTGAAAAGTTAACGAGCAAGCATGCTTGATTTGTTACATTATAGGCGTGTCTTTTACTCAAAGCATGGTGTAGGGTTTCTCCATCCATAACTACTAGGATGGTGACAATTAATAGACCTTACTCTTCTCAATAGATTTATAATCACTACCAAATTTGTAGTATGTCCGAGAAACCCTTTCTAGGCCATTTGAACGTGGGATAACAAATATAAGGATTTAGATAAATATATTATAAGGCTAAATTGTTTGTTTAGACTATTACAATTCCTAAATCGCAAATTTGAGTGAGAAGAAAAGGCAGACAAGAAATGAAATTCAAAGAATGCTAGCAAATTAACATTTTCATTTGAATTTTCTCAGTCTCCATCATAATTTGTAATGTCACACAATGATCTGAACCGTCTATTTTTTTGATCGACTTAAAGATCAACTTTCCTAGAAATCAACCAAATATGAAATCGTTTAGTTATCTAATAAGTAATCCAATAAATATATAAAATAACCATGTTATTTAGTTAAAATTGAATTTTTTTACAACTTTGATCGAACATTTCAACGATTTTTTATATGATTGACTTTTGTAGAGTTAATCTTTAAGGGATGAATCACAAAAAAGATGACATTGATCATTGTGCAACGTTGCAAGATGAGAAGAAGAACAAAATAGATAGAACGAGAAGGTTTAACTAAGAATATCCTCTTATTTCAACTAACGCATTGCATGCATATAGTTATTTCAATTCATGTGACGTCTAAATGCTTAATTTTTTTTTTTTCTGAGTAGCAAATTTAGCATTGTTCTGAAATCCCGGTCCTTTCTTTCAACTCCTCCAATTGGCCATCACAATAATTAAGACTTAAATAACTAATGGGATTAATTACTCCATCAGTTTTAGCAGCTAGCTAGTAAGAGGAAATGTGTGACCATGCATGTGACTATAGCGGCCGCTTGGTCCCTACAACAATACAACTTGAATATCTTGTGTTCTATATATAAAGTTAGATGATGGGAAGGAATTGGTCTGGTTGGTGGAATCAGTTGATCGATAGAGTGCCCTCCTTTTGTCTTTAGCTTTGGGTGTTTCCTCTGTCCTTGGTCGACAACTACAATGACATGCAGACAGACAAGTCCTAATGGGGAGATAGGACCACATCTTTTTAATTAGGGTTTATAAATTTAGGCTCCAAGTTGGTATTTATGCTTCATTTCATTAAGGTTCAGACCCCAAAAAAATCATTAAGGTAGGTCTAGCGGTGGTTGTAAAATATAAAAGGAAAATTAATGAAAATGATTTAAAATTTTTGAGTTTTAACGATAATGACAAAATAAAAGGTAAAGTGAATAGTATCTGGATTGACTTTTTAGTATAAAAATGTGGTTTTTGGTTAAAGTGAACAGTAACGAGAGTTTTTCGTTAAAGTTTCCAAAGCAATATATTCCAATATTAGGGTTTTATTTGCAAATTATGTCGCCATTTTCATGCAGAGAATGATTCTCTCCCCATCAAATTTTCCTTCTTTTCAATTTCTTCATATTTGAACGGTCACAATTAAACCACGTTAATATCTTATATTGACTTCTTTATAAAATGAAAAAAGTGAGAGAAAATCCTACTCATTTCATGACGGAGTAGTTGTTGCATGCAGATGCAGATGGGTTTTGTTTGTTCCCTCTTCTATATTATTATAAGTTTCTCTCTCATATTTGTTAATTAAGAGTGGTGGAGAATCATTTTGTAGATTACATTATCTCTAGCTAATCAAACTTTTGTGATAACTGATCTTATATGATACTTGAAGGTGAGAATGCTTCACAAATTGGTATATAAGAAGACCCATTTCTTTGGTTGTCATATACTTAAGATATTGCATGTTTTCCCATTAAATCTTGCCTTCCATCCTCAAGCCTTTTATCTAATGTGTCCTCTTTTAAGTTTTCCATAGAAAACTAGATAAACCTTTGAAGTATGTCAAAGACTTCATTTAATGCAACTACATTACTAAATTTAAGTATAATTCATAGTCATGCACAGAGTAATTAAAATTTTAAATTAACCCATAACTCTAAACCTTGACTGCCCTGTACTGTTATAGAATTTATCGCATCTCCATGAAGAACCTCTAGAACAATTAACCGATTTATGGACCGGAACTTGGTCTCCAACAATCTAACTACACATAAAAACGAACAAAATTCCTTAACTACCTCACAGTATAGTCCTTCAAATCACTTATAGATTTTAAAGTTCGGAGAAAACAAAAGATCATGAAATTGAAGGTGAAATGGCATAAACGAGGAGTTATACTTCATCTTATAATTAAATTTCATTTTTTCCTAGTTGAAATTTAGAATGTAGACCATAAACTTTCCGTGCCAAGGACATTAAGTGGCACCATATGTTGAACAAATATTGGGGATGACACGCCTCACATATGACAGGTTGTGCAACCAATATTATACTTCTTTCGTTTATCTTCCCATTGACATTTCTGTCCCACTTAATATTCATTGAAAAATGGATCTATAGGTTGTCTTATCCGCTGAGCATCATTCATGGAAAGCTTTCTCCCTTAATTTCTTGTATTAAAAAGTAACAACAACTAAAAGAGGGTTAGCGTGACTTGTTAACTGCATTACAGTGACCTCTATGACTTGATCAGTCATTGCTATTTTATATAAGAAGACTCTCTCAAAAGTGAGACTCTCCAAACTTTCTGTCGTGTCATGTTTTGGACACAATGTTTTATAATGTTGGTATGAGAACTAACGTTAAACTGTAAAATGAAAGATATTTCATGAAGAGTTCCACTTTAAAAAAATCTCCTTACCATTTCTCATTACTTATATAACCAAGATTGATTAGTGAGAGGGAGAGCTTAACTACCCCATATATGTAGGAATTAGAACTTAATTAAAATCTCAAAGCTCTTGAGATTGATAGTGTTGTTCTGTTAGACTTCATGGTCCAAGAGAAATGGTGATCACTCACCACTTAATCTTAATTCAACGGTAGGTAATCATTTAACTTTTGTTGTTATACTTTTTCTTCTATTGTTAAATTAAAACCAAACGTAAGTGACCACCATTTTTTTGAACTATAAAGTCTAGGAAAACGGGACTTTGAGATTTAAGTACCTCATTTTTTTTTTTTGCTTAATCCCCTTGGAACTTGGTAATTAGTTTTTCAACCTTACTTTTTTTTTTCTTCTTAATTTGAGCTGGTGCAACTACTAAATTAATAATCTTCAGTCTAACATACTACTAATTGTCGTAAAAATAATGTGCAGAGGACCATTTTAAGTCACTTTCCCACCATAAAACCATCACAGCGAAGACAATCTAATCATCTTGTATCATGTACTGAACATCTATTTTTCTTTGTTTACAAAATTATTAAGTTTAGTAAAAATGACTTTCTGCCACCTTATATTTTTGGTATAATATTTTATAATGTTTGTAAGAAAATTACCGTTAAATATGAGATGATAGAAAGTCTATGAAGAGTCCCACTTTGATAGAGTATCCTTAGCATTTTTCTTCTACAAATTCTAGTTTTCTCACTTAACAGTTCATGACTGCTTATACCGTTATGATTGTATCAGAAAGTGATAATTAAGAGTCAAATAGCGATGTGTGATGATCTTTTCTAACATTAAAAAGAAAAGTCTCACTAAACTGAGAGCTATTATTTTAGATAGCCGGAACTATCTAGTAATTTGCTTTCTTGCATAAGAGTCTTTTGATCACACTCAAAGTTTTATTAATTTAATTTTGTTTGGTTAAATTAATCAGACATGGCCATTAGTTGGTGACATTCCACGTGGTGGGGGGCATGTATATTGTGATCATGTTTCCATGTTTGCTATGCTAAACATATCATTAATTTTTTTTTTAAGAGATCAGGCTAGTGAACTCGTCACAATAGTTCATCATTTTCGAAGTTAAGAAGACTTACAAAGGCATTAAGTCTTCTTCTGGCCACCGTTGTGTAGTTCACAATCGAACCCGTGATGTGCCGTGAAGTATACAAGCTGGAATTCGTCTTCAATTACTAATTCACTTCGTAATGATATTAGATAATGATGGTTTTGTGAGTATAACCACCATGGCAAACACGTTTAGTTCATACCAATGTATGAGGTAATTATTATTAAGTGCATAAATCAAAGTGACATGATATGAATTATTTAGTTGTACCGTCATCTAGGACTCGTGTCAAAACCATATGCATGTTGCTGCTGCAAACTTTAACTTAGTTGGGCACATTCCATATTCTCATTCATTCATTCCACTAGCTACATAGCCAACATTTTCAATTAGCTTCCTTCTTTTTCACATTTATTTATTTATAATATTACTTTTGAGGTTTTCCTTCTTATTGAATTAGCATTTCTCAACCTTGACAAGTCCCAGTTATTTTCATGTTAGTAGCTCTTATGAGTACAATATATATGGCACGAGTACGCTATTATCACGATATATTTTTGTTAATAATACAATATTATGTAAAGAGAAATTTACACATATTATTGTATTATTGACAAGATAAGTTGTAGTTGCATTGAAGTCCTCATCTCTTACAGGAGAAAACTTAACACGTTCCTTATCCTCTTGTCTACTCTTCAGGTGATATGTGAGATAATAATGAGTCGAGATTGATAAATTGGAAAATGATAACCACATTCTCTCCCTACACATCTTTATTTAATTTTACTTGGAAAATGATAACCACATTCTCTCCCTACACATCTTTATTTAATTTTATTTGTTGTTTCTATTTGATTTATTTAATCCATATCTAAAAACAAAACAAAAAAAATGTGTAAGAAAATAACAATGATGCGTGGTTATTGTTTTCTTGATAAATATTTTGTCTTCTAGGGTTGGGACTTTTTCCATCTTGCATAAAATTGGGGCACAAAAGTTGAATTGGGGTTGGATTATCCTCCCACAACTCAAACCAACCACTTCATGTGCATATGACTACAAAAGACAAAACCCAACCCAGTCATTTGCCCTCTCTTTGCCTGTCCTCTCCCTCAGGAACAAAATCATAAGCCCACCCCAACAGAAATTCTTGCTAATCCTCTTAGCCCAACCCATATAAGCAACCCGCGATTGACTTAAATATCCAACATGACATCTCAAGTCAAGGCATGAGCAGGCTTAGATACCGCTAGCGCAGTACTCCAGGTGTAAGGAAGTCGTTTTCCATGAGCTAGTGCCCAAATTAAATCATCTTCTACTTCAATGGAAGATGTTGGAAGCAGAAGCTGCTCTTGCAACCTTTTCCATGGTCTAATTGGAACCAGAGGTTCCAACAGATGATCTTCTTTATGCATTCACTACATACATGTTCTAAGTATGTAGTGATCGAGTGAGATCGTAAAATCAATGTCTCTCCTCACTCCTCAGACTTCACACGTGTCATTACAGGACTGAATCAAAACAGTGCTCGATCTACATATCAGTAGAATTTCCATTAAGATCATGAAACATTGAAGTATAAGGTGTACAAATTACAATCTTAAGAAATATGAATATATGAAACCAAGCTACATGAACGTGCAGGAAATTACAGAAAAGGCCTAAGGGCAGAAACAGGAATATTATCTTCCTTGCATGTAATCCAGCATTACGTCGATCAGTGTTCATTTTTGAGAAGTGAACATGGCGTAGGAGGATTGCAGGCTGAAACCAAGAGTGTAAGAACACTAGCTACACTGAATCATAAACCAACATAGATTCATGCCCAGAATTAACGTGCCGATTGAATATATGCAAATAAACAAAGAAGCACTTTACCGAAAACTTGAGTCAGCAATTACAATGTTCGGCCAGTTTTGATCAGCCTGTAACTTCACAAACTTAGCCAAAATCTTTATCTCTTCATCCTGCAAACGGGCTTCAAACGTGCACTGGCCCCTCGGTGCGCATTTCTCAACAAAACCCTAAAAATTCCCACAACATACACTGTCTTCAATTGGATGCAAACAGGATGGTTTGAAGGAAAAGTTTTCAAATTAGAATTGGAAAAACTTACCGGCATTCTTCCCTTGTCAAAGTAAGTAACACGGTATATCTCCTCTTCTGTGTCAATTCCGTTTCTACAGAAAAAAATGTTCTAGTTCTTTTTATCATTTAGTTAATTTAATGGCAACTAAAATCATGGCATACTATTACACTCATTCAATATCAAGTAGTTCAAAAAGCTGAAACCGGTCCAAATTATGAAAACATGGCCTTGTTTCTTCTTCCTTAATCGTGATGGAAGGACTAAATTACATAGCACATACATGGCTGAAAGCAACATCGTACTAAAAAATTCTCCAATATCGATCATTCAATTCCATTACCGAAGGGTTTTCAATTGTTATCTGTTTGCCTTGTTAAGATGCATGTTTCTAACTAAACAATTGATGGAAGTTGCGCCCCATTACCTTTGTAGATCTTTAGTAAAGAGTGTTGCGCCCTAGAAAGAAGAGGAAACAACGGGATAAGAACAAACAAATATTTTGAGCAATAAACATGTGAGATCTGTTACTGGTTGTATTATGTTACCACCTGCAGCGTGGCATCCAATGCAAGTTTTGCGAAATAATGCAGCGCCTTTTTGAACATCTACGGCTCGTGCATGTGAGACTGCACAACAGCAACAACAACAACCAAATTTGATAACATATTTGTGTCAATCTATATCCTTTTACCTGCAACGGGGTATTGTGTTCGAATCCCCCCTCGACCACATAGAGACTATCTAGATTCGAAACTAAACCGACTACAACTGCTATCAGTAAGCACAGAACTACATGGTTTTAACTGATTAACCTATTACCTGTAGAGCAGCAGAGCCAAAACATCATAAACAAAGTTTGCAAACATGCCCAACGCCAAAGCATCACTGCATAAAAAACAATGGCAGTGTTGGAAATTCGAGGGAAATGCAGGAGGAATGATTAAACTATCCACCGGAGGATAAACCCTGAGGAATTTGTGACAAGTGTGTGGTTGGTTACTTAACACTAGTAATTACCAGGAGTGATGGAGAGTGGAGATAAGGTCAGAACTACAGCCATTAGAGGGGGAGCCAAGCTCTTGAGAAACTATCATTCTTCTTGCTTTTGGGAAATTGGGTTGTGTCCTCCTTGCTTCACTGCACCCTTTGAGAACACACACTCAACTTTCTCAAACTTCAGAAACTTTCATCTGCCAATTAAAAGAGAGGGAGAGAGATATTACCTTAGGTAAGCAACAAGTACCATTACTGCTAGTAGATATCAGAGATGTAAGCTGCATCTCTCTCTCTCTCTCTCTCTCTCTCTGTGGACGACACAGTGAAAATGTGCTTGAAACTTGCAGGCCCAAATGCAAAATAACACATATGCTCACTATTTTTTGGAGTAGGATTTTCTCCCCTATTTTTTCCCTTCCCTTATTCCCCTCTTATTTGAACGGTCACGGTTAAACCACATCAACATTTTATATTAATTTATATAAAAAAAGAAAGACAAAATAGAGAATGTAAGAGAATGGGAGGGAATGAGATGGAAAAGGAGGGAAGAGAATCCTAGTCTTTATTTTTTGGTTTTTGGTTTTCTCCTTTCCTATTAACAACTCTTTTTTTTTTTTTTTTTTTTTTTAATTTGATGAAATTTCCATCTTTTTATTTGTTGTTGGACTTCATAGAGGAAAAAGGGTTTACACCACCAAAATGATAAATTTCTTCAAAATAAAAACTAATGTGTCAATATTATTTGTAAATTTTAACAAGAAAATACCAAAATCATGAATGTGGTGTTACTCGCAAATACGTGAATTATATATGTATTAAACTTCAAAAGTACATAATATGTGAATAATAGTAATTTTGATTTAAAAAACTGCATACTTTGTTGTATCATTTTTCATGGGCGAATTTTTTTTTTTTTTTTGTATCATTGAAAATTGAAAAGTTATGAACTTAACATTCTCCTACTCATCACTTCTCATTCTCAAGACTACATTTACTGCCATGACTTCATAACATATACGTTTTAGATAACTTCTTTTCGCCAAGGTTGATTGGTAATTTTAATCTAAAATTATAAATTTAAGCACATCCCTTATTGTACGTAATATCGTTTGTTCAAAAAAGAAAAAAAGTTGTCAAGACCCAAATTAATGATATTCATACTATATTTTTATACCACATTTTCATACCATCTTAGATGATATTTGATGTGGACAGCCACTTTATTTGAATTAATCAACTTTTTAAATTTAGTTTATTATTTAATAAACTAATAATTAAGAAAAATTAGTTAATTAAATGATGATTGTGGTATACGAAGAATTTTCCTCTTTATTTTCTTGGGTTTTGTAAATTTTTCAAATGATAGTGACTGACGTGATATAAAAATATAACCTTAGACGCCGTGTGACCGTATATAGAACCCGTCCAATAATTCCGCCGATTTGTCGTTTTGCGAGTTGCATCTCTCTATATCTCGTCATCGTCTCCCATACTTAACGTGGAATTGCATACCTTCCTTCACGGCTCAGGAGCCCTAATTTCCCCAACCTCCATCAAATTCCTTCAAATTTCAGGCTCCATTTGCAACATTCGACATCTGTTCAAGTCGAAATTCGTAATTGAGGGTTTTGATTGGGGGCGAAATGGCGATGCTGTTGGAGGATATTTTGAAGTCGGTGGAGCTCTGGTTGAAGCTGATCAAGAAGCCCCAGCCCTACGTGGACCCTCATCTCGACCCGGTTCTGCTGGTTCCGGGTATCGCCGGTTCGGTCTTGAACGCCGTCGATGAAGAGAGTGGTGCGGAGGAGCGCGTCTGGGTTCGGATCCTTGGTGCGGACTACACGTTTCGGACCAAGCTTTGGTCTCGTTTCGATCCTTCAACAGGTAATTTCGTTGATAAGTTTGAAATTCCTGGGAAGAAAATTTGGCTGCTTTGTGTTTGGTTGCTGAGAAAATTGTAGAATTTAGATAGAGAAAATTCTGCTGGTTCTAATTGCACGATGAAGTTTCTTGTGTATACGAGTTGCCATAGTTCAATTTTGTTTCTGAAGCTGAAATTGTGTAACATACAACTTTTTCATATGAAGGGAATGCTTCATGATACAAATGTGATAACAAAGTATCGTCTTTTTTCGATTTACATATACATAATTTGAAAGCCAGCTCCGACAATTTGCTGGTTAACTTTTAAGAGTTTGTTACTTCAATTCATGTGTGTGGCACATGTGCCCTACCTGCAATGGTGTATGGCAGGGCACGAAAACATATCAGCTCTAGCTTGAATTGTTTGGAAAGCTTTCTAATGCATTGGTCAATATCCTTCACTCCCTCACATGCATATAGGAAAAACGGTTTCCCGATTCGAACTATATGAATGCATTTGGTATAAATATGTCGGTGCTTCTATGGAGCAATAGAAATAATGATCTATTTGTTAAACAGGTAAAACTGAGTCTATAGATCCAAAAGCAAGGATAGTGGTCCCTGAAGGTAGATATGGACTTCAGGCAATTGACGCCTTGGACCCTGACATGGTATGTTACTATGTTGTGTGTTCTAAACTTACATTGCACATGTATAACATAATTACTTTGGAAGATAAATTTGATTTTTTATGGTTCTTTTCATGCATGCCAAACTGAAATTGTATATTGGCACCTATTGCTTCTTTCCTTGCTAATTCCCACACCAATTGAAACTTCTTTTCTTCCCAACTACAATCTAGAACTCTCAAATAACCCTTTTATTTGCTTTCTATAAATTGTGCAAGCGGTTGTTTTTGGCTATTTATTTGTTATAAACTTATAACTTACAAGTGGATGATTCATTACATGCCAAACTGATATAGCAATGTTATTTTGGTGAAAACTTATAATAATAATTTAACTTGTTATAGGAAATCTTATCTCATGATTTCTTGAGTGGTTTTCTGGAAGTAATGAGGTTGAACCAATGATAAAATTCTATTGACGGTTTGTCCCATGCAGGTCTTTGGACAGGAATGTGTATATTATTTCCATGACATGATTGTTGAATTGACCAAGTGGGGTTTCCAAGAGGGGAAAACACTTTTTGGGTTTGGATATGATTTCCGCCAAAGCAACAGGTATCTGCTTTATTTCAATGCCACTTAAAAGTTCAAAAGATTTATTTGAAGTTTATAATTGGTTTTCGCCCTTTCTCCAACTCAACATAGAATTGTGAAGGATTTGCTTTGTTTAGGTATTCACCATGGTCAAGGTTTTCAATAGGGTTATGCTTTGTTTTCGTTTAGGCTGCAGGAGACATTGGATCGCTTAGCTGCAAAATTAGAGGCAGTGTATGAGGCTTCTGGAGGGAAAAAGATAACCATCATAACTCATTCTATGGGGGGCCTTCTTGTGAAATGTTTCATGTGCTTGCATAGTGATGTAAGGCGTTCACTCTTACCTCTTGAGTAATAATATTCTTGTTCTTTTTCTTCTTTTGCTAAGGCCACCCCCCACCCACCCACCCACCCACCCACCACCCCACTCCCCCCCCCCCCCCCCTCCTCTCCTCCTCCTCCTTTTCCTTCATTGAATCAAATGCAGCTTGATAATATGGTCTAATTTGTGTCTTACAAATTATATCCTATAATTTGATGCCATGTGTTTCACAGGTTTTTGAGAAATATGTGAACAAGTGGATTGCAGTTGCTGCACCATTCCAGGGTAAGTGTTCATGTACAATTATTATTTGTATAACAAAATGTAAACTGAAGTTTAGTTTGAAGTCAACCTCTAATAGCTTGTATAATCTCACTTTGAAGTGTATAACAAAATGTAAACTGAAGTTTAGTTTGAAGTCAACCTCTAATAGCTTGTATAATCTCAGTTTTTGTGCTGCTCCTAGATTCATTTCTAAAGCTTTAACTATTCAGGTGAAAGATCAAACAAAAGCTAATTTGTGGCTTTTCATTGTTGTGCAGGTGCACCTGGATATATTACATCTACCTTTTTAAATGGAATGTCATTTGTTGATGGGTGGGAACAGAATTTTTTTATATCAAAATGGAGCATGCACCAACTGGTATGAGTCCATTAATACGGGCAGTTAACATTCTAGACCTTAAGCAGTTACACCCCATTTGTGGAATTTGAAACAAAATCGTCATCTTTTTATGGGGTGAAGAAACTTATTGGTTAGAAGAGAATATTTTTAAACTAAAACAAAAGAGAACATAAGATGGTAGACGTATTTGATAGTATAGCATTTGACAAAAAATTTCTTCGTGAATTAGTTGGATTGTTAAAGGAAGATCCTTATTGGTGCATAGACACACGCATGTATTATATTCTAAATCTGTGCATTTCACAAACAGTTATTTCTTCTTTGCATCCATTTTTTTTTTCTTACTGAGGATTGTTGCAATGTTCCAGCTTATTGAGTGCCCATCAATATATGAGTTGATGGCTTGTCTTGATTTTCAATGGGAACATCCTCCGCTTCTGGAAATGTGGAGAGGTAGGCCTGATGGTGATGGGAAATCTCAAATTATGCTAGAGTCTTACCCCCTGGTAGAGAGCGTACAGATTTTTAAGGAAGCTCTTGCAAATAATACGGTATGCGCAACCATATATTATTTGGTGTTCCTTTGAAATGTAATTTAAAGTTAAAGAGTTTACTTGCATGATCCCTTCTCTCCTATGAGATGAGGTTGCTTGGTCTCTTCTCTCCTCTAGATATTTTTTTGTTCTTCTCTTTAAAGTTATAATAATATGTTTATAAATTGGTTTTCCTTTTATTATACACTTGTATCGCTTATTTAAACTTACACTGCATGTTTTCATAATTTCAGGTCAATTATAACGGTCAAGATATTCCCCTACCATTTAATATGGAAATCTTGAAATGGGCTAATGAAACACGCAAGATTATATCTCAGGCGAAACTTCCTCCTCAAGTTAAATTCTACAATATATATGGGATGAATCTCGACACACCTCATAGTGTTTGGTAGTACCTCCATGAAATGTTTTAAAATCTTTCTGCTGCTTGCCTGCTATTTTAGATAATTCTAGTATAAAAGTTTCAAGTCATAATAAAACGCTTCCAGATATGAATTTCTTTTGTCATCGCTTAATTTAATATCTAAGTCACTACTCTGCAGCTATGGAAATGAACAAACACCTGTCACAGATCTACAACAGCTACGATATGTCCAGGTTACTATCTTTTCATGGTGATGTTATGATGTGTTTGTATGATTTTTCAAGGAGATTACAATTATAAAACCTAACCCAATTTTGGATTTGATCAGCCTAATTATGTATGCGTTGATGGTGATGGGACAGTCCCAGTGGAATCAGCTAAGGTTCGTCAACTCATCTGTCCATACTTTTAACTGGATTTTCACTCATTCAAATCTGTTTTGGTCATATGAATTGCCAATATTAATAAGCTTCCATCTTTTGTGAATTCCAGGCAGATGGGCTTAATGCTGTCGCAAGGGTTGGAGTCCCTGGTGAGCACCGAGGAATTCTCTGTGAGCACCATGTATTCCGGATACTGAAGCACTGGTTGAAGGCAGACCATGACCCGTACTACAACCCTGTAAATGATTATGTGATTCTACCCACTGCGTTTGAAATGGAGAAGCACAAAGAGAAAGGTCTAGAAGTAACTTCTCTAAAAGAGGAGTGGGAAATCATCTCAGAATGTCAAGACGCTGATCACAAGAATTCTCCTTCAGCCGCTGCTGATGAAAAGCCTGTGGTGAGTTCCATATCCGTTTCTGAAGTGGGAGCTGAGGCCTGCGCAACTCTTACTGTTCACCCTCATAGCGAGGGAAAGCAGCATGTGGAGCTGAATGCTATAAGTGTGTCAGTCGATGCCTGAATATAAGTAACGGATCCTCGGTTGTATTTCATGAAACAATGCTCTTCTGTATATATCCATTCATGTGCTCGGATTCGCTTGTGTGATTGTAACGTGTAAATAGGAGCTGCTCGTGAAAACAGAGCTGCATTCTTTCGTGAATGTTGGATATGCAGGTGCCTTTTTATATATAACAAGATCTTCAACTCATTGGCAGATTATACAATGAGTTGTTCGAACTGATATCAAATGACACTTTTGTGCCTTATTTCTTCTCCCTCCGTTTATTGTTCACGTGCGATAGGGTCTTGTATGCGGGTTTAAGTAGTTACTATTTAACGATCAATGTTTTAAAAGGCTCGCCTCAGGGCGCGCGTAGGCGCCCTGTGAGGTTGGGTTTGAGGGTAGACGCCTTTGTTTTGAGGGAGTGGGCGGAAAGTGTCGCCGAAGCTGTCTAGGCACACCTTAGGAGATTTTTTTTTTTTTTTTTTTTTTTTTAATACTTCCAAACCCAAATTTTGGGTAGGGTTGTAACTACCTCATACCTCTTCCTTGCACTATCATCTCTCTACCTTGTTTTCTGATTTTTATTTTTATATAAAGGATGTGTGTGCCGTCTACGTGCATTGTTATATGTGTGCTCATTGTGCTTTTCATCATCTATTTATATATATATATATATATATATATAATATGTATATATATGTGTGTATATGTATTTATAATATATGTGTGCTCAAGGTGATTATTGATTAATAATCTTTTTTTTTAATATAATATATGTGTATGCTCAGTGTATATATTAAAAAATTTAGGTCTCGTGAGGCTTCGCCTCACACCTAACGCCTAGGCTAGGCTATCCCTTGGACGCCTCGCCCACGCCTCACTCTTTTAATACATTGATAACGATGAAATGATTTGTCCTAAAATTTCGATGTTATCTTATTTAGACGAGAATGGTGAAGCACTTGGATCATCTTCTTTCAAGGTCATACAATTCGACGACCAATAAATAAATTGCGCATTCTAATTGAACTATTGTGAATCGAATGGAAAACTTGCTTAATGGATTTCTCTATGCATAGAATGAATCAAGAACTTCAAACTGAATAAAGTTAAGTGTGCTAGAAATCTATAAAAATTGCGGTTGAAATCGTTGAATTATATTACGAAGTACACAAAATGTGTGTCAAAAATCGTGTACCATTATATATTACAAAACTTTACACGTAGGAGAATGAATCTTCACTGTATGGAAACCAGCTCGCATAGGCAGAATTAAGGAAAGATTATTGAGATTTGAGAGACCGGCCGGTCGGTGCACGCACGAACCAGATACAAATCAAATTTATAGTTACAAACAACAGATGATCTTCCAAAAGATTAAAAGACTGAGCAGGGCAAGCAGCATAAATCACAGAGGCAGCAGCAAAACATGGCAGAACAACTGCAATATATAGACATAAGAAATAGTTAGTTGATTTTGATTACATATTTTACAGAAATTAATTAATTAAGTAGGAGGATATATTAAGAGAGAATGTTTAATTACCATCCGGCCCAAAATCCACCACCTCTGTGATGGCGATGAGAGTTTGGTGGCTGCTGCTTCTGATAGGGAGCTGGCTGCTGCTGCTGATAGGGAGGTGGCTGTTGCTGCTGCTGATAGGGAGGTGGCTGTTGCTGCTGCTGATAGGGAGCTGGCTGTTGGGGGTATCCAGCTCCAGGACCCTCACTTTTCATAGGGTAAGCAACTGGTGGTGCAACAACATATGGACCGCCTTGAGTACTAGTATTGTATCCTTGATGAACTTGTGGTGGTGGTGGATACGACGGAGGCGGATACCCTTGGTATGCGCCGGCAGGCGGCGGAGGGTATGAGGTGGGGGGTGGTGGATATACCGCTGCAATTCGGTACGTCAAATCAAATTATTATTTTGTTGAAGATAATCACAAGTGCTAATTAATATTACTACAACCACTTAAAAACAATTTCGTAATTATGTATGGAAGATTTTTACCTGGAGCCTGATGATGATGGTTGTAGTGATTCATGCTTCAGATTTTTACAGAAAAAATGAATTTAATTAGGAGAATGCGGATTTAGGGTTTTGAGAGAGAGTATTTGTATCTCTGCTCAATGAAAAATCTTTTCAGGATTAATTAGCTTACAGCATATGGTTTTATGTATATATAATTGTATAGTCCTTCAATATAATTTTTCAGACTTGGCGGCCCCAAACGCGTGAATATATGAAGTTTCGTTGCATTTGTAGCAGAAATCTGAAATTCTGAAATAATCAATCGCCTCCATTTCTCCCTCTCTCTCTCTTACATAAAACTCATGCAGACCTATCAGTGTTTGACACGTGGCATACTGACCTGCTCCTCCTTCCTGTCTGCTTGTTTGTTTGTTGGGCAGTTGATGATGCTTTCAAAGTCAAAGGAGAAGCTTCTCTGCTTTATTTCCAAGTTCAAACTGTGAAGTCTTGAAGACGATGGAGAGAATATTTCCAAGTTCAGACTGTCAAGTCTTGAAGATGATGGAGAGAATAAACACAATAGGGGCTCGTTTGTAGCACCGCATTATGCGGGAGTAGAATAGCTAGGATCAGTAGGCCCATGCTTGGCATATGCCAAGGATTAACTTAGAGTTTTAACAAAACACTTCCAGTATCGTTCACTTTTAATGAAAAATCACATTTATACATTTCCCTGGTACTATTTATTATACCTTTAAAAAGAGTTTTTCATTAAAGGAGAAGTTTTTTTTTACTTTTCGTTAGTTTTCCTTTAACTTAAATAGTATTAAATTGAAGTCAGTTCGACAACTGCTCTCACTAAGGCTTCATTATTAATCCCGACCGAAAACTTGGTGTTAGACGGGACTAGAAAGAAAAGGAGGCTTCCGATCGCACCCCACCCCATCCGCGCTTCACTTAAAAAACTTGCTCTTCTAGATGGACAACAAGAACAGTCTGTTTAAATCCTTACATATACCTTACTCCTAAAACTTTCGATCGAGGCTACGAAGTAGAAGTGAAGAAGTCCATCAGATTACAATTAGGCGGATAAAGACCCCGGTTATGAAAGAACGGTAGTTTGCCGAGAAATGGCTTGCTCGCTCAAAAGCCCCGGGTCGATCGTGGGTAAGGTACGGCTGGATTGAAGAGGCCTTTCTAGCCATGGAAATACCTGTTGGAGTATAAGCCCCAACCCTTCCGTTTGGTATAAATTTACTTCTTAGATAAGCATTGGTAAAAAGGAGTTTTCCGTATACACATCCAACCATCTATTACTTCGATGTTTGTCATAATACTAGAGCACAAAATAGAACTTCCCTGATATGTAACATCAATTAAATCTCCCAACTTAACACCATATCTAAATACAAAATTGGATGTAGTTACATGCCAAATTAACTAAGTCATTAGCAAACATGTTAGCTTCTTTGGAAATGTGTGTGTGTGTGTGTGTATATATATTATATAATGGTTAAAATTGCTATCTGCTCAATTAAGGACGTGTTTACGTATCCATAATCAAAATGAGAATGTGGAATTGAATTCCGATTGCGGAGTACTTCGGTGTTTACTAAACATAGAGGAATAAAAAAAAACAGTGGGGCCCACACAAATTTTGGAATTTAATTCCTTGTGTTGGTGGAATTGGATTCCCTAGATATAGGTGGTAATCCAATTCCTGATTGTTTGGGCAATCGGAATGACATTTTTGTTCATTTTATGTCCTCACTTACTTTTTTTTTATTTCCAAAACTATTATTTACAAACCCATTAAAGTATATAAAATATTTGATTTGGGACAAGGGCATTTTAGTAATCATACTAGTTTATTCCAATTCTGCTGAATTAGTAAACAGCTTTATAGAATTCTATTCTGATTTCAGAACATTTAAGTAAACAGCTTCAACAGGAATCCGATTCTGACTTCTCCTCATTCCAACTCCTCATCAATTCAATTCCTCATCAATTCAATTCCTTATATTTTCATTACCGTTACGTAAACGCACAATAAATGATAGAAACCGATGGTAGCAAAGAAAGAAAACAAAAAGCAGCAGCCAAATTTACAGTGAGTGAAAACATTAGAGAGGTTTTTTTTTTTTTTTTTTTTTTTTTGGGGTGGGGGGTGGGAAGGGGGGAGGAGAGAACAAGTGTCCGAAGTGTGTGGAATACAAAAAGATGCTTCCACCTTCATCACCTGATACCCTTGAGCAAACTTCGTGGCAGAAACACACTGCAAGTTAATACTGAGGAAAATTAGCAACACCTTAATCTTCATTCAGTTCAAATGGGCAGGTCCCTGGTTTTCTCCCCAAACGTTCCTCTGAGAATATCTCAAATACCCAGATCAATTTTACCGCCCAATCGACCTAACCACTCACTTTTACTGAACTCAAAGCAAAAATTGCAATATGGGTTTCAAAGATTTGGACTTTCAATTGCCAAACCGGCGAGAAGTCTCTGCACAAAGGCTGTGTTGTCTGAAATTCCGAACCAGGAGCTGTATGTGAAAGTTGGCGCCAATTCAACTGGACCAATTCCAATTGGTCAGCTCGTTGGAGTGGTAGAGAAGGCTGCTAAGACTGGCGCTGAGGTTTTCTCTTTAGCACTCTGCTTTTGTGATTCTTTGAATGTGCCAGCATTTTGTAAATTCTGTAATTTGAAGAAGAACCCAGATGGAATTTGCATTTGTTTCTTCTGGGGAATGCTTGAATTTTATTGTTTTTAATCCTGTTGGGTATGTTAATTTGATTTTGGAAGCATTGTTGCCTTTTGATAATGCCTTTGTTTGCTCTGAGAGTGTGTTAATTTACTTCGATAACGCCTTTTGCCCGTTAAATATATGTTTAGGGAATGAAAGTTGTTAAATTTCATCCTGATAGGAGTTAGCAACTGCACGTAGTTAAATTATTTCCACTAAAAAGCGGTATTAAAGGAGAAACGTTGCCGTTGTGATATATGATAGTATTGTTTTGTTGCTAGAAAGTATGTTGATTCACGCGTTATCTGTAGTACTTGCCGTTTTGTCCATTATTGAATCATCATGAACTTCTTATAGCTTATGGTATTTGCGTCTTTTTTTCAGGTTGTGATGGAGGCTGTTAATAAGCCTCGAAATATTACCTATAAAGGATTAACAGACTTAGTCACTGAGTAAGAACTAAATCGACATGCTTTCACTAGCAGCGTATGCTTTCATCCTTAATTGACTTGTAATGATAACACCTTAGAATATAGAGTAGAAGTTTAAGGTTGAACCTTTTACTTACAAGTAAGATTCACTAATCATGAAGGGAAATTCACTTATCAGGAATTTTCGTGTGATATGACAACAATTTGCAGGACAGATAAAAAGAGTGAAGCAGCAATTTTAGAAGTTGTGAGAAAGAACTTCAAAGATCACCTTATTCTTGGAGAGGAGGGTGGAATAACTGGAGATACATCATCTGATTATATGTGGTGCATTGATCCTTTAGGTTAGTATGTTCTAAGGTGCAGTATAGCTATGCTTGTGCATATTGGGGTTTTCAAGACTCTATCAAGTATGATATGGTTTCTGATATTGGTGTTTCGGAACATGATTTACTATAAATCAGTTACCAGGTTGTTGCAGCCTTCATAATTCTTGCTTCAATACTTTTGACCGTTACTTTTTCCGTAACTAATAGTAGCTGTAAACCTTATGTTTATATAGATAGCCAAAAGTTCATATGAGTGAAAGTGTAGAGTTGGACTTTCTAATGGCAAAAATAAAATTGGAAAGAGATTTTAGGGTGGTAGCTGGTTATGTCCAGATACCCGTTATTTAACTAATAGTAGCAGTAACTTGAAAATTCTTTAGTTTTGTCTTATCTAACATCTGATATCTTTGTAGACGGAACAACAAATTTTGCACATGGTTATCCGAGTTTTGCAGTTTCTGTGGGAGTTCTATTTCGAGGAAAACCTGCCGCTGCTGCCGTGGTACTGATCGCATATAGTAGATTTTATTTGACATGTTGCTTTTATGATTGCATAATGTGTTAAGATGTCTATTTTATTTTCTAGTACTCCCCCTTCACATATGGGCCTCACTATTAGAGTCAAAAGTGTTATTTTGCAAGGTTGCAATGCGATGATTTGAACTCAGGATCTCTTACTCTGTTACCATGACAAATGTTATTGATTTATCATTATTCTCAAAAGATGAAACTGTTTTGTGGACCAAGAATTATGTTATACTATAATGTCTATGATTGACATAGTGGGGAAATAACATGTTGGTTTTCTGTTATATTTTCAGGTAGAGTTCGTTGGGGGGCCTATGTGTTGGAATACTCGCATTTTTTCTGCTAGTGCTGGTATGAAAGTTCTGTCTACATAGTTGTCTCTGCTTTATTTGATTTTCTAAGTATACTGTGGAGATTCAATTGATGACCTGTGTTATGAACTTATGATAGGTGGGGGAGCATTTTGTAATGGCCAAAAAATTCACGTGAGCCAAACAGATGAGGTCAGTTATTGATTTTATTAGAAGGAAGAAAGTGTTGAAATTTGTAAGAGAGAATGATGAGCTATCTCATGTGTCAAGGCGTACTCTGTAAAGGTGAAACCATTTCATATTTCATTGAGGCTCATACTTTTCCATACTTCAGGTGGGACGATCACTTCTTGTTACTGGATTTGGTTATGAACATGATGATGCATGGATCACCAACATAGAGTTATTTAAAGAGTTTACCGACATCAGCAGGGTATATATTCACCTTTTTTTCAGTATCAAGCTCTTTTTATTTGAGCTTTAGGATTAATTAACTTCCTAGTTCTCTCTCTCTCTCTCTCTCTCTCTCTCTCTCTCTCTCTCTCTCTCTCTATGAGTTTAACTCTTTGTTCGCCTTGCTTTTATCCCCATATTGTAATGTTCAGGGTGTTAGAAGGCTCGGTGCAGCTGCAGTAGACATGTGCCATGTAGCTCTTGGGATTGTAGAAGCATACTGGGAATATCGACTAAAGCCATGGGATATGGCAGCTGGTGTTTTGGTATTGTGTTTTCTCACACATGCATCTGTCAGGGTTTACAGCATAATAATTTTAATTCACAAGCGGTCAAATGAATGCTTATGTGGAAGTATTCATTGTTATAGCACACTCAACAGAACACCTTCATGTTTTCATTTTGTTAAAACATAATAGTTGCCGTAGCATTTTCTTTTTTATCTCTTAATTTTAGTTTTATTGTTTTTCTAGCAATTTGGGCCGATTTAACTAGCATAATTCTACAGCAATTTGGTCCTATTTAACTAGCATAATATGTTCTCTATTTAATTGTCTGGTTGTACTTAATACTTGGAAAAAGTTGTGAATACTCAAAGTTTTCATCAGGAATCAAACACGTAACGAAATAATATGTCAATGAATAGTTTATTCATGATGAATATACAAATAGTAAACTTTCTGTCATTTACATATCCTTTACATTTTTATGGCAAGTATTTGGAAGGGTCGTGTAGGAGTAGGGCAATCTAAATCTCATGTGACAAGATGCTTAAACTGATGCATGAAGATTTAGTCCCCCTTTCCCTCAGCAGATATTTTGGTGACCAGATGTGTGATTTCAATTATTCATAGAATATGTAATGCAATTTTGAGCAGATAGTTGAAGAGGCCGGAGGAAAGGTTACGTGCATGGATGGTGGAAAATTTTCTGTATTTGATAGATCTGTCTTGGTATCCAATGGTGTGCTGCATGGCAAGGTTAGTCTTATCTTCCTCTTTATCCATAATCTGTTTACAAAACCTTATGTGTTGAGATCTAACCACGTTTATATAATGCATGATCTTAATTTTCATTGCCTTTCCGTTACTACCACTAATCTCATGAAGAGATAAGTTTTCCTTTCCCTTTTCCTTTTTTGTCCTCCAATTTTTGGGTTAGGGTAGGTCGGGGGGAGTGAGTAGAGCAGATGGTTACTGTAACTGTAACAAAGCTCTGACTAGTGCTTTATTTACCTTTGAAAGACGTCGTAGATTGTAATCGTATTAAATGCACTAGTGGTTTTAAAGAAATAATTCAAGAATTTATTTATTGTACAATGCAGCTTTTGGAGAGGATTGCACCTGCAACAGAGAAATTGAAGGGCAAAGGAATCGATTTCTCATTGTGGTACAAGCCGGAAGATTACACAACAGACGTTTGATGCACCTGTCAGTTCGTTTTTCTTTGTTTTTGCCAGTCGTGCTGAGAACTTACCTTCAACAGGAAGGTGGTCTCTCATTGTTTCATTAGGGACGTTCACTGTAAATTACATGTCAAGCGCAAATGATATATAGACAAGTAGCCGGAATGGGTTTTAATTGTTCTAATTCAGAAATAATCGTCGTTAATGATCATGGACCATCTTTGTCGTCGATCCTATGTGAAATCATTTTACTCGCTTTACTGAAGAAGTAAGAAAGAAAAATGTGAAGTTTGGGGAGTTGTTAAGAGTGTATCATTGTTTTATTATTCTGTTCCGATCATTTCTTACATATGCACTTCTCTCATTTCTGCTTTAATAAAAGGGCCCAGAACGTTATTTCTGTGCTCATCAGCGAAGTTGTTGAGTACTCTGCAAGGACGAATGACGAGGTCCTTGACGATCACAAGCCCTTTCTTCCATTTCCCACCTCGCTGCTCGATAAGTTGCTTAAGTTTTGATCATTTGGAGCTGACTTGGTAAGGATCTTTCACTATGGCTTCATAGTTATGTGGGAGCTGCTGCTGCTGCCGCCGCCTCACTTGCTGTGCTGCTGTCGTTTTCTCTACTTCCTTAACTTCTTTCTCTGCCGCGGCTTCCTGGTTGCTATCCACCGGGAGTTTGGCCTGATGATCAGCAGCTGTTCTCTCTACTGCTGTGGGTTTAGAGACAGTCGGCTTTGCTTCTGCTCCTTTCTCCGCTTCTACCGTATTGTTAGTCGGTTGCTCACTAGGCTGAGAGTCTGAGACTCTGAGTGTGAGGCCTCATCTTGTGACCAACTGGTCCCCATCTCCTCATGCAGTTCTTCAATTCAGTGATGTTTTTACTTTATATAGACAGCAAGACAGGGCTAAACTAGTCGTTTCTACGAGTGAGGACTGGAGTTGTTGCTTGAAACCCAAGAAGATCCCTTGCGAACCTTTTATTCTTTGGTTTCGGTCTCTCAGAATGTTGATATCAAGCATGATTAGCAAGGAATGGCTCGGAAACTTTGAAATTTTGACCATGTGGGAAAGCATTAGATTGGGAAGTACTTTCGGAAAAGCCTTTATTCCATGTGGTAAAATTTTTGTTTGTTTATCATGTATGTATTCCATTATGCAGGAAAAAACTTCATTCTCAAATCAGGTATCTGGCATCGCATTTGATATATTATTCTCGTTTATAACGTAATCATTGTTTTTGCAAGTGATCATGAGTGGGGGAACATAAAATATCACGATGAACAGGAACACACCACATTTACAACTTATCAAATATGACTTCTTCATCCTTGAAGGAATACACAAATCATTAGTAAAATCTTAACGGACAACTAACAAGTTACATTCTTTACAAAGGTCCTAGAAGCCCACAATCAACATGCGCCTCAGAGCCCAATTCATCGCAAACTGTCGAAGTTGATCGCCGTTCGACCTGTGAAGATTCTCTGAAGCATATTGATGAGTCGATATTTTACTATATATTTTACCTTATTCTTAGTATTAATTTATTTGTTATTTTGGTAGAATTTTGATACTTTGATTTATATTCTTAATGTAGGAGATTCGACTTCCTTTGGAGCAAAAAGTGATCAAACAGATGAATTTTGGAGTGATTCCAATTGGAGGATGTTCGTGTGCCTTTCAAGATGATTCCAGATTTTTCTACCAAGCCGTTTGACCGTGGTGATGAAATTAAGGCCCAGCGCGCAACTTTCCCAAATTGACGTTTCTAGACGTATTGGGTATTTTGGAGGTGCATATTTTGAGGAAGATTCATTCTGAGGATTTGTAGGGGACATCTTCAGCTTTCGAAAGAGACCTTTTGGGACCAAATCAAAGTTGATTTGGTCGGTCAAAAGTGTGATTTTTTGAGAAGTTGGAATTTTAGTTCAAATAGGAAACCTTTTATTTTTTGTTTTATTATTTTATTATGTTTCCTAGTTTTATTTTAAGACCTTTTAGGGTTTTATTTTGTAGTATATAAATAAGATATTTAGCCATTAGGGTTAAAAAAGGGGAAGGGAGGAGGAGACGCACAAACTTTTGACAATTCAAGTTTATGTTCTAGGTGTTTTCTATCCTTATTCTCAATAATATTTTGTTTTATGATTGTTCGTAGCTAATTTCTTTTGCTAAGGCGAGGCTTTGAACCTTAGCAAGAATATGTAATTTCTTTTCAATTTACTTATGATATTATGCATGCATGTTTTGAATTATTAATCACTGAAACTATCTAATTGTTTTGATGATTGGCCACCATTAGGATATTTAGAAAAGTAATTTGATGCAATTTTGGTCGAAATGTTCCCTGAAATTGGCGCTGGCTTCTTGTAATTAATAATTGTAATTTCACTTAGAATGAACCCCACTTCGAAGGCTCGTCTAGGGCCCCCAAATTCTCAAGGCCGGCCCTGATCACACATATAGTGTGACGCTAGCAAAGGACAAAGTAATACCGTTAGGATTTCACACGGTTCACTCGTATAAGGGTGATCACGTGCACCGCATGGGTAAACTTAAAAACACCATTCACTAATACACGTGACTAACTCCACATCGTTTAATTGTTCTAATCTAGGCCGTTCATTCCATTTGAATATAACCTTCATACATTCAAAGAAAGAACATTTGCTTCAATTTCGAGCTGCACTGTGATGTACTCCAACGCTTTGATCTTCATCACTCATCAGCAACATCCTTATGCTGCAACAAACTTGTCACTAAATTCTTGTTTAGTTAGTGACTCACAGTGGAACGAAAGGGTTGGGTAACTTGGGTTAATCACGCTAGCTAACTCGTGAACCCGAGTTCCAAATGTTGCAAATTGAGTTTGTTTAGTTCTACGAACTAAATAATAATGATTTGTCGTATATAAACAGTCAGTTTTGTTCAGCACCAAGAAGATGATAAACGTCCTTTGTTTGTCCTGATTAACGAATAATGTTACGCAGAAATTGGGAATTAATTGCAGCATCAGCACATCTAGCTATCTGTGAGTGTAGTTGATGCAAGACGGAAATAAGGGTATCGAGAAGAGAGGAATAGATAACTTGGGATTCGCTCAACCAAGGGCAACGGAGCTTGCTCACGTCGCTAATCATGGATTCGCTGACACGACCAAGCCAAATGCTTGATTTTAGAAGGAGAAATCACTCTCTTCAAATGCACAAGGCAAATACAATTTTAATTCATTCAAGTCTTCCATTGAAGACTTTCTACTACAATATTTATAAGGGTTTACAAATTAATTGACCTCAAGTTTCTATAACACCCTTACAACTTTCAAAATAACTTAACAAATTCCCAAATAATTAAAATACAAAACCTTTGTTATTCCAAAGCATATTAATGGTTTCAACTTGTTTTCTTCAAGGCCTGCTTCCTGCATCAGTAGTTCCGGTAACCTATATATGAGTCCGCTATATGTTTAAATTCCGCGAGCAGGGATTGGTTGTCTTGATGGAAATTCGGCCTTCTGAGTTCTGAGTGTTTTAGTTCCCCTTCCTCCAATTCTTGCTGAGTTGCTGGTGTGGTGCATCCATTGAAAATTTGGAGCTAAAACCGCGCATATATATACTTGGTGTACGTATACACATACATGTATTTCTGTAACTGGCTCTGAATATATAAGAAATAATTTATTCATGTGACTGTGAGATACAAATACATGCTACAATAGCAAATACTTCATCCTAGCTAGTATATGATCTCAAATAACCGTATATAAGGTAAGTTCTCATTATTAAATAGTCACATATATAAAACCCAACGAAGAAAATATTTCAATACGTGCGCGTATTGTATGTATAGAAAATACCATGTGAACTGCGGATTAATTTAAGCTAAGGTCGAAGTTACTTCTGTCACATTTGCTTGATGAATTTTCAAGCCCCCCTTCCATTTTTCACTCCAGACTTCATACAGACCAAAGTGAAGCATGTTATCGACACTAGCGGGCAGAACTTCAATTCTCAATGGCGGGCTGGTTTTGTCAGGAATTGTGAATCTGCCTACATTTGGATCCTGCACTACTTTAACTTTGGTCCATTTGTACTTGCCCCTTTTCCCTACCTTGGCCATCAAGAAAGCTTGTATGTCTCTCCAACCAAATGCACAAGGTGTCAGTTCCACGTCAAAGCTGATTTGGTACGTCTTCGTAGGTATTAAACTAACTGAGCCGGTTACTTCTAGCCAAGAAACCTGTTTCAGCTCCGCAGGGTCATTAGAGTCACCTTTGGATAGCCTGAAAAATGTATAGTATGTAGCCAATTATTCACATAGGAGAAGCCGAAACAAAAGGGCTTGGTGATATTAGAAGTGGGAACTCCCATATATAAATTGCATATTATTTTTTGTCATATGCCCGATGTGGAATCCTATTCTTCAACAATATTTAAACGTTAACGAGTGCAGAATAACGAACTGGAACTGTGTCTAAACATTACATTTACCAAACACAGACCTCAGAACGCGGGAGAAGCACACATAAGTGGAGTAGATGCGTAGTTCCCATACTTGTGAGAAATGATATTAGCATTTTCCTATTATCTGATGTATATAACCAATTACATTTAAGATTTTGTCGTAGTTCCAGATAATTTATTCCTTACTTCTTAGGTAATTTCCAGTAGTGTTCAACATTGCCCCATACAATGCTAAGTCCCCGTGGTTTGAGGATGTAACTATCACCCTGTAAACACGAAAATACAATTAATCTCTTTTTAACAGAAACGGATTAGATATATGCGAAAGATTGTTTTCCGATGTTAACAAGATTTAGCAATGAATTAAGAAATTTGTGAGGCCTTACCTGTTTTGTTATTTCATCTTCCTCTGCTTGGAAATGAGGCTTAGTACTCAGAGACATTTCGAAACCTAACTCGGTTTTCTGCTTCTTCTTCTTTCTTCTGCTGCTGCAGTTATGTTTTCTTCTTTTTTTCTGGCTCTATTTTTATTTTTGCCGATGTTTTGATGCTTAGAACCTCTAGTCTACCTCCTTTATATAAACCCTTGATCCATTGGGAAGAAGAGAATCTGATGCTTCCAGAAAACAAAACGAAAATGTGAAACCAAAACAAATTAATAATGAAATTGAATTATGTACAGAGAATCAAGTGATTGCTTTCGACTTGTTATAAGGTTTTTTTTGTCGAAGGGATTCCTTAGCTTTTTAAAAGAAGAATAAATATATGAGAGTTTTAACGAAAAGCTTGTGGTACTGTTCACTTTAACGAAAAACCATATTTTACATTAAAAAGTCAATCATGATACTATTTACTTTACCCTTTATTTTGTCCTTATCATTAAAACTCAAAGTTTTCAAGCTATTTTCATTAGTTTTCCTTAAATATATATATATATATATATATATGTATATGTATATGTATATGTATATATATGTATATGTATATGTATATGTAGTTGGATTGCTAGTAAACGGTATTGATTAAATGTTCCAACGTGTGATATGTTCTTAAAAGTTTGTCAACCTACTTTCTTCGGCTGCTATGTAAAATATGAATTTGTATTAGAATTAAGCCAAACTTTATAAATAAATAAAACAAATTTAACAATATCAATTGCTGGGCGAGAACAGAAGTACAACTAGCTAGACCACGAGCAAGTTTGTTTTGTAATACAAATGTTAAATGTGTCAAATTCTATATCCCAAGTTCTTTCTTGAATTGAAGAGTTAAAACGAAAACCTTTTCACCCTATAAATCCAAAGCACAAATAATTAAGTTAATAATTTCTAGGTTAAGTAGATGGATAGATTATGATCTAAGATTTCTACTACTAATATTTTTCAACGGACGAAACTAGCCACTTATAAAAGGTTTGGCTTTGCATGCATGCATGCATGCATACTACGTACCATGCAAGCTGGCTTTGCCAACCAAATCCATGCACACTGACAAGCGACATTTATGGAGCTTTTCTGGATCAACTTGATCTCAGTTTTCAATGGTGGCCGCCACTTCATCAAGAAGCTGGCATCCATTACAGGTACGAGAATCAATATTAAGAATATATATATTGTTTCTTAATTTTCATTGCCTTTTCGCTTTTCGGGAGGCTAATCATATATAAGTTTACCACCAAACACGTAATCGTGACAGAAGAGAAACTGTTAGATGCATGAATCCCCTACGGCTGCAGTTGCCCATTGGTTTCTTTTCCAAGGGTATATTATATATTTTGCAACTCATACTTTTGTGACGCAAAGCATTTCGATATATGGATCCCCTCGAATATCACTATCTAGGTGCCAAACGCATCCTGAGTTAATGGGATAGGACTATCACTAGATCCCAATTGTAAACTGGTAAACCAAAACAAGTTGACAAAATACACCTTTTCAATTTCGCATATCAACTAAAGTAACGGGAAAGTTCATGCATGCGTTAGTGACATTCCATAAAGGTCCATTTGGTCAAATTGGAATCCAATATGCAATTTGGGTTTCACTCTCTGTGGATGTATCTACACGCCCACCTAGAAGGGGATCATATTCCCTTATGATTTTTCTAAATTCGCAGAGTAAGATGTTAAATATTGACGTTTACAGAACCACAGCAGGTATGAAGGAAGAAAACGAGCAGTTTGTTTTTTAATTTTATTTTTTAGAGTTCTTTTTTAACACTTAACCTTACTAAAAATTCAAGTCTGCAAAACTGAGATATAAGTAAATTCATTTCTTACAACCTCAATGAATATTACAAAGGTTCCAATTAAAAAACATTTAATGTACACAAGTGTTGTCAAAGCAGCTACTAAAACATCTAATGTCTTCCAAAATCATCAAAAGTTCCTCAAATACATCCAAAACATGTCAACTTCTCAGCCAAGCTGATCTGAAAGGGAAGGGTAAAAGAGTGAGCTATAAATAAAGCCTAGTAAGGAACGATATCTGAAGCGCAATGATTCGAATGCACAATCAAAGGATTTGGATGCAAGAGCGGCAACACAATGAACACAAGAACTCAATGAATCAATAACAAGACAAATAGCTTATGTAATTCCTCACTGGTAAATCCAATGAGAACTTATTCCCAGGTGGTCACATGTGTCTTTATACCAACTGATCGTCACAGAGAAGGCACAAACACTATGATTCGGACGAACTGAATCAACATGTTCAGATGCTATTTGATGTTCGATTACAAACACTTTGAGCAATGAAACAAGGCAATGGTATCTGAATCAATCATCAAAACGAGGTTCAAATATCAGAGGCAACTGAACTGAATCCAAGGTCAATATCAATGTAGCTCAGAGATTTAGAAACATAGAAACAAAGCAAACAAAACCATCAACACTCAGATTCTTCCAGCTTCACTAAGCTTGAAACCATGAAATCAAACAGCTGAATTCCTAAGCTTCAACAAATCTCTCACAAACTCTAACCTCTTAGTTTTGGTTCTAAAATAAGCAAAATGGGCTAAGAGAAGCAAAAGCTGTCACTAAAAAGGAGATAGCTTTCTTTAGGCAGGTGGTAGAACTAGAAGGTTACTTTAGTTATGGTTTGCTTGTCAAGAGGTGGCAGCTTACTTCAAGTGAAGATTTGCTTTAAGTAAGGTGACAACTTAACCTTATAGATGGTGCTCAAATCTATCATTTGTCACCCAAATGTTTGACAAAATAGAGCCTCAAACGAGCTGGGCTGTTACAAAAATAGCAAAGTTCTGATCTTTTTAGACCTTGCATCCCAAACTGCAGAAGAACAAAGCTGTTCATGAAGCCTTGGTACTCAACTCAAATGAGGTTTGTTCAGACCCAAAAAAGGAACTCCCAAGTGTTCCCAAATTGGTATTTTTTCTAAATTAGATTCTATGGCCAGTATAATACAAGTCTATATGTTAATGTTACAACCTTACAAGCATTCAAAGTACAAAAATGCTAATTTCTACCAAAGAGTTATTAAGTACTTTGACATTCCTCACTTTTTTAGTACAAGGAAAACGCAGGGGAAGAGATACAATGCTTCCTGCATTTCTTTAATCAGTTCATCTTTTCCAATGCAGCTGATGCAGAAACCAAATCTCCGGGTGTTGCTGGTTTGTGCATCTGCAGCCATAAACAAATATCTGGTGTAAAGTGGCAGGAAGATTTCAGTTTCCTAAAAAGCAAGGACTTCATGGAACGTAAATATTGGAAGCTAATCATAACTGTTCCAGATTAACTATGTACTGACAGATGATAAAGAAACAATAATACACGAAACCGAAACCAACAGACAACACACATGGCCATAGAGTAATGTAACAAAGATTCATGAACCACCATATTGTGGACAACAAACTTACAGATTTTGCTACGGAAAGCCAGTGAAAACAACGCAAGAATGCATCATCCTGTGAAGGAAGGCTGTCGTGATTCCAATATGAGATGCTTTTGTATTTCGCATTCATCTCCCAACAGTTTGAGCTCCCATCTGAACTATCGGAAGCTTTTCTCTTGCCAAGACTCTTCTTCCCTAGAACAAATCCTGCAAAGAAAATATTACCAAAGAGGGTAAGTTTACAATTTAAAACAAGTTAGCTTATTTGACTAACTCAGACCCAAAGTTAGAGTCTTTACTTGCCACCATAAAAGTCCCAACTCTAAACATCAATACAGAAGCACCGAGGTCTAAATAAGCCGAAAAATGATGGAAGAAATCGAGGTCATAGCAACCACAACTCATACACGACAATAAAAAGGTACTGAATTTACTGACTGAACTACATTGAAATACCAGAATACCCATCTGGAATCGGAATCGAGGCTCCTTGCAACTTCCTTCCTCTGAAATAAGCTTCCTGCGTCCTTAAACCCTCCGATTCGATTCCTTCAGCCCCAAGAAAAAACCCATTACTCAATTATGCCGTGTAAATTGTATGTAAGTAAAAGAGGGAAGATTCTTTACCAGTTGATTTGGGTTTGAAGTATTGGGAAACGGAGGAAGGGCCATTGAATTTGATGGAGCAGGGGAGGAGGTGCACCTGACCACTCAAGTCCACCACTCTTTCTTCTTCCCCCTGTGACTCTCCGTTTCCATTTCTTCTCAGAACTATGCTGCCTTGGGTGCCCTGCTCCATTCGATTTACCCCCAATTTGTTCAGATAAAAACCCTAATTTCTGTATCAGTGTTTGAGTCTCACTCTAGTTTTGCTTTCTTCATAATTTGGCCACATATGGGCCACCTTTCCCGCGCTTTTTCAATCTTGGGTTACCATTTGGTCCGAAGTGATTATATTTAGGCCCAGTGCAACCCCATATCTTAGGCTTTTATACAGAGAGGTTTAATAAAACATTTTCGGTACTGTTCATTTTTAATAAAAAAACCACATTTATACCTTTCTCTGGTACTATTCACTATACTTTTAAAAAGGGCTTTTCATTAAAAGGTAAGTTTTTTTGGATTTTTTGTTAGTTTTCCTTTTTATATATGTAAGTCTTTTTTTTTTTTTTTTTTTTTTAACAAACGATATTATTTATACTAAGAAAATGGGGGAGTAGACTAAGTCTTACAATGGGCTAGCAAATAATTTGGTTTAAATTCGTCTTTGGCGAGAATCGAACCTAAGATCTCTCACTTACTAGTGAAGAGAATACTACTAGACCGTAGTACTAAGCGACATATAATGTAGGGATATTAAGTCATTTTTTTTAAAAGTAGAAATTCTTCTTTTTTATATTTTATTTTGTTATGTAAGCAATAATGGAACGGAGGGAGAATTTAACATAAGACTTTAAATACGGAGATAAATGCTCTTGAGTCTTGACTTGAGCTAAACCCTAATAATTTTTATTCAAGTGATATTCTAATTTAATCCTAGCTCCATCTTAACTCTGCAAAGCTAAGATTAATGCTATAAACATTGGATTATAATTATGCGTGATGCTATAAACTCAACTTAGTGGGTTCAATAAAACAGGTTTATCAAAGAAACTTAACCCATTGAGAGAGGCGTCCTTGAGTTTGTTCACTATCAATATATTCATTAAATTATCACGTAATCAACCACGCGTCCATCTTTTTAAGGGTAATTATTGTCAAACCAACTCCTTCAATTAACAAAGATGTTGATAAATTTTTCACGAAATGACCAAAATAATTTACGATAAACAAACTAGGAGACCACTTCTGTCAATTTGCATTGTCAAGCACCAAAGTGAAGAGTTGTGCCAGACTATTTTGGCTAAAAGGCCTTTATATTAGCACATCAAAAGAAAATGTTCCCATTTGTATCACAATGAACTGCAAGCATAGATATTGGTGATCGAAAAGAAAAAAAAAACTCGTTTACAACATCAAAATCTGAGTACATGGTCAAAAATTTCCAAAACTTCTTAGTGCAAATCCATTAGATTATATTCCTCCTCCACGGTGTGGATCCCTGAAATGCCTCCCGGAGTCCCTACTGCTATTTGCCATCCAAAGAAACATTCACCAATACTTTAGAAATACGTACTCCTCGTATTGTGACAATCATGAGATCCTTCTCGATAGGTTCCTTAACCCAGAGCCAACGCATTTAAGTATAACAGTCCCTGTGGATGGGTCGGGCTTAATAACAAATTTAACACCGAGAAAGTCCTTGATGTTTCTGAGTGTTTCTATGCCATAAGGAGAGAGCTTTCCAACACGAACCTTTGAAACATCCTGTGGACATAGTGCACAGAGAAGAAACAACAAGCCCTACAAGCCAAAAGGACAGCAAACTATCAGGGATCGACAGAATTCAAAAGGGAGCATAAAGGGAACCTGCAATCGAATACTGTATGCATTTCTTATAAGGGCCATAAGGCGCACCCTATTTGTTTTAAGAATGCCTTTTAGTACTTTTACCACTGTCATGGAACAAGCTGGAAATAAATCAAAGCGGGAAAGAAGAGTACGACTATCGGAAAAAGCCATCATACTTGCATCATTTGATTTTAGGACTACCTTTAAATCAACATTAAATTGTATTTTGGGGATACTATATGAATCAACATCACAAAATCCATCTATAAACAAGATTTTCCTTTTCCTGCTTTACAGAAAAGAATTCCATGTCAAATTGTGAACAAAAGCAACTTGATTAAAGATCAGAGACAGAGAGGATGAACATCATGATAATCGGTACAGACCCATACACATGTATTGACAGAAAATGTCTTCAATGTAAATTTGATTAAATTTGTACGATATGGCTGAATATTAATGAGCATGCACTAACAATCTAAGATCAATAAAAATGTGAAAGCAAACTCAGCCGGTATGGAAGAAGTACAATACATCAAATCACAAACCTGATGTGTTGAATCTACCACTCCACCCTGCTCAATCTCCCCAAGCAGAACATTAGCCATTTGCACACCAACATCCTCTGGAGGCATAAGATCTTTCTTCTCCTCATCTTCAAGTTCAACTGTTTCTTCCCCTCGAGAGTAAGAAATTGCTGTATCAGCTGAGATACAGCAACCAGAAGTTGTTTCCGCAACCAGTGAAATTCCATAACCAGGTGAACTGCCATAAGATCATTATTGTCTACATGAGCCTAAGTGTTGCTAACACTTAAATATAACCAAACCTCAAAACAAAATAAAGAAATACTTCAAACTTCTAAAATGTATCTTCTATAAAAAAAATATAATGATATTTTGTAAAAAATGAGAACATACAGTCCAGCTTGTGCGCCACTTCTATGGTCAGTAAATATGTGAACATCTGGGAGTAAGAGATTAAAGATTCCACGCGCGGCATACACCATGGTATTTTCAAACTGCGTGGACACTCTTGTTGAGAACGTAACCCCTCTAATCCTCTTAACCATCCCCTCATCAGTCCAGTTTACCTGCCTGTAGAGCAAAACACATAAACAATAACAAATCCAAAACCCGAAAAACTGGTGAAAAACATATATAGTATCTCATAAGTCTCAGAAACTCACAGTTAGACTTTGAACAACCGGGATTGACAAAAACACTTCACCGCCACCTTGAGGAGCAGATCCACGACTCTGTATTTTAAGGTCTAGCCCTTCTGAGGGAACTCCAAAGTGTTTTAACATGGGTAAGGTAGTGGACCGGAACGTATCAACTGATGGGTCCTTGGGATCATTTGTAATTCCTAAAAAAAAATTATGAGACTCACAAAAAATGGCAGAACCTTCTTAAAGCTCAAATTGACACCCACAAAAGATTTATTGTGCTCTATCTACTAGTATGGTCAGGGGAACCCTTTTTCGGTTACTGATTGGGGTCAGGTCATTTGTTCATAAGTAGAAAGGTAAATAGTCAATATACAAAACAGAATAGAAAGAATTTAAAATTATCAGAACTGAGCTTTTCTGTTCCCATATTGGTCTGTGACTCAATATTAAAACAGTACCAAAAACCTCAAGGAATTGTCTTGAAAAATTAGATTACTGGCAGTATCAGGAGATCATTCATAAAAGAAAAACAAGACGTTAGAGCATGAAAATGTTCTAAAATTCATGCTCCTTACTTGGACCAAAACCAGAACCTTGATTGGGGCATTAATTCAACAACACCAATAAAAAAGCTGCACACAAAAGTAAACAAAAACACGGAGAAGATTCGCAACAACGAAAGCGGTTACCTTTAAGCGTAATGGTAAGCGGTTTTTTGGCAAAGAGACCAAGCACAATCAATGGCTCCAAGAAATACCCAATCGCCCGACTGAGCCCGCAGTCGTGCACCAAATTCCTCCCACCCATCACTATCCCCGGCTTGAACTTCAATTTCGTACCTGCCCACAAACCCAAACACAAATTCTCAAAAACCCTAAAACCCTAAACCCCGAAACAAAATTGGAACTTCAACTTTTCGCTAAATTCGAAAAAAAACAAGTGCCTTGTGATTGGAATCAGCTAGTAAGAGTACCAGTCTCGTTGATTTCGACGACGCAGTCATCGGAGACCTTCTCGAGGAGGCGGAGGAAGGAGACCTCGTGGGGGCGGAGGCCGGGCCATGTCTCCTCTGCGCGAATGTCCTCGATAAGAACCGGTGTGGACGCAAGCGCCGCCAGTACGAGCCGCTGTCTTAGGTTTTGGCTTCCGGTTAGCTTCTTGTAGCTTGTTTTCCCCATTTTTGCTTCTCTCTCTGGTCTCTCTGTTTCTCTGCTCTCTGCTTTTGGTGGCGGGGGTGGGGCTTTGCTATCAATTTCTCGTCCTTCTGATTTTTCTCGTTTATACTTATATTGAGGGGTAATATAGGAATATTATGCTGTTCAAGTACAAACAAGGGTAATATAGGAATATTATGCTGTTCAGACTGAACAGCAAACATTAGATTTTCAAATTATAAGTTAAAAAAAATATTATTAGATAGTAATTTTCATGACTTTAATTATTTTATTTTAATTTTTTATTATTTCACACAATAATCTACCATAATATAATATTATCGTTCACAGAAATGCTCTCCTAATGTCCCAAATCCTTTTTCCTAGATTAATCAACTTATTTAATTCATGTTACACTAAAACATAATAATTCTACAAAATAATTAAATTAATAAAAAATTCTTGCATAAAACATTCCATCTCCTTCCCTCTACCGTCTCTCCTCTAGATCCCCTTTCTGTCTTCATCTCTCCCTTGATCGTTCACTCCCCTTCTCAAATACTACAGCTATCCTCGGAGGAACCCAAACAACGGTATTTAGAGACATGAAAAGCAGAAACAAATCTATAAATACAACACTCAGAGAGAGTGACAGATACTTGTGAGTCTCTGTCCTGCTTTTCATAAAACAATACTACAACTTACATAAAAATTTCATAACGCTACGAGAATATTGTCAACATACTTCCTACAAACAAAAACTTTTTTTGTTCTTGTTTCCTTTTGATGGGAGGGCAAAATTTTTCAACCCTCTGAATCGTCGAAATGGTTCGGGCTGTCAAGTTCACCCATACTTGCAGAAGCAAAAGACTCGGAAGAATCTACACTTGAAAGGGAAGAGACAGAATCATCTGAATCCAACACGATGTGATCGTGAAGAGCAATGTTATCTTCATCAATTTCGGACTCTGCTCCTATAAGTAGTTTGCTTATCGCTGACTTTGCAGTTTCCACAAACCACTCGTCCTCAGGTAGTGCACTAATAAAACAGAAGAATTTTAGTTTCGGGTTGTGTTAGGAGGATAAAAAGGGGAAAATATATACGCCCACATGCACACAACTGACCTTTGAACTTCTATGCCTCTAGCAGCAAAAGCCCGGATAGCACGAGCAATTATGGCTGACGCGATCTGGTGCACATGCCTGGATGGGTAACCCGCAAAACGTGCAATTTCAACAGTGAAGTGCATATCGAGAATTAACTGCAATAACAAAGTTGATTATCGGCTAACTGTGAAGCTAAATTGCGAATATACAATAACTTCAAGATAGAAAGATAAATAATCGAAGTTCACCCCACAATTTTAGATTAGTAGCGGGGTGTAACCAGGAAAACTCTAAAATGGACAGTATGGAAGGATATAAGTACCTGCTGCAACCCAGGCGGCTGAAGAGGACCTGTATCATCCTCGAACACACCCCAAAACTCTTGTTCATCGGACAACCACATTACAACTGTCTCTGTTAACCTAGCAAGCAAAATTTTCTGTATTTTCTCTTTTCCAAGTAACACATCTCCAGCCACCGTTGCTAACTGCTGTAGCTTTGCGAATAATGCCTGCAACAATAGGACAATCTCATTACTTGTACCAAAAATGGCACAATAAAGAAATATTTGGATATATAAAAACAATCATATTAAAATAAAAGTAAATAATATGATTACATAGAAACCGTGTATATGGAAAGCATAATAGAGGAAGAAACGAGACCTGAAATGGAAGCGATGGCAAAGGGGCTGAGTCCAAGTACAAATCATCACCATTCTCATTTAAATATATTTGGGCATCCAATCGTGTCTGTCCTTCTCTTGAATAAATGAAGCTCAAGACATATTGCCGACAAAAATGGTCTCTTAGCTTGTCAAATGAATGCTGAAGATGGCGCCTCCAATCCTTTAACTCTGTAGAAGTGCTTGGAATAGGTGTGACATTTTCAGCAAGTCCACTTTTTGGTTCCCCACTTTCACTCTGCAGCTTCCAGAGGGTCATTACGGCATTTGGCAGTAGTTCATCCAAGATGGTAAATGCAACTCCCAAAACGGCAAGCTGTTCTGAATCTGTTTCAGCTCTAAAAGATACAAACTCCTTCAGCTCTGTGAGATTGTCATCATCAGATGGTCCTGGTAGGGCTTTAATTAAAGCATCCATGTATTTATCAAAAAGTTGTCCAATCCTACTCAGTATGTTTCCACCAAAATGAAAAACGGTCAAAGGGGTCAACTGTTCCAATATATCCTGCGAAATTTTTTACCAATATTATGAACTGATAGTTGAGTCATTACTTGCAAATTAGTAATGCATCGATGAATTTGGTATTACTAGTGAACAATACCAATTCAAATGCATATGCACAGACAGACAAAGGAAAGTATACTGCAGAAACAAATTGCATCCTTATAAAAATTCTGTTTACACGCACAAATCAGATGTGCCCACATGCAAGTACAAACAAAAAAGTAGAAGGTACCTGCATACTTAATTACAAAGGAAGTGAGTGTATGATTGTAAAATTTTATTTACTTCAATACTTTATCGCACATCCAAATTCATGAAAGTCCGGCTGAGGGCAAGCAAACCTTTCCCGAAAATAAAAATAATTTGAAGAATTCCAAAATTTTCATCCTCAGAGTAGTTCAGATGAAGGCTTTGTTAAATCACCTAAATATAAAATTAAGCATTCTATAGCATTTCCCTAAATCATAAGAATCTTTTTTTTTTCCATGCGTCATTAGGTCTGAAATTTTTCCACCATCTTAATTCTTCATGTTCAATCCTCAACATAAAACCTAACAAGACCAGCATAAGTTAATATAATGCTTGTATCAGTACAAAGACATGGAAATAAAAATTATATGAAGAAAGATAAGTATGGGACTAACTTACTTCAACAATGCACATAAATCTTATCCCACTATCAGCAAGCAAGCTATGTGATGACGTTGTGAATGCAGACAGCAGAGGTGCAAAGCGAGGTGACAATGACATGCACTCATCAGTTTCTATCAAGTCAAGGACACCTTTTCTTGCTCGTCTAAAGTTCAACTCTAAAACTTCTTCAATAAAAGGCCGCAACAGCACCAAAATCAATTTTGACAGTTTCAGGCCTTGTCGTTCCAGCATCAAGGAGTAGTTCAGACTAGCCTGAACACAAATGCTAGCTCCACGTAAAGCAGACACTGTATCAGAAGATGCATTCTCTTTCACCAACCGTACAAAGTATTCGATTTCCCACTCTGCCCATTGGACTACTCTGTTTGTATAAACAGGATTATCACCAAATATTAAACCAGACTTCGTCGTTGCCAGTGAGATTGTAGAAAAAACAAGCTTAGACAATGTTGCTGGATATGTCCTTGGACAGACAGAAGAAGAAGGAAAGAGAGCTTCAATGCTCTTCTCAAGACGGGACCCATAAAACTTCAGCAGTAACTGGTGTGCCAAAGGCCCTTTTCCAAGCTTGATTAGCCCACTTAAGGCCTTCTTCAACTCAACAAAATTAATAAAAGGTTGTCCAGTAATCTCAACTAGCTGATCTTCAAGCAGTGCTTTTCTTTTCAAGAAAACGGATCTGTATGAGGATCCTTCAGTCGTTGAAGTATCTCCCGAGCTTTTCAGCTCTGGAGAGTTTCTCTCTTCAGCATCTAAAGCCTCTAATGCTTCTTCTACTTTATGTTCAGCTAAGAGAACATCAACTTTCTCCAAAAAAATCTTGTGATGGTCCGTTTCAATTGGCAATGGATCTTGAAGTTCTTGATTATCAGGGTTTGGCTGGACTTCACTACTAGACCGATTCCACTCTTCCAATTGATGGCATACACCAGTCATCAAATCCTGCACAAGAATCCCTTGAGTTGAAATATGCTTTCGGAGCTCAACCAACTCATGCTCCATTTCTACAGCCTCCTCAGATATCCTGCAATTAGCAGTAAGATTAGATCATGCATGCATGGATAAGCAGGATTAATGAACTTATTGAAATTAACTGAAAATCAAAACAGTTTACACCTACTAAGAAAGCAAAACAGCTTTGGGCCATTTTGGGATCATGTTTCAGGGTTCTGGATGGCAAGCCCAAATAGACCTCAAAAGATGTTGTTTTTGATATAGAGATACAGAGAATTTAGAGATAATCAACGAGCCATAGGAGAGATATCAAAGAAGCATAGTTTTGAGAAATGAAAATATAGAGGTTAATAACTTAATATGAATTGTCCATGCCCTTCTGGGGTTCCAAAACAGTGTGTCTCCAAGAAAATTGAGGTGGGAGACTTGATCAGTCCTGTAAAACCCTTCAGGGCTATGTTGGAGAAGCTCTCACACACGGCGTGTGATTATCGGAAGGGAAAAAGGTTGAGATGCATGTTAACTTTTTTTTCAGTTAATAAGCCACACACATGCAAACGCAGACATTGAGACAAATTTCCAGTTAAATTAAACTAGGCTAGCATCCCCCAGCTGAAGAATCAAGCAAAATGGAATAATGGTCAAAAATTGCTCAAAACACAATCTTACCATTATGAGAGAACTTTTTCAATGCCATATGTGTAATAGTTTTCTAGGTTTCAAGTTATAAATCTAACAGTTGAGCTTTCACATCCCCTTCATGACAACCATTACTTCAAGTTGCCAATCTTGTTGGACTAGTTACATAATAATAGAATCATATCAAACTAAGTAGTTTTGCTTCACATAAAAAGTTTTTCTTATATGTAGTTAATATATTTCTATTACTGCTTTAGTGTTTATGAAATCCTCATCATGTCACCTATAAAAAATTTAATACTGGTAAATCTCTCCACATAAGATAAGAGGCCCTTGATGTGATTTGAACCATATATGATCCCGAAATTTTGGAACTTTTTATTTTGTTATAAGATATCCTAAAAATCTGTAACTAGAGTACACTCTTGTATATAGGATCACTGAGCAATGTTCTTGTCGAGTATAATACAAAGAAATATTTATGTGGCAGACTATATTCCTTAAAGCTTTTTCCTATACTCTCTTCCACTGTGCCCCCAAGCTCAAAATAGTAGATCATAAGCATGAACTATTTCAAACTTGTGAACTTCTTGCATGGACAACTTTGTACAGATCTTCCTTTTCCAGTAAAATACTAATCGTAAATACATACTTATATTGCTTTATTGTTTCAACAAAATACAACTGATTCAGTGTTATTGACTTACCTTAAAAAAGCCAAATACTTTGTTCGCATATTCCCACATAAGTTCTCCACTGCATCTTTTAAATCTAACAGCTCACAGCATAGCTTTCTAATTCCCTGCATAAACAACATATACGTATAGGTGATGGGAATGTCATTATTGTCCTTAACACACACACACACACACACACACATACAATTATGACAACAAACTGCTCACTGAAAGAATACAACAGAAGCATCATCAACAAAGCTTATATGAATCTCTACAGTAATGCAATACTTGCAGCTGCTAACCTGAGACAGCAACTCACTGTCCTGATGGTGGCAAAGTCCATAGATCTTTACCGCAAACAAGCTTACAGAAAACAGAATGCATTACTGCGTGTTCCGAAGAAGAGCATAAATTCATCATTTATATCTACATACGATTCGCTTGTAATGAGCATTGTGACTCTCACATCATACATACCACGCAGATGGACAATGCCACTATACTATTACACTTTTTCATAACAGTATATATTCTAAACAAATTGCAGTGAGCCATTCCTATTGCAAGATATTAATACTACCGTAACCAAACTCTAATTGTTAACCACCTTAAACTAAAAAGCCTTAAGGACTCGTAAACTTAAGGCCTACGAGAATGCATTCGGAAAGCAAACACTAAGTACAAATGCACCAACCGATAACAGAAAATCAGCTGGAGTAATCTTTTCAGTAAACTTAGTCATTTTTCTATGCAATTGATAACAATTAGAAGAAAGATGAGCCCTTTCGGTGCTGGATGGTAAAGGAGCAATCCTGAAGTTTCGCTCTTTTACAGCATTAAATAGACAACCCAGATGGAAAATCCAACTGGTCCCTCAAATTGTACTTAAGAAAGTGAAAAGCCAGATAAAAAAGTAACAGATTCAGCTAATAATGTGTGAAAAATCATAATTACATTCAAAATTGATTAATTTGAAACGGACAACTCTCAAACAACTCAGAGAGATAGAAAATGGGGTTCAAATAAATTGATTGACAAAAAAAAAAAAAAAAAAAAAAACCAAAACAAAGGGTGCGAAATCAAATGTTGAAACTTGCATAGAAACAGAGGTGGGAGGGCAAAAAGAGCATTTATTTGTTCATATCGAACAATTTGACATCAGTTGAAGAGGGAAGAAGAAGAAGAACCTTTTCAGTGTGGGATTGGTAAAGAGAGTCGACTTTGGACTGGGAAGTGATGCTCTCGATCGATGGGAAGTCGTCTTCTTCTTCGCTGCTCTCCATTTTCTACTGATCTCTGCTTTTGCCTTTTGCCTTCGCTCTCTACGGAGACGGAGTGGCTTCAGCCTCCGTAATACTGCGACTGTGTTCCTGGAAATAGTAAAACCTTGCCACCCCAACCGTCTCAACATTTTTCTTCTTCTTGCTGACTTCAATGAAAAGGTTGCGTGTGTTTTCAAAAACAAAAAATGAAAGGGTTACGTGTGTGAAAACCCCAATAAAGTCTCGGTTTAGTATTCCACGTAGTTGTGATATCTATACATTTCATTTTATTTCTCACATACTTTTTAAATTTTCGGCCGTTAGATCGAATGAATTGAAAAAGATCAATAGATAGAAATTATCAAGAAATGTGTGAGAAGTAAAATGGTGTGTGTGGATACTGGATAGTACATCTCTTCCACATATTTGGTGGCATATTAGCTTAAAAATGATGTTTGAAATTGGGATTTGAAATAGATAAAAGTAGTGGTTGAGTTTGCCCACTATCAAATATTTTGGTATCTTGTAAAAAATATCCATTAAGCAATAACGTAGCCAGAAATTATTTGGTTGATGGGCTAAGCTAAAATTATTATTACGAAATCAAGTTTTTAATCTTTCGTTGCTTATATAAAGCTATATAAGGAACTATTAGTGGGAAGAGTCTTGCTCTCATAAGTTTCTCGTTTTGAGGACTTGTGAGGACAAATGCATTATTAGTCACAAAATTATATTAGTTTATATCCAAGGGCTAAAAATATTTGGCAACATAATAAAGCAAAACAAGAAACTAAGTTTTCTAATGATTCGAGGATTTTAAGTTGGTTTTGCTTGATTAAGTTGTCAAATATTTTAAGCCATTGGATCTAAAATGATATAATCTTGTGGTTAATATGTATTTGGTCCTCACATGTCCTCAAAATGAGGACCTTAAGAAAGCAAGATTGTAGTGGGAAAGGGATTCTCTTCGGATCCCTTCTACGAAGTCCACCAAGGCTACAAATCTGGACATTTGAAATTTGATCAAACGGCTACAAACAGGGCTCACTTTAAAAATTATAATAACTTTAACAGTTAGATCAAATTTCAAAGATCCGAATTTGTGACCTTGGTGGACTTGGTGGACTTGGTGAAAGGGATCCGGAGAGGATCCCTTTCCCTATTAGTGGTTATTTAGGGAACTTTAACGAAAAGTTTCCGGTACTGTTCACTTTAACGAAAATCCATATTTTTACACTAAAAAATAAATCATGATACTATTCACTTTACCCTTTATTGTATTCTTATTGTTAAAACCCAAAGTTTTCAAACCATTTTCATTAGTTTTCTTTTTAATTTATTATTATTTAATTATAATGTTGGTTGAAGTGATGAGTTTATTTAATACTTATTAACTCTTATTTTCCTTAAATGTAGCCTTAAGAATAAAAATTTCATTTGCTAAGTAGAATGACAATTAAAAATCATAAAATAGCCCAAAAGATTAATATTTTTAGGCTTTTTTAATTTCATTCATTTGATCTTCTTTAATTCATCAGATTCGATGACTGAAAATTAGAAGGGTGTGCGAGAAGTAAAAAAGAATGTGTGGATTTCACACCCCTATTTTTAAACTTAAAATTCAAAACTCTCCGCTATAGCCTAGGGGAGTCTTATACTTGACTCCGCTAGTGTAAATAAGGACTAAAATAACAAAAATACCTTCAATTTAATAAACCATATGCCAAAATGATTTGATAAAAATTGAGACATTTTTTGTCATTTTTTCCTAATTTAAAGGAGATTTTTCATACAAGAACCAAAATGGTTGACAACAGTTTTCTAGTGCTCAATTAGAAACTAGTATATGCCCATACAAAAAATGTGTGTGAAGTTTTTTACTTTTGTTTTTAAAATTGAAGGAGTGAGAAAGAACGTGGGAGTGGGAGAGAGAATGAGAGAGGTTCGTTTTTTTTTTTTTTTTTTAAATTAGAAATTATAAACTTACCCATTGGCGAGGCTTAAACAAAAAATAAAAAAAATTTATTTGTGAAGTTACATTACTATCCTTAACTTTTTTTGTTGTGATAAATGACTAAAATGTTTTTTCACCCTCTTTTGATTAACAACTAGGATTTCATTAATATGTAGTTTAGATATTGATCTTTTTTGCCACCCTAACAACTCAAACTTCCAGCCACTTAGTACTACGGTCTAGTGGTATTCCTTTTCACTTGTAAGTGAGATGTTTTAGGTTCGATACCAAATTAGGTTGCCCATTGTATGGTTTAGCCGAACTCTCCCTTCCCTTAATTTAAAAATATCGTTGTACTAAAAATAAAATAAAAAACAAAAAAAAAAACAAAAAAGCTGAGACTTCCAAAATAGTAAAATTGTACTCGCTGAGATTCACATTTTGCTAAAATTCGGAACATTCGGGTTCTAAAAACATGGTTTGAGTTTGCTTCTAAAAGTCTTTCCACTGCCGACCAAAACATTGGCCCCTAGTAAAGTTCGATCATTTAGTACCATAGAAATGGACGTTTATATTCCATGCAAATTTCACATAGCAGCATGAGCTCATACATAGTAAAGTTACACAAGCTCGAATTAGTACCTAGCATTCCTTTCCCGTCGGAAAAAATGGGAAGAGAAAAGGGTAATAGAATTACACCGCCGACTTCTCTGTTACTGCACTATCTTTCAAATCGTAAGCAGCATCAGCGGAAGAGGTGTCGATGTCATTCAGACCCAATTCTTCGTTTTGCTCCCATGACCTCTCGTAATCCTCAACTGGAGTCAGCCGGCACCACAGAAAATAATGTCAAGCATAAGAAAACAACGACTGGCGTCTTAATCGGGTAAAGGAAATGAACAAGCAGTACAATATAAGGAACTCGGAATGAAAAATTAAAATCAAACGCAAATGAAAAAACTGGTTAGCGTATGAGGTCTGCTTGCCACACAAGCATTTTGCGGAGATATATGACTTGACATCAGTTTTTAGTAATGTTCTCCAAACAAGTTCTACCGTGACTTAATCATTATCGCACTTGAAGATTGTCTGCAAGAAAACTGTAGATCCGCCAGAAATTCATTGGTGGTGAACAAGGGAGCTAAAACTGCTTAAGGTACCAGGTTAGGTTTGTGAGACACCACACAACTTGAGATGCATACAGCGACACACAACCGATATAGTTCTAAGAATCTTTTTGCAAGTATATGTAGTGACAATGTAGAAAAACAACTCGATTACATAGACGTTGCAGAATCTAAATGAACAGACAAAAACCCCTCTCTTGACCCAGCCAAGGAAAAAAATTTCTCTCTCGCATGTCACATATATGATTGTCAGCAACTCAAAATCATCCTCTACTATTGTTAAGTGTTAACTATGACATTTTTTAAGGAGGAACCATGAATTTTTAAAGTACATTTGAGATGGAAGAAAGAAGTCTTACACATCAACTGATGGTCATCTTTTATATCGTCAGTCGCCGGTGCAATAAAAGAATTAGCCAATGCGTCATCAAGAATTAAAGTCCAAGGCTCTTCTAAACACAGAAGCTGCAGCAGAGGGAGAGAAGTTAAGGGAAAAACTGATATTGTCTGTGGAAAAAGTAAAGCCACCATAATTATACATAAAAAGACAACTACAATAAAAGATAGAATAAAGCAAACCAATTTTCTGCAGCCATTACGAAAAAGAACGTATCCATATTTAGAAATTTATGCCATCTTTACAATGTTCGAAGAAATTTCTGGCACGAAAATTTGAGTCCATCTACTATGTTCCATGCATTGATGAAAAAGAATATTACAGAAATTAAAACCTGAGACCGCATATTTCTTTTCTATATATGTTCCAGTGAAAGGCCATCTAGTACCTTTTTCAGGCTTGTGTGAAAATTTAGCCACTTGCTTTTCTTATTCTCATCAATACTGTCTCCAAAACTAAATCCATGCACTCTTTCAAGACCTGCAAAACAAATTATAAAGTCACCCTCTCAAAACCATAACGCAGGTGAGCCATATCAGTTCCAGGTAATTAGAACAGATACCAAAGTTAAATTCCACTCTTTTAAGGTACTCATAAGGAATTAAAAGAATCATAAACTAGAAAGCACAGCATGTCACGGACAGCATAGACAGAAATATCAGCACTTACTTTCACTAATTTTCATTATCAAGCCTTCAATAGTTGTAACAACCCCTCCCAGAGTGCCACTAGCCAGCTCCAACTCAATTTCTGGAATTATTACGCTCGCAGTATCTGACTGAGCCAGCATGATAGTTTGTCAGAAAACGGTTTGCAACTTTATACTAAAAATAAAGGTATTAACATCTCATGGACTCGAAACCAACACACGTGTCGCATCTTAAGTTGATATTGTTATTCTCCACATTCAGAATGCTTGTATGTATGTCTATAACTATATAAACAAACTAATCTGAACAAATGACAAAAATCTTGCAATACACTTTTTGTCACATTCTTATGGTATATATCTGTACATCACTTAGTAGTTAGCACCACAAGCAACGGCAAAACAAAACCTTTATTTTTACAGCATTGATAAACCAATAAAACAGTCCATACTCTCCCATCCTTTCCACAATTTTCTGTCTGATGGAAATCTAAAGTTCCTTATTCCTGTGCAGAAAATGCAGCAAAATTCTCTAAAGATTCAGCCAACAACCACTCTAATCGGACCCATTAGAACTCAACCATGGGAAACCAATGTCAAGTGCTACACGTTACTGGTATACGGGCAAATGGAAGTGCTATATGCACAGATCATAAGATAAAGACAAGATATGATAAGAACATGGTAATAGACATCATAAGATACAGATGAGATATGATAAGCACATGGTAATAGACCTTTATTACATCACGACTAAGATCCTTAACATTCTTCACACGAAGAATAATTTTCTTTCCTTTCTCAGGAACTCGTCCACCAGGCTTCAACTGCACAAGAGAGCTTAATTTAACAACAAAGCATGGAAGAGATTAAAAGAAAATAAGCAGATCAGTACAAACCTCAGAATTGCGGTAACCGCAATTGTCACAAGTGGATGCCATGACAATTACCTCTTGAAAATATGGAATGTCTGTAAATGGTTAAGAAGAAAAAAAATATTGCAAAAAGAAGTTCTAGAGGTATCCTAAATTTCTTTAGCAACCAACTGGATTGTTTTAATCTCTCTTTGGATGTGTTCTTTTCCAGTTATTGTGGGATCTACAGATAGGCCATTGGTTTAAAGCAGAAAATCCATTTTCACAAGACTAAAAACAGTTCCATTTGATCAGCAATAAAAGAGAAGCAACTTATTGACTCAAATATCTGAAGACTGGTAAAAGATGCAAAGGGATACGGGTGACAAACATTCGAGTTTCACACCGAGCAGTACAACCTCCGCATGTTGATGGGAAAGTCATCACCTGTCAAACAGTGGAAATATTCACTAAATATTTCAAAATCTAATCTATAAATGCTGAAAAGATACAGAATTGTACTGCATAGAACACTTAATAAATGTGTACCTCCTCTGGAGCTGTGTATCGAAACAAAGATTCAGCAATTTCAGCACTATTACTCTGAGCAATGGCCCGATGACCAGCTGCTGCTCCAATTGAGCCATGTGGCACTCTTTGTACTTGGTCAGAAGTGCTAACTGCTTCTGTTGATGCTGCATCAACAACATAGCCTAATGTTTTTTGTTGCTCTGGAGTTCGCTCATAAAACCTTATACTCAATGATGGATCGGGGGATGGAGCAAACCTGCACAAATAACATTTTATACCCTCAGTCAGTGACAGGTTCAAACAGAAAGCAACATTTAAGTGTCAAATTATAGCGACAATGAAGAAAAATTCCGAGTCCACCACAAATGCAAGGCACTAATGAGACATTAGCTGCAATCCTTTTAAAAGTGACTCCAACTTAAACTGTAAATTGAATTATTGATAGAACAGACCCCAAGGACCAAAGTAATAACAAAATGGTTCTCTTTTCAAAATTGAGAATCTCTTACAGGTTCTCAACAAAGCTGTTTCCAGCTGGATCATCAAGGATGAAGGTGAACGACAAGTCTGCTGTAGCACAGGCTCTCAACTTTAACAAAAACTGGTCTAATGCTTCAGCAGTCTGAGGATCCACTTTCTGAAAACTCAAAAGACAGCAAGTAAATATTGAGAAAAACTATATTATCTTATAAAACAATAACTGTCAGACATATATGAACCTTGCGCTCGTCTTGAAGTGCTTGTAATTCATCTGCCGCTCGTAACAATATCCCCTCAACCTAAATTATCAGACAAATATAAGATGTTTGAAAAGGGAGAGGTTGGGGTGGGGTGGAATGTAGGTACTTCGGGAAAAAAAAAGATGAGAAAAAAACTGAACTGAAGATACAAATATATGAGAAATTATACACCAAAGACAAAACTACATAATTAAAAAGGTGATACAGGGAGAACCAACCACTTAAGCCTACCCATCCTAAAAGATAATAAATAAAAGGTATTTAATTTTCCTAGTTATCACCCTTGCTCGTATGCCCAAAATATGTGCCAAAGGCTAGAGCCAGTTACAAATAGATTTACTTTCAGTCAGCACCTTTTGCATATAAAAAAATTTAAATCAAACCTTTACTCTTTCAACTATTACAGAAACGGTCCGCAAGTCCCAAAAGGGGATAAAAGAAAATGATTGCCTTGACTGAAGGAAAACAGAAAAGTTAAAGAAATCTGTTAAACTCAAAATGCTACAATGTACAATCTGTTGAATACAGACCACAAGTCATACATGTAAAAAATAAGATATCACTACTGACCACAAAATTACCAAAAAAGAGAAAGGAATCCAGGTGAATGGAGCTAATCCACTAAGCAGCAATTTGTACAACTCTACTAAAGAAGAGGGGGGAGTAAAACAATACCGTTGACAGAGATCCACGCTGAGACTCCGGAGGAATCTCAAAATCCAATTCGGGAATCTGTGGACACAAATGAAAGAGAATGCACAACTCAACACATTTTTGTTACCTTATAGAAATAGATATTATAGACAATCCCACAAGCAATAAGAACAGATAAAATTAATCTTAGTTTGACTAATTTTGTAGCTTTTTATTATCACTCTTCTTGATCATCTAGTAAGAGGAATTATAAAATAATAAATACGAAAATCATTATCATTTCTATTAGTGTCAATTAGCACCACAAAGGGATATATTATAGCAGACTGGAAACTCTAGGTCAAAATTTTTTATCTGCAGCTCTTTTTTAAAAACAACAGAAAAAATCTACAATTTATATTTTTTTATACCACCTGATAACCTAATTAGCTAAGATCTGGAAGTACTTATGTACAGTATATATTCAACTCGATTCATTTATCTCACACAGGAAAAAGCGATGGGCCACTACTGGGATACAACCCCAGTCTCCCCAGCCAGAATGTGAAAACCTTACCACTAAACTGGCTAACTAACCTACATTAAATCAAAGTTACCACTAGAAACTGTAAGTCAGCATTCAACCAATTCAAGATTTAGAACTTTTTTAACAATAATGAATAATGATTATGTTACTCTGAACTAACAAATCCAATAAGCTCTCCAGCTAAACTCGGATAATATGAAGACAACAAAAACAAGTTCTTTTATTAAAGTCAACATAATTGAAGATGTTAAAGAAACTGTACATTACAGAAATGTAAAATGGAAAAGAATTAATGCATTGAACTTCAAGCAGGATATACTCAAGTACCTTAATAGTCGCAGACTCAGACTTCACCACTTGTCGATTAAGCATCTGCACGGATAAAGTTCATCAATTCTGCAATTCTGAAGGAGGGGGAATGTTCAATACACTTCAGCGAAAATATCATGTATCGCATTGTGTAGTATAATTTCAATCTCCATTTCCATTGCCGATCACTTACTTCAATCAAACCAGACTTCTAGAGCACATACTATTAGTTGTGACTTGAGATTATCATAAAAATGCACACACAGACCCAAACACGAAAAGCAAAATAAACATAAAGATAAGGGTTTTGTGATTATAACTTATTAGTGCCTTCAATACAATAAGTACTTCTCGTGAACTTAGCTAAATACCACAAATTTGAGACACAAATGAGAGATAAAATGATCCATATAATGTCAATTAACAAAATTTTGATTAGTCTAACCTTGGGGTCGCCAGAAGGCACCTCCAACTGGTAGCAGCAACCTTTGGGTTGGAGCTCACCAGCAAACTGAACCTCATTATTCCTGCAGCAAAACAAAACATACAAGATCGAAAATTTCAATCAGCAATCAAAAATTGAACAAACTATCATCACATAGTTTGAACTTTTACCTCTCATTGCAATGAGGGCACTCGAAAGCCGAAAGCAAAATCTGCACACCAACAAACACTTCCATTTACACACAGCAACAACAGAAAGAACACGAAATTGGCGAAATTTATCAGAAATTAGATACATACCTTTCTGAAGTGTGGAATCAGAGTCAGTAGAAAACTGGTAGTACCCTGAAATTAACAATAAACTTAACAAATCGGATGATAAAAATCAAAACAGAGAAGCCCTAAGAAGCAATTAAGAGGGAGAGAGAGTACGTTTTCGCCGCAGCGCATGCAGAGGCTTTCGACTCGGTAGAGGGGGGCGTCGGAGTCGTCGGCGGAGACGGCTTCGACCACCGAGCGGACATCCACGATTTGGTTCTGGTCTCTGGCGTTGCTATTGCTATTGCTATTGCTATTGCCTTCCATGATTATCTTTCCCTGCGATTGAATGTGCGGAAGTTTTGAGGTTTTGGGTTGGAGGCAGAGGCAGAGGCAGAGGTGCTGTGGTTGTAAAAAGAAGCAACTCTCAGTGTTGTATATTTGGAAGTGACCTACGCAACGCGCGCAAACAACCGTTGAGAAAGTGCTTAGAACCCTAACACCTCAAATTCACCTCCCATTGTCTTCTCCTAATACATTGGAATTGAAGTTACAATGCATTTTTTTAATACAAACTATATTCTACATAAAAGAAAAGAGGGGAGAGTTTAAACGTAGAACGCTGAGTTGACAATAAAGGTTCTAACCACCAGAACAATCTACCACTTGCAGAAAAAGAAAATAAAAACATTATACAACTGAGGTAAAGTCTACTAGTTCAAACCCACTCAAGCTCAAAGACTACTAGTTTTGTGTGTTATGAATAGGCAAAAGTGAGAGAATCTTTGCTAGAGATCGAAGTGGGACGTGAGTAATGTATCACAATGTTTATTTTTGTAACTGTACTAGACAATGGATGCAGGTAAAGAGAATGGAGGGATATTGATATGATCACTTTCTACTTTTGATCTTGTGTGTTGTTTTGAAGATACAAGCATACCTCTGTATATAGAGATTTTGATCCAACATCTTTTGAAATGTAGAAGAAAACTTTACATATCAAAATAGTAAAATCCAAACGTATACTATTTAAGTTTACAATCTTCACCGATAATATTAACTTTCATTCTTTCATTTTTAGTCAAATTATGTGAGTAGCCACATAGTTTTACAGCATTGTGAACATTTTTCAAGTTGTGACATTTTTACAATAGGTTTTTCAAACCGTGCTAATTTTGGATGTTTCCTCTAAAACTTTTGCTTGGGTTTGGGGTTTGGGGTTTTGGGTTTATTGGCCTCTTTCTCTCAGTCCCTGAAAATCGAAGAAAACGAATAAAAAAAATCCGAAGACTGGTTTCCGCCATGAATTCAATAAGCAGAGCAATACAGTTATGTGTGTATTGTTGGAAACCTGTGTTATGTGGGACTGCCAGTCCCACATCGCCCATACACCCTTTACAACAACTCTTTATAAGTGAGTTCACTCACTTATAGTTTGAATTGAATTGGGCCAAAGCCATGGACCTTGGGCCTTAGACTTTGAGAGTTTGGGTGTATATATTAAATGTCAAAGATATGATTAATTCCATGTTGAACAGTTCTGGTGCACCACATAATTTATGGGGTGAGGCACTCCTTGCTGCAAATACGATTTTGAACCGAATTCCACATAAGAAGACTAATCAATCTCCTTATGAAATCTGGAAAGGTAGGTTACCTACATTTAAAACCTTGAAAGTGTGGGGTTGTCTTGCAAAAGTTCAAGTGCCTCTTCCGAAGAGACAAAAACTTGGACCAAAAACAGTGGACTGTATATTTATTGGCCATGCCAATAATAGTTCGGCATATAGATTTTTGGTTCATAAATCTGAAATTGCAGACATTCATATAAATACTATACTTGAATCTGCAGAAGTTGAGTTCTTTGAGGAAATTTTTCCTCATAAAGATAGGTCATATGTTTTGAACAAAAGAGTACATGAGGTTACTACAAGAAATGATGACGATAATCATGCATCAACTTCAAGAGTTCAAAGCCAAGATTTGGAACCACGAAAGAGTAAAAGAGCAAAAATTGCAAAGGATTTTGGTCCTGATTTCCTCACTTTTGTAACCGAAGAAGAGCCTCAAACTTATAAGGCTGCATTAGAATCGTCTGAAACACCTTATTGGAAAGAAGCTATTCAAAGTGAAATAGAATCCATCATGCAAAATAATACATGGAAATTGGTTAATTTGCCTCCTGGAAATAAACCAATAGGACACAAATGGATTTTCAAGAGGAAATTAAGACCGGATGGTACCATAGACAAGTATAAGGCTCGTTTAGTTGCCAAAGGGTATCGTCAAAAAGAAGGACTTGACTACTTTGACACTTATTCACCAGTAGCTAGAATAACATCTATAAGGTTATTAATAGCTATTGCGTCTGTGTACAATCTTGAGATACATCAAATGGATGTTAAGACTGCATTTCTAAATGGTGAATTAGACGAAGAAATATATATGGATCAACCTGAAGGTTTCATTGTCAAAGGTCAAGAAAAGAAAGTTTGTAAGTTGATTAAGTCATTATATGGACTCAAACAAGCGCCTAAGCAATGGCATGAAAAATTCGATCATAATATGATTACGAATGGATTTGTAATCAATGAAAGTGATAAATGCATTTATGTTAAGAAAACGAAAAATGCTTGTGTTATTGTATGTCTATATGTTGATGACATGCTTATAATGGGAACAAACAAAGATGTGATTAACTCCACAAAGAAAATGCTAAATTCTAGTTTTGATATGAAAGATATGGGATTAGCTGATGTGATTCTTGGAGTTCGAATTCTAAGGAATTCAGATGGATATGTCCTAACTCAATCACATTATGTGGAAAAGGTTCTAAAAAGGTTTGGACATTATGATTGTAAACCTGCGGTAACTCCTTTTGATCTCATTCATAAACTTACTAAAAACGAAGAAGAGAGCGTATCGCAATTGGAGTATACCCAAGTTATAGGTTGTTTGATGTACATTATGAATTGTACAAGACCCGATCTTGCTTATTCAATAAGCCGACTAAGTAGGTATTCAAGTAATCCTGGAAGAGATCATTGGAATGCTTTAATAAGGGTATTGAGATACTTAAAGCATACAATGAACTATGGTTTGCATTACACTCAATATCCCCCAGTACTAGAAGGATATAGTGATGCAAATTGGATTTCAGGGAGCACAGACAGTAAATCCACAAGTGGATATGTATTTACACTTGGTGGAGCAGCTGTGTCATGGAAATCATCTAAGCAAACATGTATAGCACGTTCAACAATGGAATCAGAGTTTATAGCCTTAGATACAGCTGCTGATGAAGCTGAATGGCTTAAACATTTTCTGGAAGATATTCCATTATGGCCCAAGCCTGTGACTGCAATATGTATACATTGTGACAGCATGGCTGCACAATGTCGAGCCAAAAACGCTGAATATAATGGGAAGTCGAGACATATAAGGCGACGACATAAAACCATTAGACAACTACTCAAGAATGGAACTATTTCCATTGATTATATTAAATCTAAGGAGAATATTGCCGATCCTTTGACAAAAGGCCTATCCAAGGATCAAGTGGCATTTACATCGAGGGGAATGGGTTTAAAGCCAACTCAATGAGTTATAACTTGACGGAAACCTAACCTAGCTAATTGGAGATCCCATGGTCCAGGTTCAATAGGCAAACTAGTTGAGGAAAACTCAAAGTAAGAAACACACAATCTTTACTCATTCTTATGATGGAAAACAGTGTGTTGCCTGTAAGACGAAAAGGGTGAATAACTATTCTTAATAATGCTAATATCTTATGATTAAGATGAATAGAACAGGATATTCTTTATTAGCATTACCTATATGAGATTGATGTGGGGTCGCATCTTTGAGAATTGGTATGGCTACAATTCTCTAAAGGTCTCATGAAACCAGGATATGTTCAGGACCAAAATGAACACAACCGTATGAATTGACGTGTGTCAAGATGTGATATGTGTGATACTTATTGTTTCGATTTTACTACTAAAAATGATCAGTTCAAGATAGTAAATTCACTGCTTCATTAGGTAAAACCGGTAAGTACTCACTAGAGAAGGTTCAAGTTCAAAAGACACCTATCCCGATGCGTATCATATCTAACTTCTCTGGAAAGACGTTACTAATTTAGCTAGTATGTTATTTTCTATTCAAATGTGGGGTATTGCTAGAGCTTGAATAGAAAATGTGGGGTATTGTTGGAAACCTGTGTTATGTGGGACTGCCAGTCCCACTTCGCCCATACACCCTTTACAACAACTCTTTATAAGTGAGTTCACTCACTTATAGATTGAATTGAATTGGGCCAAAGCCATGGACCTTGGGCCTTAGACTTGGAGAGTTTGGGTGTATATATTAAATGTCAAAGATGGGCCTTGGGCCTTGGGGCTCGGATGGACGAAAAACCCAAGTATCATTTTTTCGTTTTTGATTTTTTCATTCAGTTTTTTTTTTTCTGAAATGATAAAACCAATCACATGAACGGTTGTAACCGTTCTTAAAGATAAAAATGAACGGTTTCAACTGCTCATTTTATGCCATTATATATGGTTGTCGAAAAACAAAAGAAATTTCAATTTCACACAGAGAAACACCCAACTTCAATCCATTCAGCATATGTATAGCAAATATTTCTGCAAGTTGTTTGTCTAAAAATAAGAGTCTAACCTTGGATTGGTTTGGCCTTTGTTTGTAGTGATACCTGATTTTAATCAACGATAATAAAAAATCGAAACTGTGCCATGAAGATACTTACATTTTGTCTGTTTATAGGCATCTAAAAATAAGGTCTAACCTTGTTAGGTTTTGGTGCATACCCTCAACTTTGTTGAAGAATCTTCACAACTAAATAAAAGTTCTAAAGCTGATACCTCTCACACCGGTAAGTTTGTTCAAGTGATCATCAGCTCCTACTTTGTCACCTTAGTTGGCGTTGTACATTTATTTTCATTTCTGGGGAGGTTTAACCAAAAGAAAACATAGCAAATGACTTGTATGCATACCTTTTGGTAAACCTAGAAATTCAAGAAACATGAGACAACATTTGTCCCCCAGAAAATATGCTAGGAGAGTACAAACATGCAATTGAGATTTACAACACTCAATTAGTGATTACTTTGATTCAAAATATATGGTTTATATCTGTTCAAAACGTTTATGCTGTTCCTTTCATGCTTGGCATGCTCGCAACTTTGTATGATGTTTGTGTGCATTTTTCTTGTACCTTCCTCCATATATTGTTTATGTTTATCGATTTAGAACCATTTGTCGTAGCAGTTGTCAAGGATGATATGGATCAGTCATGGAAGAAAGACACCTTCTCGCATGGAAAGATTTGAAAGAGGTAGCAAATTTTATATGGGTTATTTCATTTGATTTTTCTTTGTTACACACTCGTGTTTTATATAAATGGGGATGTGGATTCTTTATTTAATTTTTTTGTAAATAGTTAATCGTACCTGTTATAATTTGTGCCCAGGATCCAAAAGATGCAGCATTTGAACGGAAGAACAATGCACTATGGAAGGCGGTCATGCACCATGGCTTAACAAGGCACCACACTCGGTTTTGTCAGAACTTGGAAGCGTGGACACTAGTAAACGAGAGTAAAGGTGAGCCTGCACAAATTTATCCCTTAAGTATTCTGTCATCATTTTATGCAACCATTGAAGGGTTATGGATTTTTCTTAACTTTTTCCGGGTTATGGATTTTTCTTAGTTTAGTTTTGACAGTCAAGAGCATAGAGCACTCAAACCAACGGCACAATTCATCGAAAACTGATTCCGCCTATGATCAGTCATTGAAGTCGAAATATGATTCTAGATGACCTCTGGCATCTGAGTAAACTATCGAAATATCGAAGATTAATGAATGTGAACTGTGCTTAAGTTGTATGTTAAGATTCTTTATTTATGGTTAATTAGCTAAAAGAATCCTTGATTGCTTGTAGGAGCAATGTTCTTATGAAAATTATTTAAGCTCCTAATTGGAAAGGCATTGGATGAAATCTGTCTTTTCGTTTATGCTTTTTTCACTTTTAACAACATTTCTACTCCTATTTTGAAACTTGTTTTTCTTTTTGTGATTTGAGTTCATTTTACATACTGTCGTACTGAAATTTGTACAACAGTATGTAAAATTTTTTGTTTATAAAAAAAAAAAAAAATTCAGTACGACAGTATGTAAAATTTTTTCTATTTTCCTTCTTTTAAGCATATGTACTCTATTTTTTGAGATAAATATATTAAAAAAAATCAAAAAACGAAAATAATTATTATATTTCTCTATATCCCTCTCATTTCTTTCTTGTGGGTGTGAGACTGAGACGGTGATTGTGATGGTGAGGTGACGTGTGAGGCAGGCAAATTGATGCTTTACCTCTCTTCATCTTTTTTATTTGTTTACGCTTCTTTTTTTGGATTAAAAACCTGAAATATTTGTTATTCCATACAACGCAGGTTGGAGAGCGGTTCTCAAATGGCCACCTGAACTCTGCCACGTGTACGAGGGCGAATGAAACTTCCTACTCAAATAGGGAATGAAATGCATTTCCGAGCTTATGTTCGGAGCCAAGGATCCACCGCTAAATTTTAATTATACGGCTTCTATTAACCTATTTTATTAGTTCATTTCATAGAATTTAAAAAATTTGAACAGCTTAGATCTCTTTCTCTCTTTCTTGAACTGCATAAATTTTGGAGTTTTTAGACTTCGAGTGAACCTCAATTCCTCAAATAAGATCAACTTGATTACAGTTCACATAATATACATTAAATGATAAAAATGTGCAATAAATTCATTAAATTGAGATAAAGAACATATTGTTAAAGCTAATTTGGTTAAACATATATCTGCATATTTAATTTAATATTTGATACGAACAATTGTCATATTGCGAATCAAAATTAGAAATTTTTAGATAATTTCACTTAATCAACGGCCTTAATTTATACATTAATGATGAAACATATCAACAAATACGCATTAATCATTACAGATCCATTCCTATAATCTCACTTTCATTATGATAATCACCTTGATTAAGAAAAGAAATAAAGAAAGACCTCATGAACCTCTCATGATCCCTACCTCACAGCAACCTTTCCCCAGAAAATCCCTCTCACTCTAGTTTTCCTTTAAAATTAGTACTCCACATTTTAAAAATTTAAACCCCCACATTTCTTCTTCCACACTTCTATCTCTACTTTTTAAAACCTCATTAAAACCCCCTAACCTTCCCTTCTCTCTCTATCTCTTTCTCTCTCTAAAACAAAAACCAGTGTGGGAGGAGAGAATCGAGAGATCATATAGAGCGAGAAACAAAAGGTGCGCTTCTCACATCAAAAACCCAAAAAATCCAACCACTAAATTCGAAACCAAAAAAAAAAAAAAAAAATTACAAAATCGCTGTGCGTCTCTCTGAAACCGAAACGCACAGCAGTAAGCAGAGAGAGCGGAAGGTTCCAGAGAAAAAATGGGGCAGAAGGCGCTGATCTACGCGTTCGTGGCGCGAGGGACTGTGGTTCTCGCGGAGTACACGGAATTCAGCGGCAATTTCAACTCCATTGCCTTCCAGTGCCTCCAGAAGCTTCCTGCTACCAACAACAAGTTCACCTACAACTGCGATGGCCACACCTTCAATTACCTCGTCGACAATGGCTTCAGTAATCTCCTTTCCCTCTCCTTTTATTTTCCGTTTGTTTCCCGAGAAAATGCTGGAAAATCTCCTTTATGCTGCGTTGATTGTTTGATTTGTTCGTTTCGCTTGCTTGTGCTCTGTTTGATGTACCTAATTGTTGCTAGATCTGCGCTTGATCTCGATGCTTTGGTTTTGCTTTGTAAATTTTTACTTTTCGGCGCTGAATTTCGGTTTCTGTGCATTGGAGTTCAAGATCTTGGATCTTAGGCTAATATTTTGAAGTGTGAATTAGTGAATGCAAATCTGCTTCCAATTTTATCCAATTATCAAATGTGATTCCGCTGTAGTTATTGTAGTTGCATCTTATTGCATTTCGAAAATATTTCCAATGCCTTGATTTCGTGGATGCTGAAATTGTTAGGATATTTGAAATCCTATGTATTTAAAATCTTAGAGATGAGTGTTTTTAACTTCTTTTTAGTGTCGATTCGAAAGTTACGGTTACGTTATTTAATTGTTTATACCAACAGAAGTTTCCTCTTGTTGCAGCATACTGTGTGGTTGCGGATGAATCAAGTGGAAGACAAGTACCTATTGCATTTCTGGAGCGTGTCAAGGATGACTTTGTTGCAAAATATGGCAGTGGAAAGGCTGCTACAGGCTGCTGCGAACAGCCTGAACAAGGAATTTGGGTATTATACCCGACCAGATCATGTAAAATGCAGGCTGATGGAATTTTATCTACGTTAAAATTGCTAATTTTGTTCTCCCGTTAATTGCAGGTCAAAATTGAAGGAGCATATGCAATACTGTGTTGATCATCCTGAAGAAATAAGTAAGCTCGCAAAGGTGAAGGCACAGGTTTCAGAAGTTAAAGGTGTTATGATGGAGAATATCGAAAAGGTAGACAGCATTGGTTTATCTGTATCGCTCACTTGGCTTGTATACGATTGTTTGATATGGATGGGATACAATATTATTGATTCTAATTAGTAACTGCCTGAGCTTCGCGCATCCATTTATTTCTTAACTGTTTATGTCTTGTGGCCATTTTATTTATTTCGAATGTGGGAAATAGATAGAATTGAGGGTTTTCGCCCTGACTTTAGGAAAAAATTCTCTTCAGTAATTGTTGAACATTTAGTTGTACACAGATCCGGACACATGTCCATAATTGAGCACGTGCAATCTTGTGTGTGTTGTTAGAACCTAAGCTACTAACAGATCAGGCAATGTGGAACAAGTAATGATAGTTGGGACTTGGGAAGGGGATGTGGCATGAGTCTTGAGGATAGTGGTTCGTTCGAACTTTGTTTCAATGTTAAGCTCCTCTTTTTCCTGGTCACAACTTTTCCGTATTCTTCGTGTATATGAATAAATTCATAATAATAATGTCGGTGGTATCCAATAGCAATGTTTCTGTTGAGGTGTTGTATTTTACATGGGCTATGTTCGATCATTGATTCATTGTTGATTTTGGGTGTATAATATATACATCCATTCTTATAGAGACGTAGAACAAAGGCCATTTGATGGACTTTCGACTTGTTTGCTCGCGGTGTCTTTTTCATACCTTGGATCTCTACACACTGTAGGATAATCTTTCTTCTCATATGTTTGTTTTGCATTTTGATGCAGGTTTTGGATAGGGGGGAAAAGATAGAGCTTTTAGTCGATAAGACTGAGAACCTTCATCAACAGGTCATATCTCGTTCTCTCTCACAATTGCATGCCCTTGGTTAATAAACTGAATAGTTATTTGTAAAAGTGTTTCCCTGTTGGATAGCATGCCACCCGCATAAGTACAATGTGTGGTGTCTCATTCTAAATTGATTCATCTTTTCAAAAATTTGTTTACGTTGAAAGAATCGTTATTCTGTGTTCCCTGCTTACAGGCACAGGACTTTCGGACTGTGGGGACTAAAATGCGGAGGAAGATGTGGCTGCAGAACATGAAGGTGAAGCTGATTGTTTTGGGAATCCTGATTGCCTTAATCCTTATCATAATCATGTCTGTTTGCCACGGTTTCAACTGCGGTAAATGAGTCCGTTGCCGTTCTTAAGAAAATATTCTCGCCTTGTCACCGAACTTTTGCAATTTTATTGTAGCATTATAAGAGAAAGATCATATATCTGTTGCAACTCTGTACTTAGTTAAAAGTAGTGATTTTCCGATGTGGCACGAGTCGGAAGACGTATTTTTTGTGCGAATGGACCTCATATATTGTGTTACTATGTTATAAGAAATGAGTGCGTTGCTTAATGAAGTGATTTTTTCTTTGCGGTGGATGAATAGATAGTCTTTGGTTTCCTGATCCTAGTTCTAATTGCTCACTCATTGCTTGGAACTTGTAACCTACGACCTTTGGACCCCGATGGTTATGAGAGAACAATTCCTATGGCACAAGTTGACCGCCACGGTGGCGTTCTATGTCAATAACACAAGGACATGTGGAAAAAAAAGCTAACAAATGTTCTTGCATTATTGGCACGGGATGTCATGTGGCGGTGAATTCATGCCTTGCACCTTTGGGGCATAAGCACCCTCTTGCTACCCATATGCTAGGCGCCGAAGTCCTATGAGCGGCTATGAATTGCGCTAATTTTGATGGGGATATGTTAGGGAGGCGTGTGAGATAACCTTTATCGAGTATAAATAGCAGATCCCTTTTGACATTGCATGAACTCATATTTATAGACTTGTCAATAGATCGGATTTTAACCCGAATTTAATCCGAATATGATTGAATTAATAGGATATAGGTTGCGACTTTCAATTCGATTATTCAAACAAGATCTGAATTCGATAATTTGATTGTAAATGGATCCAGATCGATCCGATAATAATCCGACCCAACTTAATATATTATTTGATTTTTATATTATTTATACTTTTGTGTGATGGTGGTTTTTTATACAATAAAGTTAAACTTATATCCTATTTGCTTATTGTTCAACATGAAGCTTTTAATTAGAAATAGAAAAATATAATCCTAGAATGAGGTTACTAATGATATTTTAATATTTTCTAAGTCTTCAATTAAATCCGATAAAGGTCCGATTCGATTATCAGAATTCAATGCTAATAGTATTTGAACCAACAAGTCATATCCGATGATCTGAATGAGTATCAAATATGTTAATCTAATTATAAATGAGTACGAATACAATTCAAATCCGTCCCATTTAGAGCAACTCCACCTATAAAGACTTTGCGCCAGCACCCAGCCCATTTATCCACTTCAGTGAACAGTAATAGACCCTAATGAACAGTAATAGGCCAAAGCATCTCCACCCCAAAAAAAATGTGTTGGCACCCAGTCTAAAAATGCGCTGGCACAAACGATCTCCACCCCTACAAAATGCGCTGACGCCCAGTCCATTTAAAATATTAAATAAATTTTTTTATAAAATAATAAAAAAAAATAGTTTTAATTTCGGATAGGATTTTTAATCAATCTCGTCACGCCACGTGTCATTATCCGAACGTACTATTTTTTGAATAGATTTCCGCTAAGATTTTCAACCAATCCCGACAACCCACGTGTCACTTCCTGTTTACAATAATTTAGGCAAGATTTCGATAAGATTTTTAACCAATCTTGTCACGCCACGTGTCATTATCCGAACGTACTATTTTGTAGATAGATTTCTGATAAGATTTTCAACCAATCGGGTCATGAGTAGTGCGAACCCAACATTCACACAACGTAACATCTTCAATGAGCTTCCACGAAGTCATTTTTTTCTCTCAAAGTGTACAAAATATTCAAATGTAGAAAGTGTAGAAAATATTGAAATGTGGTGTAAGGTGGAAGATGAGGGTTAGGTATTTATAGAAAAAAAAAATTAATTTTTTAAAATTTTTCTGTATTTTTTAAAAAAATTTCACAATTTTTAATTAATTTTTAATAAATTTTAATGTTGTAATTAATCTGGACCGTTGGATTTGAAAAATAATCAAATCCAACAGCCAATCAGCTGCCACGTAGCCCTCAGCTGTTCGAAGCCCACTTGCGCTAAAACGCGGGACCCGCCGCCTGCAGCGCTGTCTCCTACTCGAGCCCAGTCGCGAGTGTTGTGCATGCGCCAGCGTTTTAGACCGACTTCTGGATCTGTCCGAAATGGGCTGGCCTGCTGCCTGGCATGGGCTGGGTGCCAGGCTGTTTCACGGGCTAGAGCTTTTGGACAGCAGGCCGGGCTGTTAATTGGACAGGGTGCTGGGCAAAAAAAGCTCTGGTGGAGCTGCTCTTAAAGGTCTAAATATGTATCACTATTTGGACTGACATGATTGAAAGCAGCATTGGGCCACCAACACTTTTTGCAAGCGGCTAGAGTAACGTATTTGATCTAGTTATCAAGGTTCAACTCCAAATCATTTTTCGAGAAAAGGGATTTGAATTTGAATTTCTGTAATTCTAAAAAATAATCCCGTTAAAATTACGAGATTTGAACTCAAGATTTCTTCTATAAACTCGAAGAGAGTCCCACCAAGACCAATAGCCAGTTCATTTACCTTTGTGTACACATCTCACTCCTCAAATCCACATCCGTTCCCTCCTCCTATCCTAAACCTCACTCTCCCCCTCTTACTCTTTACCCCCGATTCCCAGCATATCGCTTTACCATTCCCGCTCCCACTTTCACCGCCATCGCCAACATTTCCGGCCGCCACGTTCTCCCACAGCTCCTCCCCATTCCTCCTCTTCCCAACCGCCTTCTTCACCTCAGGCAACGCCGGCAGCCATCTCGGCACATGCAAACCCCTCCGGGAATCCAATTCCCGCGGAATGGGAATCACAGTCCCACCTTCCTCCGCACCCAATTCCTCTCCCCGCGGAATCGGTCTGGCGAACGGGGTTTCCTGATTCCGCCTCACGAAGCCGGCGAGATCGCTCAAAACACTCGAACCCAGTACGCAGAATCCACTTTCGTGGAGGGCGGAGGCACCCATGAATCCCTGCACTGACTGCAAGTCGTGGAGGGCATTGGCGAAGTCGAAGACATTCGTTTTGGTGCGGTTGGTCATGGCGGCGTAGGAGGCCGAGGCGGAGGCTACGGCGCCGATGTACTTGACGGCGATGTGGGTTAGGGTTTCGAGGGCGGAGGGCTTCGTGGATTTGAATCCCACTGATTGGGTGATCTGAGAAACCGCGATCCTGGCGATGGCGAATTGGAACTCTGGTGGGGTCGGGTTTTGGAATGGGGGTGTTGGGGTTTGTTCTTGTTTTGGGGTTTTGCGTCGTGATTTGGATTTGGATTTTTGGGACATGGTGGCGGTGGTGGCGGTGGTTGATTGGGGAGGTGGATTCTGTGCTTGCAGGCGGTTTAAAGTCCGAATCTTGGTGTTGGTTTTCTTCTGAACCCTAAACTATTGGAAGAAAGTTTGGCTTTTTATTAGTGGGTTTTTATTTTTGTTTTTTTGAGTGGGAAATAATTTGTTTTTCTTTAAGATGATAAGTAATTTTCACACGCGTTTTTATTTTATTTTCAAACAGTTCACGCTTATTGTTTTTGAAAATTAAATAATGTAAGGAGAATTATGGTAATTTAAAATCGAGTTGTGTAAATGCAAAAATTTGATCGCCATTTTTATGTTTTTGAATTTTTTTAAAAAGAAATAATGGTTTGAGTTTTCATTTATAATTCACAGAATATGGTTTGAATTAGGAGGAACAGTGGTGCTCTGCTAAGGGCATTCCATGAATGCTTCTATAATACATCTCATAATAACTAGAAGTGTTTTTAAATTTAGAAGTTTCTGTGAGTTGTAAAAGTACTTTCTAAAGAAGCACACCTTCATAAAGTCCTTTCGAGTGCTTTCAAATTTTTAACAAAAATATTTACATGTAGGCTCGGCCCTGGCCTAGTGCAGACAGTGCAACTGTCAGGGCTCAGAATTTTATGGGGCACCAAAATTTGCTATAAATAAAAATTTGCAGACCCAGAAGTCGCGTCTTCTGAGTCTGACTCTTATCTTCATATTCCTTCTTCGCAACTCGGAAATCGCGTCATGACACGTCACAGATCATAGAGTTTTATTAGGTATTATTCTATATTATATTTTTTTTGGACGAGAGGTATTATTCGATATTATATATTAAGGTTTTCCGACTCTTTTCTTAGTAATTTACTAGCATTTGCCTACACACTTTGTGTGTATAAACATATTTTTTTAGGAAATGAGAAGGAGAGAGGGAGAGAGAGAACCTTGGGGGAGTAGGAGATTTTTGTTTTTGGTTTTTTTTTTTTTGGGAATTGTTATTGACACTAAAAAAATCTCATTCTACACTCCTCACAAGTGTATTTTTCTTTCCTAATATAGAAAGTTTGGAGTGTAGAATGAGATTTTTGGAATGCTAATAACAATTCCTTTTTTTTTTTTTTTTTTAATTTTTAATATTGGAGGTATTTTAACATCACATGTAGATGAGGTTTCAATAAAAAACTATAAAATTTAGACCTGTGAAATTACATTATTACCCATTATTTTTTTTATGTTATAGAAGACTAATTTGTCTTTTCATCATTATTTGGTTGATCAAGAAGATTTTATTAATTAGTAGAGACTAATTTTTACAATGTATGTTTGTTGCAATGATTGCGGTCTGGCCTTTCCTCCGATTTGACCTCTTTCTTTTTAATGGATTTATTTTTTATTGCAGTTTGATAATGGATTTCTGGCTCGATTTGCTACCAAATGTGAGACTGCATTTTGAGACGTCTGCAAAACCCGATTGGCGACTGCAAATTGCAAAACTCCTCTTCTACGAATTTCAGATTGGCATGGTTTGCTAGCTTGGGTCGATAATATTAGGTACTTTTCATAATATATATTAGTAATTTTCTATTATATAGTTGGAATGATATGTGCAATGATAATTGATATGTTAATGATTTTTTTAATAAATATTGGAATGATAGGTTAGTATTTGAAATCTTACTTGCGATCATTATGATTCAAGGTAGGCTAAATAAATTAGCAATTTTATGCATTTGGAGACTTGAATTATGATAATATAATTGATGAATTTACTTCAATAAATGAAGAAGATGATTTCTTAAAGGTTGAAATTTCAAGAGAGTTTTGTTTTGGAGTGGTTGAATATGATTTTGCTTTTGATTGTCTTTTCACCCCTTTTGGTTGTCTTCAAAGTAATATAATATGAGCGTGAGGGTCTAATCTTCAAACTTCGATTAGATTCCAACCCTCTTTAAATATTTATTTTAATATATGTTCTTGTATTAAAAAAAGGCATAGTTTGAGGGTTTGCCCCAGTCACCAAAAAACTCAGGACCGGCTCTATTTACATGCTTATAGTAAAAGCACTTCTACAGAAAACACTTATGATATGAAGTGTTTCCAACAAAACCCAGTTCCGAACCGAGCTTCTTTCTTTCTCTAGGCTGTTGAAATTTTGGACAATTCAAAATTATTGTTTTATGGTTGGACAATTGAAACTTCAGCGCGTTGGAGTTGGGCTAAGCTCATTATTGTGGAGCAAAGGCGTTAAAGTGATGTGTATATTTGGACCCGCCCAACCCAAGATCATCTTGTTTGCCCTATGGGGATCACCATCACTCAAAAGGAGTTGTATGCAATGCAATGACATTGGGAAAATGTGATATTGTCCTTGGACTTCAATGACTGGTTACTCGAAATTCATACCTCTCGGATCGTATTGCGAGATTAGTTTTGGTTAGCTCGATTAAATTATGAAGCAAAGGGGTTTGTAACTTAAGTTGCGAAGAGCAATTCATGCACACCAGATCTTGTGTTCGATTTCTAGTTTCCTCCCTACCTTTGTTGGCTTGTTTAAGAATTGTAATCAGAATTGGATTGAGGATAGTCCAAATTCAAATTTCCATTGAAGCTATTACTCAAATATTTTGGTATTGGAGTAAGAATGATACCAATGTTATATAAGTTGTTTACTAAATCACTTCAATGGACATCAATATGATTACTAAAACGTCATTGTTCTAAATTATAATACATTATTTTATTAGTAAATTGGAAGATAGACCCACCCCATTGTCCTATTTTCCCATCCATATTATAATTTCACCCACTATAAAAATTTTAAAAACTAAAATCCCATTTCCCCACCCAATATTATTCCTAAAATAACCTTATATCACATCACCACCTCTTCAGTGTACTCTTTGCACCCAATCCTTCCCTCGACTTCCTTTAGCAGCAAAATCCGTTAATTGGTAGTCATGGTTGCGAGTCAAGAGAACAAAGTAGGGAAGAAAGAGTAGCCCGTGAAGGACAACTAACCCTCTTCCCCCTTATCATCCCACCCCTCTCCCCCTTTCGCCTCTATTTTCAACCTCGCCAACCTAAAATCCCTATTGAAATGATACAAGGGCAAAATCCCAGACCCACCCCATAGTTGAGATTTAATTGTATCGAAGTATTAGAACATGAAATGAATTTCAGGGAAAAAATGACACAAGGGCAAAGGAAGCCTATAATGAGGCTACAATGAAAGTACTAGACCAATAACAACTTTAGTCATGGCGGTTGAAGCCGAGGAGAGAGATGAAAGGAAAGAGAGAAAACTGGAGACGAAGAGAGAGAGACGGTGAGGGTGAGAAAATGGGTAGGGTTTTATTGGAAGAAGTGCCATAAATCAAGGATTTGCTTTTCCATGTTTTCTGATTTGCTTTTCCATGTTTGCTGCTGCTTTCTTTTCCTTTGTTTTGTTGCTTTTTGCTTTTCCTTGTTTTGCTGCTTTCCTTTTCCTTGTTTTTCGGCTTACGTTTCTTTTCCTTTCTTCCGCTCATTTATATAAGCTTTCTTTCCTTGTACTTTGTTTCACACATACAAAATATAGACATTCAAAATTCAATATGGTATCAGAGCAGTGATCTCTATCGACCTGCTTCTGAGTACCGTCTTCCTGTTTCCCTTTCTTCTCCATCATGGCTGAAGAGAGCTCCGTGCATGACGAAGAAGTAAACTCGCATGCTGCGTCTTCTTCATCTCATCTAGATGTTGATATCAATCCAAATCAACGTCTCAGTTCGGTCCTACTAAATGAGTTCAACTATCTCCCGTGGGAGAGAGTTGTCTCCCTTGCGTTAGGAGGACGATCGAAGCTTGGTTATGTTAATGGCGTGATTCCAGCACCTGATGTGTCCTCATCCGATTACAATGATTGGCTGTGCAAGGACCAGCTGGTCATGTCATGGCTGCTCAACTCTATGGATCGAAAGATTGCAGAAATCTTCAGTTATGTGGAATCTTCATACGTTCTCTGGAAAAATCTCAAAGAGATGTATGGAAATCAGAATAACGCAGCTCGAGTGTTCCAGCTAAAGAAGGATATTGCTAGTCTACAACAGGAAGGGAACTCGTTTGTGCATCATCTTGGCAAGTTGACCACCATGTGGAATGAGTTGAATGTTTATTGGCCACACACCATTGACGCTGCCGTGTTGATCAAGAGAGCTAAGGAAGATAAAATCTTTCAGCTTCTAGCAAGTTTGAGCTCTGAATACGAAGATCTCAGGAGTCATGTTCTCATGAATCCTGAACTTCCTTCATTCTCAAGTGTGTGTGCCACTATCCAAAGGGAAGAAACTCGCAGAAAAATCATGAATGTGGAATTAAAGTCAAATATACCAGAATCTAGGGTATATTTCTCAAATCATAAGGCTAGTGAAGAGAGGAGATATAAAGGAAAGAAACCCACTGTGAAGTGTAGCTATTGTGATAATGGTGGACATACACGAGATCATTGCTGGATTCTCCATCCTGAACTAAGGCCCAAGCATTCGAGGGACAGCAACAAGAGCTTCATTAGAGGAGCACACAACTCATCACCCAAGGCAAATCATACCATGACCTCTCATTCCAAGGAAGCACAGATGTTCACCTCTAATCCGGCCATGCTGATAAATGAATTTGCTGCCTTCCTTCACAAGAAACAAGGTGGTGGGGAGAATGAAGGATCAACCAGTCATGTTGACAACAAACCAGCTGCTCTACTTGGGCAGTTTGCTGGTTTTTTGGCTAGGAAAGAAGGCGTGACACAACAAGATATTCCAGGTATCTTACGATCCTTCTCAACTGCTCTTAAAATAGGTAATATGCATGATTATTGGATTATAGATTCAGGAGCCACTGATCATATGACCAACAAGTCCACAAATCTGTATGATTTTAAAAAACTTTCACGTCCATCCCAAGTGTCAGTTGCTAATGGCAAGGGTGCCATGGTTGTAGGGAAAGGAAAAATACATTTGATCTCTAGTAATGTCGAGTCTGAGGCCCTATATGTTCCTTCATTCCCTTTTCAGCTTTTATCTGTTGGAAAAATCACAAACTCACTAAACTGTACTGCCATCTTCTCTCCAAAAACTGTGATTTTTCAGGATATCACCACCAAGAAGATGATTGGTGAAGGTTTTTTTCTAAACGGCCTTTACTATCTTTTCCAGCATGCTCAAACCCCCAAGGCTTTTCAAGTCACCTCAAGCCTGATTCAGGAACAACAACTTTGGCACCGACGCCTTGCACATCCTTCTGATAAAGTCCTATCCTTTTTGTTTCCAAACCTGTGCAAGGTTACAAGTTCTTGTGATGTGTGTCATTTTTCTAAATTCACTAGATTACCTTTCACCTCCTCTCTATCTAGGGCTAGTAACCCTTTTGAAATCGTGCATTCCGATGTTTGGGGACCAGTTCTAGAGTCCTTTGACGGATACAAATACTTTGTAACCTTTGTGGATGATTTCACAAGGATAACTTGGTTATATCTTTTGAAATTTAAAAATGAAGTGTTGGAAGTTTTTCAAGATTTTCATAGACTTGTAAACACTCAATTTGCTTCAAATATTCATGTCTTACGATCAGATAATGGCTCCGAATATATGTCCCATAATATGTCTCATTATCTAAGCACACATGACATACTACATCAAACCAGTTGTGTTGGAACACCCCAACAAAACGGGGTAGCAGAAAGGAAGAATAGAGACCTACTTGAAAAAACTAGGGCCCTGATGTTTCACTCGAATGTGCCGAAAAAATTCTGGTCTCAAGGTGTTCTTACTGCTGCATATCTTATCAATAGATTGCCCAGTAAGGTTTTGAATTTTAAATCACCCTATGAGATTCTAAAAGGCAGACAAATCGATTTGTCACACTTACGAGTGTTCGGATGTACATGCTTTGTTCACATTCAAGCACAAAAACGTGACAAGCTAGAACCACGGGCTGCCAAATGTGTTTTCTTGGGCTACTCTTCCACTCAAAAGGGTTACAAATGTTACAATCCCGCAACTAGGAAAATGGTTGTTTCAAGAGATGTAAGATTTGAGGAACCAATGCCTTACTTCACTCAACCTCTGGACTACTCTCAAGAGGGGGAGAACATGCTTGACTTGTTTCCAATACCATATCCATGTAAAGAAGACGCAACGGGTGTCATAAGGGACCAAATACTGAATGAGGTCCATTCTCAGTCTCACAACCTGCAGAACACACCACCAGTGGCACCTGATGAACTTATCTTATCTGAACCCTCAAGAAGTCCTTCCAACCAAGAGACTGCTCAACTACCAGTGGTTCAACCTCCCACAGTTCGTCGAAATCCTTCCCGTGAGAGGAGACTCCCATCCAAGTTAAATGATTATGTAACTTACAATGTCAGGCATCCCTTAACTTCTGTTATTGATTACAGCAAAGTGTCACCTTCATTTGCTGCATTCCTCAATACAGTTACTGAGACCTATGAACCTCAAAGCTTTCAAGAAGCTAAATTACATAGCGAATGGAGAGCTGCTATGGCAGAAGAGCTTCAAGCTCTTCACGAAAACAACACCTGGACCATCATGAAGCTTCCTAAAGGAAAGAAGGCTGTAGGAAGTCGTTGGGTGTACAAGATCAAGTTCCATTCAGATGGCACGATTGAAAGACACAAGGCTCGATTGGTTGCTTCTGGATTTACGCAGACTTATGGAGTAGATTACAAAGAGACCTTTGCACCTGTGGCAAAGATGAATACAGTGAAGGTGCTGTTATCTGTTGCCATTAACAATACATGGCCTCTCTTTCAAATGGATGTTAAAAATGCCTTTTTACATGGGGAACTAGAAGAATAAGTTTTCATGAAAATCCCTCCGGGTCATCCTCAATCAAACAATCCAGACCTGGTGTGCAGACTTCATAAAGCCATTTATGGCCTCAAGCAAAGTCCCCGAGCATGGTATGCCAAGCTCAGTCATGTCCTAGAGGGAGTTGGTTTCTCTCGGAGCAATGCTGATTCCTCCCTATTTGTGCGATCGGGCAAATCTGGTAAACTTGTGGTGCTTATTTATGTCGATGACCTAATTGTTACAGGTGATAATGTTTCTGAGATTAGTGCTCTTAAACAATATCTCAGTCACAAATTTGCTATCAAAGATCTCGGCACTCTTAAATATTTCTTAGGAATCGAGGTGGCACATTCCCACAAGGGCTGTTTTATAAATCAGCGCAAGTACATCATTGATCTTCTCCATGAGGCAAACATGACAGATTGTAAACCTGCTCGGACACCTTTGAATAGCAACTTGAAGCTGCAGTCTCATGGTGATCTCATTCCTAATATAGAGTATTATCAGAGATTGGTTGGCAAGCTTATTTACCTAACTATCACTCGTCCTGATATATCATATGCTGTGAGCCTTGTTAGTCAGTTCATGCATGCTCCAAACACAGATCACGTGAAGATTGTTCACCGTGTGCTTCGCTATCTGAAGGGTTCCATTGGTAGAGGGATCCTCATGCGCAATAATGGTCATACTCAGATCTCGGGATATACAGATGCAGATTGGGCAGGGAACTCTCTCGATCGCAAGTCTATCACTGGTTTTTGCACATTCGTAGGGGGTAATCTTGTCACCTGGAAGAGCAAGAAACAAAGTGTGGTTGCACGCTCAAGTGCAGAGGCAGAATATCGTGCTATGGCATCAACGGCATGTGAACTCACTTGGCTCAAAACTCTACTCTCGGATCTAGGGTTTCCTCACCCGCGACCTATGTCCCTTCATTGTGACAATCAAGCAGCAATGCACATCGCATCAAATCCTGTCTTTCATGAGCGAACTAAACACATTGAAGTTGATTGTCATTATGTTCGGAATCAAGTGCAGTCCAAGGTAATTGCTACACACTTCATTCGCAGTCATGATCAGCTAGCAGATATCTTCACCAAAGGACTGGCATTTACTACTTTTCATCATCTCCTATCCAAGCTCGGATCAATTGATCCCTTTGATCCAGCTTGAGGGGGAGTATTGGAAGAAGTGCCATAAATCAAGGATTTGCTTTTCCATGTTTTCTGATTTGCTTTTCCATGTTTGCTGCTGCTTTCTTTTTCTTTGTTTTGTTGCTTTTTGCTTTTCCTTGTTTTGCTGCTTTCCTTTTCCTTGTTTTTCGGCTTCTGTTTCTTTTCCTTTCTTCCGCTCATTTATATGAGCTTTCTTTCCTTGTACTTTGTTTCACACATACAAAATATAGACATTCAAAATTCAATAGGTTTAAAAGTCTTTCTCTAGAAGGATAAACATGTCTCTAATATTTTCATTAAAATGTGGGTGAAGAAATAAGACAATGGGATGGGTTTATCAGCACTCTAAAAATAATGTGAGGGAAAGGGATATTCAAACTTGGAATTTTACTGCTATAGCCCTTGGATACTGATGGAATCATTTTTGCAATTTATTAAACCCTATATTTATGACTTGTGAAGCAAGGCATCATAGTTTGGCGTTACGTTGTCATTTCGACTCACTGCCAAAATGATTCTGGACATTCTACTACTAACACTCTTGCGGTATTGTTCATCTTATAACGTATTGACGAATTATTACTTTGTTTTACATTGTTTGACTCAGTTCTTAAAACGTTCATCAGCCGAATAAATATGCAGGTTGTAACTTGTATGACCTTAAATTGGCGCAGGGAGCATGTTCTTGGTGGGTTGTTAACTAATGTTGGAACTTCAGTCAGTTACTACTTCATTACCTTCCTTTTTATTAGGGTTTCTTACTGAATGATTTGCTTGTTTGGGTCCAAGAGTACATCGGGTTGTTCTACGAGCACAGTAACTGCGTACCATAATTTTAGACCTACATTCCTACAAATGACCAAATTATAGACATTTTGACAAAAAAGGAATTCATATATAGAATGTAGTTTGATTTTTTATTTAAGGTTATAAAAACGCTAGGTTCTAGTCGGGCAGAGAGCAAGGACCTAGTGCTTAGGCGGATTTATGTAAATTTATTATATATCTTGTAAATAAGTGCCTATTTACACATAAAAAAAAAAACTATACTTGTATGGAGAATAAAAGTTCAATATATAAAAGTTCAATATTTAAAAAACAGTAAGCATATAATTATAATGAGGAGGATTCTTGGATGATAGACTAAATTCTTCTTATTCATGATCCTTACATTGGATTGGACATAGACTAAATTATTTAACCTTGTTGTATCTAGTTTATTTCTTTTCTTTGTATGTATCCCTCAAAAATGCTCCAATTCATTTCACTATTGGATGAACTTGTAGTAAATCCATCATTTGCAAATTAGGTACACCATTTCCATAAGTATACCACTATGAAACCAAAAAAGAAAAAAGCACACAATTAATAAAAAATAAAAAAAACCGCCTAGGTGCCAATTAGCTCCAGACCGATTTTTCGAAACAATTTACCCTAAATCGCGATGGATCTTCACCGCCTAGCACCGATTTTTAGAACACTTTCATCGCTTGAGATTGAGGGGGGAGTATAGACAATTTGTTTCTAAACTCTTTTTGCACAAAGAAAAGCAACAAATTAGTCTTAAAAACAACGCATTTGAATCGTGCCCTGACTCAACGTTCTCATTTTTCTGTTATTGCCTTCATATCATACCTTTCCTTCATTTCTTTTATCTCTATCTCTCGCTCGTTCTTCTTCAAGCTTGCTTCACTTTGATTGTTGGATTGACATGTTAACACTTAGATTGTACAACAAGATCAGTTTGGTTAAGCTTCATCGTTAACCTGATGAAGCAAATGATACTTGAAAATCAAGTGGCCAAGAACAATTACCCGTGCTCCTGAGATCCTGTGTTCGATATCATGCTCTCCCACTACCGTTTTGCATGAAAATAAAAAACAATAACTAGATGAAAAGAATTGGGTATATAATCAAAATTTGCTGCTTGTAGGCCTTTCAAGTATGTTCAACTTGGGCTATACTTGAAGTTGAAATTGCTTTAGGCTTAAGCTAGAGTTGAATGTTCCAACTCCAAATGTGAGTTTGGCCCAAATGCTCTTTTGCTAATTTTGTTCTCAACGCTCCCATATCACGCAATCTTCGACCAATATTTTGAAATATCTATATAGGTAAAAATATTGATATGCAAATTTATAGAAAATTGATGGATATATCAATATCGATATCAGTTGCATTTGATGGAAATTATGTAAATCTGCAATGGGGTGGTATATCAACTCACTAAGATTTAGTCAAAACTAGAGAAAAATTTCTAAAAAGAGTTCAAAATTCCCAATGGATTCTAGCAAATGTCATCGATATTCATTGATTTTTCTATATCTCGCCAATATTGGGTGAACTTTGCATTTCACACCCCCCTCCATATCAGTCCTCAATTTTTCGTATATTTCGACGGAAATATCGACAATTTCGTAGATATTTTAACTCAACCAAATTTCGTTTTTCTTCTCACATTTTCTTCATGATTTATACTTGTGGCTGTAATGGCTTCTTCTATTTGGGGTTTGTCCACTCTAGTTGTTACACATCATATTATCACTATCTATTAAATCACCTATAGGACAACCTCACCATCCTTGACCAGGCCATGCTTTTCCTTAATAAATTTTGGAGCAGATCTGGTTAGACCGACTTTATTATTTGATGATACATTACAGCAGTAAGGTCTACCTACCTCAGCATGCTGAAAAGTTGAGATCCCATTTAGAAAATTGCACCATATCCACCCTACGAATTTATTCACATGCTAAGAAAATAGAGAAAAGAGATAAGTCCTGTTGCACATAATTTAACCTAATTTTGGAAGATTTTTGTATGTCTTGACAAAGATTCAAGGTTTTGGATTCCTTTATAGCTACACATGCAATGTTGGGGGTGGCCAACAAAGCGTGATGGTCGACATTACTCTTTCAACTCCTTTTTTTTAAACGTTCATGGTAGTTGTGCTTAAAGTCTTACTATATTTTTTTCTGGCTCAAAATTTAATCGAGTATGTAATATAGGTACTAATTCTACTATTAGTTTAGAAAATTGTTATTAGCATTCCAAAAATCTCATTCTACACTCCAAATTTTCTATATTAGGAAAGAAAAATACACTTGTGAGGAGTGTATAATGAGATTTTTGAAGTGCCAATAACACTTCCCTTAGTTTAGGTTTAGGTCACTTTCTGTGCCATCACCCTTTCTCTTCAACGCTAAACATGCTTCTTTCAAAGAGAGGAAAAGTTGGAAGAACATCTGTTTTCCTCCTCTTCTTCTTTTTTCTCCTTGTTATTTTTTTTAGTCTTTCATCTTTGTTGATTATGACTTTGAAATTACTCTCATAACCACAAACTTTTGTTGCAAATAAACATCTTGAAATTATTCTCTCTCTAATTGTATACATAGGTGTGTGTTTTTTAAAAATAGCCGTTCCATATGGACAACCTTTAACAAGTTCCCATATGTTGTCACCATTATTCGTAATATATTTACAAAACAGTGTTAAGATGATTTTTTAAATTCAACTTCAAAAGGAGTAGGTAGTTGAACCCTAATTTAAAAGAAAAAAAATAAAGTCACTGATGTTTAATTTAAATTGTTAAGTATCACATGAATTATAAATTAATTGTTAATTTGAAAAGAAAAACAAGTTTTATTTATTCACCAATATCTATCAATCTGATTGAGTATAAATTTTACTTGTACAAAGATATAAAATTACAACAACCTAACACCTATCCCTCCACATAGAAAAGCCATATTTTACTTTGTAATCAAGACTTTTAAGTTTAGGGTTTCAAACATAAATCAAATATATATATATATATATTTTTTGGGTGTTATAAAACAAGTAAATAATAGAGAAAATTGAAGATGATGGGGCTGCACTAATTAGATTTGATGTTGCAATCTTAAATAAACCAATGGATGGGATCACGGGATGAAGAGGTTATAGAATTGTAGGCTTTAGCTTATGGGATTTTTGTCGGTGGGATAAGATTATGTGCTTACAACAAGGGCATATATTTTCTAATTCAAGACAAAAAAGCGCAATTAAGGGTTCGTGTTATGCATGTGTGTTGAACAGAATTACGTTCCTGATACTTCAAACTTTACGGGTTCTTGATTCCACCATGGAAAATTAATAAACGCCCATAGATATTATGCCCAACCTTTGCTTCTACTCCACGATCTCTCTTATCCTACCAAATCCATATTCCTAAAGCAAACCAACGGTAGTCCTCAAAATTCCCACATAAAGGATATGCTCCTCTCTCTCTCTCTCTCTCTCTCTCTCTCTCTCTCTCTCTCTCTCTCGTTCGTCAATTGTCATATGAGTGGGGACAATGTTATAAAGGGAAAATGTGTTGTGAGAGAGGAGAGGGAGCAACATCAAATTTTAAGGTGATGATTAAAGCTGATAGCTGGATTGTGCCTCTCACCCAACATTTTACTACACATCATATGTATGGGACCCTAATATTTTTCTTTTCTGGAGATCCATATTTTATGCCATGGCTTTGTCCACTCCATCACTATCAAAATTCCCCACCACCTTTGAGCATGGATTGGAATATGGATATATCTACAAAGTAGACTTGCCATCTTTATGACACCTTTCCATTTCTTTACCTCTTTTCCCTACTGGGTCCAATGCCCTAATCGAGCATTCAAAGACTAAACAGCACGGTAGATAGACATCGAAATTGCATACTGGGATCCTCCAAATTTGGGTCAGCTAAAATTGTGCCCCCACTCCTCACAAAACTATAAAACTAAATGAGTGGGGCTCTGTGTGTGTCCTTTTCTTACTTGTTTGACAATACAGAAGATAAAGGAGGGCCAGTTGAGCATACCATGTGGTATGAACTAAGAAGTTGTCCTCTTTGCCCTCTAGTATTGTTGTCTTTACAATATGGACACATATATATGCTGTCAACACATCGATTCATAGTTTATTTTTCAATTTTTAGAAGGCAGGAAACACATCATCTTATTGTTTGGTGTGGTGGGTTTGTGAAAATTAACTTCAAGTCTCCACCACCTTGAAATGCGACTGATCATCATTGTACATTTTCCAAAGAAATTATTACATAGGCCAAACGTACTCTAGATCTTGCAGGTTATATTTTCGAGAGTTATATTATACAAATAAAGTTTTGAGTTAAAATTTATTTTCTTTATGACTCAACACACAAATGGTAACAAGCAAATCAAAGTCTTAACTCTTAATACAAGCAATTAAGAAGAAGATTAAGATTCTTTGATATAATTATCTTCTCTCATGACGGATATATATATTGTGTTTGTTGGACCAGATCTCCAATTACACGGTTAATCACATCTATAAATTTACAATATGACAGTTGATGAGTTTGCTAATCTAAGCACATACTTATAGTCAATCTTGTATTTAGTTTTTTTTTATTTTTCTCCTAAAATAGTTCCTAGGCTCTTATTTGATTTGTATGGTAATATGATCCGTATACGATCCAGTTTGTGATGTTTATATTTAACAAAAAAATTACAACCAAACATCATAACATTAAGATAAAAGAGAAAAAAAACAGAATTAGATATAATGCATGCATGATTAGGATTCCTCTTTGACCAACCCAGAAAAAGAAAATCAGCTTCATCTTTGTCTATGCTTATTTATTTTCAACTAAATGCAGAGTTTATCTGTGCCATACGTACTACATCGTGCAGTGTTGCACGTTACCTACATTTTATAAATTCTTCGTGCAGAGTTAGTAGAACTCAGTTTTAGAGAAAGGTCTAGGAACCCATATACCTGGCAATGTGAAAAGATATGATTCTGTTACACAAAACAAAACCTTTGATTTGATATTATTTTTAGGTCAAGAACGGCATGGAAATTGGAAAGCAACAAAGTTGGGTTTACTACTTTGTTCGCACTTCATCGATCTCACCCTTATTTTATGAATCGAAGGTGACAGATAAGGTGGTTAGTTTCTCTTAATCACTACATCACACCTAGGAAAGATAACCCTATCAAGTTATCATATTTAATCAAAACCATTAATTTAAGAACACCTCACAAGTCACATACGCCAATAATCTCCACAACTACATTGCATATGACCGTGACAAAGAAGAAGAAAACGTATAAAACGAAAGTGAAATATTCCCACTTATGTACGTACACATATAATATCTTTATATTTGTTCAACCAAAAGATTTAATAAATATTGAGTTTTGATGTAAGGTGGTGGCCATTTTTTTATCTTGGATGCGTGCCGATATTAGATATCACGCACATATAATATTCCTATAATTATATATTTGGGATGACACTGACAAGATGGGATGATGGGTCTTCCATGCCACTACTTTTTTATGTCATCTAGTACATAAACACATGGTCACGGCCAAAAATCCCACGCAACAAATAAAGGCCAAAGATTCATTGCAATTTTGAGTGGTCCGGACCTTGAATGATTATGAGGAATAATAGATGACCAACACATAAACTGAGTGATGCCCTCAAGGAGTTCAAAAAATTTAGTCAATTTTGAAAGAATTAACGGTTAATTTGGCCAACAAGTGGAGCTCTAGAGTTCCAAATCCAATTATATGGGGACACTTTCTAACTTCCAAATGTCTGAAAGTTAGTTGGTTGTTAATGTAGAGGTATTAAGAAATCTACCAAAATAGATGTGGGCTTTGTGAGTTCGAGGTTAGGGTTAGGGTTTTACAGATAAATTAGGGTTTTAAAGTTTAGGATTTATTTGTATATTCAAATAGTTAGAACTGTTATTCAGGGTTCGTTTGTAAGTACTTTTAAAATAGCTGAAAGTACTTTTAGTGAAAATGTTTTTGGAACTTATCTTTAGTAAAAATGCAAGTGATACTTGGAAAAGCACTTGAAGTGCTTCTTACAAGAAACACAACTGGAACCACTTCAAGTGATTTTGTAACCCAAAAACTGTTGACCTGTATTAGGATTCCTATAAGTTGTGGGATTCCTACCATATTTGGTTTCCTAGTTTAGGATGTAATGATTTTTTCCTTTATTATGATAGGATTGTATATGATTGTATATATACCTTTGATAGAGATGAAATACATTATCATTGAAAAGCATTCTTTCTTCTTGGCACCAGAGCCGGGTTAGAAAAAAAAAAAGACAAGGAAAACACTGAACCCTAACTGTTTTTGTATCTGCCGTGTCCCTGATCAATTGCAGCGAGCAACTTAAAGTTGTTGTTGCCCGTATTCCTGATCCATTGTAGCGAGCAACTGAGAAGTTGTTGCTACCCCATTCTATTAGTTCGTCCGTATTGTTCCATATTCCACAACGCTGCCCAATTTTTTTGTCAGTCAATTACCGTGTTCCAAGTTCCCATCAACGCTGTAGGTTTTAGGCTATACCGACAGCAAGAAAGATGGCTGAAGAAAATAGGGTTGGTTCTCAGATTGTTCCAGCAGCTGCTCCAATTATGGTGTAGTCAGAGAATTCAAGCTTTAATATTGGTATGGTTTTGGATGAAAAAAACCTATGATTTATGGGCTCTTCTCATTCAAATCCATATTGCTGGACGGAAGAAGATGGGATAGCTTCGTAGGTCTATCAAGGAACCTAACGAAGACGATCCTAAATATGATGATTGGTTCTTTGAAGATCAAAAAATTAAGAGTTGGCTTTTGTCTTCAATGAAGCCTAAGATTATGAAATGGTACATTCGGTTGTCTACATCGAAGGAAATTTGGGACTCTCTTAAGGCAGCCTACTATGATGAGAATGACGAGGCTCAAATTTATTCTTTGAATAAGAAGGCATCACGTCTTCGTCAGAATGGCCGACCTTTGGCTACCTATTTTGGGGAGCTAACTGAGATTTTCCAATAATTGGATCGCTTTAATAAAGTATCCATGAAGTGTGAAAATGACGTCAAAGTGTTTCAAAAATTCATTGAAAGACAATGAGTCTATGTGTTTCTTGGTGGTCTCGATGATGGGTTTGATCAGGTGCGTGGAGAAGTGCTGCGGAATGATCCCCCGCTTAGCCTTCATGCCTCTTATTCATATGTTCGTCCAAAAGCCGATTGAAAGGGAAGCAATGAAGACGAAGGTTGATAAGAGTGAACCCGCTGCCATGGCAGCAAAGGCCAATGGATCATCTTCTTGGTTAAATCGAGATGGGTCACAAAACCGGCCAGGATAAACTCGTCTTAGCCAGACAAGCCGGGATCATCCCCAAGGTAAGTGCCCACACTATGGCATGACATGACACTCTAAGAGTCGCTGTTTTGAGCTGATTGGATATCTCGAGAATTAAGATAAGACATGTAATACTCAGTGCAACAAATCTCGAGCCTCCGTTGCAAAAACCAAAAATGATTCAGACCAAATAGCAGACAAGGCATCTGCCATGATTGCTGCAGTAGGTAGTGATGGTAAGACACTAAGTACTTCTACTTCTGTTATGAATAATACATGGATAATTGATTATGGGGCTACTGAACATATGACTTGTGATTCTAGACAGGTTCCATCACTAAAAACATCCACACAAACCGTGGTCAATGTTGTTAATGGTAATGCCAACCCTGTTACTAGGGAAGGCACTGTTTCTCTGTCTGATACCATGAAACTTGACACTGTTCTTGTGGTTCCTTCTCTAAATTATAATTTGTTATCCGTTGCCCAAATAACCTTTGCCTTACATTGTTTGGTTATTTTTTGGCCCTATTTTTGTGTATTAGAAGAGGGAAACTTTATTACTTGGAATTGACCACCAGTAGTTCTAGCTTGCTAACTCAAGCTCTTTCCGTTAATGATTCTTAAGGGGATACTAATAAAGTGTCGGATATCTGGATGTGGCACCGGCGCCTTGGGCATGCTACCTTTGGTTATCTGCATAAGTTATTTCCTAGTTTGTTTGTCAGGAATGATGTTTCTCAGTTTAAATGTGATGTTTGTGAAATGGCTAAGAGCCATCAAACTTCCTTTTCTCCCAGTTTAAATAAAAGTACCGTTCATTTTATGATTGTGCATTCTAATGTATGGGGACAATTGAAAATAGCTACCCTTGGTGGTGCTCACTGGTTTGTTACTTTTATTGATGATTGTACCATAATGACTTAGGTTATTTTGTTAAAGTCGAAAAGCGAAGTTAATTCGACCTTTCAAAAGTTCCATAAAATGGTTGTTGTGCAATACAACAGGAATATCTAGGTTCTTAGAAGTGACAATGGTGGTGAATATGTTAATATGGAGCTTTGTTCATTCCTTGAATTGCATGGTATTGTTCATCAGACCACGTGCCCGTATACTACTTAACAGAATGGGGTTGCTGAATGCAAAAATAGACACCTATTAGAAATGGTTCATGCTTTACTCATTGCGGCACATATGCCTCTATATTATTGGGGAGAGGCACTTACGTACGCGGCCTACCTTATCAATCATCTTCCTTCTCGTACTATCAACTTCTATACGCCATTTCAGGCTCTCATATCTCAGACTAGCAGTCCACCGACTTCAAATCTTTCCCCACAGGTCTTGGGGTATGTTGCTTTTGTTCACCTTCATCCCCCTCAACGAAATAATAAACTTGGGCCTCTAGCCATTCGTTGTGTTTTTTTGGGTTATGCCACTACCCATAAAGGATATCGTTGCTGTCATCCTCCGAGTAAGAAAATGTTTATCACTCAGGATGTGATTTTCCATGAGAATGAAATGTTTTTTGGATCATCCGCGTCCTCACTTTAGGGGGAGTACCAAACTAGTAAAGTTCTGACCTGAGATAATAATGAAGTTTTGAGCTTTGATTACTCTCTCGTGGCTAGAACTGAGCTGCATGAAGAGCAGCTATTGCAGTCATCACACCTGGAATCTATGGCATCTGGAGAAGGGTAGCAGCTCACGTGTTTTGGTGATTAGCCCACGACATCTGGAGATGGGCAGCAACACACATGTTTTGGTCATCAGTCGAGGAACAGCAAAAAAATCAGGAGGAAGAGCAGCCCACTGGTCCTACGGGGTTTGAACATGAAAATGAGTTGCAGCCCACTATTTGTAATAAAACCGAGCAACAACTGCAACAACTGTCACGAGATTTTTCTCCCGATGTTATATCAGGTCCAAGTATGAACTCATCTTCTGTGAATTCTCATAACCAATCGTCTCTTACACCGGATGCACCTCCATTCTGTCGCCTTCCGAAGTGTAAACACAAGTATTCCGTGAGTGAGCCAAATTCAGATTCAAGAGTGAGATATCCATTAAACAATTATGTGTTTACCTGTGAGATATCCATTAAACAATTATGTGTCTACCTGTCACCTATCGTAATCAAATAAGTCATTTGTATATCAATTATCTATTGTATCTATTTCTAACAATGTGCAGGAGGCCTTAGCAGATTCCCGCTGGAAAGAGGCAATGAACGAGGAATTGAGATCGTTGAAGAAGAATGCTACCTGGAAAATAATTGACTTGCCAGCTAGAAAGAAATATGTGGGATGCAAATGGAGTTATACAGTGAAATACAAAGCAGATGGAACGGTAGATCGTTTTAAAGCAAGATTGGTGGCAAATGGGTATACACATAAATATGGCATTGACTACACTAATACGTTTACACCAGTGGCAAAGATCAATATAGTTCATGTTCTACTGTCTTTAGTAGCAAATTTAGATTGGCATTTGCAACTGTTCAATGTAAAAAATGCATTCCTCCATGGAGATCTAACTGAGGAGATTTACATGGACCTTCCACCAAGGTGTAATGATCCGAACATACGGAAACAAAAGGTATGTAGGCTCAAGAATCATTGTATGGGTTAAAGTAGTCTCCAAGAGCCTGGTTTGGTAGATTTTCCAAGTCTATGAGAGCATTCGGGTATAGGCAAAGTAATTGGGATCACATTTTATTCCTAAAACGTCGGAACGGAAAGGTTACAGCTCTCATCGTATATGTGGATGATATGGTGGTTACTGGTAATGATCCTGTTATGCAAGCAGCCTTGAAAAAATATTTGTCCACAGAATTAGAAATGAAAGATCTTGATTCTTTAAAATATTTCCTTGGGATTGAAGTGTCCAGATGCAAGTCTAGGATATTTCTATCACAAAGGAAGTATGTTCTTGACCTGTCAGAAGAAACAGGTATAATGGCGTGTAAGCCAGTGTCTACTCCGTTGGTCGAATGAATGAAATTGGGTATCGATCGGAACCAAGTACCAGTTGATAAAGAGAGGTACCAAAGGTTAGTAGGAAGATTAATGTACTTGGCTCACACTAGGCCGGATCTTGCTCATGCCTTAAGTGTAATTAGTCAATATATGCACAATCCAGGATAACAACACATGAGTGCAGTTATGAGAATATTGAGTTACTTGAAAGGAAACCCTGGTAAAGGAATTTTATTTTGGAAAAATGGGCATTTCAGAATTGAGTGTTATACGAATGCTGATTGGGCAGTATCGACGGATGATAGAAGCTTGACATCCGGGTGTTTCACCTTTGTTGGCGGAAATCTAGTAACATGGAGAAGCAAGAAGCAGAATGTTGTATCAAGGTCAAGCGCAAAAGTTGGTATTTATGAAATCTTGTGGCTTAAGTTTCTGTTACAAGATTTGGGGGGTCAAACATGATCAGCCGATGAAGTTATTTTGTGACAATAAAGCTGCTCGTGATATTGCTCATAATCCAGTGCAACATGATAGGACCAAGCATGTAGAGGTTGACATGTTCTTTATTAAAAAGAAGCTAGATAGCAAAGTAATTGAGGTTCCTCCCATAGGAACAGAAGACCAAGTAGCAGATATTCTCACTAAGGCGGTTTCTAGTGACAAGTTCTCGAGGTTTCTAGACTGGGCATGTGCAACATCTATGCACCAACTTGAGGGGGAGTGTTGACTTGTATTAGGATTCCTACAATTGTGGGATTCCTACCATATTTGGTTTCCTAGTTTAGGATGTAATGATTCTTTCCTTTATTCTGATAGGATTGTATAAGATTGTATTACCTTTGATTGAGATGAAATACATTATCATTGAAAAACATTCTTTCTTCTAAAACATTTTCTTCAAAAGCGCTTTTAATCATTATAAAAATGCTTCCAAACGAGTGATTATTCTAGGCAATTTTGTGTGGTTACTTTTCAATAATTAATAATATCTTCCTAAGCCTGGACATGTAAGCTCGATCGTGCCCTGAAGACAAAGCTTGAGTTTTCAATGGGCACTCTATTTTTAATCAAGGATAAAAGTCAATTAGGCTAAACCGATCGATCCAGGCTCTAATTTTATACTTTAAAAGGTTAGATAAGTCGGTTTTTATATTCATAATCTAATGTATGATGGAGATACAAAATATATAAGAAAAATCCTATTGTTGCACGTTTGAAATTAAATAAAATGAAAAGGATGAGTAGCAATATTGAAACGCCAGCCAACATAATCAAATGCTTGTGAATTAATGCAAGGTGAGCTTGTATTCTTTTTCTTTCTTTTGTTTTGGTAAAGTCGATACTCGGATTTCTATTCTTTCCAACAGAACTAAAAAAAAACGTTATATGCGACGGTTAAAATTCGTCGTATAAAACGAAAAAAGAATCGCAATTGGGCTTTGGTAACGGTAATGCCGCTTGTGATAGAGTCCCAACAGAACTGTGTCGAAAAAGTTCTCCAAACTTATTACAACGGATTGTCAACGTCGCAAAGTGATTTTGGACGGCTTTGGGACATGAGACTTCAGTCTGGTTTGGTATTGAGGTGATTCTGAAAAAAGTTGGTATCAAAAAAAGTTGGGAGCTATTTTTGTGTTTGGTAAACATTCAGCTTCAGTTTTTTTTCACAGTTTTGGATGAAAAAAAAGCCAAAAACAAGAAGCTGCAAAACTCAGCTTTGAAAAATCGACTTTTTTTCACATCTGTTTTACATAAAAGTTTACTAAACACTATAATATTGCTTTTTTTTTCAAAAGCACTTTTACAAAAAAAGTTTATCAAACACTCTGCTGTTTTATTTTACAACTGCTTATTCTTACAGCACAGCAGAAGCAGTTTTTTTTCAAAACACAGTTATACCAAACCAGCCCTTCGCGTCGCAACAACCTTGACAGTGGAATTAAGCAAACCATTTAGGACATGTTCAGCGCATTGTAAGTGTATTAATTCCGACGGTTCAGTTTTGTCGTAATAAAAATACGTTAGAATTGAAATTCTTCATGAAACAGTTTGCTTCAATTTTATTTGCGACATTTTAAAGTTAGGCTTCAACTTTTAATCTTATACACAATTATGCTAATAAAAAGAATAAAATAATATATGAAATAAAGAACTGCACTTTTGTAATTGCCATCATTAAAAAAAAACAACATTCATGTACTAAAAGTGTGCCATACAACAGATCAACTAAACATAATACATAATCTGGCTAAAAAATCTAATGTCATATGCAGAAAAAAAAAACTTGTCTCAAAAGTGCCAGAATATATATATATATATTTGGTTTCAAATGCCCTACTTGATTTCCATAGATATAATGCTAAAAACATTATGATCGAGACTCTCCATAATCCTTCCATCCAAGCCTGAAAATAATGATTACACGCACGTCCATGTCCATCAGGTCCCCTAACTTGATGGAATTGATAAGCCTCATCTTGTTCATACTGTTCTCTTTCTGCCAAGTATTGATTGAATTGATTCTACGTAAACATTATCCAATCAGTTCACATGACCAAAAAGATAAAAATGATGCACAACCTCACTAATAAAACGATGTGTATAGTTGAACTACATCATATAATTTGTTTGAGTAAAAAAACAAAGTACTTCATACTTACAATAATGCCGCTACTTTCCTCATCAAAAATATCCTCATCATCATTCTTTGTTTTCTTTGTCCATGTTTTAATAAGCATGCTCAACCGATATGTTTTCTCTCCTTTCTCTATCATCTTAGGAGCACAAGAAATTCAATCATGTTAGCAATGAAGGTTCAAATTAAGATATACTCGCATGGTAAGTTTTGTAAGTGATTTTTACCGTGATGTCTTTCCAAATGTCATCTAATATATGATGAGGCATTGCCTTTTATTACAGGTGTTTACCAACACCAATTACCTTAATTAATCCTTATATCACCCTTATTGCTGTAAATTTCAAACTTCAAAATATTTTCAAGCCCATTCTTATTTACCACAAATAATTCATGTTAAATAAAGTAGTTTTGAATATTGCTTTGTAAAAAAAAAAAATGAGTACATTTCCTTTTTCCCTTTACAACTTGTATCTTTGAATTGGAATTCACTACAAGAAAATTTTCAAATCTTTCGAATCACAATTAGCCAAAGTGGCCCTTTATCATAGTGGTGGAAATGTGTTGAGCCCTTGCATGACGGCTTGGGTTCGAACTTTGCCTGTAACTAATTTAACATCTAATCGAACAAAATTTATCGTTTGACCCAAAATAACAAAAAATCAGAATTAGCCATTTCTTTTGCGCTTTCTTTTCTTCAACAGAAAAAATCAAAACCTAGAACCTCCCAAACATGCCCAACAATTGATTAAGTTATCATTTGAATTGAAATTAACTAGAAGACAATTTGTAGAACTTTCAAATGTAAATGGCCCTTTCGGTTGTAGGCAAGATTACAAACTAGCTAGACACCATAATTATCATAATTTTGTTTTGAAAACAAAGTTTGAATTGCACTTCATCACTTATAAGTCTTTTTTTTTTTTTTTTTTTTTTGGTTTCATTCGTTTATTTTCATATAGATTTTTCATGTCGTGGCAAACTGTAACAATGTCAGAATGAATAATTTGACTATTTTTATGAACCAAAAAAAAAAAAAAAAAATGTGTGTGTGTGTGTGCGTGTGTGTGTATTGTTCAATCATATCGGTAATAATTTCATAACGTTAAGCCGGTGTTTGAAACCAAATTCAAATATGGAATGGTGACTGTTTGGGGTAAGTCTTCATAGTCTAGACTACCTAGTAGTTCGGTTTGATATTAGATTGACAAGTAATACAAAAATAGTATTGTGTCAATTCAATCATAACTGTTAATTTTTTTATTAGTCAATTATCTGGATTATTGAAGAAAAATTGGGGTGTCAGGTTAGGAATATTTCGAAATTAATGTTTTTTTCTGAGGAGGGCAGCTCCGTGGGGGAAGTGAAAGGGAAATGTTTAAGTGGTAGTCCATCTGTCAGCATAGCGTTAAGATCATGCGAATGCGAAGTGTAGCTTATAGGATTGCTTGTTTTGTTTTGTTTTGAAATTGGAGTTATTTGGATGGAGAAAGATCCAATTTGAGGAGAATGACATTGCACGTTTAAAGTCACTAGCATCTTCATCAATTAGTCTCAGTTGCATGTTCCAACTTCCAACTTGAACATTGATGCTATCAAAGCGAAAATTTCATTCGCATGTCATGTCTCAATACATGACGTATTAGAAAACAGAGACCTCATCTATTGCCAATTGTGTTTTACTTTTCTTCACAGATAACCAATTAAGGTTAGGCTGGACACTCCAACTAATTTAATACAAATTTCATCATATCTCCACAAAATCTAGAGTGATTTTCGAGGTGTGTTAATGAAAGTGGATTTCATCTTAAACAAACAAAAAGCTATAATGACTTAATATGAAAACAAGTTAATTAGTTTCTATCACGACAATCAAAGTGCTTGTGACATGATTTTGTATTTGATTATACGAACATGATTAAAAGAATGGTCTCAATAAGTGATAACGAATCCTATCGTGTGACCCATGCAATTTAATTTACATATAGAATTTATGATTAAATTCTGAATTTTTGTTTTATTTAATGAACCGATAGTAAAGAGGGTGAATTGAATCTAGAATTTTGAATACTGATAAATATTCTTCACTACTTGAGCTACAAGTTTCTTAGAATGATTAGTACCATTATATAGCTATGAAATTAAAAACTCATTTTAGGTTAGTTTGAACATTTAGTGTAGCGTTATATCTAATTAATTGATTCTCCTTGAAATTCCAATATGAGCAATATGACCAAGTTCCCATTCTTCAATTTCTTCTTAACAATTTGGACTGAAATTAACATATAGAGGCGACTTGATAACAAATTATTAATTGACATTAGAGATGGTCTTACCAATTAGTTCAACTTTCGCTTTCATTTGTTAGCAAAAGAACACAGAAGAGAATGACAAAGAAAAACCTTCACTTTCTGTAGTTTCATTTCTTGTGAATCTATTTGGCATTGCAAATGTCCTTCATATACGACGCCTTGATTAATGCAAGAGCAACATTTGTGCCTCAATGATTTGAAAAGTACTTAAAACAATCATTTTTTTTCTCTCATTCTTTAGTCTATTTCTCTCAGCAAATCGCAATGAGTTATCTAACTCACATCCATGGAGAATTAAATTAAACGAATAAGTAATTAATAATAACTCATTTTTGAGTCATTGAACCACCGCGGACATCATAACAATATAAAAAATTGGCTACAGTCACCATCCAAGATTCGAAATATGCATATGTTTGGATAAAGACGGCCATATTACATTTAGGTTTTTCAGTCAGTGGGAGGGATGGAGGATGCTTCATTTAGTTTATAAATTATGATAATACCTATCCCGAAGGTTTATGAATAGTATTTTAATTAACTAACTTGTTTTGGTTTTTCAATTAGTCTTATGCTGGTCACGCAGGGACAAAAGATCCCGGGTCAAGGAGGGACAAAAGATCCCAAATAAATGGGTCCAAACCAGTTTTGGCAAAATCCCACAACAAATCTGCGTCATCAAATGTTGCTTTCAAGTCGACCATCCGTTATTTATTTATTAATGATAGCAACTGCAGTACTGCTACAGATACACGTACAAATAGGGTTTACAGTTTAGGATTAACTAAAAAAATACAGGGAATATTATAAGTTATAGGATTCGCAGGTGACTAATATAAAAACCATATGCATGTGATGAATGAATTTATTTGAATTGTAAGTGTGGTGTGGGGGTTGTGTATAACCCCGGTCATTTGCCCAAAAAAAAAAAAAAAAAAAAAAAAAAAAAAACTCAGAGCTTTTACCCCATATATCTTGTGTATCAAGCTGCACTGCTAGTTTATCAGTTGTAGCTGTGACACATCTTGGGTATATTTGTTTTAACAATTGTAGCTTCTATTATGCATGTTGAATTTCCTGCTTGCTACGAAGGGACGACAGAAGCGCTGTTGGGAAAAAAAAAAACTTTTTGTTTGTTATATATCAGTACTGATGCTGTGAAAGCTTACCAATGGGATTGCTCTAGCCCCTTTCTCGCTTAACTTCGGAGTTCCCATGGAACTCGAAGCCAGTGAGCTCTCAAAAGGCCTCGTGCTAGGTAGGGATGAGAATATACATTTAAGGATCACTCCCCTGGGTGATGTGGGATGTTACAATCCACCCCCCTTAGGGGCCCGACGTCCTCGTCGGCACACCACGGCCAGGGTTAGGCTCTGATACCAAATTGTCACATCCCGACCAGGAGCGGATCACTTCCCGGGCCCGCTCCACCACCGTAGCACGATATTGTCCTCTTTGGGCTTACCATTCCCTCACGGTTTTGTTTTTGGGAACTCACGAGCAACTTTCTAGTGGGTCACCCATCATGGGATTGCTCTAGCCCCTTTCTCGCTTAACTTCGGAGTTTCCATGGAACCCGAAGCCAGTGAGCTCCCAAAATGCCTCGTGCTAGGTAGGGATCGGAATATACATTTAAGGATTACTCTCTTGGGCGATGTGGGATGTTACAAACAAAACCAACAACAATTCATTTTTCTCGTTGTTATATATTGTGTTATTGTATATTTCACACATGTTGGATCGAAAGGTCATTTGCTTTGGGGAGACTTTGGATGTGGTCCTTAGTTATGAATATTCTTTGATTGAAACCTTGTTGGTTTTTAATTTTTTATAGAGGTCCCTGAAATTAATGTGATAATTTATTTCTATGTACGTTACTATATTTTTTAAATTAAAAATAGAAATTTTAGTTGTTTATATAAATGAGATTTTAAATAAAAAACCCATAATTTGTGGGATTAAAAATATTAAAATATAAATATACTATTGTGTGTGTTTATATAAACATGGTACATTCTTCAAAATCACAAAAAAAAAAAAAAGAAGATATTAGGCTTAATAACATTAGTAAATTTCTTCGATTAAACTTGACATGGATACATTTTAAAATCAAAGCAAAAAAAATGTACCCATATAAGTTTAAAAATGGATTAGAAAAAAATTGAATAGATTATATATATATATATATATATAGATATAAAAGGGGTACATTTTACATATAACAAATTGGTATATTTAGAATGAGTACATTTTAAGATTAAAAAGTTTTACATGAATGGGTACATATAATTAGCATGGGTACATGTAGCAAAATAAAAAGTACAAATAAAAAAAATATATGGGTACAAATACTAATAAACTTTAAAAAATATGGGTACAAAAAGAAATTAATATATGGGTACAAATTAAAACTTAAAAGAAAATTGGTACAAGTTAAAAAAGAATTACAAATTAAAAATGGGTACAAACTAAAACTAAAAATACATGATAAAAAATTTAGTCAAAAATATAAATATACCAATTGTAACATTTTTAACATTAAATGAATATATTTAGAAATAAAAAAATATATGTTATCATTAAAATAATTAAAGATGTTATTAATACCCAAGAACTTTGATAAAAATTGAAAAGAAATAGGATTTTAATCAATGAAGTAGCAAAAAGAAGGATGAGAACCTAATTTCTCCTTTGCTATGTTGCTCTCAAAAATGAATGGCCCATAGTTGATAAGAGCAATCTTCGAGATATAACTAAAATCTCTCGGAGGACCGAATAAATCAGGACTTAGCAGAAGTGACGGTTCCGCTTGTTTTTACGCTATTTAGTTTATGATACCGGAGTTTTCTGCAAGTGTAGTTGTATCAATGGACTTCTGGGATGTGCCTGCAGACTAATTCGATATCCTCTCAATTTGTCCTAGTGTTGATAGACTTTTTTAGGGATTGTATCTATTCCGGTGCACAATTGCTGTATATACTGTTAAAGCGGATGATATTCATCTGAGGGCTTGCTATATGTGCAGTTGTCCAGAGGGTGAGCTGGCCTAGCTAATACATTGTAGGTGGACTCTATGCCCTAAATATGCTTTTGTATTTTAGGAATTAGAATACAAAATTGCTCTCATTTACAAAGAAAGCGTGAGTCTATCATGTACTAATTTTGTATTATACTTTTATTATAACTTAATTAATACTAACGTACTTGTAGAATTATCATAAAGACAAGCCGAAGGCTCACTTCCAACAACACCGACATTATCCCTAACTTGGTAATTCCCACCTGCACAATTCGTCAGGTGTGAGGTTTTATCACTAAAGGCAGCGATATTAGTTGAAGTGGAGTTAAGATATTTAAATTCTTCTTTGTTTCTTTCTCTAGCCGATGTGGGATTTCAACAGTACTTTCCTGTTTCAACCCTAAGTAATACATTTCTATCTTGCATGAAATGCATTGTATTAACAATTATTTGTTAAGCAAATGAGCAATGGGAATGACCACTTTGACTTGACAATCGGGAATCGATAAGGATTCATTCTTTGAAGTTGATATATCAACTCCAATGGATGAATATCTTTCCACACATATATTATATATACACATATGCATATAAATATATGTACTAATTTCATTTTGATCTTTTTGTCAAGTACTAATAGCTTCCACGTCTTTCTTCATTACCCTCAACTTCAACTTTGCGATGTCCTAAAAACTATTTAACCATAAAAAGATATATAGTACCCTAAAAGACTCAAACCAATAATACAAGTATTTAAATAATTTAATAACGATAGGTTCAATCTCATCGACCTGTTTAATTTGTTGTTTGTTAGCTAGTGATCGATGATTATCATATTGATCCAACCTTTTATTTTTTGTTTATCGTAACTTCCACGAATGCATTTAGATAATGGAGAAAGCACGACGATATACATGGAATCAGAATTAAGCTCCAGATACATATGAGTTAGAAATGGGACACACATATTCTACGCACATTTTAACATATGTTTTTGTGAGATTCATTTCGTAAGGGAATTGTTATTAGCACTCTAAAAATTTTATTCTACATTCCAAACTTTCTATATTAGGAAAGAAAAGTACACTTGTGAGGAGTGTAGAATGAGATTTTTGGTATGCCAATAACACTTCCTTCCGTAATATATCTTCATTATCCAACCGTTTATCTTTTATGTCTTTACTCAAAGATATTGTCTACCAAAATCACTTAAATCCAAAGTCATATGACCATTGGATTAGATTTAGTGTTTCTTTGTAGAACTGTATTCGTCCATGTGTGATCACTACAAATTAATGTCTTAATGATTTTAAATTTATAACATAGCACACCCCACCCCATCAAAAGCCAACATTAAGTTTGTGATTGTAGCATCAAGGCATCATTAAGGAGAAGAGATACCACTTCACCATAAAAGAGTCCGTGATAAAAAGCTTAACTATAGAAGAATTTCTGTATGTAATTAGGTAATGTCTGTCATCTACTTCTCAATAAAATAGACAAAAATGTTATCTTCTTAACTTCTTCTGAGAAAATATCAGTTAAGAAAGACGAGGTTGAATTCATTAGTTTGAATAGTACATATTTTTAAGATAATATATCCCAATGGAGGAATGAACATATCTTATTTCTTATAATTTCTTAATCTTTTTTTCCTTTTCAGTAATATAATTTTTTAATCTTCATTTGTCGATCATTTCTACAAATAGATTATTTAAATTAGAAATTATTTCGGTAAACCAAATGTAATCAATTAAATAAATAGATAGCTCATCATAAATAATTGAAGATTGTTATTTGGTACTCATACCGTCAATTATTTTATACATTTGGATGCATAAACAATCTCTGGTTTGAATGATTTTTTTGTAGGGATGATATTTATATGAATATTAATAAATTGAATGGTTCAAGTTATAAAATTAATGCACTAAATATATGTTATTTGCAAGAAATGAGATATGTGTCTTCCCTTATGAGAAGATGCAAATATTATTTTTCTTTTTTATGTAAACAGAAACAATACACCCAAGCGTTTGTTTGGTTTCAATAAAAAAGTTACAACTTTGCATTGAATTAATTTTTTTACAAGAAACGACATTTTGATATTTCAAGGATCATTCAAAACAAATACAAAGCTGCCAATTGGGTACATTGTTCCAGTGATTAAGGGAAATAATTTGGAGTGAATTTGCTCGAACAGACAACTCAAGTAAAACCCTAAACACAAAAACTACAAACACCACCCATACTAATAAATTATATGTCACAAAATAATACACGCAACAAATATGTATTGGCTACTACAACAAGTCATCACTAAATAACGAGGTCACATAAAATCATTGCAAAAGAGTGAGATCATATAAAGTCATCGTTCATAAACGAGATCACATAACTCATCCCAAGGCGAAAACAATATACATTGAATTGTTACTTTCATCTGAAAGGTAAAAGGAATCAATAATATTCCATGTCGACATGCGATGCCAATGCTCACTTGATCTTTTTTCTTCTTTTCTTTCTTTTTTTTTTTTTAATATTTTTATATCTATACTTTTTTTTAATTTTTTATCCTCCTTTCTTTTATGTTTTATCAAATGAATCTTTACTAATATACGGATCAAGAATGCACATATGATAGGCATATAACATGTAACTAAGAGGTCACCAGCTAAATGAAAAATACAACTTAAGTTACTTAACAATTATAAATTCATCAGAAATAGGTATAACATTGAGGACTAAAACCTTACAAGTCATATAAATATCGCAAAGACACCATGAGAAAAAAAAATGCACCGTTAAAGGAAGCAAAATAGTGAACGATCTGATTATGATATGATTTGGAGTAATTGTACATAGTATATCTCATCTGGTCGAACCAACTTCCTATGAGCAAGCCTGTCATATGACCTCAAATGAATTGTAGCATTTTATAAGAATCAAGCTCATAAAGACAACCACACCTCGAGTGTGGTTCGCTTGCCTTTTGGCCAACGTCGCATTGAATGCAAATGCGTCTTCAAGATCAAATACCATTTCGACAACACCATCGAATAGTACAAAGCCCGTCTCGTTGTAAAAGAGTTCGCTCAACGTGAGGGTATCGATTACAAAGAAATATTTGCCTTGATTTCTAAAATTAATTAGTGTTTATTGTCTCTTGACTATTGTCGTTGCTTGAAATTGACATTTGCACTAGATGGATGTGAAAAATGCACTTCTTCATTGTGAACTCCATGAGGACGATCATACATATGTTACCTTTGATTGGGGAGAACATAGTTTTCCAACTCTACAAGTCTTTATATGGACTCAAATAGGCCTGTAACAATTGGTTCCAGCAATTCTCCTCTGTCATTCAAGAAATTGGTTTTCAACAGTATTGTGCTGATTAGTTTGTGTTTACTCAAGTTCATGGAAATTCTATTACCATGGTGTTGCTTTACGTTGAGACATGATCATTACAGGGAATCATGAGGAAGAAATTAGTAATCTCTAGAAGTTTCTCAGTGGTTGTTTTCGAATTAAAGATCTTGAACCATTGAAATACTTCCTTGGTGTAAAAGTTGCACGTTGCAAAGTTGGGATTTTCATATGTCAACAAAAATATACATTGATATATTGGAGGAAGCCGATTTACTTGGAGTAAAACCCGCAAAAGTACCTATAGGACGTGATTTGGTATTGACAACAACGGGAAACATTGCTCTTTAGGACCCAACTTGATATCGAAAATTGATTGGGAAATTGATCTATCTTACAATCACCATGCTAGAGATTACATATGCATTGAACATCCATAACCAATTCATGCAAGAACACAAGCAACATCATCTTAAGATACCACACCGTTTTCTCTAATACCTCAAGAAATCACCATGACAAGTCTATTGTTTTCTTCACAAAATCAACTCAATTTGGTTGGTTATTATGATACAGATTGGGCTAGATGTCCAATCATACATCTTTAATGACATGCTATTGCATTTTTCTTGGTAAGTCACTTGTATCATGAAGAAGTGAAAAGAAAGTCACTGTCTCAAGCTTTTCAGTAGAAGCTGGATATCGCTCCATGGCTGCAACCACTCTTAAACTTACTTGGATGAGGTACTTTTTGAAAGATTTACGTGTACATCATCATGGGCCATCGAGATTTTTTTTGCGACAATCAAGTTGCCTTACACATTGCAGCAAACCTTGTGTATCATGAGCAGACCAAATACATTGACTTAGATTGCGATACGGTCCTTGAAAGGATTCAAAAGGGAGAAGTCAAGACCACTCATGTGCAAATTGGGAATCAGATAGTTGACATGTTTACAAAGCCATTAAGAGCACCCGTTATTCACTCGCATCTTAATGAGTTGGGTGTCATTGACATCCACACTCCAACTTGAGGGGGAGTGTTAAAAGGAAGCAAAATAATAATGATATGATTTGGAATAATTGTAGGATTAAATAGTCAATGATCCATCTTGGAGTGATTGTAGGAATGCATTGTAACTAGCATAGAGTTAGCTTCAATTTAGCTAGAATAAGTTCACAACTTTTGTAATGAGGATGTTGACAGAGTGGGCATGGGCTCACTCACTTCACCAGCAACTATTCCAGAAGATTGGAACCTGGACCCAGACAATTTGGGCCCACAACTATGTCTACTAAATTTGATTACTTCTCAAGAGCAATCCGATGATCCAGTTAACACAAGCACAACTTTGATTACATTTATTGATCTTGATACAGGTTGGATCATTGATTTCGGAGCCATTGATCATATGACTTATGATCGTAATTTATTTAATTCTATAACACCACCACCACGGGATAGTATTGTCACTGCCAATGGAGGTATTGCCCCGGTTACAGGGGAAGGTTCGATAACACTCACTCCTACTATCTCATTACATAACTGTTTACTTGTTCCATACTCTCTAGCCATTTGTTATCAGTGGGACAGGTCACGGAGCAATTAGACTGCGTTGTGCTAATGTTTCCGTCTTTCTGTTTACTTCAAGATATTAAAACTCAGGCAATCATTAGGCATGGTACTAAAAGGAAGGGGTTGTACTATGTTGACGATGTTGCACAAGGCCGTGTTCATCAAGTTCAAGGTCGTAATAGTGGGAAGTTGAAGACTGTTTAGTTGTGGCATCGTCGTCTTGTTCATGATTCCTTTGGTTATTTATGGAAATTAATTCCATCATTGTTTCGTAATATTCCGAATTCTTCACTACAATGTAATGTTTGCACTTTAGCTAAAAGTCATCTTGCTTTATATTCTCCAAGTTTTACTACACGAACAGTTCCTTTTGAGTTAGTTCATTCTAATGTGTGGGGACCATCTCCGGTTACCACTCAGCATGAAGTGCGTTGGTTTGTAACATTTGTTGATGACTGCACCAGGATGACTTTGTTGTATCTCATGAAAAATAAGAGTGATGTGGGTGACATCTTCAAAATATTTTATCACATGATTTACACTCAATATTCGCTCTCAGTTAAAGTACTTCGGTCTAGCAAAGGTGGTGAATATCTTAATCAAGATCTGTCTCAGTTTTGTAAAGAAAAGGGTATTCTCCACAAAACTACTTGCCCCCAGACCCCACAACAAAATAGAGTTGCTGAACGGAAAAATTGACACATACTTGAAATTACATGTGCCCTCCTCATTGGTGCAAGTGCACCTAAGACTTATTGGGCCAACGCGGTAACTTATGCCATTTATCTCATGAACCGAATGCCATTGCGTGTTCTCTCTTTTCAAACTCCCTTAGCTATGCTTGCTGATCATGTCTCTCTTCCTTCCACCCTTCATCTCAAGCCGCGAGTTTTTGGGTGTGTGGCTTATGTCCATATTCATAAAAATATACGGAGTAAGCTTAATCCATGTGCAGTGCGATATGTTTTTATTGGCTTTAATCCTCAACATAAGGGGTATAGATGTTATCATCCCCCTACTCGACATGTATACGTAACTATAAACGTGACATTCTCCGAAGATAAACCATTTTTTCCTCCCAACCATTCTCTTCAGGGGAAGATGACTGGAATAGAAGATTATGAATGGGTGGATGTCCCTGGCTCTGCTGTATTTGGGCCCACATAAGGTAGCCCAAACAATGGCAACAACATAGTAAGCCATGGTGATTATGCTACAGGTGGCAGCAGCCCACGTGATCGAGACCCTGCATGTGGTAGCACCGAAAGAAGAATAATTGTTGATGAAGAAAGCCCAAGTGGGCACGGTAACCAACAAGCCCCCAATGGGCATGGCAATGTAGTATGCTGCTGAATTGGACAACAGCCCACAAAGCCCAAATAGGCATGGTAATGAAGTAAATGCTGCTGAAATAGATAGCAGCTCACAAAGCCCAAATGAGCATGATGTTTTTGGATGTTGCACCGAGAACAACCAGGCCAAGACAATAAGTAGGCATGCTGCTATCTCATGGTTGAGTGAAGTCCAAGGCTTGGGTGTGAATTCTTGTGAGCATAACAACAACTTCTCTCTAACTTCTCGAGTACATACCCTTGGTCATATGGATATCCCTCTTGAGGTAAGTATTGATTCAAAATCCAATAAACAAATTTATGTGTTGCCTCTTAGACAAAATCGAGGAAAACCATCAAACAAGTACTCTCCAGAAGGGAAGGTGCGATATTCAATCACTAACCATGTTTCTACTCACCGACTCTCACCAAAGTACTGTGCGCTAAATGGAAACTATTAAAATACCTACCAAAGTAGAGGAAGCCTTGAGAGACCCAAAGTGGACAGAGGCAATACAAGTTGAAATGGAGGCATTACAGAAGAATCAGACTTGGCGTGTGGTTACACTTCCCAAGGAAAAAAAACCGGTGGGGTGCAAATGGGTGTTCACCATCAAACATAAGGTGGATGGAATGATAGACAGATACAAGGCAAGGTTAGTAGCTAAAGGGTATGCTCAGACCTTTGGTGTTGATTATCAAGAAACTTTTGCTCCGGTGGCTAAGATGAATACCATTAGAGTTCTATTATCTCTTGCTGCTAATCTTGATTGGCCTCTTAGACAGTTTGATGTAAAAAATGCGTTTTTGCATGGGGATTTAGAGGAAGAGGTATACATGGATTTTCCACCAGGCTATGGCATTGAAAACTTCAGCGGAAGGGTATGTAGACTTCAGAAGGCATTATATGGTTTGAAATAGTCACCAAGAGTGTGGTTTGGGTGATTTACTCAGGCTCTGAAAAAGTGTGGATATCGTCAAGGGAACTCAGATCATACCTTATTCATCAAGCGTAAAGGTGGTAAGGTGACTTTGCTCATTACTTATGTGGATGATATGATTGTCACAGGTGATGATACAATAGAGATTGAACAATTGCAGGTGTACTTGTCCTCTGAGTTCGAGATGAAAGATCTAGGAGGTCTTAAGTATTTTTTGGGAATAGAAGTTGCCTGGTCTTAAGAAGGCATATACTTGTCACAACATAAGTATGTGTTGGATTTATCGTCAGAAACTAGTATGTTGGCATGCAAACCAATGGACACTCCAATTGTGCAAAATCATCACCTAGCAATTTATCAAGATCAAGTTCCAACGAATAAAGAGAGGTATCAAAGGTTAGTTGGGAGACTGATTTACTTATCACTTACAAGACTTGATATTGCATATGCGGTAAGTGTGGTAAGTCAGTTCATGCATGCACCAAGTGAGGATCACATGACGACAGTAATATGGATACTTAGTTATTTGAAAGGGGCTCCTGGAAAAGGTTTGATGTTCGAAAAGCATGGGCACATGGGGGTAAAAGGGTATACTGATGCTGATTGGGCCTGAAATATTACTGATAGGCGATCTACGTCAGGTTATTTCACGTTTGTTGCTGGTAATCTTGTGACCTGGAGAAGTAAAAAAACAGAATATCGTGGTGAGGTCATCAATAGAGGCAGAATACAGGGGAATGGCTCACGATATTTGTGAGCTTTTATGGCTTCGGATTTTACTCACTGAGATAGGATTCAAGCCCAAGGAATCTATGATATTTTATTGTGATAATCAAGCGGCACGAAAGATAGCTAAGCCCAAGGAATATATGATATTTTATTGTGATAATCAAGCGGCACGAGAGATAGCTAACAATCCAGTACAACATGATAGAACGAAGCATGTTGAGGTGGATAGGCACTTCATAAAGGGGAAGTTAGATGTTAAGCTCGTCGATATTCCATTTGTCAGAACGGAAGAACAGTTAGCAGATGCGGTCTCTGTTGGGAGGTTTTAGGACTCACTTGACAAGTTGGGGCTAGCACCAACTTGAGGGGGAGTGTTGACTTGAGTCCCTATTCAAATAGGAAGGTGAATATAAATATAATTGTTTGATTGTGTTTCCTAGTTAGTCTAGGATTCATTTACTTTCCTTGTGCTGCAAGATGTGCGGCGTATGTATTTATATGTTTCCTCCGAGAGTGAGAAGAAATAGAATGGAGATTAAATCCTAAACATAACTTTTATCGACTAATTCATTTCTTTTAAATCCTAAACATAACTTTTATCTACTACTTCATTTCTTAATATTAAAAGTAGTAAATCTAACACGTGCAACTCTTGATTTTTACGGAAGAACAGTTAGCAGATGCGGTCTCTGTTGGGAGGTTTTAGGACTCACTTGACAAGTTGGGGCTAGCACCAACTTGAGGGGGAGTGTTGACTTGAGTCCCTATTCAAATAGGAAGGTGAATATAAATATAATTGTTTGATTGTGTTTCCTAGTTAGTCTAGGATTCATTTACTTTCCTTGTGCTGCAAGATGTGCGGCGTATGTATTTATATGTTTCCTCCGAGAGTGAGAAGAAATAGAATGGAGATTAAATCCTAAACATAACTTTTATCGACTAATTCATTTCTTTTAAATCCTAAACATAACTTTTATCTACTACTCATTTCTTAATATTAAAAGTAGTAAATCTAACACGTGCAACTCTTGATTTTTCCGTTGGTTTCTTTAATTTTAAAGAGGTGTCATAAGAAGAATCATCAACTTAACCACCTGCTCAATCCGTCAGGTGTGGAGTTTTATCACAAAATGTCTCGATATTAGTTAGAGTAGGGTAATCATATTTAAACCCCTTTGATTTTCTTGCACCCACCAATGTGGGACTTTAACACTGACGTGCCTCACACCTAAAGCCAATAAATCTAAAGTGCGTACGTGAAAGAGCCATCAGCATTATCTCAAGACTCAAACTACCCAATATTGGTAATTACTGTAATATATGCATGAAGCTGTATTAGTCCCAAATAATTCATAATTTCTCATTTTTAATATCTTCTTAACAAGGTTCTCCAATTGTGATTACACAAGTGATTACCAATGATGCGTCACCGTAATGGGTTCATGTCAGATATATAGAAAGAACAAAATTGCATACTTTTCTGAGGTTTTTCTATGCATGCGTTCCAGAATGTAGTTGGAAGTTGAATTATACGGGATAATGCTATGTTTTGGCTTTATATAGCAAATGCATGGGGTCTCATTAGGCACATTCGTTTAAACAAGAAAAGCTTGTCATAACAAGTTAAGGCTTTCTTAGTCAAAGAAACAGACATTTTTAGATTGAGGTTTTTATTTGAAATAATAATATATACATATATAAAATAACTTACAAAACAAATTAGGGTTACATTTTTCTTGCGGTTTCCATTTGGAAAAGACAGAGAGATACATCAATTTTTTTGACTAGACCCAAAAGATAGAATCACCTAATTCAAAAAGGAATATAACCCTATTATATAATCATATCATTGAAAGACTGAAAGCAAAATATTGGCCGACAATTGCAGGGAGTAGCATAATTTTGATAAAGTACGTGACTAGTGACCACACTATGGCCCCTATCATATGCACAAATTTTCTCTATCAATCCATGTTTTGTCCTGCAGCCTCCAATAGAGAAATTCCAAGAAAGTGACATGCCCACGTCTCAATCGATCGGTTTGGTTTCAATTTGGTGTTTGTTTGTGTTGTCAAGAAGTTTACAGTTTTTACTTAGCAAGCATTTGTTTGTCAATTATACACACACAAATCAAATAATGGAATGGTGTGGAGGCCTACGGTTCACGTAGTTGCGGCCAAGAATAATACTAACCCTAATATGCCAAATAGTCGATTAGTCTCTCGGAGGAAAAGAAAGGATGGCAAAATATGGACTGCAAATGTCTCTGTCTTCATACTTCGTCTTGTGAAGGGAACATGGATGAGTGGGAGATTTCAATTGTTTCTTTGACAAAATATTATGACGCGTCTAAAGTTGGGAATCAAATTTGTTCAATGCAATGATTTTTCAACTATATATATATATATATATTTTTTTTTTTCTTTATTTCTTTCTTGAATTCTAAGCTGATCAATTCAAAGATATCATCATTGAAGGAATCATGATTAAAATTTTTATTCAAATCTAAACAATTTAAATAATGGGTCCAATTAGTTATTATTTTCAACAGCGCTGAAGGTTCGTTTAGGTGAGCAACACAGGAATCTTCATCCTGACTTTTTTCATATTTTTTCTTAAAAATTAAAATAATAATTCGTAATCAACGAAAATTGCAGATCAAAATAATTTAAAAGTGCGTGCTGTACTGGCCATGCAATGTGCATAATTTGCCTACTCCATAACATGTGAAACAAATGATTATTAAATTGAGCCAAGTTAATTAGGAAAAGTTTCACGCTAAAACATAAATTAACAATTGAGGCGGCGGCACTAATGAACACGAGATGGTGGTGTCGAATCATCTGATCTCAATGAGTGACCTAATTTACACTAATTGGGTTTGTTTCTTTTTCAATTAGGTCGATAATCACATGATTTAAATAAGCGAATGTCCTCAAGTTGCGGATCTCTGGACTTTTGAGGGACACTTTCGAGGGACCAAGTGCTCCTTTTTTGCTTTAGTATAAAAGCATGATAACTTTATCATGACTTCCCAGATTTGATCATTTAGCTACCCACTTGAGAAGAGCTCCCCAATCCTACATTCCTACTTCATCTCTTCTTTCACAAGATTATATTGCTTAATTAAGGTAATTGCGTTTTTATTGGCAGTGCTAACACGTCATATTGTCAATTTACCAATCCATACATACGACCTTTTTACCTCCAATTCTATAACTAATAGTTCAAAATTCATCATTTATCGCCAACTAACATAGCATATCAAATTGTATAACCACAACATAGTGAAATAAAAGCGTAATTGTTTTACTAAAGATTCATAATTACAGTCTGAAAGATTTTAGCTTTTCGAACGATATATATAATCCAAGTGGAGTACTAATCATAGCGCTTATAAGATCAAACAAGGAGATATGCTTCTTGGTTATCAGAACCACACTATATACATATGGAGATGCTTTCGCATCATGATGTTTTTTCGCTATTAGTGTGGTTCCCACATTTGAAAAACTTTTTAGAATCGTCATGGGATCCTCCGAGTGGTTTTAGCATGTAAAACCGACCTCTCCAGATATAAAAGGAGAAAATAAAGTGCCGGCATGGCTGGGTAGTGGCCATTGATGCTTGAAACACTAGATGTGAAAAGGGAGAGAGAATTCTAGGAACGTCCTTGGAAACTTCTAAAAGAAATCTAATTGTAAGCAGCTCTCTCTAACAAATAAGGGGAAATAAATAGTGCAGTTACGGTCACCATTTCGACTCCACGTAGATATCGTAATAATGCAAGAAAAACAAACGCAACGTTAGAATATGCCATTGTGCTCCATATTTTTAGAAACTAAAATGTCCACTAGTTTTTTCTGTCATGTGCTTGGACGGGTAATTATTTTACAAATCGAAGACAAATCTGCTAATATATCCCATAGCTTTATTTTGTTTCCTGCCCTTTTTCACATATTCCAATCCCATATATTTTTGAGATATTTTATTTAGACCCATGTATCATTTCTACACCCAGCTTAATCATTTTTTATTTTTGAAATTCCGAATCTACCACAACAATTCTCTTGCTACACCAACTGATGTGAAGATGGTGGTGTATATGTTACGTGTTGGGGCACAAATTGTAGCATATGTCTGAACGGGTGCAATGAACCAGCAAAGTTGTATAAAACCCTCAAAGAGTTTAATAGGCACCATTGTGGTGCCGGCGAAGAACCCTGCGATGATTAAGTCATAGAGCGTATAATTCTCCATGACATTCGGGTAGGGGTGGGTTCGGTTCTCATCGGTTCGGTTTTTTCTCAAAACCGAAACCGAACCGAAATTTCGGTTCGGTTCGGTTCGGTTCGGTTCAATTTTTTTCGGTTTTTTTTCGGTTCGGTTTTTTTCGGTTTTTTTTTTTTTTTTTTTTTTTTTTTTTTTTCCTCCTCCAAAATTATTAAAAAAAAAAAATGAAAATATGAAAGTTCACATTCAAAGCCACTTCTTCAAAGTCATCCACATGAAAACCTACAAGTATGAAATCAATTTTATACATCTACATTTCATCATTTCATGTCTTGGGACAAATAAAATCTTCCAAGTCCTCAAGCTCAATGCTTAGGCGGCCTAGGCGGCAACATAGCACCTTTGTTTGAGTTTCTACTTGCCATTTCTACATACAAATAAAAAATGAAACATGTCAACATGATGTAAAGCAAGCATGTAATTAAAATAGTCTAAGTTCTAACAAAACCAAATGGAATAAGTAAAATTACCTTTCTCAACTTCTTCACAAAATTCAATCTCCTCAATGGTTGGCTCATGATGTAATGCTACATGAATTGACCTAAGCCAATTTTGTGTACAAATCAAAGCTTCCACCATTTTTGGACTCAAAGAACTACGATATGGATCAATTATTCGTCCACTTGTGCTAAAGGAGGATTCCGAAGCAATGGTTGATACGGGAATAGCTAAAATCTCTTTTGCAACTCGTGCCAAAATAGGATACTTAGAAAGCCCATTCACCCTCCACCAATTCAAGATATCAAAGTTTGCCTCTTCTTCCCCTTCAAATGGATCCGAAAGATACCTATCCAAATCATTGTGCACAATACGGGCTCTCTTTGCTTTTCTCATTTCACTTTTCTCTTTCAACTTTCTTTCAATCTCTGTCATGCTTGATAAAGGATCTCCACTTGTAATTGCCGATTGAGAACTACCAACACTACTTGTGCTTTGTTGTGTATCAAAAGACAACTCTTCATGAATCTTGTAAAGATCAAACAACAAATTTTTCACTGCATTGGTTGCAATTTCAACTTTTTCCTCATCCTCGCCATATAGTATCTCATAATAATCAACCACCTTCTCCAATTTATGACGAGGATCAAGCACAAGTGCAATAAAAACATATTGATTCATATCATCAATTGAACCCCAATATTTGTCATATTTTTCTTGCATCAACATGGAGATCATAGACAAGAATTCATTATCTTTGTTTTCAAGGAGAAGACTTTTGATTTTAAACAAATCACCAAAAGTAGTATGAATTGTTGGAGTATTAGAACAACACACTTTTAAAGTGACTTCATAGAAAGGTCTCAAAAAGGATGCAAATATTCCCGCCTCACTCCAATCATAAGTCGAAGGTGGCCCCTCCCTTATATTACCATGATTTTCTTTAGTAAAGTAAGGAAGGTAATGACCATCATCTACTTTCAACCTATCAAAAGCCATCTTGAACTTCAAAGCTGATTCTAACATTAAAAATGTGGAATTCCACCTAGTAGGCACATCTAAAATCACAAGCCCTTTGCTTTCTATTCTCACCTTCTCAACACACCTTTTAAAGCTCTCCAACCTTTGAGGGGAAGATCTTACATACCTAACCGCATTACGAATGCTTTGTATGGCGGTATTCAACATCTTTATCCCATCATTCACCACCAAATTAAGGATATGAGCAACACACCTCATGTGCAAATACTTTCCATCATGCAAAAGTGCATTAGGAATCCCCCACCCACTTATTCGGTGCACCAAATCCCTTAAGCCGGAATCATTTGCCGAAGCATTGTCAACCGTAATAGTTAATACCTTCTCTATGCCCCACTCCACCAAACACTCCTCCAAAAGTTGAGCAATGGATTCTCCTTTATGATTTGGAATGACACAAAAGTTCAAAATCTTTTTATGCAACATCCAATCATCATCAATAAAATGAGCGGTGAGAACCATGTAATTTATTTGTTGAATAGAAGTCCATGTATCCGTTGTTAGACACACCCTAAATCTTTTCAATTGACTTTTCAATTTCTCCTTTTCCGAGTAAAACAAGCCAAGTACATCTTTAGCTATTGTCTTACGACTAGGTACTCTCCACAAAGGACATGCATACATGCAAAAATGACGAAAACCATCTCCCTCGACGAAAGAAAAAGGTAACTCGTCTATAATTATCATCTCAACACAAGCCTTAGTAACTTCCACTTGAGAAAAACCAATAGCTTCCAACTTATCTTTTGTGCCGGCAAAGGTTAAGATCTTTTGCCTATTTGCGGCAAATATTTCCTTATTAGGACCATAGCTCCTACATCTAGCTAAGTGATTTCTTATGCTAGTTGTACCATTTTTATCCGTGTCGGCCATATACGATTTGTTGCAATACTTGCACACCCCTTTAACTCTACCTCCCTCAATTATCCTATCAAAATGCTCCCAAATTGTAGATCTTGAATGACTTTTTAGTGAATCCAAGAGAGTGTCTTCTTTACTTACTTGATCACTTGAGCCACCTTGTTGAGTAAGAGGAGCTTGTTGAGTTGCCACCATGGGGGCTTGAGGTGGAGTTGATTCACCAACAATGTCCTTCAAAAATAAGAGTAAGAATCATTACAATTAATTATTAAATAAATTGAGACATAAGAACCATAGAGAAAGTATAGAGAATTAGAGATGATAACTTACTTGCGATGAAGTAGAAGTAGGTGAGTTTATTTTTTCACGGGAGCTATTTGATGATCTCATTGAGTTTGAGCTTGAGCTCGAGGCCTTTGATGCACTTGACTTCATCTAATTAAGATACAAAACATATAATAAGCAAAGATACAAAACATATATGTTTTAACAATTTAATATGAAGTCATGACAATGGAATGGGTTCTTAAGAAACTACACTAAGTTAGATGCAATTTGATTAAGAATGAAATGCATTGATGCATGCTTGTCTTCTAGTACTGGTTAGTAAACTAAGGAAAATTATGGATGTATAAATGGAAATTTACATCATATAGGGTTCTTTATCATGCATGTTTTTTTGATGGGTTCTTAGGAATGGCATTTTTGATGGGTTCTTTATCATGCATGTTTTTTTGACGGCCTATAACAATGTGGAGCTTAGGAATGGTACAGTGGTCTTTATCATATAGGGTTCTTTATCATGCATTTTACTCCATCACAAAAGTGCTTTTTAAGTTTCTTAATTACTCCATGTTACTAAAGTTCGGTTACACTCTCTGTCTCTCCCAAGAAAATCTATTCAAAACATGAAACTAAAGTGAAGGAAAAAATGGGAAAACAGGTTCCCTGTCTATGCCTCTAGTAGTTTGAAATCACGAATTTGTCAATCCTCTGAAGAGAGGACTGTGATGCTATCAGTAGTTTGAAATCATGAGAAAAATTAGTATAACAGTTAAGTAACATATGAAAGTGATCTTAATAATGAAACTCGTGTCAAATACGAATCATACATTTCCCTCAACATACGTTTTGATAAAACAGACAAAACTTCTGTAATTGAACCATCTTTTGTAATTGAACCACATTGACAGTTATATACACAACATACATTTCCCTCAACATACATTTCCCTCAACATACGTTTCGAAAGCCACATTGACAGTTATATACACAACTTCTGTAATTGAACCATCTTTTGGGGAAAGAAAAATACAGATCAAAAATAAAATTTGTAAGAACCCACCGAATAGTATCACCACAAAATTTGCAAAGCTTGAAATGATAGTCGTCGTATCTCTACAAAGAAACAAAGAGTACCTGTAAAGAAACCCAATTAGATACAGGAAAGAATGAAGCTCTGAAAATTTGATTACCAAAAAAACCCCAATTAGATATTGAAACCGAGAGTAATCTCACTAACTCTAATTGTAGATAGTAAACTAAAATTATGCAATACAACAAACTGAAGCCAAACCAAACAAAATTAAAGCATAAGTCGAAGGAAACAAAATTAAAGTACATAGAGTGGCAGAGTGCTATGGGAGTAAAGCCAAGGTAGATCGATAGAACACCAAACGAAATAACTACCCCTGAATTTCATGAAGGATTATGCAGAAAAGGCAGGATTATGCAGAAAATGCAGAAAAGGCAAAAATGTTGATGCAGGATTATGCATATAAACATCTGCTATGTCAGTGTGTCTCATGTCAGGGAGTAAAACCAATGTTTATAAACCAAAATTAAAACAATGGTTATAGCAATATAGCACCCAATAGAAATGTCTACAGAGTACAGGACCAAAATAAGAAGGGCGAGAGAAGAAAGATAAAGAATTGCTTCCAACATCACAACACAATCCGTTCCATCACAGATTTTCCCATTAATAATGCAATACAATCATCAATATACATCGCAACAGATGGAGTGAGAAAAAAAAATCTGCACACAGCAGGGTGACTGGGTGAGAGACTAACCTTGCAAATGAGGGAATTTGTGGGTCGAGACTGGAGACTAGAAACGGCGAGAGGAAGTCGTGGGTCGCGCGCGGGTTACTGATCACAGCAGGTCACGGGGAAGGAAGAAGACGGCGTCGATGTGTGAGGCAGGTCGCAACACTGCATCAGGTCACAGGGAAGGAAGAAGACGAATCGGAAGAGCTGCGGAGCTGGGAAGGAGATGGTCCAGAGTGAGAGTGCTGCTGCTGCAGAGGAGGATAAGGGAAAGGGAAGGCCGGCGGGCGGAGTGTTTAGGGTTTCTCTCTGAATCTGAAGTCTGAACAACTGAACACTGAGACTGAGGTAAAGAGTGCTCAGTGCTAGCCTAAAACGACGCCGTTTAAGATAAAAAAAAATTATTAATTTATTTCGGTTCGGTCCGGTCCGGTCCGGTTTTCAAACCTCAGAAACCGAACCGAACTGAACCATATTCGGTTCGGTCCGGTTTTACCCTTTCGGTTCGGTTTTTTTTTCGGTTCGGTTTTTTCGGCCTCGGTTCGGTTTGGTTTTCGGTTTTTTTCGGTTTTTTGAACCCACCCCTACATTCGGGTACCTCCCAAGTTCCTACCATTGTCATAGGCAGACAATATGTCAGCACATGTTGTGGCTACATTTGCTCGTAGGGAGAACAACAATTTTTATTCGGATAAATTTGAGTCATTTGACTCTTTGACATTGAAGAAGTTGAGATATCACCACAAAACCAGTTGGCAACATAGAAAATACCCAACTACTTATAAGCACATGCAAGGTCTATCCTCTCATTAGTCTGAGATTCATTCTCAACAAGTACCCTTATTGCAGGTGGAATATTTACACACGTCTTTGATTTATTTCAATAAAAGTTTGTCTTTTGAAGGAAAAAAGCATAATTTTATTTTCCTATTCTATATATGTTACTATTACCAAATAGGCACACATTACAAATACCAAGTTACTGATATATGCATGCAGCAATCTTAACAATGCAACGTACTATATTCAATACAGCCATTTGGTTTTCATCGATCTCCCACTTTTATCTATTTCCTTTGCCTTCTTTATATCATAGGCATTTGCGTTTGCTTGTGTATCTTACCCTAATTTTCTTTTGAGGTGGTTAAAGTGAAGCATACGTTACGAACCCTATTGGGATGATGAACGCAAACAATATATAATCGGTGGAATGAAAAAAAAGAGAGAAAGGTGAGTAGTGATAGTGGATATGGGAATCCATCTGTCTTCATTTATATTTGCTGTCTTTTTTGGTGGCAACTCCTTTTCCTTTTTTCTTTTTTTCCCATTCTTTGTGTTCTCCTTTTCTTTCCTATTCAATTGTGCATGTTCGTGTGGGAATTAAAAAAGATGTTAGATAGTTTCAGACAATGTGGGGTTCACTGTTCTGTCGAATTCATCTCGGATTCTCAATCGGTCAATACCCCATAATTTGGTTGCACATTTTGGCCCCTCCAATTCAATTTTGGTGTCGGAATTAAGAACTTTGATGCCAATATTTTGATTATTTTCCTTGCTGTTAATTTATCTGGTATAACTTCATCATTGACCTTGACCGTATGTTAATGTCCTGTATATATTGGTGCAACTGCAGGTTGTGAAAATTTGGTAGGAAATGAAGAGAAAATGCAATAAATATTTCTTGTACTTGTTAGGAAAGTTTTTAACCGGAAATTGAAAACATATATGTGATTTTGACTATAAAAATTGCAATATTATAAAATCGATTGGGACTTATTAGCAAATAAATACGTATGAGAGAGATGAATTAATTACAAAATTTTCTTACGAGCAACCTATTCCAAAACGCTATTCACATAATTTCTAAAAAGAAACACTTTTTTTAACAACTAACTAGCATATGATCGCACACAAAGTGTGTGTGAATTTTTTTTTTTTTTGTTAAAATAGAAGGAGAGAGGAAGAGAGTGAGATAATATGTGAGTGGGAAGAGAGCTTTAATTTTTATTAGAGATATGTTAGAATCACATGTAGGTGAGGTTTTAAAAAAAAATAGCAAAAATTTTAATTGTATGAAATTACATTTTTGCCCATATTCCTATCCATGTTCAATTTTAATTAGAAGGTTAAACTAGTAATTTTATATGATTTTGGTTGATAATGAGAGTTCTAGGGGGTTAAAGTTGTTTAAGCTACTACTCAAATCTCCTTTCATCATTTTTTTTAATCAGAAACGATAGAAGATTTCATTGAACCAAAGATTAGTTCAAGCACAAGAAACAGACCACAATTACATTTTTAATCAGTAATAAGGTCGGGAGGATCTTAACGAGGAACAAAATGTGCCGGAAAGATGAGCAGTTCGAACTAGTCGGGCAATGCGGTTTGCTTTCCGATTGCCAATTACCACATGGAGACAGAAGTTTCTGCGTACCTTCACCACTCTAATATTATGCTATTTGGCTTGGCTTTCTAAATGGTAATAGTCATTTAGTACTACGGTCTAATGACATTCCTTTTTATTATTGAGTGGTCTTATGTTCGATTCGCGCTAAAAGCAAATTTGAACCACATTGTTGCAGGCCTATAATTATACTTAGCCCACCTCCCCACGATTTTAGTGTAGATAATATCGTTTATTAAAAAAATGTAATAAAACAACTACGCACAGTCTTACAAAGGAAATTGATTATAAGCCTTAAGCCAGAGAGATTTTTTAATGTTCCGATAGCATAGAACGAAACACCACATATCATTATATAATTATATTAATATTTGAGAAAAAAAATTCTCTAATTATATTATAACATGTAGCGTACTATCTTGTATCTATGCAAAGTGAATTGTAGCCTTAAGCCAAAACAAAAGGAACCACATGGCCTTAATTCGCAAAAGCAATAATTAATTGGAAAGCACTTGGTCAACCTTCTACATCTTAATTAATTTGTTCATCCATCCAGCATCTTAATTAAGTCGTTCAAAGTAAACATGCTGTAAAATCTCATTTCCTCTTAAGACTAATTTAATTGGATTAGTAACCAAGGATTATGGTGCGTCATTTGACTAATAACGACAAAAAGTTTGAAAGCCATCATTCACCATTGACCATGACCACGATTCCACGATAGTACCGTGCACCGTCTCACACGAGATTACTCACCCGGAATCCCCGCCCGTCCGTACACGGAGACCGCCAGTTAAAGAAAGGAGACAAGGTAGCAAAAACGGGGAAACCGCTGGCGAAACGGAAATACGGGGCCCGCCACCTTTGTCCCCACCTCCCCTTAAAAAAACAGAGTTGGTCCCGCCAGACGTGGCTAGTGGGGTCAGCTTTGTTGTCCTCACGCACGCACACCCGTCACATGTGGGACACTCCCTCGTGGGCCCCACTCCCTCCCCCTAATCCCATAGAAGTCACGTACTCAACGAGCGCTGCCTCCAATTTCGGGAAAAGTCCTCTCGGACTGTACCTTGTTGCTGACGTGGGGGACCTCTGCGGAGGGCACCAACGCATCGGATACGTGGCGGGGGTTGCCATCAACCGCAGAAAATCACAGGCCCTCCATTTTCTTTGCTGTCACTTTCCTAAAATTCCGTTAAAGTCCCTGGAAGTTTGGTCCAATTACGGAAAAATCCCAGGACGAAATCCCGAAGAGTGAATGGGGAGGTTACTGTGTGGTGTGGATTAAGGAAAATATCAACATAAATTAAATAGGACCAAATCTGACAAAATCTGTCACTTCCATGTATTACAATTAATTTTTTGTGATTTTTTCAAGTTTTTTTTTTAAATTTAATTTTCCCAAAAAAAAGTTGTATAAAATTAGGATTTTCTTTTTCTTGTTGGAACACCTTTAACTTTTGCTCCTCTCTCTCTCTCCTCTCTCTCTCTGCCTAATAAATTAGATGCAAGCTCTCCAGTAGCCACCTCTATTGCGTGCTATCTCCCTTCATCGCATCCTCGTTCTCTTCAAAAGCTCTCTCATTTTATTTCTCTCCTACCTTCTTCCTCTCACAAGAAGAACTACACCACGAGCCTACTCTGTGTTTCCATGGCAGTTGAAGCTCAGCACCACCACCATGCAGTTCTAATCCCATCGCAACTAATCCCCAACAGGTACTTTCCACCCTCCAAGCAATCAAATTTAAAAACATGGGTTTTGTTTATTTTTCATTTTTCTGATTTGGGTTGTTCTTGTTTTTTGAATAGAGATTTCATCAAAACGAACCAAGGAAATCCAAATATCTACAGTACCCAGATGGATTCCGGCCTTCTTTTGTCGACAACAATGCCGGAAAATCTCCTTCCGATGTATCAGTCTCCTTTCTGTGATGCAAATAAGGCTTCCATGAACAAGGACGCGACAGACAGTGGCCTCACATACAACAACATCTCCGCTCCTCGGAAGCGGCCGAGAGACCAATTAAGCAATGACTTCAACAATTTCTCGGCCCCTCACAAGAACAAAATCTCCTCTTTTTTCGACCAAGACATTGCTTTTCAGATCCAACAACAGCAATCTGAGATCGACCGGTTCATTGCCCAACATGTAAGTTTTCCACCTTTTTTTACCTCTGTTTTAACCCAACCTTGTAGTAAATTTTCAATCTTTGTTTCTGAAAGTTTGGTGCCATTTTACCGTAACCGATGACAAATTTTAAAAAACCAGTATTTTATTTTTTCTAATCTCGTTTGGTTTTCATTGCATCATGAAGAGAGCATTGCCATGAAATTTGAGTTTTTTGTTTTTATTTTATTTTTTTTCCTGTACTGATTTTTATTTGATTTTTCAGTCGGAAAAAGTGAGATTGGAACTGGAGGAGCAAAGAAAGCAGCAATCGAGAATGTTAGTGTTGGCAATCCAGGAGAGTATCGTGAAGAAACTGAAAGAGAAAGATGAGGAGATTCAGAGGATGGGAAAGCTCAACTGGGTTCTCCAAGAACGGGTCAAGAGCCTATTCGTCGAGAATCAGATATGGAGGGACATGGCACAGACAAACGAAGCCGCAGCCAATTCCCTACGCACTAATTTAGAGCAAGTCCTGGCGCACGTTAGCGACGACCACCACGCTGGTGGCAGCGGTGCCACTGCTGCCGCTGTGGCTGATGATGCCCAATCGTGCTGCGGGAGCAACGACAACGGGCGGGATATTGATGCTGTGGACAGCGGAAATGTGGCGGTTCGCCGTGGTTGTGGTGGTGGAAGTAGGATGTGTAAGAGTTGTGGGGTGAGAGAGTCGAGGGTGTTGTTGCTGCCATGCAGGCATTTGTGCTTGTGTACAATGTGTGGGTCCACCGTGCTCAATTGCCCTGTATGCAACTCTGTCATGAATGCCAGTGTGCATGTTAATTTCTCTTAGGAATTTTAGTGCTCAGAAAATTGAACAAAAATGTTTGTCAAATACTTTTTGGACAAAAAGAAAAAATGAAATTAGAGTACAATTTTTTTCTTGTTTAATTAATTTTTCACTCTCTCTCTTCTTCTCTTAAGGTAGATATAATTTTCATCATATTTAATTAGATATTGTTTTTTTTTCTTTTTTAAAAGAATGACAGTTAGTGGCAAGTCACGGTTATTCACCCATTTCGAGTTCGGAGAGACTATGGGTAAGTTCATTCTGCTTGTGGCCACAATCATGATGTGATTGTTGATGATTGAATTATTACTTAAGGTTTGATTACGTATATCTGCATACCTAACAGGTCTCACTGATTTAAGAAGGCAATTCAAGTGATATCACTTTCTTCTTGTTTTTTGGGCTGCATTAAGTCATTTCTTCGACAGGCTTGATGCCACATTGAGTTGTTATCCAAAAGCACGAAAATCTTGCAATGCATAACCTACACACACCACATATCATACACCGGTGCATTACATGGCTGAATTTACATAACTGAATTATGATAAGTTCGACTTATCCGTTCAAGCATCGGTACATTTTGTACATCCGTGTTCTAAATAAATATCCTTCCAAAGAAAAGGAAAAGGAAATTGTTAAACTCTTACCTATCCCATATCTTAACTTTTTAACTTGAGGTGTGCCTTTACTTATCCCATTTGGAGTGGTAAGGAATCTGCAGCATGGAAAAGCTTCTTGGGTGGTGGGTTGAACGTATGTTGTAAAGAACACGATGCATATGAAATGGGGGCATCTGTGCTGTTGCTGTGCACTGTTTCAGGGTCATGCATTATTGTGCAAATGCACCAGCAATGCCAAAGCCTTTTAAAAGTTGGGAAGACAGACCTAAAAATGTCATAAAAAGCGAAGGGTTAAAAATGGAGCATGCCACAATCCTGACATGTCAAAATTTGCATCATTGTGTTCATCTACTCCAACGTGGGGACCTCCTTTACTATTCAATTGCTCTTTTGTACCTTTCCCAATTTTTCATCCGTTTTCTCTTTCTCTGTTGCAGTTATCTTTTCCAATTCTTTTTTATTTTTTTAAGAGTAATATTAGAGATATTAAATTTGTAAATTAAATGATATGTCACTAATATAAATTAGTACATTTATCAATACTTAAGTAATAACACAATTATCAATTTTCATGTCATTTAGTATATAAAATTTTATCTACAAATTTATATTCTCTAATATTACCCCTTTTTTAATATTAGTATTTTCGAATTTTCATTTTAAAAATCTTTCTTGGGGTGTGAGTTGAATGCTTTTATGAACGTTTCTCATTGTTTTCTTAGGGCTTCCGGTCGGCTTGTGCTTCAGAAACTTCGGTTTTTGTTCCACGTTGTTAATCACGTTTACATGCAAGTTTATGCCTCTAAATACTACAGAAAAGTAGTGATCTAATCTAGGTAGGTTTAAGTCTAAAGTTAATATAAGACTTTTTATCTAAAACATCCTCTGAAATTGACATAATTTCTTATTTTAGTTTTTGAGATTGAAAACTGATAGAAATGATATCTGAGATTGTCTACCCTAAATCATTTTGATCTTTCTATAAAAAAATTATCCATTAAATTAAAAAAAATTCAGTTTAAGGGGAAGGGTTATTTGACAAAAAAATAAGAGGATGATTGATTTGACAAAAATACACATTTTTTTTTATCCAGTTGTTCATTCCTGGGAAGAGGAAGAAGCAAATAGCGCAAAGGCCTCCTTGAAGTCTAGCACGATAACGTTAGAAGGAAGAAAAAGGCCTTGCCTTGACTTCTCCCGAGGGTAGGGCATACAGAGGACCAAAATGATTGATGATGTACAATATCAGGGATCACTTCTATTAGTTTTAAATCTTAATGACCAAAGTGAGAAGTTATGACAATTTCAAGAATCATTTTGGCCAAAAGATCTTAATATAATTCAATCTGTTTGGTTGATTACTTTGGTTACAAGCAGAACTCAAGTCGATAATGTGATGGACATTTGTTTAAGTCGATCGATCAAATTCTGGTTTAACTCGAATCGTGATTTGTAAATGTTGGCAAGCTAAACTCGATCAAAACTAAATTCAACCTCTTAATCAAGGTTAAATCCATACACAACCAAACTTTGCTTAATCGCAGCTATATAATACCTTGCAAGTATCATTTATATTTGATTAGGGTTTCCTCTATTGTTCAATAATGTTATCAAGTTGGGCACCATCTCAATGAAGAATAGCAATCATGACGAACACTTTGCTTGTTGAAGAAAAATATAGCTTTTAAAGGATGCCAAAATCTAGACCTCACTTATGAACATGGGAACACCACGAACCACATTATTTTGCTTTTGTTCTGAAAAATAATTTAAGTAATTAGACAATCATTAAACATGCGCAAATATAAAATGGAAAAGCATGGTCGATCTTTCTTGTACTTCTCGATCGATCACGAGAGGTGAAAGGAAATGATAATGTTTTCACATCCTCTCCCCACCATGTCCTTACCCTTTCCATTTTTACTATTTTATGCTATCTTTTGATTCTTTTGCTGTGAGTTCTTTCCTTTCGACGTCTCAAATTTACTTCTTGCAAAACACAAAGGACATTATAATTGAAAGCTGACCTGTATCTACCATATTACTCATTCATCTAATCAGTAGTCACCTACTTCTCTCTCTCTCTCTCTCTCTCTCTCTCTCTCTCTCTCTCTCTCTCTCCCCAACTTGATTGTGTTTGCATGTATGTATTTTATACAATCAAATATTAAAATCTAGGGGTGCAGCTGCAGGAGCTAAAGACTCATAAAGTAATGATTAGGTATCTTGAAATTTACTGACCAATTTTTTCCTTTTTTTTTTTTTTTTTTTTTTTGGTGATGCCATTAAAATTATGTCTCTCGATGCAGACAAGGGGCCATTCAAACAGTATTGAATGATATAGCTTCAAATATATAAAACAGAATAGAAGAGACATTCTCATATTTTGCAACAGCTTGCATGTGCATTTTGCAACAATACTATTCCATATATTTCTAGTCGACAAAGCCATTATAACTATGCAATTATCCCTTTTTAGTTTTTATGGACAACTCGTGCATTTTCACCATTATATGTGTATATAGAGTGAATGTAAAGATTTTAAAAGATTTACAAAATATCAGTTTTTACACGACTTGATTAGGGATAGCAAAAAGCCTCACGGGTTTGGTTCTCTGCGGATGCCCGACTCTAATGATGATATTTATCATCCCCTGATCCGATTGGAGGTTTCCGTGCTACTACATAACGCCATCTCCAACCGAGAGTTGGCTAGAGGGCTCGTTTTAGCCCTTTGGCCATCCAAGATTCTCTAAAATATTAATATTTTAATGAACAATATAGGGCCATATTTGTCTCCGTCTCCAACCGAGGGCCAGAGGGTTCGTTTTAGCCTTGCCACAAAAAACCGTCTCCAACTGAGGGCCAAAGGGCCATAGGGCCAAACATAATTTATTATTTAAATTTAAAAACTACAACAACTTAAATTCAAATCCAACAACTTAAATTTAAAAACTACAACGATAATTGGCCCAAAAAACCAAAAAAATTAGAATTTAAATTTAATGAATGGTTTAGGTATTTATAAGAAAAAAAAAATTAGAATTTTTTAGAATTTAAAAAAAAAAAAAATTGGCCCAAAAAACCCAAAAAATAAAAAATAAAAAATGAATACAACGGCTAGTCAACTAGCCGTTGTATTCAAAAAAAAAATTTTAAGCAATCCCGTCGGTTATAACTGACAGGAATACGTTTAATTTTTAATATAAATATATTCCTATCGGTTATAATCAACAGGAAAGCTATATTTTCTGGCCAGCCAGCCCTCCAGCCCTCTAGCCCTCTCCGATTTCGTGGGGCCCTCTCAGATTCCACAGCCCTCTGGCCTAGCCCTCGGTTGGAGACGGTTTTCGGGCTATTTTCGACCCTCTGGTCCTCTGGACCCTTCGGTTGGAGATGGCCTAAAACAATAAAAATTCAACGAATTGGAGGTTGATAAGCTATTACAATTGTGTGAATTTTTATTTAATATTATTATTAGTTTTTCTTATTTACATATACTAGTTGATTAATTTATGTTGCATAGAGATACCCTATATGTATATGAGTAGAAAAAACAATAATTAAATAAACTTTTCATGATATTCGGGTTGGCGGGTGCAGGTTTGGAGGTGTTATACCTTGCGGAGGCGGGAGTGGGGAATTCCCAATTAAAAACATGGTTATGAATGCGGTAATGGGAGAACAATTACTATTATCAGATGTGGGGGGGTGGAGTGGGCACCGCCGGCTATGCCCCACCCTGTATTCCATCCGAGATTTAATCCCAACAATACCTTCCAGCTACTTTATAATATAGCTTCTAGTAAGCTCCAAATATTCTAAACTCCGATTTTCAGTTGTTAGATCCTAATCAAGAATATAATGACCAAAATGATCGTGAATCCTCTAGATTAGGATAATTAGGCCTGGTTTGGTACTGAGGTGATTATGAAAAAAATTGGCATAAAAAAAGCTGGGAGCTTTTTTTGTGTTTGATAAACATTCAGCTTCAGCTTTTTTTCATAGTTTTGGATGAAAAAAAGCCAAAAACAAAAAGCTGCAAAACCCAGTTTTGAAAAACCGACTTTTTTTCACATCTGTTTTACATAAAAGTTTACCAAACACTATAATACTGTTTTTTTTTTTTTTCAAAAGCACTTTTACAAAAAAGTTTACCAAACACTCTGCTGCTTTATTTTATAGCTGCTTATTCTCACAGCATAGCAGAAGCAGTTTTTTTTCAAAGCACAGCAATTCCAAACCAGCCCTTAGTCTCAAATGATAGGATACCCGGCTTGTAAAATAATAGAATTTTTGTATAATGCATATATTACTCTGAACTCCGATAATTTTTTTCTATACAAAGTCTATATAAATTTGAAAAGAAAAGAGTAAGTCAAAATACCTAGAATTCGTGAATGCTTCAATTGCATTCTTCTCACTATAAAGTAATATATATAGTTTACAACCCTATTGACATTTAATCTAGGAAATAATCTAGGAAGTCTGTTAAGAAAAGGAATCCTCAATGCAATCAAATTACAATATTTCATTCCTATTCTAACACTCCCCCTTAATTGTGCATAAATGTAGAACATGCCCAATTTCCCCACAAGTTTTGCAAATATCCTATTTCATACTGCTTTTGTTAAGACATTTACAAGTTGATCTTTTGACTTGACTCTTGGTATCTCAATAACATTTCGATCTAACTTCTCCTTGATGAAGAACCGCTCTACTTCCACATGCTTCATTCGATTGCGATATCACATGCATCTTCATTGTTACAATACTTGAACAAGATCAGTTAAGACTGCATGAGGGGTGCGAAAATCTAATGTACTAAAGGGAACTCAGTTGATCAAGTAGGCAACGAACGCAAAGGTTTCCCTCCAATACTTCAACGATGCACGACTCTCTAAGAGGGAATCTCGAACAACCTGAAGGAGATGCCTGCTCTTCTGTTCGGGAACCCCATTCTGCTGACGTGTTTAGAGATATGTAATCTTGTGAACAATACCACAATCGGCTAAGTACTTTTTCAATCCCCACTCAAATACCCACCTTGACTATCACTGTGAAGCACCTATATTTGAGCCTTGTGCTAGCACTAAATCTAACTTAAACTTTGGAACAATTCATTTACTTCACCTTTGAATTTCATAAGATAAATCCACATCATTCAAGTACAATCTTTGATAAATGTAACAAACCATCAAGCACCTGACAAAGTAGTGTGTTTGGAAGAACTTCATACATCAGAATGAATGGTCATAAAAGGAATTGAACTTTTATTCGAACTTGGAGAATACATAATCGGTGGCTTTTAGCTAGTTTACAAGTACCATACTGAAAACTGGAAACATCAGACTTCGAAACAAATTCGAAAATAACATCTTCAAACAACCAAAGAAAGCATGCCCCAGACGGTGATGCCATACCCAAACTTCAGATTTTTTCCTTCTCCTCCTCGGATGCATCCATGGACAGGGCTTGAGTCAATTGTCTTGTGCTATCATATACCAATCGTCTTTCTTGTCCGAGTACCCTTAAAGACACAATAGTGAGGCCAGGAAATCACAATACAACGTCGGACAAAGGTTATACAAGCAACAATAACAAATTATAATTCAAAGATAGGACAACTAGAACAGAATCCAAATTAAGATTATCAGTGAGTGCAATTGAACTGTCGCCAATAATTGGGGCAATGGTTACATCAGGATACATTAGTTTTGGTGGAGGGTTCTAATTTGTGGACATGTCTAGAAGCAAAAGTCATATGATACGTAGTACTGTAATCAATTGTTCTTGTACTATTCAAAACAAGTGTAGAGTTTGGAGATAACTTACCAATATTACCTGTTGTGGCTACTAAAACAGAGACTTGATCGACCTTATTCGTAAGTTCCTTAACAACACCAACAGCTTTAGCTGATTGACAACCTGAATTTCGTTTTCTGAGATCCTTGCTATGATCCCACCATTTTGCATAGCCCACAATCTCATTTCGACGAGATACTGGATTATAACAGTTGTCTTCCGTTTAGGGCATTGCGTGGTGGGTCAGCGGCTGCTGAGAGCGACGATAAAGATGATGGGGCGGGCTAAGCCTTATAATGGGTTAGCAATAATGTGATTCAAATTTGTCTTTGGTGAGAATCAAATTTAAGACCTCTTACTTACAAGTGAATAGGAGTGCCACTAGACTGTAGTACTAAATGATACTTCAATTGTATTCTTCTCACTAGGAAAAAAAAAAAAATATATATATATATATATATATATATATATATATGGTTGTACAACCTTAATCACAATTAATGTAGAAAATAATCTACAAAACCTATTAAGAAAATCCTCAATACAATCAAATTACAATACTTACCTTTTTATTTTAACGAAAATTATTTAGGCACTATCGAAAATACCTATGTTTTTTTCTACATATCACAGTTTACAACCACGCTTAACTCAAGGTACGTAAGTCAAGGCTCATATCCATTTTCTTTCTAGTTTCTACTTGCAACAGCAAAAGTGGAATGATCTCGCTCGTTCAATACAACGCCCCAGATTCCTGACTATCAGAAGAACGTCACCATGCCGTGAATTTCTCTTCTCCAACCACGTGTTGGAACCCCGTATTACTTACCATAAATATATAAAATAAAATGAAAACTATTACTATGAATAAGGTTTTAATAGTACAAAATAAATCGATCAATAAGTAGTTTTGAATCGACCCTAAACATTAACTCATCGAGCGGCATAAAAAGCGAGATGAAGAGGAGAGCGATTGTAGGGTTTCATGGTTTTTCTTTCAACAAAATCGAAACACAATTCGTTATTAGAAAGAACATTAGTCAGGAAGTTATCTTCTTGCAACACAACACATGTTGAAGTTCTATATTCCATGCAATAGTAACAGATCTCGATCACATGAATAAGTGTTGATTGCACCCAATAAACCTATCAATAACTAGCTTTGATTTGTGACATGCATATCAGTCCGTAAACTAGATATATATACCAGATAAGTTTCTTTGTAAATGTATTTGATTGATCTCTATTGGAGAGTTGTTTCATTTTAATTTTCGTTTTGGTGCGTAACCTCTTTTGGATCTCTATGTGTAAATGGTGGAGTTGTTTGATATGTTGGATCTACTTCTCTTGGTGTACTTCTAGACCGTAGCGGTGATTAGGTGATGCGATCGGATCGGCCCATGGGCAGCATACTCCTTGTCCCACTATATGATTTGAGATTTTATTCTTACATAATCTCCGTGTAACATGAGATTTAAGATTTTATTAATCTGTGTAATCTTGCAGAGGATGAGCTCGAACAAGTGCTTGAAGTTGATAGAGATAAATGTACAAATAGGATTGTGACACTTGTAATCAGATGAAGAGAGTTAGTTATAGTTATCAAGAATATGCAAGTGTAAGAAGGTTCTTGTATAAATACTCTCTAAGTGTAATATATTCATTAAGAAAAGTAATCAGAAATATCTTTCTCTCTCACTCTACATTTCTCTCTCGACTTCTCTCTCTATAAACTCTGACTATGAACTCCTGCTTAGTCTACATTTCTCATTGTTTTGGATTAGTGATGCTTTGTAATACTTTTATATCCAATCTACAAGGACCTTTTAGTAGCCGAGTTATTGATGTTAGGAATTTGTAATGATTTTTTTAATAAATGAAATATCGTGTTTTTCTTTATATAAAAAAAAAAAACCACAAAGAAATACTCATTAAAAATTAAGAAAAAATTTATTAAAAATTTCAATTCAAAAAATTTATTGATTCATATTTCTTTGAATTGTTATGCTTTGTTATAACCGCCTTTTTTTTCTTTTTTTTTTCACTTCTTAATAAATGCATGTCACAACCTGCAACACGACCAATCCATGCAACCAAGAGCCACTTCAGTTGATCTCTACTCGCAACAACAAAAACTGAATCATTCTGTTCAATTTAATCCACAAGAAACAACTCGCATGTCGAAATGCATGTTAAAACTTTGTATAATTCACATCATAATTAAAAACAATCTATCATCCTCAGAAGTCTTTAAAATTAAAAAATAGCCATCAATGAAAGAATCTTGCAGAACAAGGTTCCGTGTTTGTAATAATTCAATAAGCGACAAATTATTTAAACTAAAATTTTAAAACAAATTTTGTAAATCAAATGATGTGGATGTTAATGATTGAATTATTACTTAAGTTTTGATTAACGTACTTATTTCCTATTGGTGACATATAATTTAATTTGTAAATTTAATTTAAAATTTTAATCTGTATAGCATTATCCATTCAAGAAACTTAGTATGAGCTGTCTGATCTCACTATAGGCGAGTATTGATCATCGTGTAATTAATATGGCGCCTCACAAAAGCATCGGATATGAGCTGATTGAGTTTGTTGTAGTCAAATGGTGCTTCGGATATCGCAACGTCCTTCTCTGCATAGTCCAAATAGAAGCATGGTTCGAGAGCTTTATCTATCTTATGATCTTGCAGCAGTAGATTATTGGTTTTTATAGATCTTCCATCTGCTTCAATTTCTTGCTGCATCTAATATGATTGTCGCAGTTTCATATATTTGTTTGATTCTCTTTTTAACAAGAAAATTAAAAGAAAGAAAAGAAGATGCTTGAGATCTTCGTAACCATAATATTTTGAAGTTCTTAATGCCTTACCAAATCTAGGTTTGTATTATTTTTTCTCTAGATCAAAAGAATAATTTATACCAAATTTGTGGTGCATGTTTAGAAGTGTTTTTAGAATGACTGAAAACGTTTTTAGAGAAAATATTAGGTTTCAAAAGCACTTGAAGTGCTTCCTGGTATGTACTTCTTCTAGGAAGCACATCAAGTACTTTTCCAGAATTCACTTGGAATTTCACTAAGGATAGTTCCAAGGTCATTTTCTCCAAAAATGTTTTTAATCATTTTAAAAACACTTCCAAATAAGTTCATAATAGGGAGTAGGCATTAACAAAAGTAACAAAAGGAAAAATTAGCACGGGCATGTGGGGTCGCACATATCCCCTTTTGTGAATGTGGAATTAATGAACGGTTCATCGTAAATATGTTATTTGGTATTTATATTTTCAAATTTTTCTATATATTTGAATAATTAAAGATATCTTATTGAACAGTCTCATTGATAAAATCTGTACCATCAAAATACAAAATAAACTGATCTCTCAAATGGAGAAAAGAAATGCAAGTATTATTTTGTTTGCTTAACTTGAATCCTAGTTACAGTCTTCATATGATCAATGACAATATCAACAGTACCATGAAAATTTCAGGAATTATTAATATTTTTTCTTTTTACCACTACCTGCGCAGTCTACCATCACTCCATGCACACGAAGAAAACCAGAATAAAGCTATGGACGAATAGAATTAGTGGGTGGGTGGGAACTGTTGTTTAGCTAATGACGTGGGCATATGCCGAATGAGGATTCTCTACCATCCTATTCTCATCCTCTTTCATCTTCTCCTCTCATATATTGTTTTTTGTTTAATTATCTTTATAAAAAAATCAATATAAAAGATTAATGTAGTTTAACTGTGACCGTTTAAATAGAAAAAAATAGATTAGTAGAGAAATTAGAATGGTAGAAAATCCCCTCTGCATGCCAAAGTGCATGGTCACCTGATACGTCAGACTATAACACAGATGTGATCAAACTTGAATAATATATTTGGTGGGCCCATCACACGGCTATATTATTATAAATTATTGCTTGGTTTCAGAGCAGCATCCATTCCCATCATCTGCAACTTCAGCAAAATGGTGCAACTGACCTTAAAAGGATTTGACTATCCAAAACATGAAACAGGAAGAAGGAGATAAAATAAATTAATTCAAATATATATACATATATATAATTATTATTGGCATTCCGAAACTTTATTTTGCATTTCAAATTTTATAGATTTAGAAAAAAAAATACATTTATATAAAATATATAATGAAAATTTTGAAATATCAATAACATTTCTCTCTATATACATATACACACACACATTGTATTATCGTGTGTCTTGTAGCTAGGGTTGTGCTTTGACGCACCGGCACGCCAACCCATGAATGAAACTAGACTAAAAATAATGAGGAGTATTTAAATAGTTTGATAGTGAATTGCAGCGAATACGAGCACGACTAGGTACCATAAAAAGTACGATCTTTTTTTTTTTTGTTTTTTTTTTATGATTTCCCTGTTCTGTTTTGGAAGCCTTGTAAGCGTGCAAAATCCATTAACTTTCCATGGTTGAGTTATATTAATCCAAGGTTTTATATGATTGTTGTACACATCAGAAGATGCACTAGTGAAATCGTGAAATTTTGTAGGTTAATTGATAAAATGATGAAATTACTAATCTTAATTGTTGAAATTAATTAGTCAACATGTGGTTAATATTTTAAATTAAAACATCTTTATTTCTCAATTTTGATCGTTTCAACCATTAGAATTTGTAAATTCATCGTTCAACTAAGCTTCCAACACATATTCAGTGATTTTAAAACACAGTTCTGAGTGTACACGATTAACATATTAGTATCTTAATTTTATGACCGAACCTAATGCCCTTAGGTTAACATTTGTGTTAAGCATTTTGTTTTCAAAACTCTGAAACCCTAAACCCTAGTTAAGCATGCATGTTAAAAAGTCCTTGCTCATAGATATGTGTTCTTTTAAATTTGATTGAGAAAGTAGATTCCGATATTTATTTACTGCCTATGTGAATTCAGGTCCCATCAGTGTGCTCGTATACTTATATAGCACTGAATGAGAGTTGTCTATTATTTGTACTCAAGTATAGTACACAACAATAATGCATGCAGCATGCACCCCGACGTTCATAACTTCATTATTTCCTTACTTTCACAAACCATTTTGGTCCCATAGCTCGTGCACTACCTAATCTCGTCCTTCTTTGGTTAAAACTTGTAACCCCCATACTTCAACATAATTTCCTTGATTTGACTGACTAAGTCTTCCCTTAACTCCAATTATTAGACCATCTCCATCCGAGGGCTGGCCAGAGGGGCCCTCTGGCCCTCTAAGATATTAATATTTTAATGAATAGTACATGATCATATTTACCTCCGTCTCCAACCGAGGGCCAAAGGGCTAGAGGGCTTGTTTTAACCTTATCACAAAAAACGTCTCCAATCGAGGGCCATAGGGCCAAACATAATTTATTATTTAAATTTAAAAACTACAACAACTTAAATTTAAAAACAACAACTTAAATTTAAAAACTACATCTTATATTAAAAACTACAACTAAAATTAAAAAACGATAAATTAAATTTAAAAACTACAAATTAAATTCGAAAACAACATTAACTTAAATTTAAAAACTACAACAACTTAAATTTAATATCCATAATCAACATCATCTTCATCATCCGCCATCGTAGGAGTATAAAAAATATGAAGTTATAGGAAAAAATGGAATTTAAAAAAAATATATGAAACAAATTTGGTAAAATAAAAGTTATATGAAAAAAATGAAATTTAAAAAAAAAATATGAGAAATAGAAGTTATAGGAAAAATCTTGTAAATAAAAAATAATAAGAAAACTGTAAAAAAAAAAAAAAAAATTCAAATGCAACGGCTAGCTGACTTCAGCTAGCCCTCTCCGATTCTGTGGGGCCCTCTCAAATTCCACAGCCCTCTGGCCTAGCCCTCGGTTGGAGACAGTTTTCGAGCTATTTTCGACATTCTGACCCTCTGGACCCTTCGGTTAGAGATGACCTTACATTTCACTTATGTTTGTTTTTGTAATATTGTTTTGTAAATTATATGTATTGTTTTTGTTTATTAATTCAATAGTTTTCTTAGAAAATAACTTTGCACATAAATATCGGCCAGGAATCTCCAACTCCACTTGTGCAACCACTTATGACATATCCAGCAAAAGATCAGAAGAAACAAGAAAAACAAAAGATGATGTTAGGTACACAAAATAAAGCAGGAGCCTTGAGGTTGTAAATAACATGTGTCAGATTTGCCCCCACCGGCTGATTTTACTCTGATGGGTCATAGGGTTGTGTGATCTTCTTCACGCAAAAAAAAAAAAGGAGTGCAGGAGAACCCTAAATATACGCCAAAGGGACTAGCAGAAATAGTACGTTAATGGGCGTGTGTCAGTCTCCAGACTCTCCAGATTATAGCTAGTGTCTGTATATATATTTACATATATTGATGGGTTGAGATTTATTTAGTTTGATATGTGATAGGTGGTCAAGCTTGGTGAATAACCGTGTAGGAGGAATAGTTGGGCACTACTGGTACATATTCTGATAGAATTAGGGTTAGGAGGATCAGATCAAGCAGAGGGGTCCTGCAAAGCTGGAGGGTACAATGCCGAAAAAATTAGGGTTGGCAGTACTACTGTGTCGTGGTCTTATTGCTAACCCAAAGAAACGTAGTGAAATTTTATGAGTTATCGCTTGACCACCGACTGAGTCCTGGTCCTTTTCCTTTTTCTTTTTATTTTTTATTTAATTTTCATTTGTCTTTTTAGTATAACTCAGAGTATATTATATATTAGATTTTTTTTACCGTTATGTTTTTGTGCTAATGTGGGATTGTTTGTAATTCATATGGGATTAGGTTTCTTCTAAGTCAAGTTAATAATTTTTTATACAAATGTATCAATACACTTATGGTTTTTTATGCCCTCTTCAGTTTTTCTTGCTGTCCTCTTCTTTTGCCTTGTTCAGTTTTTCTTGCCGTCCCCTTCCCTTGCCCTCATGGCTTTTTATGCGGCTTCCATCTCCTCCTCCACCAGTTCTTCTCTCTTTGGCCCTAACATAACGTATTTTGATGTGATTAAATTTTTAAATCAAATTAAATAATAGGTCACCAATAACAGATAAGTACATTTATCGATACTTAATTAATAATTCAATCATTTAAAATACATCATTTAGTTTAGAAATTTAATTAATAATTCAATCACTTAAAATCAAACAGCAAAGTATTAGGATTAAAAAATCCATAATACAACTTAAGCACTTGATAAAGGAAGATGATCCTCTCTAGATCCACTTTTCTAGGATCCCCACATTCTAGTCATTCATCGTACATCATACGGTTAGTTTTCGTCAAATACTATTTGTGTTTAATTTTAAATAAAAAAAAAGTCAAATGATTTTTAATCGCACAATGTACGATAAATGACTAAGATGTGAGGATTCTTAAGATCTTCATAATTTGAATTCGGGTGAGATCCAAATCCTTGATAAATTCTACGCAGTGCACCAATAATTCAACTATATATCGGTATTATTAAATTTCTGAGGGACACTTGATGGATACGTTGGTTGCAATAGTTGATACATCTTTAGCTCCAACAACACAAGTGGCACTGAGAAGCTCTGATCAAACCCATAGGTTCACAAACTGAAATATTACAATGATGTGCTATATTTGGAAGATTTTGCGAAGTGGGGTTGGTTTTGGTTTCTGGGTGTCTCGTCTCATCCTTTGTTAAAAGATATTGTCCTTTGAATCTCTCAGTCGGTCAGTCCCCACGTTAGTAGTTGTGCATCTTCTTTGTGGGCTCAGACTCTTGCCATATGTTATGATGTTAGTCTTGTTAGATGTGGATGTCTTTGCTTTTTCACACATGTATTTACTGGTGTTAGTCATTTCACAATTTCAGTCCCACGTACAGTAGTTTTCAAGCTTTACAATATTCCTATTCCTATGATATTAGTCAGCATAATATTAAAACCCAACTTGAATTTGAGCTCCATTGCTAATGGTAAGCATGCTTGCTTTGCTCATTTTCTTTGCTTGGTGTTTTAAGTTTGATTTTTTTAGGTATTGTCTGCTGTATTTTTCTTCTCTATAATTATTTAATTTGCTAATGTCATTGAAGGCTATCCAAATATAAACTATTAACTTCACATCCATGAATAGTTAAATATTTGTATGTATGTGTGTGTGTGTGTGTGTGATTAATGATAAAACTTATGGATTATTAGTCAAATAGCACTTTCGTCATAAAATAAGCGAGCTAATTACAAGAGAAATCCAGAATTCTAGGGATAAATTATTGGGAGAGGAAGGCCACATAGAATAATTCATATTTAGAAGAACCGATCGAGGTGAATATTATATAAAACTATGCCGAAAGGATTGAATAATTGAATTGAAAAACATGGAGAACCCACTAATTATGGTGTTCTTTTGTTTACTTTCGAACAGGGTTGGGGGATACTATGAGAACTCCATCATGACAACTATAATGGAACCGGATCCCCTTCAGATTCATATATCATGAGCCTTATGAGTAGGTGATCCGGATTGTTGAAATTTGATCAAATAGCTACAAACATTGTTGAAATTTGATTCGAATTGTAGCCGTTTGATCAAATTTCAACGGCACAAATCGCCTGCTTAGCATGCTCATGATATATAGATCTGGAGGGGATCTGGTTCCAACTATAATAAGCTCAACATATTCTTGGGCAACACGGCCATGGACATAGACATAGACATGCCAACTGTGTATCTGACACAGTACACACCACTCTATGTGTTCCTGTAATTAAGGTCTCTTTCTTGTCAATAACCAGAAATAACTCTCAAGAGTTTGAGCTCCATCGAGAAAGACAAAAATCACAAGACCCTAATTTATTTTCCTAATGTATTATTTTAGGAATGGGCTGGAACTGCTCAAAATATTATCTTTGTTTTTAAATATTCATAATTTAAGAGAATGGAGATATAAAGATGAGTGTAGGAGCTGATCACACGTTATTCTGATTAACTGACTTTTTATGTCATGATCATCATAGATGTATTAAAAGTTAAGATGGAAATGTGTTACAATGTTTGATCAACTTAACCAACTAATTAATTTGCTGGTGGTTTCCATTTAAATTAATGCACGTTTGGTGGTGTTTAAAGGGGTGGCGGTGGACAAAACTAATGCGTATATAATATGTGGATCCAGTAAGGTTTCGATTGGTCCCCAGATGTGAACCCTAACTTTTATGTCCTGCTCCTGCTAACTGTGGTCCATCATCTTCAGATTGAGTCGATGGTTCCTTTCTTCTCCAACACAATTGCATACTTTATAAAATGGGCCAAAAATTATTCATGCAGGACAACTTTTTGAGAGAAAGGGAGGTGGGGAAGTATTGATGCTTACTGACTCTGCCACGCGCTCAACTTTGGGTCACAGTGGCTTTGGGAGCATAAGGTAGTGGACTATACTGTAGTGCGAGTTAAAGCCGACGGTAATATGCTCATGATCATTTGCTTCACATCTATCAAAACTCAATGACGAAGTGAGCTGATGGAAAGTAAAAGTAAAGATAACAAGCAAAGGATCCCGTAGCCATTGTTTAGTAAAAGGTTAAATTATTCTTTTGCAAAGCTCTTTGTGGGGTATTTAAAGATGGGTCACCAGTTATCATATTTTGCTGCAGAAGAAAAGTTCCATGTGCTAGGCTATATATATAGTCACTGCAGAATGCAGATACCCAACTCCCATCTTCCCTTAAATGATAGTGTCTTGGCAGTACTCTTGCTTTTGGGTTGAAAATTCAAGGCCTAATCGCATAACTCAACTACCCAGCAGAGGAAGATTTAATATACAAAGGGAAGGTTTAATGGATTAAAAATAAGTAAGGGATTTAACTTTTCCGTAAGGAAATCTTGATCATTTATCCTAACTATTTAGAGAATAATTACATTGTAATGTGAAAGAATTTATGGGTTTTAAAGAAGATGTTGGAACCAAAATTGGATATTTTGACAACAAAGTTAGGGAAACTGAAAAAATATTAAAAGAAACAAAAATACAAACGTATCAAAATTTCTTTTAGCTATTATATATATATATATATATATATATATCACTACATAACTACATGGCAAGAGACTGACAATTATTTTAAGTAAAGAGTCCGAAGCTGCCAAGGAGTAAAAAAAGAGCCAAAAACAAAAGAATATACTGTACAACAAGAATCACTTTCAAGCTAGAGATTTTTCTATTCCCGCGTATGGCCCAACTCCAGCTGAAGAATGACAATATGAAGTTTCGCATGGGCAGAAATCTACCACAAGCTGCATGACCTAGACTATGCATACCTATAGCAAGCACATCCGTTTATCCGAGAAGAAGCAACATAAATTACTATTCCCAATTAAGTAGCTAGTCAAAACCAAGCAGATTGCACAAACTCATGTTGAAAAATAAATGATTAATGGTTTCATGATTGTTGTTGACAAATTGGAACGAGAAGAAGGCCTCAATGTGACAATGTTGTAGTTGATCCTCAATGTGACAATGTTGTAGTTGATCCTCAATTGAAAGCTTATGAAATTATCCTCCAAATGAAAATGGAGTAGCATAATGGGATAAACGGATGCTAAATAATAGAAGCCCAATTCTTAATAGAAAAACCAACAACGAACAGTTTCATAACATGGATATACTTACTACCCCCATTATTTATCAATTATGTCATTTAGCAGCGCGGTCCGAATTACCTCAAAATCCACTGTACCAATTTAGGCTGAGGGACAGACAGGCCCCCAAAAGAAAAAGTAAAACGGCATGACCCATTTTACACATCTATATTATAGGGTTTGCATGGATCCTTGTAGGCTGTGTCTCGTTGTTTGCCTGAAAATCCTTGGAGGAAATTTTCACAATGTTTGCGGCAATACAATCAGCCATATTCACTCTCATGGTCGACTCGTTTCCCATGGGTTGTTGTAAGAAACGTAGTCCCCAGCTTAATGCGTCAGCCAGTACTAATCACGAACGTGCTAAAGAAGGTCAACGTGCGCAAATGGGGTGATCGTTGAAACTGGACAGCAATTGTTATGCTAACATGTTGTGGCTTAGGTAAACGTTCTTTTATCAAACAGTCTGTAAAGTACGGTATCCATGAACAATAATTGATCAAACTAATTTTTGTCCCTTTTAGTAAGTACTAGAATTGGGGATTTTGTTTAACTCAGTAGTGATTGGATCTCAATGGGAGCTTCAGATAATCTATGCACAATTTAAACCGCTAATTACCGCTCTCTGTAACATTACTAGCTTTAACAATTTCACCATGAGTTGCAGGCAGGATACAAGATGAAGATGAAAGCTACAGTGGTGTTCGTTTCATGCACAACTCTTCTTGGCATTGCTCCAGGGATAGGCCTCTCCAGAGTGTACAGTGAGAGACTAATCCCAAGCCCACAGCTCTGATCGCGGTAGGACTATTGAACGCTTCATCAGCTGGCCTGCTCAAATATGTGGCATTGGTGGATTTGCTAGCATCTGATTTTATGAAACCTTAATTGCAAGGCAACATAAAACTTCAGGTATGGGCTTATGCCGCAGTTCTCTCAGGTGCTGGAGGCATGTACTTGTTGGCTAAATGGGCCTAGAAAACTGCATTTGCAAAGTCATACCCTGCTTTTAGCGGTGTTGTTTAGGGATGTAAATTCAAACCATTAAACTCGATAACTGTGGATAACCGTCCAAATGAAATGGATTTAGGGATGAAAATTCGACTATATTCAGATTTTGTGAAAACCTGAAAATATCATTCAGTTATGGTTACGGATATGGTTATAGGGGTCTCCGATCCGTATCCGTCTCCAAAACTGATCCGAATAATACGTATTATATATATATATAATATTTTACATATAATAAATATAGTATTGTATAATACATATGCATATTCACCAAACCCATTACTTCGAGAATTACAAAAGTTGCATTTTGTGAGAAAGTTTAGAAGTTTTGAATCAAAACCAATAAGAATCCAATGGTGCATATGGGAGAGATCAAACATAAGCCAACATCATCAATGTATCTATTATATTACAATGACGAAATTAGTATCTATTATATTATAATGCCTCAATTGAACTAATATATTTTTGGTATTGACGAAAATGAATATAACCGTTAACCGATAAGGAAACCGTTACCTGGTGTGTATGGTTATGGATAATCCCTAATATTTAATTTGTGATTATGGATATAATTAATTTTCGTAATTATGAAGATGGATATAGCATTTCCATCCCCAAACCGAACTGTTGCCATCCCTAGTGTCATTCCACTCGCAAAGGCTTTTCAACCCCGTCCAGAAATGAACCCGCCAGCAATAGTTGCAGCCAGAGCAGCCCTGTCGCAAACTGCGTTTGCAAAGAACCTTCGGCTGCAATCCCTTCCGGCAAAAGCACTTGTAATCGGATCAATGGGCATGGCAGCCAATGTTCCTTTAGGGATATGTAGAGAGCACACCAAAATATTCTCGCTATCTTAGGTCGCTGCCGTGCATGCAGGTGTGCCATTCATAGCCATGCTCGCGGCGGAGAAATATTTTTTTTAAGAATTGGTTACTTTGTTAAAAGTTACAATTTTAATGTGAATTCTATCATCGTTGTTACCGGCTTATAAATACCCTATCCCCACCAACAATGCTTTGTCCAGCCAGCCGTGGTTAACCTTTAAGATTAAAAAGAAACCCCACCCCTATTGACAACCGCCTATAAATGCCCATCCCTATACCAAAGCTTCGTATGGGTAACAACGGTCAACCCGTAGGATTAAAACTAAATCTACCTCTTATAAATGCCTTATCCCTGACACCTATGGTTCGTATGGCAAACCTTGCCTGACATGTGGGATTAAAACTAAACCATACCCCTATAAATGCCTCCAACACAATTGGTTCATATGGGCAACAATGGTTGCCCATGAGATTAAAACTAAACCCTACCCCATATTGATAGCGGCTTATATATACTCCAACCACAACACCAATGCTTCGTGCAGGCAACAATGACGGATCCATGCACCCGGGTTTGCCTCATTTTTCGTGCGCCATCCCGTCTTGTTTTTCACGCCATTTTTTTGTTCGCTGAGCTTGCTTAGTTATGCGTGCAAGGAGCACGCCTCGCTTTGCATGCCAGAAGCTCGTCTTGTTTTTTACCTCATTTTTTGTGCTCCTAGCCCACCTCGTTTCATGTGCGCGGAAGCCTATCTTATTGTCTGTGAGCGAAGTGCTTCTTGTTCTAATTGATCCCATTTGTCAGAATTATATGAATTCAAGTGCACCTGCAGACAAGAGTTGCAGAAGCTAGGGTTAAGAAAATATGTGGTGCGACTAGAATAACTCAAATTTTGGCTTATAATGAATTTTATAAGAGATCTTAAAATCGATTGGAAAATGTGAGTTTTCTAACTCATAGTTTTTGTGACTAATTGAAAGTTCTAGTTTTAGGAAATATTTTGTGTGGGAATCAACAAAAATGTTGAAAGACCTTTGGATGTGATTTTATCCTTTATTAGGTCTTGAAACTATTTTTCATTAATTTTTGAAATGGAAAAATAGAAAAATTAATGAAAAGTAATAGCGGGGCACCCAAAGAGATTTGTAGGTGTCTGAAATCTTGGGAATGTCCTAAATTAATTTTAGTAAACATGTGGTGCGAGACTCTAACTTTGATTTATAACAAATGTTTTGTGAAAAGTGAAAACATTGAAATTTTTAGCTTTAGGAAATATTTTGCGTCAGAGTTACGAAAAATATTTGAAGATCTTTGGACGTGATCCTACTGTAGGTCCTGAAATTATTTTTTTATTGATTTTTAAAGTTGAAAAATAGAAAAATATCTAGGTTTTAAATCATTGATTTCAAGTGTTTAAATATGAAGTATCATAGATTTTGCACAGAAAAATATATTTTGAAGAACGTGAATATGATAGTTTGTTGTTATGGTAAGAAAGTAAAAGAAATAAGATAAAATAAAAACTGAAGAGAAAAAAAAATGTTGTTATGGTAAGAAAGTAAAAGAAATAAAATAAAATAAAACTGAAAAGAAAAAAAAATTGAAAAGGAAGGGATTGGTATGAAGCTAGCGAAGTAACAATCGTATCATTTTCTATTTTTTTCTCCTTTTTTCTTTTTCCATTGATTTTTTTTCCGACATTACTTTATTTAGATTCAAATCCCTTTACATTTAGATTTAGATTTATATCCTTGTTTTTGAAATTTTTGACATGGATTATAAGAAAATTTTCACCGAAAGTACATTTTGTAGAACATAAAGATGATAGTTTGGTGTTGTGGTATGGGAAAAACGAAAATTTAACAAAAATAAACAATAAAACATAAAATAAATAAAATTAATGGTTTAGGCGCAAGGAGATGAGCTCAAACTCACGCCAAGACCCAAATTCATGCCATCGGGAAGGCCCAAGGCGCAGTAGAACAGTGGAGGGCCATGAGGTTTAGGGTTTAGAAGTGTGTGAATAGTAACGGATGAATACTATAGTAGCGGGTCATAAAAATAATACCCTGAATTCAACGCGTTTCAACTCATGGCGCATTCGAATTTTTTCCCTCCGCAAAGTCGGAAGTCTGTGCTGATGCCTAAATCAGCCATGGCGTTTACCATTGCTGCATCAGTACTAGGACAAGTCATTGGCTTCAGAGCAGAACGGTACAGCCTCAAGGCTGTGGCTTCCAAAACATTGCCTCTGACGACTGAAACCTCCGTTGGTAAGGTGATACGACAGAATAAAGCCCTAGATAGGATACCTTGTAGTCCGTGTTCGACAAGAATTGTATTAACACTTAAAAATTGGATTTTGTCCATTCATTTGTTATAACTCTATATCTACATGACACATCACAAGTTTTTAGCTTCAAGGATTAGAATTCCTTGAAAAAATTGTATAAAAAATGCCAACTTACATTTAGTTACGTGAAACAGAGAATCTTCAGACCCCTTTTTTATTGCAAAGACACATGATGAACATAAAATGGGTGGACTAGTGTGCACATTACCTAATATTAAAAGCACGAATAATTTCTATGAACTTATGAAACCTTTCACAAAGGAGTTTGTTATTTGCAACCAAATATTAATTTACCAACAAGCAGATAAAAGAAAATTCAAGCCAACTTGAATAAATATGGAGTATGGACATTCAACTTTACAAATTTTTATATAAGTGATGTCTTTTTTTTTTTCAAATGAAATGATAGGGGCTTTATTATGTTTTTTTTTAGTACATCGATATTTTTATACTAGGGATAGGGAGAGTTCGGCTAAGTCACACAATGGGCAACCTAATTTGGTGTCGAATTCACCATCCATAAGATTCGAACCGAAGACCTCTCACTTCCAAGTACTGAGTGGCTATGATATTAAAAATATTAAAAATTGATACAATCTTCAACTAGGACATTTTGGATAAAATTCAAGAAGTCCTCAATCCAAAGAAATTTCAACAAAACATAAAACGTCAACTTAGCCAAACTAGTTGTTATTAATATCCCCCTATAAAAATGTTCTGTAACCAGCTTTAATGAACAATCTGAATTTACGTATAAAAAATACGAAAATTTAATATGCTCCAGTATATAATGTGCACCGGAATTTTATATCGTTAGAAAATTCTCAAAATATAATCAACTTCGGAGTTGAATTCAAGTTTATATATAGTTATTGAAATTTATAGTTTGACTTAAATATTAGATGACACACCCTGACCTAGATCAAGGCATGTTGGCCATCACAAGAAGGCGATGTAGCCATGTGCGTAGTGCGGAAGAATAAAGATAAAAAGAAATGCGAATAAATAAAACCAAGCTAACTAAAAGTACAAGATAAGATAAGGGGCAAATGACGAGATTAAGTATGACTACACATAACTAAAGTATAGGTAACCTAAGTGCAGTCCAGTAGGACAAATACTAATTATACAATACCAAAGGTAGTCCTACATTAGTGATAATCTGTTAGAACTACCAACAAATGACACACCTACTCACATACTCAGCAATTTCTCTTTTCATACCCGGCCAAACCTAGGCTCTGATACCAAACTGACACACCTCAACCTAGATCGAGGCATGCTGGCTACGTCACCCTCTTGTGACGGCCAATATGCCTCGATCTAGGTCGGGGTGTGTCATTAGATTTTGAGAAGTAAATAATTTGGTATCATAAAGTTGTTTTTTCATTAGAGAAAAATGTTTGACTCTTTACATGTAAGAACTTATTTATTTTTTCAATCAAATTACAATTTGACACGTGTGCATAATATATATATATATATATATATATATATATATATATTTTGCGTTGAACAAGTCATTTTTAAATATATGTTAGATCGTGATTTGCCAATAAAAGAGAAATGATTCCTTACTCGTATATGTCAAACAAAATTCTTCTATAGACGAGCATCCTTCCCTAAATGTAAAGAGACATAAGTGTGTGTAGTAAATGTAAGCTTTGAGCAGTCATATTGTTCAAGGGCAATCGTATATAGAGTCAAGTCCCTTTCTTCTGTACTAGCCTTTCATGCACACGCTCAAGTGCATGCCGAAGGGATTTTTTGAAGCACGGTGTATTACGCATGATTTATACGTTTTAAATGTATTTTATATGCGTAAATTGACAAAAGGAAAGTCAAATATTTGAAGTAAATGAATAATCTTAGATCATGCTAGAAGAAACCCCTCATAAACCAGTCAAAGCAGCTTAATTCACATGCATAAATTGACAAAAGGAAAGTCAAATATGTAAAGTAAATGAATAATCTTAAATCATGCTAGAAGAAACCCCTCATAAATCAATTAAAGCAGCTTAATTCACGTAATAAAATTGGTCTCTATTGAATTTACATTAAGAACAGAGAAAATAATATTTAATAAACAATTGATTGAAAAATAATATTTAATAAACAAATGATTGAAAATTAATATTTAATAAACAACTAATTGAATCACATTATTGCTAGCCTATTGTGAGACTAAGTTCACTCCCCTTAGTGTAGATAATATCGTTCGTTCAAAAAAAAAAAAACAATAATTTAACAACTAATTTAATCATATTATTATGCGCGTGTGAAAGACTTTTTTTATAACCGGCATTACATGCCTTTAAGATGTTTTGAATATGTTTAAAAATAGAAAAAAATAATATTTAATGAACAACAAATTGAATCACATTATTTCTAACCTATTGTGAGGTACTAATTATAAAAAAAATAAAAAATAAAAAAAAATAAAAAACTGTACAAAAAAATAATTATTAAAAAAACACTATTAAAATGACAAAAATACCCCTGCCACATTTGATGCATTATTTTGGGCTACTTTTGAAGTTTTTTGTATGAGGGACAGTTTTGTCCACTTTTTTGTGGTGAAGCTTATGACCCCAAAAGGGGTTGTTGGTTTTATATATAACTAGCCTCTCTGCACGCACTAACGTGCGTGCGAGAGGCATTTTTGTATCGCGGGCGCTACGCGCCCCAAAGATGTGTTGTTTTAAATATTCTTATATTTCTTAAGTGATTATTTTATAAATTGTGTTTGTGTCCATCACAACAATTTCTTATTATTTTCAATTTTTTATTATGTTCAATCATCTAACTTAGTCTTTTTGCACCTGCCCATTGTACCCAAAAAATGAAATTTATGAATTGCACACTAACTATTCCACCGTCGTTTTTTTTTTTGTTTTTTGTTTGGCTAATAGAATTTGATTTCACGAAATGAGCTATGCTTGATCATTATTATGACTTTGGTAATTAAGTTACTCAGTGTAGTTAGAATTCTATTATATCCATCAGTACCATTTTACCCTTATATATTGTACAAAAGATGAAGAGTTAGGTTCCTTAAACTCTCATATAAAAAATAAAAAAATATGCTTAATTATTTAATGTTGTATAGAAAATATGAACTGATCAATATATTTTGTAACATGTGGATTAGTGGGTGTATTAAAAGGGTGCACAACAACATTTTTTTATTATTATGGTGGACAAAAAGGTATTATGGGCAATATTTGGCGTCATTCGAGCAGGTGGCAGATCATTTGTTCAATGGCTGTGTGAATGGGATAGTTGATGTGGTTAGAGGAGTGAGTACATAATTATGGGTGTGCCATTTTGGGTTCAGACTGAGATGTTCAACATTAGAGCATGGGTCAAGCTACGTAGTTCCAATTGCTTGAGTTGAAGAAAGGTTGATGAGATAATGGTGTTACCGTACAATCATCCCATCATTCCAAAGTGATAATGGTGTTATCGTATGCCATATTGTCATATTGCCACGTTTGTTGAAGAATTTAGGAGCATATATTCCATCCAATTTGCACATATGTGAGTAATCTCTCATACATTTTTTTGCTATTTTTTCTTTAAAACAACAACGAAGATAAAATGGGAAAACATATACTATTTATAAATAAAAAAAATCTGAAAATATGACATGTAATTTCATTTCTAAATACATATTGACAACACTTAATGTCCTTAGATCAAAATGTTTTAGATTCATAAGTTTTCAGTCAAAGTTATAGGCTAGCTAGGGATGAACTCCTAATATATGAAGCAAAGCAAAATATGGACAACATGTACATATGTAAACATAGCGTCTACGTGTGAAATCAAAGCCATGATTGCCACCCATTTGCTTGCACTTGATGCTTTAGATTTTCATGGTTAATCTGCAAGCAATGATGATAAAATAAGAAGTCTAACTGTAATGCACAATCCCAACTATAAAGATTGTAAGCAACTTAACCTAAATACCTTTAAGTTTGACAATTTTCTCATGGCAATATTTTTACTCCAGTTACTTGTAGAATACTGAAAGATAAATATATTTGTCAAGTTTGAGGTAACAAACTGTAACCATATTTACAAAATTAAATAATAAGAAATATTACCTTAATCTTGTACTTCAACCTTTGTACTTTAAGATGGGTGTGATGCTTGTAAAACTAACAAAAAATGCAATTTTATTTATATTTGAAAATTGAATGCAATTTGAATTTATAGTATACTTTTGTATGAAAATAAGAGAAGACTTACTGTATTTAGAAAAGTTGTTTGGCCTCTGTTAATCTTTTTCCTGCACCCATAAATTATTTTATTTTATTTTATAATTTGAGATAATTAATTTGTAGAATGATATAGAGAATGCCAATAAAAATAAATAGGTAAGAAATGGTGTTGTACATAATTTGTTGGACTTTATTCCAAATACGTATGATTTGAGGAGTTGTTGAAGGTTTTAATTCTTCTACAGCCTTTTTCATGCACCACCTATATATTGAAGGTATATATAAAATAATTAAGTTCCTTGTAACAAATTTAGTATATAATTTAGGATACATACTGCTCATGCTTCTTCTTTTTCCACTCTTTGAGAATCAGTTGGCTTAGATCAGTAGTTTTTACTCTGACAGATATCTCCCAACCAGGTGTAAAAATAGAGACACGTCCGTTTGGGATCTTATGAATAGGTAGTTCCTTCTTCATTTTTTGTGGGTATTCTTGTAAATATCCTGAGAATGAAAACAAATAATTTTTAAAATTACCATATGCAGATATTAGTATAATTTATTAGATTTTTTTAATATAGATATTAATATTTTCTCCTAAAATGGAGGAGAAGTTATTCCGTTCTTGTTTTGTTTTGTTTTTTTTTTTTTTCCAATATAACAAATTTTAATTTTTCTGTTTAATATCCCTCTCCTAAAATGGAGAGCAGTTATTCACCATGTGGCCTTTTTTTCACTTTATTTTTTAATATTTATCTCCTAAATTGGTGTTCTCCACTTTATTTTTTAATTGATTTGTTTTTATTAAAGTTTTGATTTTTGTTTTTAATTAAAATGTTGTATTTTAGGGTCTTAAAAGAAAATGAGGAACTGGGCGCACTTTTTTCTTTGTTTTACTGTCTAAACCGCAATAATGCTAAATTTTAGAGGATAATTATAATGCTTTTTTTAATTTTTTTATTTTCTGAAATTTATTCTTTTCCAATACAGTTTTTTTGTTCGGTTATGGTTTTTTTTACCAATTTGTCCTAGCTTTTTAAACTTTTAAAGGTTTGATTGTGAAGATAACAAAGGGGAAAATTAACATTTGAATTTGGACATATGTGAGTAATTCATTGAAAAATAATAGTGGTTTATTACTTAATTTGTTTATAATAATCCATTGAAGAATTTAATCTCTCTTTTGAGAGAGTTTCCCGAATTTGACTACATTTTAAGTTTTTGCCTAACATAAGGACTGAAAAAGCACGATTAATTGGAAAATAGATTATTATAAACAAAAACTCCCTATAGCCAAGAAACAAAATCCATGAAAAAGCACGATTAATTACCAAAGCTGTGTTGAATCTATTTTGTGTTCCTAAGTCATTAAGTTCATAAATCTAGGACTGAAAAAGATAACCATAAAAAATAATAGATGATAAGAAACACTTGCCGTTAAAAAAGTTATATTGTTGGTTAGCTTATGAATTCCCTGAAATATCCCATATTCATAAGAGCTATATAAAATTTGGAGCGCTTGCACATTGTAAAAACCAAATTGCCCAAGGCAAAGTATAAACACAACTAATATGAAAACATGTAAGCTTGGGTTTGTCTTTCAATGAAGAAACTCAAGTCCAAGTTGAATGAAACATAGAGTGACAAATGGCACCAAGTTTAGTTTACCTGGCTATTATGTGCCACCAAGTTTACTTTCGTCAACTTTAAGAGGAACTGTCACTAACTTTCAATAATTAATAAAGGAATCCTCATGTATAAAGGAACAGAAAATACATTAGATATAAACGTCTCCTTTTCAAAACCCATTACCAAAATCCTTCACAGTTCACACCACTACTTTCCCAGCAGTTGTTTCGTAATGTCTATCACTTTAGCGAAAACTCTACTATCCTAATCCTAATCAATTCATGAGCACACATATAACTAATGTGCCCTGTCTCCCATTTTAACTAAAAACACCCCCAAATAACACCAGCCAGCCATACAAAGCCACATACCACATCAAATATTAGGCACGATTTAGGTAACGAAATTCAGAGAGTTCAAATAACGAAATTTAAAGAAGTCAAAATAGTAGAAAGTCTTGGCAGGACAAAAATGTAAAGCACAAACCCAGTAAGAGTTTAGTTCAAGTTTTTTATACAATAGAAGGAACAAAAATCAATAAAATACATAGACTAATAGAGAAAGAATTGGAAAATAATTTGAAAACCTAATGGAAAAAGCACGATTAATTGAAAAATGGATTATTATAAACAAAAACTCCCTATAGCCAAGAAACAAAATCCATTGAAATAAAAATTGATGTACCTTGATGCTGGAAAGCCCCCCCTTGCACGCACCAAAAAAGGGATATGTCAATGAATGTTCACCACACACTAAAGTGTTGAATATTGATACATGCACTGAAAAAAGGAAAAGAAGACTGCGAACTAAAGCATGCCCTGAAATCGTCATAGTGAGCAAACAAAAATAAATTTACAAAAGGGATGGGACAAAAATTATTGATGAGGGACTGGAGGTAGATGAGACTTCACCTTTAACTGTTGAAGATCAATGCTATCAACGTGGGTATCAAGAAGAGGAGGAGAGCAGTTTCATTTCCTGTAAAAACGAAGGAACACAATATTAACAATGATACCGAATAGAACCTTGAGTAAATTTGAAGAATAGGAGAAAAGTACCATTTTATTGAGATAGAAATCAAAAGCCAAAGAAACGAAAAGGAAACAGTACAAAATTCAATTGAAACGGAATTCAAATTAAAAAAATTAATGGCTTCACTTTTTTAATTTTTTTATCAATTTTAGGATTCGAATTCAAGAGTGATGAAGTTGGAGACCGACCTCAGGGAAGAAATTGGAGACTTGGAAGCCTTGGGCAATGAGAGCGAGCAATCGCTTGAGAGCCTCGCACTTGTCTACGGGCCCAGGTTCAACTGTGGGAATTCCTTCTCCGAAACAAAATTAATACATAATTCAGAAAGTGGTGTACCTGATTTTGAAAAGCCTGTTGCATGCAGAGCACAAAACCCAGAATGGCAACAACAAAGAAGGAGATTTGTGACTGATTTTTTCAATCCTTTTTCTATTTCGAACGAATGGAAACCACACACTAATCTCGTGAAAACGAAAATGGATTTCCTTTTGGTTATTCATCTCTAAATATTAGTGGGGTGTGGGTAGTTACCGTTGAACCTCCCACTAAACTCAGTTCAGATCATGGGAATCCTCTAGATGAAACCGTCAACTGGTTGGCGCTTATTCCTCCTACATCATTTTTAGCATGTATTTACTTTTGATTATTATTTTTTTTTTGTCCTTCAACACAGTAGTTTTGTTTTTACCAGTTTGTCCCCATTTTCCGATTTTTGTGGATTTGGATTGTGAAGAAAACAAAGGGGCTTTCTTGGTATTTCTGAATGCTTCACCAAACTGGCCTTCTCCCTTTATATATATAGAAGAAGTATCTTGTTCATTTCTTCACACCAACTACCCTACCTTCACCGAACCTTGCGAAACCATGGAATTAAAAACCATAGCCAACTAATAATACCAAAACAACGTGAGAATTATATACTAACATGATTGATGATTGAATTCTCAGCCTGTAAACTGCAAGGCTGGACAAGAAAGTGATTAGATGCAAGGACATACACAGCATAGATACACTCTCAGCCTGTAAACTGCATACTGCATAGGTTTCTTCAAACCCAGCTTTCTGGCTGGGAATCTTGAGGGTCTGTCTTAATGCGTTTATATTTCTTCAGAGTTCCCCAGGATTTGTTGACTAAGAACCGAATGGCGCAGTCTAGGAACGGGCATTGTTCATATACCGTACAGTTAGTGGATTTTCTTGGAAGCCAACTTAATCCAACAGCTGCCCTTTTATTTTTAAGAACCGGAAACTGTTTAGTTAGAAGGACAGAAACATGGAAGCAAATATAGGGTAAATAATGAGGAAATTGTGAGGAAAGAATACTACGAATTCAATTTGGGTTAGTCTATGGTACACCTTAATAAAAAAGTATCAGTATCATTCAAGTTCAACATTGCTAGTATAATGCAATTACGTTCAAGTATAATATCAAACATTTACAGTGTAATATGAGGTTTACAACGTATAGACCAACTTTGGTATATTAATACTAACATCATTACATGGAATTAGGTTTAACAATAAGATTATTATGTAACTTTGGAGTGTGAATTTGAATAATATAGTGCAATTTACACTTTTTCGTAATTCACACATTGAATGCTAACCTCATATTGTAATACCATTACGCTAAGTAGGGAGGCCGTAAGCAAATTACGGTTGTGATTTCATGACGTCCCCAAGTACTAACCTACATCTATACTGTAATAAGACATCCATGGTATAACCTATGTCTATACCGTGTAATCATTAACATTGATAATAGTAACGGAATCACGTCTAATTAATAATAACCTACTTTGTCAATTAATATGACGTCAACAACATTACCATCAACCATGTTATAGTAATTTTTTTTGTCAATCTTTCTTATAGTAATTACAACATCATTTTGTGTTATTAACTATCATTTTACCAAATCATATTTACATTATAAATATAGAATATAATACTTGAACGTGATTGCATTACATTATCAACGTTCAGTTTATATACTAAACGATAACTTAGAATTTCCCTTTTAAAGTTACGCAATACCTACAGATACAAAACAAAATTAGGAAAGAAAATAAGTAAGCAATCCCATTCCCAATTGCATCTGTTAGGAAAGAGAGTGGCGGCAAAGCAATAAACACTGCAATAATAATTCTGATGAGTCCTTTCTAGTGTTTCATATAGTCCAAGTAATAAATGAATAGAATAAAAACAGCATCTTGTAAGGAGGGGAGGCACTACACCAAAGGTTGAAATTTGTCAGATGGGGTTCTTATTGTACGCTTACTACAGTTACAAGACACCGTCTCAGATTTCAGACCCCCAGAAGTAATCTGATTCCAGAGACTTCAATTCCCTCCACCGGAAAAGGTAATTCGAACCTTCACTTCTTTCTTGCCCAGTTGCACTTCAAGTATCATACTCTTATCCTATTTTTCTATGTTTATTTAATATTTTGTGCAGTTTTGGAGGGATTGAATTGAAAATTAGTGTTCTTTCTTTCTTTGGTTGGTTCTTTTTTTATGTGGATGAGCCAACCGTTATCAAATTTTGGTTCTTTTGGATTAATTCCTTGATGGGTTTTTCTGGGTTTTCGGTTCGGAATTAGGAGCTGAATCGATTGGTTGATGGGTTTTTCCTTGTGGTATTTTTAGGTGGAGGTGATACTATAAAAGATATTCCAAAGCAGGTATTGCAGAAAAGGCAGCAAAGGTAAGAAGAAGGTAATTTGGCTCAATCCCTCGATAATCTGGAGGGTGCATTATCATTGATTTAAATAGTGTACCATGACTTGATGTACAAGTATAATTAATATACAAATAATACATAAGGGGAATGTTTTAATAATACAGGGAAATCTGGAAAGCATTATGAAACAGGAAACAATCTCAAGAGATCATGAATATATCATCTTTTATGCTACAAGTGGCAGTTCTGGATCGATTCCTTGATAGGATTTCTTGTTTGATGATTTAGAGATAGGCCTTGGAAGTCAGTGATTGGAAGGAACAGTTGTTTGTGATTTGGAGAGGTTTTGTTGAAAATACAGAGCTTCAGATTGATTGGTTGGTTGGTTGTGATTGGATTTTAGTAATAATCGCTGCTTTGGTGAGAGGTGTTGTATAGTTTGTAAACTTATCACCCACATTGGTTTGGTATTAGTTCATAAACTAAATACCAACAATTATTCCATTTCACATTTGAATCTTAACCATGAATATTCCAATCGCAATCTTCCTTGCATCAACTGCAATCTTTCTTTTCCACTTCATCAGGTTGAAAACCTGCAAACGAAGCAAAGAAATTCTCCCTCCAGGTCCAAGGCCATGGCCAATTGTTGGTTGTGTGCCACAAATGTGGAGGAACAGGCCAGCCTATAAATGGGTACATAGCATTTTGGAAGAATTCAACACGGACATTGCCTGCATAAAATTAGGAAATGTTCATGTCATCGCAGTGAAATCACCAGAAATTGCCCGGGAGTTTTTGAAGAAAAATGATGCAGTTTTTGCATCAAGACCTGTTACAATGGCCACCCATATTTTAAGCAGTGGCTACGTGACCACAGGTGTTGTGCCTTGGGGAAGCCAGTGGAAGAAAATGAGAAGGGTCTTGATTGCTGATGTGTTCAATCAGTCTAGGGTTCACTGGCTACTTGGTCAAAGAAATGAAGAAGCTGATAATCTTGTTAAGTTCCTATATAATCAGTGCTCGGTGAATCCGAATGGTTCAGTAGTGAATGTGAGGACTGCAGCCCTATTTTACTCAGGAGGTGTCATGAGAAGGATGATTTTCAACTCAAGGTACTTTGGCAAAGGGAGAGAGGATGGGGGGCCTGGTTTGGAAGAGGAAGAACACGTATCCGCTCTTTTGACCATGCTCTTGCATGTGTACGCATTCTGTGTATCGGATTATCTTCCGTGGCTTAGAGTGTTTGACATAGGCGGCCATGAGAAAAAGGTGAGAGATGCTTTGAAGATTACCAAACATTATCAAGACCCTGTTATAAACGAGAGATTACAACAATGGAGAGATGGGAAAAGGACGAAGCCTGCGGACCTGCTTGATGTTTTCATTTCACTCAAAGATGCAAATGGACAGCCTTTACTCTCTAGTGAAGAAATCAAAGCGCAAATCACAGTGAGATATTCTTACCACCCTCGAATATTTCGGATCCTTTGTCAATGTTTAATTTTCTAAATAAAATTGTGCGCTTATGTCAAAACTATGATTTATACGTATTTCCATTTAATGATTAATGTTTTGTTGTCAAAGTTGTGGTGTCGTCTCGATGTTTTGTTGATGTTTATTGGGCTAAAAAATTTCTCATGCCCTAATTTACGAAGATTTAAACTTTCATTTCATTTTTTGTCCAATTTAATTATATGAGTTCTAAATAGTAAAAATAAAAACTCGAACGTTCACAACTTTGAAATGTCAAGGCGTAAGCATAAAATACTAGAAGCACATAAACATAACCTGACGATCCTATTTCTTATTGTTTACGTGCAGTCTAATTAGATTTTTGTCAAAAGAAAAATGGTTTCAATATTAGGAACCGATTGGAAATGGTTTTTTTTTTTTTTCTTTTCTTTTTGGCATTTATATTTAGATCAAATTTGAAAAGTTAAACTAAACAACCCTAAATGATTGAAAATTATGCAGACAGTAGTTTGAAACTATAATATTCATGGTATGTTTAATTCCATAAACTACTATTAGTCAGACTTAAAAAAGGAAATGGATACCATTTAATTCCCAAATTTAAAACCTATTTTGTAACCATTGAATAGGAACTGCAGCTTGCAACAGTGGATAATCCTTTCAATGCAGGAGAGTGGGCTCTATCGCAAATGCTGAACCAGCCTGAGATGCTTAAGAAAGCAGAAGAAGAACTAGATAGGGTGGTGGGAAAGCATAGGCTTGTTCAAGAGTCTGATATCCCTAAGCTCCCTTACATAATGGCTTGCTCAAGAGAAGCCCTTAGGTTGCATCCAGTTGCACCATTTAACCTACCCCATGTGTCTAATGCAGATGCTGTAGTTGCAGGCTACTTCATCCCAAAGGGGAGTGCTGTTCTCCTCAGTCGTTTAGGCCTCGGGCGCAATCCTGAAGTTTGGGAAAATCCATTGAGATTCAACCCGGAACGCCATCTGAATGGAGATGCTGATCAACAAGTTGAACTGGAAGAGCATGAGCTGAGATTCATTACGTTCTCTACCGGAAGGAGAGGATGCATGGGTGGTTCGCTAGGGACTACCATAACCGTAATGCTCCTTGCAAGGCTTCTACAAGGGTTTACGTGGAGCATGCCACCCAATGTAGACAAGATTGACCTCACTGAGGCTCTATCTCTCTTCAAAGCCAACCCCTTGTATGCACATGCTAAACAGCGGTTGCCTGCAACTCTATACTTGGTTTAGTGACCATGCATAGATAATTTGCCGTTAATTAAAAAGTAATTATGGCGTATTTTTTATGCAAGCAATAAATGAGATGTTTATTATTATTATTATTATTATTTTGGAAGAAACGATGTTATATACACTAAGGGGAGGAGATGAGTTTAGCCTCATAATGGGCTAGCATGACACGCCTCGACCCCGATGTTTGAAGGACAACGGGATGGCCACGTGCTGGCCAACACCCAAGGTGACGCAAGTCATTTCATGAATGCATATGCCGAGAACATGTAAAACATGCATAACAATTACGCGTAACCACACAATATAATATCAAAAAACAAACCTTAACAAAATAATAGTAATAAGGTACGGGTCACTGGATCAAAGGAGAATATTCAACTGCCAACAATTTAAAAGTGATAATGCATGAACATGTTCACAGCATACTACTAATTCGAAATACAAGCGGAAGGGATATTGGAAAGTGCGATTACAAGAGATGTCCTACGTAGAAAGGAGGACACAAATTCACTGATATGTAAATGCCTCATAGCTCATATTGTATGCCTTGTTCCTAGGTGCTGAAAGAGGCGCAAAACAAAACATGAGTGGACCAAATTGATATATATATATATATATGTAATACTAAAACAATTACTCTTCAAACGTACTAATCCCCAAGTTTTAGAAAACCTCATATAGTATAATAAGTAGTAGGTATTCCGAAAACCCTAGCATGCCATAAAACTTTTGTAAAACATATATATATATATATATATATATATCATAATCGCCCGAAGGCACATATATTATCCGCCTAAAGGCACATATATCATATGTCCAAAGGCACTACATTGCCCACCCGAAGGCACATTGTATGAATATCCACTAAGTAAGCGTAGAAAATCATGAACATAATCTTTCCAAAATATATATCATCGGAGCTCAATAGCTCAAACATCATATCATAAATTTAGGATTTACACAATCACACTTAAACAAGAAGTTTACAACAAACATATCAAAATTTCTTTTAGCTATTATATATCACTACATAACTACATGGAAAGAGAATGACAATTATTTTAAAGAGTCTGAAGCTACCAAGGAGGAAAAAAGGAGCCAAAAGCAAAAGAATATATTGTACAACAAGAATCACTTTCAAGCTAAAGATTTTTTCATTCCCGTGTATGGTCCAACTCCACGTGAAGAATGACAACATGAAGTTTCGCATGGGCAGAAATCTACCACAAGCTGCATGACCTAGACTATGCATACCTATAGCAAGCACATCCGTTTATCCAAGAAGAACCAACATAAATTATTATTCCAAATTAAGTAGCAAACCAAAACCAAGCAGATTGCACAAATTCATGTTGAAAAATAAATGATTAATGGTTTCTTGATTGTTGTTGACAAATTGGTACCAGAAGAAGGCCTCAATGTGACAATGTTGTAGTTGATCCTCAATTGAAAGCTTAAGAAATTATCATCCAAACGAAGAATGGGATAAACGGATGCTGAATAATAGAAGCCCAATTCTTAATAGAAAAACCAACAATGAACAGTTTCACAACATAGATACTACCCCCATTATTTATCAAATTGTGTCATTTAGCAGCGCGGTCCGATAACCCCAAAATCCACTGTACCAATTTAGGCTGAGGGACAGACATAGGCCCCGAAAAGAAAAAGGTAAAATGGCATGACCCATTTTACATATCTATATTATAGGGTTTGCATGGATCCCTGTAGGCTGTATCTCGTTGTTTGCCTGAAAATCCTTGGAGGAAATTCCAATTACACAATTTTTGCGGCAATGCTATCGGCCATATTAACTCTCATGGTCGACTCGTTTCCCATGGGTTGTTGTAAGAAACGTAGTCCCCAGCTTAATGTGTCAGCCTGTACTAATCACGACGTGCTAAAGAAGGTCACGGTGCGCACATGGGGTGATCTTTGAAAGTGGACAGCAATTGTTATGCTAACATGTTGTGCCTTAGATAAACGTTCTCTTATCAAACAGTTTGTAAAGTACTGTATCCATGAACAAATAACTTATCAAACTAATTTTTGTCCCTTTTAGTAGGTACTAGACCGCTAATTACCGCTCCCTGTAACATTTCTAGGGATAGGCCTCTCCAGAGTGTACAGTGAGTGACAAATCCCAATCCCACAGCTCTGATCGTGGTACGACTATTGAACGCTTCATCAGCTGGCCTGCTCAAATATGTGGCATCGGTGGATTTGCTAGCATCTGATTTTATGAGCCCTTAATTGCAAGGCAACATAAAACTTCAGGTATGGGCTTATGCGGCAGTTCTCTCAGGTGCTGGAGGCATGTCCTTGTTGGCTAAATGGACCTAGAAAACTGCATTTGCAAAGTCATACCCTGCTGTTCGCGGTGTCATTCCACTCTCAAAGGCTTTTCAGCCCCCTTCAGAAATGAAACTTAATTAAGTGCTCACCAGCAATAGTTGCAGCCAGAGCAGCCCTGTCGCCAACTGCATTTGCAAAGTCATACCCTGCTGTTCGCGGTGTCATTTTCAGCCCCCTTCAGAAATGAAACTTAATTAAGTGCTCACCAGCAATAGTTGCAGCCAGAGCAGCCCTGTCGCCAACTGCATTTGCAAAGAACCTTCGACCGGAACCCTTTCCGGCAAAAGTACTTGTAATCGGATCAATTGGCATGGCAGCCAATGTTCCTTTAGGGATATGTAGAGAGCACACCAAAATATTCTCGCTATCTTAGTTCGCTGCAGCCGTGCATGCAGGTGTGCCATTCATAGCCATGCTCGCGGCGGAGAAATTTTTTTTTTAAGAAAGGATTATATGTTAAAAGTTACGATTTTAGCGTGAATTCTATCATCATTGATAGACTTATAAATACCCCACCCCCGCCAACAATGCTTTGTCCAGCCAGCCGTGGTTAACCTTTAAGATCAAAATGAAACCCTACCCCTATTTACGTTAAAATATGGACCTGCTAGGGTTTCGCAGTTCCTAGGGTTTAGGCCGTGAGAGGGAAATATTGAAGATAGTTTTATTTCATATCTTTTCTTTACAAGAAGTACAAGATTTATACAATATGCATGAGGCTATTCTAGGAAGACAACTATACAAGGATTACACGGATCACTCTGTTCCTATAATAAAGGAAAGGAAACAATCTTCAATGATACTCCAAGATATTGTCGCTCAATACTCCCCCTCAAGGTGGAATGTGAATGTCAATCACACCCTCCTTGCCAAGTAATGATTGAAACATCCCTTGTCCAAGCGGCTTGGTGAATATATCAGCCAACTGTGCTCCAATACGAACGTAAGCTGTCGTGATAACCCCTGATTGAATACGCTCACGAACAACATGGCAATCGATCTCTATATGTTTGGTACGCTCGTGGAACACGAGATTGGCTGCTATATGAAGAGCCGCTTGATTGTCACAATGTAGTTTCGCTGGCATACAATGATCAACTCGTAAGTCAGCCAACAAATATTTCATCCATGTAAGCTCACACGTTGCAGAAGCCATAGCACGATACTCCGCTTCTGCTAAAGACCGAGAAACGGTGGTTTGTTTCTTAGTCTTCCAAGACACCAATGCACCTCTAAGAAATATGCAATAACCCGTGACGGATCTCCTTGTAATTGAACATCGAGCCCAATCAACATCACAATATCCAGCCAAGATTAAGTCCCCCTTTGAAGGAAATAGAAGTCCTTGTCCAAGTGCCTCTTTTAAGTATCGCAATAGACGATGGACTGCATCTAAATGTGGTTTTCTTAGTTGTTGCATGTATTGGCTGAGTACATGAACTGCATATGAAATTTCTGGCCTAGTGATCGTGAGGTAAATAAGTTTACCAACAAGTCTCCTATATTTCGAGGCATCATGAAGAACTTGCCATTCCGTTGGAGATAACTTCAAGTTTTCTTCCATGGGAAATTTTGCAGGTTTGGCACCAAGTAAGCCAGCTTCATCAAGAATATCAAGCGTGTATTTCTGTTGCGAGATAGAAATACCTTGAGAAGATCGAGCCACTTCTATGCCGAGAAAGTATTTTAATGATCCAAGATCCTTGATTCGAAAATGAGTGTGAAGGAACTGTTTGAGATCACGAATGGCCTCTTCATCGTTGCCTGTGATAATCATGTCATCGACGTAGATTAGTATAGTTGTGAATGAGTGATCACGTACCTTGGTGAACAAGGAACAATCAGCCTTGGATTGTTGATATCCGGTTTGGTGTATGGCAGTGGAAGATTTGTGAAACCAGCTTCGAGAGGCTTGTTTGAGCCCATAAAGCGACTTGTTGAGTCGGCATACATTGTGCTCCTCCTGCCGACGAAGACCAGGAGGCAGTTGCATATAGACTTCTTCCCCAAGGTCTCCATGGAAGAAGGCATTTTGAACATTCATTTGGTGGAGAGACCAATGACGAACAGAAGCCACGGCCAAAAGACAGCGGACGGTAATGAGTTTTGCAACGGGGGCGAATGTCTCTTTGTAATCGATACCTTCACGTTGTGTAAAGCCCTTGGCAACAAGGCGAGCTTTATAACGCTCGACATACCTATCTGAATGATACTTGACCTTATAAACCCATTTGCAACCAATAGCTCGATGACCGAGAGGAAGACGAGTGAGAGTCCAAGTATGATTTTGTTCCAAGGCTAGGAGTTCGGATTGCATGACGGCTTGCCATGCAGGATCACTATTGGCTTGCTCGAAAGTAGTAGGTTCGACAATGATGGAAAGGGCACAAGCAAAAGAACGATGTGAAGAAGAAAGATGAGCATAAGAAACATAATGAGATAAAGGATAACATGTACCTGACATGGAAGAGGAGGTGGCACTGGGAGTAGGAGATTGTACATGATATAAATGATAGCCCTGAAGTCGCACGAAAGGTTTAGGAGGACGGTTGGAGTGGCGAGTGGCAAGGGGAAGAGGTGAAGAAGTAGGTTCGGTGATGAGAGTGTCCTGGGAAGGGGTGGTGTCGAGGGAAGGTGTTGTGTCGAGTGATGGTAGGGTGGTGGGATTGGTGGCAGGGGCAGTTGGATCTATAGGAGGGGTAGGTGTCGGTGGAATACTAGAGTCGGGAGGATAAGGTGATAAAGATGGGTTAATGGTAGTATCAAGGGGTAGAGGTAGGACAACACTATCAGGTTGGTGATCCGGTGGTTGGGACTCACGGGAGGTAGAGAATTTGTGGGTAGTGAGGTCATAAACACGGTACCCCTTTTGACCAAGAGGATATCCAACAAAAATGCATTTCCGAGCACGTTGATCAAATTTGTGTGTGGGAGTTAGATTCGTGGCATAGCATAAGCAACCAAACACACGCAAGTGATTGAAATCTGGAAGTGTACAATGTAAAAGCTCAAATGGAATTTTGTGGTGAAGGAGTGGTGTGGGTAAGCGATTGATTAAATAACACGCTGTTTAAACACTTTCCCCCCAAAAAATTAAAGGTAAATTGGCTTGAAATCGAAGTGCTCTCCTAACATTTACAAGATGACGATGTTTTCTTTCAACGACCCCATTTTGTTGGGGAGTAGAAGGACAAGAAGTGTGAAACACAATACCCTTGCTATCAAAAAAAGATCATACAGAAATGAATTCAGCCCCGTTATCTGCCCTAATCGTCTTGATCATACGATTAAATTGTGTTTGAACCCAAGCAATAAAAGAACATAACAACCCTTGTGTTTCAGATTTTAAACGCATAAGATGGATCCAAGTAAAATGTGAATAATCATCAACAATAGTCAAAAAATATCGAGCCCCCGAATGAGAATTGACTCGATGAGGTCCCCAAATATCACAATGTATTAAATCAAAGGGTGCTTGAGATGAAATAAAACTTGACGGAAAAGATAAACGAGTTTGTTTAGCAAGAGGACAAATGTCACACGAATGACTAGAATCAAACATAATAGTTGGAACTTGCTTGGTCAAAAGTTGTAGGGGACCGGTGGAGGGATGTCCTAAGCGTCGGTGCCAAAGGTTTGAATGACGGTTGACATTGTGAGCAAGATGAGGATTTTGTTTCGACGACAAGTAGTAGAGCCCATTATATCGCTTGCCCAGGCCAATCGTCCTCCTCGTATCCATGTCCTGTATCACACAAAATGTGGGAAAGAAAATCACTATGCATTGTAGAGACTCAGTGAGTTTGTTAACGGATAACAAATAAACTTGAAAATTCGGAACATGTAACACATCATCAAGTTTAATAAGAGGAGTGGCTTGGATAGAACCAACAGACTCTATAATGGCTTTTCCCCCATTCGGCATTTGTACATAATCAAACATGGATTTCTTGCGAAGCAAGTGAGGTGAAGGGGATATATGATCCATTGCCCCACTATCAATGATCCAATATAGGGTTTTCTATAGTAAGGCTCCTGACATATTAGACAGAGGTGTAAGAGTACCTGTGGTGTTTGCAAAACGTTGGGGATTACCATCAAGGTTGCTTTTCTTGAGCATGGTCATGATTTGGTTGTACTCTTCAGGAGTGAACTTGGGCCCGTCACCGCTGGTTTCATGATGGTGCTGATCAGTGACTGTGGCGACTTCATTGCCAGTCTTTACTTGATTGGCCACAGGTTTCTTCTTGTTAGGGAGGATCACCTTTTTCCCATGGTATTTGTGCCCCGGTGGGAAGCCATAAAGATAAAAGCATCGATCTACAGTATGGTATTTTTTATCACAATATGAGCATTTAATAGAGGAATTACCTCGTTGTGCAGCAGATTCCCTATTGCTTATCAAATGCATAGCATGCAAACTGTTGTTATTACGAGTGAGAGATACCTCCACTTGTTTTTCTTGTTGTAAAACAAGAGAGTATGCCTTCCGAGTGTCTGGAAGTGGCTGCATCAACAAGATTTGCCCACGCACTGTGGTATAGGACTCGTTTAATCCCATGAGAAACTGCATCACCCTTTCCTTTTCATCGCATTCATTAATCTTTTTCAAACCCCCGCAAGTGCATGTTGAGGGCTCATGATAGGACGTCAATTCATCCCACAATGCCTTTAGTTTTGTGTAGTAGACTGAGATCGATTATTGCTCATGTTTGTGCTCAACAATTTCTCTCTTAATTTGATAAACACGTGAATCGTTCCCTTGAGAGAAACGATCACGCAAGTCAGCCCACATATCTGCTGCTGATGTGTAGTAGGAGACGCTACTTGCAATGTCTTCATGCACAAAATTCAGGATCCACGCGAAGACCATGTCATTGCATCGTTACCACAATGCAAATTGTTTATCTGTTTCGGCAGGTGGGTTAATAGTTTCATCGACCAAACCTAGCTTGTTCTTAGCACTTAGACTGATGCGCATAGCACGACTCCATGTGTTGTAGTTATCTCCTTGAAGAGTTTTGGAGACCAAGATGTTCCCAGGTTGATCAGATGGGTGTAATAAGAACAGGTTCGAGAGATCAGTAACCATCTCTAATGGTTTTGTGTTAGTTCCTGAATCACTCATGATGACGATGTTGTTTGTTGTGGTGCGGAAGCGTTGGGGGGGGTATTCAGAGTCACCAGAAACGGTGCTCTGATACCATGTTAAAATATGGACCTGCTAGGGTTTCGCAGTTCCTAGGGTTTAGGCCGTGAGAGGGAAATATTGAAGATAGTTTTATTTCATATCTTTTCTTTACAAGAAGTACAAGATTTATACAATATGCATGAGGCTATTCTAGGAAGTCAACCATACAAGGATTACACGGATCAATCTGTTCCTATAATAAAGGAAAGAAAACAATCTTCAATGATACTCCAAGATATTGTCGCTCAATAACAACGGCCTATAAATGCCTATCCCCGATACCAAAGCTTCGTATGGGCAACAACGGTCAACCCGTAGGATTAAAACTAAATCTACCCCTTATAAATGCCTTATCCCTGACACTTATGGTTCGTACGGAAAACCTTACTTGACACGTGGGATTAAAACTAAACCATACCCCTATAAACGTTTTATCCCCAACACAATTGGTTCATACGAGCAATAATGGTTGCTCTTGAGATTAAAACTAAACCCTACCCCATATTGACATCAACTTATATATGCTCTAATGCTCCAACCAGAGCACCAATGTTTCGTGCAGGCAACCATGATGAACCCATGCACCCGGGTCCGTCTCATTTTTCATGCACTGCCTTGTCTCGTGTTTCGCACCATTTTTTTCTTTCGCTAAGCTTGCTCATTATACGTGCAAGGAGCATGCCCAGCTTTGCGTGCTCGTCTTGTTTTTTGCCTCGTTTTCTGTGCACCAAGCCCGCCTCATTTCGCATGCGCGGAAGTTCATCTCATTTCCTGTAAGCAAAGTGCTCCTCATTTTATTTGATCCCATTTGTCAGAATTATATGAATTCAAGTGCACCTGCAGACAAGAGTTGCAGAGCTTTTGCTGGGGTTTACGGTTTACCCTACACACACACACACACACACACACACACACACACTATATATATATATATATATATATATATATATATATAATACTTTCTTCTTCCCCATAGGGAGGTATTTATATAGGAGTAAGTAAATATGTGGTACGACTAGAATAACTCAAATTTTGACTTATAATGAATTTTATAAGAGTTCTTAAAATCGATTGGAAAATGTGGGTTATCTAACTCAATAGTTTTTGTGAAAAATTGAAACTTTTAGTTTTAAGAAATATTTTGCGTGGGAATCAACGAAAATGTTGAAAGACGTTTGGATGTGATTTTATCCTTTATTAGCTCCCGAAACTATTTTTCATTGATTTTTAAAGTGGAAAAATAGAAAAAGTAATGAAAACTAATAGCGGGGTACCCAAAGAGATTTGTAGGTGTCCGAAATCTTGGGAATGTCCTAAATTAATTTTAGGAAACATGTGGTGCGAGTAGAATGACTTTAACTTTGGCTTATAACAAACGTTTTGTGAAAAGTGAAAACATTGAAATTTTTAGCTTTAGGAAGTATTTTGCACCGAAGTTAAGAAAAATATTTGAAGATCTTTGGATGTGATCCTACCGTAGGTCCTCAAACTATTTTTTATTGATTGTTAAATTAAAAAATAGAAAAATATCTAGGTTTTAAATCATTGATTTCAAGTGTTTAAATATGAATTATAATAGATTTTGCATGAAAAAATATATTTTGAAGAACGCGAATATGATAGTTTTGTTGCAATCATATTTAGAATAGGAATGTGATTGTGTAAATCCTAGTAGATTTAGGAATGTATCTTATATTCCTATTAGAAGTTGATTACCTATTAAGAGTTGTAATCCTAAAGGGAAAGGTTTTTACCTATCCTACTACTATAGATAAAGACGCAATGGGGTGATACAAACACACCTCACAATTAAATCACTTTCTTTTCCCCCTCAATACCGCCGGCCCCCTCTCTCTAATCCCTTAGATTAGTTCAATCAAATAGGCCTATAACACGTTATCAGCATGTTCTTGCCAGAAGCTGAGGAATTAACGGATCGTAGGAGGAGGCTATCTTCTACAATATTTAAAAGCTTATATATGTTTTCTGCTAATCAGGTACGCTTAAAGGAAGATATTTGAAATGTCCATGAAGCACAAAAACATTCCCCATGATGCATGAACTCCTCTACGTTTATATTTTCCTTATGATATATATTGTATATGTTCATATATTTGTCAATATATATATATATATATATATATATTTGTTTCATGCATTACACAATTATATTTGCTATTGTTTTTTTTTTCCCCTATTGTCCACATGCAACGCTACATTTGCTAAACTCTGAGCACAAATTATTAAGCGAAGGGCTCACCACCCTAATTATCCGATTGGACAACATTGGAGAGTTTACGTCACAGACTTTTGACGATTATTACATGTAAATATGGATTGATGTAGAACATCTTGTACCCCATGTTCACACCCAAAACAGCTTGGCAGAAGCTTTCATAAAATGCCTTCAATTGATAGCTCAAACTTTGGTTATGCGAACCAAACTACCGGTATTTGCCTGGGGTTATGCAATATTGCACGAAGCCATGCTGGTCCATCTAAAGCCCACCGCTACTCAACCATATTCACTGTTATAGTTGGTCACTAGATACGAGCCCGATGTCTCGTATATAAGGGTGTTTGGGTGTGTAATTTATATGCTAATAGCGCTGCCACTTCGTACCAAAATGGGTCCTTAGAGAAAAATGGGAATCTATGTCGGTTATGATTTGCCATCAATTGTTCGCTATTTGGAACCATTGACAAGAGATCTCTTTACCCCATGTTTTGCAGATTATCACTTTGATGAGATAGTTTTCCCATTGTTAGGGGGAGATAAACATGCTAACGTTCCCGTAGAACGCCGCGAATTGTCGTGGTATGCTCCCATTATGTCTTATTTAGATCCCAGCATTACCCAGCTTGAAACTAAGGTGTGAAGAATTATAGATCTTCAGAGCATTGCTCAAAGCATGCTGGATGCTTTTAATGATCTAGCAAATGTGACAAGATCACATATACTTGTTACAAATGCACATGCAATGATAGATGTACCTAACGTGCGTCAACAACCTGCATGGGAAGGCCAGACCTTCCTCGAAGGTGGGGAAGCCGCACCTTTCACGCGGCAAAGTACATTGGCGACTAGCTAATCATCTGTTCTGACCCTGAAGGGTGGCAGACCCATTGGTTCAAAGGATTCACAACCCCAGAAGTGGAAAATGGCACCAACTAGTGACCTTAGTTTGAATTCGATCATAGCTCACTCATCTGTTCAAATGCATGAGGTTATTCTAGATTACGGTAATGTTTTAGATGAAACATATCGGCCTCCTAAGAATCGTGATATTTCAGTCCATTACGCAGTATTGGATGAGGTTTGGAATTGGAATGAGATGATCGTCGATGATGCATTTGCATACTCAGTACCTACTGACATCATGCTTAGCGATGACATTAAACCACGTTCCGTCGATGAATGCCGACGTAGAACCAATTGGTCAAATTGGAAACAAGCAATCCAGGTCGAACTCGATTCACTTGCGAAACGTAAGGTGTTTGGGCTCGTAGTTCCTACTCCTCCATATATAAAGCCTGTTGGTTACAAGTGGGTTTTTGTGAGGAAGCGTAGTGAGAAGAATGAAATAGTGCGTTACAAAGTACGTCTTGTAGTGCAAGGCTTCACTCAGCGCCCTGGAATTGATTACGAAGATATGTATTCCTCCGTAATGGACGTTATAACGTTCCGCTACTTAATCAGTTTGGTAGTTTTCAAAAAACTAAATATGCAACTTATGGACATGGTGATCACGTATCTCTATGGGGATCTAGATACGGCGAAATATATGAAAGTTCCAGAAGAACTTCCATTGACTAGTTCAAATAGCTCTAGACCACGAAACATTCTCTCAATGAGGTTGAGGAAGTCACTCTACGGATTGAAACAATCTGGACGGATGTGGTATAACCATCTGAGTGAATACTTGACAAGTTAGGGTTATGTGAATAATGAATTATGCACATACGTTCATAAAAAATCACATTCTGGATTTGAAATCGTTACAGTTTATGTCGATGACATGAACCTTATTGGAACTCCCATAGAGCTTGAGGAAATTGCTAAGCATTTGAAATTAGAATTTGAGATAAAAGAACTTAGGAAAACTAGATATTGCCTCAGCCTGGAGATTCAACATTGTTCGAATAGAATCCTGGTACATCAATCGAACTATACTTATAAGGTGTTACATCGTTTTAATGAGGATAAAGCGAAGCCTTCGACTACACTTATGGTTGTTCAGACTCTAGACGTTAAACGATATCCCTTTCGTCTAAATGAGGATAAGGAAAAGATTTTGGAACCCGAAGTTCCTTACCTAAGTGCAATTGGTGCTTTATTATACTTGGCTCAATGCACTAGACTCGATATTTCCTTGCAAATCTATTGGCTAAATACAACAACGCATTTATACGCAGACACTAGAATGGTGTTAAAGAGATTTTTCGCCACCTCAAGGGTACAATGGATTTTAGCTTGTTTTATACCAGCGAATCTTCAAGTGTTGCTGCCCCCTATGGTACTCGAATTGATTCCCGCCTTGTTGGTTACGCAGATGCTGGATATATGTCTGACCCACATAGGGCACACTCTCAAATAGGCTATGTCTTTCCATTGGAGGCACCGCTATATCTTGGAGATCTGTTAAGCAAACGCTAGTTGCAACTTCGTCGAATCATGCTGACATTCTTACCCTGCATGAGGCATCAGGTGAATGCTTTTGGCTGAAAGAAGTCATGGAACACATTCGAAGCACTAGTGATATTATATCTGTCGTTGACCTTCCTACGACGATCTTTGAAGACAATGCAGCATGTATCGAGCAGTTAAAAAAGGGATACATCAAGATAGACAACACCAAGCACATAGCGCCAAAGTTCTTTTACTTAACCAACAACAGTAGCATCAGAACATTGAAGTCAAGCAAATCCGTTCCCAGGACAACCTGGCCGATCTCTTCACCAAGTCATTGCCCAAGTCTACTTTTTAGAAGCTCGTCCAAGGAATTGGTATGCGTAAATTATCTAAGTTGAATCACTTGTAGTTCTCTTATTTACAAGTTATGTCTAATTTAGAGGGAGTATCCTGAAGCTACTCACTTGATCTTAATGTACTCTTTTTCCTACGATTAGGAGCATTTTTCCCACTGGGTTTTTGCTACCTAACGAGGTTTTGATAAGGCACCCATCCTGGGATGATCATACTCCGTTGAGTTCACTACTTTCGTCCTGTTTGACGTTTGTTTTAGACATTATGCATACTTCTTACTTTTCTCCTTAGTTTATGGGTTTTCCTCATACCTTGGGTTTTACCATAGCGAGCTTTTGTGAGTTGTACTACCAATGCATACTTTCTTAAAATTTGAGACTCATGTTCACCCATTGTGCCGATGACTTCATTAACTATTCCACTTTCTCTGCTGAAGATCTGATGCAATGGTTTGTTGAGTATTTACACACTCAAGGGGGAGTGTTACAGTCATATTTAGAATAGGAATGTGATTGTGTAAATCCTAGTAGATTTAGGAATGTATCTTATATTCCTATTAGGAGTTGATTACCTATTAAGAGTTGTAATCCTAAAGGGAAATGGTTTTACATATCCTACTACTATAAATAAAGGCACAAAGAGGTGATACAAACACACCTCACAATTAAATCACTCTCTCTTCTCCCTCAATACCACTGACCCCCCCTCTCTCTCTAATCCCTTATATTATTTCAATCAAATAGGCCTACAACAAGTTTGTTGTTATGGTAAGAAAGTAAAAGAAAAAAAAATAAAAACTGAAAAAAAATAAAAAATTGAAAAGGGATGGATCGGTATGAAACTAGCGACTTTATCTGAAAATAGTCGCTACTTTCTAGTGATACCCTTCAAGGATGATCGGGATACAATCGCTACGTTCATAGTGACATCCTTCAAGGATGATCGGTATCAAAGTAACGATCGTATCCTTTTCTCTTCTTTTTTTTCTCCTTTTTTATTTTTCCATTGATTTTTTTCCTACATTACTTTATTTAGATTCAAATCCCTTTACATTTGGATTTAGATTTATATCCTTGTTTTTGAAAATTTTGACATTGTTTTTGAAAATTTTGACATGAATTATAAGAAAATTTTCACCGAAAATACATTTTGTAGAACATAAAGATGATAGTTTGGTGTTGTTGTATGGGAAAAATGAAAATTTAACAAAAATAAAAAATAAAACATAAAATTAATAAAATTAATGGTTTAGGCTTACGGAGATGAGCTCAAACTCACGCAAATACCCAAATTCATGCCATCAGGAAGGCCCAAGGCGTAGTCAAGCAATGGAGGCCCATGAGGTTTAGGGTTTATGAGTGTGTGAATAGTAACAGGGGAATACTATAGTAGTGGGCGATAAAAATAAAACCCTGATTTTTGAGCGTTTCAACTCACGACGCATTCGAATTTTTTCCCACAGTCGGAAGTCTTTGCTGATGCCTAAATCAACCCTGGCGTTTACCATTGCTGCTTCAGTGCTAGGACAAGGCATTGGCTTCAGAGCAGAGCGGTACAGCCTTAAGGCCGTGGCTTCCAAAACATTGCCTCTGACGACTGAAACCTCCGTTGGTGAGGTGATATACGATAGAATAAAACCCTTGATAGGATACCTTGTATTCCGTGTTCCACACGAATTGTATTAACACTTAAAAATTGGATTTTGTCAATTCATTTGTTATAACTCTATATCTACATGACACATCACAAGTTTTTAGCTTCAAGGATTAGAATTCCTTGAAAAATATGTATAAAAAACGCCAACTTACATTTAGTTACGTGAAACAAAGAATCTTCAGACCCATTTTTTATTGCAAAGACACATGATGAACGTAAAACGGGTGGACTAGTGTGCACATTACCTAATATTAAAAGCACAAATAATTTCTATGAACTAGGGGTACAACTTGGGTTGGACAAATCCAAACCCGCTCATGTCCAATTCAACTTTAAACCTAAACAAGTGGGTTTTTTTTTTTAATTATAACCCGTCTGAAGCCAAGTCAATTTCAACCCGTTCATTGATTGTATTGAGTTGGGTTGATAATTTGCCCGTCCATCCCCAACCCTACCTAACCCGATTAACCAACCCAATCTAATTAGATTGTAGCCCATGTCAATTAATGCTCATACTACACGCAAGTGTGCCAAGTCCAAAAACCAACGCCCTTTCTAATAATTTTTAACAAATTACCCTTTATAATTACTTAAGCTTTTAGGGAATAAGAGGCTTTGATTAGTCAGCCTATATCCGTAGTCTCTAAATCCTAAAGCTTTATAGTAGATTGATTTATGAAATTAGAGTTAGCTAGCTTTGATGTTAATTGGCTTAATTGTTTCTGGGAATTCTTTGAAACTAAGTTGTTACAAGATTAAACTTGAAAAAGTTGGGCAACCTAAACTAAACCCAAGTAAACCCTAACCCAATTAAACCTGAGTCCAAATGAACCCGAATGAAACCCAACCCGAACCAGAGCCCGAATTGTAAAAAGTGGGTTCGAATTGAATTGACTTTCCAACCTGCCCGAGTTACCCCAACTATGAACTTATGAAACCTTTCACAAAAGAGTTTGTTATTTGCAACCAAATATTAATTTACCAACAAGCAGATAAAAGAAAATTCAAGCCCCATTTTATTCCAACTTGAATAAATATGGGGCATAGACATTCAAATTTACAAATTTTTATACAAGTGATGTCTTTTTTTTTTTTTTTTTTTTTTTCAAATGAAATGATAGGGGCTTTATTATGATTTTTTTTAGTACATTGATATTTTTACACTAGGAGGAGAGAGAGTTCGGTGAAGCCACACAATGGACAACCTAATTTGGTAACAACTTTGCCATCCATGAGATTCAAACCTAAAAACTCTCACTTCCAAGTGAAGAGGAATATTACCAGACCGTAGTACCAAGTGGCTATGATACTAAAAATATTAAAAATTGATACAATCTTCATCAACTAGAACATTTTGGATAAAATTCAAGAAGTCCTTAATCCAAAGAAACTTCAACAAAACATAAAACGTCAACTTGACCAAACTAGTTGTTATTAATATCCCCCTATACAAATGTTTTGTAACCAGATTTAATGAACAATCTGAATTTACGTATAACAAAATACGAAAATTTACTATGTCCTAGTATATAATGTGTACCACAATTTTATATTGTTAGAAAATTCTCAAAATATAATCAACTTCGGAGTTGAATTCAAGTTTATATATAGTTATCGAAATTTATAGTTTGACCTAAATATTAGATTTTGAGGAGTAAATAATTTGGTATCATAAAGTTGTTTTTTCGTTAGAGAAAAATGTTTGACTTTTTACATGTAAGAACTTATTTCTCCTTACAATCAAATTACAATATGACACATGTGTGCATAACAATTTTTTTTTTTTTTTTGCTTTGAAAATTTTAAATATATGTGAGGTCATGATTTGCCAATAAAAAGAGAAATGACTCCTTACTGGTATATGTCAAACAAAATTCTTCTATAGACAAGCATCCTTCCCTAAATGTAAAGAGAAATAAGTGTGTGTAGTAAATGTAAGCTTTGAGCAGTCATATTGTTCAAGGGCAATCGTATATAGAGTCAAGTCCCTTTCTTGTGTAAGTATCTTGTTCATTTCTTCACACCAAAGACCCTACCTTCACCAAACCTTACAAAACCATAGCCAACCAATAATACCAAAACAACGTGAAAATTATATACTAACGTGATTGATGATTGAATTCTCAGCCTGTAAACTGCAAGGCCGGACAAGAAAGTGATTAGGTACAGAGACTACACAGCATAGATACACTACATATATAATGGCCAGCATCTGTATTTTGTAGTAAACAATTGCCAAGATTTGTTTAATTAATATTTCGATTAAACACTAAACGTACTGAGGAGTAATGCACTAAAATTACAATATTTGTTTCCCACGCTAAAGTTCCAGTCATATATGGATCTTGTTTCCACAATAAATTCAGCCTCCAAGTTCCAATTTCTGAGTGAATACAATCGTTCTTTTTAACCTACTGTATCTGGCCTCAAACTTTTTCCTTCTCTTTTGATGAAAATTAAAGTACAATATTGATTGTAATAAAATAAAAAGGTCCATTTGACTAATTAATTAAGTTTAAGAAAATAGGGTTTGGTAATCATTGATATGTCTCATTTTCTAATCCACTTTTACAGGGATTTGTTTAATTCTAGTAATAAAAAAACAATATTGTCAGGAAGTTGAAAAAAAAAAGTCAAGAACAAAGTCGCATTTCCTTCATCTAAGTAGACAAGCACCATGTGCATACTGCATAGGTTTCTTCAAACCCAGCTTTCTGGTGGGAATCTTGAGGGTCTGTCTTAATGCGTTTATATTTCTTCAGAGTTCCCCAGGATTTGTTGACTAAGAACAGAATGGCAGAGTCTAGGAAGGGGCATTGTTCATATATCGTACAGTTAGTGGGTTTTCTTGGAAGCCAACTTAATCCAACAGCTGCCCTTTTATTTTTAAGAACCGGAAACTGTTTAGTTAGAGGATAGAAACATTGAAGCAAATATAGGGTAAATAATGAGGAAATTGTGAGGAAAGAATACTACCATTTCAATTTGTAATGCAATTACGTTCAAGTATAATATCAGTTCTTTACAGTATACTATGAGGTTCACAATGTAAAGACCAACTTTGGTATATTAATACTAACATCATTACATGGAATTAGGTATAACAATAAGATTATTATGTAACTTTAAAGTGTGAATTTGAACAATATAGTGTAATTTACACTTTTACATAATTCACACATTGAATGCAAACCTCATAGGGAGGCCGTAAGCGAATTACGGTTGTGATTTCATGACGTTCTCAAGTATTAACCTATATCTATACTGTAATAAGACATCTATGGTATAACCTATGTATATACCGTATAATCATCAACATTGGTAGTAGTAACGGAATCACGTCTAATTAATAATAACATAATTTGTCAACGTAATATGACGTCAACAACATTACCATCAACCTTGTTATACTAATTTTTTTTGTCAATCTTTCTTATAGTAATTACAACATCGTTTTGTGTTATTAACTATCATTTTACCAAATCATATTTACACTGTAAATATAGAATATAATACTTGAACGTGATTGCATTACATTATCAACGTCCAATTTATATACTAAACGATAACCAAGAATTTCCTTTTTAAAATTATGCTACCTACAGATACAAAACAAAAATAAGAGAAAATGATGATTAGGAAAGAACATAAGCAAGCAATCCCATCCCCAACTGCATGTGTTAGGAAAGAGAGTGGCGGCAAAGCAAAAGGCCAAAGGCGCTAACTTTTTCTCTTACGCCAATAAACACCGCAATTGCCAATGATAATTCTGAGGACTCCTTTCTAGTATTTCATCCAATCCAAGTAATAAAAGAATAGAATAAAAACAGCATCTTGTAAGTGGGGGAGGCACCAAACCAAAGGTTGAAATTTGTCAGATTAGGGTTCTTATTGTACCCTTACCACAGTTACAAGACACCGTCTCAGACTTCAGACCCCGAGAAGGAATCTGATTCCAGACACTTCAATTCCCTCCTCCGGATAAGGTAATTCGAACCTTCACTTCTTTCTTGCCCAGTTGCCCTTCCAGTATCATACTCTTATCCTATTTTTCTATGTTTATTTAATATTTTGTGCAGTTTTTTGGAGGGATTGAATTGAAAATTTGTTTTCTTTCTTTCTTTGGTTGGTTCCTTTTTTTTTATGTGGATGAGCCAACAGTTATCAAATTTTGGTTCTTTTGGATTAATTCCTTGATGGGTTTTTCTGGGTTTTCGATTCGGAATTAGGAGCTGAATCGATTGGTTGATTGGTTTTTCCTTGTGGTATTTTTAGGTGGAGGCGATGCTACAAGTGGCAGTTCTGGATCGATTCCTTGATGGGTTTTCTTGTTTGATTATTTAGAGATAGGCCTTGGAAGCCAGTGATTGGAAGGAACATTTGTTTGTGATTTGGAGAGATTTTGTTGAAAATACAGAGCTTCAGATTGATTGGTTGGTTGCTTGTGATTGGATTTTAGTAATAATCGCAGCTTTAAGTTTAGAATTTCAGAGTTATTGTGTAAGAAATGGAGGGTCAGGCAATTTCTGGTGATGAGGTTTCTGTTAATTTAGTTAGAGAGGAAGACGAAGAAGAGTTCCGGAGCTGTTGCGAAGACGAAGATGAAGTTTGGAAGGAGACTGAAGAACAAGTGAAAGGGGAGACAAAAGATGAGTCAAAATATGATCTCGACGAATTTTCTGTGAAAATGTTCTTCAAAGGCATGTCCATAGCTGGCTATGGGGACCCCGGTTGTGGACTTTCTGGAATCGGAGTTGTCATGGAAAGATCAACCAATGTTCCTGCAATTCAGGTGCAGAAAAGGCTTGATTTTTATGTGGAGGAGCTTGTGGCTGACTATTTAGCCCTGATGGATGGTTTAGTGGAGGCTGTGCAGAATAAAGTCCGTAGGGTGTATGCATTTACAGATTCTGAATTGCTATATGATCAGGTGAGTCCTTCACTACTAAACAGTAATGTTTTTTTTCTTCATGTCGGTTAACGTTTTAGAAAGTCGTATTAAATATGTAACCAAGACTTTTGTGTTAACCTTGATTTTTCTGGCCCATCTGTTTGCTTTCTGTGCGTACTTTGGAATATGATTTTGGGATTTTTCAACAACTTTCAGTTCGAATTTGGGTTTCATAAGTTCATTGCTAGATTCTCCACTGCAATATCAGCATTGTGAGCGCTTGAATTCATTAAATAAAAAAGGGTTTATTCTGTTTGATTATCCATTATATACCCTTTTTAGCAGCACAATTTTTATAGTTGAGAAGTGGATAATACCGTGTTATTTAGAAAACGACACTTTGAGTGATTGTTCTTGAGAATTACTTCATCTTTCTTCATTTGAGTTGTAGCACTAGCATTAAATTTCCAAATCATCTTATTGTATGTCAAGTTTGTTTTAACGACTTGAATTTCTGACAGGTTTCACATGAGGAGAAACTTGAAGTTCCAATCCTAGTGGCACTGAGGCAAAGGATTTTAGAGCATGCCAGTAATCTCGAAGCTTTTGTTCTGAAACTTGCCCCTGATGTAGATCTTGAGCGGCCATCAAAATTAGCCCAAGTGGCTATTGGAGTTGTCTCTTTTCCTGCTAAGGGTGTTGAATCTCTTGAAAACTGTTCCATCTGTTGCGATGATAAACCATCCTTGATGATGATCACCATGAAATGTTCTCATAAGTTCTGTTCACATTGCATGAGAACATACGTTGATGGGAAGGTACAGTCCTCTCAAGTCCCCATCAGATGTCCTCAACTGAGATGCAAGTATTACATCTCCACTGCTGAGTGCAAATCTTTTCTTCCACTCACTTCGTATGAGTCATTGGAGAAATCCTTTGCAGAAGCAAATATTCTCCACTCAGATAGAATGTACTGCCCATTTCCAAATTGTTCTGTCCTGCTTGATCCCCTTGAATGTTTCTCAGCTAGGGCAAGTTCATCAAGTCAGTCAGATAACAGCTGCATTGAATGTCCAGTTTGTCAGAGGTTCATCTGTGCGGATTGTGGGGTTCCTTGGCATACTTCTATGAGCTGCGAGGAGTTCCAGAATCTCCCATTGGAAGAGAGAGATGCTGCAGACATTACCTTACATCGCTTGGCACAAAGTAACAGCTGGAGGCGTTGCCAGCAGTGTCGTAGGATGATTGAGCTCTCTCAAGGTTGCTACCACATGACTTGCTGGTAAGAATATTTTCATTATATTACACATACTATTTCAATTTTAACAGCACCGACTAAGTTGATTGAGAATGGATCTTCATGTGTGTTTTTGTGCAAAAAAATGTCTTTTGTATGCTTTGAACCAATGTGTTTGAATTTCTTGGAAACTTGTTGCTTGCCTCTGAGGGAGAGTACAATCTTTATGAAAAAATGATTTGAGTTCTAGATTGTAGTCGGTTATTATGATCTCAGACAATTTTTAGCTCATTGGAATATTGATTTTAAGCAGTATATGCTGTGAGTAGGTTGCTGATAGAGGCATACGTTTGTTTATTGAATCATTGTGTAACTATTAGATAAGAAATCAGTGTGTCCTTTCCGTTACAAGTTGTTGAAATTTACTGAGCATTTTGTGTTCCTCATCTTCAGGTGTGGGCATGAGTTCTGTTATTCTTGTGGTGCTGAATATCGGGATAGCCAACAGACTTGTCAATGTGCCTTTTGGGACGAAGACAACAACAACACACAAGACTTGGTCACTCAGTCTATGCAAGAATCCGAGCAATGGGCGTGGGAAACATTCAATTCACTCCCCATGATAATGGATGCATACTCGGACCAAGAGAAATCGCAGCTGGCGCTGATCCAGAGATTCCTAGCGGGGGGTTTCAGTTTAAGCGACCATCCCCCTTATCAATCCCCACCTCGGTGTACAGATTCTTATGTAGACGCCATGAAAGATCTCCATCAGCTTCCTTGGCTCGAGAGGTTTGTTTCCGTTATAAGTGATAACTACTACGAAGAATATATCCAGTGAATTATAGGACTTTTGAAATTCGAAAATAATCTGCACAGCTACCCGAGAATACCTTTCGTAGGAGTAAAGAGTGTCTCGCTCTATTCACTGCGGAGATTTATGTGCCTCTTTTCCTTTGTAGTTTCATAAGCATTGTGTTAAAAAGATTTGCGGCCATTATAAGGTACCTTGTGTAAAACATTGAAGGGCAAGCGTGTATGCTGATAGGCGATAGCTTTCTTCTTGAAAGAAAAGAGGGGAAAAAAAAAGATAGTGTATTGAATTGAAATAACATTTATCATGTTATTGAATTGAAAAAATATTTTCCGTTTAAGATGCACTTTCTGAGATGAAAAATACTAAATACTCATCAAAGTAAGAGTTGATATCATTTTTTTCTAGTGACATTGTAAGTAAGGCCAACAAAGTTTTATGGCACAGAATGTTAGACGGTCAAGCATTGATACATGCAAAAAATGAGTGTAACGGCAATGAGAATGTTTCGTCTAATGTATAGGCATACGAGAAATGACAATATTAAGAATGAGGATATTCAAGGTAAAGTAGGAGTGATCGCAATTGAAGATAAGATGAGAGAAAATCGGTTAAGGTGGTTTGGACGTGAACTGAAGATTCACAAATGCTTCGGTTAGAACATGCAATTACAAGACAGATGCTTAGGGCAAAAGAGGTAGAGGAGGTCCTAGTTTGGTACCGAGATGATTCTGAAAAAAAGTGGCTATCAAAAAAAGCTGGGATCTTTTTTATGTTTAGTAAACATTCAGCTTCAGGTTTTTTTCATATTTTTGGGTGAAAAAAAGCCAAAAACACAAAGCTGCAAAACCCAGCTTTGAAAAACCAGTTTTTTTCACATCTGTTTTATATAAAAGTTTATCAAACACTATAATAATGCTTTTTTTTCTTTTCAAAAACACTTTTACAAAAAAATTTATCAAACACTCAGCCGCTTTATTTCATAGTTGCTTATTCTCACAGCTCAGTAGAAGCAATTTTTTTTTTCAAAGCACAACAATACCAAACCAGACATAGGAAGACTTGAAAAGAGACTTTAAGAAAAAACAAAGAGTATTTGGAGATAACAGAAGATTTGGCGCAAAATCGAGTACAATGACGTTCTAGGATTTATACAATCGATCCCAGTTAATTGGATAAAGCTTTGTTATTTTGTTGTTGACATTGTAAATGCTCGTTTTCCAAGCAAACTTAGTGCAAATGAGTTGTGTACGAGCTTTATCAGCCGAACAACCAAAGCTCAAGTTTGGGTTGTTTCCTGAACGAGCAAAGCTTAAGACAAACCAAATCCAATCCAAATTCAATACAAATTCCAGCTATTTCGAGCCAATTTACATTGTATTCATAGTTGTCCCATTTTGTATGATAGACACCCTCTTTGTCATGTTTGTTTTTTAAGTAAATGAGAAAGAGACCACACTGACCCACCACTTATGATTGTACGGGTGGTGGTTGTGGTGGTGTTTGGTTTTGCAAAGTGAGTAGAGGACAAGTTGCATTTTGGATAAGGGGAGTTTCAATCAAGTTCACCATCTCCACATGTTTAATGGAACCGTCGTGCTTAAGTGGCTTCAATCCAAACCTACTACCAATTACACATGGAAAGTTGGTGTTCGTTGGCTTTTTATGGACTTGGCTTTTTGCTAACCTTGTTCAAGCATGGCTTGGCTTGTTCTCAAGAATCGAAAATGGCCCATTGGGCTTCACTTTGTTTAGTATTTTTCAACTTCTTACGATTAGATAAAAGAGTAATGCTTGAGTTTGTCGTTAGTTTTTTAGCATTTATCATACTAGATGACATTCGAGTCTTAAACAGTGCATTCATTCTGTTGTCAATTCTTCCTACACACCTTCGTAAATGATCATGGAGTGCATTTCTAAATTTTTTTTGTGTGTATATTTCCACATCATTTAGCCTAAGTTCCTTGGAGCTAGAAAATTCCTCATCCAAATATAGCCCAAAAATTTAATCCAAAAGCGGAAGGCAAAAACAAAGGCAAGGAGCAAAGTCCAATGGATTCAGAAAGACTGCTCTTGAAAGTGGAATAAAACTTACTAGTTTACATAGAGTGTTAAAGAAGAAAAGAAATTATGATTACACTCCTAATTACAAGTAAACCCTAAAGCATTGAGGGTCCCACTAGTGTAAATTTTCACCCAATTTCCAAGTCCGAGCACACAAAAAGAAAGAGAAAGCAAAATTTTGAAGGAAAATACTAATGAGATTCTTTTAAAAGTGAAAATGTTCATGAACTTTATATCATCTTATGTTTTTTGTATTATATTTTATAATATTTGTACAAAAACTAATATTAAACTAAAAAATAAAAAGTTTCTCACTTTGAAAAAAATCGCTTCACCATTTCTCAATTTTCAAATAAATACAAAGAAGATGATGTGCCAAAAGCTCAAAGTGTACCAAGGGACATGACCCTACCACTGCCACTAAATAACTTTATTCATTGGATAGTGTTAGACGTAACAAAGTGAGGACAGACCGACCTCCTTTTTCTGTTCAATTTTGGCACCTTCTATGTGGGTCATATGTACCTTCTTTCATTTAGGGGAATTTCACCTTTTTCTCTCTTTCATGCAAGATGATTTAAATTGTTTATTTTTTAAAAATCATATTTGTAAAATTAATTAGATTATAAAATCATTTAGTCATCTAATGATTATTTAATATTGACTAGAATCATTTTCTCTTAAATAAATCCTAAAAGTTTGATAACTTTCATCAAATGGTTTAACGATTTCTAATTTGATTTATTTTTTATTACAAGGTTGATCTCTAAAGAATGACTTAGAACTTAGACGATTCTACAATGAAAAGAATAACCAAAAAGGTAAAACAAGAAGATTAGAGTATAATTTAAAACAAATTTTTTTATTGATTTTTAAAGTTAAAAAATAGGTATGCTGGTAAGAATGTAAAACAAAAATGTTGCTACCACATGACATGCTGGTAAGAATGTTTTGATTATATTACACGTACTATTGCATTTAACGCATCTTCATGTGTGTTATTGTGCCAAAAAATGTTCTTTGTATGCTTTGAACCAATTTGTTTGATTTTCTTGGAAACTTGTTGCTTGCCTCTGAGGGAGAGTACAATCTTTATGAAAAAATGATTTGAGTTCTAGATTGTAGTCGGTTATCATGATCTCAGACAATTTTTAGCTCATGGGAATATTGATTTTAAGCAGTATATGCTGTGAGTAGGTTTACTGATAGAGGCATACGTTTGTTTATTGAATCATTGTGTAACTATTAGATAAGAAATCAGTGTGTCCTTTCCGTTACAAGTTGTTGAAATTTACTGAGCATTTTGTGTTCCTCATCTTCAGGTGTGGGCATGAGTTCTGTTATTCTTGTGGTGCTGAATATCGGGATAGCCAACAGACTTGTCAATGTGCCTTTTGGGACGAAGACAACAACAACACACAAGACTTGGTCACTCAGTCTATGCAAGAATCCGAGCAATGGGCGTGGGAAACATTTAATTCACTCCCCATGATAATGGATGCATACTCGGACCAAGAGAAATCGCAGCTGGCGCTGATCCAGAGATTCCTAGCGGGGGGTTTCAGTTTAAGCGACCATCCCCCTTATCAATTCCCACCTCGGTGTACAGATTCTTATGTAGACGCCATGAAAGATCTCCATCAGCTTCCTTGGCTCGAGAGGTTTGTTTCCGTTATAAGTGATAACTACTACGAAGAATATATCCAGTGAATTATAGGACTTCTGAAATTCGAAAATAATCTGCACAGCTACCCGAGAATACCCTTCGTAGGAGTAAAGAGTGTCTCGCTCTATTCACAGCGGAGATTTATGTGCCTTTTTTCCTTTGTAGTTTCATAAGCATTGTGTTAAAAAGATTTGCGGCCATTATAAGGTACCTTGTGTAAAACAGTGAAGGGCAAGCGTGTATGCTGATAGGCGACAGCTTTCTTCTTGAAAGAAAAGAGGGGGAAAAAAAAGATAGTGTATTGAATTGAAATAACATTTATCATGTTATTGAATTGAAAAAATATTTTCCGTTTAAGATGCACTTTCTGAGATGAAAAATACTAAATACTCATCAAAGTAAGAGTTGATATCATTTTTTTCTAGTGACATTGTAAGTAAGGCCAACAAAGTTTTATGGCACGGAATGTTAGGCGGTCAAGCATTGATACGTGCAAAAAATGAGTGTAACGGCAATGAGAATGTTTCGTCTAATGTATAGGCACACGAGAAATGACAATATTAAGAATGAGGATATTCAAGGTAAAGTAGGAGTGATCGCAATTGAAGATAAGATAAGAGAAAATCGGTTAAGGTGGTTTGGACGTGAACTGAAGATTCACAAATGCTTCGGTTAGAACATGCAATTACAAGACAGATGCTTAGGGCAAAAGAGGTAGAGGAGGTCCTAGTTTGGTACCGAGGTGATTCTGAAAAAAAGTGGCTATCAAAAAAAGCTGAGATCTTTTTTATGTTTAGTAAACATTCAGCTTCAGGTTTTTTTCATATTTTTGGGTGAAAAAAAGCCAAAAACACAAAGCTGCAAAACCCAGCTTTGAAAAACCAGTTTTTTTCACATCTGTTTTATATAAAAGTTTATCAAACACTATAATAATGTTTTTTTTTCTTTTCAAAAACACTTTTACAAAAAAGTTTATCAAACACTCAGCCGCTTTATTTCATAGCTGCTTATTCTCACAGCTCAGTAGAAGCAATTTTTTTTTTCAAAGCACAACAATACCAAATCAGACCTAGGAAGACTTGAAAAGAGACTTTAAGAAAAAACAAAGAGTATTTGGAGATAACAGAAGATTTGGCGCAAAATCGAGTACAATGACGTTCTAGGATTTATACAATCGATCCCAGTTAATTGGATAAAGCTTTGTTATTTTGTTGTTGACATTGTAAATGCTCGTTTTCCAAGCAAACTTAGTGCAAATGAGTTGTGTACGAGCTTTATCAGCCGAACAACCAAAGCTCAAGTTTGGGTTGTTTCCTGAACGAGCAAAGCTTAAGACAAACCAAATCCAATCCAAATTCAATACAAATTCCAGCTATTTCGAGCCAATTTACATTGTATTCATAGTTGTCCCATTTTGTATGATAGACACCCTCTTTGTCATGTTTGTTTTTTAAGTAAATGAGAAAGAGACCACACTGACCCACCACTTATGATTGTACGGGTGGTGGTTGTGGTGGTGTTTGGTTTTGCAAAGTGAGTAGAGGACAAGTTGCATTTTGGATAAGGGGAGTTTCAATCAAGTTCACCATCTCCACATATTTAATGGAACCGTCGTGCTTAAGTGGCTTCAATCCAAACCTACTACCAATTCCACATGGAAAGTTGGTGTTCGTTGGCTTTTTATGGACTTGGCTTTTTGCTAACCTTGTTCAAGCATGGCTTGGCTTGTTCTCAAGAATCGAAAATGGCCCATTGGGCTTCACTTTGTTTAGTATTTTTCAACTTCTTACGATTAGATAAAAGAGTAATGCTTGAGTTTGTCGTTAGTTTTTTAGCATTTATCATACTAGATGACATTCGAGTCTTAAACAGTGCATTCATTGTTCTTGTACACCTCGAATTCAACCCCACTGGTGACCCTCACGCTATAGGTGCTGACGTACGTCACCTCCAAAGACTCATTATCAACTCGATTGTGGCGGAGCGTGAGCGAGGTCGAGTCCGACGCCGGAACCAGGTCTTGTTGATTTCAAGTGATACCCCAATCTCACGTCGGAGGTGGCGGAGCATGAGGTGGTCAGGAACGCTCCCAGTCATCTCCTCTGTCTGACTCAGAACCCATATTTGCAGTGCACGACTCTGCTCATAGTCCTCTTCAGTTTTAAGGTATTACGTTTTAGGGATTTAGGATTGAAAATTAAATTAGGGTTTTCTAGATTTAGGGATTTTGTTGGGTTCTTGAACCTTGACCTCTGTTATGTTCCAATTTCAAATCTTTTATTAAATTGAATTTGAATCAATTGAGTTTGAAACTTCTGTTAAATTAAATTGAATTTGAATCGATTGTGTGTGTGAGTATATTTATATGTATGTGTGTGTGTGCGTGTGTGTGTGTGTGTGTGTGTAAGAATTGATGTACTGAATTATATGTAAGAATTGATGTGCAATGCAACCTTAGTTTTAAAAAACAGCTCCTATAATTTTCAAATCTGTTGTGATTCAAGAGAGCTAAAGAACAGCTCCTGTAAGAATTGATCTCCTGGAACAATCGTGATTGGAGAACAATTCGAGAACGGGGTGGAGTTAGGAGGAGAGATCGAGCTCTGAGACGGAGTGAAATGAGAGGAGTTGAGACTCAGGAGGAGAGATTGAGAAGACTAAGATGAGGAAAATTGTAGAAACGGGCCAAGCCAAAGGACAATTCCTTCATATTTTAAGATCCGCCCTGCCCCGCTAATTTCGTATACCTGAACCGCCCCGCCCCGTTTTGTGTTTAAAAACTTTGGACCCGCCCCGAACCTGAATTACCTGCCTTTACCCGCGGTTCCTATACCCGTTTGCCCACCCCTAATAAAGCCAATGGAAAAAGAATAGTGATTTTGGCACCCCAAAATAATGCATCAAATAAGGCAGGGGCGTTTTCATCATTTTGATAGTATTTTTTTTAATAATTAATTTTTTTGTGGTTTTTTATTTTTTTTATTAGTATACCTCACAATAGCTAGCAATAATGTGATTCAATTTCTCTATTTTTAAATATGTTCAAAACATCTTAAGTGGCATGTAATGCTAGTTATAAAAAAGGTCATTCGCACGCGAATAATAATGTGATTAAATTAGTTGTCAAATGATTGTTTTTTTAACAAACGATATTATCTACACTAAGGGGGAGAAGGGTGGGCTTAGCCTCATAATGGGTTAGCAATAATGTGATTCAATCAGTTGTTTATTAAATATTATTTTCTTTATCTTAAACACATTCAAAACATCTTAAGAGGCGTGTAAAGCCGGTTATAAAAAAAAGTCTTTCGCACGCGGATAATAATGTGATTAAATTAGTTGTCAAATGATTATTATTACTTTTTTAACAAACGATATTATCTACACTAAGAGGGAGATGGTGGACTTAGCCTCACAACGGGCTAGTAATAATGTGATTCAATTAGTTGTTTTTTAAATATTATTTTCTCTATTTTTAAGCACGTTCAAAACATCTTAAGAGGTGTGTAATGCTAGTTATAAAAAAGGTCTTTCGCAAGTGGATAATAATGTAAATTCTATTCGAGACCGATTTTATTACTGCAGTTTAGTGGTATTCATCTTCACTTGTAGGTGGCTAGCCATAACCCAAATGATTATGTCTCAACTCTACCCCAAGAAAATAGCTTGGGCTATTAGGATATCTCCAGTGGAGTCCCTAAATAAAGTCATTACCACCCTCTACCACCGTATGTCTTTAAATTTAGAGACTTTGTGACTTCCAATGGGATGGAGCTCCAGTCCCTAAGGAATAGTGATTTTGGTGTCACCAAGCTTCAACAAAAGAATTTGGAATACAATGAAATACCCTCACATGATATGACACAAGGCTTCCAATTGAAACTTGAAATTGTAATACATTTCTGGAAACATGATTTCTCATTGTGAAGCTTGTTCGTTTCAGTGGAGAATTATACATGCCCGAAGCATATCTCCACAAGTAAATCCTTCAAGTATACATGGAAACAAGTTGCTCTGGATAAATTCTAAAGGAGAATATGTCACGAAGTATAGAAAATCCCTGAATGATTCAAATTGCTTGAAGAAAGCCCTGGACGTGTAAAGCATAAATTATGTACTTAATACCAATGAATGGTATAAATTGCCTTAATGAGTACTATCATTATGATATTGTTGCAACATACTAAATCTTTTGCAAGAGTTAATAATCTTAGAATGAGACTCTTGAAGAGTCTAGAAAGATTTTAAAGTGTTGAAAGGAATATTGTCTCGAGCTGTAGTCGAACAATATGCCAACGCAAGTCTTATCCATGATGTTTATAGTATTAAAGAACCATATGGATTGAAGATCATGAGTTGAACACTCAAGTGGTTAATTAATATTTAGACACTAAGAAAAATCATTCATCCTTGTGAGGGAAATGATGAGTTGATGTTTGGTCCAGGAGCATCCAAAACAGATTAAGGTTTTAACGAGGCAGCCGAAATTGACATATGACCATCCAAAGGGGAGTGTTGTAATATAATGTGTGGATGGCCCACATGAATAGTTCATTACTATTCATCCAAAGAAAAGTGGATGGATTATTGGATGAGTATTTCGCTATACATTTGAGAAAAGGTTGTAAAGTGAATAATGTTGCTATAGTGATTCTTTTGTCTATAAAATGAATGTGAGGAGAAGGAGGAGAACCATACAACAAACGGAAGAAAGAAAGAGGAAGGAAGCAAGAGAGAAAGAAAAGAAGAGAGAGGAGAGAAGGAAGAGAAAGAGAGATACATAATGAAATACCAGTGAACTGGGCTAGAGAGAAAAGAGAAAATAGTGAGATTTATCTTTATATTCCTATTATTTTACGTAATGAAAGAAAGTACTGCTGCTGCCCCGAGGATGTAGGCATACTTGCCGAACCTCATAAATATTATGTCTCATTTACTTTATATTCCACTACAAACATATCGTCGATTTTATAACACTTGATGCTTATTTTATTTCCGTGTCTTATTTTTCTGAGAGTGTTGGTGAGAGGTGTGGTATAGTTTCTAAACTTATCAACCACATTGGTTTGGTATTAGTTCATAAACTAAATACCAACAATTATTCCATTCACAATTGAATCTTAACCATGAATATTCCAATTGCAATTTTCCTTGCATCAATTGCAATCTTTCTTTTCCACTTCATCAGGTTGAAAACCAGCAAACGAAGCAAAGAAATTCTCCCTCCAGGTCCAAGGCCATGGCCAATTGTTGGTTGTGTACCACAAATGTGGAGGAACAGGCCAGCTTATAAATGGGTACATAGCATTTTGGAAGAATTCAACACGGACATTGCCTGCGTAAAATTAGGAAATGTTCATGTCATCGCAGTGAAATCACCAGAAATTGCCAGGGAGTTTTTGAAGAAAAATGATGCAGTTTTTGCATCAAGACCTGTTACAATGGCCACCCATATTTTAAGCAGTGGCTACGTGACCACAGGCGTTGTACCTTGGGGAAGCCAGTGGAAGAAAATGAGAAGGGTCTTGATTGCTGATGTGTTCAATCAGTCTAGGGTTCACTGGCTACTTGGTAAAAGAAATGAAGAAGCTGATAATCTTGTTAAGTTCCTATATAATCAGTGCTCGGTGAATCCGAATGGTTCAGTAGTGAATGTGAGAACTGCAGCCCTATTTTACTCAGGAGGTGTCATGAGAAGGATGATTTTCAACTCAAGGTACTTTGGCAAAGGGAGAGAGGATGGAGGGCCTGGTTTGGAAGAGGAAGAACACGTATCCGCCCTTTTGACCATTCTTTTGCATGTGTACGCATTCTGTGTATCGGATTATCTTCCGTGGCTCAGAGTGTTTGACATAGGCGGCCATGAGAAAAAGGTGAGAGATGCTTTGAAGATTACCAAGCAGTATCAAGACCCTGTTATAAACGAGAGATTACATCAATGGAGAGATGGGAAAAGGACGGAGCCTGCGGACCTGCTTGATGTTTTCATATCACTCAAAGATGCAAATGGACAGCCTTTACTCTCTAGTGAAGAAATCAAAGCGCAAATCACAGTGAGATATTCTTACCACCCTCGAATATTTTGGATCCTTTTGTAATGTTTAATTTCCTAAATAAAATTGTGCGCTTATGTTAAAACTATGATTTATACGTATTTCCATTTACTGTTTAATGTTTTGTTGTCAAAGTTGTGGTGTCGTCTCGATGTTTTGTTGATGTTTATTGAGCTAAAAAATTTCTCATGCCCTAATTTACGAAGATTTAGACTTTCATTTCATTTTTTGCCCAATTTAATTATATGAGTTCTAAATAGTAAAAATAAAACTAAATGTAAAACGTTCATAACTTTGAAATGCAAAAGCGTAAGCATAACATACTAGAAGCACATAAACATAAGCTGACAGTCCTATTTCTTATTGTTTACGTGCAGTCTAATTCGATTTTTGTCAAAAGAAAAATGGTTTCAATATTAGGAACTGAATGGAAATTTTTTTTTTTTTAACATTTTTGCATTTATATTTAGATCAAATTTGAAAATTTAAACTGAACAACCCTAAATGATTGAAAATTATGCAGACAGTAGTTTGAAACTATAATATTAACGGTATGTTTAATTCCATAAACTACTATAAGTCAGACTTAAAAAAGGAAATGGATACCATTTAATTCCCAAATTTAAAAACTATTTTGTAACCAAATCAAATTATCTAGAACCCAACTTATGTATGCATTGTATTAATTGAATAGGAACTGCAGCTTGCAACAGTGGATAATCCTTTCAATGCAGGAGAGTGGGCTCTATCGCAAATGCTGAACCAGCCTGAGATGCTTAAGAAAGCAGTAGAAGAACTAGATCGGGTGGTTGGAAAGCATAGGCTTGTTCAAGTGTCTGATATCCCTAAGCTCCCTTACATAAGGGCTTGCTCAAGAGAAGCTCTTAGGTTGCATCCAGTTGCACCATTTAACCTACCCCATGTGTCCAATGCAGATGCTGTAGTTGCAGGCTACTTCATCCCAAAGGGGAGTGCTGTTCTCCTCAGTCGTTTAGGCCTCGGGCGCAATCCTGAAGTTTGGGAAAATCCATTGAGATTCAACCCAGAACGCCATCTGAATGGAGATGCTGGTCAACAAGTTGAACTGGAAGAGCATGAGCTGAGATTCATTACGTTCTCTACCGGAAGGAGAGGATGCATGGGTGGTTCGCTTGGGACTACCATAACTGTAATGCTCCTTGCAAGGCTTCTACAAGGGTTTACGTGGAGCATGCCACCCAATGTAGACAAGATTGACCTCACTGAGGCTCTATCCCTCTTCAAAGCCAACCCTTTGTATGCACATGCTAAACCGCGGTTGCCTGCTACTCTATACTTGGTTTAGTGACCATGCATAGATAATTTGCCGTTAATAAAAAAGTAATTATGGCGTATTTCTTATGCAAGCAATAAATGAGATGTTTTGTTTGTCTTTTTTGTTTAAGAAACGATATTATCTACACTAAGGAGAATGAGTGGGCTTAGCCTCACAGTAGGCTAGCATGACACGCCCCGACCTCGATGTCCAAAGGACAACGAGATGGCCATGTGCTGGACGACACCCGAAAGTGACACAAGCCATTTCATGAATGCATATGACGAGAACATGTAAAACATGCATAAAATTTTCGCGCGTAACCATGCAATGTAATATCCAAAAACAAACCTTAACAAAATAAAAGTAATAAGGTACGGGTCACTGGATCAAAGGAGAATATTCAACTACGAACAATTTAAAAGTGATAATGCATGAACATGTTCAGAGTATACTACTAATTCAAAATACAAGCGGAAGGAATATTGAAAAGTGTGATTACAAGAGATGTCCTACGCAGAGAGGAGGACACAAATTCACTGATATGGAAATACCTCGTAGCTCGGATCGTATGCCTCATTCCTAGGTCCTGAAGGGGGGCAAAACAAAATATGGGTGGACGAAGTTAATATATATATGTAGTACTAAAACAATTACTCTTCATCTGAAAACCCTAGCATTCCATAATACCTTCATAAAACATATATCATATATAGTGTGCTTAGTAGTGATATCATAATCGCCGGAAAGCACCTACATCACCTGCTCGAAGGCACTACATTGCCTGCCTGAAGGCACATATATATTCCGCCCGAAGGCACATATATCATCCCCCGAAAGCATTACATCGCCCGCCCGAAGGCACATTGTATGAATATCCACTAACTAAGCACAGAAAATCATGAACATAATCTTTCCAAAATATATATCGTCGGAACTCAATAGCTTAAACATCGTATCATAAATCTATAGGAGCGTTCTAACTCAAATCATCATCATAAACCATGTTCATAAGTATATATATTCATAAATATTTCAAAGAACGTAAATTCGATAAAGCATGATATTTCATAAAGTATAAATCCGATAACTCATAAACGTTTCATAAAACGTAGTCATAAAATCATGTTTTTCATGTATGCATTTCTAGTAATAAGATCATGCATTTTAGAAGGGGTCCACTCACAAATACTCCGTCGTCGAAAAGCCGTTCGAATTAGAGAGGATGGGGTTGCCACTAACAAACGCACCTAAGCATATAAAAGGATCGATTAGTAAAACTCTACTAAAATGATTTAATTAAGGAAAACGGAGTGCGGATTTGGAATAAGGACTTCGAAATTTGTCTAGGAGGGGTCCTTACCAGAACCCAAAAACAGTTAACCAAAAGTCAACGTTCACGGTCAACGCTGATCGAGAAGTCAACGGCTGACTCAGCCGAGCCAAGCCACCAGAGCTCACCGAAAACTGGAAGTTTTGGCCTGAAGTTTGGACAAACTTCAAAACTTTGTAACTTCATCATTTATTAACCAAATTCGACCCATATTAGGACGCCCAATAGTTGTCGGAGATGATCGAAAAATGGCTTGTAAGGTGACTGGTCCGTGGGAAAACTATGGAACTCACCGAAAACTAAATAAACTTTAAATGTTCATAACTTCTTCAATACTCAAAGAAATTGAGTGATTCATAAACAAAAATCATACTTCTCGACGAGACGAAGAGAATAATACCTTCTCGATGGCTAACTCGTCGTGGTTTGACCGAAAAATGGCTGCAAAGTGGCGGTCCACGCCATAAAACTGGGGAAGTTTTCCCCTTGAGTTTCCTACGTCCAAACATCACCAAAACTTCTCAAAACCACTTCTAAATATACACTAAGACATGATCTACAACTTTTGAACAAGTTTTGAGGTTTACCTTCGTCGGAGAAGGTGGAAACTCGCCGGAGAACTTGGTGAACAGTTAAACTATACTGTGCAGCAATGTAAGAGCTGTTTGGAGGGTTTTCTGGGTTCGTGGGCACACAGGTAGGGTGGTGGTGGTGCCATGGTTGTTGTTTGTTGTGTGTTGCTGTTTATGTGTGTAAAGCCCTCGGGTAGGGTTGGTTCCAAGGAAAACCGAAAGAAAGAGAATAAAAAAGTGTAGAAAAATGTGAGAGTTAGAGAGAGAGAGGTTGACAAAAAATAAAAAGGGAAGAAGGGGTGTCATAAGACAAGGGGAAAAGCAAGGGGACAAACTTGTGTCATGGGACAAGGGGAAAAGCAGGGGGATAAACTTTCCATTATGGGTCCCAGTGGCTCACAATTTAAGATTACTAGAGACGAAACATAATATCTTTGTTATAGCTCCAAATTCGAATCCCTTTGCACCCACGTGTTCATGGCGATGAGTACAATAAGAATAAAATAAGAAAGTTAGTCATACGCGTTACGACAAGGTGGTTAACTAAAGTCAACATTCTTTCCACAAGGGTATTTTGGTAAATTCACATCATTTAATATTACAGAAACGTTAAATTAAGGACGGTGTATCACAATCTACCCCCTTAAGAGAATTTCGTCCTCAAAATTTACTACCTCAAGTAAACAGGTACGGATATTGGCTTCTCATCAGTTCTTTTGTTTCCCACGTCACTTCCTCGACTATGTGATTCCTCCACAACAACTTTATCAATGGAATGACTTTGTTTCTCAGCGTTTTTTCCTGTCGGTCGACGATTTCCATTGGCTCTCAACATGGCTCATGTCCTATCTCACTTCACGTATACGGCTTATTTGCCCACTTACTTAGCGAACTCAACAAATAAGCCATTGATATTACAGTCGGCAACCCGCAATATCAACAATTCATTGTTGTCTCGATAAACAAGTAGTAATTTCTCGAAGGTGCAAAATTACCATTTTGTCCAACTCCAAGGCGACATCATCTAAAGTACACATTTTCCCATGTCGAAATTTCGATCATTCGAATACCAGTTTGCATTACTCTTCTGTCTAACAAGTGTTGCCTGTAGAATCTCTCGTACCATGTCTCAAATCATGTTATACCCAAATTGAAAATATTAACTATCATCGTAAACAACTCCAGTAGAGACTGGTGAAAAATCTACTCATGCTGACACCACAAACTGATGAACACAACACGTCCTCCAAGGTCTGGATAGTTCGTTCAGACTAGCCAACAGTTTGAGAATGAAATGGGATACAATTTAATACTGCCAGCATGCATGACATATGCTTAAATGTGAGCCTCATCAAGAATTTTCCTTTTTCATAGCTTCATTACCCTTAGGCAAAGACAATTTGTTTCTTATCAATAGAGTTATAACTCCTCGAACTTTCAAATCCCGTAACATGTCATCCGACACTTGCTCTTCGTACATTACGAATCAAACTCTTGGGTTTCTTACCCGAAATCTACCGATACATGTTTGACTTAGAAGTGAGCCGACAGTACTCTAATGGATCAGGTGCCAAAGTAATGCCAATTCCTCGAAGAGAAAACAATAGTGGAACATGGATAGCTCGGATATAGATAAGATGTCCAAGGGATTTCTGGCTAAGAGCATCAACTACGACATTTGCCTGACCAAGATGATACTCAAAAGTGCAATTAGAATCATCGATGAGTTCCATCTACATTTTCTGTCTCAAACTCAACTCCTTCTATGTGACAACACACTACAATTTCTTTGGTCATAAAGGATGCAACACTTCTTGCTGTAGAGATAAAATCACCAGATTTTATAGCAAGGAAAATTGTTACTAGCTCTAGGTCATAGATAGGATAATTCTCTCCATGAGGTTTGAGATATTCGGGAGCATAGGCGATGACCTTCCCATGCTACATCAGAAAACAACCCTAAATGTGACAAGGATGCAAAATAAGAGACTTAAAACTCATCACCAACGTCACGAAAAGCAAGGACGGTAGCATGAGTATGATGATGCTCCAAACTCTAAAAAGTTTTGTGCCCAACTTTCGTCCCACATAAATTTCTACAAAGAAAGTGTGTCATTAGTTTTTCAAGTAAGACAATAACCATTGGCTCAAGGTCGCATATAAGATGGTTCACTTCATGCGGTTCTAACCATCAAGAAGCACATGCGTTACTAGATCATGCTGCATCAACGTGCAGCCAAACATTCAATAAAACATCATCGTAGAATTCGAAATTTATCGATGTTATCGAAAAGTGTAAGAACAATGATCAGGTGAGACAATATTTTTGTTGTTAGAAACTTCGTTCACCTTCAACATCTTAAACAAAATTGACTTGCTACTTAGCCAAAAAGGAAATAAGGCTATGAATCGTTAAGAACTACCGACAAAAATTGACAAGACCAAAGATATTTCGTATTTCACAACACCTTGTGAGGATTTTCAATTTTCAATTGTCGCAACCTTTTTTGGAAATTGATAAGAATAACGTTTGCTACAACAGAGTCTCCCAAGTGAAGTATCTTATCTAAACAAAATCAATGTTTGAAGAATTTGGTGTAAAGTTAACTGTCGATGTTTAGTGAACTTGACCTCGTTGTTGAAGTAGACAAGAAGGTTATCGAGCAATCTCAAGGACATTGCTTCGGTCTAAACAAACTAACAATTGCTAAACTTCGTATACATCTGATGTTTACTTACTTTTTCCACACGAACTTCAGAGGTTTTGAGCAATCTCCATATAGATACATGACTCTGCCCGCCATTCCTAAGGAACGCAAGTTGCAGAGTATCATCTTCGTTTCAGATCTTCAGCTGGTCTCATCCAGACTTCCTCTCACTGAGATTTTTCTAATTCACGTCACTTCAATGTAAATCCGACTCTGCTCGCCATTCCTAGGGAATACATGTTTCATAGTATCGGCCCGTTGTTGAAAGTCATCCATCAATCTATTTAGTCACTGACGAGACATAATCCCGACATGAATTTTTGTATTTGAAATAGATGTGACAATTCAGACAGAATAAGGTTTACACAACTGCGCCAAAAGGTACCAAATACGGAAGCCGTGACATCCAAATGATGTCAAGGTCGACACACTACTAAAGTAAAAGAAGATCCTAAGTATGCTCTGAATAAACTTTGCTATGATACTAATCTGACACTCCCCGATCTCGATGTCTGAAGGACAATGGGATGACCATGTGCTGGCCGACACCCGAATGTGACGTAAGCCATTTCATAAATGCATATGCCAAGAACATGTCAAACATGCACCAAAATTTTCAAGCGTAACCACACAATATAATATCCAAAAAACAAACCTTAAAAAAAATAATAGTAATAAGGTACGGGTCACTGGATCAAAGAAAAATACTCAACTGCCAACAATTTAAAAGTGATAATGCATGACCATGTTCAGAGCATACTGCTAATTCGAAATACAAGCAGAATGGATATTAGAAAGTGCAATTACAAGAGATGTCCTACGCAGAGAGGAGGACACAAATTCATTGATATGGAAATGCTTCGTAACTCAAATCGTACGCCTCATTCCTAGGTCCTGAAGGGGGTGCGAAAAAAAACACGAGTAGACAAAGTTGATATATATATGTAATACTAAAACAATTACTCTTCAAACGTACTAACCCCCAGGTTTTCGAAAAACTCATATAGTATAATAAGTAGTAGGTTTTCCGAACACCCTAGCATGCCATAAAACCTTCGTTTAAAACATATATCATATATAGTGTGCTTAGTAGTGATATCATGTTGGAAATGTGCCCTAAAACCAATCATATGATGATACTTTACGGACATTTCAAACTAATGTAGTTTAAAGGGCAAAGATTATTGTTTGAGCCGTCTAATATAAATGTTATATGCTTAAACGATAAGTCCAAGGAATATGTGATTGGAAGAATGTGATCTAAAGAAGTTAGATTCATGAGACCATTCTTTCGTTGACACATCCTAAACGTTCCTGATCATAGGATTGTCAATTGGGCATTGACAGTCCGTTAAGATCAGTACGTGCTATGTCTTCTCTCAGGGAGAGTGACTAGTCTCGAGTCATTGGTGTGTGTGACATCAAGACAAGTACGTAGGTGCTCAATAGAGAATGAGTTCACTGAACACGATCAACGAAGAGTTCTCATATTCATGTCACATGAGAACTCATGGTTGGGATAATGCAAATTAGTCTTTTGACCTGAGGCATCACAGTTGTCTTGTGGTTAGGTCCTTAATCTTTGATTATGTCAAAGTCACTCTATCAGGGTGTCCACGGCATCGTTGGGGTTAAGCCACTTAGCCATGGAGGCAAGTGAATGCGCAACAAGGGATCTCTAACCTTCAAACTGTTTGAGGGAGAATACTCTATGATATGATTTAGAATCTCTGGCCAGAGTATGAATAAGATGTTGGAATGCGTTCCAGATCACATTCAAGGTAATCATATAAGTACAAGATTCACATTGGATAGTAGACATGAATAAACTATCAAACCAAACAATGTGGTCAAGAGTATTGTATTAGAGAAAGACCGTATTGCATTTGTAATCCTAAACTGAATAGGTTCTCCACCTCTTCTGATTAGCTTGGGTAACCATGATATGCTGCTAGGTGTCACTCATGGTTTGTGGAAGCCCTAAAAGTGTATTATCACTAACGGGAGAATTGAAAGTAAGTTTCAATTCACAATCGATTTGAAAGAGTTTGAATCGCCCACTGCCTCGCTAAAAGGAACCTAATGGATCGTACACCGTGTAAGGTAGAGATTGAAGATTCAACGGAGATGAGTAAGAATAATTAAATGGTTTAATTATTTATGGCAAGGATTAATTAATATGATTATTAATCAAACGAATAAGTTCGTTAAAAGACCTCGGGTTAGTTTTGGGCCGCAAGGTCCAATGGGATTTGAATGTCAAGCCCATTAACTCAAGTTGTATGACAACTTGAATAAAACAAAGGGCTTGAAAGCCCAATAAACCTATAGGCTAGCCATGTGTAAAAGAATAGGGCTTTTGGTCCATTAGGTCACTTATTTGAAGTGACTATATAAAGGACTTTATAGCCTAAAATTTACTAAGGGATATTTTTTGGGGAAAGGATGAGAACACAAGCTCTCCTTTCTCTCAAAAATTTTGGCCAATCTAGAGGGGAATAGCTAGCAATCTTACTTCCTCTAGGTCACTCATTTCTTCTACAATATACCTTGGTGTGGAGACTTAGAGGTTCTCAATTTTGGGAACTTGGAGAAACCTTTTCATCCATCCAAATCCATGGATCTAAGATGCAAGGAATGAAGGCCCTCTCTTTGGGTGATTAGCCTTTGCTTATGCAAAGAGGAATCTACAAAGGTATTGATTTCTCAACTCACTTTGTTTTGAGTTGAGTCTTGGTTCACCTATCTACTAGGCTTTGAATTTCATGGGTAAATGTTTTGTTTTTAAGTGCATACAAGCATGATTCCGCCTTTAATTGTTAATTGCATGCTATTGATGTTGCTTAAATGAACATGTTTTTCACAAATCTTCCTTCATATCATAATCGCCCAAAAGCACCTACATCACACACCCGAAGGCACATATATTATCCGCTCGAAGGCACATATATCATCTGCCTAAAGGCACTAAATCGCCCGCCCGAAGGCACATTGTACGAATATCTACTATGAAGCACAGAAAATCATGAACATAATCTTTCCAAAATATATATCATAGGAGCTCAATAACTCAAACATCAATCATAAATCCATATGAGTGTTCTAGCTTAAATCATCATTGTAAACCATGTTCATAAGTATATATATTCATAAATATTTCAAACAACGTAAATTCAATAAAGCATGATATTTCATAAAGCGTAAATCCGATAACTCATAAACGTTTCATAAAACGTGTCATAAATTCCTGCTTTTCATGTATGCATTTCTAGTAATAAAATCATGCATTTTAGAATGGTCCACTCGCAAATGCTCCGTCGCCGAAAAGCCGTTCGAACTAGAGAGGATAGGGTTGCCACTAACAACGCACCTAAGCATATAAAAGGACTAATTAATAAAACTCTACTAAAAGGATTTAATTTTGGAAAACGGAGCGTGGATTTGGAATTAGGATGTCAAAATTAGTCTAGGAATGGTCCTGGCCGAAACCCAAAAAAAAGTCAACCACAAGTCAATGTTCACGATCAACGATCAACACTAACTGAGAAGTCAATGGTTGACTCAGCAGAACCAAGCCGAGCCAAGCCGTCGAAGCTCACCGGAAACTAGAATTTTTGACTGGAAGTTTGGGCAAATTTCAAAATTCCGTAACTTAGTCGTTTCTTAACCAAATTCATCTCATAATGTAACAAAATGAAGTTAAGAAAGTGTATACCTATTCAGAAGCCCAATGGTTGCCGGAGATGGCTGGAAAATGGCATGAAAGGTGACTGGTCTGCGGGAAAACTGGGAACTCGCCAGAAACTGGGTAAACTTTAAATGTTCATAACTTCTTCATACTCAACGAAATCAAGTGATTCAAAAATGAATATCATACTTCTCGACGAGACAAAGAGAATAATACCTTTCTTGATGACTAACTCACAGTGGTTTGGCCGGAACATGGCTGCAAAGTGGCGGTCCTCAATGATAAACTGAGGAAGCTTTTCCTGTGAATTCCCTACGTCCAAACATCAACAAAACTTCTCAAAACTACTTCTAAACATACACCAAGACATGATCTATAACTTTTAGACAAGTTTCGAGGCTTACCTTGGTCGGAGAACTCGGTGAACTATGAAACTGCATTGTGGAGCGATGGAGAATGTGTTTGGGGGGTTTTCTAGGTTCGTGGGTTCACAGGTAAGGTGGTGGTGGTACCATGGTTGTTGTTGTTTGTTGTGTGTTGCTGTTTGTGTGTGTAAATCATTCAGGGAGGGTTGGTTCCAAAGAAAACCGAGAGGTAGAGAGGGAGAGGGTGTAAAGAGATGTGAGAGTTAGAGAGAGAGGTTGACAGAAAATGAAAGGGGATTGGGGGTGTCACAGGACAAAAGGGAAAAGCATAGGGACAAACTTTCCATAGTGGGTATCAGTGGCTCACAATTTAAGGTCACTAAAGACGAAGCGTGGAATACCCGAAAAACATTTGACGTTTCGAAAACGTAAAATCTTCGTTATAGCTCCAAATTCGAATTCGTTCACGCCTATGCCTTCATGGCGATGAGTACAATAAGAATAAACTAAGAAAGTTAGTCATACGCATTTCAACGAGGTGGTCAACTAAAGTCAACATTCTTGCCGCGAGGGCATTTTGGTAAATTCACACCATCTAATATTACAAAAATGTTAAATTAAGAACGGGGTATCACATAGCAATAATGTGGTTCAAATTTACCTTTAGTGAGAATCGAATCGAATATCTCTCATTTACCAGTGAAAGCGTGTATATAAAAGTGTGCCTTAAATTGTTCTTATTTATGACGTGAAAGTGGAACATGGTGAAATAAGGTTACTTTGCTGCGAAATTATTTGGAAAAATTAAATTTCTCATCTTATATTAAATTCACGCCTTGTTTAGTGTTTACACTATTTTTGCATTCAGTCTATCTAATGACGCTTATATTCTAGGGTTCACGACTTCAAATCGATAAGGAAATATGATTTTGATCTCCATGTAAGTAGAACTTTTACCTTCCCGAAATCTCTCTTTCCTTAGTAAAACCTTCTTGTTATGAACCATATAGAGTTTCAGACACATCACGTCAGGTACCTGTTAGGAAAACTAAAACTCGGAATAAGTGTTTGTCCTATTTGCGCAGACTTTCAAAATTTTGTACGTCTGGATATTAACCCAAGGTAAAGATGCTATTATAAGAAAACAAATTAATTATAAAAAATGTTCAAATCCAAACAAGTGTCTATCAAAGAGCCATATCTTATTCTTTTATGGTTGAATTACTTTAAATAATTCATTCCAATTTACTATAGATAAACGCACAAGTGGTAGAAAATATGTATCACATAAATTCCTCAACTCTCACTTTCTCTCTGTTGCTGCACCTTCTCTCTCCCTTCAATAAAAAGGGGCCACAACAGCCTTATTGGATAAATAAATTGTAGACATCAAAATTTCGGTGAAATGAATGTTGACCAATAATTAAAATTTCAACACTCACGTATCACATAAATTTTACATGTAGCGTGTGCCTCAACGAAAAATCGAAATAAATTGGAAAAGTCATCAAATATGACACGTGTCAATACCTGGCAGAAATGATTTATTTCATCTGATTATTTAAATCCAAAAATCAAGTTTTGGAATTCTATAAATAGGAGGCCAAAGGCATTCATTTTGAGAAGGGAGGAAGAAAAGAAGGAGAAGGAGAAAGGAAGGAAGAAAGAAAGGAAGGAGGGAGGAAGAAAAGAAGGGGGGAAGGAAGAAAGAAAGAAAGGAAGAAAGGAAGAAGCTTTGAAACTCTAAAGCTCTCAAGCAAATCCCGAAGGATCAAGAAAGCAATCTTCGTTCTTCGTCAAATCCACCTTCAAGATCAAGCCCCGACGGCCCTTGAGGAAAGTGTTCATCGTTCATCATCCACCTTCAAGATCAAGCCCCGACGGCCCTTGAAGAACTTCCACCAACTCAAGATCAAGCCTCGACGGCCCTTGAGGAAAGTATTCATCGTTCATCATCCGTTCAATTCAAGATCAAGCCCCGACGGCCCTTGAAGAACTTCTACCAACTCAAGATCAAGCCCCGACGGGCCTTGAAGAAAGTGTTCATCGCTCATCATCCGTTCATCCTGAGATCAAGCCCCAACGGCCCTTTGGATCAACAACCTCAACAAACTCATACACCCATTCTTCAAGATTAAGCCCAAAAGCCCTTGAAGATCCGCTCGTCCAACCAACTCAAGATCAAGCCCCGACGGCCCTTGAAGAACTCCCACCAACTCAAGATCAAGCCCCGACGGCCCCTTGAAGAAAGTGTTCATCATTCATCATCCGTTCATCCTAAGATCAAGCCCCAACGGCCCTTTGGATCAACAACCTCAACAAACTCATACACCCATTCTTCAGGATCAAGCCCAACGCCCTTGAAGATCTATTCATCAACTGTTCATCCTTAGATTAAGCCCCGACGGCCCTTTGGATCAACAACTCATCCACAAACCTACACCCTACGAAGATAGAATCAGAGGATCAAATTACAAAGAGATTGTAACCCCAAAATCATTTAATACAAAAAATATTATTTTGTACACGTATTCTTGTCTCTTGTGTTTCAGGAATTATTCGTGTTTACATAAATATCACAGCTTGGCCAAATAAAATTAAAAAACCTAGTTAACGAGGGAGCTTGCACGGGTTTGAATTGGAAAACCCTTCCAAAAGCCAAAGAATAGTCTGACGGCTATGAAATAATTTTATGAAGCCCACCAAATTATTATTTGGCCAAAAAAATATCAGGTTGGCCAAATGTAGCCTCTATCTTAGCCTCTTTTTGGGGCCCAACTCATTAGTTGTAATAGTTGATTCAACTTCAACCGCTAGATTCGAAAACATCCAAAGGTAATTTAATTGAATTAACCAATAAAATTAAAGTGCTTATTTATTTTTTGAACAAACGATATTATCTTCATTAAGTGGGAGGGAGTTAGGCTAAGCCTCACAATAGGCTAACAATAATGTGGTTCAAATTCGCCTTTGACGAGAATCAAACCTAAGAGCTCTCACTTACAAGTGAAGAACTAATAAATTATTGAGGAAGCTACGTTTAACTCATTTGGTTGTAGATCGTATATGAGTATGACCTGACACTGTTTATTTAAAAATAATTTTTTGAAGGGCTATAGTTAGCCATTTCGGTTGGAGATGGCCTTAATGGTTTTTGTTTACTTGTAGAATGTATGGAATTTGATGACTCGGCTATTGGCAAGTGGCAAGACAATTGAGTGTATTTGTGATTTTTCCAACAGACAATAACTGGAAAGGAAAAGATGGTACATAGAGAGCTTTGGATTCAATATTGACTGAGGTCAACTTTATCTTCCATGTACCTAACACTGGTGTTCCCTTCCCGCTTACACCAGACACTTATGATGGTTTTGTAATATTCGCAAAATCATGTGGGTTTGTAGTTTGATTAGTCATATGATCACTGGCTCCAAAATCAATGATCCAACAATCATGCACAAGACTCACATTTAATGCACTTCTTCAAGTTGAATCACAACACATACACTAGCAAATGAAGGAAGTTCAGTATTCATCAAGATGTGACTACGAAGATCTTAGTAGTCAGAGCTCAAGCTAGCCAACAGTTGAAAGATTTTATCTTCCTCGGCCCTTTTTAAGAGAACAATGGCATCTGTAGCGTGAAGCCTATAGACATCTAACTCATTCCACATACCCGTCAAAGTACCAAGATGTTGAACAAATGTCTTACTTTCTTGTCGAAGGCTTGAGATGTCCTTCTTGAGTTGAAAAACGCAAGGGAAATTATTTTGGTTTCCATACATTTCTTTCATCTTTGACCGCAAGAGCAGTGATGACTCAGAATAACTAAAAATTTCAGCTATTTTTCTTTCCATAGAATTGAGAAACCATGACATAACCAGTTGGTCCTTGCACAACCATGCTTTATATTCTGGTGATGTGATCTTAGGAGTTGGAAGGCTGCCATTAATAAACCCTAGCTTTGATCTCCCACCAAGATCCAAAGTAACAGCTCTTGACCATGGCAGGTGATTAAACTTATTCAGTAACACTGAACTGAGCCTTTGATTGGGGTTGATATCAACCTTAGAAAATTTGCAAGAGGAGACGTAAGATTGCTTTCACCCTCCTAATTAACAGAGTTTTATTCCACTATGGTTTCAAAGCTAGAAACAACTCACAACAAGAAGGATGCAGAGACAGACTCGAAAGGATGTCCGCTCTGATCATTAGTCCTTGTAAAAGATGAGTTTAAAAAAGGGGTGTGCTATCCACACATCCTTTGTTAATTTATGTTCATTGATCTTCTACAATTCATCCGATTCGACAGCTGAAAATTAAAAAGGTGTGTGAGAAGTAAAAAGATGTGTGTGGATATCACACTCCTTTAAAAAAAAAACATGGTCCTAGATCACATATTCAATTTAATCCCTTAAAGTGTACTTTTATTAAATTTATATTATATTTTTGTTATTGAATGGGTATTTCTCCACATTAAAATTTTAATTTTATTAATACGCACATATTAGTTCTTTCAATTATAAATTAACATAAATGAGAAAATATTAAAAGAAATTAGTGACACAAATATGTAAATACATAAGTGTACATAAATGACTATACCGAAATGTTTATACCGACATATATAATTATAATGAACCTAAATGTATGTATCGGAATGTATTATATTAAATTAATGTACCTCAATGTCAATATCGAAATGTATGTACCGAAATGTACATACTAAAATATATGTATCGAAATGTATTATATTAGATTAATGTACCTATATAATTGTATAGATGGATATACCAAAATATAATCAAATGAATTGATGTACCTAAATATCGGAATATACTATATAAAAAAATTAGTTTACCTAAATGTAAACATCAAAATATATTATGATGAATGAAATGAAAATAAAAATTAAATGTAATTATTAAAAATAGGAAAAAAAGAATCAAACATCAAAACATAATTAATAAATGAGATGAATAAATGTATCAGAAACTAAACTAAAATTAGATTTTAATCTTACACAAGATTATAATCTAAAACTCTTTTTTTTTTTTCAAGGATTAAAATAAAATTTTCTTATTAAATTCAAAGAACGTATAGCTTTGAGTTGCACCAGCGAAACACGACGATGGAAACGAGATTAATCATTATGTATCCTTTCCCATTGCTGAGGGGCCTAGCTTGAAATGTAAAGAAAATCATGGAAATTAGATCCTAATTAAATACGCAAACTTATATAGCCGATATCATCGGACCGAGATTCAAATTGGGGAACTCATGAGATTGGAAAACGATCTTACTCGTTTGTCTATCCAATGTGATTAAAATAAATAAATAAATAAAAAGAGCTTTTTCCATTTAGTCACACTTATTTGTTCTTTCCTATTGTTTAATTTTTAAGATTTGTTTCAAGTTTTACCTATGCTTTTTATTAATATATATATATATATATATATAGATTTTTTAGCCAAAATGGTCCATGAAATTTACATAACACATCACTTTGGTCTCTGAGATTGAAAATCAAAAGAAATGGTCCATGAGATTGTTCACCATCCATTATTTTGGTGCTTCCAATAAAAACTCCGTTAAGTGTCCCGGAGCTCTTGGCCGGAAGTTGGGGCAATTTTCAATACTTCGTAACTCAATCGTTTTTTAACCAAATTCGACCCATAATATATCAAAATGAAGATAGGAAAGTGTAGAACAAGATTATACCTATTTGGAAGCCCAATGGTTTCCGAAAATGGCCGGAAAATAGCCTGAAAAGCTTTTGGTCCGCAGGAAAACTAGAAAACCCGTTGGAAACAGGATAAACTTTAAACATTCATAACTTCTTCAATACTCAACGAAATTGAGTGATTCAAAAACGAAAATCATACTTCTCGATGAGACGAAGAGAATGGTACCTTGTTGACTGCTAAATCACCATGGTTTGACCGGAAAACAACTCGAAAGTGGATGTTTTGGTCTCAAGTTAGCCACTTTCGAGCCGTTTCCAGCCAAACCACAGAGAGTTAACCGTCGAGAAAGGTACCATTCTCTTCATCTCGTCGAGAATTATGATTTTCGGTTTAAATCACTTGATTTCGTTGAGTATTGAAGAAGTTATGAACGTTTAAAATTTACTCAATTTCCGACGAGTTTTCCATTTTTCCCGCTGGCCAGTCACCTTTTAGGCTATTTTTCGGCCATCCCCAACAATCATTGGGCTTCCAAATAGGTATAATCTTGTTATACACCTTCCTATCTTCATTTTTATATATTATGGGTCGAATTTGGTTAAGAAACAATTAAGTTACAATGCTTTGAAAATTATCCAAACTTCTGACCAAGAGCTCTGACACTTAACGGAATTTTTAACGAAGAACCAAAATAATGGATGGTGGACAATCTTAGCGACCATTTCTATTGATTTTCAATCTTAGGGACCAAATTGATGTGTTATGCAAATTTCATGGACCATTTTGGCTAAAAAGCCATATATATAAGTGGTATAATTTGAAACCTTGTGTATTGTAATTTTATATTTTTGACTGGACTTTCTGGATAAGCTCCCTTCTCAAAATCTTTCCCGAAGCCGACTTCGGGACGCTGTTTATAGATGTCACTCTCCACAATCGTTTGAATTGTGCAACCTGTAAAAGTAGAGGAAAAATACCGTCAAACTTTCAATTATTCAGTGAAACATATGTCTAAAGAAGTGTTCAGATTCTAGACCACAATATCAACTAAATTTTTGACAGAAGCAATATTGGGGAGGCGGAATTGAACTCGGAACTTTAGGGGCAAGTCGCAAGGGTTCATGCTCTTAACTAACCAAGCTACGTCATGCATTCAGTATCAGGTAAAGTGAAACAAAAATCATGTAGTGCTATTCTGTGTTCTACGTTTTGCAGAAACCTTACCTGTTAACAAATTTCTGTATTTGTTGCTCAGCTAGCAAGCTATTTGGTGCACGAACAACGTACGCAATTGGGACTTCCCCGGCTTTAACATCTGGAAATCTGTAATGGAAAATTGATGTTAAAAATCGTGCAGTGTTTCGAAGTTATGGAAACTGAGAACAATGGTGTGGAAAAACAATGTATGGCTCTTGTACTTACGGGATCACAAGTTCACAACAGCATCCAATATTTCAGGGTGAGAAAGCAATATCCCTTCTAGCTCCGCAGGAGCCACCTGTTGTTACATTAACCACATTACCTTTTTTTCCCTACAAGCGATATTAGAGGAGGGAAGGTTCGAATTAAGAATCTTGAGTGCAGGGGCAAACACTCCAACCACTTTGCAAATCCCTTGCACTCGAAGCGCATAATATTTAGAAAATTAATTATACCTGAAAACCATAGCACTTTATGAGCTATTTAATTCGATCGACAACAAATAATTGCCCCTCTTCATCAAAATATCCAAGATCTCCAGTGTGTAGCCAACCTTGTTCATCTATCGTCAACTTTGTGGCTTCTGGATTATTATAATAACCTGAAAAGCAATTTATATACTTGGAGTTTATTTCTTTCATTATCTACAGAATCATTTACAGTCTTAATCTTGAAATTTAATAATTAATCTTGTATTACTTTGAAAGAAAAGTAAAAATGGCAGAAAGCAGATGAAAATATATATTAGGTTAACCTTGCATCATATTAGGTCCCCTAACCCATATTTCTCCCAACTGGTTAGGAGGAAGAAGCTCGAGGGTATCCACACTAACTATCTGGGAATTCAACTCCAGGAGCAAGAACGCCGCTCGATCCAGAAATTTGAGATCCTTCTGTAAAATTTTCCAAAGAAACGATCCCACAGGTTTCTGTCAAACCATACCCCTGCCACAAATACAACACAACATGGATTTTCAAGTCAAAATTCAATTTTTGTAATTGATGCTGTAGGTAGCACATTGATCATCTAATGTGACAGCCACTGTTCATTAACAATGATTGTAATTGATCAAATATATTTATTTGTTTGGTAAACTTCCACGTCATAAGGTCTACTAGGCAGAAAATGTGATCTTTTTTAGCATCTTAAATTATATATTTTTGTTTGTGAAATCTTTCAAGAGCAATTGTATAAGATTATTTCACAATAATCAACTTGTGTGGAACCCCTCATTGGTCGCCTTAATATTTTATATTAAGCATTCGATAGTGATAGAATTCCTTCTTTTTTATTTCGTCAAAGATAAATTAGTTAGATTAAATGTTAGATTAAAGAGTGGACAGGATTTGAAACCACGTCGTGATGCAAAAGATAACATTCAATTTTATCATTATGGTAGAGGACCACTTGCGATAATGAAATTAAATAGATGTGTTTTTAATGTTTTATCAACAAAATTTAAGATTAAGCGATCAAAGATTAATTTAAACCATATTATTATTAGCCCATCGTGAGGTTAATTGCACCCCTACCTTAGTGTAAATAATATAGTTTGGTAAGCAACAAAGACTCGACGAAGGTGACGATTCCAATTTACCTGACCAATCGCAGCGTGAGGAATGGTCTTAGCACAATCCTCCATCAAATCCTTACCCAGCGGCGCCGCAGCCGAAATGATGAACTCAACCGATGACAAGTCGTACTTCTAAACAACGCTCTGCTTTGTCAGCGCGATCACCAGCGGCGGAACCACGAATAAATACGTAACCCTGTACCTCTCCACCACCTTCAACGCCCTGTCGATGTCAAACTTCGCCATCGTAACGACAGCGTTCCCTCGCCGGAGTTGCGAGTACAAAATCACCAACAGCCCAAATAAGTGAAACATCGGGACAAAGCACAGAAACACGTGGCGCGGCTCGCTGTACCGGTCCTGATCGGCCGCGACCATCAACGACGTTCTAATGAAGTTCCGATGCGTCATAACCACTCCCTTGCTCTTCCCAGTCGTCCCGAACGAGTAGAGCAGCGCCGCCACGTCACTCTGATTCACATTAACCGCCGGTAAACCGGAAATCAGATTCGAATCGTCCGAAAGCTTAATCAAATCGGAGAAGGAATGGATATTCATATTCCGGTATCGAATTGGGAGATTGAAGCCCTCGATCTTCGGCAATAGTTCGGAGACGTGATGATGAGCTTCGGATTGCAATCGCTGACTTGACTGGCGAGCTCGGAGACGGTGTACATAGAATTACAGCTGGTGGCGGTGGCGTCGATTGCGGCGATTGAGAAGAAGCAGACGGGGAAGAGGATGGAATTGGAAGCGAAGATAAGAACGACGTCTTTTTTCTGGACGTTGAGATTGAGGAAGGCCTGTGAGATACGAAAGACTAAGGATTTGAGCTGGAGGAAGGTTAGGGTTTCGTCGGTTGCAGCGTCGGCGAGGGCGAGGCTCTGAGGGAAAGAGGAGGAGGTGTGGAAGAGAAAGGCGGTGAGAGAGAGGTTGGGATCGGTGGAGAAGGGGATGGGAGGTCGGGGAGAGGTGTAGATTTGGGTTTCGGGGTTGAAGGATTTTGGCGCCATGGATGTTTGGGACTGAGAAAATTTGGATTTTTCGTATGTATAGAACTGCATTGTGAGTGACGAGGAGGAGGACGAAGGGGTGTGATGAATTGACTTACCCGCCTAAAACCAAACTAAAATCTGTAAACGAGAATTTTTTTTTTTTTTTTTTTTTTAAACAAACGAAATTATTTATATTAAGAGGGTGTGAGAGTGGACTAAGCTTCATAAGTAAAAAGTATTACAATATCAGTATTGGTGGAAATATCGATATGCAAATTTTACAAAAATATCGATAATATATCAGATATCGATATCGATATCGGTTGCATTTGATGGAAATCATAGAAATTTGCTAAAAACATTAAAATTTGAAATTATTGTTTAGGGAATGTTGTATGAAGCCACAACACACATATGAATCAATAATTAATGACTAGATATTGTGTAAAAACAAGTATGTGATATGTGATAAGTGAGAATGAAAAACAAGTAATAAAATAAAACACTTCACGAGAACAAATAAATTACACATAACTGAATTGAAACTTTCATCATGAATCGGCACAAGTTTTATTGAATTAAACTAATACCATATAAAATGCATAAGTTCATGAAGTTAAAACTATAGTCAATCTTCATCTTTCATTTTGATTAGGCCTTCCAACGTAGTACATTTCAATTGCACCAATCTCCAAATATATGATAGATTGAAAACTGAATTCACATAGTAGAAAAAGAAATGAAGAAAGAAACGTGAAAAGACACAAAGAAGAAAACTCGACCACTAGTTTGTAACTTTTTGTCTAAATTTCTGCAAGGATAATAAAATATCGAAAAAATTGACTGATTTTTGGAAATATCGAGAATATGGGGTGAAATATACATTTCATCCTCCTCCCCTTTCATATGTTCCATGAATTTTTGGATATTTTTGTGAAAATATTGAACATATTCAGAATATTTTAAACATTTCCCGTAAACGAGATTATTAACCATTAACTAATCAATTTTTATTGAATGTCGAGCTTTTAATATCAGATTACCGTTTGGGTAAAAAAAAAAAATAAAAAAAATGGATGTCCCTAGGTTACTATCTGCCACAGGAGAATTTAGAGGAAGGGCTAGTTAGGAATTGTTGTGTTTTTTTTCAAAACTGCTTTTACTATGTAATGAGAATACATAGCTGTGGAAAAAAAAAAAAAAAACAAATGTTTGGTAAACTATAATAGTGAAAGTGCTTTCAGTAAAATTAAAAAAAAACAAAGTTAAAATGTTTTGTAAACTTTTATATAAAACTACTGTAACTTTGTAAAAAGACATGTTGCTAGATATATTATTAAGTTAATTAGGTTAATTGTTGATCAATTTGTTACAAATACTAGTTTCCTCTTATAACCTCTGTTTACTTTACCTAGCTCTAGAAAAAAAAAGAAAACTAATGAAAAGTCCTCAAAAACTTTAGTTTTTAATCAAAAAAACAAAATAAAGGTATCAATGAATAGTACCAGAAGTGGCTTTTCAAGGTAAAAATATCCTTAACGTTAAAAGTAAACAATACCGAAAGTATTTCATTAAGATTCCCCTAGAAAAACCCATAGCAATCTCGTGGTCTCATAGCAACCCCTAGTCTTGTAGCAATTAGCAAACCCCTGGGTCAAAACTAAACCCAAAAATAACAAAATAAAAATCTCTCTCGAAGTTACTTTTTCTCTCCGTGGTGAGAGCTTCTCAAGCTGAGAGTTTCTTCTCGCTTCTTGTGTGAGGCATTCAATCCATAGAAATCCTAGTGGCCTTAACTTTGGCTGGGGTCAGTTGTCGTTTCCTTTTTGCTCTCCTTCTGTTTTGTTTTTCTTGCTTCCACTGTTTTTTCTCCCAAATTTATACTCCGGTCTATTCTATTTCTCTATCCCCGTGGGTATTACTCTTTTCAGGCTCTTCCATGCTCCGATCTTTAGCCATGCATCGTACTGAGATCGTGCGTAGAGTTCCGGTGTATCCACCGGCTTGGGTGTTGTCAACACCACCACCTTCTCGTTTTGTCTGTCGATTCCAGCAACATTGTTCGTGGGTTTCCACGAGCTTCATATTGATAGTTGGCTTCTCTCGTTTAGACGCTGGTTATCTCTAGTTTATGGTTATGCTTGGTAGCATTTTGGGGCTGGATGTGGCGTTTATTGAGGCGGTGCTCGAGGGTGATGAAGGAATCGAATGGACTGACTGGTTCTGGATATAGGGGAGAAGGCTGTGGAAATCTGGTGAAGCTTTTGGCTTTGGAGGCTTACTGTAAAGTTTGGGCCTAAATGTTTTTTTGGGCTCAGTTTGTGTTCTCTAGTGTGTTTGGGCCTACTTTTGTTTGTTGATATGTTGTCTTTGGACCTTCATTGTACTGTTTGTTAGTTGTTGGTGGTTTAATAAATTATCCTTTTACAAAAAAAAAAAAAAAAAAAAAAAAAACTCACAAGTTTACATAAAGAGTGTTAAAGAAGAAAATAAATTATGATTACACTCCTAATTACAAGTAAACCCTAAAGCATTGAAGGTCCCACTAGTGTGAATTTTCACCCAATTTCCCAAGTCCAAGCAAACAAAAAGAGAGAGCAAAATTTTCAAGAGAAATACTAATGAAACTCTTTTAAAAGTAAAACTGTTTATAAGTTCCGTGTCATTTTATATTTTTTGCATTATGTTTATTTGTACAAAAATTAGCGTTAAACTAAAAAGTAGAGAATCCATAAAAAAATTCACAATCGCTTCGACAGATCTCAATTTTCAAATAAATACAAAGAAGATGATGTGTCAAAAACTCCAAGTGTACCAAAGGACATGACCCTACGACTGCCACTAAATAACTTTATTCCTTGGATTGTGTTACGCGTAACAAAGTGAAGACAGACTGACCTCCTTTTTTCTGTACAATTTTGGTATTTTCTGTTTTGGTCATATGTGCCTTTTTTTTTTTCTTTTTTTTTTTAAGAAACTTTAAATAAAAGCTTTCAGTATTGTTCTTTCATATTTTTACACTAAAAAATCAATCATGTTACTATTCACTTTATTCTTTATTTTGTCCTTATCGTTAAAATTCAAAATTTTCAAGCTCTTTTTATTAGTTTTTTTATTTTTTTTGGTGAACATGTACCTTCTTTCACTTACGAGAATTTCATCTTTTTGGCTCTCATTCCTGTAATGTTGTAAGATGATTTAAACCATCTATTTTTTAAATCATCTTTCAAGAATCATATCTACAAAATTAACTAAATTAAGAAATTATTTAATCATCTAACGATTATCTAATATTCATTTGAACCATATTATCTTAAATAAATCCTAAAAGTTTGACAACTTTCATCAACCGGTTTAATGATTTCAATTTGATTGATTTTTTATTGCTAGGTTGATCTCTATAGAATGACCTATAAATTAGACGATTCTAAAATAAAAAGCATAACCAAGAAGGTAAAACAAGAAGATTCTGAGTAAAAATTACTTACATTCCATCAAGATTCAAGGAAAAAAAAAATCAATCGCCTGAAAACTACATATAAAACTAAATTTTGAAATTTACATCAATAATATAATTTGGTGCTACTTCAAGATTCTCTGCTACTAATTTTCTCTACAAAAGGAAAAAGAAAATCTGAGAAACTATACCAACAAATTTGCGCCGGAGGGAAGAAATAATTTGGATTACGCGGCGGAGCATTGAGTATATCCATTGGCTGAAAAACTGATCGTCAGACTCGACAGGAGATGTCGTTGGAGCCATAGCTAATTGCTTGAAGACTTGAGCCAGACATATTTGTCATCCATCTTTGAGGGCCTTTGGATTCCCCTAATATGTTGTATGCATAAGAAGGCCACCTTACATCCACGCCACACGAGCTTGTGACGCCCGTCCTAATGAGCTTCTGCGTTCGATCCAGAACTATAAGATTCGAAAATGTTGAGAAACTGTTTCCCACAAAGACATCAGCCCTTAAACACACTTCGTAGTCGATTGCAGACTGAATGAGATAAGAGAACTTCTTGTAATTTCCTTCGACGCCCAATTTCTTCTTCTCGAAAGGAATCAGGCCTTCTTTCCAGCCGTTTAGAATAGACGGATCATGAAGAAGACTATCAGCTATAGCTAGATAAACAACGACAGGCGTTTTGAGGCCAACAATGTTGCCTACTCTTTCCATGATCTCCTCCTTGCTACTACAAATTTGGGTTATGTTTGATCTTTGCTCTAGCTTCTTACAATGAATCATCCAATCTATCTCTATCCTCATATGTACAGCCACATAAGGCACCGGCTGCACGAGAGAATTCTCCGCCGGGCTAATGCCAATTTGCGCAAACTCTTTCTGACTACTTACTTGTGCTGCTCCTATCTCTCTAATCCGTGACACAACTTTATCCGCTTCATTCATTATCTCATCAACCAAAACCATGCACTCAAAGATTTTCGCATAGTCCTTCACAGGCCAATGATCGTGCCACAGAAACGGATTCTTTCCTACGATTCGAATTACCTCGTACTCATTGTATGGATCCTCATTATGCTGTTTCAACTGATCCATGTCCCTCTCGGGAGTCCACCTCCTTCCGCTTCCTTTCTGAAGCTCAAATGCTCCTGTTCGGTTTCTAACATCTGAAAGTTCACCCAACTGAACGAATCCATTACAGAGAGAATTAAACTTCTTGAACTGGAACACCTTATCGAAGGAAATCGGCTCCAAGAGCTCAACTTCCTTGTAAAACAGGGAAGCACTCAAGCTAGGCATCAAAAGCGTCCGGTTCAGAAGCCTTGCGGTCAGACAAGCTCTTGCAAACGCTATTTTCTGGTTGTTTAGTCCCCAAACGATTTGAGGAACCTCCAGAAACTTATCTTTTCGGATCCCAGATTTCTGACCGAATGACAACGAGAGATTACCGATGAATACCAAGTTGTCCTGTTCAGTTCCATCAAAGATGGAGAATGTAGGAAGCAGAACAGCTCTAATTACCAGAGCAGTCACAGCTAAAACAACACATTTGCATGCGAACGAATTCAAATGGCAACCGAGAACTTTGAAATTCTTACAGTAAGGAGGCACGTCCATTTAAGATTAGCAAACCCTATTCAATCCAGAAATCCCAGAATTTCAAATCATCCCAAGAACATAAAATTCATCCGGTACCAAAAAATCAGCATGAACCCTTTTCAATGCAGAGACAATTTGCACAAAACCAGAAGAACAATCATTCCATCGTATGAAATTCGAGGCTTTTTATGCAGAGTTGTTGCAACAGCTGAATTCAAATACGTGCAGGACACATAAAATCTACATAAACCCAACAAATATATACAAATTATATGACCAGAATCAAATTCTATAAGGATTGTATGTGAATTGTGAGAAGAAAACTTACCAATTATTCACAAAATTAATCCGGAATTTGTAGAAAGAAGCAATCTTCCAATCGAACCCAGATTCCAAATTCAGAAGTAGAAGGCTCCGAGAAAGGCAAGCATGTGATATGGTTGTCCCACTGCAATAAAAATTCAATCACAAAACTGTTAAAAGGTGTGTCCTTTATACCCCATAATTCACAGAATAAAACAACATATAATCCTAAATTCCAAAGCCTGCAGGAGACCTGCAGATGTTGCTATAATAAAACAAACAAAAAAGACGGACGCAGAGAGAGAGAGAGAGAGAGAGAGAGAAACTGCATAAAACTCACATATTTGGAGTTTGAAAGCCTGAAACTCAAAACCCAACAACAAAGAATTCCAAAAACACAATTGGGTTATGATTTCATAAGAGTCCAATCTGAATTTTCTGATGACAACCCAGAAAGCAGAAGACACCACATAAGAAGAAGATGAACATGTGTCAAGGAAATACAGAAAAAAAAAAAAAAAAAAAAAAAAGCCTGAATTCCTGTAATCCAAAAAACGCATGCCAGCCCATCACTCTCATGACAACATCATATTTTTAATTAAATAAAACAGAGTTAGTAAAGGTGGAAAAACAACAACAACAAAAATAAAAAATAAAAAATAAAATTGAAAGAGGAGACATGCTTCAAGAAGGGAAATAAAATAATGGAGATGAAAGTAGGGCAAGAATCTTGTGTGACACAAAAGGATCTGATTTCTCTGCCTTCTCACTTCTCATACATTCTTATATTCTCTTATTTGTGCGGTCGCGATTAAGTCATATTAATATTTTATATTATTATTATTATTTATTTTATTATTTTTATAAAAAAATTAATATAAAATATTAATCTAACTTAATCATGATTACCTTAAATTAAAAAAAAATGAAAGTATATAAGAAATAAGAGGTCAAAGAAGCCAGGTCCGTGACAGAATGATGTGGTGGGAAATGGCAAGAAAAAGGCCAAATGGGAAGTGACAAGGACCTCTCAGAGATGAGCAATGTAGACAAACTGTCTAATCAGGCAAGGCAAAAAAGGACGGACAAATGAAGCTCTTATTCCTCTGAGCCTCTGCAACGTATCTTAGTAAATAGAAAACGAGTAATGCATAAACTAAATTTTTTAGATTACATTTTGTATGTCAAATAGCTATAAATAAAAAATAATCATGTTAATTAATAATTTTATTATTTAATTTACAAAATTTAGTTTATTAACATATTATCTACAAGAAAAATCTCATAATAGTGTAGTTGTTAAAAACATCATTTATTCTCATACATTGTTCTATTTTGTGACATATATTGCACATCCAAACCGCAATTATAGTTCTATATACTAAAAAGAAAAGTGATATGTAACATTCAGCAGTTAAGAATAATTATATTTCAAGTTTGAGTTTTTTAACGTACATAGTATAAAGATTATTTGATGTCGTTATGATTTGTATGTAATTACACATATTGAAAACTTATTTTACGATTTTTTTTCTACAAATATGAATGGTGAGATTGTCCTCCAATCATATAAAATTTGGGAGAACTAATAAAAAATCCCTCACCAAATGTTTTTTTATTAAAAAACACTTAGACAAGCTTTTCTTGTTATTAAGGATACTTTATGTATTGTAAGGAGAAAAAAAAACCTAAACGAAAGTCACACTTTATGAGGGTTTTAAATTAACAAAAAAATGTCCTTAATAATTAAAAAAGTGCCATTAACAATATAAAGATGTCCTTAATGATAAAGAAAGTTGTCTAAGTGTTTCGTGATGGACTTTGTATTAATTTTCTAAGAAAATTCGGGAAGTATAAAACAAAATAGAAAAAGCATTGGGGAAAACAAGAAAAGAATTATAAACTCTACCCTTTTATACATGTAATTTGTGTTTACTAAGGTAAGAAGCCAAGAAAAGCATGGGGAGCCAGGGGAGGGAGACCTTTTGTGAGTTGGGACCTGGGAAAGGTATGTCTGTTGTAATGCTTACGACGGGACTTTTGAGTTATACCATGTGGATGCATTTGTCTTCCAACGCTTTCGTATTGTTGAATGTGTTGACCCACACAATTAAACAAGTTCAAAGAAATTGGTGGAGGGTTTTCCAAATCTCTAGCAAAGGTCGTTGGTGATCCATCATCTTGAAATATGTGACATCATCGGTTGTATCTCTAAAAAAAAAAGAGCTTAGATATCTGAACTCTACTTAAATTAATATTGTGATATTTTTGTAAAGAAAATCTCATATTTGACGGATTGTGCAGATGATAGAACAAGTTGGGGACAATATCGATGTTATTGGAAGTGGGACATTTGACCAGTCTCTTTGATAATTTGACATAGTATCAGAGCCAGAGAGCATACTTGTACTGTCACGTAATAGGTGAGTCCCCTTGGCCTCGTGCAATGATGGTGGGTCATTTGGCCCTGTGTGTAAGGTGAATCTCCTTGGCTCCACCAATACTGAGTCACTTTGTGATAAAACCTCATAGCTGATTGATTGTGCATGTGTTGATTAACAAATTTAGAATAACATCGATGTTGTTGAAAGTAGACATTTAACCCGTCTCTAATAATTTGACAAATCATACATGTACATATCAAATCTTTATTTGCCCTTATTTATTTTGTTTAGCTGTCATCTATTTGTGAAATTGCTTGTGGGGCCCAGGAGTAACATGGATGGAGGTCGTGATTAACTAAAATAAACACAACCAATTAGCAAAGGTTAATCACGAGACTAAAAAAGCCTAACTGGTCGGGAAAAGAATTGCTGCAAGAGCTTACAACTTAGCTGGTTAAAATTATGGGAAAAAAACATATATATTGACTTCTCTCATTAGAGATTTTAAGTTCAAATCCCCCCTTCTTAGTATCATTTGCATGTAAGGACGGATGCAACTAAGGCTTATTGGGGACAACTACCACCATTGAAGTTTAATTTGTAGAGAGAAAACAAACCACAATGAACCGAACTTGAACTTATGGTATTCCAGTACTTTAATTGATAAGTTAAATTTTTTTAATAATATGTTGACACACCCCGACCCAGAAAGTCCACTTGGACCCTAAATCGAGCTGTGCTGGGCGACACCTGGAAGGTGACGAAGCCATAAAATGTGATAGTGCATAAAAAGTGAATAAATTTGAATCTAAAAGTGTCTAAGTACCAGAGTGCGCTACGAGTGGGAGCAAACTCATTTCACACGCGATGTCAGAGCATAAGTAAGGTGCAGTAATGTGGGTAAGAATCATACCCTCAAAAATATCCATCAATACTAAGATTCGCCATAGATTCTTTTCGATACAAACTCAGCAGCTAAAACCTGGAGGGCACCAAACAGAAGGTGTGAGTAAGCAATAAAACCAAGCTTCCCAAAGTTACTACCTCTCAAAAAGTAATGCCCCTAAATGTAAAACCCGTATCGTTTTCCATAAGACAGTACAACATATATACATATATCCAAACCATACTCAGAAATGACCAAAACCACGGTTTGCCATCACATCCACCATACATTCATAAGTAGGCCAAATGAACTAAATCAATACAAAGTGATATATCAGTCAGAGTCAGCTAAAATGACATGTACAACTTATCCGTATCTCATCAATCATGGCTAGCATATAAGTCGGAGTCACCTATAGTGACATGTACGACTTATCCATATCTCGTCAATCCTGGCTAGCATATAAGTCGGAGTCACCTATAGTGACCTGTACGACTTATCCATATCTCATCAATCTTGGCTAGCCAATAGCTCAATAGGTATACCTGCACACGAGTCGGAACCACCTAAAGTGGTATGTACGACAGGACTGGGTGTAAATAAATACGCTCAAGTGCTACGATCACGTGAAGACTGGGCGAATAATCATGGGTCACCTACGAGTCGGAACCACTTAAAGTGGTCTGTACGACAGGACTGTGCACCTACCTTGGATCCAAGGTGAGCGTAAGGTGCGGGAGGTGAACATCACGTGAAGGACTGTGCCCTGGCCACAGGCGGGAGCACTAACACCGAGGTGCAGGTTTATGAGCTCTCAATGCATCTCAATATAACATGTGCAACTCATGGCAACCAGTACGACCGTATCGAAGTTGCCTAACTCATAACTGTAGTCATGCTATAACGCAATCGATTCAACTAGTACCATAAACTCACCTGAACTTACCTGGGTGTCCTGAGTTCACCTTTGCACGTGAAAGCATTCCCAATAATTATATGCAAGTAATATACATATGGATATATCATGATGCAATCTACTACTCAACCATGTCGTAGCATTTTCAATTATAAACAATATAGTGTGAAGTGTACAATCAATAACGCCCTACTCCCAAACTACTTATTTTCAAGGATAATTATTCATGACAACCCAATTAACACTAATTTAACTAACTAATTCATAAAACTAAAACTTGCCTTAACCAATTTCCTTCGCATTACTCAATTTCCCAAGCAAGGCTTTTGTCTCAAATATTTTATGGCTGCATCTAACGTCTCGTTAGACTGCCTACGTACCCTAAACAGGGATCAAGCCATTCGTAGTTCACATAGTACTTCAAGCATTCACAATAATTATAAATGAAAGTAATATGCCTAATCAATTTAAAGGTGTCGATAGAACTCTCAATAATATGTACGATAAAAAGGAAAAAATACACTCACCTGGAGTCCACGCTATGATTCTCTAGCGCACGCATCGAGGCGTCCTAAATGATTGGTCCCTGCCATGAAGTCCAAAAGTGGACGGAAGATGGTCAATTTTGCCCACGAAGCCGGCGGATGCCTAAAACTTCCCGACGTCGATTCGTCGTCTACGGTGGTCCAACGGGGTCAAGGTTGGTTGGGTTTTGCTCCTGGGATGATGGGCTACAAAGCCCAAGTGGTGGCATCGGCCATTGCTTTGCCGATTTGCCGGAAAATCGAAAAGGGTGGCCGGAGCACCATTGATTTTCGTCAACTTTTGTGGCTTCAAACCTCCACATCCCATGGTTAATCAAGGTGGTTCTTGGGTGGATTTTGTAGAGGGGAATGAGAGCTTCAAGATGGTGGTGGTGGCATCGAAAAACTCCACCGGAGTTGGCCGGAATCGGCCTTGAAAAATGGGTGGTCGCGAGTGGGAAAAGCTGCGATTTTTTTTTTTTTTTTTTTATCTTTTTCTTTCTTTCCTTTTTCTGATTGGGCTTCACCTTAAATAACCAATTTCTGATTGGGGATTTAATTTAATTAACACTAAACCTTGAATAACCAATTTCGAACGTCCGTAACTATACCGTTATAATCCGGACTTGCAAACGGCTTTCGCCTATGCGTTCACATCCACGAGTATTACGAGAATATGTTAAAAGAATAAGTTATACGTCTCTCTAGACGATAGTCAACAGAAGTCAAAGTCCTTGCCTCTAGGGCAATTTCGTAAATTCACACTTTTAAAATAAAATAAAAACGTAAAATTTGGAACGGGTTGTCACATATGTATAATAAGATATCATTGTGAAAAAATATCTACAAATTAACTCAATAAAATTTGAGAAAAAACCGAAAAATAATAAAATTATAGAAGAAATTGTACTATAATGAATTTCTTTTCCTCAAATACAACAGGAGGTTAAGTTCGCCACCAACTGAAAAAACAAACAAGCTCCGTCCCTGTTTGTATGAACAAAAAGTATTTTTATTAATAAAGTTCATTTGAATCAACTCTGCCATACTATCTTTTCTAATCGACATATATATATATATATATGTTAGGAATGAAAGGGAAAGTTAATATATATATATATTTTATGTGCATGGAAATTCACGTTTGTATAAACACCATTAAATAATTTTCACGAGGCATATTAAAAAATAATAAAAATAAAAATATTCTTGCAAGGCACATGGGATGGTCGATCAAGTCATATTTCAAAATTATAGTAAACAAAAGTGATTAGTTCAAGTGACTACGTATACTACTGTGGCCTGTGGGCATTATTTTTTAACCTAATGGACATGTTTCGGTAATAAAAAACTAAAATACTATAACACATCACTAGACTAACATGTATTTAATTTATGCTTTATGTTTTAGGTAGCTAACTCAACTGCTGCCTTCAAAACCTCCTATTCTATTAACCAATAATAAATGACCAACAAGATCCTGGTTCTTACCTCCCTTCTACTTTCTCGTCATTTATTTGTTTTCCCTTCATGCATTCACCTGTCGCCCACCCCACGCCCTTTCTATAATTTGGCTCACATGCATGCAATGCAAGCTGATGCAGTAGTGCTTATTATTCCACTACTAAAATACGTGGATAATTTTTTTTTTTTAAACAAACGAAATTATTTATGTTAAGGAGATGGGGTGGAGGAGTCCGAGCCATAAGCTCTAAGGGAAAGAAGGGTGAGGTTAATAAATGTTTCATCTAGGAATTTGTGTGGTGAAGATGTTTTCAAACTAGTGGCAAAATGTTTTATCATGGGCACATTCTTGATGGTCTTGGCAGCACACTGATTACATTGGTGCTTAAAGTGCAAAACCCCTTCTCTATGGCCCAATTCAGCCCAATTTCTCTGGGTAACTAACACCATCTACAAATGTATCACAAAAACACTAAGGGGTATAAGAGTAGGCCAAGTCTTACAATCTCAAGCCTTATAATAGGTTTGCCATAATAATGCGGTTCAACATTGATTTTAACGAAAATCAAATATAAAATCTTTTACTTACAAACGAAGAAAAATACAATCAGACCGTAATAGTAAGTGGCAATAGATCAATGTATTTTATATGTGTTTTCAACTTTTCATGATTTAACATTTTGTAATCCTGTGAAAGTAAGAGACACGAAGCAATAAAAGTTTCAACTGTAATGAAACAAGTGCCAAAAATATTTGCATGGAGAAGTCTCGGAAGAAGAGATTCCTCTCTCTCAACTACAAGCAGCCTAGCCCAAGTTCCAGGCAACGGATTAACCCTGGCCCATTCACAAAAGGGTGTTAGAAAATGATCTGGGTCATCAAGCCCATACTGCCCAAATATTGATATAGATGATCTGTTCCAAATTACCATGGAAATCATGAACTTGAACTATGACCTTGGAACCCAACACGACCAAAGACATGACCGCAGCTCTTGAAATTGAACCGATCCTCTCCGGATCTTTGTTTGGAATCTAAGGACTTAGAGATTCACGCCGTTGAAAAGACAGAGAGATCTGAACTCTTAATTTGTGTAAGATGGCTCAGTGGGATGAACTAATGAAAACCGCATGATTTAAAATGAGTAGCCGGAATCTAAAAGTCCGTCGGCTCTGGACGCGTAGATCCAACGAACTTACCTGCATAAGCATGATGAGCTCAGAAGATGTGTGTTTTAGCAATGTTTTTGTTGTAGTTATTGTTTCTATCCAATTGTACATGTTGTTATTTGTACCTAAATATGGTGCGCATAAGGTTTGCTTACCTGCCCTCACGGTGGAACGACTGGACCTCAATATTTGTACAGATGCCCTAACTGATCCCCACTTTGCAAGTCAAGCATATATATATAGCACCTTAAACTCGAACAAGTTGCGCCATGCAATTGTAATTTTAATTACTAATTGAAAAACTGAGGAAGAAGATGGCTAAAACCTCAATGTCAATCTGCCTTTCTGTGCTCTTGGTTTTTTTCATCGTCTTTGCAGTTGCAGGTAAGAAAAGACAAGTCTTTAAATGTATTGGAAACACTAATTGCCATGGGGTGTGTAATTCTGCCTGTTATAATACGGGTGGAAGATATATTTGATATGTTTCACTTTTTAAGTATATTAATAAATAGCAAATACACGTGTTATAATTTGAGTGGAACAGTAACACTGTGTGGACACACGAAGCATTTGAGAAACAAAGTGGGGAAACCCTATTTCTCAAGAGTAAAAATTAACTCTAATTTTCTATCTTAATGATGATGGTTTTATGAGTTTATATAGCACCCAAGTACTTCTTGTTAAAGAGATGTAACTTTTCATCTGTAAGTATACATCATTTGACAAAGGAATGCACCTAAATAACATAACATTTCTAAGAAATATGGTTAACATTGTTTTTTATTCAATTATTAAAATTACATATTACAATATTTTATATTATAATATATAATTTCCAACAATGACGTTGTGAAGAAGTCAGCAATATTGTCTGGAATTGGATTGCTTAACTTCAATCTCATGTCGCTTGACTGATGTGATGTAAATGCAATATGTCTTGGCGTTGACTTCGTTATGTATCATGTTTTGGTCTAGTCGATATTATCTACACTAAGAGGGAAGGGATGGGCTAAGCCCCACAATAGGCTAGTAATAATGTGGTTTAAATACGTCTTTGACAAAAATCGAACCTAAAACCTCTCACTTACAAGAAAAGAAAACTATTATTAAACCGTAGTACTAAATAATCTTCCTTTAATATATTTAACTTAGGGTAATAACATCAACTGCAATAAAAAACTAAAATACTGTAACACCTCACAAGATTAACATGTATTTAATTTATGCTTTATGTTTTAGGTGGCTATCTCAACTGCTGCCTTCAAAACCTCCCATTCTATTAACCTATAATAAATGACCAACAAGATCCTGGTTCTTCCCTCCCTTCTACTTTCTCGTCATTTATTTGTTTTTCCCTTTATGCATTCACCTGTCGTCCACCCCACCCCCTTTATATAATATGGCTCACATGCATGCATGGAAATTCAATCTAATGCAAGCGGGATATATATCATATATGGGGAGCGATGGAGGGAGGGAGGGAGGGAGAGAGAGAGAGAGGTCCAGCTGGGCATGGGCATCTCCACCTGCCGGCCTGATGCATGCTGATGCAGTAGTGCTTATTATTCCACTACTAAAATACGTCGATAATATTAACATCAACGAAACCTCCTATCCCAACCATCACGCCTTAACCCACGTTACTTGTAAAAGTCTAAACAAATATATTAAGAGATAAGAGAGATCTAAAATTCAAAATATGTAGGCCCCGAGTCTTGAAACTAAAAACAAAAAGGAGCAACGGAGTAAATGATAAATTTCTAGAAAAAATACATTGGCAATAGCACGTCAACGTATTTTATACGAGTTTTCAACTTTTCATGATTCAACTTCTTGTAATCTTGTGAAAGTGAGGCACAAAGCCGTATTAGTTTCAGCTGTAATGAAACAAGTGCCAACAATTTTTGCATGCAGAAGTCTCGCAAGAAGAGATTCCTCTCTCACAACCTCAAGCAGCCCAGCCCAAGTTCCAGGCAACGGTTTAACCCCTAGCCCATTCAAGCCTACACTGCCCAAAAATTGATATGGATGATCTGTTCCAAAGTGCCACGGAAATCATGAACTTGAACTATGTCCTTGGAACCCAACACGACCAAAGACATGACCAGAGCTCTTGAAATTGAACCGATTCTCTCCTAATCTTTGTGTCCAGAGTCCAAGGATCCAGAGATTCGAGTCGTTAAAAAGAGAGAGATCCAAACCTTTAATATGTGTTAGATGGGCCAATGTAATGGACTAATGAAGAAAGCAGGTTTTAAAATGAATAGTTCAAATCCAAATGTCCGTCGGCTCTGGACACATAGATCCAACGAACTAACCTACATAAGCATGATGAGAGGAGAAGATGTGTGTTTTAGCAATGTTTCTGTTGTAGTTGTTGTTTCTATCCAATTGTACATGTTATTTGTACCTAAATATGGTGCACATAGGTTTGCTCACCTGCCACACTGTGGAACGAGTGGACCTCAATATTTCTACAGATGCCCTAACTGATCCCCCCCTTTGCAAGTCAAGCATGTATATTCAGCCCCTAAAACTCGAACAAGTTGTGCCATGCAATTGTAAATTTTATTACTAATTGAAAAGCTGAGGAAGAAGATGGCTAAAACCTCAAAAAAAATCTGCCTTTCTGTGCTCTTTGTTTTGTTCATCGTCTTTGCAGTTGCAAGTAAGAATATAGACAAGTTTTTACGTGTATCGAAAACACCACTTGCCATATGGTGTGTAATTTCTATTGTTATAGTACAGGTGGAAGACATAGTTGATATGTCTCACTTTCAAAGTGTACTGATAAATAGCAAATACACATGGTATCATTTAAGTGGAACAATAACATTGTATGGACACCGAAAAATCTCTTGTAATGAAAATGGTCATCGATTGACTTCTTTTCTTTTTATTTCGATCTTTTACTTATGACTGTTTATGTTTCTTGCACAATGCAGATAGCGAGCTTATAGGATGCCGTGATTGGTCTTATAGTAGTACATGGCAGGGTTCATGCTTGTGGAGTCCAAACTGCAACAAGGCACGCACATAACGGGAAGGTGCGACTGCTGGAGCCTGCTTACTTTTCAAATGTGTTTGCTATGACGGTTAAGGTGCAAGGCAGCCTCCCTGAACACTAGCTACATGCACTAGGAATACTCCAAAACTGCATTCATTTTCAACGTATATACATGGATCCATATGTGTTTGTGAATGATTTAGTCTCTGTACTATGTATATTATTCGCCAAAGTTATATACAAATAACGCTTACTCGTATAATAAATTAAATGATGTAAAAGTTCGAGACTTTTTAGATACAGTGTTGTTTATTTATAGATGTTGTGTATGTACATTATATTATATTATCAAGCGTCTGTGGGTTTATTTTGGTTGGCGCATGGGACCATGGAGCGTTAGCTAATTATAACTTACTCACTAAACAATGAATCCGACAATTAAAATTCATTAGAAAAATAAAAAGTACAAAACTTACTCAGTAAACAATGTATGTGACAATTAAAATTCATTAGGAAAAAAATTATAACTTACTCATTAAACAATGAATCCGGCAATTAAAATTCATTAGAAAAAAAAGTACAAAACTTTAATGTGCGTTTTGTTGGAATTATCTCAATTTCATGTTGTACTGAACACGCATAGACAGAATGGTTTTTTCTTCTCTACGTGGTGCAAAATAGGAGAGATTTTTTAGTCTGCTGGGAACACGACTCGATACGCCAAATGTAATAATACAATTGATTGGAAACTTGAAAAGAAAGTTTTTTTCAACTAATTATACTACAACACTTTGTACACGTGTCGTGTTCCGACACACTGAAAAATTTCTTCAAAAATAGAGTGTCAAGAGCCGGGGGGAGGTAAACAGAGATATAATTGGAAGGCTAATTGACATTATAATTGCACTCTAACCTATTTTTGCACTTAGGTTGTTAATGGAAAATGACCTAATTAACCTAAGCTAAAGAACAAACTAATTATTCTCACTTTACCCACCCACTTAAACCCACAACACGCTAAACCCTAGAACATCTACTCTCCTTATCTCACACATATTTAGATACCTACACCAGTTTTGCCTTACATGTTTTTTGCAAAGAAGAAACAAAACATCGATCCTTCAAACAAATATATTCTCAGTAGGTACATCCTTACTATAAAAAGATATTGATTATTAGGGGCGATCTATTATGGGCACGGGCATCAAGGGAACCAAGACTAGGGATGACAATATAAGGACTTAAAACAAGAACGTTAAAATTGCGATATAAAAAACCAATCACGCAACGTTATATGAATGAGTTAAAATATTATATATTACAATACCTATATATTTCATAGTCAAAATATCATATATTACAATATATATATATATATATATATTTATATATTGTTGTAGGGCCTAATTATCTGACGAGTTATAGAGAGATTGAGAGAGGTGTGGCAAGCATAGAGAGAATTTAGAAAATTCAGAGGTATGATTTCTCATCCCACTGAGCTTTTATTATAGTAGTAAGAAGGTAAATTCCTTATCCAATAGATATTATAACCTAAACATGATACTATCTAAAACATATGGTAGAATCTCATAAAGATTGACTAGGATTTACATAATCACATTCCTACTAAATTAGGACTGCAACACTCTCCCTTGAGCGTGTATATATTACTAAGTAAATGGCGCATCACGTCTTCAACGATGAACTAAGTTCAGTTGATGAAGTTGTCGACTCAATTAGTGAATGTGAGTCTCAAATCAACGAGAGAATGCATAAAAATGTAAAACTCTCAAAACCTTGTTATGGTAAAACTCAGTATAAGAGAAAAACCTATGGACTAAGAGAAACGTGAGAAGTTTGTATTAAGTTAAAACTAATGTATTAAGTCAAAACTATACGCCATTTGGATGAAAGTAGAATGCTCACAAAGGTATGACCATCTCATGATGGGTGTCTCGTTAAAATCTAGTTAGGTAACAAAAATCTAGTGGGAAAAATGCTTCTAATCGTAGGAAAAAGAGTACATTAAGATCAAGTGAGTATACTTCTGCATACTCCCTTGAGTTTGACAAAACTTCCAAATGAGAATCGCAAGCATCGCACCAATTCCTCAGACAAGCTTCTGGAAGGTAGCCTTCGGCAATGACATCGTGAAGAGGTCAGCAAGATTGTTTGGAATCAAATTGCTTGACTTTAATCTCCTGATGGGTTGCTGATGTGATGTAGATGCAATATGTCTTGGCGTTGACTTCGTTGATGTATCATGTCTTGGTCTAATCGATACATGTGACGTTGTCTTCCCAGATCATCACTAGGACTCAACAATAGATGAAAACATCAGATACTTCGAATATGCTCAACAAGTGCTCTCAACCATGTCTCATGTGTGGCATAGTGAAGTGTGGTGAGTCTTGGAATGATTCGAATATTTCGCAACCAAGACTATATCGTGGACCTCCAAGATATCGCGATATCCAAAATGGTAAAGACTTAATCATTTGAGAACGTACCTTGTGCAGATTAGATACCTGCATCAACATAACAAACAACGCAAGCATCACACTATAACCTACAAAAGAAATGTTGTTTAGCAATATTTCTGTTGTAGTTGTTGTTTCTATCGAATTGTACATGTTTGTTTGTACCTAAATAAGGTGCACAATAGGTTTGCTTACCTGCCCACACGGTGGAACGAGTGGACCTCAATATTTCTACGGATGCTCTAACTGATCCCCCAATTCCAAGTGAAGCATATATATACAGCACCTAAAACTCAAACAAGTTGTGCCGTGCAATTGTAATTTTAATTACTAATTGAAAAGTTGAGGAAGAAGATGGCTAAAACCTCAAAATCAATCTCCCTTTCTGTGCTCTTTGTTTTGTTCATCGTCTTTGCAGTTGCAGGTAAAAATAGACAAGTTTTTATGTGTATTGGAAACACCACTTGCCATATGGTGTGTAATTCCACTTGTTATAGTACGGATGAAATATATAATTGATATAGTCTCACTTTCAAAGTGTACTGATAAATAGCAAATATATGTCTCACTTTTACTTATGACTGTATATGTTTCTTGCACAATGCAGATAGCGAGCTTATAGGATGCCGTGATTGGTCTTATAGTAGCACATGGCAGGGTTCATGCTTGTGGAGTCCAAATTGCAACAAGGCATGCACAGAACGGGAAGGTGCGACTGCCGGAGCCTGCTTACTTTTCAAATGCGTTTGCTATGATGGTAAAGGTTGTCCGCAAGGCCGCCTCCCTAAACACTAGCTACATGCACTAGAAATACTCCAAAACTGCATTCATTTTCAACGTATACGTACATTGTACATATACATGGATCCATATGTGTTTGTGAATGATTTAGTCTTTGTACTATGTATATTATTCGCCAAAGTTTTATACAAATAATGCTTACTCGTACAATAAATTAAATGATGGAAAAATTTGAGAGTTTTTAGATACGATATTGTTTATTTATAGATGTTGTGTTAAGTACATTATATTATGAAGTGTCTCTGTGTGTGTGGGTGGGGGGAATCATGGAGCATTAGCTAATTATAACTTACTTACAAAACAGTGAAACCGACAATTAAAATTCATTAGAAAAAATTATAAAGCGTCCGTGTGTTGTGTTTTTGGGTGGAGGGGTGGATGGAACCATGGAGCATTAGCTAAGTATAACTAACTTACAAAACAATGAAACCGACAATTAAAATTCATTATAAAAAAAAAGTACAAAACTTTAATGTGCGTTTTGTTGGGATTATCTCATATTCATGTTGTGCTGAACAGGCGTAGGTACAATGATTTTTTCTTTTCTATGTGGTGCAAAATAGGAGAGATTTTTTAGCGTGCAGAAATACGGCTCGATACGTCAAATATATTAATACAATTAGTTGGAAACTTGAAAAGAAAGTTTTTTCAACTAATTATGTGCACAATGTCATATTCCCGACGTTGAAAAATTTCTTCAAAAATAAGAGTGTCAAGAGCGAGGGGGGGAAAATTGGAAGGCTAATTGACATTATAATTGCACTCTAACGTATTTGTGCACTTAATTTTTTAATGAAAAATCCATCTGTTGACGAACAAACCAAAGTGACCAAATTAACCTAAGCTAAAGAACAAACTAATTAATCTAACTTTATCCACTCACTTAAACCCACAACACACTAAACCCCAGAACATCTTCTCTCCTTATCTCACACGTATTTAGATAGCTACACCAGTTTTGGCTTACATGTTTTTTGCAATGAAAAAACAAAACGCCGATCCTTCAAAGAAATATATATTCATTGGGGGTTTTACGCCTGCAGATAAGATTCCTTGATTATTTTTCTCAAATAGCTACATCCTTACGAAAGAAAAATATATGGATTATTATGGGCGTTGAACACAGATCCTCTTCGGATTTAGGAAATCTGAGCTTAAGGATCAAATGATCTGGCCGTTGAAATTTGATCTAACAGACTACAATTATTATAACTTTTATAGAGGTCTCTTGTTTGTAGTTGTTGGATCAAATTTAAACGGTCCGGATCATATTTCCCCAGATACAGAGAGGATCTGGGTTCATGGGCGATCATTTGTCAATCATTTGTGGGCCCAGGCATTAGGTATCGTTTGGTATGTAGACGGGACGAGACAGGACGGGATGGAACGGAATGAAACGAACGGAACGGGACGAGACAGGACAGAACGGACGAGACAGGACAGAACGGAACGGAGCGGGAGCAAAGATGCCCTCGGATGGAAACGAGGAAGAAGAAGGAGACGGAGAGGTTATAATTTTGTGTTCCACGGATGTGGAACGAGTCGTTCCAGGGGGGTGAGGCGGAACGAAAATTCACCCAAAACTCGTCCCGTGGAACAGCTCGTTCCACCCATTTTAGGTGCACCAAACGTAGGACGGAAGGCCTTGTCCCACTCTGTTCCGTCCCGTCCCGTCCCACGTACCAAACGGTACCTTAAGGAACCTAGACTAGGAATGACAACTTAAGGACTTATCTAAAACAAGGACGTTAAAATAACGGTGTAAAGATCAATCATGTATTGTTGTGAAGGAGCCAAGTAAAAACATTTCTAGTATTAATAACATTTTTATTCTACAAATAAGAACCAACTATGGTGTTTGATATTTTGTAATTTTATGTGCGACAAAATTAGCTTTACGATAGATAGGTTTTTATGAATGTGGTAGAAAGAATTGTCATGTAACATATGTCATCCAATAAAGTCTTCAAGGGCTAATATGTATCACATCTCTCAAAAAAATGCAATGGATATTTAATTTTAAGTCTCCTTCAACATATAGACATCCTTGTAGGTTTGCTGGACAGCAAGCACGAGAGCATTTCTAATCACCTTTTCAAGCTTTCTAGTGCCAGTAGTTAAGGTGTTTCCAAAGTAAAACTACTACTGATATCTTAAAATTGTTTTAAACAATGTGAACCTCGACACTCATATTTAAATTCCTTAACTTATAACTCTGATAAGATTATAATATAGATAGATTATAGAGTAGGATCAAATTTATAGCGATTTAAAGGAGGGTATTAATTTGTCGATTTTTTTTTTCTTGTCACGCATGACATGTCAATTGTAATATCTCACATTGTTCAGGGGAGTGGATCCTCACCTTATATGTATATTCTCATCTCTACCTAGCACGAGACCTTTTGGGAGCTCACTAGCTTCGGGTTCCATCGGAACTCCGAAGTTAATAGAGTAGCACGCGAGAGCAATCCCATGATTCATGCTATGTTGGAGTTGAGCCTGGGATGTGGTGGGGGTCCGAACCAGGATGTGACAATTTGGTATCAGAGCCAATCCCTGGCTGGAAGTGTGCCAACGAGGACGTCGGGCCCCTAAGGGGGGTGGATTGTAACATCCCACATCGCCCAAGGGAGTGCCTTATATGTATATTCTCATCTCTACCTATCACAAGGCCTTTTGAGAGCTCACTAGCTTTGGGTTCCATCGGAACTCCGAAGTTAAGCGAGTGGCGCGCGAGAACAATCCCATGATAGGTGACCCATTGAGAAATTCTCGTCTGAGTTCTCAGAAACAAAACCGTGAGGACGTGAAACGAACAATATCGTGTTATGGTGGAATCGAGCCGGAATGTGATGGGAGCCCAGACGGGAATATGACATTAATTGTTTGATTTGCAAAATTCATTAAATAATAATGATTGATTAATGCCATAATGCCATAATTACATCTATTTACATGACATCAATATGATTGTGATGTTTGCTACATAATTGCTAATTGCCTGATTTAATAAACTAAAATATTTTTCTCACGTGGCTCACATCTTAGTAATATTATATTTTATTTGTGTCCGGTAAATAATTTAGAGAAATTATATTCACATACTTCAAATAACTTATTCCATATCTTTTTAATTTTTTAATATTTTCTATACACCACTAAAACTTGATAAAAAATATTAAAAAATTAAAAGAGTGTAGAAGAAGTAATTTGAGATGTGTGAATATAATCTCCCATAATTTAACATATTTATTAACGAATTTTGACACTAAGAGAAAGTGAAATGCAAGTTGAATGTCAAGAATTAAAAATATGAAATTGTTATTAGTATTTTAAAAATATCATTTGGTATTCTAAATTTTCTACAATTAAAAAGAAAAATACATTTACAATGAATATAGAATAAGATTTTTAGAATACTAATAACAGTTTTCTAAAAAAACAAAGAATTTTAAGCATGTGTTTCGTAAAAAATGGAAAAAATAAAAAATAAAAAAAGTGAGAGGGATGGCGATTGGCGAGAAGGAAAGAAACAGAACACGCCATCAAAATCAAATAGTCCGTCCGTTAGATTCCTCACGCTTTTCCTCAATCCTTTCTCTTTTGCAAAACGCGGGACCCACTCTCTGTTCCATCGAAACTTCTCGATTTTTTTCCCCCCCAAAACGCAAAAACGCCCGGACATTTCGTCTTTCCAACCCTTCCTCGTGGTTGACTTGCGCGACAATCCCCGCGAGGGCAATAACGTCATTTCGGTCACTCCCCGCGCATATGAAATGGACCAACTTCTCATTTGTTGGTTTTTGTGGATTTTGAGAGAGATAGAGGGTAGAAGAAAGCGAGGAGGAATTTGAGTCGAGTTTTCTCGTTGATTTGTGCGTTTGCTCCCGATTCCTCCAATGGAAAGAGGCGGTGGTAGCGGTGGATACAGAGGAAGGGGAATGGGAAGAGGGAGAGGCAGTGATGGTGGTGGTGGTGGTGGAAGGGGTGATCAGGGCGGGTATGGCAGAGGAAATGGAGGGAGCGGTGGAGGAGGTGGAGGAGAGAGAGGAAGAGGCGGTCATGGTGGCGAGCCACAGTTCCACCACCATCAGCCACAACAGCAGCAAGGACAGCCGAACCAGAATCGGAGTCAGCAAGCGAGGCCTAATCCATGGATTACTCCCGCTCCTGCCAGAGTATGGGGCCCCAGAGCGCCTGCTCCGCCTGCATCTCTGGCCGGACCGGCCCCGAACATCTCTCCTGCTCCTGGTATGAGTTTTTCTTCTTTCTTTTCATTCGAGGTCCTTTTTCAGATACAATTACAAGTAATTAGTAACTGTGATGGAAGACTGAAGCATAGTTAATTTGGAGAGTAAGCCATTGCAATTTTGATCTGATATAGTTTCTGTTTGGGTTTTTCACTGGTATGTGTAGTGTTTGTTATGACATATAATGCTTTAGTAATAAATTGTATGCTTGTTGCTTATCTACTTTGATTCAACTGACCCATAGGGAGCGGTTTTGCGGTACGTTTGGTTCGAGCATTTGATTGATTTTTATTAAGAAATGTTCCATCTTTGCTATATACATTGGATAAACAATTTGATTTGGAGTCCAGTTTTCGGAAACATATTGTTTTGTATGAGTGGAAAAATTGTTTGTCAGAGTTGTGCAGTTTTGGCTTACTGACTCTGCATTTGTTCTGTGGATCTTTTGCTGCGGTTAGTCCAGTTATTTGAATTTGCATGAATAATTTGTTGGTGATATACCTTTTGTTTGCTATGTTTTCTGCACAGATAATCTTGTTCCGGCAATGCAATCAATGGCAATTTCAAGACAGACTCCCGCTTCATCTTCTTTAGACAAGGCGGCCAATCTTGTCCCAGTAAAACGGCCTGATAATGGGGGCACAAAAGCTATCCGAACTGCTAGGCTTCGCACTAATCATTTTAATCTCTCGTTCAATCCTGAAAGTATTATAATGCACTATGATGTTGATGTTAAACCGGAACACCCTGCTAAGAATGGCCGTCCTGTGAAGATATCAAAGTCTGAACTTTCTGCAATCAGGAACAAGTTATTCTCTGATGATCCTTCGAAATTTCCCTTGTTAAGTACTGCATATGATGGTGAAAAGAACATTTTCAGTGCAGTGCCGTTGCCCACTGGATCATTTAAGGTGGAGATTCCTGAGGAAGAAGGCACACGGTTTAGTTCGTACATTTTTACTATAAAGCTTGCGAAGGAGCTCCAGCTTCGCAAGTTGAAGGAGTACCTAAGCGGTCAGCTGTTGGATATCCCTCGTAATATATTGCAGAGTATGGATTTGGTTATGAAAGAGAATCCAGCTAGACGCATGATTGCTGTTGGGCGAAACTTTTACCCCACTGAATCTGATCCAAACGATGACCTTGGATATGGTGTTGCTGCCTTCAGAGGTTTTCAGCATAGCTTGAAGCTCACGTCCCAGGGTCCTACCTTGTGTCTCGATTACTCAGTCTTGGCATTTCATAAGCGCATGTCAGTTACAGAATTTCTCCAAGAGCAGATAAGGGGTTTTACATTAAATAATTTCAAGAGGTTTAGGAGGGAGGTTGAGGATGTATTGAAGGGATTGAAAGTTACTGTGACTCACCGGAAAACCAAGCAAACGTACATCATCATGGGGCTGACTGATAAGAATGCAGGAGAAATTACATTTGATGCTGTAGACATAGATGGCCAGATTCCACCAAGGAAAGTTAGACTTCCTGATTATTTCAGGGACAAATACAGAGAGATTCAGTACAAAAACATTCCGTGCTTGGATTTAGGGAAAAATGGTAAAAGGAATGATACACCAATGGAGTTCTGTGTCTTAGTTGAGGGGCAAAGGTATCCAAAGGAATCTTTGGGCAAAGAAGCAGCCATCATGCTGAAGAACATCTCATTGCCTTCACCAAGAGATAGACAGAACATGATATCGAACATGGTACGATCAAAAGATGGACCTTCCGGGTAAGTGAATTTCTGTTCCTCGTTTTTCTAGTAAATTAGACTTTAATCACCTTCTACTGTTCATTTGAATTTTCGTGAACTCAGTATTCCTCGTGCATGGAAGATTTTGAACTAGTGTATATGATTTTAGTTAGTACGTAGTTGCTTCTCTGAAAGTGAGAAGTGCGAACTCTTATTCTGTTTTAGGGAAATCTAAGCATATAGAATCATAAACATCTTTTTACATGAACAATGCTCATAATATGGCGATAGTCATTACCATTTTGAGTAACTTAATTCGGCAGTGATTAAGATCCTGATTATTTTGTTATTGGCAGTGGTGGCATCATTCAGAATTTTGGATTTGAGGTCAACCAGAATATGACACCAGTGACAGGGCGTGTGATTGTCCCACCTGAGTTGAAGTTGGGTGCTTCTGATGGCAAGGTGATTAAGGTGACTGTTGACGGAGAGAAATGTCAATGGAATCTGGTTGGGAAGACTCTCTTGGAAGGAAAACCAATCAAGTGCTGGGCCGTACTTGACTTCAGCAGTTCTGATCGTTTCAAACTGGACCCTAACCAGTTCATCCCAAAGCTCATCGCTCGGTGCAACAGACTGGGAATCAGAATGGGAGAGCCTGTTTTGTATGAAACCACTTCAATGAGGCCATTCTCTAGTGTTCAGATGCTTCGTCCGCTGCTTGAAAGCGTTAATGAAAAGGCTAAAAAAGAAGGCAATGGCTACTTGCAGTTACTTGTTTGTGTAATGTCTAAAAGAGACCCTGGTTACAAGCATCTGAAGTGGATTGCTGAGACTCAAATCGGTATAGTGACGCAATGCTGCTTGTCAAATATGGCCAACAAAGCAAATGACCAGTACCTTGCAAATCTTGCACTCAAGATCAATGCCAAGCTTGGAGGCAGTAATGTAGAGCTAAATGATCGGCTCCCCCTTGTAGGGAATGCAGGCCATGTTATGTTTGTGGGGGCCGATGTCAATCATCCTGCTGCGCGAAACACAAGTCCATCAATTGCAGCAGTTGTTGCCACTTTAAACTGGCCTGCTGCGAATCGTTATGCTGCACGAGTTCGATCCCAGTACCATCGTGTGGAGAAGATAATGAATTTTGGAGACATGTGTCTGGACCTTGTTGAATCTTATGAGCGATTGAGTAAAGTCAAGCCAGAGAAAATTATTATCTTCCGTGATGGAGTTAGTGAGGGCCAGTTTGATATGGTTCTCAATGAAGAGTTGCTAGATCTGGAGATGGCTTTCGAAAGTATAAAATACCATCCAACCATCACACTTATTGTTGCCCAGAAGCGGCACCATACTCGTCTATTTCTGGAGAATCCAAGGGATGGGGGTTATGCAGGCAACATATCACCGGGAACTGTTGTGGACACAACAATCGTGCACCCGTTTGAGTTTGACTTCTATCTTTGCAGTCATTATGGAGCCCTTGGAACAAGCAAACCCACGCACTACCATGTTCTTCGGGATGATCATCGGTTTACTTCAGATCAATTACAGAAGCTTATATATGACTTGTGCTTCACCTTTGCAAGATGTACAAAACCTGTATCATTGGTCCCACCGGTGTACTACGCTGACCTCGTGGCATATAGGGGGCGATTATACTACGAGAGTACGGAGGGACAGTCTCCAGCTTCGGTATCCTCCTCGTCCTCGTCCTCGACATATTCACCGCTGTCAGTGGCTTCTCTTGATCAAAGGTTCTGCAAATTGCACGCGGACTTGGAAAACATGATGTTTTTCGTGTGAAGGCCAAAGCATGATCCCGTAGTCTCTTTTTTTGTGGAGCAGGAAGGTTATGGTTCCGTAAGTTGGCAAACCCATTCGCATTTCCAACCTCCTGAAAAGGAGTTTGTGCGTGAATCTAATAGGTTTCTGTGTCGTAATGTTATGTTTAGCGTTTTCTCTACTTCATACGTTCTGTGCTCATATGTCGTTTCGAATCATTTTGTGGATCTAAATCAGTGGTAAGTCCTGGTTATGAATGTGGGTTTGATGTATCATTTTAAAGTTGTGAAAGTAAGAATGTTGGATGACATATATATTTGTGGGAATGGAAAGTTAATCTGGCTGTTAACATCGTGTTTTCGTTACAATGAATTTCTTTTTAATTTATGTTATTTTTTTAGCAGTATTATTTACGTATAATATTAGAATTGCGAAAGGAAAATATTCTTTATTTACTTCCCACTTGTTTTTAGCTACAATCGATATCAATGGTGTTTTGAAGTGCATACTAAAAAAAAAAAATTGATTCTTTTAATGAAGTTTGGGGGTAAAATCGGGATTATCCAGACTCATTTCGCCCCTTTGAATAGAGGATATAGTAATTTCTCTTGGATTTATCAGTCTAACACCAGAGCGACTGGGTTTCCCACTAAAAACCCCGAACCTTTCCAACGGTCTTCTCGGCGGTTGACCCTTCGCGACCAAGGTAATTGAGCAAGGGCAAGATCGTCATTCAATCTGCACCATCGCATATAAGAAGAAAAAGAAAAATGGAGTGAAATTCGAGGCCACTTTTTCTCTCGATTTTTTGAGTTCACTCCCGATTTTCCAATGGAAAGCAGCGGCGGCGACGATTGGCGAAAAGGAAGATGGAGAGACAGAGACGGCGATGAAAGAGGGAGTGGCGGAGACAATGAGACAGGAAGAGGCAGTTGGGGAAGTTATGGCGGTTCCAGGGGTGGTGGTGGTAGAGGGTCCCAGTACCACCGTCAACAACCACCGCAGGAGCAGCGTGATAACAAGTGGGGCCGTCCGGGGAGACCTTCTCCATGGAGCGGTAGGCCCAACAGAGCGTGGGTGTCCACAGCGCCCTCCCCTGCATCTCCAGCCCTAGCGAACTCTCCTACTTCCCCTCCTCCTCCTGGTATGGATCCTCTAGAACTAATTGCATTTTTTTTAATCCCTAATTTTAATCTGATTAAGTTTTCCTGTTTGAGTTGTATGTGTTACACTTGTATGTATAAAATGAGAATGTGGTGATATAATGTTTATTTAGTGATTACAATAAGCCTGTTTGCAATCGCTTCTCAAGAAAGCACTTTATCTCATAAGAGCTTTTACTAGAATCGTTTTTATTAGAAGTACGTTAATTTTTTTTAATATAAATCCAATTGCTTTTGGCCACTTAGTACTAGTGAGTGAGAAGTTTTAAGTTCGATTCTCTCCAAAGATGAATTCGAACTAAATTACTGTGGCTTGCCCATTGTGAGGTTTAGCCCACTCAAAAAAAAAAATCCAATTGCTTTTGAAGCTTTTCCAAGTGCTTTTGCAACTCAAAAGCGTTTTTATAACAAGTTTTTCTGCCAAATTTTGTCGAAAAAAAAGTTAAAGGCGCTTCCGAACATTGAACTGGGCATTTGGTTGATTTTACTGAGAGTTTTTGCATAAATATGTTCACAGTGGAAAAAATGCGTTTCAGTAGTCTAGCATTTTTTTAGTTTGCATAAACAGTCACCACTGAGGATAACACATAATGTTTTGTTTATTTTTCTACATAGATACTTTTGTCCCTCGATTACGATCTCTGGAAATTTCAAAACAGACGCCTCCTTCATCTTCTTCGGACAATGCAGACAAGAATCTCTCAGCAAAACGGCCAGACAATGGAGGCACAAAAGCTATCCAAACTGTTATGCTTCGTTCTAATCATTTTAATATCTCGTTCAATCCTGAGAGTATCATAATGCACTACGGTGTTGATGTCAAATCAGAGACCCCTGCTCCTAATCATATGAAAATTTCCAAGTCTGAGCTTTCTGCAATCAGGAAGAAGTTATCCTCTGATAAACCTATGGACTTTCCCTTGTCAAGTACTGCATACGATGGTGAAAAGAACATATTCAGTGCAGTGCAGTTGCCCACAGGATCATTTAAGGTAGAGGTTCCTGATGAAGAAGACACGCGGTTTACTACATACATATTTACTATAAAGTTAGTAAACGAGCTTAAGCTTTGCAAGTTGAAGGAGTACTTGAGTGGCCACTTATTGTCTATCCCTCGTGATATATTACACGGTATGGATTTGGTGATGAAAGAGAATCCAAGTATGCGCTTGATTGCTGTTGGGCGAAACTATTACCCTGTGGATTCTAGTCTCAACGATGACCTTGGACATGGTATTTCTGCATCTAGAGGGTTTCAAGATTCTGTAAGGCTCACTTCCCAAGGTCCTTCCCTGTGTCTTGACTACTCAGTCCTGGCATTTTATAAGCGCTTGCCAGTTATAGATTTTCTTCAAGAGCAGATTAGGGGTTTTACTTTAAATAATTTCGAGAGGTTTAGGAGAGAGGCTGAGCGTGTGTTGAGAGGACTGAAAGTAACTGTGATGCACCGTAAAACCAAGCAAAAGTACATCATCAAGGGGCTGACTGATAAGAATGCAGGAGATATTGCATTTTATGATGTAGACATAGACGGCCAGTTTCCACCAAGGAAAGTTAGACTTGTCGATTATTTCAGGGAAAGATACAAGGAAATCCAGCATACAGACATTCCTTGCTTGGATTTGGGGAAAAATGGTAGAAGGAACGATACACCTATGGAGTTCTGTGTGTTAGCTGAGGGGCAAAAGTATTCAAAGGAGCGCTTGGACAGAGAAGCAGCCATGATGCTGAGGAGTAGGTCATTGGCTCAACCGCGTGATAGACAGAGGAAGATATGTGACATTATACAGTCTGACGATGGACCCTGTGGGTAAGTAAATTTATGTTCTCTCTTGTGGTTTGTGAATCCCATTTTGCTAAACTTGCACAGTTAGCAGGCAGTTGGTTTCTCTGAAGGTTGAAACCAGTATTCTGTTTGATTCTTATATATATGGCGATAGTTATAACCATTGTCAGTAAAGTAATCCTGTATAAAAACTGCTGTCATTATTAAGTATATGATCCTGTGTTATTGGCAGTGGTGGCATAATCGAAAATTTTGGAATTGAAGTTAACAAGAATATGACACCAGTAACAGGGCGTGTCATTGGCCCACCAGAATTGAAGTTCGGTGCTTCTGATGGCAAGGTGAATAAGGTAACAGTTGACAGAGAGAAATGCAACTGGAATCTGATTGGAAAGTCTGTAATGGAAGGAAAACCAATCAATCGCTGGGCTTTACTTGACTTCACCCGTCATGATCGATTTGTACTGAACCACGGATTCATCCCAAAGCTCATCAATCGGTGCAATGAGCTGGGAATCAGAATGGAAGAGCCTCTTTCATACCAAGGCACTACAATGAGACCATTCTCTAGTGTTCAGATGCTTCGCCAGGTACTTGAAAGTGTTAATGAAGAGGTACACAAGAAAGGAAAAGGCTACTTGCAATTAATTATTTGTGTAATGCCTAGAAGAGATCCTGGTTACAAGTATCTGAAGTGGATCTCTGAGACTCAAATTGGTATAGTGACGCAGTGCTGCTTGTCAAATATGGCCAACAAAGCAAATGAAAAGTATCTTGGAAACCTTGCACTTAAGATTAATGCAAAGCTTGGAGGTAGTAATGTAGAACTAATTGATCGGCTCCCCCTCTTTGGGGATGCAGGCCATGTTATGTTTGTGGGGGCTGATGTCAATCATCCTGCTGCGCAAAACAAAAAAGGTCCATCAATTGCAGCTGTTGTTGCCACTGTAAACTGGCCTGCTTTGAATCGTTATGCTGCACGAGTTCGACCCCAGCAACACCGTAGTGAAAGGATATTGAGTTTTGGAGACATGTGCCTGGAGCTTGTTGAAACTTATGAGCGATTGAATAAAGTCAAGCCAGACAAAATTGTTGTCTTCCGTGATGGAGTCAGCGAGGGCCAGTTTGATATGGTTCTAAATGAAGAGTTACTAGATATGAAGAGGGCTTTTGGATGTAAAAAATACTATCCTACCATCACACTTATTGTTGCTCAAAAGCGGCACCATACTCGTTTGTTTCTAGAGAATGTGAAGGATGGGAGTCCAACATGCAATGTGTTACCGGGAACTGTTGTGGATACAACAATCGTGCACCCGTTTGAGTTTGACTTTTATCTTTGCAGTCATTATGGAGCCCTCGGAACAAGCAAACCCACACACTACTATGTTCTTTGGGATGAGCATAGGTTTACCTCAGACCAATTGCAGAAGCTCATTTATGACTTGTGCTTCACCTTAGCAAGGTGTACTAAACCTGTAGCTTTGGTACCACCGGTATACTATGCTGACCTTGTTGCATACAGAGGGCGGTTATACCATGAGAGTATCGAGCGACAGTCTCGAGATTCAGTATCTTCTTCCTCCTCCTATTCTTCATCATCATCAGCAGCAGCAGCAGCGGCATTGGCATCGTCACCACACTCAGTGGCTTCTCTAGACGGAAAGTTTTATAAATTGCATGCTGACCTGGAAAACATTATGTTTTTCATATGAAGTTCGACGCTCGTTCCTATGATCTCTTTTTTGTGGAACAGGACGGATATGGTTCTGTAAGTTGGCAAACCAGGACGCAATTCCAACTTCCTGAAAAAGAGTTTGTGCGTGAATCTAATGGTTTTTTTAATCGAAATGGTATGTTAAGCATTTTCATTGTAGTTAGTATGTTAGTTCTTGTGTGTTCTTTAGTGGTTCCAAATCGTTTTGAGCACTTGTGTTTCTTTCTTGTGTGTGATATGTATGAATCGAGTCGAAATGGTACAAAACACGGAAGGTTTAAATTAGAAGTAGACTCCAGACACCATTGTCCTTGCTGTCCTTTCTGCTCATAAATTGAATGCTGCGAGTTTCAGTTTTGTGTAGAGTTTATAAATAGGAAGGAAATACACTGTTGGGGCAATTTTTGGATTATTTACAAACACAATATATGTTGGGAAATGATTTCCGCACTCCTGTCTACTTGTTTTCCTTGATTCTTCTTTGAATATTTCTATCCAAATGCTAAAAATCTACAAGGGTGTGTAGGTGGAGAAAAAAGTTGTGTAGAAATCACTTCCATATATGTCTACAAAATTTGTAATTACCTTTGCATCGAAAGATATCTAAAAGTTTATGGCTCCCCTCCCTCTAGATTTTTGCCTGCATGTATGCTGCAAGTGTTTTTACTTGTGGTCCTTTCCTTGGTTTCCTTAGATTCCTGGCATGTGATGGTTGGCCAATTCTTGGGGCTCTGTTAGGACCACAAAAAATGTGCAGGTTATCTGCAGACATATGAACTTGGAAGGGATTTGCTGTTTCTACTGGAGAGATTCCCCTCTTATTATGTATAAGGACAATGGGAGAGAAACATGTCATGATCAGGGACTAAATTTGGATATATTTGTTGATTAGGGGGGAGATTCTAGTTCTGTTTCTATTTGTGCAAACTTATCAACAAGGGCACAAGTGTGGAAGTTACTTCTGTCATTGGTTGCACTTGTTTGTGCTAGATTTCTTTGAGTGGATTGAAACGACAGGTCATTCTGGGCGGTGGCCCAAATTCTTAAATCATTGTGGGACTTGAGGTATTTGGGTGGTGAGTGAAAAGGTTTTGGGTATACGTGGAGATGGCAGGTTCAAACTTTGAGATTGGGATGTTGGTTATTTTTGCTACTTGTTTGGGAGATATTTTTGCAATTAGACGTCTGTATATAAGTGGATTGATGGTACTTGCATTTGGTGACGGTTTGGGTTAAATTATTGCGTTTGTAACGTTGTCTGTATATAAGTGGATTGAACAGATTTCGCAACTTCTCCGCCTAGGTTCATTCCGGCGAGGTCAGGTCAAGACCCGTCAAGTTTGGAATTCCTAGTTGTATCAGGCTGTGTCCTCATAATTTTTTGTTTGGATAAATAATCTTTTTCCCCTCAAATATGCTGCACTATACAAAAATAGCCATTTTTGGAAGAAAGAGAACCATTACAAGCAAACATGTGAACGCGCATACACACACCAACAAAGAAAAAAGGAAGCTGCCTCCAAGGAAGTTTCACTAATTTGGAACAAATTTAGGTCTCGCGGTGGAGAAAGACTTGGGCGTCACCGAGAGTATATCCTTGCGTGAGTATATCACTCATCGTGTGACCTTCGCTAACATGCAATAATCCCCCTCACAGTGAAGCCCTTAGTTGCTTGTGATGATTGAAATAAGCTCATTTGCCGTCCATGTCACTAAGGACAGGTTCTGAAGTTTCCTAAGCAACTCTTTTCCCACTGATGATAGCATAGGGACGTTTTCATGAACTGAAATTTTTCACAACACAAATAAATAAATTAATTAATCAATCAAATTATTTAACTTTGAATTTTGGAAAGACGTACCTGAACTTTTTGCTAGATTCAGCAATGTATATGAAGCAAGCACTCTTTCCTCCACATCTCTGTCATAATTCAGTGATTCTAGCAGCTGAGGCACAAGAACTGAGCATGCCATGGACCCTAAATCTTCATCTCCGACTGCGTCGACAAACCTACTCATCCATGACACCGTCACGAGGCTCGATCGCGCTAAACTCGGGATGCCATTAGCCATGGAATCCGAAAGGGCCACGAGTAGTTTCCTGTTGCCGTTTTTGAACAAAACAGTGGCTGTTTTCCTTTGCCAATTTTCCGTTGCTGCTTCGTCTTCGTTCTGATTTTTCGGATCGCATAAAAATGGTGCCATTATTTGTTTGTTTTTCGAAAAATTTCAGCTGGTTTGGGGTAGTAGAAAGCTTACCGAGTGCGCAAAACCATCCACAACATTTTCTTTGAAGTGAAATGAATTTCTTGGCCAGTGACTGTAACCGGCTTGTTGTAAAAGCCCCTGTTCTGTTGATGCCTCGCCGGTATAAGAAAACCGGCCTCCCAACATTAAGAGAGCTCTTGACGATCGTTGCTGGACTTTTTTGCTGCATGTTCGACTGCTTAAAGCTTCTACGATTGCTTCAATGGCTTCTTCTCTATATACACTGCTCCTGAAAGGGTCTCCCTGCAACAAAACTGCTACTCCATATGGGAACTATTCAAGATATATATTAAAACCCTAGGGCAAAGATTTAAGTACTTATCTGAACAGTTTGGTTGCCAGAAGTTGAAATGAGTTTAGAAAGATTTTACAATTTCTACGAGAAAGTTGCGTAATCACAAAGGATGGATTTACCATAAGATCAAGCTGAAGTAAAACGACGGCAATCAACAGGCGTTCTTCAAGTGGAGCTCTCTGCAGATAGACCAACAAAATCTGCATTGTGTTAATGCCACGGGATCCTTCTTTCAGTCCATTTAGGATTTCAGTGATTTTTGTTCTTCTGCGAAAAATCATTCAGTTGCTCAAAATGTGAAAAGAAGATATAAAACGTACAAGAAAAATGAAAAGAGTTCAAAACAAATCCATACCTACTAAGGCATAGCATTTCGATCAGTAAAGCGATTGCAGAGCCAGTAGAGTTCTTGCCATTTCCAAGTACAATGAGTTCAAGAAGAGAAGCCTTGTTGAGAAAATCAGCCAAGTAATTTCGACAGCTTCCATCAGCTCGAACACAATGTGCAATGACTGAAGCAATGTTGTTCCTCTCATGAGTTTCCCCTCTCTCGATTTTTGTCACCAGAAGGCTCAACCCTCCAAGAGAAACTACCTCTCTTGCATTCTCCAAGTTTCGGTCTTCATCAAAACCGGTAAGAAGCTGGTTTAAAAGGTACAACGCCGCCACTTGAGGACTGCAACGAACTGTGAATAGTGTCTGCAACTGATCTCCAAACTCTAGTACTCGAAGGACTAGTGCCACCCATTCGACAGATATCATCTGTTTTGCCTTTGGCTTCAACAAGTAAAGCAGAATTGCAGCTTTCAAAAATAGACCATTACTTTTTAGAAGTCTCATAAGAAACTCAAGCTGTGGATCCGAGTTCAGTATGATCTGTCTAATCATCTCGTTTCTCGCTACCAATTCAGCTAAAACCGAGATTACTAATTCCAAAATTTCGTCATTACTAGAAACAAACAACACCTCCAGCATTCCCTGAATAACAGGTGGATTTGATAGCTCAACCTCAATGACAGGATCACCATGGGAGTCCAACCAAGCCTTGGTAATCACACGAATTGCACTTTCGCAATCGCTTAGATTATCGGAGGAGTAGATGGTGCTAATAGCCCGGCTTAAGTTGCTTAGAGGTGGAAGATGGGAGTTATCTTGGTTACGGATTGAATTGTTCTTGACTATGAGATTCTTGCTCACCAAGCATTCTGTTGGTTCATTCTGGCATCTAAAGAATCCAAAATGGCCCGTCTTCTGTGTCTCCGACTCAGGCCATAGCGCAATTACTGGATTTCTATGATTTTCGCTTGATGACCTTCTCCGACTAGACCTTTCTCCACTCTGACAAAATCAGAAAGCGGTGACAATGTGAATTCTCCCTGCAACATTCAATTACTTACGAAAAATGAATGCAGTAAAGAACTGAGATGAAGACAGATTCACTCACATGAACATAACCGATATGGTTGTAATTATCTTCATCTACACACAACTTTTCCACCTCATCTAGACCCCAAGCATCGTTTAAAACTCCATTTCGCTGATTGAGCTCCACAGATGTTCGCTCAGGCGTGGGGCCAAACACAGCGTGGTATCTTCAGTGATTTCCGAAGCCATCAAACAAGATACACAATTACAGCACAAACTACAAATCAAATATACTTTCAAAATGTTTTGCAAAAGTGATTCAAACGTTTTCATGTATTAGTACTACTTACAAATTTTTGTTGAGCGAGGAATGTGAAGTGTAAGAATCCGATGATCTCCTTCTCGATGATCTGCAACTGCGTATCGAAGAAGGCAAAGGTATAGTAGGAGGAACAGGAGGGGCCTCAGCCCCAACTTGAAGCCACTCTTTGTAGTACAAAGCAAACTTTGTAGTTCCCATATCCATTTGTTCATCGTACGCTCTTGCCACGGCTTTCATTTTCTTCTCCTTCTCACCGTCATCTGAGCTCGAAAGAACATCCATTTCCCTGGCATACCAAATCTTCACATGTAAAAGATGTGGAAGAAAGAAATGCTCCCAAAGATCAGGAAGAAAATGCGTTCGTGCCGAACTCGCCGAATCACAGAACACTTGAAGCAAGTGCCTCGCCGAAAGCCGGTCATTTTTCTCAATCTTGTGAACAATCGACAAGTAGAGCTGAGCACAGGCAGAGAGATGAGAACTGCTAGATTTTGCGGAACCAACAACGTTCAAAACCCGAATCGTATTCTTCACTTTTTTCGTCCTAACTTCCTTACTTTCCGACCATTGATCTTCCACCAACTTCTCAACACTTTCAATACCCAGTTCCAAGTTTCCCAACATCCCATTATCCAGATCCTTTTTCTTTCTCACCAAGCAAGACCTGCACTTTTCGCGGATTGTTTCCCGAAAACCCTCATCCTTCACGTACCTCCCAACGTAACCGCTAAGTATCGAAACCACAGCTCTAGTGGTAACTTCATCAATGGCGGCAGGCTCACCATCCATCGAACTCTCCGAAACCAATGACTTGGAATTCGACCTCTCCGAAGTAGTACTCACCCTTCTCGACGACCCTTTTCGCGTCCGAGCCTTGTGGTGCGAAAAATCGTAACTTTTTCGATCCTGGCAGATGTGCACAGGCAGAAATAGAGCCGTAAGTTCATCTCTCTCTCTGTACATCAATGGTTTCTGGCCTTTCGGGTACTTATTTTTTTCGAGTCCGACTCGTTCTTGGCTGAGCAGTTCCTTCAAGGAAGCCATTTTTCGGAGGATGATTGGATTTGGGGATGGAGGAAATAAGTGTTAGTGTAAAGGTTCTTCTGCACTGACATCCCACAAAACCAGAAGATACAAAAAAGACAGCTATGTTAGCCATTACAAGGGAAAAAGCCGAAAGATGGTTACAGAGATGAGGACAAAGACTGGACCGGAGTCTTGCCTGATTCCGTTTTAACGTGTTAACCGTTGGGTAATGTTAGGACGACTAAATTTATAGATAAAATTTTAGAAACTAAATGATATAAAAGTTGATAATTGGTTTATTGCTTAAACGTTGATAAACGTCCTAATTCTTATTGGTGACATATCATTTAGTTTGTAAATTTTATCTACAAATTTAATTTTCCTAGTATTATCCTTTTACTGTTTAATATACGGTCGGGATCTGAACCGGTTTGAACTTGGACCGGGATGAGTTTTTTTGGATAGGAAGATCAAAGATGGTTTATATTATTTTAACAAGATATGACGAATAAAAAATATTCTAATTTATTAGGGCAGAGATTTGAACTTAGGTACAAAGAGGCAAGGGCAATATTTCAACCAACTTACATAACCCACGTCAACCTTTTTTGATATTTTATTTTTATTATCCTTGATGTTAAACAAGAGAAAGTAGCATTTTTTTTTTTGGGTATTTGGAACCAAATACGAGCTGCTTATTGTTGTGGGGCTTTTGTGTTGCAGGTGTTGATGGGCTTGTGTTGTAAAGAGGCAAGTTTTCCTATGGAATGTTTTGGGTCTAACTCATGAATAGGAGACGTGAAGATTTTGATTATCTCTTTACATCACAAGCCATCAAAACCTTCGATGCAAAACTCTCAAATACTAATTAAGAGCATTTCTAATAAAAAATGCATTTTTTCTTGGTGTATTATTATTTCATCTCAAGTCAAATGCATAACCTCTGATTAAGCGTGGAATAACTCACAAACAACAACAATCAGAAATCACTCGCACATATCTAGGCGATTTACTCCACACATTCAAGAATATGAATATATAGATACTTATTATTTAATATATACCCAAGCAATTATGCAAGTTTGACCATTGACCATTGACCATTGCTATAAGATGACATGTAACATGTTGCATAGTGGGTTAGAGAGACAGAGAGAGAGAGAGAGAGAGAGAGAGAGAATCGTCCACGCCACTGTTGTCACATGCAAAAGTTAATGTAAAAAAAATAGTAAATTGTAGTAATAGTTTATCAATTTTAATCAAATTGAAGCAATGATTTTTCAAGTAAAAATCTATTACAATTGGTCTTTTAACTCATCAAGATATGTAACTATGGTCATTTTTATTAACTTCGTCAGAATTTTATCAAAATAAGTTATGTTGGATGAACTATGGCTACAATTGGGGTCCCTTAACTCATCAAAACATATAACTATGATCATTTTCTTCAACTTTATTAGAATTTTGTCAAAATGAGTTATGTTGGAATGACCCTTGTTACAATTGGGTTAAAGTTGAGAGACTATTGCTCCAATTGGGTTAAAACTGAGGGACTATTTCTTTAGTTGGATTAAAGTTGAGGGGCCAATAATAATGAATTTTTAGTTGAGGGATCAATGGTAATGAATTTTTAATTAAAGAACCAATTTACTCTAAGAAAAATTCAAAACAGAAGCATACAAAATAGTTGGGACAAAAACAAAAGGTAATACCCCAAAAGTTCATGACTCATACGAGTCATTGACACTGTGCTTTTGTTTGTTATCTCCTCCTCTCATTTCTCCACCTCTCTCTCTACCATGCCATGTTTTCTTCTTTGTTTTCCAAAAATACTAGTAAGTGGCTTTGCTACAACAGTCTATCTTTTTGAGGATCGAAATTCACAGAGGTATTTAAATTTCCTTTTGGCAACTATTATATGATTCACCAACGTTAGGAATCGAACTTAGAACATAGTTTTGTAATACAAGAATTGAAATTCATCCCTAACTACTAAATCACCTTATGATAGTTGTCATTTGCCATGTTTTCTTCTACTGTTGGCACGTCTTGTTCTTTACTAAATTGACAATTGTTATCTTCCAAAATATCACTTTCTCTGAACCGGTTTAGACCAACGGTTTTAGGGTTCAGACCGTTTTAAGTTTTCCTTGGGCAGAAGTGGTATCCGACCGGTTTTGTTTTGAAGGGAAGTCGTGACATCAGCATGATAAAGAATTTGCCAAACCTCTTTCATTAATTTATTAAACAAAGAATTTACCAATAAAATTGGAAAAAAAACAATTCATTAAGGTCTTTCAAGTGGACCAAGAAGGAGTTCTACTTTTGTCAAGACAAAAGGTTTGAATATAATATTAAAATGCTTATTAATTTTTTTTTAGTATAAGCAATATTATTTAAAAATGAGAGAAAAAAGAAAAGGTACGCTACAATTAACATAACAACCAGTCGAAAAACGCTAGTTAACTAGCTAGCAATAAATTTCTCTCAAAGGGGCTTGTGAGACCAACATCTTGGGGCTAATGTTGGAGCCGCTCAAGGGCCTATTTAAAAAAAAATAAATAAAGGACAACTGGTGGCAAATCACAGTTATCCATCCCTTTCGGGGGCTAGGAAGATTTACAGAGGCATTTCAGCCTCCCTCTAGCTACAAGTCTAGCTTCCAGACCAAGCAACGAGTTTCAAACTCGACCCGAGACCTCTAGTTTTTAATTTTAAAAAAATTTGGTAATTCGTCATTAACCACTAGACCACCAACTCGTGATTGCTCAAGAAAGTACTTGGTTTAGTAGAATATCTCATGCATTCTTCAAATGGCGTAGGTCATCTTTGGAGGATAAAAAATGGGTCGGAAGAACAAGTTTTAAACAAATATTTTAAGTTATATTTTTGTGGAGGACGAATATCTTATTTACAGAACAACCCCACCACATGCTGATTGATTTATAAAGTTAAACAATTAGTCAAAAGTAATGAAGTTAGGGTCTTGATGATGACCACATGATGAGGATTGCATGCAGATCATATGGATCCCTTGATCGTGAACCATAGATCCAGTCTACACCAATCAAACATAAAATAATTTTCATTGCTTAAAAAATAATTAATACATGTTAACATAGTAAACAAAATATATGACGTACGAGTAGCAATTTCGCAGCAATCGAGCATGCAAATATCTGTCGTGTACTCACAGGCCACACTCAAACATAACATTAGATAATATGGGATGATGGGTTCTTTTGTTTCTTTTTAGTAGTAGGTAATATTTTCTTATCACATTCGTCGTATGGGAAAGAACATTTTCCATATATGTCTGTATGTGTGTGTGTGTGTGTGTGTGTGTGTGTGTGTGTATCGACGATGGGACATGTAGATTATGTTAAATAATGTAGTCAATCGAGTGGCAAGCATAGAAAAACATGTATATAGCTATGTCCACTCCCTACATCTTGTTGACCAAATGATCATATCATCCTCTCTTTTTCTATAGAGGAGAGGTAACGAAGAAAAAGATATATTAATTACGTCGTAAGATTCTGTTCATTTTTATAATTGATGTATTTTTTTATATAAAAAATGAAGACGAATAATTACCAATTCATGCATGTACTAGTATCTATTTCGTTTAGAAAAGATTTAGAAGTCCATTCAAATCTTTAAAATAAAATTTGTAAGGTTTTAGCTAGGAGTAGTTTAGGAATAAGTAAAGTGTTTTTTTTTTTTTTTGAGAAATGATAAACACAAATTCTTTTTAAGTTCACACACACTCATGTTTAATTCAGTTCGTTGGTTTGGTTTGATTTATTAAATCTGATGATTAGAAATAAAAAAATATATATATGTGAGAATCTAAAAAGAGAGAAAATCACTTTTTTTTTCCCTTAACTTTTGTGGGAGGGTAAGGAAAATATGGAAGGTGAAATGAACAGTGAATAGGTGAAAATAGCACTTTAATACCACGTTTATCTAGATATTGATGCTCGTTTTGAAGTATCTTTAAAATGTATGAAATCGTATATATTGAAAATATTTTTGAAATCAATCCCTAACAAATATACAAGTGAATCTTAAAAAGGTACTTAAAGTGTTTTATGCAAGAAGAACTATAATTATTTGCTTCTTATAGAAAGTATTTCGCTTTTGGAAACCTAAAAATATTTTTCTAAAAGTGTTTTCAGTTATTTTAAAAACAATTCCAAACAAACTATGATTAGGTTTGCTAATGTTTTTGCTTATTCTGTATGAGAGCTTAAACGACACAACCAACTCTTGCATCAAATATCAGTTCATATGCTTGACCTTCTTCTTCCTGCAATTCACTGCCCTTAAAATGCAAACAAGCATTACATTTAATTTCTTTCTCCTGATTGTACTTGCGAGCCAAATCTATCAGCCATCTTCGAGCTGCTTGTCTGCCGGAATGCCTCCTTGATTTTCATTTTTGTTGTATTTTAAATTTTAAAAATGTGATTTTTTTTTTCGTCTACGTGGCGCCAAATGATTGGTTGTGTGGACTTTGTGTATGCCACGTCATCAAACTGATAGAAAATTTAAAATATTTTGATAATCAAGGATTACATTGATGTGTAGTACTTAATTTCAAAAACGATGTTACTTGATTTTGAAAGCGAGAAACTATTTTGATAACTTGAGTTAATTTCAATAATCATTTGCTATAAAAGTCATTTCTTTATAACAAATTCCATGAGAAAACATCACAGTGTTGCACATCTGGGCCATTTTAAGGGCAAATTCTCGTTACTTCATGACTCTTAAATGACTAGGGGAAGGAATTACATTGACTAATATGTTAGACTCTTAAATGACTAGGGGAAAGAATTACATTGACTAATATGTTAGGCACGACATAATTACATTGACTTTATTTATTGCGCTCACAACCGAGCTTTTATAAAAGAAATGCTATCGGCAAGATAGAGAAATTTTTTACTGTGCTTGAAACACATGACAATATATATATGTCATTATATAGTTCATGTTTAACTCATTACATAATAACATATGTTATACTGTTCCGTGTTCTAATATACTAAAAAATCTCTCGATGCAACATCCTTAAAAAAAGCCATGTGTGCTGCATGCTACGTGATTCGTTTTGATGAAATTTTGACCGTAATTGACACTGCAAGCAACTTTTGTGTGTTAAATTGTCAAAAAAGCAAATAGTATATAAGCCTAACTTCTCAAGGAACGAATCAAAAAAATGCCGAGGCTTAGGCCATCTCCAACCAATGATCCAGAGGGCTAGAGGCTCAAAAATAGCACTAAAATCGTCTCCAACCAAGGGTCAGGCCAAAGGGTTTGTTGGCCCCACTGGACAAAAAAGGGCCAAATGGCCAACGGTGCCAGCCCCAAGTCGGGCTGGAATTCAAATGCACCGGTCATTTAGCCGTTTTTTTTTTTTTTTTTTTTTTTAACAAAATTTGTTTAAAAATTTTTAAAAACTCTTTTTTTTTTCCCTGTACCTTCCTAAACCATTAAACATTACATAACATTAAACAATATTAAACAATATTAAATAACATTAAACAACATAAGAATTATACAACATAAAAAAAACATTTAACAACATGAAACTTAAACAACATTTTTAAAAACATTTAACAACATAAAACTTAAACGCCTACTCCATGTTATTTTTGGCCCAAATATGTGTAACAAGATCCTGTTGTAGGTACTTGTTTGTGGCACGGGAACATATCATTCTATAACGCCTCATGTACTTATTTATAGGGATACTACTAGTTCTTGGATTGAAAGGCAAATTAGGCCCATCATATATTTTTGCACAAGCCTTTCTTGACCTATTTGGATTGTCTTGGTTGTCATCAGACTCTCTATCAATATACTCATCTCGCTCATCCTCTACAATCATATTGTGTAATATGATGCAAGACATCATGATGGAGTCCAAATTTTCTCGACTCCACCCTTTTGCCAGTTCGTTGATGATCTTCCACTGTGCTTGTAAAATACTGAAAACTCTCTCAACATCTTTCCGGTATGCCTTTTGGTGTAAGGTAAACAGCTTTTCGGCGTCATTCACAGGGTTTGGAATTGCTTGGATAAGTGTCGCCCTCTTTGGGTAAATGTCATATGCCAAGTAATACCCCATATTATACTGACGGTTGTTGATGTAGTAGTCAGGTTGAGGTGCTTTACGTTCTGTCAGGGTATTAAAGAGAGGTGAATGCTCAAGAACTGTAATGTCATTTTGGGATCCAGGGACTCCAAAGAAAGCATGCCAAATCCATGTGTCATACGAAGCAACCGCCTTTAACACAACTGTTAACTTTCTTGACCTTCCGCAAAAGCCTCATTGCCATCCAGTGGGACAGTTCTTCCAATCCCAATGCATGTAGTCTAATGACCCTATCAAGCCTGGAAATCCACGGTCTTTAGCTTTGCGAATGAGCCGATCCAGATCTTCTTGATTTGGCTTGCGAAGGTACTCGTCTTTATAAAACTGAACCATTGTGTCATAGAATTCAGCAAGAGTATCAAGGCATGTAGACTCAAATATACCATGGGTTTCATCCATCGAATCAGCTGAGGAGCCATAGGCCATCATTCGAAGTGCAATAGTAACCTTCTGATGAGGTGAGAAACCAGCACGGCCTGTTCTATCCCGCTTCTGTCGAAAGTATGGATTAACATGTTGGACATCATGAAGTAAACGCTCGAAGACATGACGCCTCATCTGGAAGCGACGACTAAAATCCTCTTTTGTGTACACCGAGTTGGGGTTGAAATAGTTATTCATCAGATTGGCATGCATCATCGCTCTATTTCGTGGTTTGTAAGAGCGGCCAACAATAAAGCCACCCTATTGAGGTTGTTCTTGAGTTGGCTGACACACCATGGCCGCAGCCATGGTTGCTATTATGTTTTGTGTGTTGCGCCATGCTTTATCTACTTCATCTGCTTCATCAGACTCCTCATCTTCTCGTCTCATCTATGCCCATTTTTCTTCCAATTTGGAATTGGATGAGAACCCCAATTGGAATCAGAAGAGGATCCAAAGTTGGAATTCATTGCAAACTTGAATTGAAATAGATTGAATTTAAAGGTGTGTGAATTATAACCCAATATCCACCCTATTTATAGCAAAAAAAATAATATTTAAATCCAACGCTAGCTGATGTCACTTAGCCGTTGAATTTAAATTTAAGTTGCAGTTTTTAAATAATAAATTATGTTTGACCCTATAACCTTTTGGTCCTCGATTGGAGATAATTTTTTGTGACAGGATTAAAACGAGCTCTATGGTTGGAGATGGTAAGAAATATAACCCTATACTGTTCATTAAAATATTATTTTTTTCAAAGACCAGAGATCTAAAACGAGTCATCTAGCCAACGTTCGGTTGATGATGATCTTATCATCCTAGCATTTTAAAATAAACAGACAGATGACATCAATTGCTTATGAATCACACGGTATGTCAACTATGGCCGACACCAACTCCGTCTCTAACCTTTTGCCCCTTCTCTCTATCTCTCTCTCTCTCTATTCACAGATGAAAGCGAAAGATTAACCAAAATAATAAACTACTGCGCCTACAATGGCTCTCTATTTTTCCACACTTGCAATTTTTGTAATTTCCAAACAAAAACAAAACACTTCCATTAATTTACACCGAGCCTGCGTCATCTCACCCCAGCTGGGATCGCTGATGCTATCTCAATCGTCACCACAGCGACTTCATCTCCCTCTAACGAAATTTCTCAGCTCCTTCTCTCTCTCGCTGTAAAAAAAACACATAAAAAAAGCTTGTTTTCTCTCTGTTGTCTCTCTCTTTCTACTTTCTGACCCTGTTTCTCTGAATTGAATCCTACCCTTTTGGCCCCCCACCTCTCTGTCCTCCCTGCCAATCTTGGGATTTGATATCTGTGAGTTTTGTTCTGGTTTATATGGTTGAAAGTTTGCTTCTTCTTGTTTTGGGAAATTTTGGGTTTGCTACAATTTTCCTGGGATGAGTTCTTTTGATGTTATGGGTTTTGAAATTCAGGTGGGATTTGATAGGAAAACTACAACTTGTAGGAGAAGCCAATAACAGTACATGTGTAAATTTTTTTTTATTAGTTTTTATACAACTCTTTTGATTAAATCTGCAAAAGTTTCTGTTTTGTGCAGTATTACAAATCACATCATATAATATATTGGATCCAATATTTGGTTTATATTGTTGTAGTTAGATCTTGACCATGAATATTCTAGCTTTGTATTTTAGATTTTGTTTCTAATTCCAATTTGGAAGCTTCAACTCATCAGTTTTAATTTGGAAGCTTGAAATTAGCAGTTTTAATCCAATAGTTTTGTATTTTAAGTCTTTTCAATGGAACCCACCTTTCAAAAGTGAAGAGCAAAATCACAATTTGTGCTAGGTTTGTATTTTGAGTGTTAAACTTGTAAATTTAAATTTTGTGATCATATTGGATCATCCCCTTTTGTTAAGTAGTCTGTTTATCTTGCTTTTCGATTCTCAAAAGCACTTTTGCTTATAGGTTTTTACCATACGAATAAGATGGATCATAATATTTTGAGAGCTATAGGCTATAGCTTGTGTTGGAAGAATTAGACAGCTTTGGGGGTCTTAATTCTTCAAGGGAATTAGTTATAGATTTTGCTATCTTCAAGCACTATGTGATTAGGCTTGACATTCATACATCCTAGGCTCTACAGGTCCAAAGTCGATTAATGGCTCATTCAGCTGAACCATCATCCTCTCTGAGCTTTACTTCATCGCCCCATTTATCAAATGGTTCAATAAGCCACAACTTATCGTGTTCTGGCTCCGAATCGGTGCCAAGTCTTGAAGTCATCAGTTTGTCCAAGCTTAGCTCTAGTTTGGAGCAGTTGTTGATTGATCCTGGCTGTGATTATAGTGATGCTGATATCGTAGTTGAGGGGATTCCTGTTGGTGTACACCGATGTATATTGGCTTCTAGGAGTGGATTTTTTCGCGAGCTATTCAAGCGAGACAAGGGGTCTTCTGGAAAGGAGGACAGGCCAAAGTACTGTATAAGTGATTTTCTGCCTTATGGTGATGTTGGATATGAAGCCTTCTTGGTTTTCTTAAGCTATGTGTATACGGGAAAGCTTAAGCCTTCTCCCGTGGAGGTGTCAACCTGCGTTCACAATGTATGTGCCCATGACGCATGTAGACCTGCTATCAATTTCGTTGTGGAATTGATGTACGCCGCTTCCATTTTCCAAATGCCTGATTTGGTTTTGATATTCGAGGTTGGTCTTCTGTTATTCTGTCTATGCAACTTATCATTTACTCATTCTTTTGGTAATACAAATGGAAAATAGTTCTGATTTGATTGTCTATGTGTTGGCAGCGGCGCCTTCTTAATTTTGTTGGGAAAGCTCTGTCAGACAATGTTATCCCAATTCTCGTGGTTGCTTTCCATTGTCAGTTGAATCAGCTCATCGATCAGTGTATAGATAGAGTGGCACGATCAGATATTGATGACATCTCTCTTGAGAAGGGACTTCCTGATGAGGTTGTGAAGAAAATCAAAATTCTTCGCCGCAATTATCAGCAGGATTCTGACCCAAACTTGCCACCTGCCGATCCCTTGCTTGAAAAGAGAATCCGAAGAATACATAAGGCTTTGGACTCGGATGATGTCGAGCTTGTGAAACTTCTTTTAACGGAGTCTAATATAACCTTGGATGAAGCAAATGCTCTCCATTATGCTGCAGCTTACTGCGATCCTAAGGTTGTGACCGAAGTGCTTGCTCTGGGCCTCGCTGATGTTAACCTCCGGAATGCTAGGGGTTATACAGTGCTTCACATTGCTGTGATGCGCAAAGAGCCATCAATTATTGTATTGCTACTGACTAAAGGAGCTCGTGCATCGGAGCTGACATCAGATGGTCAGAGTGCTGTTAGTATTTGCAGGAGGTTGACGAGACCAAAGGATTACCATTCAAAAACAGAGCAGGGGCAAGAAGCAAACAAAGACCGAATATGCATTGATGTTCTAGAGAGGGAAATGCGGCGGAATCCAATGGCTGGAGATGCATCTATATCTTCCCAAATAATGCCTGATGATCTGCACATGGAGTTGCTGAACCTGGAGAACAGAGGTAAGATTCCTAAGACATTCTCAATTTTATTTACACCATTCAAAAACACTATTTCTTCGTTTGATTGGTTTAGTGTGCCTCTGAGTCTCTGGCATGACATCTTTCACTTGTTATTGCAGTGGCATTGGCCCGATTGTTTTTCCCTGCAGAAGCCAAGCTAGCCATGGTCATTGCCCATGCGGAGACATCTGAGTTTGCTGCGCCATCATCATCGAAAGGCTCAAGTGGGAATCTGATGGAGGTTGATTTAAACGAGACCCCCACCGTGCAGAACAAAAGACTTCATTCCAGGTTGGAAGCCCTTATGAAAACAGGTAAATCACAAATGCATGCTTTTCTCTGTTACTGCGGTCGACTTACATAATATTTAGTCATTTGTTCTAAGCTTCATCGTATTGTGGCAGTCCGTTTGGGTAGATGCTATTTCCCTCATTGCTCGGAAGTCCTGGATAAGTTCATTGCGGACGACCTCCCTGATTTGTTTTACCTCGAGCCTGGCTCCTCCGACGAGCAGAAGGTAAAGAGGAGGCGTTTCATGGAGCTCAAGGAGGAAGTACAAAAAGCATTTGACAAGGACAAGGCCGAGTGTAACCTCTCCGGATTGTCTTCATCATCCTCCACGACATCTCCGGAAAAAATTGGTGCAAATCAGAAGGCTAGGGAACGGTGAAGGCGTGTAAATTTGTATCAAATAAGCCTTCGGAGGTTTACTGACGAAAGCGTAGGAAAATGTTGGCTATATTCGGAGGGGGAAATCTTGGCAGATGTGAATTGTTCTGTTAACTGCACAAACTAGCAAGTATCCTAGTTTTGTAGTTCTGTAGAGGATGATTTTGAATAGTAGGTGTATCTGTTCAATGAAAATTAACTTTTATATTTCTTTTAAATCCGTCTCAGGAGATTTTTGAACTCAAAACTTCGCATTTAAGGAAAACACTCTTAATGAATTTAGATGTATTCAATTTCAATACATAATAAATATTACTTGTCAAAAAGTTAAATTTGATTTTTTTTTTCTTTTCTAATTAACTCTAGATTATCTTATTTATCTAGACTTTGGCCTTTAAATTTTAATTAAAAATTCAATAATTAAGATTTAGGCCTAAAAATATTTATCATCTTATTTTTCTTCTCAATATACTTAGAATCATATTAGATACACTAAATTTGTTTATCAAATAATGTGTCACTAATTAAATTTATACTTTAATTCAAGTTGGAACTTGATTAAATAGTGGTAATATAGTGTAAAATGTGTCGCATCATATAGTGCACAAATGCAAGAATTTAGTGTGTGTAGCACCACCAATATACTTAACATTAAAGTTCCAAATTCATCCATCACGAGGTGGCCTAGTGGTTGGGAATGAATTTCAAGCTCGTATTTTACACGACACGTTCTGAGTTTGATTTATGTCTTGGTGAATCACATGATGGTGGCCAATGGGAGGTTGAAATGCCTCTATGAGTCTTTCCGGCCTTTGGAAAGGTGGACTGTCATGTCGAAGCCATCAATTAGTCTCCTTTAAAAAAACTAAAAAATAAAAAATAAAAAATAAAATCCAAACTCCATAATCCATCCCTCCTAATAAATAAAGAGTATCACTCAGTACTACGATATAATAGTATTCCTCTTCATTTGAAAGTGAAAGGTCTTAGGTTCGAATCTCGTGGATGGCGAATTCGATACCACATTAGGCTGTTGGTTTTGCCGAACCCCCCCTCCCCTTAGTGTAAAAATATCGATGTACTAAAAAAAAAAAAAAACAAAAAGGTGGTGCTATACAATGATAAATTTTTACCTCACACACTTTTGTTAATTTTTTTCCATCAATATTCTTCAATTCATTCAATTCGGCAGGTGAAAATTAAGAGGAATGTGTGAGACAAAAATAGGTGTCTGGATAGCAAGCGCAGCATCACCCTAAATCAAACAAGTGATCAATTATGGTAGTAGTTAAATCTGACTTTTAACCCATAATTCCATGTTTAAATCCTATTCTAATTCTAGCATGTTTCCTCACTTCTCTCACTACTTAAGCTTTAAACCCGGGAGTTAATAAACGTGGAAAACTTGAACCACGTTAGCAACGTTAAAGCATAATCGTCACTCAAACGCCGTTGACTATTTTCGTAGTAACATCTTCAACCACCTCCTGCATTTATGTGACCCCATCAATCATCAAGCTTTGATGATCCATCTCATTAATCTCCATGTTTAAAATCTAACGCAAACTAAAAATGGCCGATCCATCATCCTCGTTGAGCGTCACCTCATCCTCCCACGTATCCAACGGCTCAGTAACCCCCAACTCCTCCTCCCCCGCCGCCGACACCCCGCCGCCCACCCGGGACTTCACCTGCCTGACCAACCTCAGCTCCAATTTGGGCCGGCTGTTGGCCGACTCCGGCGGCGACTACAGCGATGCCGAAATCACCGTCGAGGGCGTTCCGGTTGCCGTCCACCGATGTATTTTGGCTTCGAGGAGCGAGGTTTTCGCGAAGGTATTTAGCCGGGAAAATGGGGGTTCCGAAAAAGAAGGAAAACCTAGGTACTGTTTGAGTGATTTGCTGCCATTTGGGCATGTGGGTTATGAAGCGTTTGTGGTTTTCTTGGGGTTTGTGTATACTGCAAAGCTGAAGGCTTTTCCGGTTGAGGTTTCGAGCTGCGTTCATAATGTGTGCGGCCATGAAGCCTGTCGACCCGCCATTGATTTTGCTTTGGAGTTGACGTGTGCCTCTTCGGTTTTCGGAATGCGGGAACTTGTTTCAGTACTTCAGGTTGGTTGGTGCTGTTTGCTTTCTAAATTTCTGATCAAACATTTTAATCACATTGAGAAATTAGTCAACTTTCGAGTTCTCATTGCACATTTGTTCAAGTGTTTCTGCAACTTCGTTATTCAAGCTTGGATCTTCCAATATCTCGAATGCAAAGACAGATTACTAATTAATTTGGAAAGAAAAATGGAAGGTTGTTCTGATTTGGTTCTGTGTGTATTGGCAGCGACAACTTACTGATTTTGTTGTTAAGGCTCTGGCGGATGATGTTATCCCAATCCTCGTGGTGGCGTTTCATTGTCAGTTAAGTCAGCTCATTGATCAGTGTATAGAGAGAGTGGCACACTCGGATCTTGATAGTATCTCTCTTGAGAAACGACTTCCTGACGAGGTTGTGGAGAAGATTAAAATTCTTCGCCGGAATTCTCAGCACTACTGCGACCCAAACATGCCGATTGTGGACCCCTTGCGTGAAAAGAGAATCAGGAGAATACATAAGGCACTGGACTCCGATGATGTTGAACTTATGAAACTTCTTTTAACCGAGTCTGATGTGACCTTAGATGAAGCCAATGCGCTCCATTATGCTGCAGCCTACTGCGATCCTAAAGTTGTGACTGAAGTGCTTGGTCTGGGTCTGGCTGATGTTAACCTCCGGGATTCCCGGGGTTTTACAGTGCTTCACATTGCTGTGATGCGCAAGGAGCCATCAATTATAATATTGCTTCTGTCTAATGGAGCTCGTGCATCAGAGCCGACCTTAGAAGGTGAGAGCGCTGTTAGTATTTGCCGGAGGTTGACAAGGCCAAAGGATTATCATACAAAAACAGAGCGGGGGCAAGAAGCAAACAAAGACCGAATTTGCATTGATGTTCTAGAGAGAGAAATGCTGAGGAATCCAATGGCTGGAGAGGCATCTATATCTTCCCAAATGACGCCCAATGATCTGCATATGAGATTGCTGAAACTGGAGAATCGAGGTAACATTTCTAAGACACTCTCACTTTGATTAGTCAAGGATTGTGGTGGCATAGTCGGTATCATTTTTCTCCAGAAACACTTGAATCTCAACCTTTTGCGTTTCATGTTTCATGTTTTGATTGTTTAATGTGTGTTGAGTATCTGACGTGATATCCTTCACTTATTAGATAAGGCCTGAATCTGAAGTGCATTATTTATTGCAGTGGCACTTGCCCGATTCTTATTCCCTGCTGAAGCCAAGCTAGCCATGGCGATTGCTCATGCAGACACAACGTCTGAGTTTGCCGGGATCTCTTCAGTGAAAGGATCAAGTGGGAATTTGATGGAGGTTGATTTGAATGAGACTCCCACCGTGCAGAACAAAAGACTCCTTTCTCGGTTGGAATCCCTTGTGAAAACAGGTATCATGGTTGTCTCTCAGATAAATTATTGTGGTTGAATTGCAGAGTTCTGGTTGATCCTTTTCTTCGGCTTATTTATTTGCATGCTTTGACGAAACTCTCCCTCCCCTCTCCCCCCCCCCCCCCCCCCCCCCTCCCCGGCGTTGCCACAAGAACTTGCAATTGTATGACTTTGCCCCTATGCTTCAGTTGTCTCGTGTTACCCCATTCCGTCAAGGGTCAAGGTGTTACGAAAATCATTAACTTGGCTGATGTGGAACACGGGAAACAAACGGAAAAACCCATTATTTTTGCCACATCAGTCAAATTAACAATTTTCCTAACCAACTTGACATGCCTTGCGTAACATGAGGCACGAAATGAAACCAAGGAAGTTATTTTTACACTCCACAAGACATCATAAGTCGAACCACAACAGCAAATATTTAGTATTTAGAATCTGCTAGTTAAAAGTACTTGTAGTGTCATCGGTTTTATTCTCTTCTAAGCATTAGTGTTCTATTGTGGCAGTCAGCATGGGTCGATACTATTTTCCACATTGCTCGGAAGTCCTCGATAAGTTAATTCACGGCGACCTTCCTGATTTGCGCTTCCTTGAGACGGGCACCACCGACGAGCAGAAAATAAAGAGGCAGCGTTTCTTGGAGCTTAAGGAGGAAGTACAAAAGGCCTTTGACAAGGACAAAGCTGATAAGAACGTCTACGGGTTGCCTCCGTCATCCCCATCGCCACCGGAACAAGTTGGTGCAAGTCCAAAGGTTAGAAACTTGTGAAGGCATGTAAATTGTATCGAATCATAGGCCTCCCAATAAGGACGAAGTTAGAAATTTCTTTTAGTAGGGGCATCCCGAAAAATATCTAAAAAGACCATATTATAGGATGTCTTAATACCCAATATGATAATAGGGATGATTTCAAATGATGGTGTATCACAAGTCCAATGGTACAAAAATTTCAGTCTAGTAGTGGAAAGTGGCAAAATGATGAGAAAAATATTCCTACATGATAGGCGGGATAGGGTTTTTTGGTTTGAATGACAGAACAAGAGCACTTTTGCTCATATTATGCAGTGAAGTAATATGAAGGTATGTTGAACATTAGATACATATATTTACTACAAAGATAACGTGTGTATATTATATAACCGAAGTTTGCAGTTTAACAAACGAATTACTTGAGTGGGGGCATCTGCCCCCAGTGAGCCTTAATTGGCTCCGTCCATGCTTCCTAGTTATGATCAAATTTTGCAAATGGTCCGAGCTGGAAGCATGTGAATGTCTTCATATGCAGGATTTTAGCTGCCAAACTTGTAAAATGGATCTATTATTTCCAATACTTCAATCAACAGATGGATTCTTTGATCAATGAAACAGTGTAATTCTTAACATATCTCTCGGGTGCGAAACCAAAGTTACCACTGCAACATGAACCGCAGATTGAGCACCATACGAACCAAAGGGAAGCACATGAATGAATTTACGTCAAAGTATTTAGTATACAAGACGGGATTCGTTGCGAAAATCTAAACGTACAAGATTACAAGGATGAAATTCTTAGCCTTTTTGCGATTTTAAACTTTCCCACATGGCCGGACCTTCAGGATGGACATCTACGAAATATTTTACAAATCGAGCATCTGAACATGCAAGGAGAGTGCTCAAGGATAGCATAGGCTTTGCCGCACCTTTCCCCTTAAGCCACAAATACATCGAGAATCGGAGATTAATCCTCTCCATATCGTAACATAAATATGCCGGGAATGCCGCCAGAGAATCGAGCGGATAATTTAAACTGTTTGTTAAGCAACTGATCTTCTTTTCAAGCACATCTTTGCTTTGGTTAAGAACATTAGGAGCTTGTTTAACTGATCTTTGATACGACATTGCAGTCCAAGCCAGCTTGAACTAGGCAATCAAATCTTTCCTGCAGTTGGTCCCCTCTGCCTCTGAATTTTTTCAGAGCTTTCATCATCTCCTCTGAGTTTTCAGTGTATCCCCATCGCAACAAAAACGATGTTTTCTCGAGATGATTACTAGGAACTGGGGATATTACTTGCTTGATGGTTTTACATTTGGACTTTGAAGCCAATCTCAACACCTTGTGTGGATCTTCCGTTATAAGTTGGAGCAGACCGACTCTTTTGACCTTCAGCTCTTTACATAAAGTCTTAGGTCTTTTTAAACTAGACGAACTCAGAAATTCAATGTCATCGGCTACAATGTCTGCTATTTCTTCTGCCCCCATTCCAATCTCAAACAGAAAATCCATTGCCAGCAAAAGATTTTTCATGCACTTAACAGACAAGACCTGAGGGTTTCGCATAAACAACGAATAAACCTCATCCATCCCGAGACCCAATTTGAGTAACCGGCCAAACAATACATACACGTTCTTCCCAGAACCTTGTAACAGTAATGCAGGATTTCTTTTAAACAAAGCACACATTTGCTCCTCTGTATAACCCACACTATCGAGAAAATCCATTGTATCAAGCATTCTGTTCCAGTTGTACGTACTGTTATGTGATGCATACCTTCCAATCCAATCCATTCCGAGGCCTATATCCTTCATTTTTTCGTGAACCTTGACAAAGTCGCTATGAACACCCCCAACCAAAAGCAAGGGGCAACAACTAACAAGCTTAATAACTGTTGGTATGCTTAACCCCAAATTTTCATAAGCTTGAAGCTTTGAAGCCAACACTTGATAGTCATATCCAAATATCTCTCTTGCCTCCCTGTACATTTACCAATGTTACCACGGGGGATTCCGTAATTGCATAAAGCATGAACATTATCAACCATAACACGATCATCACTCAGAAACATCAAGCGCCGGTAGCAGCGATTGCAGCTCAGACGGGCTCAAACCCAAGCTCTCAAAGAAGGGTTCAAACTCATTAACGGGATTGTAGCGTAGAAACCGTGTTAAAGAACGGGCAACATCTTTCTCGGAGTCTATCTTGGAGAGCAAATTCTGAAGAAAAATTGGGGAGTTCTTGCTAATGTGCTCGGCATCCATGAAGCTGAAGCTTCGAGTAGAATGCAGGTAGTCGAAAAGGGCTTCCTGAGCCACGGTTCTAGCATTTCGAGAAACCCGATTCAAAACTGGAGAATCAGATTGCGTGGACTCCATGACTGAGACCCTTGCCAAATGGGCAATCCTAGAACTCCAAAAGTATCGATTTTTAACCCAAACGAGCGACGGGTTTTGCACAGAAGCGGTTGTTTCATGAACCAGAGGAGAGAAGGGTACATGGTGTTTGAGTTGGGCAATCATTTTCGAAACCCTTTTGTGGATTCTATTCATTAACATAGAAAGTGGCGAAGGAGGCATACAACAGAGAGAGAGAGAGAGAGAGAGAATTTTGTGGGTGAATCACATTTTTGCAATAATAGTTGAAAACTGGAAGTTGCAGAGTGTGAAGATTGAAAGAGATAGAGACAGTTGAGAAGAGAGGTTACCTTGGATTGGATGAATCCTCTCGGGATTTAAGTCCCTATTGTTCCTTTCATTATATCCTGTCTGGGTTTTCCAGAGAAGCGAAGATGGACTATGTGCGCCTCTGTTTCTGCTATTATCATAAACCCTAGAATTTGGGGGTTTTAGCCGCCTCCTTTTTTTTTTTTTTTTTTTTTTCAAATATTCTTATTTATTTATTTATTTTGTAATTCTCGGGGTCAAAGACTATAATTAATACTCAATTTACACTTGTTCAACACCACGGGTGGCTTAAGGGTTAGAGATTAATTCAAGGCCTGTATTATTGATTAGGGGTAGTTTGGAATAACTCTATAATTCTTCACAACCCTCGAAATGATGGACGGTTGCAAAGTCATCAGTCGGTTCATTTTTAGAGCAATTCCACCCCAAAAAAATGAGCTGACTCAAAGTCTATTTAATCCACCCAATTGAATGGTAATTGACTCCAATGAACAATAATTGACCAAGTATATCTCCATACCTAAAAATTGAGTTCAGCAATAGTCTAGTTAATTTGTATTAAAATATTATTAATTTTTTTACAAAATAATTAAAAATAATTTTATTTTTAATTTCGGATATAATTTTTAATTAATCTTATCACACCCGTGTCGTTTTCCGAAAGTACAATTTTTGTGAAAGATGGTTAGGTATTTATATATCTATAATCTTTTTTTTTTCTATATTTTTAAACAACTTTTTATACTTTTTTATTAAGTTAATTAATCTTTGGTTTTGTATTTTTAAACAACTTTTTTTTATAATTTTTTTATTAAGATAATTAATCTAAACCGTTAGATTTCAAAATAATGAAATCCAACAGCCCAAAAGTAAATACGTGGCCCACGATAAGATTCTGACATTTTTTTTTAAATGTTGGAACGCACGCTCACGTGCGCGCAACAAAAAAAAGAAATTCACATGGCTGACGTCATGTCTCTTACTCAATCCATTATGTGCTGGGCTTAAAGTTAGCCTCCATTTTGGGCTAGCCTATTGGGTGGGGTGAAGTGGGTTTTTTTTTTGGGGTAGGGGCCAGCTTATTGAGTGGGGTGAAGTGGGGTTTATTTTTTTGGAGGGGGGCGTTAGCCTATTGGGTGGGGTGAAGTGGGTTTTTTTTTTGGGGCAGGGGGGCCATTCTATTGGATGGGGTGAAGTGGGTTTTTTTTTGGGAGGGGGGGGGGGGCCTATTGTGTGGGGTGAAGTGGGTTTTTTTTTTCGAGAAGGGGGGGGTGGCGGGGGGTTGGTCTAAAAATTAGACTTTGGGCTAACATATTTGTTAGGGGTGGAAGTGCTCTTAAAGAGAAAAAATTTACACTTGTTCATCTTGTTAATAAAAAAGAATGCTCATCTCATGTTCAAAAGTTGGTTCCGTCACTCTAAATAAGTATACTTAATTATCCTCTATCTCCATAATTAGCCAAGTGTTTTATGTTCTATTTGACATGATCAGATCTAAAGTTGAGTTTCTTTAACCATCTGATGATCAATTTCGGTTCTCCTCAGGAGAATTAATTATCATCAACATCATCACTCCCAATTGATGGAAGCTGATCAACAAGCTTCATTTTATCAAGTGCATATTAATCGCATGGACTATACAAATGCATCGATCAACATCGACGCGCTTGTTGGGTGAGTATGGCAACGAGAGTAGGCTAGTTTGGGATTCGACTCCGATGTAACCCTAAACAATACATGAAGAAAATAAATCTGCACCCTTTTTGTTGTAGTGACGCTGCAACAACCCTTATGAGCCAACCTTACACGCCAAAAACACCAAACCCAAATCCCACCACGGCAATTACTCATCCTCTTTTCTTTCAGTTATGAATCCAAATTTACAAAGAAAAAGGAGCTCACAGGGCAACAATGTTGTTGAAAAAGTGGAAACTTGAACCAAAAGACAAGTTTTACTCGAAACTGCTATCTGCTGCTGCCCCATGCATGATGCAGCAGCATGCCCTCAACCGGCTAAGTACCCAACCATGGATTATCTCCTATATAACATAGTATAAGCTTGATTAAGGTCCACTCATAGTAATGATTACCATCTGATTCGGTCCTATCCAATGGCAGCCCAAAATTCGAACATTTGGGGGTTCAAGTGTTAAAAATATAAGTTTTTTTAATATAAACATAGCTCGAAGTGCTCAAAAAAAAAAGTCAGTTTATTTCCTAAGACATTTCATCGAACATATAGTGACTTGTTGTTGTCAACCAAATCATGTTGCACGCATGTCAATAGATATCGACATACGCCGAAGCAATCTGATGAGTGTTATTGATATAATTTGTCAAGTGCTCTCGACACGCAACATGTCGAGGTTTCGACAAGATATGCGGCATATGCTTAATAGGCATTACATCGAACACTTGTGAGCACAAAAGAGAGTCATACCTAACTTTCAAAGAGTTATCGGAAAACTTTTACATGTATATTTCCCTAACTCTGAATGGTCAATGGGACCACCTTGACCCCAATGTACATCCATCGCAGGGCATTATACAATTAAAGGATCACTTAAAAAAAAAAAAAAAAAAACTCTTTTCTCCAATTATACAATCACATGTGGTATTCTATTTCGTATTCCGAACATAATAAAAAATCTCTCCTATTGCAAGAATTAGTCATGATTTATTTATTTATTTGTCAAATCAGGAAGTAGTCATGATAGGTAATATAGCAAAGCAATATGATAAATGATGTAACAACCATAATCATTGGGGTAGGATGGTGTTGGTGATGGAATATCACCAATGACATAAGATAATAAGTTAACATTGTTAATATACAACCTAAGATTAAAATAAACAAAAAATATGGGTAACATAACTTAGAAAATAATCAAGTAAATATCTTCATTTGATATGCCACCACAAAAGTCCACCACATACAAACAAAAATAATGTTTTTGTCTTTTGTAAATATCTTGCACTTCTCCAAACAAACTTTAAATTCCAAAATATTAGACTAATTTTTTTTATAATTTACTGGTATTTTTTTTTTATATTATTTGAAACAGTTGTGAGTTCGATCCTCTTTTATGTTAATAAACAACTCCAAACATTAGCATAAATGCTAATGAAAACAAACTCTAGAATCCAAATAGGCCAAACACATTATGAGCTCATTTAAAAGTGCTTTTAAAAGGTCAAAAATGCTTTTGGTAAAATTAATTTTGAGTTAAAAGCATTTTAAGAAGCATATTGTTTTTTCATAATTAACTTAAATTTTTACTAAAGATTGTTTTCAAAAATATTTTTACTAAATTGACCTTCAATCATTTTAAAAGTACGTTCAAATCGGTCATATTTTCATTTCTCACTTCCCTATCCCATTTGGATAACAAGAAAAATTGCAAATCCACCCAAAAATTCACTTATCATTTTCGAAGTTCCTTCCCTTATTATTTAACTAATAACTCCTCTTCTTTACTTTATTATTACATGTTCGGTTGGATATTCCAAGCATTCACATTTTTCATTGATTTCAACTCTTCTGTTCCCTTTTCCTCCTTCCGTTTTACATGTTCGGTTGGATATTCCAAGCGTTCGCATTTCTCCATTGCGGTCACAAATTCTTCAAACCCATTTGTTTTCTCGATTACCCATCTGCATCCGCGCCTCAAGTTTTCGACTTTCCTTGTGATTTGTGGATTTTGGCATTGATTAGCTTCTGGGTTCCTGTGTTTCCCCAAATGCCCATCTGATTTGGAGGGGTTTTTGGCTGTTAACTTTTGTGACTTCATGCTCATGGTGAGGCCTCCTCCCTCTGATTTCTGAGCTTCTCAGCTTTTAATCCTCTGTTTTAGCTTTCTGGGTTTTGTTTGACATTTCATCTGCTTTTGGTTATATTATGGTTTCTGATCTCATGTGGAGGTGGGCTTTGATTTTGAATACCCCATTTGATTTCTCATGTGATTGTGGTTGCCTCTGGATCTGAGTTTGTTTTTCCCTTTTGATTTCATTTTCTGGTATCTTCTGGTACTGCTTGATTTTGTCATTTTTTTTTTCTAATGGTGTTTGTAGATCTCCTGCATTAGCTTGTATTGATATTGTTCTGTAATCGTATCGAAGTATTGATGGAGTACCTGCATTTTACATTGACTTCTATTCAATGCCCACCTGGTTTCTGCGGTTGAGTCATTTGTTCCTTTTCGAATGAAGAAACTGTTAGTGGCCAGTCATGAGATCAAATCTTGGGTCTTGGTGCTTGACCAATGTATGACTACACTATCTAATCCTGTCAGCGAGTTTTTTTAGTGTAGATTCATGCATTTGTATTTGAAAACTCCTAAACTGGAGTTTGGGAGTTGCTTAGTCTCTTTTTTATCCTTCTAGGTGTTACTTGGATCTCATCTGTCTCTAATTCTGTTTTGTGATTCTGGTTTTAGCCTTTGCGTTTGTTGTTTTTATACGAAGGTTTTTGTTGCCCAAATCTATTTAAGTTGGTTTCAACAAATAAAGATGTATTTGTGCGGCTATTTCTTGTCGTTGGGCTGTGTAGGTTGTTTGTGGATTATGTTTGTAGGTATAAGCACATAAGCTATCACATTACTTACTGTTTACCCATCTGCTAATATAAGCTACTCTGGTTAAATGTCATCCTCAGATGCTCACGGCCGTAGCCAAAGGAAAATGATACTGATAAAGACGTGCATATTTTGTGATTATAAATTACTATCCTGGTAGCTTCCTTGCTCTTTGAGTATGCTAATGGAAAGATTAAACAGGAAAATGAAGTGGGGAAGCTAGTACGAGAAAGTAAAGAAGGGAAATAAGAACTAGTAATCTAGCACATTGCAATGGAAATGTCTACAAAGACAGTTATGGCGATCAAATCTTACCAAAATCAGGCCGGAGTTCTTGTTAAAAACTACTTGCTAGCAGATCCCTTCATACCATACACTTCCATTATTGGAGGCATAATTTTGTGCAAAATGGTATGCTCTTAGATGTGCTATAGGGTGCCTCATTCAAGCTGTAGATTTGGTTTTCTATTTTCTTATTAACTCGTTAAATATTGCAGGTATATGATCTTACCCAATTAATTAGTACCTTTTACATTAAGGCTTATGGTGGTCTTACAAAAATCCAACGAATTGAGTGGAACAGTCGGTGAGGACACCCACTTTCCAACTGTAAAATACTTCCCTTCTGGAACACTACTTGTAAATTTTTTAATTTGAAAAGTTAACTTTTGCAGTGGTATCTCCAGTATTCATGCCATTTTTATCACAGCTCTGTCCTTGTACTTTGTGTTCGGGTCCGATCTCTTTTCTGACCAACAGCACCTTGGCCTTATTACATTTCGAAGCTCACCACTGTCTGTTTTTGGGTTAGGGGTATGTGCCTTCAATTATTAATTTTATTATGAATTCTCAATTATTATCAAAGTATTATTTTACATGTATATTGTTCAAGTGTAATATCATTGTCGGTTTCAATTTGACCTTAAGCTCGTAGGAAGTGATGAACAAATCCCAACATTATCTTATTTGCTTCATTATCATCTGACCAGGCCTAGCCTAGCAGTTAGAAATTAACGCATGAGCCAATCTATCACAGATTGACGAGTGATCTGGACTTTATATATTGTTGGTTGTTTCATCTATATGCACTTTCTTTTGTTTGTATCTCCTGACATTTTTCTGTGGGACATAATTAAGATCATATATCACAGGTCTCTGTTGGGTACTTCTGTGCGGATCTGGGAATGCTGTTATGGCTATATCCTTCTTTAGGTGGAATCGAGTATGTAAGTAACTTCTATATGGAAGACAATTCATATATAATTTATTGGTTTGCTCTAACCGTCTTGACATATGGGTCAGAAGCATCATTTACCAAGGTTATAATAATCCCATTAAGGTGATGCTTAATTGCACAGACATGTATCTAGAAAGTAGAGAAGAAGAGGTTAAGTGAACGGAAAAAGAAATCACATTTGCATATAAATTAAGTTAGTCACTTTTGATTAGACTTTGGCATTTTCTCTTGGATCAGTTTCATTGGAATTTAGGGCTTTTCATATTCAGTTTTCTCTTATAATAGGAGAGGTGGCTGTAGTTGAAATTCGATATATGTTCTGCTTATCTTTGTAATGGTTGGCACTTGGCAGAGGTGTTGTTAGAGTTTAACGGTTTTACTTTTGTTGTTGGACTTTTTGGTGGTAAAATAAATTTTATTTCTTTCCAAAAGAATGTATATAATAATTAAACAAACACTAGTCAGCTTATACACAAATCTTTTATTAGAAACAAGTAACGTTCACCACATGTTTGCAGCTGTATAACTCTTGATATGGTGGGATTCAATTTCAGGTTTTCCATCACTCACTATCTGGAATTGCAGTAGCATACTCCATGTTTTCTGGGGAAGGGCAACTTTATACATACATGATCCTCATCTCTGAGATCACTACGCCAGAGATCAATATGAGATGGTAAGTTTATACACACAAGATTATGTTTAGTTTATGGTTTTCCATCTTTAATATAAGCTTTCGGTTTCATGAAGGTATCTTGATACAGCTGGTCTGAAGAGGTCCAGCGCATATCTCCTAAACGGCATTGTGATATTTTTATTATGGCTGGTCAGTTGAAGTCCTTTTGTATTATTATCTTTTGATCATTAAAGGTGGGGCTATCATATAATAGAGGGAATTCAGTTGCAACAACACTTCCCTGATACTTTCACTTATAATATTGGGTAGTGCTATCCACACACCCATTTTTACTTTTCACACTCCCCTCTCAATTTTCGGCCGTCGGATCGAATGAATTGAAGAGGATCAATGGCCAAAAATTAACAAGGGTGTGAGAGGTGTGTGTGTGTGAATAGCACTATCCATAATATAAACTCAGTCATTTCGTAGCCACTTGTCTTGATGTAAGCAGCATCATGAGCATATATCTTTCTTGTCCTCTGGTTACATAACTATCGTTGTTAGACATGCTTTCTGAAGGACTTTATGGAATGCAGGCGGCAAGAATTCTGCTGTTCGGTTACATGTTTTACCATGTTTACTTGCACTATGATATGGTAAGATTGCAACTCCATGAAGAAATGTACCACCTACACCTTGTATTTTGCTTGCTGTATACTTTCAGTCTTCAAAAGTTGAGTTATGCACTTTACATTCTTTGGATAGTTCTCTGAGAAGGGGTAAAAAGTTTGGATCTTTGCATTTTCAACACCGTCCTCTTTTGGTGTGCTTTTCTTGGGAACAGGATGAAATCTTGAATCTTGCTCATGGAGTGCAATATTTTACATTTTTTAACCATTCTAGAAGATTCTATATTTCTCAGGTCGTACTTCTTTAAACGAAAAAAAAAAAGAAATGAAAAGGGACGAAAACATCCTTTACATGTTCCCTTAAAAGCAATCTTTGTGAAATTTGTATGAATCGTCTTTTCAGATTTTGGAGTGTCATTTGTTGCAAGTAGTTAATCATTTTAATTGGATTGCAGATCATCCAGATGCACATCTTCGGATATCTTTTGGTCTTTGTCGTGCCAACAGTGCTAGCAGTAATGAATTTGATGTGGTTTGGAAAGATTATCAAGGGATTGATGAAGCAATTGGCCAAGATGCAATGATGGATATCCATATATATACATATATATATGTATGTATATGTGTATATATATATATGTATATGTATATGTATATATGTGTGTTTGAAATGAGTCGAAAGGCTTGCGCTTTAAGATGGATCTGATCTTGTGCATTCTTCTATATTGTTGCTGTATAAATGATAGAGGCCCAGAGGAGGGTTAAAAAGCAATCAAAACCGGAGGCATTTTGGAGGCCAAAATTGTTGTAGATGATTCCAAGTTTGTTGTTAAGTTACGAGGGGAATCGATTATGTCACGATAGTTAAATGGTTCAAAGTTGCATGCGTTGTTTCAGCAACCTCTTTAATGTTTTCACTAGTTTTGCTACAATGCTTAGCTTATTATGGATGTGCCTACCCACAAGTTGAGATGTGCAAATCCATATTGGACCTGGATTGTCTGCCGTTCTCATCTCATGCTCTTTCCATTCCCGCTTATTTCTGTGGTCACGGTTAAGTTATGTCAACATTTTATATTGAATTTTTTTTAGAAATAATAAGACAAAAAGCAATAGGAATATAAAATATTGATTTGGTTTAATCGTGATCATAGAAATAGGAGGGGATAAGAAGGGTATGGGATGGGGATGGCAAACAATTCAGGTCCTATGCACAAGGACCCTAAGCATGTTCCGAAAAGTAATTTCCACAGAGCTCGTCCTTTTTAGAAATTGTAAGATTAAATAAATCAAATAGGAATTAAGGTATCGTTTGGTATGCAGACGGGACGGGACAGGACGGAACGGAATGAGACAAGACGGGACAGGACAGGACGGAACAGAACGGAGCGGGAGCAAAGATGCCCTCGGATGGAAACAAGGAGGAAGAAGAAGGAGATGGAGAGATTACAATTTTGTGTTCCACGGATGTGGAACGAGTCGTTCCAGGGGGGTGAGGTGGAACGAAAATTCACCCAAAACTCGTCCTGTGGAACAACTCGTTCCACCCGTTTTAGGCGCACCAAACGTGGGACGGAACGCCTTGTCCCACTCTGTTCCGTCCCGTCCCACGTACCAAACGGTGCTTAAGCGACAAAATAAACGATGAGTCCGAAAGTTAAAAATGGAAGTGTGTTCTTATTTATTTGTGATTTGTCATCATTTGGTGATTTTACGTCGCATTGAAGACAAAAGTAGGAAAAATCTTGAGGATCAACCTAGTACCGCACCTGCGACGGATTGCAAAAGCATCCATGTACCATTTTCCCCCTCTACGTAAAATAGAATAGCTATTAGGTATCTATCAGTCGGGCTCGTGGTATCTAATTTCTAGAATTTCTAGTGCTCAAGTAAAATATATATCAACTCAACTCATTTTGTTTAACCAGTTTTTTTTTTTGTTGGGTACGATTTAATTATAATTTTTTAAAATGCAGATATGTTGTCAATGATATTAATTTTATCTATAATTTGACCTTTAAATTATCAAGATCCGTTGAATATGATTGTTTATAAACTCAACTTCCCTTGCCCAAAGGCACAGTCAACCTCGAGGGAGGACTGGATGCATAACAAATTAGCAAGTAACGACCGTTTACATGGAACAAGTGGAAGATAGAAAGCATTGAAACGAAAACATATATATATATATATATATATATATATATATATATTCTTTAAGGGAATGGATACGTTTCAAAAAATAGAGATTAGTTGTGGGGCCCACATTCCATTGAACTTCAACGACCCAAACAATCTATTTTTCAAGTTGCACCTCATAGATCATTCTTGCAAATATTTGAGGCATCTAATTGAGTTCAAAGAAATTGACGAACACTGTGTTCTAAGAAATGTTAAAATTTCATCGTAACAACTAAATGGATAAATGGTTTCAAATTGAATAGAATTGTTTTCATAGATCATCTATGAATTGAGATTTACAAAATTGACGGTTTGGATTGTTGAAGTTTGATATGGAATGGGTCCCACAACTAATGCCCATTTTTTGATATTATAAACTTTGTGTTTGTTCAAATAAGAAGTTTACAGACTTTGAGTCTTTATGTTAACCATACCAAGTACAATTGTCTCTGCAAAAAGAAGTTTTTCAAAATTAAAGTTGATTAAATCTTATCTTCGGTCAATTATATCCAGGGTTTAAAATTTCTTCGATATAGTCGATATTTCCATGGAAATATCCAAAAATCATAGAAGGGTATGGAAATGGGGAAAAATTCTAAACTTCACCTTATATCAGAGAAACTTTTAAGTTTAGGCTGAAATCGACATATATTGTTGATATCTTATACATCTGTTAAATATTGGAGAAACTCTTATATTTTGTCCAAACCAATGTTTGACAATTCCTAAAATTTCTTTATAAATTTCCATTATTTCCATCGATAGCAACCGATATCGATATCAATACTTCCACTTGTACCGATATTTTAAACACTGATTATATGACAAGAAATATTAAATGGATTAGCTATTTTATACTGGAAAAAAAAATGGTTGAAAAATTAGATTATGTAAACTTAATTATTATATTTTTGTTTAAAAACGTGAGATGTATAATATTTAAGTAATGTTTGTAATCTTTCTTCTTTTGATATTATTTTTTAATAATATTTGACGTAGTTCTCAGGGTCAGATGTGTGTGTATGATATGACAAAAAAAAAAAAAAAACAAATGTATTTATACACACACACTAATTAACATTCTCAATAAAATCTGGTCCACCAAACGTAGGTATCCAAAGTGTTGAGTGAGTAGTGTAGCCGTGTAGTGCAAATCAGAACTGAATTAGTTGGGGAAAAGCTATTGTGACAAAATAGTTTTCGAAGCTGATACTATATATATAATGCGTTACTTTTATAACTAATAAACGAAAAGTTAGATAGAACCATATATCATGCAAAAAACAATTCAAAAGTGCAAGCTTGGTTAACATGCATTCGAACAGCAGCCGATATAGGCAAACTTAATTAAAGAAAGGATGGCCAGGTGTCATCTTCCAATATCGTATTTTATTAACATTTGAAAGTACATTCTTAATTAATCCGTTAAAGTATGCAGTAAAAGTACAGCGACAGCTAGGGTTTAGGGTTAGTGGCATGTAAATTATGTTCTAAGCATGTAAATTATGCAGCAAAGTACAGGTACAGCTAGAGTTTAGGGTTTAGTGGCATGTAAATTATGGTCTAAGTATGTAAGTTATGCAGCAAAGTACAGGTACAGCTAGGGTTTAGGGTTTAGTGGCATGTATTATGTCCTAAGCATGTACAGATACAATTTTTATTAGGGGGTATACTAATACGAGTAATCTTCCTGAAATGGTAGTAAAACCCATGTGAGTTTGTGGAATGGCAAGCAAGAACTGATCGGTCCTCGTCAGTATTATCCTGTGGTTTGAGGATGTTGCGTCATCTCCAGCCGAGAAGGTTCCATGTCTGACATGTTCCAAATTCTATGTTCTTTGTTTGTTTTCGATAATGTTAATATGACCCATAAAACCCGCAGTTTTTGAAGCTTAGCAGATTTGCAGGGCATGATCGTGATTCGTGAGTGCCATTATGTATCTAGGAGTTTATGATGCATGAACTTGCTAATTATTCTTAATAAAAGTTCACATTTTGGCAACAGCAAAGAAATTACAACGCATGAAATTTTAATCCAACTTCTCATCGGGTGTTCGAATTTGCTTAGTCGACCAAAACCTGTGTATAATATATAATAAAGCATGCGCAGTCTTTTTATGATTTCTGGTCTCTGTGTGTGTGTGTGTGTTATATCTGAGCATGCACGGATGCTATACATCCCTTCATGTGCGTGCGTACGTGTAGCGCACACACTCGCAATTTTAATTCAGAACCTCTGGATGATAAACATCTGTTACTCCATATGAGAAAACCCTAATGCAGCTCAGATAATTAGTCTACCTTTTAATTCATTGAATTAATGACCTCTATAAATAGGTACTACATATAACAAGGATTCACCTGTCTCTATATACCTAATCTTTTGATCCCAAATGGCAACACCCCTCAGCACGACCTCCCTTTTCCTTCTAGCCGTTGCAACATTCTTCAGTTTCAACCAAACCCTAGCCAGCCATAGCTCCAGTTCTACTTCCCTGGTGCTTGGACTAACACATTCTCAGGTTTCCCTTCCAAGCCCGAAAGCATCTTCTTACTCGAAAAAGATGCCATCACAAGTGTCAGACATGGTAGAGCCATTGAGGGAAGTGAGAGATGGGTATTTGATATCTCTTAGTTTAGGGACACCCTCACAAGTCACTCAAGTATATATGGATACCGGGAGTGACCTAACTTGGGTTCCTTGTGGCAATCTTTCTTTTGTTTGCATAGATTGTGATGACGATAGGAACAACAAACTAATGCCCACTTTCTCTCCTTCAGCTTCTTCTTCGTCTATTAGAGACCTTTGTGGGAGCTCCTTTTGCATTGACATCCATAGCTCAGATAACTCTATCGATCCATGCACCATTGCTGGATGTTCGCTTGCTACCCTTCTTAAGGACACATGTCCTAGACCATGCCCTTCATTTGCTTACACTTATGGCGCAGGTGGGGTTGTCCAAGGGACACTTAGTAGAGACACGCTAAGGGTTCATGGAATTAGTACTACCCCCAACAATATTGTCACTAGGGAAATTCCCAAGTTTTGTTTTGGGTGCATCGGGTCTACCTATAAAGAGCCTATTGGGATTGCAGGCTTTGGTAGGGGAGCGCTTTCCCTCCCATCCCAATTAGGGTTTCTACATAAGAGCTTCTCTCATTGCTTCTTGGCTTTCAAGTATGCAAACAACCCTAATGTTTCAAGTCCACTAGTCGTAGGAGATGTTGCTATTTCTTCCAAGGAAAACTTGCAATTCACTCCAATGTTGAAGAGTCCCATGTACCCTAACAACTACTACATTGGTCTAGAGGCCATCACAATAGGTAATGCCAGTGCAGTAACACAAGTGCCCTCAAGCTTGAGAGAGTTTGATTCACAAGGCAATGGGGGTTTGCTGATTGACTCAGGAACCACTTACACGTCATTTGCCTGAGCCATTTTACTCCAATCTTCTCTCCGTTCTTGAGTCGGTGATTTCGTATCCTAGGGCCAAGGAAATGGAGACAAAGACCTCTTTTGATCTTTGTTATTTAGTCCCACACACAATGAATAATACTATCACAAATCAGGAAGACCTACTATTTCCTCCAATAACTTTCCACTTCTTGAATAATGTGAGTCTTGCTTTGCCCCAAGGAAATCACTTCTATGCCATGGGAGCTCCAGTAAACTCGAGTGTGGTGAAATGCTTATTGTTCCAAACAATGGATGATGGAGATTACGGGCCAGCCGGGGTTTTCGGTAGCTTCCAGCAGCAAAATGTGGAGGTTGTGTATGACCTGGCGAAAGAGAGAATTGGGTTTCAGCCAATGGATTGTGCTTCAGCTGCAGCCTCTCAAGGACTTCAAAGAAACTAAGTAACTCCCTTCCATGTTTTCATGATACGGTCGTTCTTGCTGTTTTAAAGTTGTGCATTTCAGCAGACAAAATAACGAGGCTTCGGCAATTGCAGTTTGAAATTTTGCATAATGTATTTTGCTAGTTTATTTTTGTTTCAATAAATTTAATTCGCTTTTTGTTCTTGGCCAAATATCATTGTGTGAAAATGATGAGCTGGTTATATTCCAGTTGATTGGTGAAGATGGAACCATTTGCAGTGGAGTAACTTAATTAGCAATATTCTCTGTGAACCAATTGTTTACTTATCTTTATTCTCCTTTTGTTTATTCAATTTAAGCCCTAATTTAAAATTTGCAAACATATAGGAACACTATTGACCTATTAATGCAATTTATTTACACTCATGCCACTCATACTTTATGGTTCCTTTTTCAAATTCCTAAATTTATGCCAAATTAAAAGTAGTAGAAAAAGTGAAATAAAATGAAAAAAGTGTTTGCATTAACCGTATCTATGTTAAACTAGAAAAGTAGTTTTTTTTTTTTCGTGATATATTTTGTAGCAATTTTATCCATATTAATTGGTAGGTAAATTAGTTTGTTCCAATTATTTTTTAAAAATAAATACTACACCTATATTATATATTTTGAATCAAATAACATTCCTCTAACTTGTAGGTAAATTATTTTATATGTATTGTTATATATGTTAGACACGTTTTGTTGTTGTATAAACATGAGTGGAACATAATATTGTTGATTTTATATACATCAAACTGCATTTCTTTTGTTATAGGTAAATTATTTTCCATGTACAAGTACTTATGTTAGGCAAGTTTAGTTGTTGGTACCTACACCCATGGTATAATTGGTGTAGGTAAATTATTGGAAATTAATTTGTAGTTAGGTAATGAACATTTTGCATCATTGGAAATGAACATTTCAAAGAGTAGGTAGGTAAATTAATTTGTTCTGATTATATAAAAAAAATTACACGACACCTAGTTATATTTAATTTTTCCAATTATTAAAAAAATTTATGCTACACCCAACCAAATAACATTTCTCTAACTTGTAGGTAAATTATTTTCCATGTATTGTTAGATATGTTAGGCACGTTTTATTGTTTTATAAACATGGGTGTAACATAGTATTTTTAATACTATGCATCGAACTACATTCCTTCTTAATATAGGTAAATTATTTTCCATGTAATTAGTACATATGTTAGGCATGTTTTTTTGTTGGTATATTATTTTGCATCATTGTAAAAAAGAGATATTATATTACACCCATGGTATAATTGTTGTAGGTAAATTAATGTGCATGTAGATAATGAAATAAAAATGTCAGAAATAACAGTGTGAGAAAAAAAGCGTGCGGGAATCACTTCCCTATGCCGATTGGTAACAACTGAGAATTGCGAGCTAACGGTACGAAACGAATAGAATAGAGCATTGAACATGCACGATAAGTAGTAGGAGGCCTGCAAGTATGTATGTGCTAAAAGTCGGATCTTCATGTTGAAAAACAAAAGTGCTTTCTGCCGCAGATAGGCTTATAATAAGCCGCTTATCAGGACAGCACAAACAAAACACCAATAGGTAAGATGTACTGATACAGCTTGAAGGAGATGTTTTTTTAAAAGGAAAACTAATAAAAAAAAATATTCAAAACTTTGAATTTTAATCAAAAGTCATTAAATAACTTTATTTAATGATAAGAACAAGTGAAGGAAAAAAAAAAAAAAAAAACTTCTCAAACGTGTGCGCAGTCTCCTTTGCCGTTGCATCTTTGGCTGCTTCTTTTTTCAGTACCCATCCACTGGGGTCCAAAAATTGCCTGCCAAAGCAACTCCAATCATGGTTGCTCATATCTATTTTACAGCACACACCTCTATATATTTGTACTATATATATACATACACACCCTACTACCTATTATATATTATGGACATATGAAGCACTGAAGACTACCTTGTGCAACTTTATTGACCACGCCACTACCTTTTATACCTACAATTTTAATTTACATGATGCACCATTGAGACGAGTGTGATGTTCCCAGCAATTTCCATCCACGAAACCGTCGGCGCCGTGAGATGCTTTGTAAATTGTATGGTAACCAAAATTCAAGGTTTTTAAGTCCAGGGCTCATATCCGTGGGTGTATTTGATTTTATTGATTTCATTTGCATTATTTTTTTATTTTGCAGAGGGAGAAGGTGAGATTGTAGGTGGAGGAGAAGAGGAAGCCACAGATGGGTGGACAATAAAAGAAAATTAAGTAATTGGTGAAGAAAGTTAAGAAATCGAAGGGATACAGAAAAAATTTGATGAGTATCAGACAAAATTAGAAGAAGAAAATGTGTTTGGAATATGAGAATATGCCATAAACAATCAAGAGGAGAGAGAAAAATGTAACACCGTTAAATTATGTCTTTTTTATTAAAATTTAAAATCTTTTGTCCTGTTTATTAAAATTTAAGAACTTTTCATTAAAATTTATCTTTTTCATTAAATAAAGTTATAGCATAATTTTTTTATTAAAATACACTTAGCCCAAAACCTTTTCATAAAGTTCCCATTTTTAAAAACAAACGAGTTTTCAAACCCAACTAATATAATGCTACTAAGTACTAACAACTTGCCCAAATGAATCCCACAATTGCTAGCCACAGCATGTATCGATTTCGATTTTCAAACATCCCTATTTTTCTTACTAAGCTGAACTGTAAAATGATGCTAATATATGTACTTTGTGCGTGTGGGTGCTGAAAACTGGGCAACAAGGACCGACTTCGTAGTTTCCACTAAAATTATGTTCAGTTCTAATTAAAGAACAAGAATTCTTATTAGTTACTACCAAACATCCGAGTATTTTCATGCCAAACCATTTCATTACAAGAAAAGACAATCACAATCTCCATATCTAAACAAACATGCATATACAAATCTGAATTCAATGTACACATTCAAGTGAAACTCGATAGCTGATATATCATGTTCCAACCGTGAGTTACGCGAGCTATTGTGGAAATACCGAGCAGGCAGTGACCGAAAGCACCGTAGAAGGTTCTCCGGTCTATGAGCAACAAGACGAGCTTGCCACCCTTTCAGAAGGTCTGTCCATAAGAACCATTCCTGCGGGTTCTGCACAGGCTGCACTCGAGGTAATCTCTTTGCTGTACCCCAAAACAGAAGAAAACCGCAATCAGATCACTAAATTACATTATAACAAAAACCAAATAAGCAAAAAGACATGCGTAAATCCATTTTTTAACAGTTAATTCATTGCGCTGAAATGGGTAGATGCTATTGCTCCTATAAAGACCTTATAAAAGTACCTATCTCATAGAAAATGTCATTGACATTGTCTGCAGTTTTTGCAGAGGTTTCGAGGAAGAAAAGGCCATTCTCTTGAGCATATGATTGTGCATCCTACAACAGCAGCAGCAATTATACGAGCAGCACTCAGAATGAATATACATATAAGTTATAACAAATAGATTCTAGTCAAGCAAGCTCCATTAAACATCGTACTTTATTATACAGTTCCTTTTGTTTGTCCATTCTTTCAAAGTAACCTCTTCAAGGAAACAAATATAAATTTTAATTTCACATTATTTAAATCTTTTTCACACATATTTTTCAGAAAAGTGCAGTACCACAAATTGCGATACACAACCTGGAGTACATGAACTACAGTCCGCAAGCCTAGGGAAATATGCTTAGTTGCTTCAAACTTCAAAACTAAATATCAACATTGGATAGATGAAAAGAGACAGAGAAAAAGACAGCTTGCAGTTACCCATGTCATATAATACGTGCAGAATGGAGAACTGGAAGATATTACTATAAGAATGAAACTGTAATAACGTTGTCCAACACTAATATATAAGCATACTTTATACAAGAAGAACGAATGATTCAAGAATGAGGCGTTTGGACAGGAAAAATATCTAGTGATATAAAAGTTCAACCAGTAAGCAGAACAAAAGAAAGCAGAAAGTAATGACTTACCTCTGCTGCCACTTTCCTGGCCTCCACCAGATCCGCTTTATTACCAGCTAGTGCCATAACCATGTTTGGGTTACCTTGTCATATGAGAAAAAAATAAAATTATTAAAAATTAATGTCACAATGGGAAAACTAAAGAAGCCAGTACCAAAACTTAGCATACATTAGTTTCCATGCCCCATCAATTAAATAGAGGAATGTCTACAGGCTACAATAAAGTGATAAAAAATACCTTGTGACTTGAGTTCGAGGACCCATTTTTTTGCTCGCTCAAATGAGGCCTACAAGAAAAGTAAAATTAAATTTCTATTTAAGATGCATTTGACTTAATATATCACATTAGCCAAAAAATGAGACACAAAAGCAATAAATGATAAGATATCCAATAGGAACAACCTTCAACTAGGGATGACTAAAGCCTGAATTCTACTGAATGAATGCAAATTCAACATCAACAAAGAAATAAATTTCATGGAAATCTAAAATTCCAAACACTGGAAAAAATGTTTTCAGAATACTCACTTGATTTGTTAAATCATACACAATAATTGCAGCAGCAGCTCCTCTGTAATACATTGGCGCCAAACTATGGTACCTCTCTTGACCTGCTGTATCCCAAATCTCAAATTTTACAGTTGCATCGTTTACAGCCAATGTTTGTGAGAAGAAGGCAGCACCTATTGTTGATTCCTGTATCATACAAAAAACGGTAATGGTCTGGACCAAAAAGAAAAGGCTTCCTTTGAAAGTTATAGAACAAACCTGAAATTCAATGAATTGTCCTTTTACAAAGCGCAACACCAGACTAGACTTCCCAGCTCCAACATCCCCAAGAAGCACCTGAACCAGCACATCAAACATCAAACTGGTAATGACGAAATGCAATACCCAAAGAAAAATAATAAACAAATTACTAAAAATTATACATCACATTATGCTAAACTGCATATGCCTACATATATTCGAATTAGTGATCAGTATATTAGCAAACATCTTTCAAAGAAAGCACAACCTTTATGTTGACATGGACTCCTGCTTTTACATTTGTATTCCTACTTATAATATGGTAGCATTGTGGCAATACTGACATCATATACCAAGAAAGTTATGAGACTTGCACCAGTCACAGTATGTTCATTTGTTCTCAGAGACCCTCGGGTTAAAACATCGGAACCAGACCGAGATAAACAAGAATACGAAAGAGTAATAACTTTGGTCTAAACGGATAGGAATCCTAACAAGCTTTCAGTCCCATTTTTTCTCAATGCAGCGAGGATGCTAAAATAAATTAAAAAACCATGACCATACACAAGCAAGAATACAACTATGGAAAAACAAAAGTGCAAAATTTCGACATTAAAAGATGTTGTAATTGACTACCATTCCAGGGTTTAAAGAAAAGAAAAAAAAAAAGATATTGTTAACCCACATTCCTTTATGTTAATTAAAGCAATCAAATCCATTAATAACGAAACATAAATCCAAATATGAACTGGCCTGAAAATACACAATAATCTGAATATTACGCACAAATCATGCAGAACAAAATTCACAGCTGAACAAATCAGACCCAAATCAGAATATCCAAAATCCAAAACAAATTGCATGAGAAACAAACCAAATTCACATCACAATTCTCATTGAATCGTACACAAACCGATCAAAAACACAAAATTTCCTAAACCCCAGTTGAAATTACACAAATCCCATACAGGACAGCATCAAAGATCAATCAGAATCGCACAATTTCATAAAATTGAATAGAAAGCAGGCTCAAGAAAAGGGCTTTTCGCAGAAGCAGAAACGCGTACCAATTTGGCATTGATGTTCTTGTTCCCGGCGGTGGCCATGAGTGCAATGGATTGAAAATTGATGAGATCAGAAAATCGAGCAGAATTTGAGGCAGAGGAACGCAGACGTTGACGAAGAAGGCAAGATGGGGTCTGATGCAAGCAGAAGCAGAAGAAGAAGAAGAAGAAGGCGGCAAATCGAGGAAGGATCCTAAAAGCCAAGCCAAGACCAACAACCCTTCTCTCTCTCTCTCTCTCTTCTCGAATGCGAAGACCTTTACTGAAGCAAATGACCTTTTTTTTTTTAACGGAATATTATTATTTCCGATTATTTTATTTTATTTAATACCAACGTGTTCCGCGTGGCAAAGCGTACGAGACGGAATAATCTTCTTTCATCGTTCCAGTCCAACCAGGCCAACCAGCCTGTCTACTCAGCTTCCACTTGGGCACCTTTTGTTTAAGATAATGAGCTCATTCGACGGGCTTGGACTTGAAGTTTAGGCCCAACACAATCATGGACCGGCCTAGTACTTTTGAGGCCCAACACATTCCCGGGATTAAGTTGGTGAATTGGAGTCTTTTCCTTCGAACCTGTATCCCGATTTAAACCATTTTCCTTAGAGGGTACCCTTATAATATTGGGACGTGATATCAACATTTTTTTTTTTATCTTTCACACATTTTTTAATTTTCGACCATTGGATCAGATGAATTGAAGAAAATCAAAAGGCAAAAATTAATAAATGATATATAAGAAGTAAAAAAAATGTGTTTAGATAGCACACTCCATAATATTTTGTGAGCTGTTAACTCACACAAGAAACGTCACGTGACTCACTTAGTAAAATATGTGACATGCATGAATTAGGCGTTCAAGAACCAAGACCCCTTTCGGTAATTTTCTGTAAAGCAATTTTTGAAGAATTGTTTTGTAAAACCGAAACGACAAATAGGATTTCGCATTTTATGACTTGAACATGTGTTTGGTGGTTTAATTCAAGATTGATTTTTGGGAAATGAAAATCTTGAAAATGCGTCTAGTAACTATATCTAAAATGTTAAAATTCGTATTTGGTAGTAATGTGGCGGTGGTGGTATTCAAGATTGAATTTTGAGAACGAAAAACGTTGAAAACACATCTGGTAAATATATCTAACATGTCAAAATTCGTGTTTGGTAGTAATAGTGACAGTGGTGGCAGCTATCGTGGTTGAGAAATGTGGTAGTGGTGAGGGTGGGGTGGGCATGGTGGAGGTGGTGGTAGCAGTAGCCATGATAAGGGTAATGAAGGGAGGGGGGGGTGGGATGTGGTGATGGTGGTAGCGGCAGCGATTGTGATGGGATGTGGTGGTGGTGGTGGTCATAGTAGTGAGACAATAGAGGTGGTGATGGCCATGGTGACGGGAGTGATGACGGTGGATAACATGGTGGTGGTGGTGGTGAGAGCAGAGGTGCAAGTGGTAATTATGTCATTTTGAGCATGGTGAGACGATGGAGGTGGTGGTGGTCATGATAGCGAGGGTGATGGCAGTGGTGATGATGATGGTGAGACATTAAAGAATGTTATGATGGTGGTGGTGGAGATGGTGATGGTAGTGGTGGCTTTATAATGTATCTTTTATTTTCTATTATTTTGAAAACTGTTTTTGGAAAACAAAAGAAACATCAATTTGATGTTCTACAAGCTCAGGTTAAATAAATATGAGATTTTGTTTTCACAAAACAGTTTGCCAATCGCATTTTTCACCCATCTTTGTATTTGTAAAATGAGAAACTGTTTTGTAAAATGTTAACGAATGAACCCTAAAATTTTTAAGTGCAGCAAACAACATCTTTATACCTTGATTAGAATTTATCCTAATTAGTGAGAACTTTAAAGTTTGTAAAGATAAAAATAAAATTGTAAGGGAAGTATGAGGCTATCTTCACAACTCCTTCACTTAGCCGACTTCATAACTCCTCCCAAAGATTCAATCTAAAACATCGTGTTTTTCATGTGAATGCGAACTACGAAAATGAGGCTAAAATCCACACACGCACCTCCACTGCGGCGGTACGTACGACCTCTCTTTTTCTCCACGTACGTACTTCTGATCGGATATCATTTCACATGTTTGCAAATACTTTCCTTTGATTCATTACAATGACGTATTTGATTTTCATGCCTTGGGTTTGCTTTTTCTACGTTTTTTTGCACAGTGCACATGTTCAACATGGCAGAGCTACTAAAGGACTAGAGTGGTTTTAGATCCATCATGACAACTGTCTAAAAAATTTCTAGCCGCTTCAAGCTTGCAATTGTAGAACAATGAAACATAATGAAGAAGATGAATTGTCCCTATGAAGAAGTTGAGTCCAACGATGTCGTGTTTTATATTTTTCTGACAGTTTTGTTTATTTGGTCTTTGTGATTTAGTGAAACTCAGGGGTGGAGTTTTAAAATCAATTTTAATGTTATTTCTAAAGCAACATAATCAACTATTATTTGCAGCCCTTCTCTTTGCCCTCCTTCTTCAATCAAACGATTCAAACCAGATTTCTTTGTATTTTCTTCCTATAATTTCTATTGAATTTGGTGGGTCTTTCAATTTTGTGAAAATTAGTTCAATTGCTCATGTTATGAGTTTGAAATTTATTCTTAATACGGATATAAAAGACCCTCTCTCACAAAGAATTCTCGCTCCGCCAGTGTCAACATTTATTCATGTCTTTCCTGCATATTGGATAATTGGCAAAATACATATGGCTATAGAAGAGCTGAAAGACCCCTTTGTATATTTGTAGTATTTTGAAGGTTACTTTGTTTTTTAGATAATGGTTTGACCTTTCAACAAGCGATGCAGGTTTAGGTTAGGTATCTCTACGCGTAAAAAAAATATTAAAAATATGACTTTAACCCTTGAAATTCAAGTTTCTTTATATATATAAAATTCGATATAGTCTTTTTACTTGAATAAAACCCAATGACTAGACTCCACATAAGCAAATTCATTACTTTTGAATTATCTCTTTAATGGAGATGGGACGATATGTGTTAGTGAGCTCTACTTCTATTAGATAAATGATACAAATGATGGTTCAAAGTGTAACATTACATTACTCATACTATATATAACTTGATGCAGATGACCTAGACTCTTGGGTCAACTTATCCACCAGTAGTGCAATCTTATATGGAACCAGGCACGTGATAGTACTATACCATCAAAATTCAACCCAAATTTCCTCGTAGCACTTATACAACTAACTCATTGCACTGGTAATACGAACACTTACATATAACATGAATCAATATGTCAATCCATGCATCAAAGATGTTAGTATACTATTTGCATGGTAATAGGTACGTACCTCTTCATTTTTCTTTCAAATATTGCATTTTTAAGTCAATACAATAAAATTTTCTTCCTCACTTGAACAGTGGATTCCAAAATCATTAACGATTTTTTCATAGATATAATTACATACAGTATTTCATCTACTGATATCAATCATAGATCACCTAGAACCTACTCTAACATGTTGAAGAAAACCAATCAGAAGTGCAAATCGCGAAAGCAAAGCCATAAAACATATCGTAGTACCACAATGACTATAACTCGTGTTTAACTTTTCCATACAAACGATATTAGAGGGAGATTAAAGCTTTAACAATACATAATTAGGAAAAAGTTGACTTGAAAAAGAAAAATTAAGCAGAGATAAAGAAAAGGGTAATGTAAATTAATGTGGGTGTCTTTATATGAAAAGGAGAAAGACTTATATAATCGAGATTCGAGGAGGTTAGCTCCTCCCTGTGACCGTGAATGTGTATGTGATGCCCTCCAAGGGAAAAAAGTTGAACTTTAGCACACTCCTTTTGTCAGAGGCACACAGCCAGCGAGGGCTACCAAATTAGCCAATAATGATCTCTCTCTCTCTCTCTCTCTCTCTCCTCTCACACTCACACATATGAAAACCTACTTTTGCAGCTTGCAACGCGACACCACACAGGACAGGAGAAAGAAAGTAAAAGAACATCTCCTCCATTGATTCAACCACCAATAATAGCAACAAAAGATGACAGATGAAGGATCAATGGATGGCATATTGGTAACTGTAGTGCAATGTCCAAAGGGCATCCTTCCCCTCTCTCTCTACCCCCTCACAGAGATCATTGACTGGTCGCCTTTGACCAGTCTTTTGGGAAGCACTTGTCTCTCTGCGTCTTTGCAGTACTACTGCTAACTGATCAGTACTCGCTTTCTTCTCTCTCTCTCATCTGTACCTCATAAATGATACATGAATAAGCTCAATCTCCACTTCGATTTTCACTGCGTGACATACACTATCCAATCATATAGTATGTGTTTAACTTCTCTGCTATTAAGTTGATTTTTGATGTGTATGAGAGAGTTCATGGGAAAAATTGCATAACATCTGTTTAATTCCTCTGTATATAACATGAACCAAGCAATCTGCATTATGCATTTTCAAAACTTTAAGAAAATAATTTCATGACTGTAGGAGATAAAAGTTGTGGCATGGATACACCGTTATTACTACACGACGCCACAATGACGACGTATTCTTGTTATGCAAGTTGCTCTTGTTAGCTACATGATCGAATGATAATATTAAAACCATAGACCATGGTTTACCCCATGATTATCAGGTTAAATCACTTGGTAATTACTACAAGTGTGATCACATAGCTATACATTGTGTGTTTGAGTGAGAGAAGTTACTAAGAAAAAGAAAAAACACATAATTAGAATCGTTAGTAAGTGAATCCAATAACATGAAACTCAAAACACAAATGGGGTTTATCTAGTCAAAAGGAAAATATGACAAATTAAGGGGTTTATAAATTATGTACAATCACCAAATGAGATCAATGAAATCTCTACCTCTCTCTTTTTCTATCTTATGGTCATATAAATAAATAGAAAATATTAATGTAAATTAATTAAGATGATGATGATCACTAATTAATTTAATCAATTTGGAGGTGGCTGTTGGTTCTTGTTGGAAGCCAAGGCATGGATGGAATTTGCAAGCTTGTTAATGGCATCAATGAGGCCATTAATGCCTTGCCTGTTGATCTCAGTCTTAGTTTCCTCGATCTGTAGCCTTCTCTCATGCAAACTCAACATCTCTCTGTGCCTCCTCTCTTCTCTCTCCTCACAGCTCTGAAGTGCTTCTGCAATCAAGGAAGCACCTCCAGCGATGGCAGTTCCCACTTCACTTGAGGTGCTTGCGCTCACGGTTCCACTGGTTCCTCCTTGATCTCCACCAGCCACCACCTCCACCTCTTCCACTTGCCCGCCTCCTCCTTTTAGCTGGTGAGTCTGAATGCTCACTTGTATCAGAATCTGATATTATTTCACACGTCTCCCAATAGTCAAAATGTTGTTGCACTAATTCAACGAATCGATGTATACTAACTCATCATATTATTAATCATTCATTACCATGCAATGCACACAATAATTATCAATACTACCCTTTTTTTCTTTTCCATGAAATAATAGAAAGTCCATAAATAAATCTTTTATTAGTGGAGAAATTGGCCTAAAATTTAACAGAACTTATGGTTTGATTGGAATATATAAGTACCAATAAATTAGTTGTTTAATTAAGCTTTTACTTCATGAACAAGTGATTAAACATATTAACGTTAGGGACCTGCTATTTGTACTCCAATTAACTCTTCCTCTAAGTGCTTTTAGTGCTAATAACTTATGCATTTTCTTCACAAATTTGGTGGAATAATAAAAATGAAAAATCCAATAATTATTGAGGGGAGAGAGAGAGAGAGAGAGAGAGAGAGAGTACCTACTGTGGGCATCACCTGTGCGTATTGGAAAGCAGGTGGTGGTTGGGCTGCCAGTGTAGCTGGTGGAAGAAGCGGCAATGCTGCAATTGTTGGAACTGAGATTTGATGATGATGTTGCAGAACTGGAGGAGGAGGAGGAGGAGGAGGCAGTGAAGAAGAAGGCTGCTGATGAACACCAGTGGTACTAATTATAGGCCTCTCCAAACCATACCCAATATTTGGACTAATCCCAACATTTGAACCAGAAACAGAAGCTCCTCCCACCACCTGATGACCTCTAATCTGATAACCACCACCACCACCAGGCTTCTCTCCTCTCCACTACATCCACCAAAGCCTCATAAATCTGAAGCACCATATTTGTAGGCAAGTTCCTCTCCTTCCTCTCATTCTTCTCAAGCTTCCAATAAGATGCACTACCTTCTTCTCCTTTCCCTTCTCCCACATTAGTAATCTTCCTCTCATATTCTCTCACTTTCTTGTAATCCCTCATGAGATTGTCCCACTTGTCATTGCACTGGTTTTGGCTTCTCAAACAACCTTTTTTCCAACAGTAGTCCTCCACCCACTTCCACCTGAGCTCAGCTGGTTTGCCCATTGATCTTGTTGTCTGATCAGTTCCTCCACTACTACTACTACCCCCTTCCCCACCCCCACTTCTCTTCATTCTTCTCTCATCATCCATCTTCTTTGCCTCTATCAGAATCATTGTCTCCCCCACTGTCCAGTTCCCTTTCCTGTAGTCCCTCATGATCACACTGCTAGTACCATTTCCTCCTTGTCCAGCCATCACCAAAATGCATGCAGCATTCCCCTAGACCTAGAGAGAGAGAGATCAGAGAGAGAGAGGGGAGGGAAAAATGGTGTAATGGGTCCTTTATGGAGGGTGGATTTGATTTGATGGATGTGTTACTGTGGTGTTCAAACCAGTCAAACCTCAATGAGATTATTGCTAATTTAGGAAAGGGGTAATTAATGGGGTTACCTTAAAAATGATCTAGGGCTCTTAAACAACGCTCTTAAGTGGTGTTTGATGTTGCCATGTATGGTTTGTAGTTTTGCAGGAGGAGAGGGTTTTTGGGTTTTTTGCATCAAGAGGGGGAGAAGATAAATGGGAAGTAAAGACGGAGGTACCTGTTTACACTATTAACCCATAGCTATGATGTATTTTGTATTGTTTCTTTTTGTCTTAAAATTTTCAACCTTTTTGAGAGCTTGAGGGTTGATCTTACACCATGTAAAATCTTCAAAGATTAAAGTTCAAATCTGAATCTACTTATTCAAACCACTACTGCTCCCCACAGTGAAGGAAAGAGAGAGAGAGAGGCTCTGAGGGTAGAGAGAGAGAGAGAGAGAGAGAGTCTGTGACAGTAGAGTACCATTATAAGAAAAGGCCAAGCAAATCCATTCAAACTGACATCTACAACAAACCCCAAAAATTTTCAGAGAGTGAGAGAGATTTGAAGAGAAAAAAATGCAGTGCCTGCTGGCATTAGAGAGGTCAATACATGACTGTCACTCAGCCCTACCCGTGGTGTAGCTTCTCATCATGACACCCGTTCAAATTGTAGATTTTCTTTTTTTTTCATTTTAACATAACCACAGCTAAAACCTAAAAGTGAAGAGAATATTAGCTTTTCTGATCTTGCATTTCTGCTTTTGTTGTTAATTTTTATTCAATGAATTAAATGAAAGTCAAAGAAACTGATTGAGAGAAATGTAAAAGAAAAAACAGGAATGTGAAAATAATCACTCTAACTCTGTAAGAATATAAGCAGTATTGCAGGCGATTCATATGATAGTAAGAAGAGAGCTTCAAACATGTGAGAAATGAATATTATTATATTAAGAGCTAATTAATATTGATGGTCATTGATATGATAATGAGAAGGATGATGGTATAAAACATGAAAAGACTTCTAATTATATTGAAGAATACAAGAATTTCATGACAAAATCAAATCCCAGAAAATCCCATAGCCTCTTCTCTTTACAATGAGAAAGTTGATTGAGACTCTTTATGAACTTTCTGCTATCTCATATTTTTGGTAGAATATTTTACAATGTTGCCACGAGAATTGACTCTCAATTTTGAGACTTTCCATGAACTCTCTGTCATCTCATGTTTTTGGCATAATATTTTACAAAAGTTGCACAAAGTCTATAAAATGTTCAACTTTAAAAAGGTTTCCATAGCATTTCTCTCATGTCTTATTAACAGTAAAGTTCATTGAAACACAATTAAATTATGATTTTTTTATGGGAATTGTTATTAGCACTCCAAAAATCTCATTTTACACTCCAAACTTTCTATATTAGGAAAGAAAAATACACTTGTGAGGAGTGTAGAATGAGATTTTTGAAGTGCCAATAACACTTCCCTTTTTTATTTGATAATTGACTTTAAATATTCTTTAGGGAGTTGAGAACTAATTTCTTGCAATGATGGGTTGAGCATTGTTGTGCATGGTAATGCGCAAAAGCAGCATTATATTTTTCTTTCCATGGGGAAGAAGAAGATCTAGCAGGATAAATCTACATCAAAAGCCTAAAAAATGACTAAGAATCTACCCTAATCAATTAGATTTAGTTTAATTAGTCCCTTAATCCCATGCTATGCCATGCATGCAAAGAATGTTAAAATAATAATTGCCCATGTCGCATGAAAACCCTATCAAACTTTCACTAATTTACCACACAACCCCAAAACTTGGTGCTTTCTTCGAAGAGGACACTTTTGTTCTTTATGTGAAATACAAGTGTCAATTTCGTCTTTTTGAAGATTTGGAGAAGCTTTTACGTGTAATGAGAATACTTGCTATATGCTACTATTTTACGTGTTATATTATCGATGGACAAAAGTGTATGTATTTCTCTTTAGAGTATATTAATAAAAATAAATATAAATATTATAATTTGAGTAGAATTAATCATAACATAACGTGACAGTGCCCTTTATACATGAAAACTTTTTATAAGGTCCATTTTAATTTATGAGCCATTTCAAAAAATTAATTATCCCTTGGCTAGGACATTGTGGGTGGGGGGAGGGGGGGGAGGAGATAAGGATCCTCTCTGGGTTCCTTTTGTGGGGATTTGGATGATCAATCAATCATATCTGTTTATTGTGCATCGTGCGGTTAGTTTTCGTTAGGTATTGTTTCTATTCAATTTTAAATTAAAAATAATTTCTGGCCTCACGATGTGCGATGAATGAATGAATGATTCTTTGGATCCTCTTTGTAGATGATCCGAATAGGATCCTAATCTTGTGTGGGGTACAACTTGTGATATATGTGACAGAGTTGCTTTGACTAGGGTTTTGACCAGGAAGGATGGTTTCAATGGGGTCATGAAACCCCACGACTAGTCCCTTTCTTTCTTAGTTTTTGGCCTCTAGCCTGCTCCTTTTAGGGTAACCAAAACCTAGGGTACTATGGTCATTTAGCAGATTAAATACTTACTTCTTTGGCTCATGCATTTATGTGTGAATGTGATCTCACTATTTGGCTAAGATTTTAATCTGGGTCCTAGCTATCTGCCATTAATTAGATTTGGATTGTGATGAAGATGGTGACTAGGTGTGACAGCAGCTTAAATGGAACACGTACACTCTCATGTGGCGTTTTGATTTACTAATACAATGTAATATGGAAAAAATTTATACATAACGTTGTAGAATTAGACCAGAATGCCACGATGACAGAACAGTTTCATGACTTCAGATTATGAAAATTTATATTTATTTGTACATTAATTTAGAGACCATGGTGTAAAGGTATGGGCATGGGCATTGATGGATGATGGGTGATGAAACTTTAATGTATAGCTAGGCTTCATCAAAAGCCAAAATAGGTCGCATTTTAGAGGGACCAATATTGAATCAATGACATGGGTTCATTCACTAAGTAAATTTCATGTATAATTGTTGTATCATTGCTTGTATTGTATTGTACGTATCCATCCATGTACCACCAACATTAGTCCTTGATAAGGAGCAAGGCTTCCCTATTCTCCTTCAAAAGGCAGAGATTAACAAAGGATATAGATATATTCGGGTGTTCGGTACACTCACTCGAATAATAAAATACGTATAACGTTACAAAAAATATATTTTGTAAACACTTCGATGATATTAAATGTCGGTATGCACTTGTAGTTCGGGTCTTTGCAAGATGTCGTGAGTTTAAGCCACGTTGGATATGAGGGGCTAGACTAGCTAAATGTTCATGTGCAATTAATGAAGAACATGAATGTTTGATTCTAACTTGAAGGATTAAGATGGATGGACTATTCCTCCACATCAAACATGACTAAGGTTTCTGCAAGTGGTCCTTTACCAAAGTAGTGGAAATGTGTTGAGCCCTTGCATAATGGCATGGGTCGAAATCCTGTTGGTGGCTAATCTAACACATAATCTAACAAAATCTATCGTTTGACAAAAAAAAAAAAAAAAAAACATGTGTTAATTACTTCGATCGTATTTTTAAGTATCAAAGCTTAGTTTTGATATTTAAGACCTAACATCAAATGTTTAAATGACCATTTGGTTGTGATGAAGATGGTGACTAGGTGTGCTTTTAAGAAAAAGAAAACATCATGTACGTAGAATTTTTGGATTGAGGGAAAATTGAGATTACATGGCAAAAACTTAATAATTTGGACAAATTTGTGGATGTAAAGTTAACTGTAATCTAATAGTTGGAAGGTGGTTGCTTATTTATAAATGTTCAAGAGGTAATTGCCACTTAGTACTACGGTCTAGTGGTATTCCTCTTCACTTATAAGTGAGAGGTCTTAGGTTTGATTATCGCCAAAAACGAATTTGAACCAATAAAAAGAGGTAATTGAATTCCGACCGCAGTACCCATATGATCACATACCGAGATCATCTCTAGAGTTATAGGTCACATTTAGTCCTAAAATTAACAAAATTAACTTCTTTTTTTTTTTTTTAACAAATGATAGTATCTACACTAAAGATGAAAGGGGTAGGCTTAGCTTCATAATGGACTAGCAATAATGTGGTTCAAATTTGCCTTTGATGAGAATCGAACCTAAGACCTCTTACTTACAAATAAAGAAGAATATCACTATACTGTAGTATTAAGTGGCAATAATCTAATTAAAGGGCTCAATGGAACCGGACTAAAAGGGTAGTCACAGAGTACATTCAGCCCTCATGATTGAGATGGCCCAAGCCCACGTCTCTCTCTTTTTCTTTTCTTTTTTTTTTTAACTTTGGACAAAGAGCCCACCTCTCCCTACTACGTACTTATAACAAGGCCCAGGGCCCAATGCAGAATATACTTAGATCTGGACCTTGATATGATACTTTGATATCATTTCAGTCTTCGTTTTTGGCATAAATTCTTTGGTATTTTTAGGAATTTTTTTGGTTTCTTCCTAACCTTCAATTATAAGGATGTATAATATATATCTCTTAGATTTGCAAACAAAAGTAACAAAGAATATTTTCTGTAGATACAAAACAAAATTTTGACAAAAAAATATAAAAATATAATCTAGAAATAACTACATCTGAAATGTTACGAAATGATATACATGAATTCTTATGAGGGAATTGTTGTGAAACTTTCAAAATGTCATTGTGTATTCCTCGTGTTATATTTATTTTTAATTTATTCATAAAAAAAAATGCATGTTAGCTATTTTCAAGTGTGAATAACATCACCGTCATTATGAACTTATATTATATCTTAAACTGTAATCTTAATCTAATAATTGGAAACATTGAAGAATGAAATGTAGCTAATATTGTTTATCAGCATGTCTAATGACTACTCTTTTTATCATGCATGCATTTACACCATCTTTTTACAAAATAATTATTGCTTATGCAGGAACATACATTCCTTCCAATTCTTACTCCTCCTGAATTAAGGAATGTCACATGAGAGGAAATAAAGTTATTTTAATTTATGACTTTCCTATATTTAATAACAAGGAACTAAAGTCTTATAGTATGTTTGTTAACGTTTAGCAAAACAGTTTTTCGTTTTCTAGATGCAAAAATGGGTGAAAATGTGTTGAGTAAACTGTTTTATGAAAACATACTAAAAAAACGAGAAATTGATAAAACAATATTCAGCCTAAGTTTTGTAGAACATCATTTGATGTTTCCTCTTTTTTCAAAAACAATTTTCAAAATAATTGAAAATAAAAGATACATTATAAAACAAAGTTAGAGTTTTAATAAGAAATATAAACATGTATGTCACCACTACCGTCACCAAGGACGCCGCCAAAATGATCACCACCACATTCTCCATCGTCTCACCATCATCACCGCCACGACCACCATCTTTGACACCATAAAACCAAATGTGCCCATTGTCAAGTAACCCTTTTGGTACGTTTAGATTCCAAATGTACCAAAAGACCAAATGAACAAAAAATCACAAATGTACCACAAAACCAAATGTCTCTATCTGATAACCCTTTTGGTACATTTACATTCCAAATTTACCGAGAAATACAAAAAATCAAATCCACTATAAAACTAAATGTGTCCATATTATAGGTAACTAGATGTAGCTATATAATCAAACAAATCTTTATTATGTGTTGGGTCTTCTAAATAATAAAATCTGACAATTTTTTTTTACAAATATTCTACTATATTCACAAAAAAAAAAAAGGTAAAATTATAACAAACAATAAAAAAATGCATAGAGATGGATAATAAATGCATAAATATAGGGATAAGAGGAAAAGAAAAAAAAAAAGTTTAGGAAAAGCTGTGAAAAACTAAAATTCTAAACAAAATAAACTTATGTGAAAACTGAAATTAATAACCAAAATTTTAGAAAAATGCTTGATCAAATTTTCAAAAAGAATGTTTGTTTAGTCTAAAAAATTAAAAAACGTGGTGGCTATATCATAACACCCCAAACGTTTGTCTAAATTTTGCGATTCCTTCGGAAGTTTAAACATTCTTTACCTCCCAAATTCGAAGTAAGTAAAGATGTTTACATAAAATTCACACAAGTAATTCATTTACTTTTTTACTGGTGAGCGATAAACACGGAGCTTTCACCATACGGAGAAGTGTTAGGTGGGACACCAACGACAATCCAAAACCAAACGAATTCAACGCCACATGGACTATTTCTTGAATCCAGTAAAAAAAAGAAGAATAAGAAATAGATCTCGACGCTCCACAAAAATTGAGCCCTCTGTCTTCCTGTGTTCCTCTCTACTCTCTCGCCCTCTTTCCTCTTTCAGCAAAAAGCTTGTAGTTCATACTTAATTCAGAAGCTTTGAGGTGGAAGGAAGCATATAGAATCTTGGGTCGTCTCCCTCTTCAAGTATAGATACACATACGAGTCGGTGGCTGCTAGAAAGTTGCAAACTTGGAAGGTTTTGAGATGGAGGAAGATTGCTGCGCCACGCAACTAATCTATGGCGACGGAGAATTCAACGCAGATGGGCTCGATAGGTTCGTGAAGGAAGTCAAGCTTGCTGAGTGTGGACTCTCTTATGCGGTTGTTGCAATCATGGGTCCGCAGAGCAGCGGTAAAAGTTTGGAACTTTATTCGATATGGATGAGTTTTGAGGTTTTTGGTGAATTGGGTTTGGGTGCTGATGGATTTTGAGATTGCAGGGAAAAGCACTTTGTTGAATCATCTGTTTCGGACTAAGTTTAGGGAGATGGATGCTTACAGTGGAAGGTTAGTTTCTGAGGTTTAGTTGGTTGTGTGGTTAATTTTGTGTTATTTTTTTTAATATTTATTTTGCTTTTGGAATAAGTGCTTTTTGGGAGAGAGGACTATCTGATTTTGTGGATTTGTATTAGGAGCCAAACAACAAAGGGTATTTGGATTGCCAAGTGTGTTGGCATCGAGCCGTGCACGATTGCCATGGATTTGGAGGGAACTGATGGGAGGGAGAGAGGCGAGGTAATCGGATTTCCATTAAATTGTATTGTGTGTTTCTGGGGAGGATATAGTTAGAGCTGCAAGATGTTCGTTAAAGTTCTCGGATTTGTTAACTGTTTGAGCTTCCTCTGTAACTCTATTGTTTTCAGGATGATACTACATTCGAGAAGCAAAGCGCCCTATTTGCTTTGGCAGTTTCGGACATTGTGCTGATAAATATGTAAGCTTGTGTGTTTTTATTTGTCTTGGAATCACCTGGCCGATAGTCTACCTTACTTGCATAGTTGGTGACTATATGTAGCGGTTGATCCAATTTGTTAGTGGATTGTATTTTAACTTCTTTCCACAAGTGTTATATCAAATTAGTAGAGGTGTCTAGTTCAGTTTTAAGATTGTCATATGTATTGGTATCTAGTTCAGTTGGTTTTTAGCAAGGCAAAGCCGGTGTGAGTTTGGTTTATCAATAACTGAGGAAAGAAGCTTCTGATACCATCTCATTGATTGTTCAACCTAGGGCTTTACCTTTCACGAAAACAGGGGTTCTTCCAGTTATGAACTTTTAGTTCAGAGTGCTAATGTTAACTGACGTTTTAATTTACAGAATATACAGAATATACGTAGGCTAATTTTAATTCGTAGAATATACGTAAGCTTTACCAGTAATTTGAAATTTCTTCTAGATATCAATTGGAGATTGGATTTTGTATACAGGTGGTGTCATGATATTGGTCGGGAGCAAGCTGCTAATAAACCTTTACTGAAAACAGTTTTTCAGGTACTCTAGAACTATGTCTACATCTACCATCTACTCACCATTCTCTGCCAAAGTTAATGAAGTTCTGGTTTCTGAATGTCTATAGGTCATGATGCGCCTATTCAGCCCCCGTAAAACGAAGTTACTTTTTGTTATACGTGATAAAACAAAGGTATGAGCGTACTCCGTGTGCATATTAACAGGATCTGTCTCATTAAGTTGTCCTCGTGAAATGATTCTTGTTGCATATTAATACTTTCTTGTTTGTGGCTGCTCATTTAGACCCCTTTTGAATATCTGGAACCTGTGCTAAGGGAAGATATACAGAAGGTAATTTTTTTCTTCAGCTCTATGTTGCTTTTATACTTTATTCCTTTTCTCATACATCTCTAAGTATTGTAAATTCTGCAGATATGGGATGGAGTACCGAAGCCCCAAGCCCATAAAAGTACCCCCTTGAGCGAATTTTTTACTGTGAGATCTCTTATATTCTTCTCTACTCTCTGGTCATGTTTGCTTTGTATAATGTTCTTATTAGTCAAAGCCTATTGTCTCTGATACTTCATTTTTTAATATGAAGGTAGAAGTAGTTGCTTTGTCCAGTTATGAAGAGAAGGAGGAGAAGTTTAACGAGGAGGTAACCCCTTTACTATCAGAAGCAATTATCGTGTCCAAAATTCCTATTGGTGATCACATTTCTATTTTATAATTTTGATTCCTGGGGTGGTTTGTACCATCCACTGAAGAGTTGTATATGTATATGTTATGTACATAATTGTATGATGTAGTTCATATTAAAAAAAACATTTCCTATATTCCTAAGTAATTAGTTTCTGTCATTATAAAAGTTTGTGGTGGTACTTACAGGTATGGCTTGTATCATGCAGGTTGCTCAACTGAGGCAGCGCTTTTACCATTCTATTTCTCCAGGAGGGCTTGCTGGTGATAGACGTGGTGTTGTCCCCGCATCAGGATTTTCCTTTAGTGCACAACAGATTTGGAAAGTAATCAAAGAGAACAAGGACCTGGATCTTCCCGCTCACAAGGTTTGTTAGTTTATTTTCTTCCCATTGATAATTTGTGGTCTTCACTTCTCATGTGCATATAATATGTATACATACTGTAAATAATTTAATTAGGTTATGGTTGCTACGGTTCGGTGTGAAGAGATAGCCAACCAGAAATTCAAACAGTTGGTCCATGATGAGGTATGTGGTCATTTATCCCCATTTTTGAGATGATTATACTTCTAGCATATTCAAGAAAGTTTTACTGGTCATTCCTTGGGTGAACATGATTCAGCGTTGGTTAGCACTGGAAGAAGCTGTTGAAACTGGTCCTGTACAAGGCTTTGGTAAAAGGCTCAGTTCCATTCTAGCCAAGTATCTTTCTGAGTAAGTTTAACTCTGGTTTAAATATGTTTGTATTTAACATGTTACACTGGTCCACCATTTTTTTTGGGGTTCTAGTTTTGCCACTTAAACTAAATGTTTATATGTATTCTTACCTGTTGTGTGTGTTTCTATTCGCTGGAAGTTTTTTTTTAGTGTTTTATGGGCATGTGCTGTTTCTAGTTCTGACTTTATTTTGTATGTCTTGATCTCGCTTATGCATCATAGATATGATATGGAGGCCATCTACTTTGATGAAGGTGTACGGAACTCAAAACGACAATTTTTGGAGTCAAAAGTATTGGATGTATGGCTACTCTCTTTGTCTCTCTATTTTAACAGAGGCTTTAGTTATGTTTTCAGTTTCTTAGACAATTTTGCACCATAGGGAAGTCGTGATTAGTAGTGGTTTTAGTTTGGTTGTCAGTTTCACATACCACGTTACTGTTGGCCTCAATCTTAGAATGAACACCGTGATAATGAATTGGATTGGCAACATAAACTATCTCCTTCAAGTATCCCTATCAAAGAGTTATGCTTAAATCAACAGCTAAACATTGTTACCGAAGCATGACCCCATTGCTTTCCTCTGAATTTTTCAGTTTGTTTACCCTGCGTACTCAGCTATGCTTGGACACCTACGTTCTAAAGCGCTTGAAGATTTTCAAGTGAGGCTGGAGCAATCGTTGAACAAAGGAGAAGGATTTGCTTCATCTGTGTGTACTTGTGCTCAGTCTTCTATGCTTGAGTTTGAGAAAGGATGTGCAGGTAATAGAATTTGTTTAGCTAATTAACTTGTTTGTCAACCAAAATATTCTTTTATTACTTTAACTTGTTTGTCCTTTCAGGTGCTGCCATACAACAAGCTAATTGGGATGCTTCAAAAGTACGGGAAAAGCTTCGACGTGATATAGATGTACATACATCATCAGTTCGTAGCGCAAAACTGGCAGAATTGAATTCCAGCTATGAGGTAGTGCTCTGATAATGTATCAAAGTCTTGGTTATTCTAAGAGTATACTTATAACGTTAGGCTCATAATCTGTTCTTATTCAAATTTCTTAATGAAAATACCCTTTATTTTTCAGAAAAAACTTTCTTCGTCTTTAAGTGGTCCTGTAGAGGCTCTACTCGAAACTGGTGCAAAAGACACCTGGGCTTCGATACAGAAACTTCTTAATCGTGAGACAGAAGTTGCAGTATTGGAGTTCTCAACTGCAGTTGCCAATTTTGAGTTGGACAACGAAACGGTTGTCAAAATGAAGCAACATTTGAAGGATTATGCGAGAAATGTGGTGGAGACAAAAGCAAGAGAAGAGGCTGGGAAAATTATGATCCACATGAAGGATCGGTAGGAACTTGTTAAGAAATCATCTCTTCTGTTTTTATGTTGTCATTTTGGTTGCTGATCACTTCTGTTGTCATTTCTCAGGTTTGGCACGGTCTTCAATTATGACAGTGATTCAATGCCAAGGGTTTGGACTGGGAACGAAGACATTAGAAGTATTACCAAGGATGCACGAACTGCGGTAATCATTGGGGACTTTTGTGGAAGTACATGTTATCTATCTTTCTGACGTAAAGTGATGTTTCAGTTCTTTAATTATCTCTTTCATGTAGTCTCTGAAGCTTTTATCCACCATGGCTGCCATTCGCTTGGATGAGAAGCCAGATAATATTGAAAACGTCCTCGTTTCTTCTCTGGTGGACGGGACTGTTACTGTTTCATCTTCACAAAATAGGAAGCTAGGACCTTCTACAGATCCTCTTGCCTCAAGCTCTTGGGAAGAGGTACCACTAATTTAATGGGTTTTAGTTATGTAAAAATTTTCTATGATGAAACTCCTTTCTTATTAAAGGTTATCTCTGAACTAGGTTTCTTCAAAGGATACCTTAATTACCCCAGTACAGTGCAAGTCATTGTGGAGGCAGTTCAAAGCAGAGACGAATATAGCGTCACTCAAGCTGTTTCGGCACAGGTATATTTTATAACTTCTCTTATCTGAAGTTTAATTCAGTAGTCTAATTGTTTTTATATCGTTTAATCAGTGTTGCATGTAGAATAAATGGATTTTATCTTTCATGAAATGTTCTGTAAAGATTTGAATTATGAAAATATGAATATTGGAACATGTTTCTGCAAAAGTAATGAGCAACTACGACAAGGAACTTGGAAATAGGACGCATGCATTCCCTCAGATGACATTTTGGGTAGGAGTTCTTGTGTAAATTGGATTTAGTTTCATAGTGAAACAAAACATACGGAAACACTTGATATTGAAAATTCCGCTGATTCTTGACTTGGGAACGGCTTAGTCAGATAGGACCAACTTATTATCAAGTATTCTGGTTTTTCTACCAAGAAAAATCCTAGCATCCTAATATTATTTTGTAACGAGCTCCCTATCTTTCTACTTCGCAGCTCGATCCTGATGCTGTTTGCTTTTGTACTTTCAGGAGGCTCACAAGCGGAGTAACAACTGGTTACCTCCTCCATGGGCTATTATGGCGATGATCGTTCTTGGTTTTAACGAATTTATGATGCTTTTAAAGTAATTACGTTTGTTCTTTTTTTTTTTTTGTTTTCCTTTTCCGAGTTTTAGGTTTTGCACATTTGTCAACTGTCCAGACCCTAATATCTTGCACATCTGTTAATCACCGTGCCTTTTTTCTTCAAATGATACAGGAACCCTCTCTACCTCTTGGTTCTATTCGTTGCATTTTTACTTTCAAAGGCCTTATGGGTACAGATGGACATTTCGGGACAGTTCCAACATGGCGCTGTAAGTATGAAACTTGTTTCTGGAATTGAATGTACAATACAATGGCTGGAGGTCCTAATCTGATAGAGACTTCACCCGGGGCTGGCCTTTTTGGATACAATCTCTCATCAAATTGGAATTTCCGTAATTAAAGCAGTTCCTAACTTTAGTTTCCGTTGTGTGGTGTTACCAGCTGTCAGGGATACTATCTATTTCATCGAGGTTTCTTCCAACTATCATGAATCTTCTAAGAAAACTCGCAGAAGAAGCTCAGGGGAATCAAACGCCAGAAGCACAAAGGCCACCAGTTTCTGTTGCTTCTCAGAGTTATAGAAATGAAACACCTCAGCCAAATCCAGTAACAAGCTCATTCCCAGAGTCCTCAGTGTCATCCAATATCTCGTCAGCAGATAGCGGCATGGAATACTCAAGCCCTCCTTTAAGACAAAGGCGAACGGAAAACGTTGAGGAAGTTGAATCTTGATGATGTATGATCTCTGTTGTTTGTACCCCTTGCATCTGATTTAGAGTCGCTACTCTCTTGTGCGATAGTTTTCTTTCTTTTCAATTTTGTTTCTTGTGTTGTAGTTGTTGAAATGAAAATAAAGGGGGCTTGCTGTGTGCCCGGTTTTAATTAGATTGTAAAATCTGCGCACTACACAAAATTTCTATATACTGATGAAATTCCCATAGCATTTTAACATGGCTCCTACTTTCTTTACAACTTTTTATTCATATTAGTATACTCAGAACTGTTAAGTTCACCCCAATTTTTATCTACACCGACGTTTGTTGAAACATGGATCTAGGGTTCTAGAGTTTAGCTGTTTAAAATACCCTAATCATATACCGGTACAGTGATAACAATTGTGGGACATGTTCAAAGAAAAGACTCGGAAACTAAAAGAGCTCCAGGCTGAAGAAATTAGAGTATCGAGATTAATGGCTCTAATTCTGTTCTAACTTCGTAAGATCCCTCTACGGGAGATGAATCTTCCGACGTATCAACAAATGGAAAGAAAAATTTACAGCTCTGTTAATTGTCTGGCAAAAAGAGGAACACGATTTGATTTCATGACCGTCCCTTGTTGCACAGTTTAGGAACATGATTTGACTTCATGACCGTCTCTTGTTGCGCAGTTTAGGGATGGTCAGCTCTGCTCCTCCAAACCCATCCATTATCGCATTTGCCCAAGGGAACTCAGCTCTAGCCGTCAAACTACAGTAATACATGAAAAAACTTGATTCAATAACAAGGATTTAAAGTTGTAAACTGGCAGGAGTTTGTTCCAAGCAACTCAAAAAAGCCTTCACCTGCTTCTTAAAACAACACATGGCATGCCCACTCGCTCAGCTCCAGCCACACCAGACTGGCTTCCTGCAATAAGAACACAATCGGATACAGGTAGTCCAGCAACTTCTGCCCCGGCTTGCAATGCAACAATGATCTTCTCTAAGCTGGCAGAAAACAATTAACACGCCAAAGCGAACAAGAAAGTTAGACAATATATTACTCTACTCAGTCATAAAGAGTATGAGAAAGAAGGAGAGGAACTTGCACAAGCATTTGGCAACCATAACAGCAAGGGATTAAATACTAGATAGATTAAATCGCTCTTTAAGTTGAGTGCTTAATCATACAAACGGGACAAATTGGTATATAATCTCTTCATAGTCTAATATAAGCAGAATCATGCATAAACGTGACAAAATCACACGTCTCTCTTAAAACCTGAACATCAGAAAACCCTTCAGTAAAACGAAATGAAATATGCTAACCTTTCAGGCGGGCGAGTATCAATATCTAAAATCAGCATTAGCAATAATGCAAGCTCCTTAAAAATCCTTTCTTTCTCAGCAGAAACTGGCCCAGAAATCAATAACAGAGCCCTTTAGTACCCAACCTTCTGCACTGGAAAAATGTATATCACAAAACATATACATGACTAATTAACGTAGATGAAGAGTCTACCTGCTTTTATTGCCTCCTTAGATAGTTGCTCATCCATACCAGAAGATAATGCTACATCATTTACCAGTTGGTTAAACAAACTCTGTAACACCTCCTTATCTCCGACAATCTTTAGCTTCGAAACTCTTTCCTCGCCAAGCTTTTCAACAATTGATCTGACATTTACAAAAAGAAATAGATATTAGCTTAGTCCTCTACCATTGATGGGGTACCAGAAATGAGATTTTTTAATCAGAATAGAACAATGCACCACAGTATTTTATGAAGCAGTAGAAAGTATTCAACCCATTCAGAAACAGGAAGCCAAATCATAATAAAAAACTAATCATTTCCTCGCCAAGCTAAAAAACCCAGAGCATGTTGGTAACCGCCTGGAAACTTAACAAAATAAAAATGTATGTTATTACCTGGCAATTTGATTCCCACTCTTACTATAGGTTGTCAGTACGACAACAGGTACTCCTTCCTTGTATGCCTCATCAATAAACCTGCAAATGGAAAGGAGAAAATGAGTCTAACCGTGCAACTAGACGTCAACTAACCGTGCAATTTGATTCCCACATATGAAATCCCACTAAACGTCAACTGATTAATTCTAGTCCGGTTGTTTTTGTTTGTCCACTGTTTCATCACTTCTAGCTTCCTACAGATCAGAAACTCCTCTTCAACGCATTGGGTTCATCACTTCTAGCTTCCTACAGATTTAGGATCATCAGTTCATCTAGACTATTAACCAATAGACTTCTGAATATTATCAAGACTATCAACTCTAAGGCCCAGTCCAAGCCAAAACTTCTGTAAAAAGTCTGGTATATTTGACATAACATAAATGCAAGCTAACTTCGATTTGACATCATTTTTCTGGCAACACTTCAGCTGAATTTCCAAATGTTGGTCAAGCTGAAAACTATTCATACCAAGTTCTATCTACTGGTTTAAGCTTTTCCAAATTTCTGAAATTCTGAAAATATAGCTGAAGCCAAGAATGTCTAAATGAGCATTGATAAAGAGGTTCTGCACATGGTTTTGGTCTAAGCTATTCATATTTGAAGAAGGTAAAAATATCAAGCAGAAATTTAGACTCGGTATATTTGAGAGCTAAAAGATTGTGTAATCATCCAAGTAAGTTTGCTGTAATCAGATCAGAAACTCACTCTTCAACTCCAGGTCGTAGAGCCAAACTTTCTGACATCAGAAACTCATCCATTGCAATTTTCTGTCAAAAACAAATTAATATTAGCTACTTTCATTCTACATATGGGAGAGCTAAAAGACTGTAATCATCCAAGTAAATTTGAAGCTCAACGTTAATTACATGTTTAGATACAGGTGGAATATAAAAGGATATTATTAATGCCTCTCCCATTCATTAATGTGTTTACCCCTTTACCTTGTATTGTAAGATATAACGTACTACGCTATCAAAGTAACAAGTCAAATGAGTTTGCAATTATCTCAGATAAGCAGCTATTTCTTTTGTGTAAAAATGATATATTTTCATAGGTAGCTATTTCTCCAAATATAGTGATTAACCGGAACTAAATGATCAAAATATATTGATTCAGAGACTAACATTTCCTTTAGTGTATATTCTACTTTCCGATGCAATGCTGGACATTAAGCTTGAAACAATCATTGATCACAATCCCACCAAACCAGCAAAACTAATAACGTAAGTTATGTGCAAATGACGTAAGTCTAGAATAAGACCGTACCTTCTTTTTCAGGACATTTTTCACAAATGACTCCTTCTCACTTGTCGGCAATGAACTAGGCCAACCAATCTGCAAGACAGATTATCGTAGATTCAGAAGAAAAAGATACACAACAAAGGAAAGTTTCAAAGAGCCACTACAAGCTATTCATACTTTTCAAAGACAACAAAATAGTGACACACCCGATTAAAATACAAATTCACCATCTTTTCCTCATCACCACCACTCTCCCTGAAAAGATTAACATAGACTGCATTTAAGAACCTTTGGAAAATAAGGCAAAGCATAACTGTAATATGGGTCAGAATCTTGTGACTATCCATATCCAAAAACTCTTATGACTCGTGCTAGATTGAAGCATAAGTCATGAATCATGAATCATGCCTGCGAAATAACTTAAAGAACAAGAAACCAAATAAAAAACTTAAAGAACAATAAACCAAATAAATAATCTAAATTCATGAATCTTTACTCATAAATTCATGAATATTTACTCATAATTTTAAATTCCTACCTTAGGAGGTCCAAGTAAACAGGCTCTGTCCAATCTGTACAGCGCTGTCCGAGCTTCTTAAATGCTGCCAATATATCACAAGATAACAGAATGAGATTAACACATAAAACGCAAGTTAATCAAGAAAACTTAATACATTAGCATTAAATTACTGCATTTTCACACCTGCATTGAAGCTTTGGCGGTTCCCCATCCGGTAAGCATCGATAAGAACCCTGAAAGAAACAAAGGGAATCATCAAGAACAGGTCTTCGAGAAAACCCATGTCCAATTCAAACAATGCATCACCAAATAGCTTCAAAGAAACCACTAAAACAAGAAAAAGATATCAAAGAAGCAAGAAAATGTGAAAAAAAAGAAGACATAAATTAGTGGAAATGCATGGAGTAAGAAGGGGAAACAAATCGTCCTACCCGTCGACTTCGAGAAGAACAGCGAGCTCCTGAGATGGGTTCTGGTCCTGAACGCCGCAGAGAGAGCTGAAAGCGGAGAACCGATCGAATCGCAGACATTTTCCGGGAAAATTTGGGTTTCTTGGGAAAGTGGAGGAAAATAGAGGGACCAAGTTGGGGTTGCGGTTATTCTTCGGGAAGGCGAAGAAGCGGGCACTGGTGTTGTTACTTGGCGGGAAAATGGCGGCGGCAGAAGAAAAGGGCTGAGCTCGGAGAATTGAGCACGAAGCGGAATCCATGGCAGTTAGAAGAAGAAAGGTGGTTGCTTGAAAACGGTTATTGTTGATTTACAACTGACACTGGAAGAAAGTATCAGCTTTTATAGAAGAATAGTGGCGGTTCTTCGTGAAATGACACTTATACCCCTTCTGGATTTTCTGTCTCGGGGACCCGAAACCAACCCGAGGAAAAACCGATATAATTTGAGGCTGATTCGGCATGAGCCAGTTCCCATTAAAAGCCCATGAAGTTCAAGCTTTTTATTTATTTATTTATTATTATTTGTAAAGGACCATCTACTGACTTCATCATAGTAGTTGACTCTCGGGTGTCGGAATGACTCACAAAATCATTGAAGCCTTCCCTAGCCAACTTTTGAAGGGTTTAAATTGACGGTGAAGTCATTGAACCCGGAAGAAAGATTTGTTGCATCTCTTCGTGCCTGCATTCTTTCTTCCCTGCATGAATTTCGTCAAGGATGTGATTCTGTTACTTGTTTCTCAAGGCATACAAATTTCTTAACAATTACATTCGCATTAGAAATTCATTTGCATGATTGGATGCATCGAATTAGCTGTGCAAAGTTTATCCTCTCAGATGCTGCTGTACAACATAGTAATTGGAATTTTTCAAGCATTGTGGAAAGGCTTCAAGGTGATACAGATGTACATGCATCATATGTTTGTAGTGCAATTGTCAATTGGAGGTGAAATGTGAGGTAATATTACACATTGTCTAATATATGGTGGAGTCAAACTCCATTAGAAACGGTCTTCTAATAACTTTGAAGGGTTTAAATTGACGGTGAAGTCATTGAACCCGGAAGAAAGATTTGTTGCATCTCTTCGTGCCTGCATTCTTTCTTCCCTGCATGAGTTTTGTCAAGGATGTGATTCTGTTACTTGTTTCTCAAGGCATACAAATTTCTTAACAATTACATTCTTGTTGGAAATTCATTTGCATGATTGGATGCATCGAATTAACCGTGCTAAATTTATCCTCTCAGATGTTGCCGCACAACATAGTAATTGGAATTTTTCAAGCATTGTGGAAAGGCTTCGAGGTGATACAGATGTACATGTTCATATCACAGTATTGTGGAAAGGCTTCGAGGTGGAAAGGCTTCGAGGTGATACAGATGTACATGTCCGACGATGCCATCGACGGTGGAAAGGAAGGAGGTGGTGAATGCTTAACGTTTGACTGAGGTTTTCTTGCTTTTGGATTACATGTTCATATCTCTTTAAAGAAAAAAATGTTAAAAGTCAATGTGTCCATCTTTTATTGCTCGGGTACACCAGCTCTCAATCTTATGTGGAGTTCCCGGCTCCTTGAAAAATTTCTCTGGATTAGGAAGCACCAATTCAGATATTGATGGCATTTGGCTAGTAGAATTAGGAAGCACCAATTCAGATATTGATGGCAATGACCCAATAATTTCGAGCGCAGGATCCGGGGACGAACTTGTCTTTCGGGAGGCAAGAGTAAAGTATAGCTCAGAAAATGGAAAATTTAACTCATAAAAAATAACATGGCGTGGCAAGAAAATGCGGTTGGTAGAAATGTCTAAGCATCTATATCCTTGGTAATTCAAAGAATACCCTAAAAACACACATTTGGTAGAACGATAACGTAGTTTATTATTATTGTATGGACGCAAGTATAGAAAACATGCACGGCCAAATGTTTTTAAAAAGGTATAATCTGGTTTTTTGCCAAACAATTTGTGAAAATGAGTATCATAATTCAAAACTTTAGAAGGAAGATGGTTAATTAAGTATACCACAGTGTGCTTGGCCTTGGCCCAATAAGTAGGAGGCATTGATGCTTGGGCCATTAAGGTAAGCCGAATGTCGCCAATGTGGCGATGCTTATGCTCTGCCAAACCATTTTGCTCCGGATGGTGAGGACATGAAAGACGGTGATGAATCCCATGTTGAGTCGAGAAAGCTTTAAATTGAGTACTAGTATACTTGCCCCCCTATCCGATTAAAACATTTTAATTTTAGTAGAAAATTGATTTTCAACCAGAGTCTTAAATGTAACAAAAATTGAGTAAACCTCAGACTTTAAACGCATTGGAAAAATCCAAGAATAACGAGAATAATTGTCAACAAATAAAACATGGTATTTATAACCACTAATAGATAAATTTAAAGAATTCCACACATCAAAATGAATGAGTTCAAGAGGGTGAGAGGTAACAGACAAGGATGGAGAAAAAGGAAGTTTAATACTCTTGCCCAAAGGGCATGAATGACAAACAAAATTATTCATAGAGGTTTTGCCAGATAAAGGCAATTTATTCCGAGAAAATAACGATTGTAAAACTTGAGAGAAAGGATGACCAAGGCGTGAATGCCAGACATCGCCACCAACACGAACACCTAAAAGTGCGACATGACCATGAAAAGCTTTTGATGAGTGTATGGGAAAAACACCATCCTTACTCTTGCCCCAAAAAAGGATCTTCGCCGTCACCGAATCCTGTACAAGGAAATAATCAGGAAATAAGGTAATGAAGCACCCATTATCTTTTATAAATTGATAGGCAGATACAATGGAGGTAAAGGCATTAAGACAGTGAAGAACATCTTTCAATTTAAAAGTCAGGTTATTGGATGATAAGGTTGAGTTACCGATATGACTAATAGGCAAACCCGTTCCACCAAGCACACTGTCATATCCCGGCCCGGGACGGATCACTTCCCGAGCCCGCTCCACCACCGTAGCACGATATTGTCTGCTTTGAGCTTACCATTCCCTCATGGTTTTGTTTTTTTAAGAACTCACGAGCAACTTCCCAATGGGTCACCCATCATGGGATTGTTTTAGCCCCCTTCTCGCTTAACTTCGGAGTTTCTACGGAACCCGAAGCCAGTGAGCTCCCAAAAGGCCTCGTGCTAGGTAGGGATGAGAATATACATATAATGATCACTCCCCTGGGCGATGTGGGATGTCACAATCCACCCTCCTTAGGGGCCCAACGTCCTTGTCGGCACACCACTGCCAGGGTTAGGCTCTGATACCAAATTGTAACATCCTGGCCCAGGGTCCACCACATCCCAAGCCTGATTCCACCGTAGCATGATATTGTCCGCTTTGGGCCCCAGCACACCTTCACGGTTTTGTTTTTGGGAACTCACACGAGAACTTCCCAGTGGATCACCCATAATAGGAACGCTCTCATGCGCTACTCACTTAACTTCAGAGTTCCGATGGAACCTGAAGCCAGTGAGCTCCCAAAAGGCCTCGTGCTAGGTAGAGATGGGAATATACATATGAAGTTCCGATGGAACCCGAAGCCAGTGAGCTCCCAAAAGGCCTCGTGCTAGGTAGAGATGGGAATATACATATAAGGATCACTCCCCTGGGCGATGTGGGATGTCACAATCCACCTCCCTTAGGGGCCCGACGTCCTTGTCAGTACACACGCGGCCAGGGTTAGGCTCTAATACCAAATTGTTACATCCCGGCTCAGGCGAAACCACTTCCCAGGCCCGCTCCACCATCGTAGCACGATATTGTCCGCTTTGGGCCCCGACCACGCCCTCACGTTTTTGTTTCTGGGAACTCACACAAGAACTTCCCAATGGGTCACCCATCCTGGGAGTGCTCTCGCGCGCTACTCGCTTAACTTCGGAGTTCTCATGAAACCCGAAGCCAGTGAGCTCCCAAAAGACCTCGTGCTAGGCAGGGATGAGAATATACATATAAGGATCACTCCCCTGGACGATGTGGGATGTCACACACATCACCGACGATATCATTGCCATGATAATCTCGGGTAAGAATGAGTTTGCCCAAGTCATTGGTGATGTGAGAGTTAGCACCGGAATCTAGAAGCCAAGGTTTGTCAGTTTGAGCAGATTGAGCCACCATGGCAGTTCATACGGTCATAACAATCAATGGCAGGGTGCCTAAGACTACCACAAATTTGACACTTTATGCATGACTCACTAAAGGTTGAAGAAGATGAACCATTGTGCTGATTTGGGGCGGGCCCTAAAAGACCTGCAGCTAGTTGACCACGATTAGAATTACCAAAGGAATTAGACCTCGATAGAAACCACCACTGCGTTCACCACGATGAAAATTCCCAGAGGTATTAGAATTGCCTCTATAGGAGCCACCCCCGCGAGAAGAGCGACCATTATTGCGAACAGAGAAGGACCGACCACCCCCGCGAAAGGAATTGCGATTCCGGGAGGCCGCCATAGCTTGAACGGAGTGATCAACATGAGGAGTCGGATTGGCAAGACGCAACTCAGCAGAGAGGAGGAGGGCTTCCAAATCAACATAAAAAACTGGGTTTTCACGAGCTTGGGCAGCAGCAACGGTGTTTTCTAACTTGGGTCCAACATTGGACATGATCACAACAACAAGATAGTCAGCGATGGAGGAATCACCACGCTTGGTTTGAAAGATGCATATTGGTGTTGCAAAGCAACCCAGACATCACGAGCAGATTGGTAACGAGATTGGTGTTGCAAAGCAAGCCAGAGAAGGTAGTTGTTGGTATCAAGTTTGAGAGTGATGGCGTGGGAAACATTGGGGAGGGTGGAAGAATCTGTGGAATGGGGAGTATTGGTAGTAGCAGCCATGAGTAGAAAAAAAATGGACGATGAGTCAAGGGCTCTGAGATACCATAAAAGATTAAGTGCTGCAGAACATAAAGTACACACAGGTTTTTGGTTGAATGTTTGAATCCATTTCCATTGATCTCAGTATATGGTATTTATACAAATTCACAGAGACTTTACAGGCGTTGACAAACTGTACAAGGAAAGATTTCATAATAAGGTAAATGAATGTGATCATGAAATCCTCTTTTGGACAGATGATTTCATGAGCTGATAAGCTTGATTCCCTCCATCTTGTCTATCATAGTAGAGTCAAACTCCATTAGAAACGGTCTTCTAACAACTTGTTGGTTTTGCATGGCTTCTAATGCCCGATAGTGTATGAGCAATGATATGGTTAATTTCTATTAGAGACTAAATTCAGTGTAGTCAGTTTTATGTGTTTCAGTTTATAAAATTATTAAATAAATTATAGGGTTAATAGAGGTTCTGACGGAAATTTAACGGATTATGAAAATGTTCCAGAATTATGACTTTAGGTACCAGATTGGAACGAAAAAAACTTCAAGTATCAAATGTTGAAAACCAAGAAATTTCAGTATAGTAAACTGAGATTAAACCTAAATTATATGTTGATTAGTATTACAGTATAGAGATATTTATCTTCATTTGTAAGTGGGAATTCTTAAGTTCGATTCTTGTGGATGACGAATTCCATACAAATTTATTATGACTTGGTCATTATGTGACTTAACCGAAAAATCCCTCCACCCCTTAGCATAAATCATATCGTTTTATTAAAATAAACTAAAATAACTTATTTGGGTAACTTTTTATTTAATGTTGACTCTAGGAACAAGTTGGTGCATCTTTAACCAGTCAAGCAGACAAGGCGTTTGGGTATGATGGAGAAATACATGCAATATCAAGGTTATCAACTATAAAGGTTAGCTTTGAGTTGAGCCAAAAAGCATTCAACGCAATGGTGCAAGATTTGAGTAAATTTGCCAGAAATGTGGTGGAGCAAAAATTAAACTGCTTTATATTGAGAATTAACTCCAAATTAGGTTTCTTTAAAAACGACCCTAATCACACCGGCACAATGCCAATAATTGTGAGACATGTTTAAAGAAAAGACTCAGAAACACGTCGTAAAAGCTATTTACGTGGTATAGCGGACCAATCCTTATCTTACATTTTTTGAAGCACCCGGTGGAACTGAACGAGCATGACTCACTAGATTCCGGACAACATAACAAAATCATATGACAACCAGGATTGTCATTTCGTCATCCACATACATTACAATGTTTTCCAACACGATATTGTTGTTCCATGTCCGATCCTGTTTTTTGTTATTACTTTAATTTGTCTGGCTTGTAGCTAAATTGGTTAAGAGCATTCTCCTGTTCACTCAAGTTCAAATCCGTCTTCCCCAGTATTAGTTGTGCAAGAATAGAAAAGTTTGCTCCTAGTTGAAGTTACACATTAGATTATAAAAGTTGACTTCATACTCTTCTATTGCTAACCGTGCTTAAAAATGTTACAAGGCAGCCAACTATAAACAGCTCTAATTCTGTTTAGCAGTTTAAAATACCCTAATCATACCGGTACAGTGCCAACAATAATGGGACATGTTCAAAGAAAAGACTCAGGAACACGTTGTGAAAGCTACCTGAGACGATGCATATTTATACAGGATCAGCTCTTATATTGCAAACTGTGGCTTAAAAAAATTACAAGGAAACTAAAACAGCTCCAATCTGAAGAAAATATTACCAGCTCTAATTCTGTTCTAACTTTGTAAGATCCAATCTGAAGAAAATAATACCAGCTCCAATCTGAAGAAAATATTACCAGCTCTACGGAAAGAACAATTTACAGCTCTGTTAATAGTCTGGCGCAAAAAGAGGAACATGATTTGATTTCATGACCGTCTCTTGTTGCGCAGTTTAGAGATGGTCAGGTCCGCTCCTCCAAATCCATCCATTATCGCATTTGCCCAAGGGAACTCAGCTCTAGCCGTCAAACTACGAATGTGAATTATGTGAGAATCTGAATTATGTGAGAATCTGAAACAGGAAAATAACGGAGCAAAAAAGCCTTCACCTGCTTCTTAAAACAACACATGGCATGCCCACTCGCTCAGCTCCAGCCACACCAGACTGGCTTCCTGCAATAAGAACACAGTCGCACACAGGTAGTCCAGCAACTTCTGCCCCGGCTCGCAATGCAAGAATGATCTTCTCTGAGCTGGCAGAAAACAATTAACACGCCAAAGCGAACAACAAAGTCAGTTAGAAAATATATTACTCTGCTCAGTCATAGAATGGGCTATATGACGCTGAAATACTAACATTGAGATCAAGAAAAGTCAATGCCACAGCTAAGAGAAGAAGGAGAGGAACTTGCGGAAGCATTTGCCAACCATAACAGCAAAGGATTAACTACTAGATATATGAAATCGCTCTTTAAGTTGAGTGCTGAATCTCTTCCTAGTCTAATGTAAGCAGAATTGGTATATAATCGCACAAACGGGACAATTGGTATATAATCTCTTCCTAGTCTAATGTAAGCAGAATCATACATAAACGTGACAAAATCACATGTCTCTCTTAAACCCTGAACATCAGAAAACCCATAAAACAAAAATTAACCTTTCAGGCGGGCGAGTATCAATATCTAAAATCAGCTTTAGAAATAATGCAGCCTCCTTAAAAACCCTTTGTTTCTCAGCAGACACTGGCCCAGAAATCAATAACAGAGCCCTTTAGTACCCAACCTTCTGCACTGGAAAAATGTATATCACAAAACATTACATGACTAATTAACGAAGATGAAGAGTCTACCTGCTTTAGATAGTTGCTCATCCAAACTAGAAGATAATCCCATATCATTTACTGGTTGGTTTAACAAACTCTGCAACACCTCCTTATCTCCCACAATCTTTAACTTTGAAACTCTTTCCTCGCCAAGCTTTTCAACAATTGATCTGACATTTACAAATAGAAATAGATATTAGCTTAGTCCTCTACCATGGATGGAGTACCAGAAATGCGATTTTTAATCACTTCCTATCTATTTGTAACTTGCAAACAAAGAGCTAATGAAACATAATAAAAAAACTAATCACTTCCTATCTATTTGTAACTTGCAAACAAAGAGCTAATGAAACTTAACAAAATAAAAATCTACGTTATTACCTGGCAATTTGATTCCCACTCTTACTATAGGTTGTCAGTACAACAACAGGTACTCCTTCCTTGTATGCATCATCAATAAACCTGCAAATGGAAAGGAGAAGATGAGTCTAACTGTGCACTTAGACATGCAACTGATTAATTCTAGTCCGGTTGTTTTTGTTTGTCAATGGTTCATCAGTTCATCAGTTCAACTGTAAATTTTCTGATTACAGATCAGAAACTCACTCTTCAACTCCAGGTCGTAAAGTCAAACTTTCTGACATCAGAAACTCATCCATTGCAATTTTCTGTCAAAAACAAATTAATATTAGCTGCTTTCATTCTACATATGGGAGAGCTAAAAGTCTGTAATCATCCAAGTATTTGAAGCTCAGCGTGAGTTAATTACATGTTTACACTTTTACCTTGTATTGTAAAATATAACGTACTAAGCTATCAAAGTAACAAGTGAAATGAGTTTGCCTTGTATTGTCTCAGATAAGCAGCTGTTTCTTTTGTGTAAAAATGAAATATTTTCATAGGTAGCTTCAGGGGAAAAATAATAAAAAGCTTCAGTTGGTTTTAAATCAGCCCTGGAATTATAGTGATAACCGAAAACAGATTCCTCATTAGCCCTGGAATTATAAATTCTTCCTTATTTTTATTCCTTATGATCAAAATATGTTGATTAAAAAACTAACATTTCCTTTTGTGTATATCCTACTTTCCGATGCAATGCTGCACATTAAGCTTTGAAACAATCATTGATCACAATCCTACCTTCTTTTGCAGCAAATTAAAACTAATCCATGCAGCAAATTAAAAGTAATTAAATACTAAAAATGTTGAGATGCATCTCTAAAACCTAACTTAAGCACTGAATAAGACTGTACCTTCTTTTGCAGGGCATTTTTCACAAATGACTCCTTCTCAGTTGTCGGCAATGAACTAGGCCAACCAATCTGCAAGACAGATTATAGTAGATTCAGAAGAAAAAGATACATAACAAAGTAAAGTTTCAAAGAGCCACTTCAAGCGAGTAACACTCCCGATTAAAAGACAATCAAAGAGTAATAAACCATATAAAAAACTTAAAGAACAATAAACCATATAAATAGTCTAAATTCATGAATCTTTACTCATAAATTCATGAATCTTTACTCATAATTTTAATTTTCTACCTTAGGAGGTCCAAGTAAACAGGCTCTGTCCAATTTGTACACAGATGTCCGAGCTTCTTAAATGCTGCCAATGTATCACAAGATAACAGAGTGAGATTAACACAAAAAACGCAAGTTAATCAAGAAAACTTAATACATTAGAATTAAATTACTGCGTTTTCACACCTGCATTGAAGCTTTGGCGGTTCCCCATCTGGTAAGCATCCATAAAAACCCTGAAAGAAACAAGGGGAATCATCAAGAAAAAGGTCTCCGAGAAAACCCATGTCCAATTCGAACAATGCAGCACCAAATAGCTTCAAAGAAACCACTAAAACACGAAAAAGATATCAAAGAACCAAGAAAATGTGAAGAAGAAAAAAAAACACAAATTAGTAGAAATGCATGGAGTTAGAAGGGGGAAAGAAATCGTCCTACCCATCGACTTCGAGAAGAACAGCGAGCTCCTGAGATGGGTTCTGGTCCTGAGCGCCGCAGAGAGAGCTGAAAGCGGAGAACCGATCGAAGTGCAGACATTTTCCGGGAGAATTTGGGTTTCTTGGGAAAGTGGAGGAAAATAGAGGGACCAAGTTGGGGTTGCGGTTGTTCTTCGGGAGGGCGAAGAAGCGGGCAGTGGTGTTGTTACTTGGCTGGAAAATGGCGGCGGCAGAAGAAAAGGGCTGAGCTCGGAGAAATGAGCACGAAGCGGAATCCATGGCAGTTAGAAGAAGAAAGGTGGCTGCTTGAAAACGGTTATTGTTGATTTATAGAAAGTATCAGCTTTTATAGAAGAATAATGGCGGTTCATAGTGAAATGACACTTATATCCCTGCTGGATTTTCCGTCTCGGGTGTCTCACGACCGGAAACCAACCCGAGCCCATGAAGTTCAAGCTTTTTATTTATTTATTTATTTATTATTATTTATAAGAATCATCTAGTGACTTCATCACGGTAGTTGACTTCTCAATTGTCGAAAGGACTCACAAAGTCATTCAAGCCTTCCCTAGCCAACTTTTGAAGGGTTTAAATTGACGGTGAAGTAATTGAACCCGGAAGAAAGATTTGTTGCATCTCTTCGTGCCTGCATTCTTTCTTCCTTGCATGAATTTTTTCAAGGATGTGATTTTGTTACTTGTTTCTCAAGGCATACAAATTTCTTAACAATTACATTCCTGTTGGAAATTCATCTGCATGATTGGATGCATCGAATTAACCATGCTAAGTTTATCCTCTCAGATGCTGCCGTACAATGTAGTAATTGGAAATTTTCAAGCATTGTGGAAAGGCTTCAAGGTGATACAGATGTACATGCATCATAAGTTTGTAGTGCAAAGTTGTCAGAATTGGAGGTCAAATGTGAGGTAAAATATTACACATTGTCTAATATATAGTAGAGTCAAACTCCATTAGAAACGGTCTTCTAATAACTTGTTGGTTTTGCTAGCGTCTAACCCGTCTGAAAGATCTTGAGTTTGACGGGCATCAAATCACTGATTAATTAACTTCTATTAAAGACTATTAGATAGTGTATGAGCAATGATAGGGTTAACTTCTATTAGAGACTAAACTCAGTGTAGTCAGTTTTGTGTGTTTCATTTTATAAAATTATTAAATAAATTGTATGTTGATTAGTACAATATAGTGATATTTCTCTTCATTTATAAGTGCGAATTCTTAAGTTTGGCTCTTGTAGATGACGATTTTCATACCAATTTGTTATGACTTGGTTATTGTGTGACTTAGCCGTAAAATCTCTCCATCCCTTAGCATAAACCATATCGTTTTATTAAAATAAACAAAACTAACTTATTTGGGAAACTTTTTATAATATGTTGACCCTAGGAACAAGTTGTTGCATCTTTAACCAGTCAAGCAGACAAAGCGTTTGGGTATGGTGGAGAATACATGCAACGTAATGGTACAAGATTTGAGTAAATTTGCTAGAAATGTGGTGGAGCAAAAATTGAACTACTACTTTCTATTGAGAATTAACTCCAAATTAGGTTTCTTTGAAAATGACCTTAATCACACCGATATTGTAATAATCCATCTCAGAATTTACAGAAAGAAAGGGTATTTTTGTAATTTCACTAAGTTTGGGATATTTATTTTTAAAATTGTTTTTGGATCTTAATGTGTGTGCCCGTGGGGCCCACTTACCTTGGTGTTGTCCTCCCTTCAGCCCACTCTCCTCTTCTTCTCTCCCTCTCCCCGTGGCTCACTCTCTCTTTCCCCCTTCACTTTCTCTCATACTCCCCCGAGCTCTCCCTCATTCTCTGCAAACTCTCTCCTTTCTCTGACTCCACTCACTAGCATCACCTTTTGGCCTTGTGTGTTCCACAAAACCTGGAACGACGAAGGGACACCAGCAACCTACCCGTGTCTTATGCACCGTGGACGGCGCTACTGTGCACTTCCTCTTTCGACTAGCCCTCAACATAGAACTCAAGGGGAAAAACACTCCCCGGTTTTCCGACGAGAATACCGTGAGTTCCAGGTCACTTCCTGGCCAACTCTGACCACGGCAAGAGACCACGAACGTACAATCTTATTCATTATCTCCCTACCTTCATTTTTGCTTTTAAATCCTTTAAAATGGTTGAGAATCAAGGTCGATCGGAGCTTGGGAAGCTTTGGTTTTCTTCTCCGTCGAAACTGGCCTGAGAACGGGTTAAACCCGGCCCACAACCCTAACTGACCCAACTCGAGGGCCATGGAACTAGGTCCAATGACCAGCCCAAACCCATTTACCCCAAAGTCCCAAACCTGGGCCCAGGCCCTGGTGCCTAGCCCAACCCAAATGTCTCGACCCAAAACCCAAGTTGAAACCGGCCTAAGTCTTTAGGCCAAGAACCTTAGCCCTGGTCTTTGGGCCAAGAACCTCGCCCCAGACCTTGGCCCTTTAAGCCCAAACCAATTGAACTCAGGCCCAACCTTGCGGCCTAAAACCCAAATTCCACCCAGACCTAGTCGAATCCTAGAACCCAGGTCGTGTGTAGGCGCCTGTCTTGGCCGACGCATGGATTACACACGCCTCCACTGGAGATACTGTGCTCTGTCACCGTCCACAACGGCGTTGGTGACTTTTTCGGTGACCCAAATCGGCGTGTGGCGTTTCGGGTTGCCACCCCGTGGCGGCGTGTGCGGCGGCGCCTAGGGGTACCCGAGGTCCCCCCTTATGTTTTTCGATGTCCTGAAATCGTTTTCGACGTTCGTTTCTCGAAATCCAATCGTTATGATAAAGTTTTATTAATTGGTACCTTTATGTGCTTAGGTGCAATTGTTTATGGCATTTCCGTCTCGCTAATTTACACAGCTATTCGACGGTGAATTATCTGTGAGTGGACCCTTTTACTATTAGAAATACATACATGAAAAACATGATTTAATGGCTACGTTTTATGAAACGTTTATCAGTAAATTGGTTTCACGCTTTATGATTATCATGCTTTATCGACTCTACGTTCCTTGTGGTATATATGATTGATGACTATATACATACTTGTCAATGTGGTTTTGCCATATGACGTTTTATATTGAACTCCGATTTAGATATATATATATATATATATATGTTAGAAATATTATGTTAATGTTTTTATGTACTTAGTAGTTATTCGAATGTCCTACCTACGGGCGAATGGTCCTGTTTACGGGCAATTGATACTGCCTACGGGCGAATGATACTTCTATATATGCCTTCGGGTAGGTGCTATAGGAGCCTACGGATGATTGATACATATATTCCTTCGGGTGGGTGCTGTAGGAGCCTACAGGCGATTGATACTTATATGCCTTCGGGTGGGTGCTGTAGGAGTCTACGGGCGAATGAGGTGTTCTGAATGAAGTGTTCTAAATGAAGTATTTTGAATGAAGTGTTCTATATGCCTTCGGGTGAATGAAGAGTTCTATATGGCTTTGGGCGATACTGATACCATTACTAAGCACACTATATTATATATGTTTTATGAAAGGTTTTATGGCATGCTAGGGTTTTCGGAAAACCTATTACTTATTATGCTATATGAGTTTTCATAAACTTTGGGGGTTAGTACTTGTTGAATAACTATGTTAGTATTACTTATATATCCACTTGGTCCACTCATGTTTTGTTTTGCGCCCCCTCTGGACTTAGAATCAAGGCATACAATCCGAGCATCAAGGCACTCCACATCGGCATCTTCGAGTCCTCTCTGTGTAGGACCCATCTCTTTGTTCATTCAATTTTATTTTATTCCCTTTTAGTATCTTGGATTAGTTGTATGCTCTGAACACGTTTCATAATTACATATTCATTACAATTAAGTTTACAAGTTTTATTTATATAGGTTAATTGTTCTTAGTTCTCATGCATCCTAATATCAGCCAACATGTGCCAACCCTAGTGTTTGGTGAATATCAGGGTCAGGCGTGTCAGGTATAGTGCCAATAATTGTGGGACATGTTTAAAGAAAATACTTAGAAACAAGTTGTGAAAGCTACTTACATGGTATAACGAATCAACTCTTATCTTACACTTTTTGAATCACCCAATGGAACTTAGCGAGCATGACTCATTAGATTCCAAACAACATAACAAAACCATATGACGACCAGGATTGTCATTTTGTCATCCACTTACATTACAATGTTTTCCAACATAACTCCACAATCACAACAAATAATCGTTTCAATGACTCAAAGATACACAATATTAACATTTAACTACCTTACTTGACCAACAAAATCTATTTAACTTAATTTCATCCCAATTTTCGGGTTGTGGCTAATGTGGCTCTCTCAATTTTCGGACTCCCACAAGTCTTTATTTATTTATCAATACTAGATTTGATTTATTGGAATCAGTTAGAATTAGTAGTTTAATGTTCGATTGTATTTCTTGTACACGATATTTTTGTTCCATGTCCAATCATGTTTATTGTTAGTACTCTAATTTGTTTGGCTTGTAGCTAAATTGGTTAAGAGCATTCTCTCATTCACTCGAGTTCAAATCCGTCTTCCCCAATAGGAAAGTTTGCAAGAATAGAAAAGTTTGTTGTGCAAGAATAGAAAAGCTTCCTCCTAGTTGAAGGTACACATTAGATTATAAAAGTTGACTTCATACTCTTCTATTGCTAACTGTGGCTTAAAAATGTTACAAAGCAGCCAACTAAAAACAGCTCTAATTCTGTTTAGCACTCTAATTCTGTACAGTGCCAACAATTATGGGTCATGTTGAAAGAAAAGACTCGCCAACAATGTTGTGAAAGCTACTTCAGACGATGTACATTTTATAAGGGATCAGCTCTTATATTGCAAACTGTGGCTTAAAAAAATTACAAGGCAACTAAAACAGCTCCAAGCTGAAGAAATTATAGAGTATCGAGATTAACGGCTCTAATTCTGTTCTAACTTTGTAAGATCCCTCTACGGGAGATGAATCTTCCGACATATCAACGAATGGAAAGAAAAATTTACAGCTCAGTTAATTGTCTGGCAAAAAGAGGAACATGATTTGATCTCATGACCATCTCTTGTTGCGCAGTTTAGGAACATGATTTGATTTCATGACCGTCTCTTGTTGCGCAGTTTAGGGATGGTCAGCTCTGCTCCTCCAAACCCATCCATTATCGCATTTGCCGAAGGGAACTCAGCTCTAGCCGTCAAACTACAGGAATACATGAAAAAACTTGATTCAATAACAAGGATTTAAAGTTGTAAACTGGCAGGAGTTTGTTCCAAGCAACTCAAAAAAGCCTTCACCTGCTTCTTAAAACAACACATGGCATGCCCACTCGCTCAGCTCCAGCCACACCAGACTGGCTTCCTGCAATAAGAACACAATCGCATACAGGTAGTCCAGCAACTTCTGCCCCGGCTTGCAATGCAACAATGATCTTCTCTAAGCTGGCAGAAAACAATTAACACGCCAAAGCAAACAAGAAAGTCCGTTAGAAAATATATTACACTACTCGGTCATAGAGTGTGAGAAAGAATGGGCTATATGACGCTGAAATACTAACGTTTGAGATCAAGAAAAGTCAATGCCACAGCTAAGAAAAGAAGGAGAGGAACATAATCTCTTCCTAGTTTAAATATTAGATATATGAAATCGCTCTTTAAGTTGAGTGCTGAATCATACATGCATAACCTCACAAACGGGACAAATTGGTACATAATCTCTTCCTAGTTTAATGTAAGCAGAATCAATTCTGAAGGTGCCGAATTAACAATAACAAACAATAAAACGAAATGAGATATGCTAACCTTTCAGGCGGGCGAGTATCAATATCTAAAATCAGCTTTAGCAATAATGCAAGCTCCTTAAAAATCCTTTCTTTCTCAGCAGAAACTGGCCCAGAAATCAATAACAGAGCCCTTTAGTACCCAACCTTCTGTACTGGAAAAATGTATATCACAAAACATATACATGACTAATTAACGAAGATGAAGAGTCTACCTGCTTTTATTGCCTCCTTAGATAGTTGCCCATCCATACCAGAAGATAATGCTATATCATTTACTAGTTGGTTAAACAAACTCTGTAACACCTCCTTATCTCCGACAATCTTTAGCTTCGAAACTCTTTCCTCGCCAAGCTTTTCAACAATTGATCTGACATTTACAAAAAGAAATAGATATTAGCTTAGTCCTCTACCATTGATGGGGTACCAGAAATGAGATTTTTTAAATCAGAATAGAACAATGCACCACAGTATTTTATGAAGCAGTAGAAAGTATTCATCAGAAAGAAATAGATATTAGCTTAGTCCTCTACCATTGTTGGTAACCGCCTGGAAACTTAACAAAATAAAAATGTATGCTATTACCTAGCAATTTGATTCCCACTCTTGCTATAGGTTGTCAGTACGACAACAGGTACTCCTTCCTTGTATGCATCATCAATAAACCTGCAAATGGAAAGGAGAAAATGAGTCTGACTGTGCAATTAGACATGCCACTGACATGCATATGAAATCCCACTAAAAGTCAACTGATTAATTCTAGTCTATCAGTTGTTTGTCCATGGATCATCAGTTTATCTAGACTATCAGTTCATCAGTTCATCAGTTCATCTGTAAATTTTCTGTAAGTTTTTGCTTGTCCGGTTGTTATTTGGCAAAATTTCCAAATGTTGGTAGAAAAGTATAGCTGAAGCCAAGAATGACCAAATGAGTACTGATAAAGAGGTTTTGACATGGTTTTGGTCAACACTTAAGTTTTCTGTAATCAGATCAAAAACTCACTCTTCAACTCCAGGTCGTAAAGTCAAACTTTCTGACATCAGAAACTCATCCATTGCAATTTTCTGTCAAAAACAAATTAATATTAGCTAAGTGAAATGAGTTTGCAGCTGTTTCTGTTGGTTTTAAATCAGCCCTCACCTACCCTGGAAAAATATGGTGATTAACTGAAAACAGATTCCTCATTAGCCTTGGAATTATAAATTCCTCCCAAACCAGCAAAATATAGTGATTAACATTTTTATTCCTTAGTAACACATAACTATATTGATTCAAAAACTAACATTTCCTTTTGTGTATATCCTACTTTCCGATGCAATGCTGCACATTAAGCTTTGAAACAATCCTACCAAACCAGCAAAACTAATCCATGCAGCAAAGTAAAAGTAATTATATACTAAAAATGTTGAGATGCATCTCTAAAACCTAACTCAAGCACTGAATAAGACTGTACCTTCTTTTGCAGGACATTTTTCACAAATGACTCCTTCTCAGTTGTCGGCAATGAACTAGGCCAACCGATCTGCAAGACAGATTATAGTAGATTCAGAAGAAAAAGATACATAACAAAGGAAAGTTTCAAAGACAACAAAGAGTAACACACCTGATTAAAATACAAATTCACCATCTTTTCCTCATCACCAGCACTCTTCCTGAAAGATTAACATAGACTGCATTTAAGAACTTTTGGAAAATAAGGCAAATCATGACTGTAAAGGGAACAAGTAATCTGGGTCAGAATCTTGTGACTATCCATATCAAAAAACTCTTACGACCCAGATACACACTCGGAAATGTTATTCAATTGACTCATGCTAGATTGAAGCAAAGTCATGAATCATGATTTCAAGCCTACGAAATAACTTAAAGAACAAGAAACCAAATAAAAAACTTAAAAGAACAACAAACCATATAAATAGTCTAAATTCATGAATCTTTACTCATAATTTTAATATCCTACCTTAGGAGGTCCAAGTAAACAGGCTCTGTCCAATTTGTACAGTGATGTCCGAGCTTCTTAAATGCTGCCAATATATCATAAGATAACAGAGTAAGATTAACACATAAAACGCAAGTTAATAAGAAAATTTAATACATTAGGATTAAATTACTGCATTTTCACACCTGCATTGAAGCTTTGGCGGTTCCCCAACAGATAAGCATCCATAAGAACCCTGAAAGAAACAAAGGGAATCATCAAGAACAAGGTCTCCGAGAAAACTCAAGTCCAATTCGAACAATGCAACAATAAACAGCTTCAAGGAAACCACTAAAACACGAAAAAGAAATCAAATAAGCAAGAAAATGTGAAAAAAAAACAAAAATGAGTAGAAATGCTTGGAGTTAGAAGGGGAAAGAAATCGTCCTACCCGTCGACTTCGAGAAGAACAGCGAGCTCCTGAGATGGGTTCTGGTCCTGAGCGCCGCAGAGAGAGCTGAAAGCAGAGAACCGATTGAAGTGCAGACATTTTCCGGGAAAATTTGGGTTTCTTGGGAAAGTGGAGGAAAATAGAGGGACCAAGTTGGGGTTGCGGTTGTTCTTCGGGAGGGCGAAGAAGCGGGCAGTGTTGTTGTTACTTGGCGGGAAAATGGCGGCGGCAGAAGAAAAGGGCTGAGCTCGGAGAAATAAGCACGAAGCGGAATCCATGGCAGTTAGAAGAAGAAAGGTGGTTGCTTGAAAGCGGTTATTGTTGATCTACAGCTGACCGTGGAAGAAAATACCAGCTTTTATAGAAGAATAATGGCGGTTCTTGATGAAATGACACTTATACCCCTCCTTGATATTCTGTCCCGCGTGTCCTTAAGACCCGAAACCAACCCGAGGAAAAAAACCGATATAATTTAGGGGTGAATCGGCATGTCCAATTTCTGTTAAAAGCCCTTGAAGTTCAAGTTTTTTCTTTTTCTCTAAATCTTTTTTTTTTTTTTTTTTAAAGCACCACCTGGGTGGCTTCACTACAGCAGTCCACTTTGGGAACAGAAAAACTCACAGAGGCATTTCAACGTTCCTCTGACCATCATTGTGTGATTGACTAACACTAAAAATCGAATCCAAAATGTACTTGTTGAATACGAGCATGAAATTTGTCCCTAATTGTACCAGTGATAGTTCCCATAAGTTGAAGCTCCTTTTAGGGGTTTTTGACCCAAATGTTAATTAATAAATTTGAAGACAATACAGTTATGGTGAAGTCACTGAACCAAGAAGTAAGATTTGTTGTGTCTCTTCATGCCTCCATTATTATTTCTTCCATGCATGAATTTCATTATGGATGTGATTTTGTTACTTGTTTCTCAAGGTATACAAATTTCTTAGCAATTTATTTGTATGATTGGATGCATCGTTGAAAAGTTTATCCTTTCAGTTTGCCGTACAACATAGTAACTGGAAATTTTCAAGCATTGTGGAAATGCTTCAAGGTAGTACTACACTATTTAATACATGTGAGTCGCACATATATGATAGAGTCAAAACCCATTGGACATATGTTCTAGTAACTTGTTGGTTTTGTGTGACATTTAAAGTCCAACAGGTCTTGAGTTTGAAGGGTATCAAATCTGTAAGATCTCACATCGTCCAGGGATGATGATCCTGTAAGCTTTATATGTATATTCTCATCTCTACCTAGCACGAGGCCTTTTGGGAGGTCACTGGCTTCTGAAGCGAGTAGCGTGTGAGAGCATTCTCAGGATGGGTGACCCATTGGGAAGTTCTGCTCGCGTGAGTTCCTAAAAAAACAAAACTGTGAGGGCGTGGTCGGGACCCAGAGCGGACAATATCATGCTACGGTGGATCGAGCCTTGGATGTGGTTGGGGCCCAGGTCGGGATATGACAGTTTGATATCAAAGCCACTTTGTCGTTCAGTGCGAGTGTGCTTTCCCAATACTTCCTACAATTTAACAATAATTATCTACGATTTAATATAATCAAAGATACCAATATAATTTTTTATATTAATATATTAAGAGAGCATAGAACTGACAACAACTTTCATTATATTTCAATGAACTACATTAGTTTTTAAACATGTTAAGGAGAGACAGCAATATAAAAACAACTAAAATCCTAGCCCAAAAAAATGGAAATAATGTTTTAAAATATCATTCATACCCCTAAGGCTTCAAGGTTGTTAATAGAACTCGACCGTCACAACTCCAACAAAATTAATGTGTCATAAGCTCAACCCATCCTTGATTATTTCTGCAAAATCAGTTTTGAAACTATATGCAAACAGTTTTGAAACTATATGCCAAATCAGTTTGTATCATTTTATTATTAAAATTAGTTCAACCAGCCATCGACCATTTCTGTGGAATGACACGGAGCTCACTTTCATCTACCATCCACCGAGAGTGTAAAGGATAAACAAATTAAACACCTTAATTGGATTCCTTACCTGATAACGAGCAGGCCATGCGGGATGCGATCGAAGGTAGTAGCGGCTATGAGAGAAAGCGAGAAGGGAGTAACAAATGAAGGAGATAGAAGTGTTAAAAACCTTTATAACTATATAGGATATTTTCGTAACTTACGAGAAAAAAAAAATCCAATGATGTCATATTCCACATGTATTAACTTTTATCTCTCTTTGTACTGTTTAAAAAGTGTTGTCTCAATATACAATTATTAAGGTGTAATTTTTCTTGATAATTTCCTCTTAAATAAATTATTTGCTAATTATGTATTATTACAAGTGAAGAAAAATATTACTAGACCGTAGTACAAGCAAGATTCTAAAAGGTGCTAGGCGCTAGTCGGGCATTGAACTGGGGCCTAGCGCCTAGGCGGCTAGGTAGATTTAAGCAAATCTATTATATTTTGTGTAAATAAGTGTTTGTTTATACTTAAAATATATATAATTTCATCATAAACTTCAAAATAAAATGATATATATATATATATTATGAAGTATTGGAATATAATGAAAACATATGGGGGAACAAGCATATAATGAGTGTTCATTTAAGTATTCAACAAATCTCTTACAATTTATTGAAAAAAAATAAAACGCAAAATGAGAGTTATCTATTTTCTGTCTAAGTGAGTCGCAACCTAGACAGGTGCCTAGGCGGGTCTAGCTGGGTTAAGACGGGTGTTTAGGAGGTCTAGGCGGGCGCCTCAACAGGTCTAACCGTCATTTCTTAATTTTCATATGTCTAGGCATTAATTGGGGCAGTGGCTAGTCACCTAGCGCCTAGGAGGGGCCTAGACGGCTTTAGGCGGGGATTTTAACTATAAAGGTTATCAACTATAAAGGTTAGTTTAGAGTTGAACCAGAAAGCATTTAACGCAATGGTGAAAGATTTGGACAACTTTGCCAGAAATGTGGTGGAGCAAAAAGGAAGAGTAGACAATGGCGCAAGAAGCGTTTAACGCAATGGTGCAAGAAGCGTCTTCTCTTCTGTTCCGAGAGCAATTCACAGGCTATAATCATTGAGAACAACTTAGGGCTCGTTTGAAACTGCTTTAAAATGATTGAAAGCGCTTTTTGTGAATCTGTTTTTGGAACGAATCTTTACTAAAAATGCAAGGGAATCCTGAAAAAACCAAATTATGGTGAAGAAATTCTATTTTCTTGTTTACTGGAAGAAACTGATCGAAGATAGTCTTCCCTCGAGAAGTTGGCAAAATGTATGTATTATTAATTTAGCGAGTTTAATTTTCTTAAGAGTATATTTTCTTATTGAGAATTAACTCCAAATTAGGTTTCTTCAAAGACTCAAAAACATGTCGTGAAAGCTACTTATGTAGTATAAGGGATCAACTCTTATCTTACATTTACCTTAACGGATCACCAAATGTGGCTCTCTCAATTTTCGGACTCCCACAAAGTTTTTTGATCAATTAAGCTGAAGGTAAGCATTAAGTTGCAAACAGTGGCTTGAAAGTGTTACAATGCAGCCAACTAAGCCGAAGAAAATATATACACAATGGAAAGAAAAATTTACAGCTCTGCTAATTCTGTTGAAACTTTGAAAGAAAATATATACACAATGGAAAGAAAAATTTACGGGAGATGAATCTTCCGGCGTATCCCCAATGGAAAGAAAAATTTACTTAAGAGGAACATGATTTGATTTCATGATTTGAAAGAACCCTCTACGGGAGATGAATCTGCTAATAGTCTGGCAAAAAGAGGAACATGATTTGATTTCATGACCGTCTCTTGTTGCGCAGTTGAGGAACATGATTTGATTTCATGACCATCTCTTGTTGAGCAGTTTAGGGATGGTCAGGTCTGCCCCTCCAAACCCATCCATTATCCTATTTGCCCAAGGGAACTCAGCTCTGGCCGTCAAACTACACGAAAAAACAATAAGTGTTTAAAGAAATTGTAAACTGGCAGGAATTTGTTCTGAGCAATTCAAAAAAGTATGACACTGTTGTTAAAACAACACATGGGGCGAAAAAGCCTTCACCTGCTTCTTAAAACAACACATGGCATGCCCACTCGCTCAGCTCCAGCCACACCATACTGGCTTCCTGAAATAAGAACACAATCGCATACAGGTAGTCCAGCAACTTCTGCCCCAGCTCGCAATGCAAGAATGATCTTCTCTAAGCTGGCAGAAAACAATTAGACAATATATTAATTACTCTACACATTCATAGAGTATGAGAAAGACTAACACTGAGATCAAGAAAATTCAATGTCACAGCTAAGAAAAGGAGGAGAAGAACTTGCACAAGCATTTTCTGACCACAGCAGCAAAGGATTAAATACTAGATATATGAAATCGCTCTTTAAGTTGAGTGCTGAATCAATGGTACAAATTGGTATATAACTCTTCCTAGTCTAAAAATTGGTATATAATCTCTTCCTAGTCTAATGTAACATCAGAAAACCCATAAACCTGACAAACCAATTCTGAAGGTGTCGAATTAACAATAACAAACAATAAAACGAAATGAAATATACTAACCTTTCAGACCGGCAAGTATTAATATCTAAAGTCAGCTTTAGCATTAATGCAACCTCCTTTGCAATCCTTTGTTTCTCAGCAGAAACTGGCCCATAAATCAATAACAGAGCCCTTTAGTACCCAACCTTCTGCACTGGAAAAATGTATATCACAAAACATATACATGACTAATTAACGAAGATGAAGAGTCTACCTGCTTTTATTACGTCCTTAGCTTGTTTCTCATCCATACGAGAAGAGAATCCTGTATCATTTACCAGTTGGTTATACAAACTCTGTAACACCTCGTCATCATCGACAATCTTTAGCTTTGAAACTCTTTCCTCGCCAAGCTTTTCAACAATTGATCTGACATTTACAAAAAAAAAAATAGATATTAGCTTCGTCCTCTACCATCAATGGAGTACCAGAAATGCATCACAGTATTTTATAAAGCAGTAGAAAGTATTCAACCCATTCCTGTCTAATGAAACTCGCATTAGAGCTAATGAAACTCGCATTCTAATGTCTCCAAAACCCAGAGTATGTTGGTAACTGTCTGGAAACTTACCTGGTAATATGATTCTCACTCTTGCTATATGTTGTCAGTACGACAACAGGTATTCCTTCCTTGTATGCATCATCAATAAACCTGCAAATGGAAAGGAGAAAATGAGTCTAACTGTTGGAAACAATGGAGAAACAGAATATTCACATATGAAATCACACAAAAAGTCAACTGATTAATTCTAGTCCGTTTGTTTTTGTTTGTCCATGGATCATCAGTTCATCTAGACTCGCAACCAATAGACTTCTGAACATTATCAAGAATAAACTTCCAGCATGCCTAAGGCCCAGTCCAAGTCAAAACTTCTGTAAAAAGTCTGGTATATTTGACATAAATAAATGCAAGCTAGCTTCGATTTCACATCATTTCTTTGGCAACACTTCAGCAGAATCTCCAAATGTTGGTATTGGTGAAAAATATCCATACCCAAGTTCTATATATTGCTTCAAGCTATTTCCAAATTTCGGAAATTCCGAAAATATAGCTGAAGCCAAGAATGTCTAAGCACTGATAAAGAGGTTTTGCACATGGTTTTGGTCTAAGCTATTCATAAGGTAAAATTAAAAATATCAAGCAGAAATTTAGACTCGGTATATTTGAGAGCTAAAAGGTTGTGTAATCATCCAAGTAAATTTTCTGTTATCAGAAACTCACTCTTCAACTCCAGGTCGTAAAGTCAAACTTTCTGACATCAGAAACTCATCCATTGCAATTTTCTGTCAAAGACGGTAAATTTGAAGCTCAGCATGTGTTAATTACATATTTATTAATTCCTCTCCCATTCATTAATGTGTTTTACACTTTTTCCTTATATTGTAAGATATAAAAGATGAGCGATATTTTTACCAAAAATAAAAATAATAAGCTACCAAAGTTTGCAAATATCTCAGATAAGCAGCTATTTATTTTGGGTAAAAATGATAATTTTCATAGATAGCTTCAAGAGGAAAAATATACAAACAGTTCTCTTAATATAGTGATTAACCGAAAGCAGATTCCTCATTAGCCCTGGAATTATAAATTCTTCCTTGTTTTTGTTTCTCGGTATACATAACTACATGAACAAAATATATCTGCAACAAAGACTAACATTTCTTTTTGTGTATATCCTATTTTCCGATGCAGCAAAACTATCCATGCAGCCCCAAATACTAATAATTTTTGTGCAAAGGACCTGTATCTCCGTGGTACGATCAGATATAAATGTTGAGATGCATCCCCAAAGCCTAACTTAAGCACTGAATAAGACCGTACCTTCTTTTGCAGAACATTTTTCACAAATAAATCCACCTGACTTGGTTGCAATGAACTAGGCCAACCAATCTGCAAGACAGATTATAGTAGAGTCAGAAGAAAAAGATACATAACAAAGGAAAATTTCAAAGAGCTACTTCAAGCTAATCATACTTTTCAAAGACAACAAAAGAGTAAACACACCGCATTAAAATACAAATTCAGCATCTTTTCCTCATCACCAGCACTTGTCCTGAAAGATTAACATAAACTGCATTTAAGGTATTAAAATTGATAAAACCTTAATCCTGATGTTTACACACTTTGTGTAAAGCGAACAAGTAATCTGGGTCACAATCTTGTGACTTTCCACATCGAAAAACTTTTACCACCTTGACTGAACCAAACTTGACTCAAACTTGACTGAACCAAACTCATGAATCACGATTTCAAGCATACTAAATAACTTAAAGAAAAAAAAACCAAATAAATAACTTAAAGAACAAGAAACCAAATGAATAATCTAAAGTCATGAATCTTTACTCATAATTTTAATTTCCTACCTTAGGAGGCCCAAGTAAAGAGGCTCTGTCCAATATTCATAGCCAAGTCCAACCTTCTTAAATGCTGCCAATATATCACAAGATAATACAGTGAGATTAACACACAAAATGCAAATTGATCAAGAATACTTAATACATTAGGATTAAATTACTGCATTTTCACACCTGCATTGAAGCTTTCGCAGTTCCCCAACTGATAAGCATCCATAAGAACCCTGAAAGAAACGAAGGGAATCTTCAAAAAAAAATGTTTCCGAGAAAACCCAACTCCAATTCGAACAATGCAGCAACAGATTGCTTCAAAGAAACCACGAAAACACGAAAACGCAATCAAAGAAGCAAGAAAATGTGAAAAGAAAAAAAAACAAATTAATCGAAATGCTTGGAGTAAGAAGGGGAAAGAAATCGTCCTACCCGTCAACTTCGAGAAGAACAGCCAGTTCCTGAGATGGGTTCTGGTCCTTAGCGCCGGAGAGCGAGCTGAATGCGGCGAACCGATCGAAGTGCAGACATTTTCCGGGAAAAGTTGAGTTTCTTGGGAAAGTGGAGGAAAATGGACGGACCAAGTTGGGGTTGCGGTTGGTCTTCGGGAGGGCGAGGAAGCGAGCGGTGGTGTTGTTACTTGACAGGAAAATGGCGGCGGTAGAAGAAAAGGGCTGAGCTCGGAGAATTGAGCGCGAAGCGGAATCCATGGCGGTTAGAAGAAGAAAGGTGCTTGCTTGAAAACGGTTATTGTTGATTTGCAGCTGACTGGAAGAAAAAATCAGCTTTTATAGCAGAATAATGGCGGTTATTCGTGAAATGACACATATACCCTTCCTGGATTTTCTACCTCGCGTCTCCTCGCGACCCGAAACCAACCCGAGAAAAAACCCGAAATAATATGGGGGTGATCCGGCATGTCCAATTTCTGTTAAAAGCCCTTGAAGTTCAATTTTTTTTTTTAAATTAATTAATTAATTTTTTTTTTTTAAAAGCACCAGCTTGATGGCCTCACAGTCCACCATTGGAGAACGGAAAGACTCACAAAGGCATTTCAGCATTTTTCCGGCCACATCGTGTGATTGACTAGCGCAAAAAATTGAATCCAAAATGCATCTCATGGAATACGAGCCTGGAAGTTGTCTCCAATTGTTAACCGTGATAGTTCCCATGAAGTTCAAGCTCGTTTTTGGGGATTTTGACCCAAAGTGTTAATTATAAGTTTGAAGACAATACAGTGATGGTGAAGTCACTAAACCCAGAAGAAAGATTTGTTACGTCTCTTCGTGCCTGCATCCTTTCTTCCATGCGTGAATTTCGTCAAGGATGGGATTTTGTTACTTGCTTCTCAAGGCATACAGAATTCTTAGCAATTACATCCTCGTTGGAAATTCATCTGCATGATTGAATGCATAGAAGTAACTGGAATTTTCACATTAGAAACGGTCTTCTAGCAGCTTGTTGGTTTTTATGACGTATATGTTCAAATCACTGATTAATTAACCTTTATTAGAGACTATTGGATAGTGTATTGAGCAATTATAGGGTTAACTTTTGTTAGAGACCAAACTCTATGTAGTCAGGTTTTTATGTGTTTCAGTTTATTAAATTATTAAATGAATTATATAATGATTATATATTATTACTTAATTACTTATTTGAGGACACCCAGTACAGTACATTAACATTTTTTCTTTCTTTAAGTGAGAATTCTTAGGTTCGATTTATGTGGATGACGAGTTTGATACTAATTTATTATGGCTTGGTCACTATGTAGCTTAGCCAAAAAATCCCGCCACCTCTAAGCGTAAATAATAACGTTGTATTAGAAATGAAAGAAAATTACGTACCTGTGAAACTTTATACACACACACTAGGATATGCCCACATACAAAGTGTGTGAAATTTTTTACTTTGGTTGTTAAAATTGAAGGAGAGAGAAAGAGAGTGAGAGAGAACGTGGGAGTAAGGAGAGAGAGGTTGCTTTTTATTTTATTTTTTAAAATTAGAGATGATAAATTTACATGTAGATGAAGTTTAGAAGAAAAAAAAAGCAAAATATTGTTTTATAAAATTACTTTACTATCCTTAACTTTTTTGTTAAGCTTTTCACCATTTTTTAGTTGACAAATAGAGTTTCATTAATGTAGTTTTATATATCCCTTTTTTTGTGCAGTCTCTTAAGATTTTGGCGGTTATGGCTACCATCGACTTGGATGACAAACCAAATTATGTTGAAGAAATCCTCTTTTCTTGTGCATGAGCTCCTCCATTCTATGAAACAAGAAGATGATGATGGAACTAATAATATGGCGCTAAAGCTTGATATGGCGAAAGTTTATGATCGTGTTGAGTGGGCATTTTTTAATGCTATGATGCGTAAATTAGGTTTTGATGATACTTTTTGTCTGTGGATTTGGAAAATACTTGGGTCTTCACGCTGACTTTGGAGCATCGAAGAAGAAAATACTTGGGTATGTCTGGATAAACTTGTTTGGCACCGTACGAAGATTGGGGTGTATTATGTTTAAGCCCGGTTATTGGATTGCTCAAGAACTTAATCGCAATGGGGAGCTAGGGCGGAAGGGAGTTGGGGAGTCAAAGTGCAGGGTAAAATAAGGATAAGGTGTGGTCTTCTATTTGGCGTTTGGAGGTTCCACATAAACTCCAGCATTTTATTTGGAGGTGCTGTAAAAATATGTTAGCGGTTCACTTTAACCTTAACTGGTGGATAATTCTACTCGATACTACATGCTCAAATTGTGAGGATGCGATGGAAACACAAGACCATTTATTTTTCCATTGCCCATATGCTCGGGTGTTTTGGTTTGGGAGTCCACTCCAACTAGACTCGACTTTGGTTCAGGGAGAGGATTTTTTCAAAAAAATGGAAGTGGTTATCCAATCGGTATGAGAATGTTGAAGAAAATGGGAAAATAATGAGATGGGTGGTGTGTGGATTATGGAGACTTTGAAAATGCAGGAATAGTTTGGTTTTGGAGAAGCATGTTGTTCAACCAATTGAAGCTGTTAGGATGTTACAACAACAATGGAGGGAGGTAGAGCCAAGGGGAACAAGGTTTACGAATGGAGGTAGGGCATTGGCAGGCTAGGGTCGAGAGTGCGTTGCCATCGTGTTGGTAGCGGCCTCCATTTCGTACAATTAAAATTAATTGTGGAGCTTGGGTTAGAGAAACGGGACTGGGAGGATATGGTTGGGTGGCATGGAATTTTGCTATAATTTTTAAAGCCTCATAAGGGACTGGGAGGATATGGTTGGGTGGCATGGAATTTTGCTATAATTTTTAAAGCCTCATAAGGTGTGGGTAACATTCTTTGTGAGTCCAGTCTTATGGCGGAGGCGGAGGCAATACGTGCAGGATTAGTGGCGTGAGTGGATAAAGGGTTTGATGTTGTCCAGGTGGAATCAGATTAAAAAGAACTTGTAGATATGATCAGCGGAATCACTCAACCAAACGTCGAGATTGAAGGTTTTTTTTATATACATTTAGTGTATACAAATGCAATTGAGGTCAGTAGATTTTATTCTTGCTCCCCAGGCTTGTAATCAAGCAGCACATCTAGTGGCGTCTTTTGTCTTATGTATGGGAGGATTTCATACATAGGATTCATTTGAGCCAGAATGATTGTTGAACACTTTGGCTTCTGATGTAAACGTTTTTATTCGAGTTTAATAAAATCTTTCTTTCGACCAAAAAAATAAAAAAAAAAGGTTTAATGAAAGCTACTTAAGTACGCAACGGATTAGCCCTTATCTTACATTTAACTTAATTTATTCCCAATTTTCTTGTTGTGGCCAATGTGATTGATTGATTGGAATCAATTAGGATTAGTACTTTAATTTGTTCTAGTCCCGTTTTATTTCTTGTTAGTACTTTAATTTGTCTTCCTTGTAGCCAAATTGGTTAAGAGCATTCTCCCGTTCACTCGAGTACAAATTGACTTGTAGATTATAAAAGTTGACTTCATACTCTTATATTGCAAACTGTGGCTTAAAAATGTTACAAAGCAGCTCTAAGCTGAAGAAACTATACTGCATCAGATTAACAGCTCTAGTTCTGTTCTAACTTTGACAGATCACTCTATGGGAGATGAATCTTCCGGTGTATCCACAATGGAAAGAAAAATTTACAGCTCTGCAAATAGTCCGGCAAAAGGAGGAACATGATTTGATTTCATAACCGTCTCTTGTTTCGCAGTTTAGGGATGGTCAGGTCTGCTCCTCCAAACCCATCCATTATCGCATTTGCTGAAGGGAACTCAGCTCTAGCCGTCAAACTACAGAAATACACGAAAAAACTTGATTCAATAACAAGGATTTAAAGAAGTTGTAAACTGGCAGGAGTTTGTTCCAAGCAACTCAAAAAAGCCTTCACCTGCTTCTTAAAACAACACACGGCATGCCCACTCGCTCAGCTCCAGCCACACCAGACTGGCTTCCTGCAATAAGAACACAATCGCATACAGGTAGACCGGCAACTTCAGCCCCAGCTCGCAATGCAGCAATGATCTTCTCTAAGCTGGCAGAAAACAATTAAAGAGTCACTTAGGCACACATTACTACTCACTCATAAAGAGTATGAGAACAAATAGACTATATGACACTGAAACACTAAACTTGAGATCAAGAAAAGTCAATGCAACAGCTAAGAAAAGAAGGAGAGGAACTTGTACCATAACAGCAAAGGATTAAACACTAGATATATGATATCACACTTTAAGTTGAGTGCTGAATCATACATGCATAACCGCACAAACGGTTCAAATTGGTATATAATCTCTTCCTGGTCTAATGTAATCACAAGTTTCTCTTAAACCCTGAACATCATAACAACCCTAAAACAAAAATAATAGGCAGACACAAACCAACTCTGATGGGGCCGAATTAACAACAACAAACAATAAAACGAAATGAAATATGCTAACCTTTCAGACGGGCTAGTATCAATATCTACACTCAGCTTTAGCAATGATGCAACCTCCTCTGCAATCCTTTGCTTCTCAGCAGAAACTGCCCCAGAAATCAATAACAGAGCCCTTTAGTACCCAACCTTCTGCACTGGAAAAATGTATATCACAAAACATATACATGACTAATTAACGAAGATGAAGAGTCTACCTGATTTTATTGCCTCCTTAGCTAGTTGCTCATCCATTCCAGAAGATATTCCTGTATCATTTACCAGTTGGCTATACAAACTCTGTTCTACCTCCTTATCTCCAACAATCTTTAGCTTTGAAACTCTTTCCTGACCAAGCTTTTCAACAATTGATCTGACATTTACAACGAGACAAATAGGTATCAGCGTAGTCCTCTACCATTGACGGAGTACCAGAAATGCGATTTTTTAATCAGAATAGCACCAGAAGCACATTGAAAGAGGAGAAATGTGTCACAGTATTTTAAAGCAGTAGAAAGTATTCAACCCATTCAGAAACGGAAACTAAAATCATAATAAAAAAACTAATCATTTCCTGTCTATTTGTACTTAATTACAGAATGTAACTTGCAGAAAAAAAAAAAAAAAAAAAAAAAAAGAGCTAATGAAACTTAGGTTGGTAACTGTCTGGAAACTTAACACAACAAAAACGTATGTTAATACCTGCCAATTTGATCCCCACTCTTACTATAAGTTGTCAGTACGACCACAGGTATTCCCTCCTTGTACGCCTCATCAATAAACCTGCAAATGGAAAGGAGAAAATGAGTCTAACTAAACATGGCATTGACATGCATATGAAATCTCACTAAAAGCCAACTGATTATTTTGGTTAATCACTTATAGCTTCCTATAGATTGTGGATCATTAGTTCATCTAACCAATAGACTTCTGAATATTTATCAAGAATAAACTCCCAGCAGGCCCACTCTAAGCCAAAACTTTTGAGAACAAAGTCTGGTAATCTTGACATAAAATAACAGCGCCTTGATACATAGGTAGCAAGCTAGCTTCGATTTGACATCATTTCCCTGGCAAGACTTCAGCAAAATTTCCAAATGTTGGTAGAAAAGTATAGTAGAAGCCAAGAATGACTAAATGAGTACTGATAAAGAGGTTTTGACATGGTTTTGGTCTAAGCTATTCATATTTGAAGAAGGTAAAAATGTAAAGCAGAAATTTAGACTCGGTATTTTTGAGAGCTAAAAGATTGTGTAATCATCCAAGTAAGTTTGCTGTAATCAGATCAGAAACTCACTCTTCAACTCCAGGTCGTAACGTCAAACTTTCTGACATCAAAAACTCATCCATTGCAATTTTCTGTCAAGAACAAACTCATATTAGCTACTTTCATTGTACAAGTGGAAAATAAAATAATGGGAGAGCTAAAAGGATATTTATTAAGACCTCTCGTGTTCATTAATGTGTTTTACACTTTTACCTTGTACTGTAAGATATAAAATAATAATTAATAAGCTATCAAAGTAACAAGTGAAATGAGTTTGCAATTACATCACATAAGCAGCTATATCTTTTGTGTAAAAACGATAGTTATCTTTTGTAGCTTCAAGCGGAAAATAATGAAAAAGTTCTGTTGTTTTTAAATCAGCCTGCTCACCCACCCTGGAAAAATATACAAGCAGTTTACAGTGTTTAACCGAAAGAAGATTCCTAATTGACCCTGGAATTATAAATTTTTCCTTTTTTTTATTCCTCAGTATAAATAACTATATGATCAAAATATATTGATTCAAAGACTATAACATTTCCTTTTGCGTATATCCTATTTTCCGATGCAATGCTGGACATTAAGCTTTGAAACAATCATTGATCATAATCTTATCAAACCAGCACAACTAATCCATGCAGCCAAGTATAATTAATTAATTAATAATAATTTAAGCCTTGTACGAATGACCTAAGTCTAGACCTGTATCCCTAAAACCTAACTTAAGCACTGAATAAGACCGTACCTTCTTTTGCAGAACATTTTTCACAAATGACGCCTTCTCACTTGTCGGCAATGAACTAGGCCAACCAATCTGCAGGACAGATTATAGTAGAGTCAGAAGAAAAAGATACATAACGAAGGAAGTTTCAAAGAGCTACTTCAAGCTATTCATACTTTTCAAAGACAACAAAAGAGTAACACACCCGATTAAAATACAAATTCACCATCTTTTCCTCATCACCAGCACTCATCCTGAAAGATTAACATAAACTGTATCTAAGAACCTTTGGTATAAAAACTGATAAAAGCTTTATCCAGATGCTTTCACACTTTTTTCAAAACTAAATATGAGGAAAATAAGGCAAAGCATGTCTGTAAAGGGAACAAGTAATCTGGGTCCAAATCTTGTGATTTCCACATCAAAAAACTCTTACGACCCAGATACACATTTGGAAATGTAATTCAATTGACTCATACTGATTGAAGCAAAGTCATGAATCATGATTTCAAGCCTACTAAATAACTTAAAGAAAAAGCAACCAAATAAATAACTTAAAGAACAAGAAACCAAATAAATAATCTAAATTCATGATCTTTACTCATAATTTTAATTTCCTACCTTAGGAGGTCCAAGTAAACAGGCTCTGGCCAACTTGCACAGTCAAGTCCAAGCTTCTTAAATGCTGCCAATATATCACAAGATAATACAGTGAGATTAACACATAAAAACACAATTTAATCAAAAAGACTTAAGACATTAGGATTAAATTACTGCATTTCCACACCTGCATTGAAGCTTTGGCGGTTCCCCAACCGATAAGCATCCATAAGAACCCTGAAAGAAACAAAGAGAATCATCAAGAAAAAGGTATCCGAGAAAACCCAACTCCAATTGCAGCAATAAATCAAAGGAACCACCAAAACACGAAAACGAAATCAAAGAAGCAAGAAAATGTGAAAAGAAAAAAACAAATTAATCGAAATGCTTGGAGTAAAAAGGGGAAAGAAATCGTCCTACCCGTCGACTTCGAGAAGAACAGCCAGTTCCTGAGATGGGTTCTGGTCCTGAGCGCCGGAGAGCGAGCTGAATGCGGAGAACCGATCGAAGTGCAGACATTTTCCGGGAAAAGTTGAGTTTCTTGTGAAAGTGGAGGAAAATGGAGGGACCAAGTTGGAGTTGCGGTTGCTCTTCGGGAGGGCGAAGAAGCGGGCGGTGGTGTTGTTACTTGGCGGGAAAACGGCCGCGGCTGAAGAAAAGGGCTGAGCTTGGAGAATTGAGCACGAAGCGGAATCCATGGCAGTTAGAAGAAGAAAGGTGCTTGCTTGAAAACGGATATCGTTGATTTACAGGTGACTGTAAGAAAATATCACTCCTCCCTCATGGATTATCTGCGTAGCGTGTCTCGACGTCCCGAAACCAACCCGAGAAAAACCGATATTATTTGGGCCTGATTCTGCAAAGTCCAAATTTCTGTTAAAAGCCCATGAAGTTAATAAATTAGCTCGTTTTGGGGTTTTTGACCCAAAATGTTAGTTAATAAATTAGCCCATCCTTATTGATTAAAAAAGAATCAACATTTAATCATTGTTTAAAATTTCTTTTGATACGATCGATATTTACATAGAAATATCTAAAAAATCATAGAAAGATATGAAAATAGGGGGTGAAGTTTGAACTTCACTTCATGTCAGGGAAACTCTTAAGTTTAGGCTAACATCGACATATATCGTTCATATTACTGACACATCTGTAAAACATTGAATAAACTCTTATATTTCGTCCAAACCAAGGTTTGATAATCCCTAAAGTTATATTACGTCCAAACCGATATCAATATTCGATATATCCGTCGATATTTCTCCAAATATACATATCAATATTTTCATCGATACTAATAATGTTAAACATCGCATTTAATATGAACCGTTTAACTCCAGCTCCCAGGTTTATGCCAAGGCGATAATGACTTGAGCTAAATGTCACAGATGAAAAATCCACAAAATGGATAATAGGAACGATCATCACCAGATGACTCTGATAGTCTAGGTCATACATTTGATCATGTATGTATTTGGTTATGGAATTTTGCTAAGAATGTTATACCTAGAAAAATCGTATGTTTGAAAGTGCTTTTAATAAGTAAAAGTACTTTTAGATCACCAAAATCGGTTCTAACTGTGTTACGTAGAAAAAGTTAGAAGCAGAATGAGGACAGACCTACTTATATGTTACAAGTTTAGGGTTTAGCCCAAGTGCGGCCAATGGCGGAGCAAGGATTTATTGTGAGGAGGGGCCTCAGACAAGTATAGAAGAAAACTAAACCAATAGTGATTATAAACTTACTAATGCAAAACATCATAACATATATCGAAATAATTAAGTAGTCAAAATTAACATATGCATAGATAATTTTATCTATTTATAGTAATTATAATTATTCTCGATGAGTTTCATATTTTGAAACCATTGCATGATGTCATCTATACTACTTGAAGTATTATTAAACTCAATAGAGAACATTACTAAAAATTTTGCAAACCCTAAAACTCAAGGAAGTGGTAGGATAGAATAGAAACAAATATTTTATAGAGAATAATGGAGTTTCACAAACCCTATTGTTCTTTATTCAATAAATTTGGGATTTGGAATGGCTACCTATATGAAATTCAAGAAGAATAGGGGGAATAGCTCTGCTAGTGCATAAGTGAAAGACAATTTTTTTAATTAAAAGTGAATAATGGGTTTTAATTTAATGTCATTGGTTCGTGATAATGACTATTTGATATATTATACTTAATTTTGGGATGAGATTTGGATGAAAAGATAGATAAATGATTGGATTTTTGTGTTAAGTGTTGAGATTCTGAGAAGGGTTGCAAAGCAATAAATAAGTATAATACTAATCTTGTTTTTTAAAATTAGGGTACGCCTAGGACTACTCTAATCCTCATGTGCCTCCGCCAGTGATGGCGGCGACAAAGGTGTTTCAAAGCTCAACTATGCGAGGAAGACAAGGGTTCTGTTGTATTGAATGAATAAGCATTTCAGTAAGAGAAATATTTTTGCTCATCACCCTTAAGTGATGATGATACTTACCACCTTATTTATTACTGTTAAATAAGTTTAAATTTTAAAATTTATGTATATTCACTCCACGTATCTCAAAATTTAAATTCGTCTAACGATTAGAAATAAGATGATCAGCATAGTGAGAAAAACTGATACCTTTGACTAAAAGGATTGGCTTCTCTATCTTTTCTCCATTTCCCTTTCCATTTGGAAAATAGAAAAATGAAACCCTGAAGTCAAATTTAGAATTTTGACCATTCTTCCTCATAAACAGACTTAATTTCTTTTTTTTTTCTTTTTTTTTTGAAAAACAGAGCTTTCTATTTTAGTGATGAGTCAATAATAGTTTAATAGTTTTGGTTACAATTTTTCTATTTTTGGTCCTATCTATTTTTTTTTTAGGTAGCAATTAATTATGAGGTCCACAATACATCGAACTTCAACGATCCAATCTGCCTATTTTTTGAAGTTGCGCTTTATAGGTCATCCTTACAAAATATTAGTCAAACTGCTAATATTTAAGGCATCTGATGGAGTTCAAAGATTTGATGAATATTATGTTATAAGAAATATTTAAATTTCATCGTTAGAGTTAAATGAGGAATGATTTCAAGTTAAATTGAATTTTCGTAAAACTGATCTATGAGTCGAGACGTAGCAAATAAACAATTTGGATCGTTAAAGTTTAAAAACAAAATGTAAATCTCTTTACTTAAAGAACCTGATTATGCATGTATTTATAAAATTGTATGTTTTGATTATTGCATGTTACGTTTTCAATGGTACATGAACATAACATTACCTATAATACAGAATTCTAATGTTATACAATATTTACGGTGAAGGTAACAAATTTATATCTGTCTCAAATTTATACTTACACATCAAGATATATAATTGCCACTATTTATATTAAAATCTTATTAATCTCCTTAGGTGCATAATTGAATACAACAAACAGATATGTGGCTTAAAAATACGTAGAAAATCTAATTTGTAGCTTTTAAAAGAATAAAAATAAAAATTTAGCGATGTGCGATCCTTGATTTCGACATCAAATTCACACTCATCTTTTGATGATTGAAGATAATTTTTTTTATAAAAGAGGGAAAAGTCTCATCTCATGCCGTCATTGATCACACCCTGACTCTCGGGAAGGGAAGTGACTTTGAATCTTCTTATCTTATTATTAAAACTGTCTTAATTCTCGCGGACTGACAAAGATTTTTGCTGTCCTGTTTTTACAGATGATGAGATGGGAACCGGATGTAAAGGATTTGGATTGTTGAAATTATAAAAAGAAAGTTCTTCTAAAAGTTATAATAATTACAACCGTTGGATCAAATTTCAATAGCCCGTGTGATTTGCTAAGGAGACGGACAGAAAGGGATCCGGTTCCGATGAGATGAACTTTAGTTTCGTAATCTGACTTTTAGCTTTACCCTTTATGCTCATACCATCAATTTCATTGATATTGATCTGGGAGAAATATCAAAAGAACTCTCTTAAAAATGACTCTTTAGACTTTCTGTAATCACCTTATAATTTGGCACAATATATTATATTTTAACAAAAAAATACAAGTTTACAAAGAATTTATAAAGAGTTTCAATTAAAGAAAATTTCATTAGCATTTATCTTGGTTTAAAATTATTTTCCAGTATCAAACCCCCACTCCCATTCCTCCTAGTTAGTCGTAGAGTGTCATCATTTCTTTCCTTTTCTTTTTAGCCAACATAGAAAGACTTGGCACTGGACTAACTATATTATATAAATTTCCAGTAATCTAGAAAGAACAACATAAAAAAGTTTAATTTTCCTTAGCTTGACGTGGATGATAAAATATTCAGGGTTAATTTTCCTCGTGCCTAAAACCAACCAAAAAAAAAAAAAAAAAAAAAAAAAGAAGAAGAAGACAAGTACTTTAGAAGCCTCGACTTTGTCAACCGATCATATATAAACATATATATGTGTACTTACACGTATACCATGAACATGAACATGGACTATTGATCAAGTTGATTAACTCCTATATGAATTCTTTAAACGTTTGCACTATGACAATACAAAATAAGTTCTCAAAAGATTTTGTATCAACATTTCAGAGAGACGTATGCACAATGATTTAACATCGATATTACTTCTAACTTAACTACTTGCTAGATGTAGTCCAACACAAAAGGAATTTTATCCTAAAAAGTCACTGTGTAATTATGAGTGGAACCATATTTTGGAATTTGTTTATCAACTTTCCAATGTGGAATTTTTAACATTCTGTATAAAAGAAAAAAAATGGTTTATTTAATTTATATGCTTGCAAAAAAATAAAAAAAATAAAGAAAAAAAGAGAAAATTTTCTTTTTGCTAGGGGTGAGTTCGGTTCCATTCTGTTGGGTTTTTTGTCGAAACTGAAAATTTGACTTCAGTTTGGTTTGGTTTTTTTTCTTTTCTGAAATAAATATTTCAATATTTCAATATTTTTAAAAACAATTAGCAACCTTTGATTATTAAACAATTGTATGGTTGAAAAGTTTTGGTTGAAAAGTTTAGTGCCTTATTTGATTACTAGATTTACTTGAATGGTTTCGGTTTCAGTGAGAGCAGCAGTGAGACTAGAGCTCAGCAGATCGATACAGGCACCTGATAACTCGATAGACTTAGGGTTGACAACTACATAAACCACGTCGTTTTAACCGTGTTTTATATTGGGCTAGGTTTCCAAACCCTTGAAACCAAAACTGATTCAGTTGGGTTTTTTTTTTTAGAAAACTTCATTTTAATTCTTAAAAAAAAATGAGTTTTAGACTTTAATTAACTTTGTGTAAGATTAAAATCCAATTTTAGTCCCTAGTACATTTAATCATATCATTTATTAGTTATATTTTGATGTTTTATTTAGGGGTTTTTGAACATTAGTCCTTGCAAAAGATTAAGATTAAAATTAAAAAAAAAAAAACCTGGTGCTAGATTAAATATTCAATTTAATCCCTTGAAGAGTGCTTTTATCAAAATTTACATTCAATTTTTGTTATTTAATGTGTATTTTTATTTAATCTCTCCATATTAAATTTTAATTTTATTAATATGCACATATTTATTTATTTTTAACTATAAATGAACGTAAATGAGAAAATATTAAAAGACATTTGTGATACAAAAATATATAAAATTGATTTTTTTGTACCGAAATATTTGTACCTACATGATTGTACCGAAATATATTATAATGAACCTAAATGCATGTACCGAAATGTATTATATTGAATTAATGTACGTAAATATCAATACCGAAATGTATGTACCAAAATGTACATACCTAAATCTCAATACCGAAATGTATGTACATAAATATCAATACTGAAATGTATGTACCAAAATGTACGTATCTAAATGTATTTACCGAAATATAATATATTGAATTAATGTACCTAAAAGTCAATACTCAAATGTGTGTACCAAAATGTACGTAACGAAATACATTATATTGAATCAATGTAACTACATGTTTGTACCGATGGATATACCGAAATATTCAAATATATTAATGTACCTAAATGAAGAACATACAAAATTGTTATCAGAATATATATTATAAAAGAATTAGTTACCCAAATGTAGACATTAAAATATATTATGATGAATGAAATAAAAATTAAATTTAAATGTAATTGATACATTAAAATAAAAATAAAAAGATAAATAAAATAGAAAACTTGATTTTAATCCTTTAAAAAGATGAGTTTTAGATTATAACCTTGTGTAAGATTAAAATCTAATTTTAGTCTCTAGTACATTTAATCGTCTCATTTATTAGTTATATTTTGATGTTTTATTTATCTTTTTATTCCTATTTTAATGTATAAATTACATTTAAATTTAATTTTCATTTTATTCATCATAATATATTTTAATGTTTATATTTAGACAACTAATTTTTTTATAATATATATTCCAATAATAATTTTGTATGTTCTTCATTTAGGTACATTAATAGTACGTTTGAAAATTTTGGTATATCTATCGATACAAACATATAGGTACATTAATTCATATAATGCATTTCGGTATGTACTTTTTGGTACACACATTTGAGTATTGACTTTTAGGTACATTAATTCAATATATTATATTTCGGTATTGACATTTAGGTACATTAATACAATATAATACATTTTGGTACATACATTTAGGTTCATTATAATATATTTCGGTACAATCATGTAGGTACAAATATTTCGGTATAAAAAAAGTGAATTTTATATATTTTGGCACAATCACTTCTGTACACTTATGTATTTATATATTTTTGTATCACAAATTTCTTTTAATATTTTCTCATTTATGTTCATTTATAATTAAAGAACTAAATATGTGCATATTAATAACATTAAAATTTAATGTGGAGAGATTAAATAAAAATACACATTAAATAACAAAATTGAATATAAATTTTGATAAAAATACACTTCAAAGAATTAAATTGAATATGTAATGTAGGACCTGATTTTTCTAAAATTTTAATCTTTTACCTGACTAATGTTAAAAAACCCCTTTATTTTTTCTGATATGTTGACCATTCTTGTCATTTGAATTTGAGCTTTTGCTTGTCTGTACATACACAATTGATCAGACAAATAATCCGCGAACACGAGCCCAGTCAAACAATCATGGCCTGCCGCGGGAGAAGGACTGGCCGCCACCTAACAATTGGCATGCAAATTCAATATCTGTATGATTTCACAAGAAGTAATCAAGGGACGTTTAGATTAAAAGTCACTAAAATGTATCGAAAAGTTTGACCTTTTTGTAAAGATAGTAATCAAGTTTTTCCGGATGAAAGTTTTTAATCTTCGGTTTTACGTATGAATGAGAGACGAGAGTAAATAACTTAACATGGAACCCAATGAGAGCTTTAACATATATAATTAAGGGTTGTAGCTTAAGTTCATCTTCCCTTCGAACTCTTTGCAACCAATTTAAACATGAATGCAACACGACTGCATGAGGCGCCAGTGGAGCCAATTAAGGTGCACAAGGGCCACTTTATCCTTCTCACCGCTTTGAAAATATGTCTTATATGTGACATCCAAATTTTTTCATATTTGTCCATTAAACGTAATCTAATATTATATTATATGTGCTTAAGTGTGAGAATGTAAAAGGAAAAGAGTCTCACATTAGTGAAAGGTGAAGTATTGCAAGGACTTAAAAGAGGTTAGATTACTCCCCGTATTGCCAAGTTTTATATGGAACACTAAATTTCTTCATGGTATCAGAGTAGGTTAGCCCACATGTGAAGCCCCAACCACTACATGCACTCCACGTCATCCCATTTGTGTTGTTTACGCGTTTGGCTTAAAAATTCGCCACACGTGAGGAGGCATGTGAGAATATGAAGGTAAAAGAGTCTTACATTGATGAAAAGAGAAACCTTGCAAGGACACGTGAGGGGACGTGTGAGAATGTGAAGGTAAAAGAGTCTCACATTGATGAAAGGATAAACTTTGCAATGACTTATACAAGGTTGGGTTACACTCCATATTACCAATTGGTTTTATTGTGAAATATCAACTTTCTTCATTAAGGGATCCTGAGACTCAGGACACTTAGGTTTACAGGTGCATGTCACTTCATTCCTTGCCTCAAGTTTTTTAATTGATTCACATGTGTGTCTTGAATTTGTTTGAGTTTTTTCAGATAAATTTAGATAAGTATTTAATTCTCTTATTGTTTGTTTTATCTTTTCAATATCTTTCCTTGATATAATTTTGGTTATACTTGTATTAAAAAAATTGGTTCTATGTAGCATTAGTATTATTATCATGTATCAAATGATTTTGGAATGATAACACGATTAGGTTGTAAATATCAAACTTGTATTATTCATAATTATTATTATTATTATTAAGGAAAACTAATGAAAATGGCTTGAAAACTTTGAATTTTAATGATAAGGACAAAATAAAGGATAAAGTGAATAGTACCAGGTTTGACTTTTTAGTGTAAAAATGTGGTTTTTCGTTAAAGTGAACAGTACCGTGGGCTTTTTGTTAAAACTCCCTTATTATTATTGATGTGTAAGATTCTACATTTAAAATTAGGTTGGCCCTCCTAACTCCTTATTATAAAATCTTGGCTAAGCCACTAACATGAGGTGATGAAAATGACATGAATTACATGCATAAAGATTGAGACTTAACAATACTGGGAAAGGGAATCGTATTTTGCAAACAAATATAAGTAGCATTTACACACATCTTTTTTGTTCCCTTTTCTTTTTTCAGAGTGGCATAATAACGTTTGTAGAGTGTCAATAATAGTTTAATTATGAAAAATTGCATAAGACTCTAAGAGTGAGAAATGAAAATGCCAACAAGGAAGCCAATTTTTGTATGAATTAATCTAAAAAGAGAATTTAAAAACTAAACAATTCTAATCGTTAAACCACATTTTGAAATAAAACGTCTTTAAATACACACACCAAGTCATCGACATCATGTATTAATGACTTTGACCTATTTATTAACAGACAGTATTACAAATGCTGATACATTGCATGACACATAGCTGCCCTGAAAATTTGACTTAGTAACAGAAAACCAGTTTTACATTCTCACATAGGAAGAAAAACACAGGTTTGAGGTTTAAACAATAGACACTTTGGATGCAGTCCCTAATTATCAATGTTATTTGATTGAAACCTTTGTAGTTTTTAGTTTTTTATTGAAGTCACTGACATTAATATAATGTATTTCTATGTAGGTTATTGTATTTATTATATTTTTAAATTACAAATAAATTTATAATTATTTATATTAATGAGATTTTAAATAAAACCCATAATTTATGGGATTAAAATATTAAAAATGAACTATACTCTCCAATATATATATATATATATATATATATATATATATAAATTTACACACATAGGTACATTCATCAAAACTAACCAAAAAATTATTGTACCAAAATATGGGTACATTTTTCAAAAACACAAAAAAGGTTCATATAACAAATTGGTATATTTAAGAAGGGAATTGTTATTAACACTCCAAAAATCTTATTCTACACTCCAAACTTTCTATATTAGGAAAGAAAAATACACTTGTGAGGAGTGTAGAATGAGATTTTTGGAGTGCTAATAACACTTCCCTTTAAGAATGGGTACATATAAGATTGTACAAACTTATTCTAGTTTTATTTTTTATATTTTGGAAATGTTTGAATTGAAAATTAATTAGGAGTTTAATAAGGGTGTGAGTATTAAACTCTAAAAGAATTAGATAAAAATTATGTAACTTACATGTAATTTGATAGGAAATTTACCAAACACACAAACGGGCTAAAAACTCCTATAATACTTGCAAGAATGACAAGGATATTGTAGTATAAACAGTTCTCGCAAGGTCGTTCTCCACATGGATTATTAAATAAATTGAAGCAAATCAAATTCCAATTAATTATTGTAAAGTAGAAAGTTGAGATGATTGATTTTTATGACCTAATTTAATAAAATGAATTTAATTAATAAGGGAAACTACTATGCAATATTAAAGATGAAGAAAAAGGAAACAGATTTGTAGAAATCAAATTAAAGAAAGCACTAGGGATCCACCATCACCTAGCAATCCTATGAAATTTTACCAATTACTTATGATCTACACATGCCACTTTGAAGGTTAGGTTTTCCACATGAGAGTGTAACATCCCACATCGCCCAGGGGAGTGGATCCTGTAAGCCTTATATGTATATTCTCATCCCTACATAGCACGAGGTCTTTTGGGAGCTCACTGGCTTTGGGTTCCATCGGAACTTCGAAGTTAAGCGAGTAGCGCACGAGAGTAATCCCATGATGGATGACCCACTGGGAAGTTCTCGTGTGAGTTCCCAGAAACAAAACCGTGAGGGCGTGGTCAGGGCCCAAAGCGGATAATATCATGCTATAGTGGAGTCGGTTCTGGGATGTGGTGGGGCCCAGGCTAGGATGTGACAATTTGGTATCAGAGCTTAACCCTGGTCGTGGTGTGCTGACGAGGACGTCGGGCCCCTAAGGGGGGTGGATTGTAACATCCCATATCGCCCAGGGGAGTGGATCCTGTAAGCCTTATATGTATATTCCCATCCCTACCTAGCACGAGGCCTTTTGGGAGCCCACTGGCTTTGGGTTCCGTAGGAACTTCGAAGTTAAGTGAGTAGCGTGCGAGAGCAATCCCAGGATGGGTGACCCACTGTGAAATTCACGTGTGAGTTCCCAGAAACAAAACCATGAGGGCGTGGTCGAGACCCAAAGCGGACAATATTGTGCTACAGTGAAGTCGGGCCCGGTTTGTGGTGGGGGCTCGGGCCAAGATGTGATAAGAAACTCATTATACTTTATGAAAACCCTTTGAAAAACTATGCAACCCTTAAGACGTGATGTTCATCTTAAGTGAAATTACAATTATTAATCACAAGAAGCCAGCACCAATTTTAGGGAACATTAAGACCAAAATTGCATCAAATTACTTTTCTAAAGATTCTAATGATGATCAGGCATTAAGATAATTAGATAGTATTAATCACGGTGTTTAATAATTCAAAGTATGCATGCAATCAATCATAAGCAATTAAATAAAAATTACATATTCATGCTAAGGCTTAAAGCTTCATGCTAGCAAAAGGAATTAGTTATGCATATTCATAATGAAAATCATAGAAAATATTATTGGAATAAAAGGAATGAAAACACCTTAAAACTAGAAAATCTCCAAGAACCCTAGCAATTACTTTTTGTCTCCAAAGTTGAATAATAATAAGCGTAGCCATAAACTAGGGCTGACTAAAACCCTAAATATCAGCAAAAAAAGCCAGCCGCACAATCCCTGAGCACCAAAAAGCACAGCCATAAACTAGGATGCTAACTAATAATAAAATATACTGAAAATATGACTTTAGCCCCTAAAACTTAAGTTTCTTTACATAAAACCCGACATAATTTTTTTACTTGAATAAAACCCATGACTAGGCTCCACATAAGTAAATTAATTAATTTTGTTTGCCTTTATACATTTTGCATTTTTCATATGCCTAAAATACCCCTAATTACAGTTTTAATGAATACATTTAATTCTATGCAGATTTGAAGGGTGGGATTAATGAAAAAAAAGCACTAATGTTATACTTTCCTTAAGACTTAGTAATTGTTTTTCAAATTTGCATATAATTAGATTTTTTTTTAATTTAATCTTGTCATTTTCTTACCAAATGAAAATTTGAAAGGGACACTATAGTATGACTTTTACATAAAAAAATATAGGTAAGTTATTTGGACATATGTATTAGTACTAAAATTTGCCTAGTATATGTAAAAATACATGCAAAATAATTTACCTATAAGATAAAGCATGTTATTTGGTTCAAAATAAATTTATCTATACTTTACATAATAATATAGGTAAATTATTGCACACATACATATTAGTAATAAAATGTACCCAATATACATAATAATGCTTGCAAATAATTCACCTACAAATAAAGGAAATTTGATTAAAAAAATAGTATATCTACTACTTTTTGTTTATGAATTTCAATTTTCCATTTTTTTTTTACAAACATAATGTACTTACAATATAATTTACCTTATTATTGTTTAATTTTTTAAAAGAATAATGTATCTACTGTTTTATTTTGATGGAGATAATTTTTGTCACATCCCGACCCAGGCCAGCACGCCTTGATTTTGGTCAGGATGTGTCAGTTTTTCTTGGTTTATCACTTACGAAATAATTTAGGCAATGTTTAACTTTACCAAAATAATGTAACTACTATTTTAATTTACTACAAAATAAATGTTATTTGATTTAAAATTAATTTACCTATATTTTACATATAAATATAGATAAATTATTTTTAACACGCAAATATAATAACAAATAAAAAATGTCTAATGTATGTAATAAAATAATTTGCCTACAACATAAAAGAATATTAATTGGTTCTTTTGTGTGTGTGTGCGTGTGTGTGTGTGTTACTAATATTTGTGATACAAGAAAGGTAAAATTTCCATATGGGGTTAATTGCTATAATTAGGGTGAGTAATCATATTTATTGACATATTTAGGATTTTGTGGCATAAGTTGTAAATATTTTGTAATAATTGGTTACATATTTGTCTATATGGTAGTCTATTTGAAACTTGGATTTTATTTGAATATTTAATACTAGATGGCTTTTTGTTTGGAAAATAGGAGTTTCAAGGATCTTTCTCTAAAGAACCCATTAAAACATAAAGTCCTAATTAAGTTAGGATAAACTGCACATAAACTGTCCAGCCACGTTTTAACCTCAAATCTCCTCGCAATCTCCAGAAAGCCACAAACCCATCCGAGGTCATCTTGGGCTCCAAAAACACAAGTCAAGCACAAAATGTCACTATTCCAACACCGCTCATCGCTCCTTTATTTATTCGCCAAAATATCACTGCTTGGTGGAAAAATATGATATTTTGATACGATTAAACTAACTAATTGACGAACGTCCTCCAACTGGAATTACTCCAAAATTGGTCCGTTTGGTCATATTTTGCTCCAGAGAAAGTCGAAAGTACTATAATGAAAATACAATTCAAAATATCAAAATTCTTCCAAAATATTAACCAAAATAATATAAAATCTACTCATCATAATTCATTAATATATTAATACTAGGGACTTTGATCAAAATCTAAAAACTGATAAGGTTTTAGTCAATAAACATTAGAAACTAGGAACCGGATACCAATTTTTCCTACATAATTGCCCCAATTTGTTTTAAATTGTAAATTTAGTCAAATGTTCCTCTATTAATTGCCTATTAATAAAGGAAGTAATGCAAGGAAGATTAAATTTGTAGACTTATTTTGCAAACTAAATGATGTGTCACCAATAAAAAATAAGCATGTTTATCAACGTTTAAGTAATAATTCAATCATCAATTTTCAAGTAATTTAACTTACAAAATTTTATGTACAAATTTAATCTCTCTATCATTATTCTAACATAGGAATCATTTTCAATCCAATACGACACAATTTTTTATAATTGTCTTTGTCTCTAAGTCCAAACATCTGACCCTAATTAAAGACAGTCATGATATTATCCCCTCACTTCTTAACCTTTTGCCTCCCAACCAAAAGTGACAATTTCAATATATGTTTGTCAGTCAATACACGCGACTTTGACCAAATCAATCTCTTCACACTATGAAGGATGCTATAAATCCTCCAATATATAAATGGATCATCAGAATACACCAAGAGAAAGAAGCTAAAGAGAAATGGAGGTGGTAAATCAGAAGATGATGAGTACTTGTGATTCAAATAACATGATTCATAAGGATCAAGATGCAAATATGCTTCCTGGGTTTCGCTTTCATCCTACAGATGAAGAGCTTGTGAGGTTTTACCTTCGTAGGAAGGTGGAGAACAAACCCATTCGTTTTGACCTAATCAAGCATATCGATATTTACAAATATGACCCTTGGGATCTTCCAAGTATGCTTCTTTATCTCCTTCAGTTTCTAACTACTTCAAATTGTTTCCAACGTATCTGTTCATGATTTTATGTAGATACAACTTGTGAGTAAAGCATGCATGCAGAAAATTAATCGATTCGTACGTACAGTGAAATTACGTATTATTTTTTGTGTTTACTCAAATTTTGTTTCTCCATTTGTTAATGCAGAAGCTAGCGGTAGTGTTGGGGACAAGGAGTGGTACTTCTTTTGCAGAAGGGGACAGAAATACAAAAATAGCATAAGACCTAATAGGGTGACAAAGTCTGGGTTTTGGAAAGCCACTGGTATTGATAAACCTGTATATTCGGTTGGGGACTTTCACAGCTGCATTGGCTTGAAGAAATCCCTAGTTTACTACAGAGGGAGCGCTGGAAAAGGCACCAAAACCGATTGGATGATGCACGAGTTTCGTCTTTCAGCTAATTCAAGCAATGATACCTCTGGCATCAAAAACAGTACTCAAGAAGCTGTAAGATTAATTCATCTTAAATAGCGATTTGTAGTATTATATATTCAATATTCCTAGTTGTACATTTCTTACTCGATGTTTGGCATCCACTAATAATCAGACTCTGAATTAGATTACACATTTAAAACGACATAATATTTTTTTTTAACCACCGAAAACGACCTAATTGAGAAAATATTTTTAACAATATAATATCTTGAAAATTGCTTTTGTCCATTGAAAAGTTTTTGTTATTCACTATAAAGATGTTATATGATTACTAATTAATTATATTCATATGATTGCAGGAAGTTTGGACACTTTGCCGGATTATGAAGCGCAATAATACTTCGAGTGGAAAGTATACATCAAATTGGCATAAGACAACCTTGAATCCCAAACAAAGTGTGGCTGACTCGAGTTCTAAAACATGCAGTTCTGAGTCAGATACAACTTTTGGTGCTTTGGCTGCTAAGGATCAATCTGAGAGGAGTCCTCTTGTCCATAATGATCATATTTATGAAGGGAACCCGTTCTTCCGAGACCAGCTGAGCTTGAAAGACGAAGTAATCGATCCATACTCTTACATAAGCTTTCCGAATAGTCCAAATGAATATGAGATGTTAACATCGAACGGAAACTGGGATGAGCTCAGACCAATGGTCGACTGTGTTCTAAATCCATCACTTCTATTTAGTTATAGCTAGGTAGGTAGCTAGTAACATAGTTAGGGCAATAGACACGCCCACAAAGCATGCGGGACTTTTTTTTCACCGTTTGATGTTAATGCTTTTCTCTGCATGAATAACATATATTATCACAGTTCCTTTCTTTTAAGTTTCTATCAGTCGATTTATTAAAAGAAATTGTAGTAGTTTGACAAAATAAGCCTCCTCTTCTTGTTTCTTCAGAGAATAAATGAAAACTCGCGGGCACAAATAATTAATTAACATGTAATTGAAGTCAAAGTTTCTGTCTATTATTATTAATTTTTGATAATTTGGGACATAGGGGGAGCAGCAATAATAGTATGGGATAACGTGCAATCTATTATTTGACTAGTTGTGTGGATTTGTAGCATAACTCGATCACTATCTTGTACTAGTTTGACTACATTCGTTCTAGCTAGATGAAATTTCAATCTTACTTGGCGGCCAAAAGCTACGTAGCCACGTAGGCTATTGACTCCTTTTATTCATCAGCAGCCACAAAACCACGAGATATTTACTTTAAAACTATATTTCATTATAAATGGTATATGGAAATTAAAGGAAGATACATCACACGCAACTAAAAATGTATCCTAACTGTAGTGTTACTAATCACGTGTTATAATCCTAGTATCATGTATCATTAGTATTATGCTTAACTTATATGTCTTATGTCCACAAAATATCAATCATTTTATAACACATGGATTAATATACCAAGTGACGATCACAATCAAAAGTCTTAATATTAGTGGACAAGATTGATATTTTTATAGACTTGGACTATAATATTATTAAAATAGATACATGGGTTATGTGAGTGAATTGACAACATCATACAATGGTGGAGGTGACAACGAAAATTTATGGCTAATAACACATGAAAGCTATACGTAGTATATAAATGAACCCAAAAAACCTTATAAATATGTAAATTAATGAACTTCTAGAATGATAAGTAAAAAGTCTCTTCATATGAGTACTATATATTTAAAGTTTGAATTAAGTTGTATAAAAAAAGTTTGAGTAGTGCTATATGTCATTTTTTTACTCACCACACTTTATCACCATGCCTTCAAGATCGATTTGTATATACGAGAGAAATTTTTGTGAGAGAAATGGTGGGTAAATATAATACAATTAATCTTCTTTTGTTACAGTCGCTTGACGACTTCCTTCATCAAATCAGGGTTGGCATGTTGGAAATCGAACAGCTCCTCGAATGAAATGAAGCCATTGCGATCCTTGTCGATCTCCTTCATTCGCTGGACTTGGTCCGGCAAAGAAGAGCCGACTGCTTTGAGTGCATCAGTGAACTCAGTCAATGAAATCTTGCCATCGCCATTGTACTCAAAGCTCTTAAGCACATGCTCACATTCAGCCTTGGCATGATCATTAGTTTAACACGAAACCAAATAGTTGACAAACTCGTTTGAAAATGTTTTTAAAATAGCAAAAATGTTTTTAGTGGAAATATTTTTGGAACCAATTCTTAATAAAAATTCAAGTGAATCGTGGAAAAGTACTTGGAAGTGCTTCTTACAGAAAGCACTTCCAAGTGCTTATAGAATTCAAAAATATTTTCTCTAAAAAACGTTTTCAACCATTTGAAAAACATTTCCAAACGAGCCTTTATGTGATTGATTATTGATTAAGAGCTGGGTTGTTCTTGGACCTGGTCTTAATGCTTAAGAAACGGATCATTACCTAGATACAAGGGAACCTTCTTCATATGGACATATGTTAACCGTAAATTATGTAAATTATTTTCTATTAGGGCCTTGACAATTTTCAAGTTACTTAGTACGTGGTACCCCTATGAAAATAACCCCAAAAATTAATCAATTACTAGTTAGCTACTGCTTACGTGGGTGGAAGGAAAACTTAAAAATTAGGATCTTGGTGCTTAAAAAATTAGGATCTTGGTGCTTAATATTAAATTATTTTCTCTCCTTGTTAAGATAATATCTCTTAAGACTTAACAGAATTTCTGTTTAAGTTTAAAAGTTTAAACGTAAGGTGCCACTCAGTACTAGGTCTAGTGATATTTCTCTTCACTTGTAAGGAAAAGGTCTTAAGTTCGAATCTCGTGAATGACTGATTCGATCCCAAATTAGGTTGCCTATTGTGGCTTAGTCTAATTCCCCTTCTCCCTTAGTATAAAATATATCACTGTACTAAAAAATAATAATAATAAAAATTGTACAGCTTAGTCGAACTTCCCTTCTCCCTTAGTGTAAAATATGTCGTTGTACTAAAAAAAAAAAAAAAAAAAGTTCAAAGGTAAGGTGAAAAATTGCCACTTTTTATATCGTTTAGGGGGTAAATTAGCTGAAAAAATAGTTTAGGGAAAATTTGACAATAAGTTGGCCAAAATGATCAGTTTTAGTTTTGTAAATCTTTTTTAAATTAATAAAGTGTTTTAACTATATCAAATAAAAAGACACACAGCATGCTGAAAATACGTAACATAAATTCGTCATAGCAAATAAACAAGATTCCATAACATGAAAGCGGATTTTCCCGACGTAAATTGTTCCACAACTAGATCGTTAATTAGGGTGTTCATCTTTGGTGTGGTGAATGACCAATTAAATTTGAACATTTATGCAATCAGAGTAGCATTTGTTAATTTACACAAAACTTGTATGATCCCATCAAAGCAAAACTGGGGCTACCCTAACAAAATTAAAATTAATTATACCATAAAACAAAAGAAAACAACAACTCAGATAATCATCTAACGCAGACGGTACATACCAAACTGAAATCTCATTCAATTCTCTCAAATTTGAATTTGCCTTCGTCCGAGGTGGCCAAGTGCTTCCTCTTCCTGGAAACCCCGTTTTGCTCGTCTGCGAACTGAGCAGCTGTTCGCGCTCGTAGTTCTTCCAAGCTCTCACCTTCCTTTGCTCTCTCCAGAACCTGGAATTCGTAGGAACTAGTCATACAGCTGATTTCTACTTTATAAAGGAGGATTCACATGTCTAAATTACTTTCAATGCCTTACCAGATGGCGACCGTACAAATGGGTGCTCGAAAGCGCTTTAAGAGCATTTTCGGCCTCTTGCTTTGTGATGAACTCTACAAATGCAAATCCTCTATGCTGTCCAAACTTCATTGGCAACCGTAAACTTTTAATCTGCATACAACAAGAAATTAAAGGCGATTATAGAATGACAATACATTGGAAAATTGCTGTAGGGAGCAAGGACACGGGATAACACAGTGATGGCTAAAACAACATCGTCTTAGGGTTCACGGATAACAAACTGTCTAAAATCTACTGTTTAAGAATTATAGTAGATACAATCAAACAAGGTGTGAAATGACGTACTTCAAGTCATAAGCACAAAATCTGCACGAAAAATATTAGACGATCCAGAATCTAGTAACTCATCAAAGTTCAGTAACTCACCTGGCCAAATGGACTAAATAGCTGTCTCAGTTCTTTCTCTGTGGCCTCAAAAGCTACATTTTTCACAAGTAATTTTGTCGAACTTTTATCCTTGTCAACCTTTTTAGGCACTTCATCTTTCTTGGCATGACACAGTTGCAAAATAAGAGCATGCCCGTCCAAAATAGTTCCCTAGAAAATGGTAAATATTAATTGCAATGAATTTCCACAATTGTATACCGAATGCAATAATTTTCACCAGATTCTGGCTTCACCTGTAAATCCCGGCAAACATTTGTGGCCGTCTCCACAGAATCGAACTCCAGAAAACCAAAACCCATTGAAACATTCTTCCCATTCTTCAAGTGTTTCTTTACCTGCAAATAGAGAAAAGAGGATATAGACAAGAAAACCTATCAAGTAAAAGTACCGCTTCTAGGCAGCTGATTATTACCTTGACACTTAATAGTTTTCCCTCCTTCACTTGTCCACTAAAATGCTTTTTCAAACTCTCGTCTGATGTCTTAAAGCTCAGATTCTTCACATATAGAGATCGTGACTGGAGAATGTTACACAACAAAGACAGAATAATTATTATATTGGCTAGGCAAGACGTAACAGAACAAGGAAAATGTAAAAGAAAACAAAAATAAGCCACACGTAGACAAGAAATGGCAGCATAAATGTAAAGCTCTAAGGAAACCTCCAAACGTTACCAGCTTTAATCTCTAACAGAATAATCAACTAAGTTTCGTCAACCGGTAAAAGTTATGCCTAAAGAATACACAATTTTGACATTATTGAACTTTAAATGGCAGTTAAACGGAAGATGAATTGCACAATATTAAAATTGCAGAATTTCTCATCAACAAACGAGAGTTTTGTCTTGTAGCAGTAACACAAACAATGCTTTGCATAGGTTCCTATTGGATGATAAAATCAAATAATTGAATAACAAGATTACACAAGCCATATATACACCATACACTTATAGTATACAACATATATATACACGTATATAAAAGGCTCTATGGATGGCTACAACAGCCATCAACTAAGGCAGCATTATAAGCTCGCATGAATAAACACTTGAAGGCGTTTAAGTAGGGTCAGTTGGAACCCAGCCATAGATGGTGGTCTCCTAGCAATACTAATTGTGTACAAAGGATTGTGAGCATTCTTTAACTGCACTTAGGAAGTTAAGATGTGGGCACACCAAATTTGTTTGTCATAAGAATAGATGTGTAGAAAAATGAGGAAGAAGAAATAAAACTACAGAAAACAGAAAGCATACAAACATCAACCTCAACTCTATCTGGATCAGCGTCCACATCTGCTAGTCCTCCCACATACTGCTCTAACATAACCCTTTTGACATCATGCTCACCAACAACAGCATTGTTCTTTTCAATGCTCTCTGTTGTTGAACTTGGACTAAGAACATTGCCGGGAGCCCACTCCAAATATAAAGGACCATCCCTGTATCATTGTACATAGGGAAAAGGATGGTTAGTGTCTGACATAACTGAGTAACTGAGTAACAAAAAGAATTTATTGCAGCTATTGGTACAAATGCCCATATCAACAGATGAGATGATCAAGCAACTATTTTCAACAAAGACACAAATTTTTATTCTTCTACATAAGCACCTGCTTTTATACAATAGATCATGTACCACAACAGATATCCTACAGAAGAAACCCATATACTTATGCATAAAGATACCAAGTGGATAAGGGTACTTTTCAATTTTCATTTTTGTGGACATGGTTCTAGGCCTTATATTCGTCGGGACTTATTTTACATTTGTTGAGAATTCGTTCTGTCACTGACCCAAGGGCAAAGATACGAGAAGTAAAAATAAGTAAGCCATCGAAGTCAATAGATCTCTGCTTTACTCTCTTTTATACTATGTATCTTTTATTTGTACTCAAGGAAGCTAATAAAAACCAGCTCGTTTCAAAACTATGAGAATATTAGCAGGCAGCAGCCACCACCCACTCCGCCCCCCCCCCCCAAAAAAAAAAAAAAAAAGAAACACACAAAACCCCCAACAAAGAGGATACAACATGAAAAATGGATCCTACATACAATATTTTGCAACACTTACTTGTAGCGCTTATATGCTAAACCCTTAAAAGCTGCTCGAGCATCAGCAGGTTCAAGAAAAACAACCTGAACATTAATAATTCAAGAAAAGAATTAGTAGAGAATCACTCTTTAACAACACAACATCATAGTAGACTAATATGATCAGTAATCTAGAAGTTTCTTCCCCTCTGCAGTATCAAAAGAGTGGGAGAATAAAAGTACATAATAAGACATCTGATCAGCCAGTGTCAAAGAGGAGTTGAAAAACTCAACTAATTAGAAACCAAAAGCAAAGTGTCCGATTTTCTTAGACATCACAAAACTAATCTCTTCTAATCTAGGATGGACGCAAGCCAAGTATGGCCAGTCAAAACAGATTTCAAAAAATCTTAATGACTCATAGAACCGTGCCACTTCCACACTTTCATTGCCTTAGTCTGAATGACCATCGTCAAGCTTTGTTCCACACTCTGGTAAACTACCAGAAACTATCAGACTACAAGTCAAAAAGTCCACTCTCCACATTAGTGAACAACTTCACACCTATTGAACTACGGTAGGGTCACTTAAAAATTGATATACCTATCAAAAACAGTTTTTCTTGTATCTCGCTCATCCCTTCTTTTCTTAAATAAAACTATATTAGAGAACATAGAAAAGTTTCAATACCTTGATCAGAACGCCAAAAATTTTATATCAGGTGGTAGGGCAAGGAATTAAAAAAACCGTTGACAAAACAGTAGATGAATTTATGCATTCGCAAGGCAAATCATTACAATGATGTCTGAACTGAAATGTGAAAGGTAGAGAGTCTAACTGCCTTTTAATTAGCAGTCAGGAACATGATTTCCAGAAAATAATTTACAAGAACCTAAATACAAGATGAAAACACAGTAAACATGTTTTTAACATCAACCTAGCAGATGCACATCTGCTGTAAACTAAATCAAAATTAAGAAACAGCCTTTGATGAAAGAACACACGAATACATACCAAGGCCAATGTCTTCGTCTGCGGGAGAACGACTTTTTCCAAATTCCCAAATTTCCCAAACATCTTCGCCAGTTCACCATCAGTAGAACCATAAGGCAAGTTCTTCACCAGTATAACATGGTTGCTTCTTTTAACACCATCAGTTTTCCCAGAAGCAAAATTCTCTAAAGATTCCACATTTATACCAGCATTTGTAAGAGACTTTTTGGTCTCTGCAATCACTTGAGTTTCTCCCAAAGCAATCCGTACAGCAAGATCATCAGCTTCTCGGTCAAGCAAATCACCCTTGCTCACACCATACTTCCGAGCTATGTTCTCAACAACCTATTTAATATGATATAAAATTAGAAATGAAGCACTGTCAAACAAAAATAAGAAATGAAGCATCATCAAACAAAAAGAAAGTAACTCAATAAAGCACGGCAGTAAAAGTTGATGCTATTCCAGCGTCAAAACAAGACAAAAACAAACAATTAAGGTTTTGCATGTTTTAGAGAAATTATTAAAATGATGAGAAGTATGGAGGGCGGTAGAACAATCTCAAAATCAAAACATGTTCAGATACCACCTGTTTCTGGAAAAAGTGTGTGTTAATACAATACTGTGAGTTTGTAACTATGTTTAACATACCGTATCAGGGTGCATAAACAAACTGTTCCATGCTCTTGTATCACCACTAGCTTCAGATGCTTTCCTCTTATCCTCCCTTTGTTTCTTAAGAGATTTTGAAGCTTGGCTTGCTGAATCATCAGCCCTATGAGGTAAGCAATGTCAAATTCAATCACAGAGTGCAAGTACGAAGTCAGAACAAATCCCAATAAAAGAGTAGTCACAATAAAATTCCCTAGAAAAGCGACATTAAGGTAAGCAGGCAATTTAGGATAACTACTTACCCTAGCTTCTCAGTTGGATTCTTTTGCCTTGCTGGCATAACATGCAACAATCTTCCTTGGAAAATTGAACCATCTAATGCTTCTAATGCCCTTCACCAAAAGAGAGGAAAGACGAATCAACAATGATATTTATTAAGAAAACATGTGTGAATTAGCAAACCAAAACGTCATGCACTCGCTCAAACATCATAACCAACATAAGAGACTTGAACGCAAAAAATTCAACCTAGATAAACCGGCAATTGAAACGGTTCTTTAGCAAAATTCTACTTCTTTTGAATTTGTTAGGACACAAAACTTGGAAAAGTTGGGCCTTGGCATATCAAGGCATGGTATGAAACTTGAGAAGTACAAGTTTTACATAGCATGATATTTGTCATGGATGATATCATTAAGTTATTGAACCATGTGAGCTTTGAAGCAAAATGAGTACCTTTCTGCACATTCTGGAAGCTTGTAAAGAACATAAGCGAATCCCTTGGAACGATTCGTCTCTTTATCAATAACAAGATGGACCTGTGCATCTCCAAATTTGCTAAAAGCCTCTTCCAGCTCCTCCTCAGTTGCTGTAAATGGCAGATTACGAACAAAAAGACGACCACTCTCGAAAGCTTCTTCATTCTCATCATTCGAATTGGATGACGGATTGCTCTCGTCAATTACTTGGCCATTAGCATCCTCAGAAGGCCCCTTCTCTCCATCCTTTTCTTCGTGAACTCTAATTTGCTCCTTTGCATTGACTTTTCGAGACTCTTTCTCCTCCTCCTCCTCCTCATCACCATCATCATCATTATCCTCTGAGCCACTGCTTTCGGAATCTGACCATTCAGTCTTCACTCTGCTTTTGAAGTAATCCATATCCGAAATAACATCGTCCTTAGCTACATTGCGTTTATCATTCTTCTTAACACCTTTCTCTACCTCCTCCATAGCCGCCGGAACTGATTTCTCCTCACTATCCTTCTTGGTTTTTCCAATGTTCTCAGCTCCTGATTTCTCCTCGCCTTCCTTCTTGCTTTTCCCAATTTTCTCAGCCACAGGAGCCGCCACTGCATCGTTCGCCCACAATTTCGACTTAGCCCTCGGCTGCATCACCTCCAAAAACTCCTGAAGCTTAACATCACCACTCTCATCTTTCACCTCAAGACTCCGGCTTTTCACTCCACCACCGCGCTCCTCCTTCTTCTTGCTCTTCTCCTCGCCTCCACCCCCTCCCCCTTCCTTCTTCGAATGCCGGCTCCACGGCCGCGGAATCTCCGGATCCCCAACCTTCCTCGCAATCTCACAACTAATCCTACAAGTATCTAAAAACGACCTGTCGTAGTATTTCATGGCCTCCTGAGCTTCCCTCTCCGTCCGGAACCCGATGAACGCGAACTGCCGGCTCTTCCCCTCCTTCGTCCGCATCAGCTTCGCGTCCGTAATCTCTCCTTTCGCCGAGAAGAACTCCCGGAGCCGGTCCTCCTTCACATGCTTGGGCAAATTCTTGACGCAAATCCTCGACCTGAAAATTGAAAAAACCTTGCTGTGCGTTAGAAACCAGGCGAAGTGAAATTTTCCCGGGAACCAAACAGAAAGTGTGCGAAAGTGAATTGGAACTCACATCTTCAATACGAAGTTTGAATTGCAGAGCTGACGACGAGATTCTTCAGTCGAATTTTGGGAAGGAAAGACGGTGCCGTTTTGACGTCTGGTTCTGGAAATCGAGTGTGTTGAGAGAGCAGGGTTTAAGGGTCTTGAGCTGCGGTGGCGGTGAGTGTTCGGACGAGTTACAGAAATAAATAAAATGTTTTTTCTCTTGGGCTTTTTGTATTGGGTTTTAGCCAAGACGAGGGTTTTGTGTAGAATTTGATGTGGGCCTAATCATACTGGGCTGGGCTAAAGAAACCGAACCAAATCGGACTAAAAGAAATTTAACTAAATCCAAGCCCAAAGGCTCATAATCGACAAAATAATGAGGGTAATGATGTTAGTATGTCTTATTAGAGAAGTAGTATAAATGATATTACAAATACGTAGTAAGTGGCGTTTACTTTCCATTTTATTTATTAATAAAAATGGTGGAGAACGGACGGGCTAAGGGTTTCTGGGTGTAATGGTATCACTGCCACAAGAGAAGATATATGCCTCGACGCGACTATCACCGAAAAATTAATCTCTCATAATCTTTCTCCACCAAATTTATTATATAAAAACTCGTTTTTGTTATCATTTGAGATACTCTTCTTTTAATTCTTACGTGTGTTGTTGACAAGTGTTGAAGTTGAATAGTCGGTCGCTGCTGATATTTAGCAAGTAGCAGTCACCGATGACGTACGGTGCGATCTGGATCATTTTCTAAGAGATATAAAAAGGTTAGTCATCTGTTTACGTAGACCACTTAATTCGCAATCACATGGGAATTCATACAATAATTTCGTCACATTAATTTCTTGCTTGGGTGTTCAGTTTCATGTTGGTCAATCCACAAAAATGATTTCAGTTGATTTAAGGCATTGGTTCTATGGGAAAATGTTAAGAATACTTTCTTAAAAGTGGGATTTTTAATGAACTTTCCGTCAATTTACGTTTTTGGCACAATTTTGGTGCTAGCTTTATAAAATATGGTGTAAAAAACATGAGGTTGCAAATAGTCTATGAGAGTCCTATTGTGAGAGAGTCTTATTACATTTCTCTAGTTCTAGGATTATGGAATCAATAACAACAATCTATAATCATGCATGTTCGTAGATGTCGTTTTACCGTAGTGGCGAAAAATAATAATGCTTATATAATATGGTACGAGTTGATCTCCATAGATTTCCTTTCCTCCTAACATTTAACAATTTAACCCACTAACGTTATCGTTTGTCAAAAAAAAAAGAATTATCATGCATGTTTTTTTTATGAACCGTTGTGCATGGAATGGAATCATAATTAAGCAGATTTCCTTTCCTCCTAACATTATGAACCGTTGTGCTTGGAGGAGGTGGCATTTTTCTTATTTCAAATCTAGGGTTTTTAGTTTAGAATTTACTACGGACGGCCTCTTGTTTGGACATGTTCATTGTATTTTCTCTTAAGTTGGGTTGTGCTTTTACTTGTTTGTTTTGGGCTGCCTTTTTTGAGCTTTCCTTACTTTGTAATAGCCATCTTTACTGATGAATTGTATTATGTTTGACAAAAAACAACTAAATTTTAAGAGATAATAGAGCACACGTGGCAACAAATGAGTGGGAAAGGCAAGATGGAAAAGGGCAGAAGAAAGTTAGCTAGCATCCCCTAAACTATTTGTCCATAGACTCCGACTGCAGACAACATGAAGACCAAATACAGTAAGACGAAATAGTATCACATATTCAAAATGTAAAATATATTTAACATATAAGATGAAGTGTCGATTTAGTTTTTGAACTATAATCTCAGTGAAAATTAGATCTCTAAATTATTTGTTTAGTAAAATAAGTCTCTAAATTCATTAGAAATTGCTAATTTCATCCCTACTATTATATTCAAAGTTATTTTATCCAATTTTTCGTCAACTTAAGTTACTTAACACACTTTAGAGTGTAATTTATCCTTCAAAGTTAACTTACACACTTTAGCTCATATAAGCTCTTAACATTTCATATAGGTTGCGGATCTAGCGTGTAATCCTTCAAAGGTAACTTACACTATTTTTTATGAAAAATTACCAATTTACCCTTCAAAGTTAACTACATATACTATTTCTTTATGAAAAACTGTCAATCTATCATCCAATGTATATCATATGCAATTAACGTGACCTAAATTGATGAAAAAATTGAATATAGTAGCTTTGAATATAATATTACAGATGTAATTAGCAGATTTTTATAATTTTTACTGAGGTGAGAACTCAGGAACTAAATTAACAGTTCATCCTAACCTATATCAAAATAAGCTTGAGTTTAGCCAAATTTACTAGAACCATGAACTCTATCATCTGCATGTTCAAATGTTCTTTTATGTAATTTAGATAGTTTAATATATAATCTTATCGTTTGACAAAACAAATGTTTATGATGAAGTCAAATTTTTTGCTTTTATAAAGCTTTTGTTCTCTTTATGAATTAGGGGGGCACTAAAAAGTTGGCTTTGAAATTTCTTGCAGAGTTGGTTGAATCCAAAGCAAGACAAACGTTATTATAATCCACATATGGTTAAATATAAACCAACAGGATCCTCTTCAGATTTTTTTAAAGAAGATTCTGGAAATTCGTGAATTGTGTACATTTAATGTACATTGTGTGGTCAGTTTTTATTAAATACTATTTATGTTTAATTTTAAATAAAAATATTTAAAATAATTTCTGACAGCACGATGTACAATAAATGATCAAAATTGACGAATCTTTGAAATCCTCGTCGAATGAATCCTCACAAAAAGGATCCAACAAGAATCTGGATTCAAATACAAATAAGGCACTAATTGTTTTTTTCTTAAATAATAATCTTCATTCAAGAAACTTAATGGGGTTGTTCGACTTTATTTAGTTTGTCTTTCTCCCAATGTGATTTCGAATACCAGTTCTCGTATCCAGAGGCATCTTGGACACGATTGACTGAAAACAAATGTAGTGCCTTAATCGAATGAGAAATGCTATTCTCCGTGACCTCACGTGTTTAGCATAATATTTATAATATTGGTAAAAAAATTATGTTAAAAAATGAGGTAACAAAAAATTTATAAAGAGTTTCACTTTTAAAAGAATTTTTTTAGCATTCTTCTGATTGAGTATTTTCTTCCCCATACCATCATTGGGCAAAATGTGAGGTGGTAACATTATAAATCATTGTTCAAAAAATGTGTGGTGGCAAAAAATCTTTAGAAAGTCTTATTTTTGAGATAGTCTCCTTAACATTTCTCTGTTTTTTTAAAGGGTAATGCTAAAGGAGCTAAATTTTTAAATCAAATTTGCAAATCAAATAAAATGGTTGCAAATGATTGGATTATTAATTAAGTGTTGGTTAACGTGCTTGTTCTTATTGGTGATATATTATTTGGTTTGCAAATGTGGTTAAAAAATTTAATCTCCTTAGCATTAGCCATTAAACTCTTTTTTAAATCACATGATAGGAGAGATATGAAAATAATAATTTATTGATTACCCTCAGTTACTTGTATTTTATAATACGATTTAATGATGTTTTTCTTTATTTATAAGTAACATATTTTAGTTTTGATACGGTTATTTGGTTATACTTAACTATTAATAGTACAATGTAATGATATTTATTTTCATTGTTAGTAGCATACTTTAGATTTTGATATTGGTATACTGTACCATAAATGAGACATGTTTGGAATTGCCATAAGGAGAGCTACTGGTATAACCGTATAAGTAGCTAAAAGACATGTTCAAGCTATATTTTAAGTGTAAATTACTTAAAGTTTGAATTGAAATATGATTATTTGATTCAATTCTCAAATCTAGAGGCAATCCGGCAATGGTTATGTGGACCAACTTTCATTTGGCTTTTTATTTTATATATTTTTCGGATATCTCAAAGGTGCAAGAAAGGTTGATATTTCTTAGGTATAGGACAACAAGGAATTTGTTATTTCTGTGGAAGTACGGCTAATGGAAAGAGAAGGCCTGCACCTTCTTCTCGGTTTGATCCAAGAAACTGCAACAATCTCACCATTTGGAAGAAGATCTTTTTAGAACATATTGAAAGTTAGAAGGAAAGACAGAAATATATATATATATATACATATATACATATATACATGTAATATACGACAATTCTCTTGTACCATTTTTTATGCGGAATTTTGGTGCCTCCCGTGATAGCAAATATTAAAACCAACACTACAGTTTTCATGTTCACAGCTTCAGATTTAGTCACATTTTCTTGTAGTTAGAGAGAGAGAGAGAGAGACGTTTGCAGATGTAAAAGAGTGAAGTCATAGTATTACATCTTTATCGGTAAAAATGGCAGGATCGTCTGGAAGAACAAAGAGGAAGATAAGGTGGAGCAAACTGTATTCTTTTGCATGCTTCAGACCTGTCACAACTGAGAATGATCCAAGCCAGCTCCTTGGCCAGCCGGGGTTTTCGCGGGTGGTTTTCTGCAACGAGCCTCAGCTGCACAAGGCCAAGCCTTACAAGTACCCCAAGAACTACGTCTCCACAACCAAGTACAATGTCATGACTTTTCTTCCAAAAGCACTTTTCGAGCAGTTCCGAAGAGTTGCCAATCTGTATTTTCTGTTGGCAGCTGTGTTGTCCGTCACTTCTTTGGCTCCCTTTCAACCAATAAGTTTGATTGCTCCCTTGGTCTTTGTGGTGGGGGTTAGCATGATCAAGGAGGCAGTGGAGGACTGGCACAGATTCTTGCAGGTAAACAAGAAAATACAGTAAAATATTTATTTTCAATAAATTCGTATATTCATAATTCTTGAAATTTTAGCTCCTCTTTTTCTACTGCAGAAGAAAATTAGTTTGATCCAAAATTGACTCCCCACTTTATTATTTGTTGAAGAATGTAGATTTTTCAGCCCACATAAGAAAATAACCGAATTAAATACAACTTATATTGAACGGTTTCACTGCTAATTTATCCTTCCTTATTTGCTATTTAGTATGATCACGAACCCCCATGACTTTCCTGTTCTATTTTGCTAGAAATCTTCATTTGTTCCTCCACTTTAATAAACTTTCTGGGACTATTTACAACAAATTTATCTTGTGTTCCAGGATTTGAATGTGAACTCAAGAACTGTAAAGGTTCACGTTGGAGACGGCGAATTTATTGAAAAACCATGGCAAGGACTGTGTGTAGGAGATGTTGTGAAGGTTAACAAGAATGAATATTTTCCTAGTGATCTCCTCTTACTATCTTCCAGCTACGAGGATGGCATATGTTATGTAGAGACCATGAACCTTGATGGAGAAACTAATCTCAAGGTTAAACGATGCTCGGAAGCCACACTTGGCCTTGTCAATGATCAATCATTTGGTTTATTCAGGGCTACCGTCTGTTGTGAGGACCCGAATCCTCATCTCTACACCTTTGTGGGGAACTTAGAGTTGAAAAATGAATCATTTCCCTTGTGCCCTGCCTCACTTCTCCTAAGAGATTCAAAGCTTCGGAACACAGATTATATTTATGGGGTTGTGATTTTTAGTGGACCAGACACAAAAGCGGTGAGGAACTCAACAAGATCACCATCTAAGCGCAGCCGGATTGAAAGAAAGATGGATCTTGTCATCTACCTTCTCTTTTCGATGCTTCTGTTGATTTCGCTGGTCACTTCGATTGGTTTTGCAGAGTTTTTGAAAACGGAGATGATTAAGTGGTGGTATCTTTCTCTAGATGATAATGATCCATTTTTTCAACCACAAAGGCCTGAGGTATCTGGTTTCCTACAATTCATAAGGGCTCTTATTTTGTACGGTTACTTGATCCCCATTTCTCTCTATGTTTCCATTGAGGTTGTCAAAGTTTTACAAGCCATGCTCATTAACAAGGACATCAAATTGTATGATGAAGTTACATGTAAATCAGTTCAAACGCGAACGTCAAATTTAAATGAAGAGCTTGGTCAGGTGGAGATGATTCTGTCTGATAAAACGGGGACTTTGACGTGTAACCAGATGGAATTCAGGAAATGCTCTATTGCTGGAATTTCGTATGGGGGTGATGTAAATGAAATCGATCGTGCAGCATCTAAACGGATGAATGTTGATGTTGAGTCATATTGTTTTAGTATTGATGAGTTTGAAACAGCAAGCCAAAGCTGCGAAATGTTTGAGTTCTCAGTTGGTGACATTAGCACTGAAAGGGCTATTCTAGGTGGACAAAGACATGAGCAGAATAATTCAAGTGCAGAAAACTCGAGAATCTCTAATGTGGAGGAAGAATTTGCCATCAAGGGTTTCAACTTTAGGGATGGCAGGCTTATGAACAAAAAGTGGATGTACAGATCCAACTTATCCGATGTAACAATGTTCTTTCGAGTCATGGCTCTATGTCACACAGGCATACCTGTTGAGGAGGATGAGCTAACTCATAAGCTAAAGTATGAGGCAGAGTCACCAGAAGAAGTATCTTTTCTAGTTGCTGCACAAGAGTTTGGATTTCAATTTTTTCGAAGAAGTCAGTCCAGTATGTTTCTTAAGGAATTTGATGCTCCCACGGGAAAGGAGGTTGAAAGGTAAGTTCCGCAACTGATTGAGACTATGTTCTTATATAAAGTTGTGTAGTATAATGCCTAAAGATGATATGAATGTATTTTCAGGAAGTACAAACTTTTGAACCTTTTAGAGTTCTGTAGCGCTCGGAAGAGAATGTCTGTTATAGTAAGCGACGAAGATGGTCAAATCATTCTACTCTGCAAAGGTGCAGACAAGTATGTTTTCTACGCCGAAAATTATCCATTGATCTCTACACCGTGTTTTTTTTCCTTTTTATGTTAAAGGTATCTTAAACTTGTGTTATCTGTTGTTTTTTGCTCTAACTTGTATCTTATATGAAATTTGGTTTTCAGCATTATCTTCGACAGGCTTGCAGAAAATGGAAGGTCATACCAACAAGCAACGACTCTACATCTTTCCAATTATGCAGAAGATGGATTCCGCACTCTGGCATTTGCTTACCGGAAACTTGAGGCTGCTGAGTATGAACAATGGAACTCAATATTCAAGGTGGCCAAGACAACAATAGGTCCCGAAAGGGAAGAAGTGCTAGAGAAAGCATCTGAAATGATCGAAAAGGATTTGATTTTATTAGGGGTTGCTGCTGTTGAAGACAAGCTACAAAAGGGGGTTAGCTATCTGTCTTTGTCTATGTTTGTGTAGCTTTTGTATGTTTACATGCTCTTTCTCAAAGTCGATAGTGTCTTCTTTTGTGTATACATATCAGGTTCCAGAATGCATAGATAAACTTGCACAAGCCGGGATAAAAATATGGCTGCTCACCGGTGACAAGAAGGAAACTGCAATAAATATAGGGTAAAGCTTGTGGAAAACCATTTACTTGGTGTACTTGTAAGTCTTAAATAATCAGAAGGGCGTTGATGGAAGCTAAATTATTTGTCTTTGGCTTTCCTTTTTGCACATTCGCATTGGCAGATTTGCTTGCAGCTTACTCCGGCAGGATATGAAGCAATTTCATCTGAGCTTGGGTAGAGAAACTGCAACTATTCCAACTAATAACCAACCGAAGGTGGAACTGGAAATTGATCGCTTCGGATAGCAGTTATATTAGAATACTTTTATGTGAATTTGGCCATCCAATAGCTCAGAAAAACTAAAAACAAAAAAGACAAAAACAAAAGGGAAAACATGATACTATATTATGGAAGTTGAGTTGGTAATCACAAATTTTGTTTTTTCTAGTTTCCAGGCGATGAAAGACGACATCTTAAACCAACTCGAAAGTTTTCACAAACTGAAGTCTGAAGAAGGCAATGATAATGCACCCTTGGCTTTGGTAGTAGATGGAAGAGCTCTTGAAATTGCTCTCAGAAGTGATGTGAAGGACCAGTTCTTACCATTGGCTGTTAATTGCGCTTCTGTCATATGCTGCCGCGTCTCTCCAAAACAGAAGGCTTTGGTAGGTCTATTCAGATAGAGCTTTGAGTCCAATGAAAATATTCATGCATATTCATTCTTTGTGTTTTCGAATTCCAGATTACGCGATTGGTAAAGGAACATACTGGGAAAACAACCTTGGCAATTGGAGATGGGGCAAATGATGTTGGCATGATTCAAGAAGCTGATATTGGAGTAGGAATCAGTGGCATGGAAGGAATGCAGGCAGTCATGGCCAGTGACATAGCATTGCCTCAATTCCGATTTTTGGGGAGATTACTTATAGTTCATGGGCATTGGTGTTACAAAAGGATTTCAAAAATGGTAAATGCTTCCATCCTACTTTAGACAATAGACGATATCTTTATCTGATGCTAGGCTGAGCCCCTTTCCTCTATCCAGGTTCTCTACTTCGTGTACAAGAACATTGCGTTGGGGCTCACGCTGTTCTACTACGAGTTATACTCAAGATTTGCAGGGGAGGTCTTCTACGACGACTGGTATATGGCCTTGTTCAATGTGATTTTGACATCTTTACCTGTTATATCATTGGGAGTCCTTGAGCAGGACGTTTCATCAGAAGTGTGCCTCCAGGTGAACAAACTAAACGAAAATCACACACATACACATGAAAAGGCGATAATTCTTGTACTACAACGGTTGTTTGCAAGAATTTCTCGTGTAAGCTATGAGAATTTTAATGGGATTTTCTGTTTTCATTTTTTATGGAACAGTTTCCAGCTCTTTATCAACAAGGACAGAAGAACATATATTTCACGTGGTACCGGATTATCGGTTGGATAGTAAACGGCGTGGTTGCTTCTCTAGTCATATTCCTTGCAAACATATACACTTCCTCCCCTAATGCATTTCAGAAGAATGGCCAAGTTGCAGACATCACACACCTTGGTGCCATGACATACACCTGCATAATCTGGACCGTCAATTGCCAGATTGCGCTGATCATCAACCGGTTCACTTGGATCCAACATCTTTTCATATGGGGTAGCATCATGATCTGGTACGTGTTCTTGTTGGTATACGGTGCATTCCCTCCTGCCTACTCTCAAAGAGGATTTCGTGTCCTAATCGAAGCTCTTGGCCCTGCACCGTTGTATTGGATTGTCACATTATTCGTTGTGGTTGTTTCGCTGCTACCCTACTTCATTCACATCGTCATCCAACGGTCATTCTATCCGTTGGACGATCATGTGATTCAAGAAATGAAGCACTGCAGGAAAGATGTTGCAGACAAGCAAATGTGGGAGAGGGAGAGAAGCAACTCCATGAAGATGACTCAGGTTGGGGTTTCGGCTCGGGTTGACGCGAGAATTCGGGTTCTGAAAGAACAGTTGCACCACAAGAAACAGTTGATATACAGATCAGTGACAAGCAGTCCAATATTTAGATCACTGACAAACAGCCCAGCCTAGTGGAAATTGGTCACCTTCTTATTCTTTTATTCATTAACTTGTAAGCACTGTCTTAATATAGTGTGTTCAGTTTCTTGATAGTTTCAGTGGTAAACTGTTGTTTCAATTAAATAGGCAGCCGAAGCAGAGACTGAGTTGCAAGCACAACGAATCATGAATGGTTTTGCAAGATAAATAAGGGAGTGTTTGGGGTTAGACCAGTTGATAAGGATTACGTGCTTGTTGCATTGAATTCGAATTTTAATTGTCTTGTATATCAATTAAATTAGGATAGAACATCGTCTTTGCCTAAATTGTAATTAGCAAAAAGGCTGTGGATGCAATTCCTAATCCTCTAAAAAAAAATTACGCAAAATTTCTCGGCCTTTAGATGTTCATCCTAAAATTGTTGAGCCACATCAAAAGAGTTTTACAGTTGATATATTTATTCTTAAAGTTAATTACATCAACATCTTTTGAGACTTTTTGCATTTTCACACATCCACTTCTACTTTATTGTTTTTAATATAGCTCCTTGAGATTTGAAACTTTAAAATAAAACCACCCTAAAGTTTAACACACTTTCATATGAACCCTTAACTGCAAAATGACGTGCCATGATTTATTAAATAAGAAAAAATGATATCACCAGGCTAAAAGTTAACACCATATGTTTAGTTTTAGTAGTATCAAATTGTTACATACTATTAAACGAGAAAGCTTTTGAATTTTTTAACGTATCATAATGTTTTTTCCCTTTTTTTACCAAGGGCTATGTGAAAACTTTGTAAATCATGAGGGTTTATGTGAAAATATGAATACAACGTAGGAAGCAGAGAGTGTGTAATCTAAACTACTTGTATTAATAAAATCCTCTTTGTCAATTAAAAAATAATGAAGTGAAAGACTATTTAATTTTCTATCATACAAAAAAATAATGAGCAATAAAGTAATTTTACAAAACTAAATTTTATTGAAACTTCACCTATAAGTGATGTTAAAATATTTTTAATATTAAAAAAGTAAAAAAAAAACCTCCAACTCCCACCCACGTTGTTTCTCCATCTCTACTTCCCATTTTAGAAATAAAAACAAAAAGTTTTCATACACATAAAATGTGTAGGCATGCTAGTTTAATAAGATATCAGCAGCTTTTCAATGAAAAATTAATGGGAGGAAGTTTGTGAAAATAATTTGAAACTTCAAGTGACATAGTGCAATTTTTGAAACCTCAGGACTTTTGTGAAAAGCCCAAAAAATCACGTTTTTTCAATTTTACCCCAGAAACTGCGCTGAAGAAAAAAGAGTTGAGGAAAATCCCATCACCTGTGCCAACTCCACTGAGGAGAAACGGCAGTACCCAGAAAGTAGAATCAGTTTGGGTTGAGGATGGAAGGGGTTTTAGGGCAGAAGAGGGTTGAAGATGTGAACTGGCTCTGCTCCCTCTATGAGTCTGAACTTGTAAGAATTATTTACATCATTAAAGCAACTTAATTTCTTGATTTATTATCTTTTTGCTAAATTTAATTTTTGAATTCGTTTGTTAATTTTCAATGTTCATATCAAATTTTGCATAGAAAAGTAGACAATTTGACGATTAAAGACTGGAGCTTTATGGTTAATGGTGTCGAAAAATTGGAATTAAACACACAATTTTATGGCAGGACATGTTGATTAGCATAAAAAGGATTGTTCTTCAACGTGCAAGAATGATTGGGTGCGATGAACTTGCCCAAAAGTTTGATCTCAATGTGCTTCGAGCTCTTGGTATGTCGGATAGCTTTATCTGTTTCGATGTTTTTTGTTGTTGAATTTCGAATTAAGCTCTTGATATGAGCTGTAAAAGAAGCAAAATACCTCATTGTATTGCATTGTATGTAAAGTTCCAAACTTGTGTTCCAACACTTTGGTATTCGGGCACAAATAGAACGAGAAACATTGTTGGCATCGTCGTGTACAAGACCTTGACACAAGATGTTGTAGATGTCAAGAGGGTAGGAGATAGAATTATGGCAATCAAGATTGAAATAGGACATGATCTCATCAATGTGATTAGTGCGTACACACCTCAAGTAGGGTTGGATATGAGTTTGAAGGAGAAATTTTGGAAAGATCTTGGAGACTTGGCGCAAGGAATTGCTCAGACGGATAAGGTATTTATAGGAGGAGATTTAAATGGACATATGGGCAAGGAGACAGGCAACTTTGGAGGTTTTCATGGTGGCCATGGTTTTGGGGAGAGAAACGAGGATGGGGAAACCATCTTGGATTTTGCAATGGCATATGATCTCTTCTTAGCCAACACCTTCTTTAAGAAGAGAGAAGAACATGTGATCACCTACAAGAGTGGGTCGTCAAAAACACAAATAGATTTTCTTCTAACGAGGAAGGGGGATCGTATAACTTGTAAGGATTGCAAAGTTATACGGGAGAGAGCTTGACTAATCAACATTGCTTGTTGATGATGGATGTACATATCAAAAGAGAGAGAAAAAAGAACAAGACCTTAAAGTGCCCAAGGACTAGATGGTGGAATCTAAAAGGAGAAAAACAAGCATTTTTCAAAGAGAAAGTAATCACCCAATGCGTGTGGGATAGAGAGGGGGAAGCTAGCCAAATGTGGGATTCCATGGCTAGTTGTATCCGAAAAGTAGCAAAAGACGTATTAGGAGAGTCCAAGGTCTTTGCTCCACACCAAAAGGAGTCTTGGTGGTGGAATAAGGAGGTACAAACAAAGGTTAAGGCTAAGAAGGACTGTTGTAAAGCCTTATACAAGGATAGGACTGATGAAAACGGTGAAAGGTATAGAATAACGAAGCAGGAGGCGAAGAAAGCTGTGAGAGAAGCTAAGCTAGCGGCTTATGACGATATGTATAAGCGACTAAATACCAAAGAAGGAGAGTTGGATATCTATAAACTAGCTAGAGTAAGGGAAAAGAAGACAAGGGACCTAAACCAAGTGAGGTGTATCAAGGATGAGAATGAAAGGTTCTTGCTACAGAGAACGCAGTCAAAGACAGATGGAGAGGTTATTTTCATAATCTTTTCAACGAAGGACATGAAAGGAGCACATCTTTGAGAGAGTTGAGTAACTTAGAAAAGTGTAGAAACTACTCCTTTTACTGTCGAATTAGAAAGGAAGAAATGGTTGTAACTTTGAAAAAGATGAAGCATAGAAAAACAGTGGGTCCAAATGATATACCGATTGAAGTGTGGAAAGTCTTGGGAGAGACGGGTATAGCATGACTCACAGACCTTTTCAATAGGATTTGAAAACGAAGAAGATGCCACATAAGTGGCAAAAGAGCACTTTGGTGCCTATCTACAAGAATAAGGGCGACGCACAAAATTGTATGAACTATAGGGGTATTAATCTAATGAGTCATACAATGAAGCTCTGGGAGAAAGTCATTGAGCATAGATTGAGGCAAGAGACATGGGTCTCGGACAACCAATTAGGGTTCATGCCAGGGCGCTCAACCATGGAGGTAATCTATCTCTTACGAAGATTGATGAAAAGATATAGAGAGATGAAAAAGGATTTACACATGGTCTTTATAGATTTGAAAAAAGCGTATGTTAGGGTCCCAAGAGACATTCTTTGGAGGGTTTTAGAGAAGAAAGGAGTACGAGTAGCATATATCCAAGCTATAAAGGATATGTATGATGGAGCAAAGACTGCCTGCCGTAAGAACTCATGAAGGACAAACCAAAAGCTTCCCCATAACTGTAGAGTTACATCAAGGCTCATCTTTAAGTCCTTACCTTTTTGCATTGGTAATGGATGAGTTAACGGGACATATTCAAGATAATATTCCTTGGTGTATGCTTTTCGCAGACGATATAGTGTTGATAGATGAAACTCACAAAGGGACAAATGCGAAGCTTAACCTTTGGAGAGAAGTGTTGGAATTTAAAGGTTCGCCTAAGTCGATCAAATATAGAATATATGGAGTGCAAGTTCAATGCAAATGGAGGCCCAAATGAGTTAGGGGTGAGGATCGGAGACGAGGAAGTACTAAAGAGCGACCATTTTCACTACCTAGGATCTATCTTGCAAAAGAAGGGAGAATTAGATGGAGACCTCAACCATATAATACAAGCTAGATGGATGAAGTGGAAGAGTGCATCAGGCATGTTGTGTGACTGTTGTATGCCACTGAAGCTCAAGGAAAATTTTTATAGGACAGCAATAAGGCCGGCGATGCTGTATAGCACATAATGTTGGGCGGTGAAGCATCAACACGTACATAAAATGGGTGTAGCGGAGATGAGGATGCTTCGTTGGATGTGTGGGCACATGAGAAAGGATAAGATTAGGAATGAGGATATCCGAGGTAAATTAGGAGTAGCCGAAATTGAAGGAAAGATGAGAGAAAATCGGTTACGGTGGTTTGGACATGTGCAATGAAGGCCTACTAACGCTCCGGTTAGAAGATGTGACTACGGGATAGAGGTCCAATGCCGAAGGGGTAGAGGAAGACCTAGGAAGACTTTGGAAGAGACCCTAAGAAAAGATTTAGAGTACTTGGATCTAACAGAGGATATGACATAGAACCGAGCGCAATGGCGTTCTAGGATTCATATGGCCGACCACTTAGTGAGAAAAGACTTTGTTGTTGTTGATTGATTAGCATCTCATCAGAAGCGGAAGCTTATGAACGTTCTTAATTATGATCTCCGAGTGCATGGAGATTGCGGTATGTACTCAAATAATGAAAGCTAAAAGGATGACATTTTAACTTAAATTCTATCCAGTTATGAGGGAGGTTGCAACAACATAAGTATTCTTTCTCAGGAAATGTATCAGATTCGGGGAGAAAACTCTGCTCGTCTTTTGTTTAGTAGTGGTCACTTAAATTGTATCACACATGTATACTTTCATTGATTTCTCTCTCATGTGCTTTATTATGAATCTCAAATTTCAATAGCCAGAAATATGTTTTCTGTTAATTGGTGACATTCTTTGCTGGAACTATATGTGGCTTCTTACTGCGTCTAGGTTTTCTAAGAATAAGGCGAGGGACAAATAAGCCATTTATTCTTTGGTTGTCAACTTTGTAATTAAAGTAAATCCTGGTGTTTTTTCCTCAGGCCTTTCACTTGCAAAAAATCTATGGATTATATATTGTAATTGCCTTGCACGGAGGCTGGACTCAAGAAAAGGCAACAAGTATGTTGTCCTCAGCTTAAGAAAAGTGCTACTTGTGCCTTTTTTTTTTTAACAACTGAGTGAAGATCAAATGAAACCGAGCTCAATATGCGGCTTTTTTATAGTCATTAAACAAGTGCACAATACGGGGCTTGACTTTCATACAGTTCGGAATATGGTTGATGGTTGATGGTTGATGGTTGATGGTTATATGAACTTCTCTTATCTTCCATTGCTGCATCTACATTTGTGTTGAAACTTGTCTTTAGTTTTGTTTCGTGGTGGAATGGGTTTGGGGTTGAAAAAGGATAACCGAATCAATGGTCCGGTTTAAGGTATGTTTCAGAATGACAACTGAATATCTGAACCTGACCTGATTAGTTTATGCTACGAAATATCTTTCCCTTTCTTTTATTACACCAAAGTAGGAATACCTTCCTATTGGCTACTTCCTTTCAGCCACCAGGCTTTCCCTCATCTCTCTCACTTGAATATCATCTTTACCGCATTTTTACTGAGGTTTCCATCTCAACCCCAAGAAATTAATCTGTGTTATATCTCTCTTAACTTTATTTCTTCTAGCTGTGGCTGCTTGCTTTATTTTCTTGGACTTGTTCTACGGATGGGCACTTGAATTGCCCGTCCTTCTTTTCGAATAATCCTCTTTATGATTCTGTTTTTGAAATACTGAAATTAGCAGAGGAAAAGAGCAAATTCTTGCTTTATTTGGTGTGGCTTTGCTTATTTTGTTTGGGAAGGTTTGGTTTCATACCTCTAGTACAAATCAAATTCGGGATAAAGTTTGGTTTGCATGGGTGTTTCACTGTTTCGGGTTTGGGATTTGATAAGGCCTCACTATATGTTGGTACTCCAACCGCCTACTTGATTGGGATGCCTTTTAATGTTACCTGTTGAGTCATTTATCAAGTTTCAAGTTACCAAATAGCTAGTCCACTTTTAGGATGTTTTTGTTTGAGTATTTATGTTCTGCAGCTTGGAATTCTCTGACTTGTATTACGTGGCTGAGGATTTGTGCAGCATTTGTTCTGATGGAATATGTCAAGGATAAGGTAAAGAAATTGTCACCGCCCGCGTCTGCTGCTTTTATGGGAAGTTGCAATCTGTTAAAACATAACCTTGGTAATATTACGAGTCTTGAAGAGATAATGGCATGTATTGGTATTGAATCGAGAAAGGGTCCAATAAAAAGGTTAGGTCAGACAACAAGGATCGATGTTGTTTCTTTTTTTGGTAACAATATGATGCTTGTGACTGTACACGTAATATGTGTATATGTGTGTACTGTATGCAAATGACTAAAAGCATATGTGAACGTACATGGACATGTTTATGCGGGTGAGAGTGGCTAATCGCCTTTTCTTTTCCTAGACTATTTATTCTCTTGTGGTCCTGGTTGTTCATGCATTTGGTATGATTGTATGTCTAGTAATGCAGACAAAATACGCCGCAGGAAGCACTACCGAGTCTTGATTTCATGCTGGTAGTATTTACATGATGTTGATAATGATTGTACATACTTTATCGAGTTTCTGGAACCGCGGGAATCCTGATAAAGTTTATGAAATATTCTTATAGGTATGCATAAGGTGTTACTTTTTTACTCTTTTTATCTCCTTGCCATTAGTTGATTAACTTTAGTTACATTTTTTCTGTACCGGAAGGCCGCACAAAGAAACTACACGAACCCAAAAGAAACAGAAAACTGAAGCCAGTGAATTATGAGATCAGGAACTGCAGAGGCAGAGGAGAACATTCACATGTTTGAGACACCAGTGAGTTTCGAGTGCGCTGCTTTTGGAAATAGGTCTCAAATGTGTTGCTGTACCCGAACAGATCGAACACGAGCGGAATTCATCTCCTTTCGTTCTATTACATCACATGTGTATGAACCATAAAGGCCAAGGTCTAAATTCCTTGGAATTTTGTACATAATTCTGGAAATATTAATGCAAGGTTTCATTATAATTAATTTAGTCATGTTTCTACTTGCCATTATTTATGTTAAAAGAATAGCTGCTATAGTTTAAACTCGATCGAGATTAATTCTTGAATCTTAATGCGATTCTATACTCACATCCATCCCTTTTTTAGTATGCGAAGTGGGTGCGCATGTGTGTGTTGGAGAGATTTTGTGTGCTGGAAGCCTGCATATGGATTAATAAACTGAAACCCCATGAGGGGTTCGTGGGATATTTAGGGTACAGAGAAAACTCATTGTTTGTCTCTACCATCTATAACGGAAGTTGAGCAAGGGATTCTCCCCTGTAATTGTTGTAATATGTCTTTATCTCTATTTCTCTCGTCATGTGATCAATCTATCTGAATCGGTAATGGGGTTATTGGCTCATATCCCTCTTTTTTCTGTATTGTATGTGTGTGTTAGAGAGAGAGAGAGAGAGAGAGAGAGAGAGAGAGAGAGAGTCCCCATTGCAGTTAACCTTTTGTGCTGCGTGGTTTGGTGAACCTCATTGGTAACCCTAGGGGACAAAAGAAGGGAGGTGATGTTTGAAGGCAATAACATATTAAATCAAAAAAGCTTTTTGAAATTGTGTTAAGTCATTTCGCCACTCTATCTTCTTGTGCTGGTGTGACAAGAGCATGATTTTCTGGTTGGCCATGCTTGCTTGCTTTCTTTGTTTGTTTGTTTGTTCTAGGCACCGCATGGCAACAAAGGCTATTTGGGCCCCCCATTTTCAACCAAATTTTATTTCCAACTTTTCTCAAGCCCCCATTTTCCTTCCCACTCCATTTCAGTTCTCAGCATGCATCAAAACAGACACAATTAAATCAAACAAAAGTAATTAGGTCAATGTTTCCGTCTCTTGCATTCAAGTTTGAATCTCCGTATCCGAGCAAAATAACATACTCATATATACTTTGCTTCAAATACCGGGTCATCCAAAGAGAGCCTCAATTGTGGAATTTCCTTTTGGAAGCAGTATAGGTCCACTGAGCAAATGGAAATTTCTCCAAAATGTCAAACTCATCATGCCATGACCAAGATATCTCCCATGCTTGGTTTTGTAACCTCCAAAGGAAGAGCATAACGTTAAAGTTGTAGTTCATAAAGTATGCTTAAGGCCAAATTAATGATTAAAGATATTCATACTTGTCCCGTCAACCACCCCCCCCCCCCCCAAATTATTTCCTTTTCTCTTTCACATGCTCTAGCCACGTATCTGTTTGTTTTATCCTTTTGCACGTGTACCATACAATCCTTTGAACCTATACACTTATACGGCAGCGCTTGGCTGCTAACTTCTTAATGTTTAAAATATGTACCGAGTTACCATGCAAATAGAGAAAAGTTTATATAGGATCGTCATATCATATCATCAAATTAACCTAGTATATGGAACTGCCCCAAACCATTTTAATTAAAAAGGGAACTTTAACGAAAAACTTCCAATACTGTTTACTTTAACGAAAAATTACATTTTTACACTAAAAAATCAATTATGGTACTATTCACTTCACCCTTTATTTTGTCATTTTCATTAAAACTCAAAGTTTTCAAATCATTTTCATTAGTTTTCCCAATTAAAAATAGGTTAACTTTGAATTTAGACCATAATAATTTGGTGTTACATGGAGGTGAATGTTTGTCAAGGAGATGTTTAAAGTTACAAAAGCACTTGTCAACAGGGGGAAACATGCATGAGAATCTTTTCTCATCTTAATCATAAAGATTATTTGTATATATTCTAGTGTCGGTTTGTTTAAATTAACAATGGTCCCCTAGCTAATCACTTGTTATTATGGATAATGGGCATTATTGGACGCAAAAGGTTTGCTTAAGCATCAAGGCACTCGCTCTCGATGATGTTTATATCTTTCAATTAAAAATATCCCCACCATGTGATCACTAAACATGGGATGTCTCAACTAAAAAAATGTTCTCTCAGCTGCGAGAGATGTTTCAATGTTCCAGGAACACATCTGGTTCACCACATGTAACAATACAATTGGTTGAAAATTTAAAAATATTTTTTTAACTAATTGTATTATAACACTTAGTATACCGCACACAAAAAAATATCTCAACTATGAGATGGTTTTCAACTTTTGTTGATGTTTCACAATTTTTATATAGGAACCGGATCCCCTCCGGACCCAAAGGAACTGAGCATACTCATCAAATGATCCGGGCCATTGAAATTTGATCCAACGGCTACAAACAGGGGGCCCTCTAAAAGTTATAATAATTGTAGCTATTAGATCAAATTTCAATAGTCCGGATCATTTGATCCTTAAACTCGATTCCTTTGAATCCGAAGAGAATCCGTTTCCTTTTATATAACTCAATAGGACTTCAGATGAATGGCTAGGATGGAGACCTTTCAATGTCAATGGCATAATTTTCAAAGAAAAGAAATATAATAACTTAAAGAAAGTATTTGATGAAAGGGTCAGTGTCATTGCCAATAATCCTTGATCTTGTTCAGGCATGTCATTAGTCCAGGCAGGATCTTGCATTTGCAATCAAGAGAAAATCTTGGTGACGTTACTTCACTAGAATTACTTTTACTTATTAAATACTCTAAAGATAAAAAAAATGCAATTATGTCCATGGTTTAAAAAATCAACACTATCTCCGATATTTCGGTCGACATGTCGTGCTTTTGAGGCATCGACATAAAATAAGGGTGAAGCTATTTCTTCACCCCATAACAAAAAATTAGTTGAAGTACTGGTAAAATATTCGTAAAATCAACAGGTATTGTAAAAATATCGCCGAAACTGACAAAGAATCCCACAATATTGACCTTGACGACGACTTAAGGCGAGTTATAGGCTGCACCGGCACTTTCAGGCCAAACTGTTCAATTTTTTGTTCTCTCTATCTAAAATAAATCAAATGATGACTCATTAACACGGAAAAATGGAAAAACTGGAATCATTACATTTGATTTTCAGTCTGGGGCGGCGCAATCTCATTTGAAATCTGGTTTGAGGTGTTTGTGAAAGGAAGATGGACATGTTTTGGGTTTTAATTCGACACAACGTCGTACAAACCTGGCGTCTTTATTTCCTTTTATTTGAAAGAGTGAGCTTTGGATTTTGGAGTAGTTTGGAAATTCATTTTGTTTAGTGACTACTAGTGCACTGCATGTCTCTTATCCAAAATTCAGCTTTAATTACGATAATTTACTTGTATTTGGTTATATGGGCTACTAATAAACTTATTAGTAAAAATATATTTTCGAACTATCCGTCAATATTTCTGCAAAATGGTACGTCGATATTATCGTTAAACTGATGTTTAAAACCTTGATTATATCACATAGATATTATACCATTACCGTATATATCATTTTTATTGGTAATGAAAAGAATTAGTCAAGAATAGAGTATTGGATATATATATATATATATATATATATATATAATGTGACGGAATAACCTAATGATAATAACGATGAGGACAATTACACCAAGGACAATGGTGATCAGAATTGAATGAACTGTTAATTGAACTATTGGAAATTTGATGTGGAGGATAATCAGGATTAAAGATGCCATGAAACTAGCTATTATAAATTAATAAAAAGAATTGTACAAATGATTGATAAGTGTTTACCTTGAACTTGAGGCATTCGATGAATTGATTGTGAGTAATAATTTTATGTCATTCAAAATTAGTTGTTATGAAAATATTCATAATGAAAGTAATGAATTCAAAATAATGATATAATTTGAAAATAATTTTTATTGCAAAACTTACACTAGGACTTACAATTAATTTACTGACGATTGTGTTAGCAAATTAGAAATTGAATGGTGAAAAGGATATTGGTGCACGCATGTATCCTTGACTTTTGAAAATTTAAAAGTGTTTACAATTTTGATTTCTTTGGGTACAATATGAACTCAAAGAAAATTTTTGACTGAGAAAAGATGTAGAAATTAACTTAATGTTTCCTTCAATTGAGTCCCCTTCATATAAACTTGGAAAAGAGAGGATGATTGATTGCTTTTATTGTGGAATTTGCAGATGATTGAATGATTCATTGCTTTGTTGGAATTATTGATGGAACTTTCTCCGAAAGCTTCACATGGTGACTTTGGAAAGACGATTGAATTTCCACATGGTAATTATCCTAGTGTTCACATAGTGACTTGACATGATGACTGTACTTTCACATGGTGATTAACTGTTTTCACATGGCTTTATGCAAATAGGTCTTTGGAGTCCTGGTAGTCGGCCCACTTGGCTGACTGTGTTTTTTGGCTTGTTGAGTTGGCTGGTTGCTATGAGGATACGTCTGAAGATTCGGAGTCTGAGGGCTTCTTCTTCTTCTTCTACTTCAGTATGGAGCATTGTTGCTTCTGTAAGTAATTGTTGAGCTAGGTCTGTGAGTTGGGTGGCTTTTTCTTTGTTTTTTGAGCTAGTTGACTTGGATGTTCCTTTAAGTGATGATGATGGACTAATGTCCGATAATGACTGTTCGGAATGGCTGGCAATGATGGTTATGCTAGTTGTGTCGGAATTGATGTAGTAATGGGAAATTCTGTGAGGACCTGATTGATGGATGAATTTATCTCACCACTTGACTAATCTGATTCTATTGACTTTACCGGTTTTGACTTCATAATTCCACTTCATGATCCATATAACTTTGTATTTGGCCATGAAAATTGGAAGAAGTGTAATTCTATAGTTGAATTGGCTTCTATCAAATTTGAGTTAGAAACTGGCAGAGAGGACCTGTGTAAGCTCTTTTGGTAGAAGACTGGCTGTTGGGCCGTGAATTGACCACCATTTAGGGAACCTTGCAGGATAATTTAATTTTTCACTGTAAAGAGAATGGTAGAGGATTTTGTTTTCATGGGTTTTGTTGTAGAGAAGTTTGATTGAAATGGACTTGGTTCTAATGATGGATTGATAGTATTTCAATGTTTTATGTGGTGCTGTAGGATGATAATGAAAATTGGGTGGAAATACTATTTTGGCTATTTTTTTTGTGCTTGTTCTTGATTGAGATTGAAAGGGATATTGAAAAGATATTCACTGATATTTTTCTTGATGTATGGTGATGTTTTGGTATAACTAATTGGTTAGGATGATGATGATTAGTATGTTGGGGTTGAATAGGGATCATATTGATTGATTAATGCCGTTTGATAAGTGGGACGTGGTGATTAGTAATTTGGCCTAAGATTTCCTATTGTGGAACCTAAGGGAGTGAAACGATTGGTACTGGCTAAGGCCGATGAAGAATTTGGGCTTGATTCTTGTTTTATTGGGCATGGTGGTAGAGTGGTTGGAAGCCTTATCTGATCAGGTCTTCTTGCTGTCATTCTTCCTCTGCAGAAATTCTCTTGGTAGGAAATCAAGGATGCACTTTTGACTACCTTTGATGTATTCGATTTCAAAATAAAAAATACTTAATATAGTTTGCCATCATGCAAAAATCTGTTTTGATGCAATGTTTGAACATTTTTTTGTAAAACATGTTTTGCAGAATTGCAATTGACTCTGACTAAAAACTTTTGATTTAATAAATCATCTTGAAATTTACTAATACATAATACTATAGATAATATTTCTTTCTTAATAGTATTATAATTATTTTGTGCTGGATTTCATACTCCTAAATGGAAACGAACAATTTGTTCAGGAGATTCGGAAGAAATTGACTGTTTAAGAATACTCCCGAAACCAATTTCAAAGGCATCAGTTTCAATGATCTTGAATGAATTACGAGTTGGAATGCCAAGAAATGGCAACGTCTTAACATGTGACTTGATCTGTTGGACTATGCAAGTATGAGTATTTGACCATGGTGAGAGATTTTCTTTTAGATGATCAAACAAAGGTTTGCATTGTTGCCTAAGATGTGGATAAAATTATGCAACATAATTTAAAAATCCTAGAAATATCTGTAATTGGGTTTTGTCAGTGATTTCATCTAGGAACTTATCTGCAGATTGAATTACTCCATCTATTGGTTGAATGGTTGACTGGTGGATATTGTATCCTAAAAATCTAATTTTGGTTTGGAATAACTTAATTTTGATATCCTAGCAAACATATTTAAGTGTTTCCAATGCTCATCTTTCAATTTGGAATAAATGAGAACATCGTTAATATAAACAATTGAGAAATGACTGTATTGATTAAATATTTCATTCATGATATTCTGAAATTCACCGGATGCATTCTTAAGACCGAATGGAATTACATTCCATTCATAATGGCCGAAGGGAGTGACAAATGTAGTTTTGTATTTGTCATCCTTATGCATTTGAATCTGTCAAAATCCAAACTTCATGTCGAATTTTGAGAAGATTACAACTTAACTAAGTCTCTTAATTAAGTCTTTTTTGTTAGGAATTGAATACCGTATCCATTCCAAGACTTCATTAAGAGGTTTGTAATTAATAACTAACTTAGGAGTTCCTCTTTCTAATTTAGCGTTTTTCTGGATATAGAAAACAGGATAAGACCAAAGTGATTTATTTTTCCTAACGATTCATTTATTGAGAAGTTCTTGGATTTCTGTTTTGCAGAATTACATAACTTCTTGACTCATTTGGATTGGTCTGGCTTTTGTTAGTATTTTCTTTTCATTAATTTTCTTATTGTAAGGAAGTTTAACAATATGTTGTTTTCTGTGCCAAAACAAATTTCATTAACAAGTTTCTTTTGAAAATTGTCAATGATTTGTAACAAAGATTTGTTTGTTAATTGTTCTTCGATTTTTTTGCAATTAATTTATTCTTTTAAGAAATTGTTTTGTTGTGATTTTTTGGTGACTAGATTGATGGTTTTCGAGATACTATATTTTTGCAATTGTCTTAATTTTTTTAGATCTGTTTTCATGCAGAACTCAAATGTGGTTTTTTGACCTAGCATTTTTGTGGTTATGTGATTGTGGTGTACTTTGAAAGGATATAAAAGAGCTATAAAGGGAAGACCTAAAATGACTGGGCCTGAAATGTTTTTAATCAAAACAAATGGGGTTTTAAAACAAACATTGTTTTGACAAATATGGGCTTTTGGGATTTCATATTTTAACTGCATTGGTGACTGATTTGCTGCACTAAGAATTTTTGTTGATTTATGAAAATACTTAGTGGGAATTAAATCTTCTTGAATACAATTCAAGTCTGCACTTGAGTCAATTAAGACAATTGTTTCTAACTGGAAGTATTCAATTATTATTTTTATTTTAGAATACCATTTATGGATCCTAATTTTTTGAATTAATCCTAAAACTAGGCTTTCTGTTGGATTTTCCATGGACTTAGATTCTGATTCTTGGTTGGAGGAAGAACTAATGTGTTCTTCATCATTATTGCTAAGAAAAGCTTGTGTTTGGATGTTATTGAGCTATGAGTGGATTTCTATGTTTTCTGATTTTAAGGATTTAATTTCTTCCTTAATTTGTAGATCTTTGACCGTAATTTCTTTCTTGGCCTTATTATACCTTTTCAAGGTTGTGCTAATACAGATTTTTGGTGCCAATTGGGGTTGACTAGTACTGGGTTCTTCAGAGGAGACTAACTTCTTAAGTTTCTTTAACTAAAATGACTTTAATTCGGGGTCATCTACTTTGCTAATTAACTCGATAAGAAAAGCTTCTTGTTCTTCTTGTTTATTGAGGACTGAAATCATTTTACAACAAGTATCTGTGCATCTTATCTTAATGTCAGGGGATGAAAATCTACTTGAAGAATTACTGGAAGAAGACGATTTAGAACCTAAATCATCTTTGGATTGGTTATGGTCTATTTCTCTTAACTCTAATACTAGGATTAACTGGGTTTTTTCATTCTCAGAGATTTTCAGCTGATTGATTGTTTTCTTGACTCTACATTTGTTTGCATAATGACCGAATTTGCTACACTTGTAGCAGTTTCCTTTTTGTTCTTGGTTTTTGAAGTGAAATTTTCCTAAAGGTTTCCTCTTCCACTTGCTGGACTTAGGTTTCTCGTAAAATTTATTTATTTCAAAATTCTTATTTTTGAATTTATTATATTTGGGGTGTCTTCTACTGGAGTACCAATTTGGATACCTATTATAGGCTTCTGATTTTTTCTTTTTGTTGGATGGAGCAATAGGAGGTAATCCGTATTATTCACAAAATGTTCCTAATTCGTATTTGGCTATTGACTTATCTTTGTTAACTTGTTTCTTAATTTTCATATCAATACACATTTTCAATCATTTTTCTTTGGATAATATTAATAATATTTCCATAAGTAAGGGTAATATAATATGATATCTTCTTCATTAACTAAAACGTTTATGATTTTATGGGCAAATAGATTTGGTAATCCATTAATGAATTTTTCTTTCCAAAATGGTTGATTACTATCCTCTATAAGCATGACTCTAGACATGAAAACATCTTTGTACCACCTAAAATCACTTAGGGTTGGACATCTTAAGTTACTAAGTTGGTTATGAATTCTAGAGATGACATTACTGGGTGTCCCTATGAAATGTTCTATAATGGTGAAAAGTAATGTGTTGACTGTATCTTGGACTCCTCGTCCTATATGCTCATCAAAGATGGGTGTTCCATCTTCGTCTCTTTTGACTGCATTTTTAATCTCATTTCTTGATTGTTTAGTGAGATGTTTTTCACACTAGGAATGGAGCATTCCTGTAAATCCAGTGACCAAAAGGTCAATAACTTGAGGGGTTTAACTGAGGTTATGATTGGTAATATAATTATTAGCAACCATGAAATGTGTTGTAATTTGTTCAAAAGTTCTTATTCAGATAATTCATCTATGTTCCATTCATAGAGTTTATCAGCTGAGATTGAGAATTGATTTTGGACGTTTCTTTCCTCAAATTGAATATCTGAAGGTGTTGGCCTTGGATACCAATTTTTGGTAAGAGTTGTTGGATTGACTCTTTTGTTTGTAATTTGTTTTAGTCAAGATTTTGTAAAGCTTTTTCTACTTTTCTGATGGAATTTGTTTCACTTTCGCCTTCTAAATCCCATATTGCAAAAGTTGTTTCTGGTTGAGATTCATCTGGATGTTGTAAAACATTGACTGTTTTTTCTTGTTTTAACTCTTGTAGCATTTGATCTATTTTTTGACTTGTGGAAATTGTTTTCAAAGCGGTTGTGCTAGAGGAAGATTCTGGGAAGTGACTAAGGGTTTTTCCCTAATTGTTGGTTTTGGTTGAGAAAGTCTATCTATTTTGGTTTCAATTTTGTCTAATTGTTTTCCTATGGTGTGTAGACTCTGGTTTGTGAAATTTTTTTGCTCTATAACCGGCTTAACTCATATATCTTCCTTGGGGAGTTTAAAAGGAATGGCTGGTACTTGTGTGTTTATAGTTATAATTAAAATTGTTTCTTGTGGAGTGTGACTTGATTTGTCTTCTTTAACCCAAATTTCTTTGGTGATGACTTCTAATTTCTTTTCAGACTCGTAATATTTTTCATCTAAATTGAAGAAAAATACTTCAAATATGTGCTTTTTCATGAAATTTGTCCATTTATTGTAATGTCTAATTTTTGTTCATTTGAATATTTATTTCAAAAAATATTCTTTTTGGGAATATTTTATGTTGCTTCGATGTTAGCATTGAGTTTCTTCCATCGAATTTAGAATGGTTTGTTCAATACAAGTAATCGGTGGTCGATTTGACTTGCTTCGAAGTTGGATTCTGTTGGAGAGGTTTGCTCTCCTTGGTTTTGAGTATTGGGCTGATATCTTGGGTGAGTCACCTGAGAGGTTGTTTCTATTAATTTTAGTTTTATGTTAATCGGGTCATTGATTAATTCTTGTTGGGTAACTACTGAGCTGGTTTCTACTTCTTTTAATTTTCTATTGACTGAGGAATTAATTAAATATTGATCTCGACCCACCATATCGGCTGATGTGGATCCAAAAAAAGAATTCCTACTAGGTTCTAAAGATTTGTGTGACTGGGCTAACTTGTGTAAGTGAACACTAGATTTTCTAGCTGGGGGGTTAAAATTGATTTTAACTGTTCCGTCAAAATATTATTTTATGTTGTCTAGGTTGACTAAGCCATTTTGTATGTGTACTGGTTTGCTTTCATTGATCAAGCACCAATCTGAAGGTAAATTGATATCCGACCATTTGATAGTTCTGGGTATTTTGATGTTGGCATTTTCTTGATTGGTTTGTATCAAGAGTGTGTGGTCTCGTGGACTTTTAACTAAGGCTTGGAAATTCATGTTTGTTCTTGTAACTTTGTAGTAAACTCTAAAAATTAAGGTTAATGGTTGGACTCCTTCAAAAACTTGGTACTCGAAGGTTTTGATGTTTAATGTGAGCACTTTCAATATGTGGGGAACTGAAAGACTTATCGTGAGATTTGGGAAACAATCAAAATGAATTGGTCCGTTGTAAATACTTGACTCAATCGTTCCATAAATGCTATCACTAAAGTCAGTGAATCTTGCATCTCGGAGACATAAAAAAATAGAGGTATTGATGCCTTTTCTCGTTAAGGGCTTGACTGCTATTTGGACTAGACCTATGTGAATGTAATTGTAACCATCTTTTCTATGAGTTTTAATTTGTTCTGGTGTGAATAACTAACAAGTTTCATGTTCTTTACTAAGAGCATAAGTTTTTTCAACTGTTTTGACGTGATGTTCACTTCTAAAAGAGGCTATTGACCATTTCTTTTTGTAAATGTTTTTACTAGAAACATTAGGGATATTCCAATCTCCAAAGTCGATAATGTCATCTGTTTGAAATTCTAATTTTTGTTCTTCATTTATTATGTCTGGAATTCTACCTAAACTGGATATGGAGCTATTGCTGGCCATTGAATTAGATCTAAATAATCTACTCATAATGCTCAAAATGCAGATTTTCAATATAAATATGTCACATCCCGGCCTGGGCCTCCACCACATCCCAGGCTTGACTCCATCGTAGCACGATATTGTCCGCTTTGGGCCCCGACCACGCCCTCACGGTTTTGTTTTTGGGAACTCACACGAGAACTTCCTAGTGAGTCACCCATCATGAGATTGCTCTCGTGTAACTTCGAAGTTCCGATGGAACCCGAAGTCAGTGAGCTCCCAAAAGGCCTCGTGTTAGGTAGAGATGAGAATATACATATAAGGCTTATAGGATCCACTCCCCTGAGCAATATGGGATGTTACAATCCACCTCCCTTAGGGGAAAGTCAATGAGCTCCCAAAAGGCCTCGTGCTAGGTAGAGATGAGAATATACATATAAGGTTTACATGATTCACTCCCCTGGACGATGTGGGATGTTACATATATATATATATATATATATATTTAGGATCAAGAAGTACTCATTTTTTACTCACACTTTGTAAGGGTTACTCTATAACCTTTTTCAAGGATTTGAATTGTCTATTTTTCAAATCATTATTCATAGATTATCTTTGCAAAAAGTTAGACAAATCCAAAATAATTAAGACATCCATTTGTAGTGAAAAAAATAGATGAATATAGTTCGGCAAAGAAATACTAAAATGACTATCATTTAATCAAACGGTCATATAGTTTAAGATTTGAATGATTTTGGCAAATATGATCTTTGAAGAAAACCTAAAAGATAAACGGTTGAATAATTGAAATACATTATGGAATGAGCCTTACAAAATGTGTGTCCTCGGACCCATACATATGCATATAAAAAGATCAAACAAATGATGCATGAAATAGTTAAATAGCATATGGCCATGAAAATATGACGACGAGAATTATGGACTTTTGAATCTGTAGACATTGGATCAATGAAGATATTAATTAAACATTTACACATTAGTAAGACAAAAGTACACGTGCTATGCTTATGGTCCCTCTACATTGGAGATGTATTGGGACTTTAGGGTTTTAAATGTGATAATTGAAAGCATGAAGCCAATATAGTGGTAGGTGTTTGGGGACAGAAAGTGGATAGTTTGTACCAAGTTCGGCCCTTTTGCTTTGAAAATACTCTAGTTCCCTCCTTTTCTCTACCAGTACCAACCCAAAGGGTTTCCCTTTCCCTTTCAATTAAGGATCTCGAATTTGCTTGCATGATGCCCAAATGAAATATGGAGGTTGACCACCACGTGGCTGTCAATTCATCACTGTAGAAAATCTTGATATATTTTCACCGTCTTGGTCAACATCACCTAATTTGCTTTGTCCTAAACCGCTGGTTGGTGGTTGAGCCTCCACGAGCCAAATGATTGATTAAGCGAACTCACCTGCCGCTGGATTTTTTATTTTTTTCTCATTCTCATGGCCTATATTCAGATCAGATGCTTAATACTTTTACGTACGTACGTACGTATGTATGTATGCATCTACCTTATATATACACTGTATATATGGACTCCCCTACTAAGCGAGAGATTCTTGTGTGAGGCTATCGAACATGATGAGCTATGGGTGTAGTGTGAGAGAGGGGTGAGACATAAATGAAGCCGAGTAACATGAAAAAAAATCAGGGGTGAATGGTTTTTTTTTTTTTTTTTTTTTTTTTGGTCTAAAGTTTGTATAGATGCGTGGTCTGAGCGTTGGATCTTAAAATTTCTCCCACTAAAGGGATCCCATTCAACTGTATCAAAACGAGAGGTTATCACCTATATACCCACATGATAAAAAATCATCAACTATGTATGGGTAATAAATGGTCAGTAAGTTTTTGTTAATGTGTGTAAGGGGTTTCGATACTGGTACAAAAAAATTTATGTGTTTTTATAAATTTAGGGTGTTAATAACAACTCTTTATACATACATGTTATCCATGTATATAAAATTTCGAATAATACTTGGCTACTAAAATGATGAGTAGGAGCTTCTACTAAAAAAATTTCGTTTTTGATTCATAGACCTTCGTGTTTATGATAAGAACCGTTCAAATTATAAATCACTCTATAAAGATTATGTCTGCAAAAAATTAATTAAAACTAAGGTCATTTAGTTATCGAATTGTATAAGAACAAATGGACGGAAATGGTAAAAGCATTACGAACTGTCTATCTATTTGCTAAAGTTGATCTACTTAATGACCTTAGTTTTAATTGATATTCTGTAGACATGATCTTTATAAAGTGATATAATATCAATGGTTCTGATCATAAATACGAAGATTTATAAATCAGAAATGAAGAATTTTGAGTACATGCTCCTATTTTTATAGAGTGATATAATATAAATGGTTCTAATCATAAATATAAAGATTTATGAGTAAAAAATGAAGAATTTTGAGTACGAACTCCTACTCATAATTTGAGTTACAAAATATTACTCTTCTTACAAGGAGCTACCAATACGTAGCTAAATAAGGGTAGTTAATTCATCATAATTTCATTAACCTTAAATTTGATTCGGAGTCAAAATGCAAATAGGGTTAATTCACAACATGCTGAAAAGCCACAATCAGTTCAAGACTTGTCCTTTGGCCAACCCTAATTGCAGATTAAAGAGTAGAGACGGGACCTATACTTATCATCACTTGGATTTTCAAAGTCTGTATGCGCCCAAGAACCTAGAAATTTTAGAAATTTATATACGGCCAAAGAAAAAAAATTAGGTCAATTAGGCCTTATGTCGGAATTCAAAACTAATTTATTATAATCATGCGTTGTTCAGGTGTGTTATTATTTATTTAGCAATCACTTTATATAAGATAATTTAACAATGAAATAGCAAATTATGAATTGTTTTGATAATTAAGATCTTTCTGTTTAACCTATTGAGTTTTAAGTTCAAATCTTCTTATTCTTTTTAATGTACATGAACGTAAAATACCAATAATTTTACTCGATTTAGAATAGTAGAGCTCTTTCCACAAATTTCAACGGCCACTTGACCTAGTTTTCTTTAACCATCACCAGTACATTAGGGTAGTGGAGCTCTAATCAGTGTTCTTGAAACGTAATGATGGACCAACCGCCAGTAGACCCCCAAGTTGACTGAGGAATAATTATTAAGACCACAAACTCTAAAGATCCTGACATTGAGCAACGCACTATGAGTTAGTTTTCTTCTGGGACCAATAGTATTTGCATCCTCCAGTCCATCCCTTTCTTTGCAATTTTATAAATATATACACTATTCCCTTTTGTTTTTTGTTGGTGGATTTGATTTCGGTGTACCTAAAAGTAAATAGGGGAGAAACAATTTCCTATATATTGTATATCTTAATTTTTAGGTATGTCGTATCCAAAATTAGTGACATCCTTCTAACTGTTTAGAATTGATATGTGGCTTTTATATATATATATATATATAATAAGTGATATATATTTTAATTACAAGCTTCCTGTTTGACTTTTAAAGCTTTGCAATATGCCACATTTGTTCTGTTTTTGGTTTTTATTTTTTATGTATGAGATATAAAGAAAGTACGTACAGGAAAGGAGGGATGAATTAAAATGGTGATAAGAGAACGAAAAATAAGAAAGACTAACGAAAAAAAAAATATTAAAAATGAAAACAACTTCACATAATACTTGGTTTTTAAATTTTAAGTTTGTGTTGCTTTCATTTTGTATTTCTCATACATCTTTCCGAACATTCTTCATTCCTCTTTTCTCCTAAGTTTATCATTTCTTTTATTTTTCTTCATCTTTCTCTTTTTAATTGGTTTCATAACTTTCCATGCATGCTTGGTGTTTTCTATCCATAAAAAAATGTAACATCTCACATCGCTCAGGGGAGTAGATTCTGTAAACCTTATATATATATTCTCATCCCTACCTAGCGTGAGCCTTTTGGGGACTCATTGACTTCGGGTTCCGTAGGAACTCTGAAGTTAAGCAAGTTCGCAGGAGAGCAATCCCAGGATGGGTGACCCACTGGGAAATTGCTCGTGAGTTCCCATAAACAAAAACGTAAGAGCGTGGTGGAGGCCCAAAGTGGACAATATCGTACTACAGTGGAGTTGAGCCCGGGATGTGGTGGGGGCCTGAGACGGGATGTGACAATTTAGTATCAGAGCCAATCCCTGGCCGAAAGTGTGCCGACAAGGACGTCGGGGCCCTAAAGGAGGTGGATTGTAACATCCCACATCGTTCAGGGGAGTGGATCATGTAAGCCTTATATGTATATTCTCATCTCTACCTAGCGCGAAGCCTTTTGGGGACTCATTGGCTTCGGATTACATTAAAACTCCGAAGTTAAGCGAGTTCGCGCGAGAGCAATCCCAGGATGGGTGACCCACTGGGAAGTTCTCATGTGAGTTCTCAAAAACAAAACCATGAGGGCGTGGTAGGGTCCCAAAGCGGACAATATTGTGCTACTGTGGAGTCGAGCTCGAGATATAGTGGGAACCTGGTTCGGGATGTGACAAAAACAAAATTTACTTTTGGGAAATCATTTTTCCAAACTAAAACGTGATTTTCATCTCAAAAATACTTTTATACTGTTTAGTCATTAGAAAAGATATATAAAACCAAAATAAAAATAAAAGCATTCTTAGCATGCTGGTTTTGGGGATTGACGACTTGGATATGCTTTTCAACAAATTCAAAAAAAAGGCAAATGGGTCTCTAGAATAACAAAAATTTCTTAGTCTTCCAAAAAAAAACAAAAATTTCATATGGTTGAAGAGTGTCGTTTTCATATATATTATTATTTTTGTGAAGTGAACTCACAAAAATTAAATAAATTAAACAAAAAAAGAGGGGAGGGGAACTTCAAATCTTTAGTGACACATGTTATTTTGACTCAACTTATTTTTAGTTTTTAATTTTTATTGAAAAATAAGATGAAGAGTTAATACTGTTAAATGATGTTTAAATAAATAATTAGATGTTAACAAATTAGATAAATCACAAAAAGATCATACAAACTTTTAGAGGCAGAAGATTTGAACTCGGAGGGTCCTAAATTTTCAACAGTAATGGCACATACATATTCATGTCCTATTCCAACTACCACCACCACCTGTTTTAAACGAATAATTAGTTTACTTGCATGTAATGTTGGAAGATGGTCTCGTTATATACAGTTATACCAGTTCTCATTCAGACATGTGCATGTGCCCTTGTATAGGGAGACGAATGCCATGCTTTGCCCGATTAAAAGGTACTAATTAATTAGCATGTCGTAAAAGTAATTCTACGCATGCATGCATGCCTCCTAAAAGTCTCTCTAAGATTTGTATCCGAGAGTCCAATTTGAATAATGTAATTTGTCTAATGTCAAACACAAATCATGAAATGATGGCTAACATGAATTTGAATAAAAGATGATATAGAATTAGACGATCACTATGCATTTCAATAACAAAATTTGAGAAACTAAAGAAATTCAAGACATGAGATTTAAAAGATCTATAATCTTGTAAAAAAAATTGTTTGACTAACTATCAAGTTACGTAACATAATGTGACATAAACAAGGAATGAATGCCTTCCCAAAGGTATCAATTAATCTAAGCAACAAAGACAAGTAGGGTGATGCTAGTGTTGGTGATATTGTGTGGGATGGTGGCGATTGTGCTAGTGGTATAAGGTGGTGACATGGTAGTGTAGGGGGTGATGGTGAAGGTACTAATATGGCGGTGGCCGGTAGGATATGACGATAAAAAGGATAGTGATAGAGGTGTTTCTCAAAACTCGATCGTAAACTATGCTTTGGGTGAAGGACTTGCATGTCTCAAAGGATTTAGGCGAAGTGAGAAAGAAATAGACTACAAAAAAGGATTAGAAATGCATTGCATAACCATTACAATTTACAAAGGCATGAGGGATTAGTGATTAGTGTGTTTCAGCGTGAATAGTATTTTGCAATAAATTGTGTATTTTGAGTTTAGGTATACGTTTCTGACAAAAAATCCATTTTCAGAAAGGAAATGACGAGCGGTCTAAATGTGGATTTGGCGTTTCAATGATGTTGAATAGGTCAAAACTGTTTATAAGGTTTACAGTTATTTTGGGAATTTTTTTAATTCTTTAGCAACTAGGGTTTGCTTAGAGTATTTCATTAAATTTTAGGGAGTTTTAACGAAAAACCCGCGGTACTGTTTAATTTAACGAAAAACCTATATTTTTACACTAAAAAGTCAATCATGGTACTATTCATTTTACCCTTTACTTTGTCCTTATCATTAAAACTCGAAGTTTTCAAGTCCTTTTCATTAGTTTTTTGTAAATTTTAGGATTGTATTTTTCGCATCTTAACATATTATTCAATTGAAAATCAAGAGTATCTCTCAAGTTTTTGGTGTTCCAAAGTTCTATCTAAAAATGACCGTTCGTGATCACAAATGCATTACAAGATCATTATAAAGACATGTATAAATGATTTGTCAATAATTCCATTCAGTAGTGATTTCTAATCTTCTCTAACTAATATTTTGTAGTCTATTTTTTTCTCACTTTGCCTAAACTCTTTTGGGCTTGAAACATAGTCAATATCTTAGAAATCACATCTATTTATTTGAATTTAAAGTTGGAAGTTGGTGTTTTCCAAACTCTTATTGCTTGTTTCCAAATAATTTATCAAACATTAATGCTTTTAGTTCAAAAGTTCACACTAGACATGTGGACCCAATTTGGACTTGGAAATTGTTTAAATTTCCAATATGCAGCACCTAACCTCAACCTTGACAAAAGAAATGAAGACTAATACAACATGCTAGACATATGGAGTTGTTGAATTATGAATGCACCTGACCGAAACCTAACCAACAAAAATAAGGTCATACACTACGCCTAATAACATAATTGATTAAAGCGTACAAGATCTTATTTGTTTGTAATTTGTATATATAATGCATCACACTCCATGAATGCACATGTTAATTTGTGTTAATTTAGATCAGCACGTCTGGTTTCAATCTAATTAAATTGTGTTAAACATATCGCAGGTAATAGGCATGGATGCAAGTACACAATTGTGTTTCCATGAATTTAATTTACACATAGTGTAGCCTAATATCTGATTTCCTTAAGAAAAATTCATGGACCAGTCAATATTTAAAATTTAAATGATCATGTTGATTCAAAGCAATACTATTATGCGCATGAAAATTTTCTGCAGGGTTATTTCTCCTCATGATTCAATATGATTTACAGTTTAACTTCTCTTGTACGGTTAGTGTAATGATTTGAACTAATGTAAGGTTTTCTAGTTGGTAATCATATTGCATCCCAGTAGAATCAGGAGTGTGGGTGCACTTTGATCCTCATGCCATAAGTCAACGGCAATTACTTATTACTCCAAAAATTCACATAGCTATGTTAAAAACAAAAACGAAAAAAAATAATACAGCATCTCAGTTATTTAATTGGTGTGTGTGAGTGTGTGTGTGTGTGTGTGTGTGTGTGATTATAAATAACCAAAATTGGGATTTTCAAATATTATTTAGTGCAACCATACAAAAGGAGAAGACACAAGCGTTTAGCAAAATGCTAGTATGTTAGAAATCTGAAGAATTACATACTTTTTTGTGTTAATGTTACACATGGCCCTATTTATTATAATCTCTTTTTGTTTTGATTTTATACAATGATAAATTAACACTAAGATCGGGGCGGGAGAATAAATTAAGGATAACATCATTCACACACTCATTTCTATTTTTCACACATCCATGTTAATTTTTGACCATCGATCTTCTTCAATTCATTCGATCCAACGGTCAGAAATTGAGAGGATTGTTTGAGAAGTAAAAATAAATGTGTGGATAACACTATCCGAAATTAACATCGAAGTTGTTATTCATGACGTTTAAACAAAAGACCTGTAACTCACCGATGAAGAGGAATATCATTAAATTGTACACCTGTAGAACTTTTGACATCTTTGTTGAAACTAGACAATCACATTTTTTTTTTAAATCAAAATAATCTACGTAAGATTTTTAACATTTTTTTTTAAGATGCTCCAAATGACTTATCTTTTGAAAATTAAACAAAAAGGAAAACTTATCAAAGACTTCAAAAATATGGATTAGACTCTTTTGTTTTGGACTTAATTATTATGTCTGAAGAAAAAAAAAAAAAGGTACTCGTTTTAGAGGCCAATATACCTTTTCTTTTTCCTTTTATTAAAGACAAGGACTGAGGTACATACATGGGACGAATTGTACATTCAGGAGCAGTAAAATTTGCAATCCAAATTATCCCCTGCACATTGGCAAATAACAAATGCTCACTAATTGGTTCTGCTTTGTTGTAATTGGAGCCCACTAATCGGTTTTAAGCCGAGATGGTTAACTATTTTGCTAAAATATTTTTTGTAGAAATTGGACCGAAGTGTCACCTTTCCAACTTTTTAGAGCGGAGTGTCAAGAAATTTCCCTTCTTTAACTTTAAAAGATCATCTCTATGTACCATCTAAAAAAGAAAAGATTTGGAATACTAGGTTTTTCTGATGCATGCCAATCTACTATTAATCCACAGTTTGAAGTCATAAGAACATCTTCAAAGAAGATGTCAAATTTTAAACATAAAATTTAAATTTGATAGTTTATGTGGCACTTTGACATATTTTAAAATTTTGTTATCCATCTGATTTGTCAATTTTAAACATATAATAGAAATTTATATTTATTTTTTATGCATTGGTAGTGAAAGAAAATGAATTAAAAGGTATAAAAATACTTCAACAGTGCATTGGTAATGAAAAAAATTTAAAGGCAAGGGTTTAAATCAATAAAAAAAAGCAATTAACAATTAATTATAAAAAATTTGAAGTTGCTGCCAAATTTAGCAGTAAATGGGAAAAATGTCATTCCATTCCATGTTATGTCATATCAGATTTGACTTCTCGATTAAAAAACATTATTACTTTTTTTTTTATCGTTGCTTATTTGAACATTTTAACATCTTCTTTAAAAATACTCTAATCTTTCAAGAGCATCTTAAAAAAGATGTCAGAGAAGTAAACTAAAGTTAAAAGACATCAAGGTTTTCTTGAAGGGAGATGCCATACTTGACATGATAGCTTAGTAATTTGACTCCTTACTTTTCAACAGTTTTTTTTTTTTTTTTTTTTTTTGTTTTTTCCAGCGAACAAAAACAATGAAGTCAATTTTATTATTTAATGTGTGGGATCCATAATTCACCAGCATGATACAACTTTAAATTACTATTTTTTTCCTTAAAAACTGTAGTAGTGGGAGTAATATAATATAAAACTGTAGTACTTTTTTTTTCAATTTAAATTTTGATAATTCATATGTAACATTTTCATTGAAAATGATCTAAATATGTCTTCTCATCTCTCTATGAAAATAATAAGATTTTTTTCTTCATAAGTGGCATAGCAGTATATTCAAAGTTTAGAAGTCCACGGGTTCACACCCATCACCAGGTTTTTGGTCTTGCTGCTTCATCGTGCTGCAGATAAAGTTAGAAGTTGAAGAGTGTGACATGCAAGGCATATGGATGCTTCTGTTCATTCATTGGATCCTCAACTGTAAATATGTCAAGTGTGTGCGTATGTGTGTGTATATACATGTCCATTTTATGCATTATGATTAAGCTTGAGTAAGAGAGTTGGTATATAAATATTAGGGTACAACTAAGTAGATCAAATGTTTAAATTAAATTTTGTAAATCAAATGATATAGATGTTGGTGATTCGATTATTAGTTAAGTGTTGATTAACATATTTATTTTCAATTAGTGACACCTCATTTGGTTTGCAAATTTGGTTTAAAAATTTGATCTCTGTGACATTGTCCTAAATATTAATATAGGATAGTGTTATCCACACTCATATTTTTACTTTTCACACACTTTCTCAGTTTCTGGCCGTTGTATCAAATGAATTAAAAAAGATCAACAACCAAAAAATTAACAAAGATATGTAAAAGGTAAAAATAAGTGTCTAAATAACACTTTCCTTAACCTATAGACCTTATGGTTTCAGGGTCCAATTTTTTTTAGTGTTAAAAAAGAAATAAATATATAAAAACAAATATATTATCTATATAATTGCAAACTACACCAAATTGCATCACTTGGCATGCTTCACTTTCACAAAAGGTAGTGCCCATTTACATATGGGCAGATCTCAATGGTACCAACCGAATCATAACACCAACCCGATAATATTGAACTAAATTCGTTTTTTTTTTTCATTTCATTGATAATATGATGCGAATGCAATCAAAACTTTAAAATTACAAATTAAAACTCCTCTATGAGGTTGAAATTTGACTTGTATAAAGGTCTGTAAAAAATTCTTTTTGTAATTTATTTCTCTCTCGCACCCCAGACCCATGAAATTAAAAATGTAACCATTTCCAGCCACAACACGAATTAGACAATTCAAACAAAATAAGAGTAATTCAAGAGTGACCTATCATAATATTATTGTCAAATTTACCTCTATAAACACATGCTTTTTTAAAACATTAATGAAAACTAGTTAGTAGATTTTAGCTCTATGAAACTGCAGGACCTAAAACGGCGTGACAAGCTTTGAGTTGCCCTCCACGCAAATTTTAATTTTTCATGGTTGCTAATTGCATTGGTGTACATTACAAAATTAAGCATATGCATGTTATGATATGTTACCTAATGAGAAAAAGTAAGTTTAAAATGGCGCCAAATAATGAGTCATGTCAGGATTGAAGATTTTGGTCGACCAAAATCTAAAGGGTTTTCAAGTAGGACCCACCCCAGATGCAATGCTTCCTTTTCTTGTTATATTATGCCCACCATCCCCACTTCACATCCCTCCTTATCCTTCTTCTACTTTCAGTCTCTACTGTTCTGCTCTCTGCTTTTTTGCTTCTTTCAACTAAACTAGCTACCTCTTTGTTTTGTCTCTCATCAGCTTCTACTTCACACTCATAAAATAGGGCTTTGTCCTTCTCTTTCAAGGAAAAATTGTGTTACCCTACACAATTAGGGTTACTGCCCACTGTTGGGGATTGTGTTCGTCCAACGAAGATCAGACACGCGGCAAGCATGAAGGAGAACGGAAGCAGCAGGAAACAAGGTGCACCCTCGCCGTGTGCAGCATGCAAGCTTCTCAGAAGGAGGTGCGCTCAGGATTGTGTGTTTGCTCCCTATTTTCCTGCGGATGAGCCCCAAAAGTTTGCTAATGTTCACAAAGTGTTTGGTGCCAGCAATGTCAACAAGATGTTGCAGGTAATTCCTACCACTAATCATGATCTCTCTAGTTTCTACCCTCTTCATTCTCAAAGACATGGAAAGAGTAGATTCGGAAAGTAAGTTAATTTGTTGTGTGAATATCAAGCTTAAGAAATAGCAACTTTGACCAGTGATTTCAATTTCACAGATCGATAACGTAAACATAAAATAAGCTCAACGACGAGAGAACATGCATGAAATTTGTATAAATTACCATTACCCTTTGAAGGTAGTTTGCATATGTTGTCGATCTACACCAAAATTTGCTTCCAAAACCCTTTCGGCCATACGGAGAAGTGTTCATATTGGTCAATTGGCAAGTGTTCATATTTGAAAAGCACTGCTAAGTGTTCACTCTCACTAGGGTGTTTTCAGATAGTCGTTTTACTGTTCGGATCCAAGAGGAGCCAAAATTGCTCAACGGTTAACAAGACTTTGGAATCTGATAAAAAGGGGCAATGAAGTCAATTTATGGATACGATATACACAACACTCATTGCTTGCTGCACCAACACCAACTCACCTTTTTCACTTTCCATTGAGAAAAAATAAAAATCTATTTTGTATTTTTCTACAAACTTCTTCTGAAGCTGTTTTACGTGATCACGTGAAGCTGTTTCTTGCTTCTTATTATTTTATTCAGGTAAAAAGATAACAGAAATATATCATTTGGGGATCTACTTTTCTATTTTAACAAGTCCATGAAATGTGATAAAGAAAAGATGCCAAAATCCAAGAAAAACAAAAGATGGTTTATTCTTTTTTATTTGAGAAGTAATTTTTGGATCCTTGAATACTCTCTCTCTTCTGCTTGGGTGTTGTCCTTCGTGGACAGGCCAAAGAGAATCTTTACTCGTGGAGTTTTAATGGGTGAGTCTGTATTTTTATGGTCTAACATTTTATATTGATTAAATCGAGATAGAATCGATGAATAGAACCAACGAGAAAAGTGCAAAACGAAAAAATAAAAAATGTAAAAATCACTATCTTCTACCTTTTTTTATTTTCAATTCTTTTTAGTTAGACATGATGCCTCATAGATATAGACAGGCAACCAATAAAGTGTCATAACTTAATCACGAGCTGATGATTTATTGGTAAATGACGAATTGCGAAGCTTCTTTTAAATTAAAAATTAGAGGTCTTGAGTTCGAAATCCACTGCTAGTGTGGAAGCCAAACTTGTGGCCAGGATAAGATTGAAATGTCTATGTTAGTCTTTTCGGACCCCGGAATACGTGGATAACCGTAGTTTGTCGCCAGTTGTCTATCTTGCTTTTAAAATAAATAAATAAATAAAGTGTCATAACTTAATTTGGGGCCATATATTATGTTCAGCCGAATGAATAAGAGCATGGCTGATGACGCGTGATTTGGATTTTGCAAGGATCATAGAGTGGTGTGATCATTACATCAAGCCAAAACATGTCTTGTAGGACCTTTGGCCTTTCATTCGGGACTAGGGTTACAAGTTTTGAAGGCTCTTTAAAAGGGTAACTTACTCAGTTGTACCGTACCCATGTCAGTCACTCATAGTGTGATTAATTTAAAATATATATCTCGGCTGCATGTAAGTTTTCACCATAACTAGCGCCAACTTTCTTTTGTGGTCAAAAGTTAAGATCAAGTTTAATTGTGACAATTGCAGGAGCTGCCAGAGCACCAAAGAGGAGATGCAGTAAGTAGCATGGTGTATGAAGCAAATGCCAGGGTGCGAGACCCAGTTTATGGTTGTGTTGGGGCAATTTCGTCCTTACAACAACAGATTGATGTGCTTCAAACCCAACTGGCTCTAGCTCAGGCAGAGGTGGTGCACCTCAGGGTGCGTCAGACTGCATCATTCTCTAACCATGGGTTAAGTCCGGCTAGCCCAAGTAATAGTGGGTCACCCCCATCTAAGTTCATGGGTTCTCAGGCCCGGCCTATTTTCGACATGGATATGATGGTGGACCATACCAGCTTGGGATTGGGAGAGTCCATGTGGTCATGCTAAGCTTAATTAATTTCTAATGTTTACTCTACTATAATCTAGAGAGTAATTAGTTTTGGTATTCATGCCTAATATTTGCTTTACTACTTATGTAGTCCTTAAATGAACACCGGGGGTAAACCTAGTGACGGTTACAACAGTAAAAGCGGTGGCGGTGATGGTGACGATGACAGTGACCAAGGCGATTCGCCCGCTTGAGTTCGAGATTGATTTTCCATTAGTAACTAGATTGTAAATATTAGTTTAACTTGTTTATATTTATATTGGGTAATCATATATTTGTGGGACTTTTTATATTTGCTCCAAGTGACTGGTTGACTTTGGATGTGTGAATCCACCAAACATATTGACAGTTTGGGGAAAAGAGTGGGAACGAAATTTGAAAGAGGATTGTAGTAGGATTTGCAGATTGTGGAGCAGTCATGTATGGAATATTATTGGTAATCATAGTAAAATTCCACCTATTTTTGTCTAAATATTTGACCGTTTGCCGCATTTCTGTTTTGGAAAACGACTCTTTTATGCCGATGAGAGTCAGTTGAGTTAGCAAGGATTGTTTCTTTTGTTGGATCAAGGCCTAAGTTTAAGTCCCATCATCGGCAATCACTCTTGGTGGGTGATCTGTGAAAAACAAAAAAAAGGTTGAGACCCCTCTATAATTCTTCAAAAAAATTATAATATATGATGCCCTGACCCTAAAATGGGATAGCCTCTCCTCCCCGTAAACTTTTTCCACGCCAGAGAAACGACTCTTTTATGTTTTCTAAAGTGCATGCATGTTTTATTTTCTGGTCCAATGGAGGGGATTTCTTTTTTCCGAATGAGGATCCGGCAAGGATCCTCTCTCCTTTTATCCAATTGCTGGATGTGATTGATTTATTTGTGCGGTTTTGTCTAAGAATCCCCTTTTGACAAGTGAACGAAAATACTTGAGTGGAGTACATGATATTAGGACATAAACACTTATGCTCTATGCACATTTCTTCGACAAAATCATAGATGGAATCATTGTTGTTAAATTGGGAAATTTGGAATTGGGGGCTTCAAATATCACTCAAAGCATATAACCACAACAACCTTTTCTAGGATTTTTATATGAATTTTTGTACACTTAATATGCGTACTGACAAGCGTTACAAACTAACTGTTACGTGACAGACAATTACCTAACCAATGAAAATTACTATGTTTAGTCTTTTTTTCTTGAAGATTTTGTATCATAAAAGTTCTTGAATTGTCTGCATATAACCACACCGTTGATTATCGAGGATTAATTGTGAATTGTTTACTCTACACACAATATGTGAGACTGACAAGCGTCACGAACTGTTACGTGATGGCAATTACCTAAACAATGAAAATTACTATGATTTGTATCAAAACAAATTCTTGAATTGTCTACATACAACCATATGCGCAGGATCTATCAAGGATTGATTATGCATAATCTAAATGCAATATGTTCACTGACAAGCATCATGAACTAAATATTAGGTGACAATGAAAAATTTTGTGTAAGTCTTTTCTTGAAGATTTTGTACCAAAAAAGTTCTTAAAGATTTTGTTCGCCAATCTTTGGTCGGTAACCTCCGCATTCTTGAGGCTAAATGGCATCACCTTGTTGAAGTATGTTCATCCCTATATCATTTGCAAAATTAATCTACAGATTTTCATGTAAATCATTATTACTTACCTACAAATTACAGTCTGCAAAAGCCTCTCTAAAATAACAAAAAAATAAGTTTGTACACACACCCCAAACTGTGATCTGAAATGACTTCCAAGTATTTTCAAATGACAAATGAGTATCATACTACCATATGAGGGTAATACTAAACTATGCTTAGGTATAGCACAAATAGAAATAGAAATGTTAAGTGGGATCAGTTTCAAACACAAGCATTTGGTACATATAATTCCAAGTAATTTTACAAATTATACAAAGAAATTAAAAACGAATAAGAAAAAGAAGCTCAAACGTCCTTGGCAACAAGTTCACCATTCACTAACTCTCTGTAAGCAGCCACAGGCCAGCTGAAGCCTCTGAAAACCAAGCTAGTAGCCAAAGGCACATCAATGATGATCTCCTTCTGCGTCGGCTTCTTATCATCCCTAATGGCAATCAAGTAGCTCCTCCCAACCCACCCGATCCACCCAGCAATGTACAGAAACAAAATACCAGGAGTGATAAACTCACCCCAGTGCCTCTGGTCACCGCTGACAATCAAATGGGGAAGCCCATCCGATCCACAAAGCAAACCCTGCTTGCCGTAGTTGGAAAACCTCCTCTGAGTCTTCTCTATGGTGGCCTTGATGGCTAGGGCGGGTGCACTGTCGGGTGCATAGAGCTTCAGTGAGGACTCGAGTTTTTTGATCTGTTGCTTCTCACGCTTGGCGAACTGCTTGGAGTCTTTGCATGGGGTGAGTCCCGAGATGTCAGCAACTGCAGGCATGGGAGCTGAGCCAATGAGGATGGAGGAGAGTGCGAGTGCAGTGGAGAACGCCTGCATGGGCGATGCAGTCGATATTTTCTCAGGGGTAGGGTTAGGGTTTGGGGAGGCAGAGCAGAAGACCACGGTTCTTGGCAGCTTTGTGGCCAATGGGGAGCTAAGTTTTGGCTGAAACATGGGTTTTGAAAGGTTTGTGGGAATTGTGAGAGACATGGTTTTTTTTCCTCTATTTTTGTTTAGGGTTTGTGAGGAGGAGCAGAGAGGAAGGAGGAGAACTTGGAAGTGAGAGTGTGGAGGGCAGGGTTTTAGAATCTTGGAGGAATAGAGACTGGTGGTGGAGGAGAGAGGAGGGAGAGTGGATAGGGTGAAGGGAGTAAGGAGGCTGAGTTGGATGATTGTAATTGGTTGGGGGTTGATTCAGATTTTCTCTCAATCTATCGTACTCTTAAAATCATATGCAGATAATGAGAAAGTCTACCATGCCTTGTGTGGGTTTCAGTGCTTTCCATTAGCTTGATCCAAATGTTTCACAAGCATATTTATAAGGGAAAACACTCAAATTCAAGATAAATTCTTCTTGCAACCAAGATATAGTTAGAATGGCGTCGTTTATTTAATGCACGTAGGCTGCGTGCTTAAAGAGTGAACCACTCGTCTAATACGGTTGTCACGTAATAAATTGGACAAATAAATGCTTATCACGTAATAAACGCTTGTCTCCATATTCAGATATGGCACAAATATCACCAACATATACAGATATAAATCTCTTTTCTTTCCCTTTTTGTCTTAAATATAAACAAGTTGAGAAAACCGGATCACATTTTTTACGTGTTCGAATTTAATAAAACAACTCCCAACTTATAACTTGGAAATTCCCTTTGTAAGTAATAACAATGCACAACGTATAAGCGTCTAACATCAACATCCCTCCTCCGTTATCAGCCATCCGATACGATACCGTCACATTACAAACATTTGTCAAAATTTTCTGAATGTAGCGACATTTTTATCATAGTGCAGAAGGAAGTTTGCGTTCAGCATATCTACAGAACTGAGCGATGAAGAATGCTGATCCCTCCACTATGCGGCAAACTCTTGGTCATTTCAACTCATGCTATGCAAACTCGCGGTGTTATTCCTGATTCTGGGAAGGAATGGATTAGCCGGATCTCAAACTTCTAAACTACGTGTTCCTCTAGAGATTCGGATCACAACAGATCCTGGTAACCATGATATCATGCTTGAAGTTTTTCCCTATCACAATGGTAGGCTTGATGATGATTCAAAGAAACACATGTATTCCATGAGAAGGGAATAATGGCATGGTATGGAGCATCCTTTACCGAACAATGAACTACGAAATTGGGGCCTGGAGATGACTTTTGAGTTGCTAAGAACCTGATCCTGACCCTCAAAGAAAAAGCATGGACTCAGAGGCACAGACCAGCCTCAATCTTCGGTTTCATTATCGCATCACCATTTGGATTACCGGGTCACAAGCCAACCTGGTTTCACTAGGACATCTTGTTTAAAGTTGCGACCAGTGACTGATGTAGACTCACCCTGACGACGGAAACACTGCACAAGAAAGGATGTTAATTTAGAAAAACCTTATTACTAGCCATGAACAATTAACATAGGGTGGCCATTAGATATAAATCTGCTTAAGAAATGTTGTTTTGCATTAAAGCTGAACATTTGAAACTGGAAGGTTGTACAATCTTGTTGCATGTAACAGGTCACCATAGTGGTTCGCCTATATTTTCCTTTCTTAGTAGAGTATGGAGCGGTTCAAGCCATTGTCATGATATTTAAGAGTATTATCCATTATAAATACCGAGGGAGGGGATCTAGATAATAGTTCATACTCACACAAATTGCATGTATTTTCCTGTGTCTCAACAGCGAACCATATGAGACATCTTAGAAAAAGTACAATACCAGATTTTTCTGCCAACAGAAAATTGAAAAATATATGATCGAAAATAGACGTGGGGCTGTCTGGTAAGGCGTTAGTAATAAGTTATGAAAGGTGGGACTATCAAGATTAAAAGAAAAAAATCATCCTCAGTGCGTAATGAAAGGTCAACATTACTAACCTTGTAACAGACTATGGTGTCATCCGGGTACATAGCAAATAGTTTAGTTCCAAGGCGTGCATGGCAAGAATCACAAAGGCTTTCATCATTGATCTGCACATGCCTTGACTTTTCCTCCAATATTGCTAAACTTGCATCTGTATCTAAAGCACGTGACAGATTGTGCACAATCTGAAAAGCAATTAATGTATTGGCTCAAGATAAGGAATGAAAAGCACGAAACATGGAGATGCTACGTGCAAGCAACTTAAGAAAAAACAGATTCACTAATTTCCTTATGATATGGAGAACATAGCTCAATACCCACCCAAAAAAAAAAAAAAAACCAATGAATGAATATTTCACGATCTTAAGGAAGAATGACAAAAATCTGATATGGAGAACATAGCTCAATACCCACCAAAAAAAAAAAAAAAAAAAAAAACAATTAATGAATATTTCACGATCTTAAGGAAGAATGACAAGAATCTCAAACACAAAACTTACCCTTCCTTGACGGTGATGATGAAGTCGAGCTCTCAGCATTCTTAGTATAGTCTCAGAAGCAAGTTGAAGAGGCATATCTGGGGACAATCTCTGCAACATCAAACCAGAATTTTGCGCAGAAAATGAGAAACATCATAAGACTCTTGAGTCCCCAAAATTAGAATCTTGCTAATAATGTAGAAGTAACCAAACAAAAATGTATGTGCAATTGTGCAAACTTCAGTTTTCTCCGCTCCCCACCAATTTCCCAGAAATCTCTGAGAGAGAGAGAGAGAGAGAGTCTGATACCTCTAAAACTTGCAAAGGATCCAATGATTCCCCATGATTGTGGAGTAGGCGAACAGCAGCTTTAAACATAGGCTCCTTACCATCTTGCGGATCCAAATACATATCAAGTAACCTGAGTTCTCACAGCACAAACAAAAAGGAAAATTGAGAAGCAATTTTAAATACATCATACGCATACTTTGCATGTGTGTTTATGGGTGTTTTGTGTGCTTGTGCATGTGGAGAGAGAGAGAGAGAACCAACTGCATATAGACATCAGGTCTCCCAATATCAGCACAATATTGCTCAGCAGCTTCACTGTTTTCCAGCTTCCTAAAAAGCCACTGTATGTTAGTTCACACAAAACTTAAAAAGCAAGGAAACCCTATGTTAGACCATAGGCCAACACTTCTCAACTTACTATGAAACCCCATAACTGAAGCATATTCGACACCGCATAATGTAAAAAATATAATTGGGGCGTGGGGGATGGGGCTGGGGAAGGGAAACCCCCCAAAGCTCAGTTACTTAAATACTATGTGGAACAATTTCTTTACCTAAACCCTATACCATAAGATTTTACTAATACTACTAGTCATAAACCTTATGTGATGCAAGAAATTGCTGAACACGTGACTTTTTCGAACTTCACAAAATAAGACAGATGTAAAAATTTAAGAAATGCACAAAAGAAACCCCATTGTCAAGATAATACTGAAATTTATCATTCTCAGGAAAACAAAATTGGGGAACCACATCGAAGCAACCATCAACTTGTGCCGCATTAATTATAAATGATACCCAGATGAAGTAGCAACTAATGTATTGTTGCAGAGTTTTCAGAAAGCAAGATGAAACTTACAAGGCTAAAATTTGGAGCACCAATGCCTCTTGCCCTAGTTTCTTGTAAAGAATAGCCTGTTAAATAAATCCAGAATCAGAAAGTAGCAGTAGCAGTATCAATGCAGTCTATAATTGGCCCAACAGCTAATGACCACAACTTAATAATTAACTTGTCCAATGGCACATTGTAAATAATTTGTGTATTCAGGTAGCCAGGGTTCTAAAGCAGAATTCAAGACAAGGTCCATATATGGTTATGACAGACCTTCTCCGACCACAATTCTGATCCCTCGATTAAGTCTAGAACCTCCTCTGGGTCATACAAGTCTGAAGACTCTAAAAACATCTGCAGTCTTTCCCGAACAGGACTTTGAAATATCAAACTTGTTCCATCATCAGAAATGTTTGTCTCTTCTATCCTTCCAGGACCAAGGTTTTGCGAGGCAATATCTGCTTGAAATGCTTCAATTGCTGACTTGGCAAGTGAGAGAGCATATAATGTGTGGAACTGACTGTCACTGTATTCTTGGTCTTCAATCAACCACTGAAGGTACCTGTGCACACAAAGAGGTAAAACCCAATTCTATACATTGAAGGTCACATCACATAAGGAAGAAACTTCTGCTTTTCCTTCTGATAAGTAATAAGTACATAACACAGTAAAGGCAACCAAGGAAAAAATAAATATTGCAAATGCGTTTGACAAAAGAAATGGGTGGAACAGTAAGATAATAAGAATAGCACTTTAACGAAAACACAGGTGGTTAGCATGGTTGCATTGTAAAGTTATAATGGTACAGTTGGTTAAATAAATATTACCATGAAAAGTCTCCCAGTGCATGCATGGCTACATTCTATACCTTTCTACCTTTCTGAAAAGTCTCAAGAAAAAGCTGTACTGTGGTCTATGTAATTGACATACCTTTGAAAAATCTCCACCTTCTTTGGATCAATAGCTGCAATAACTTCATCTGCAGTAAAAGAGAATTTCTCAAGTAAATTAAAACTTTCATATGCATTATTGATAACCATTTATTAGCTTTCATGCCATACAGATAGCAGCATAACACACACACTAATATAAAAGGCTTGTATTTTTTAAAAAGAAACAAAATACAAAAGGCTGATACAGCAAAATAAAGTTTTGAATTGTTCTGATGCCCTACTTCAAAGGGATGTTCCAAATGAATGCCTAGATGCATGCTTGGGGTCAGAGGTGCAGCTACTAAGGGACCAGAATAGTCTTGGGCCCATCCTGCCTTTTTTCTTGCTACAATAACATATTGTTGTTGCTGCACCTTATCAGTGGAAACCATTAAATTCAAGTGTGCCCCGTCTTAATCTAAACTCTATTTTCCTTTTACATGCCTCGTTTAGCACTCCATCTCTCTTATTTCAGTGCAGACTTCCCTTCCCCTCCTTTTGCTATCAACTTTTCTTTGTCATTTCTTTAGTCCTTCTGTTATATTTTCAAATCTTTCATGCTTAACTCTTACTTCATATTCAAGTGTTTGAGTTTGTACAATGTTTTTAGTTCTCTGTACTGAATTTGATTGCTTTTCCAAAAATGCAATTTACTACAACTTTTCATGTTGTGAGGCCCCTCCTCACATTAAAATCTGGCTCCGCCACTGCTTGGGGTAGCTAGCCAATGGCACAGACATAAAGGTGTAAACTTCTTATACATCACTCACCTTTAAACTGGATACTTGCCTAGATGTCATTTTCTACACAAGTGGTAATCAAAAAAACACACATCAAAACCAAAATTACTGGGAGATCAAAGATCCACCTGGTGGAAGTTGATTAGCTCTTTTCTCTGATGTCAAAACCTGAACTGCAAAAACCTGGTTGATATCTGCAACCTAACAATACCAACCAACTCCTAATTAAACAAGGGAGTTGCGAAGCACAAACCATAAGATTTTTCAAAAAATTTCAAACTTCAAAAATAAAACAAAACAAACCATCCAAGATAAATAAGGAACAACTCTGCAGATAATTAACACGTACCCATCCAAGATGTTGAAGAACAAGTTTTGGATCAGATGACTCCTCGAGAAGCTTTGATGCTTCAGCTGCAGCAGTCTCCTTACCAGAGATGATATTTGTACCACCATCCTGTGAACCACTCTCCAACATGGGGTCTTTCCAAAGGCCAGATGAATAATTTCTTGCCAAGATGCGCCAGATACCAAGAGCCTTTGAGCTAATTCCTTTACTTGCATATAGGAAGGCAAGCGTACGTAAATGCCTGGAGTCATCTAACAAAGTTTCCAACTCCTCCTGCACCGCCCATGCAAGTTCTACAGTCATCCTTCAAGCAGGCTCCAGACAATAGCCTCTGTTTTTCAATGCATGGGAATGCTAAGATTGTTGGCCAACATCCTAACAGTGCATTGTCTTGAGGCCTATTAAGTATGTTGCTATTCCAAAACCAAACATTGATATAATGTCTTCAACTAGAAGACATTTTGCATGGTCCTTGCATTTGATACCATCATATGGTGTGCCCTTTCTAGTTGTTTAAAATCCCAAAACTGTCTCTTAGCAATTAAATACAAATCAGGTCTGACCCAGGCCCCCGGCAATACAATTTGCAGCTTTACTATGGTCCAAATTAAGGGAATTTTTTGTCAATTTCATCTTAGTTTTTCATTCAACTACACTAACCATCAATCTTCTTTTCTAATCCTAACAATCGCTACATCACTTTCTCTGATTCATATTATGGTATAAATGAAAAAAGAAGATATCCTAGAGTGGATGAAATCAAATGGATAAACAGGTCTACAATGAAAACACAACTTGTTTTGCCTTTGATTTTATTAACAGTTAATAACTTAATATACTCCGATTTACTTCAAATTCAAGAAGACTAGAAATAATGCAGTAAGGAAACAGGAACTCCTGATTTAGGAAAGTTGTAAAAGCAAAAATCCTTCGGCATGGTAAAACGAATATATGAGAGTGGGAAAACATACCACAACACAAGAATTCTCTGATGATGCCAGCTTCTCCATGTCATAAACATTATTCAAAGCTCTGTAGAGGTACATTAATAGGGTGTCAACTCCCTCCTTCACTGATGGAGTCAACTCTTTCTCACGAGAAACCTCCAAATACCTGTAGCAAGAATGTATATTGAAAAAGTTACTATAATCCAAGTACAAGTTAGTTGTGAAATTAAATAAAAAGATGCAACAGAAAACAATAGAAAAACATTTAACGAAAAACCAGAAGTGATGTAGTCACCTAGTAATTGATTTGATGGCAGACTCCAACAATTTATCCCTATTTGGTGGATTCAGGAGAAATGCATCATCTACCACAGTTTCTACACCTGCTTTCCTAAGAAAGATTGCTCTTTGAATTGCCATCAACCCATCATCCACAACATCTTCCAGAGGCGCAGGGGGAGGATGCAAACCCCAATAGCGGTTTCTAGGAACCTGAAAACGCAAGTTCAAACACTATGATTACAAAACTCAGAAGCTTAACAGCACTACAACATGAAAATCAGCAAGCTCATAATAGAAGTACATATGTTCGTGCTGAATGCAGCATAAATGCAGGCTAAGATTGCAAGCGTGCGAGTCTTTCACAATTCTTCGCATTCACAATGTAGTATTGATTGTTACATAAAGAAATAGTATAAATGATAAATTGAATATAATTATGCAATCTTTTCTCTTGAACTACACATTGCTTATGTATTTTTTTCCTAGTAATCTAACATCCCCAAGAAAATACAACAAGAATATTAGTCTTGACATTCTAATGAGTATCACACTCCGTGTCCTGATTTTCTTCTTACACCTTTTGACGAGCAATTATATTTTAAAGGAAACACTCCTCTCGTTTTTTAGTAAGGCAGAGAGCATATGTGAGTTTTATTCATATAGGAAGATATTATATGTGACCATATCCCCTGGTTATGAGCAAAAAATATCATACCAGTAATGACCATCGATTCGGATCTCTCATTATGAATGGAAATACTTCAGAAGGCTGCATTGTCTCAGACTGCAAAAAGTGATTCACTGCTTCCTCAAAATGCAAGTCAAAAAGCAAGAGAAACCCCACTTGAGCATGAACAAACGAGAGCATATCCTTTGATAATTCACCCTCACACTCAAGATCCTCCACCAAGGAGATGGCTTCCTTGAAGTTCTTTTTTCTCAATAGATCTTTAATTTGTTCTTCAGATGGTAATTTCCGATAGCAAACAACCTAGAAATTTGCAACATGGAAAGGACAACAAATAAAAATCTTTAATTTGTTCACGTCTGCAACAAAGCTAAGAGTATAGATAATCATTAAATCGAGCATGTGGTCCAATATCCTAGTGAATAGGGTGTTGGGTTTCTACCCATGCTTCTTGGGTTCGAAACTCCCTCCTCCCCTTAATAATAATATAAAAAAATAAAAAATAAAAAATAAATCACTAGATCGATATTTTCCCATACCTTGGTGGGGGTTGCAACAACAAGAAGTTTTCCACTTCCATCTTCCTCATCTGCAACAATGCAAGGCCCTCCTACCCCTTCACCACCAAAAGTGATCATCTGAATACATCTACCTGTTTTCTTATGATACAACTCCAGCTTTCCATCCCTTGCAATGACCACATATGAAGATATCTCCCCAATAGAATCCAGGTTACTATGGAACACCAAGCTACCACCAACCGGCTGCCCATGTGCATTAGCTATGATGCCAACATTGTCCACCAACAAAAGCACATTCCATTCTTTACACAACAATTTAAGCCGTGGCAGACTAGAAACATCCGGTAGCGAAAATATTACACCACTTTGTCCAGTAACACATGAAAACAAACTATATCCATTAACCGTACTGACAATTATCGAATCATTGAGCCATACCATGGCCATAACCCCATCAATACACTGAATTTCCTTCAGAATTACAAAAGACCCATCATCAATGTCTTGGTCACTTTTACCTACTCTATTACTCAAAACAAGCTCTACCAATACCAATCTTTTACCAATCACAACAGAGAAAACATGATGGCCTATACGCTGCTGCACAGTTTCTTTCGTTTTCGAGCCATTTGTTCTGATCCCACTTCCGAACTTTTGCAAAAACCGCTGACTTGTGCTTGTATACTCTGATGAATTACTAAGACCTGACAAATTTGAGCATTCTGATTCACTGCTTCGCAGCCTCCTTGTGATGACAGAAATTCCTCTCAAGAAACTCAATCTTTTCACGGGCTGTAACAGAAGCGAATCAACCAAAAACAAAAATCCATCCAAAAGCACCAAGAGCTTCCCAATTTCACCAAACACTTGGATAGACTCCACTGAGGAATTGCCAACCAAAACTTTTCGCAAAAACGAAATGTTTTGTGGGATTGAAGGGTTGTTGGAAGGATCAGATGGGGATTGATCATTGGGATTTACAGAGAGCAAAAGCAGGATTCCAAACTGGGTCCCAAGGTAGATTAGACATTGTGAGTCGGAGACCGTGGAGATAGCGAGTGATGTAACTCGTGCACGAGAGTGGTCAGAGAGGTTGAACAATGACAGTGGTTCAAGGACAGTGCGACCTCTAGGTTCGGGCTTGGCCATGTATAAAGGGCTAGTGCTTGCCGATGAACATTACAAGATCCTTTTTTCGGTCAACAAACATTACAAGAAAATACCACCCGAAATTGCAAGTAACTCAAAACTAATTACAACGCTCAGCACTGTAATCCATTGAGCTGTAGAGCACAAAAAACAGTAAGAAGACTATTGCTAGAGCTATTACAGCAAACCCATGTCGAAAATCGATTGAATTGCACGGATAAACAACAACCCGATTATCGAAATGTCAGCATTGTTTCAATATATTTTCTACATAGTAATAATCTACAAAATCAAATTTTATCAGACAAACCAAAAAAACACCATTCAAATGCAACAAAAATTCAAGCTCTCGTGCATTAGAACAATATACCAAATTCTCACTTTGCCAATCACTAAAAAATCAAGAGCAAAATTAATGGCATCCCCCAATTTCCGTCAATCTAAAAGACAGAAACCGGCGAAAACAGTGTCAATTTTTCTTCTTTCTCAGTCTAATTAATCATTTTTTGTAGATCGAACAGAATTTAAAAGAAAAATAGCTAAAAAGATGAAAAAATTAAGAGAAAATTCATACTTGAGAAGCTAGACGACCGTCATCGCAGGAAGTCGACGGAGCAAGGCGGAGACTGCCGAAGCTTCTATGGTGGTGGGAAATGCCAAACTGTTCGCAAGTTCGAGAATTTCACCTAACAGTAGCATCACCAGACGTCAAAGTTTCATTTTTCTTTTTCCTTTCTTTTTTTTTTATTTGTTCCAACGTCAATTCCTATAGGCTATATTTCCTCCACCGTCTTTTGTTCTTTCTCTTTATCTTTTTTTTTTCTTTTTTTTATATTTTATATTTTTAATTCGTAAATATGAGCTTAATATTGGAAAGTGTTTGTGGAGTTAATTTTAATTTTTCTTTCTTAGTATGTAATTAATTGGTACAAAAATTTAATAGTTAGATTTTATACATAGTCTTTTAATCACTTTTATACACAGTCAGATTTGTAAAATATTATTATTATTTTAAGTATCAGATAAATAAATTTGTTTTGAAAATACACGTGTTATGTATAGTGCATGAAATCTTCGTAATTTATTTTAAGCTAGCTCGAATTGGTTATTTGTGGCATGAAATGACAATGTGATGCTAGCAAGGAAATATTTTGCCAAAATATAAAATATAAAATCTTCTAGTTTGATTCTATTTTCATGGTCAATATGGTCGCAATTCATTTCAAGTCATGATTCTCAAATTTGAATTTGATCCCTAATTTCTAAATTCATTTGGCTTTTTACTCTCAACAAATCCGGTTTAGTTTCGTCATCTGATTGAAACACGTCAATATTATTGTTGATGCATTTGCGAATCTATGCCATTTTCAGTTTTGTGAGAAAGTTCGGATTCATTCTTTGCCTAGTAGGGTTCACATCCCTCACGCGTAAGATTTGAAAGATCTAAGCCTTCCTTTTGAAGAGGGTACGGACATGGCCAAATCATGCAAAAATCGCCCTAGCCCCTCACAGGGACATATCTATCCGGATGAAGGATAGTCTGGATAGATTTTCAGTTCCGGCTCTAAACTCCGATCGCGTAGTACAAACACAATCACCAGACCAGAAGATAAAAGATATAAACATAATCCTCGGTCCTTACCACAAGAGATGAAACAAATTATCGAATATTAACTTCCCGTAAGAATCTCAACTACTCGAATATCCATCAAAACAAGCAGCAGGATTAAGCATGAAGATGACTGCTGCTGCTGCTGCTGTCAGAATTTATAAAAGGTTCCTTTTGAAAGTACCAGTTACTAATACTATCAGCCTAGTATGAATTAATCTGAGGATGAATGCTGTATATCCGTATTCACACCTTACCGAAAAATGAAGTCGGGCTATGAGGCTCGATTACTTGTTGAAGCTAAGCCGTGCGATTAGCCCCAAGATTCTGCGACATCCTTACCATGTTAACCATAGTAGGTGTCTCATAGCCAACGGCGCTGCTGCGTGAGTTTCCACCTTCATTCATGGTCATAATCTGGGTTGTCATGTCACCCCTAGTTGTGGCTCTCTGCCATGAATGTGAGCTTAACCCTGAAAGAACATAAGCACGCCCGGTCTGCGTGTATGATTCCATACTAGCCATTCTATCCCTGATTTCTCGAAGCTCAGCTTCCAGACAATTACAGAGACCATCCCCAGCTTGTGCTGCAGGTGATGTTAAGATGGTTGCAATTCGTTGTGCCAAAATAGCCTGTGCACCTTCTAGATTTCCCATTTCAGCCATTACTTGTGCCTCTGCAATACCTTCAGCTACCAGAATTCTATTCCTCTGACGGTCAACCTCCAAACACACTGCCTCATCTGCAGGGGACCAAATCTCGGGTCTTAATATCTCTACTCTCTCACCTTGCACATGGGTTGACTCATTTGACCCTAGATCCTTGTACACGCATGACACATCTAACAGTGATGTCTTCCTTATGCCTTCCCTGTTTCCAGTTGCTGATGATGTTGGAACTAAAAGGTACACCAGAAACTGTTTCTCCTCTTCTGCATACATATTTCCAACATCAACAGCACCTTGTTGACACTCGTCAGAAATCTCACTCACATGACTCCCTGATGGTATTGATACAATCTGCACCCCGTGCGATGCTGACCTAACTGTGAGTCGAAGTTCCTGAGCCACAACACTGAGAAGACCACCAATGCACATGGCAAAGGCATCTTGTATCATAGCAACTGACTCAATGAAGGAAAAGGTGCCACTGGATGAATCAGATATAGCATGCATAGTAGTGGCATCATGGTCAGTGCCAAACCCAAATGTGTGGATGGGAACATTGCTACAATGTACCGAAGCTGGCAATTGGTTCAAGAACTCAGAGACCCGGTTTGGACTTGAAGTATTCTGTGAGTCATAGTTGCAATTGTCTCTTCCATCAGATAAGAGGATGATGCTAGAAACTGGATTCCTTGCCCGGCGTTCTTCAAGGACCTGAACTCCTTTCTTGAGTCCTCCAACAATGTCGGTTCCGCCATTTGCTCTAAGAGACTCGACTGCTAGAAAGGCGCTTTCACGACCATCAACAGTCATTCTTCGGAGAGGAAAGACCCTTTTAGCAGTAGTTGAGAATGAAACTATGGCAAGCCGGTCATAAGGCCCCAAGTTTTGTATGACAAATCTGACAGCGCGCTTGAGAAGGGCAATTTTTGTGCCAAACATGCTGCCACTTACATCCAGAACTGTTACAAGGTCAATGGGGGTACGGCCATGGCTGTTCGCACCTCCTTGAAGGGGTGGTGCTCGAACGCTGACAAGAACAGGAAATGTTGGGCGAGATTCTGCAAAAGGGATAGCAGAGTACTCTGTATAAGCCCTGATTGCAACATTTTGGGGGCCAGAGAATCGACTAGGTGAGGTGGACGGGAGAGGCTCATCATCTGAGAAGCTTAGTGGCTCTGGATGGACCTGGGGCAGCAATGGGAGGTGAGACTGGTAACGATGGTTAAAACCATTATGGATGTGGCCCAAGTGGTTTTGTTGAGTATTTGCAACGTTGATGGGAGCTTGGAAAGGCACATCATTCCACTTGGAACGGCAGATGGGGCAGCAAATATTTCCATGTTTGACATTGTTGGCAATGCAAACGAAGTGGAAAGAGTGGGAGCACTCAGCAGTGAAGATGGCTTGGCCTTGCCCTGCTCTCAGGTTACTCAGGCAAATGGCGCAATTTTTCTGTGCACGAAAGAATTATAACAACTGTCAGTCATGAGATGAGCACACCAATACATTTACCTTTCAACAATTGTCTAAAAAATAACACAAACAGAGAAGGCTGCGATCAACCAAATTGAACGAACAGAATTTTCGCCACATGCATAGCCTGTCATAGTGTTACAATGTTAAGCACTGAAAGCAATTGTGCTCAACTCGAGTCATTCAAGACCAAGAGTCAGAATAAACACAGTACAAACAAATCTTAGCAATTATCCGAATTCGGAAACTAGAAATTCATAACCAAAATTGTTGTAAAATTATCCACAAAATGAGATACGTTGTCATCTCCTTGACTACCGAAAGATGATATGACATAATAATTGCTAGGGCGTGCAAAATAAAGCTTTGACTTTTCGGCTTTCTGGACCTCAAAGTCATTGACTTTTAACAAGAAAATCATTGAAGATTTCCACCAAGACCCGTCAAAACTATGTTGGGAACTATTAGGGAAACTTTAAATGTGTGAAATATGTAAAAAGAAAGATTTCATCTTTGTCAAAAAATACGGCCAAATTAAAAACTAGTTAGCTCAAAAGAACAATTCACATTCTACTTTTATTTAAGGGGACTCTGTTATGATCCCACATCGACTATATTTATGGGGGTGTAGGGGTTCTTAAGTCCTTGGGATCCTCCCACCTATTGGACTAGTCTTTTGGGTTGGGCTCTTCCTTGGGCTTGAGAACCTAACATTGGTATCAGAGCCTAGGTGAAAGCCACCAGAGTAAGGGCCACCATGGGCGTCAGCTTCCAAACGGTGGTATAATGTTATGATCCCACGTCGACTACACTTATGGAGGTGTAGGGGTTCTTAAGTATTTGGGTCCTCCCACCTAATGGACTAGTCTTTTGGATTGGACTCTTTCCTTGGCTTGAGAACCTAACAGACTCTCACAAAAGGATTATTCATGAACTTTTTACCACCGTTAAACGAGAATTCTCGTCACAAGATTTTGAGAGTCCCCCTTAGCATTTCTTTTTATTTACTAGATTAGTCAAAATAGAATAAATTAATAAAAACAAAAACAAAACGGTCTGTTTCTGTAAATTTATGGGCAGCTGAAATAAATAAATACAGATTTAATTAATTGAAAACCCACCGGATAGAGACTTAACGAGCAACGTTTTGCACACCTAAACAGAGAGAAACGTAATTTTCTAATTACTCCAACAAAATTAAACAGAAAGAAACGTGGTCAAAGGCCCTACTCCAAATCCCCAAACTGCCACCGAAGAAACCCACAAAGCGAAACCCACCACCCGTAAATACACCAAAACAATAGGGGTATTTTGGTCAATTGGCGAACCAACTTAATTAGTCAGAAAACGATGGCCGGTTTGTTTGGGAAAAATAACAGCTGGCGCGGCAATTTAACACTCAACTCACTCGCTCCCTCGCCGGAAAGCTCGTGGTCAAAATCTCGCCGGCGACAAAACAACTAGACACGAGATATTGACAGAGGACTGAGATCCCGGGCGGACTTTCTCGGGAACCAAACAGGCCGCAGAACGGCGACTAGGGATGATTAACTAACTAATTAATTAATAATTGCAGGCTGATCGGAAAATTAATTCGATAAGAAGATTGAATTGAAGGAATGGATAATGTGTAGATGAGAGTAGTAATTACTGACCTTGGAGATGCGAGAGCTGAAGCTGCGGGAAAGCTTGGAGGAGATGGAGGAGGAGGAGGTGCGAGACGACGGAGAGGGGCGGAGGGTGGCGGAGGAGGTTAAGGCGGGAGGAGGAGGACGAGGCGGCCGAGACGCCGACGCCGACGAGGTGGACGACGAATCGGAGGAGCGGAATGAGAGCTTGTGCGTAAGTGACTTCTTCAGCTTCCGCCACGTAGCAGCGGCCATTGTTGTAGTGAATGAGAGGAATCTTCACCAAGAGAGAGAGAGGGTGAGAAAAACGAAGCGAAACAGAAAAGCTGAGGTGAGTTATGGCATGGTGGATGGTGGGAGGGGTGGGTGTGTACTGGTCGTATTTTTTACGAGGAGAGAGAAAGGTGTGTACTTTTTAGAGAGAGAAAGAGAGAGGGGGAGTGGGTCAAAGGAAATCAGGGGACGAATCAGCAAAAATCGGAAAGATTTGATTTTTGGTTTTTGGGCTAGCAATGGGCACGTATCACCTTAATCGGTTTTTTTTACGGTTTATTATATTGAAACCACACGTATTATTGAATACATTTTATATACTTAATACATTGTATATTTGTTTTTTTTAATTAAAACCTATCTTAATACATCTTATTTATTTTCCTATAATATCCTCACACTTCACAATCTTGCTATATACCTTATATTTTCTATCAGCAGTTTTTTTTTTTTTTTTACTGCTTTTATAATATGCAATCGTGCAGAAAATTAATCATGCTAAGGTATTGATTCTTGCTGTTTCTGTTCAATTTTTTTACAGAATCTAATGCAATTAAAAGTGTTCAATATGCGTTCCTCCATTGCTGTTTCTTTTCAAAGTTTTACAGAATCTTATGAAATTGAAAGTGCTCAATATGCGTTCCTCCCAAAACCCAACTGAAGCTCCAAATCTTTCTGTAAGTAAAAAACTTGGGCATATAAATCTTTTTGACCGCAAAAGTTTGGTTGCAGTTTCTTCGTATTTTCAATATCTTTACAAGCTTACTTTTCTTAAACTTGGAGGATGCGCGAGTCTCAGGTATCTTCTGAAGGAAGGCAGATTGTCTGCCCTTTTGTTGACGTGACTTAAACGTGATTACACAAATAGGAGGAAATGAGAATGACACGGTAACATGAGGGCAGACAATTTGCCTCCCTTCCGAAGATGCCAAGCAATATTGAATTCTTAAGTCTACGTGGCGGTGGTATAAAGGAGTTGCCTCCATCAGTTTGGTGTCACCAAAAAATTTCTTCTTTGGATAATGGAGATTGCAAAGACCTTAAGAAACTTCCAAACAGCAATTGTAAGCTGAAGGTCTCCGGTTATTTTAGTATAGATTACTGCTCATCTCTTGACGAGTTTTCTGAGCTTTCCAGGAATATAAGTGTATTAGATTTGACATGGACATCGATAGAAGTATTGTCCATATCAATGGAGCGTCTCATTAGTCTCACTGCAATTAAACGAATGGTTGCAAAAGAATCAATACTGTGATATCACTGCCAATATTTTGGCGACTGAAATCACTAAAACAATGAAAATACGAAGCCTTACCTCATGTAAAGTTTTCGAAACGTTGATTTCATGTTTCGTTCATCAAGAATAATTTTTCCAATTAACGTATTTGTAGTTTCATTAATTCTACAATGGAGGATGAGAGTGGTTTTATGAGTTGAAGAAGATAAATAAACTTGGGATATACATGTGAAAAGTAATTTGAATTTTTATTTTTTATAAAACCTTATAAGGTCGAAATTGTCATTACATATTAGATATGTAAGTCATTTAATATTAAATTTTAATGAATGGTGTATTCAACATATTGTGGGGTGCTAATAAAAAAAAGCCTTATCATAATGTTACTCTTCTTTGGAGTAATTCCACAAAGGCAAGTTTCTCAATTTCCACAAAGGCAAATTTCTCAATTTCATGTTACTCTTCTTTGGGTTATCAAGCTGATGTGGCAAAAGGGTCATACGAGAAATTTTTAGTTGTGACGGGAGCACAGATGATACACCACGTGTTTTTATGCAAGTGGTGGAAAATTTTAATTTTTAAGTTATTAACCTTTTAACACACATAACTCACCATTTATATAAGGACACGTCATGTATCACCTCGTGTGACGGTCACGCTGAAAAATCTCTCAGGGTCATACATAAGGCATGCATATGACAAAAGACCAATATATATTGAGTGTTTATAGAAGGAAAATGAACGGACGACGCACGTTACCATTTGGAATTCCTGTTGCAGGAGGCTTTCTTTTCTTTATTATCGACCTATGCATGTAGTTTTAAAGCGTTTTGGGTTTTTTACGTTTATGCATTTCCTTTTCTTCTGCCAACTTGCCGCGTAGAGAACTTTGTAGCCCTCTATATAAATGGTTTTTCTGCTACCATTTTTGGCACACCAGAAGAAAGCAAAAGCTACAATACTGTCCCTTCCTTTTACACTATTTCACTGACATATATACCAGTATAAGAAATCAAAAGAGAGATACATCACTCTCATTTCATAGTGTCATGCCGCTAGGCGAAGTGGTTGACTGCCGGACCCTAGATGGCGAGAGTTCATTAGCCAAAAGCATCACTAGCTTGCGCTCTAACCCGTGTAGCATGGGACACATAGAAACCCGTGTTTCAATTTCTAGTAAAGTTTCTCTCTCATTTATTTATTCATAACATTGAGTACTATTTTACATTTTCTTATCAAGTTTAAAGTACATTAAGACCTGAACGTCACGAACATCTAAAAGAACATCCCGAAGAAAATCTTGTGGTACTATATAATACATCATATCATGTATTGGGAAGCTCATTGATCTTAATTATCGTATACTCATTAATCAATATGGTTTTTGGCCTATAAAGTTACCCGGGGGGTCATAGATACAAACCATGAATGTATCTCCACCCCTACATGTAACTTTGGAGCAACCAATCTTCAAGCTCCGCCTCCAAACCATCTGAGTATAATGCCAGCAATCTTTGTTCTGAGCACAGGAATTCGTCCTATAAGTATAGTAACTTCTCTCTTGCGCCCATGCTGCAACTGCGTCACCCGGCTTCCAATCTCGACCGCTGCCCCAGAAGAGGTTCTCGCCAAATTTGCTGTTCGAATGAACCAAGGAGCAGTCTTCTTGCCTCTGGTGCGCCCACCACGAAGCGTATTTCTCCAGTTTTCGGCTCCATTTGAGAGGGCGGAGACCGAGCCTTGATCTCTGAGTGTTGTGAGGGATCAAAAATTGTTGAACGGTGTTGTTGGGAGTGGGGGACCGTAATTCATGAGGCTTAGAAAGAGATGGCCAAAACAGTGTGGAAATGAGGAGGTAGGTCCCAACATACCACCTGAAAATAATTTCATAGTTCTATGAGAGAGAGAGAGAGAGAGAGAGAGAGAGAGTTGGGTGCTTATGTAGTATGTAGATCAAGACATGAGCATCTCCAAAGGAGGTAGGGTTATATATAGATGGTTTTTTTTATTGCTAATTATTTTAGATAATAATTGTCAAAAATATAAGCAAAAACAACAAATTCAAAGAAAGTATACAACTTGTATTTGCTTCGAACAGAAGTTTATATTTAACAAAATTTTACACAACTTATTTGTTACACCTAAAATACGAATAGAATGTTAATATTAGAATTAACCTCATATCATGTCAAGACTCAAGATACTAAAAAATAATTTGTTGGCGAGACGTTAAGATTACTAATTGGACAGATAAAAACCTGTTTAATTAACACATTAATTATTATTAATCTTGGTGTTAGATTTTTGTTTTGTTATTTGGCATGTTGACTGAGAACGAATCGTTTCACATGTTCTTGTGGTTTTTCCCTCTCGTGGTGATGAATGATGGGAGGAATCCCTCCACGTGCTTGTACTAACACATGCATCAAAGAATTGTGAAGGATGAAGAACCGAAATTTTGAGTGCTAATTCTATTTTATATTAGTATGGGTCCAATGGATTTATTTTTGTACATATTTTAATTACAATTTGCATAGCAATTAGCAACTAATCATGCATTCCTCAACAAATAATATTTATTTTAAACGACTGCACTGGGCATCTCTGTCTTTTCACACAATTGTATTAAACCTTTGACTTTATTTGACCAGCACATGAGTTCATGTGGGGCAGAGAGAGGCACACCCTCATCAGCACATTAGTCCATCACTGATGACATGGCTAGCCAGAGAGATTTTTCAATGTGCCTAGAATATAAAGTGGTATATCATGTATACGAGTAATGAGATACTCATGTTAAAAAATTAAAAACATAAAAAATAAAAGTTCTATATATTAGTGTATGACAGTGCAATATTTTAAAAATAAGGTATGAGATTGCAATTGAATTAAAACCTAAAGAGATAAAATGTAATTTATCTTTTTTTATTTCATCACAAATTACGTGGGCTAGTAGTCAATCGCATAAACTAATTGGGTTCTTGTATGAAACCACTCATTGGGCTAGGAACTTTTCAACTTCTATAACTCTTGGGCTAACATAATTTTTTAGTGGCCACTTATTTTCTGGGCCCAGTGGGGTCGCACACCTCGCACAGCCCATGGGCCAGCTCTGTATGAGCCGCCGGCGTATAGCGCAGAGCAAGAGGTGACGGTTTTTCGTGGCTTCTCCAGAAACGTGGGCAAGTCCTTCATGGACAATTACTTTGGTTGTGGAACTGATTTTTCTGTTGTGCTTCTAGTATTATATATCAATTTTCTTTTTTCTTCAACTTTTCTATTCAATCATGCTAATATTTTATTTTTTTCGGTAACATAGAAGAAGAAATAAAATAAAAAAAACAAACACTAATTAAGAATAACTAATCTGGCTCTAGCGACTCCAGAACAATCATCCAAAAGAGTTTGAACTAAATAAAGAGAAGGCTCTGCAAACTCTTGAAAATCCATATCGTTGATTTTTCTGTTGTGCTTCTAGTATTACATATCAATTTTCATTTTTCTTCAACTTTTCGATTCAATCATGCTAATATTTTATTTTTTTTCGGTAACATAGAAGAAGAAAAAAAAAAACAAACACTAATTAAGAATAATTAATCTGACTCTAGCGACTCCAGAACAATCATCTAAAAGAGTTTGAACTAAATAAAGAGGAGGCTCTGCAAACTCTTGAAAATCCATAATTCATCATACCATATGCTTAGTAAAACTCAAGTTTACAACAAATATACATATACATGGCTCAGAATTCTCACCAAAACAAATATGAAATAATAAAAACAAAAAAGCACACACAATTTGTTGAGTTTAAACATTGGCAGAGTTGTCATGCTTGAAAGGATGTGGTGGAGGAGAGGAAGGGAGAGAGTTAGTAGCTCCTGGCGGAGGAGCAGGCATCCCGTAAACCTGAGCCGTGGCGATCGCGTCCTTTCGCCCTCTCGCTCTCCCGAAGAAGTAGCACCCGAAACCCAGGAGTATGGTGAACAAAATAAAAGGCAGAGAGATCACCACCACCATGCCCATGTCTCCCTTTCTTGCTCTGGTTGCTGCTGCTACTTTCACTTCTCCAAAGCTTTCCTCCTTCGTTTGAGTTTTGAATTCTGATGAGACTGAGAGGGAGTATATATAATTAGTAGTTTGTAGAGTGAAGTATGATGATCTGGAGGTTTCTGATTCTGTCCAGAAGAGCAACGTGAGTGACAGGAATTAAAAATGTGGGACTAGAAAACGGTAGGCTTGTAACGTTCGAATTTCTAACGGTCACTTTTTTTGGGGACAATAGAAACGAATAGAACGCGGGGCCTGAATTTGTTGCCTCAAGTGATCTGGTGGGGTTCAACTACCAATATGCTTCCAAAAGATAAAGAAAAAAGGAGCATTATCTTTGGTGTACGCTTATTATACACCTATTTGTTTGTTATGTGTTTCATCTCCTAATCATACTTAACTTCTTTATCAAATAAATTTTCAACCTTTGAGAATGTGTTGGTTACTTCCATGTGTTTCAGGTTTGATGTACAAATTGGTTTGTATGATGTATAATCTCCATGGATGAGATTATTCTGACGTGTGAGAGAGATAGAGAGAGAGACGAGCGGCCACCAGAGCGAGGTGACACGCCAATGGAGTGAGGTGACTGGTTGTCGGGTGTGGGTTGGGGCCACAAGTTTGCTGTCCCCATTTTTGTGTCTCCATTGTGTCTCTTTGTTAATTTTTTTGACACTTGTCCTATTACTTAACTATGTTAACTCTTTTTTTTATATTTAAAAATTAAAATTAAAAACTCAAAAATACAATGAAATACGTTAGCGTATTCTTAATCAGAGTCAATCTCCTTCTCGATTCTCATCTCTCAAACCCTATTTGAGCGAGGAAGACTATTATGACAATGGTAAAGAAGTAGACTTCATGAAATTCGTACAGTTGATAATTTTGATGAGCCAAAAACAAAGAAAGGGATTGGAAAAAAAATTTCATACAAAAATGTGAGATATCACATAGCCACAAACTCTTCTAGAAACACCCCTCGTTTGTTCGGAGCATACACTCTCCTGAAACGCAAAAAGATTGAAAATTCTACAAATATTAAGCATGCATATGCATGGATGAATTGGATTAACAAGTTTATGAGACTATTAAGGGTTGGTTCGTACTCATAGTAGATACGCTTAATATTGTACTAAGCGTGTATTGATTTATTGAAGGGAAGTGTTATTGGTACTTCAAAAATCTTATTCTACATTCCTCATAAGTGTATTTTTCTTTCCAAATATAGAAAGTTTGAAATGTAAAATAAGATTTTTGAAGTGCCAATAACAATTCCCTTATTGAATATGTGATTTTATTATTGTGATTTCAGAATTTATCTTGCATCAGTACAAGTCATGATTAGATAAGTCTTTGACGAGTAACATCCCATATATATTATTTGAATATTATACAATATATATTAATCCGTTTTATGAAGTATTTTTCTACAATTCTAGATAATCATAGCATTTTCAACTTAATTAAATATCAAAGGAATTTTTTTTTTTAACAAACGATATTATTTATACTAAGATTTACTCTTTGGAGTAAAACTCAAATTTTAGGTTTTAAACTTACCTTAACTTACTCCAACCCTTATAGGGCAAATATGACTTTTAATCCAAAACTCATGACCCACTATATATGTGTACTTTTTTTAGTTTCATATTTATAAATTCACTGAATTCAATTACTAAGATCTAATATGATCAAATTCAATGGTTAAAAAAAAAAAAAAAATCAATGGTCCAAATTTAAATCCAACGGCTAAAGTAATTAGAAAAATTATTTTAAGTGTTTCATATTCTTTCATAGTGTTTCACGAGTTTTATAGTGTCGGTTTGTAAGATCCCACATCAACCAACAGAGAGGAGGTGATGTGCCTTATATGTACATACTCCCCTCCCTATAGCACGAGGTTTTTTGGGAACTCATTGGCTTTGAATCCCATAAGAACTCCTAAGTTAAGTGAGTTTGGGCGAGAGCAGTCCTAGGATGGGTGACCCCACTGGGAAGTTCTCATGCCGAAACCCAAAAACAAAACCGTGAGGGAATGGTAAGCCCAGAGAGCGGACAATATTGTGCTACGGCAGAATCGAGTCTGGGATGTGACAATTTGGTATCAGGGCCATTCTGCCGTTCGGTGCGGATGTGCCAGCGAGGACGACGGGTTCCCCTTAAGTGGGGTGAATTGTAAGATCACACTTCGACCAACGGAGAATGGGTGATGTACCTTATATGTACATGCTCCCTTTCCTATAGCACGAGGTTTTTTGGGAACTCACTGGCTCTGGATCCCATAAGAATTCCGAAGTTAAGTGAGTTTGGGCTAGAGCAATCCAGGATGGGTGACCTTACTGGGAAGTTATCGTGCCGAAACCCAAAAACAAAACCGTGAGGGAAGGGTAAGCCCAGAATGGGACAATATCGTGCTACAGGCAGAGTTGAGTCTGGGATGTGACACAACTTAAAGATTTTTCAATACTTATCAGAATCTAAATATTTTTAAAATATTCATAAAATTAAATTATGATAGTCTACATAATATTTATTTTATTTTATTTTTTAAAGTTACTTTAAGAAAAAAATTATCATAAATTCATTCTTTAATACTCTCGGCCTAAAAATTTAATCCAGAAGGGTTGGAGGAGAAAAGTTGGGTTGGAGATCGTCTAAGAAGGGCTGGGTTGAGCCTCATAATGGGCTAGTAATAATATGGTTCAAATTCTCCTTTGCGAGAATCAAACTTGAGACCTTTCACTTAGAAGTGAAGAAGAATATCACCAGGCCGTAGTACTAAGTGACGACTATACCAAGGGATTGACTAATGGATTAACACTCTTGATCAGCTGGCAAATTACTGTAATTATGAAGAGAGATTTTTCTAACCATCACGGGGTGGCTCAGTGGTTGAGCACGAATTCTAAATTCGTATTTCACACAGTACATTCCGAATTCAATTCCTAAGTAATGAAGACTGAATTGACTATATGAATATAGACTGCCGTTGCAAAGTCACCAACTGATCATTTCGAAAATGAAAATAAAGAAAGAGACTTTTCTCATTGTAGCGAATGAACCAAAAATTAAGGAAAGGGATCCTCTTAGGATCCCTTCCACCTGAGCCAACTAAGCAAAAAATTCGAATCCTTGAAATTTGATCTAACGGCTAAAAATAGGAGGCCCTATTAAAAGTTATAATAACTTTAACTGTTTGATCAAATTTCAAGAGTTTGAATTTTGTGCTTGGTTGGCTCAGGTGAAAAGGATCCGGTTCCAATAATTAACTTCAAGTTAGTTATTGAATAGATGTGGCATATACTAAGGACGTCATGGTACCAATATTTCAAACTAACGACGTTTGCTATGATGAAAAAGTTAAGGTAAAGTACAAAAAACTACCTCAATTATTGGTGTCATGACACTTTCATACCTTATCTTTTAAAATTGACAATGTCATACCTCATCTTTAGAATTTGGTCCAATGTTATATCTTCCGTTACTTGGTCGTTTACTTTTCAGTTAAATGCTAACATGACTTGATTCGGGACCCACTTTCTATTAAAAAATCATTAAAATATTATTAAAAACTAAAAAAAAATTATTTAATATTTTTAAAATATTAAAATAATAATAAAAAGTAAAAAAAAAAAAAAAAACCCTCAGTTTGTCCCTCCCCCTCCCCCATCTTCATCTTCTTCCCCCCACCTGCAAACCCCCAAAAAAAATAAAAAAAATAAAAAATTCCAATTTGTCTTCCCTCGCACCCACCCTTAGTTTGTCTTCCCCCTCCCCACCCCTTCTTCTCCCTCCTGCAACCCAGGAAAAAAAAACACCCAGATCCCGTCGACAGGAAGATGGGTGCGCAGAGAAGGTGGAGGATGAGTATGGAAGAGGATGTGGAGAATGGATGAGAGTGGTGGATTTGGGGTTGGCAGGGGGTTGGGTTGGAGGGGGGGTGGGTGGGGACGAAATGGGTTCACTTTGGATTTGTTTTTGTTTTTTTTTTTTTCTTCTCCTTCTTCTTTTTTTGGGTTGCAGAGGGGTGCACAAACTGGGTTGGGTTGGGTTGAGTTTTTTTTTTTTTTTTCCTTCTTTTTCTTCTTCTTCCTCCTTATTCTTCTTTCTGGGTTGCAGGGTTTTTTTTTGTTTTTTTTTTTGTTTTGTTTGGGGGGGGTTGATGGGTTTTCAATTTTTTTTTTCCTCCTTCTCCTTTTTTTCCTCTTCTTCTTCTTCTTCCGCAGGGGGGTTGATGGGTTTTCAAATTTTTTTTTTCTTCCTCTTCTTCTTCTTCACCGCCCCCGCGGGGGGGGGGGGGGTGGATGGGTTTTCAAAATTTTTTTTTTTTTCTTCCTCCTTTTTGTCCTCTTCTTTGTCTTCTTCTTCCTCCTTCTCCTTCTTCTTCTTCCGCAAGGGGGTTGATGGGTTTTAAATTTTTTTTTATTTTTTGGTTGAAGATTAAGAAGCGAAGAAGATGAAGATGGGAAGAGAGAGGGGGAACGGACGAACAGAGGGATTTTTTTTATTATTATTTTTTACTTTTCTTTATTATTTTTAAAAATATTAAATAATTTTTTTTTAGTTTTTAATAATTTTTTAATAGAAAATAGGTTCCGAATCAAGTCACGTCAGCATTTAACTGAAAAGTAAACGGCCAAGTAACAAAAGGTATAACATTGCATCAAATTCTAAATATAAGATATGACATTGTCAATTTTAAAAAATGATGTATGAAAGTATCGTGATACCAATAGTTAAGGTAATTTTTTGTACATTATCTAAAAAGTTAAGTTGAGTTGAATGATGGATCCACTTCGAATACGTGGCGACTATTAAATTGAAGGGACTAATTTAAATATTCATAAGCTGGGGATGTGCCGTGCAATTTTCCATTGTGACTATTACTATTTATCAGCCAAATTCCCAAACCCTCCTCTCCCACATGTCACCTGTATCTTCTCACTCACATTTCCGTCTGCGACGACAGACTCAGAGAACGGACGCAGCTGACAGCCCTCCTCAAGGTTCACACCTCTTTCTCTTATTAACGAAGACCTATTTTTTTCTCTGTCTTTCTTTGATTCAGCTTCATATCAGAATATCCCTGATTTAAATTTTGCGTCTGTTTCTGAAAGGCTTGTTCATTTCCCAACCATGAATTGGGTTTTGTTTTTATTTAATAATTCGTGAATAAATCTGGGATTTTGAATAAACTGCTCTTGAATTTGGGTGGGTGTTCTTGTTCTCAGAAAAATATTTGGGAAATTTTGTTATTGGGTTTTGGTTTCCGGGTTTGATCTGTTTGTATGCAAGATCTCGTTTTTTTTTATCTTTCTCCATGGATGGTAATTTTTGTTGGGATTGAGGCCAAAAAAATCATTTTGCAGATTAAAATTGCGAAAGAAAAACACTCATAGGCCTCAAATCAGCAACAGAAGTTCGAGCTGAAGGCAATCGCTGAAATGAAGAAAGAAGGAACCGAGGAAACGAGTATGGAGATGGTGAAGTTGTTTTTGGAGAAAAAAGGTGAAATGGCAGTCGCCATGGATACTCTGCCGGACAAGTTCTTCGAGCCCTTCATCATGAAAGGCGTCAAAGTCGACCTCCTTGAACCCGGACGCATTGTTTGCTCCTTCAAGGTACCCCCGCGTCTGCTGAACGGGGGCAATTTCATGCACGGTGGAGCCACAGCAACCCTTGTGGATTTGGTGGGATCAGCTGCACTCCTCTCCTCTGGGGCTCTCAACTTTGGAGTTTCGGTGGAGATCAATGTATCCTACTTGGATTCGGCTTATCCTGGCGAGGAAGTTGAGATCGAGTCCAGGACGTTACGTGTTGGAAAAAGTGTTGGTGTTGTGAGTGTTGAGCTCAGGAAGAAGAAGACTGGGAAGATTATTGCGCAGGGCCGTCATACCAAGTACCTTGCTGTTCCTAGCAAACTGTGAACAGCTTGGAATTTGAACGAGACATTATTCAGTCAGAATTATGTAAAAGATTTCTCGACGTCGAATAATTTTTTCTGTAGTGAATTGTAATGCAAGCAATGATCAATTGAATCTCTCTCAGATTGATACAAATGGTTAAGAATAATTTTTTAGATCGGAAAAAGATCCAATCTTCAAATTGTGTTCCTCAGACTGATACAATCGTTAAAAACCAGTCGATGCTTCTCAAAAGATTCTCAAAAACAGAACAGATTATCGGTTAACCTTTCGATCATAACACGATAAAACAAAATCACGAATATGTTAACCAAATTCAAGAAAACAGCTTTTACTAATTGAGTCATAGTTCGTCAAAATCGTATCCATCATCGTTATTGTATCCCTCCTCGTAATTGCATTCTTCATCATAATTGTACCTGCTATATTCGTCGCTTGCAACATATGTATCATCTTCATAGCCTTTTCCGGCTTCAACCTCTTTACTGTATGTATTTTCACGTTCGAGCTCCTCATCACGACTGCCTTCAAAACTATTCCTCCTCTGATTCGACAGCTGCTCATCACCACGACTGCCACAATTAGACTCCGTGCCTCCTTCAAATCCAGGTCCCTGAAAAACAGACGGAGAAAAGGGTCAGATTCAACAAATTCGGGACACATTGAAAAGTTCTGAAACCTACTAGGATGGAACTACATTGCAAAATCAGTATAGATGGCCAAGAAACTATTCACCATATAATGAGATAAAAAATTTCCTACTTCCTAAAGTCTTCCATTAGCTGCCTGATTTTCAGATACCATTGTCAAGCCTTAATCACCATCTTCTAAAGATCACGGTTTTACGCATTTAAGTTTTATCCTGCCATAGTTTGTACAACTCTGATGGACCTTTACCCACTAAACAGAAATTTTGGCGTCTGCCCACTGACCGCATAAACATACTAATATTTGACCTTTCAAAAAATTAACGAATTAACGAGCAACTAGACCTTAAATATTTGACCCTTCAAAAAAACTAGACCTTAAATGTTTGATATAAGCATAATAAAAGGAATTGCACAGCCATGAGTAAGGCAAGAATGATTCTAAAATAAGCCAGCGAAAAAGATACTTACAAGGTCTTCATTTAATTTCTTCAAAGCATCGAAGTCGATTTTTGAACTCAGCCTCTGCAAGAAAAAAAATGCCACGTTAGTAATTGTTGAATAATACAAGTATATGACTTAAAAATAGCCCATCCAGTGTAACCACCAGTTAATTCACTTACCTCTTTATTCATCCCAGTAGAAACTTTGGCGGCTTTTTCTTGAGGTGCAGCTTTCTTGGCTTTTCTGGCTCGTTTTCTACTCTTTCCCTACCAAATTTTACCGTTGTATGTACAAAATTAGAAATCAATGATGAAGACTCAACGCTGGTAGTAAAACAAAGACAGATAACAAAAGAACAAAACTAAAAAATAAATCAAATGCGAATAAGATTAAAAAAAAGTTTAAACCATTTAACCAGTATCCAAATACTACTTTGGAAGCAGGAGCGACTCCAATAACAGTTCATAATTTAGGCAAGAACGACAAAGAATGGCAAATAAACTGAATGAATCTTCCAAAGCATAATCTTTAGAGTACAAAGCACAAATGACAGTCTAGAATATACGAAGATAAACTCAGGGGAAGTAAAGATTTGGATGAACCACACAGCTAGCCATGTGACGTGATTTAATGAATCGATCCAAGGTTTAGTTAGAAGGTCCTACTTTAAAAGGCATAACTTTACTGCAAAGAAATGCATAAAAAAAAGTGCAAGCAAGACACCAGTCCTAAGACATGTACACTATCATTCTAACACAACAGATTACGAAAACTGAAATTGGCATTTGGTGGGCTTTTCAGATTCAGAACTGGCTGTTTTATGTGTTTAGGGTCTTAAAAGAAATATAGTTTGTAGATTAGCCATAGTTTCAAAGATTAGGACTGAAAAACAGGTTAATTGTCTGGAAGACCAAGGATTGTTGCAAATTTTAGTTATCAGCATGCTTTTCGAATTTGGGGACTAAAAGTTAGAGAAACCAGAAAGAAAAGAGAGATCAAAGATTAGGGTTTTTGAATCAAGCATGAAAAGAGAGACTATAGAAGTACAAAGAGAGAGAATTGAGAACTTCCAAAAAATCACTGAGCTAAAGAGTAAAGGAAGAATGAAGAGGCAAAGAGTGGAAGGGAGAAAACCAGAAACCCCTACAAAGAAAATGTATACTACTACGGTCATGATCAAATGCAAAATCCCATGGATCGTTCACTCTGAACAGTCGTGACCAACAAAAACATAGACGAAAAATAAGAACAAAACCTTCGAAAAACAGAAACTATGAAATTCCCTAACATTGCAACAAATCCTTGTGAAAACAATTGTGTCAAAACTTATAAACTTGCAAAGGCATTACCTGATCGTAGTCCTTGTTGAGTACTTCCCAAATGATTCTTTTAAACCGCGCCGCCTCCTTGCTGTTAAGATACCCAGCAACCTAAAAACCAGAAGCATGAGTTCTTCCATATCGAAATTCACAAACGCAAAAACAGAAGCAACAATCAAATACGAACCTAAATCGCTATACCGACTACCGAGTAGGGTATGATGGAAGTGTTCTCTGATGGGCAAGTGGGTGTAACTTTCAGGATCTCTGCTTTTGTCTTTCATTACATTTTTCCCCTTAATTATCAGACATGAAAAATGTGTTCGATTGTCATGAACCAAGAACGAATCTTTTCACAATAACAACGAAAGACAATTGCAACAACATCGACATGCAAACTAAATTATTATTATCATCGAAATTTTTGAACGCCTACCCTTCAATTCATCAGATTATGGAACACGGGCAGACACAATTCAACGAAAACAATTCAGAAATTTGAAAAGAAGAATAAGAAAGCATCAAAGCAATGCATGCATTATCTGCATACCTCGGAGTCGTCGATATCAGAGAGGCTTTCTGAGACATGGCCATCCGCTGTTGACATCGCCGCTTGCCGCCTTCTTCTGCAAGCTCTCGGTTCTTTTGAACTTTATGTAAATTTAGGTCTTGGGTTTTCCTGTTTTCGTGGAACTAGTATTTATATCGACAGTAATGTCGGCGACCAAACGTAAACTTGTTCGAGTCTCCGAACGCACCGACCTAGTTCGGCTTCCTTGTTCGAATTGGATGTAATGAATACGGATCCTCGCCGGATCCGTTTTGTAAGGATTTGAGCATCCGTAAATCGTGTCTGTTGATCGTATATTGTGCGGTCAAAAATTATTTTAAATATTTTTATTTAAAATTAAACACAATCAGTACTTGATAAAAATTAATTGTATGATATACGATGAACGGATACAATTTACAGATTTCCAGGATCTCCACCAAAATGATCCGAGAGAATTCTCATCGAATGCTCGAGCCCCATGTTTTTTTTTTTCAAAGCAAAGATTCGAATTTCATTTTTCTTATTTTTTATTTTGATGGATAAGGTAATCACACATTAAAAGCCCAAAATCCAAAGGGCCACTACAAGTAGGAGGCCCAAAATAATAAGGCAAACTACCATTCTTACGTAATGTATTCAACTAAAGACTACATAAAGGAGAAAAGTTCGAATCTGGGACGTAGTGTGTCGAAGAGGAAGACTTTCTCCACAAGGGTAGAGTAGCTTAGTTTAAAGAGAATAATGAGGCAAACTTTTTATTTGCTACCTTAACTATTATCCAACTTTAAATTTGTTACCTGAAAAACAATATCAAACCCGAAATAATGATTGTAATTTATTTCAGTTTGCCCACACCATCAATTCAATCAAAATCTTCACCAAATAAAAATTTTCATTTACAATGAATCATGTACACCGCACATGCCTCTCATATAAGGTTGTTTCAGTCCTTTCACGATCAAGATTGACATGGACGACATTTTCCTCCTTTTGCCTCTAAACATGAGCTTCCCCTTCCTAAAAACTTAGGGTCCTCCAAATCATTTCAATTGTTGCCTAAAAAACTTAGGGGGTCCTCCAAATCATTTCAATTGTTGCCTAATTTTAGGGTGGAAAGCTCATATTTGAATTCAAAAGGAGTAAGTATTACGAAAATTAGACCTGAATCGTGAAAGGAACGAAACGCTCTATAACAAATATACTTATAATTTTGAGTTTGTTTTTGTTTTTGTTCTTGAGGTAAAAAATTGAAATTTAGATAAAAGTTAAGGTAGCAAATAAAAAATTTGCTTTAACTTCACTATTTTGTTTATACTGCTCAATTATTGACCGAAAAAAGGCCTTAAATTTAAATATCTGAAAATTAAATTAAGAATGTGTGGAGGGAATTCAGATCTGACATGCTATTCCCCTGCCACTACCAAAAGCCAAATCTAAAGTACAATTACAAATAATTAATTAAATATTTATTATACAAATTGACTCCAGTAGAATCAAAACATACAAACTATAGATAAATCCAATTTCCTTGCCTTCATCCCATACTAATATACACATTGCAAACACCCTTCTCATAAAATTTAATTACACTGATTAACTAGCAAATAAACATACAACAAAAATCAAAATCAACTTAGCAGCAGCTCAGCTCAGACTCAGACACTTAATCTCATACATCAAGAGCGGCTACAAATGCTTAACATATATTACGTACATAACTTGAGCACTAATTAGCACGAAGATGACATAGATAGGGTTGTGGCGGATGATGTTCTGCTCGGCGATGATGAAGAAGTCTGCTTCAACGCCACGGTTGGCAGAATGCAAGTTTTTCTCCTCTCTTGTTCCTTAATCAGCTCCCCGGAAAACATTTCTAGCTTCTCAACATTTGTGCTCTGCACCATTTTTTTACCTTGGAATAGTACGGACTCCACATTTTTTTGTGACAACATTTCATCTGTCAAGGCCAGCATGTCTATCTTGTTCTTATTTTTGTCGTTGGGGTTTTCGGGGCCTCCATACATTTTCGATATGATTCCGTTGGCTTGCACGCGAACATAATTGGTTGCTCTGGATTGTCCAAATGCCATCGAAACGGCTTGATCAACCTTTAATTTAGAAAAAAAAGAACAAAATGATTAGTTGGGTTACCTAATCATAAAGAAAATTAAATTAATTGAGCACCAAATATGCTTTAAGATTTATTTTGTACAAAATATTTTAATTTTTAACCACCAAAATAAAAATATTGCATAAAGAGCCAAGAGAGCCTCTTTGTTTATTTTAGCTAATAAAAAAATTATTAATAATTAAGTGGCCCCTTTATCATGGCAGTGTGTTTGGTACACAAGGTAAAACATCACATGTCATTATACAATTAAGAAATTTTTTGTTTTCAAATGTCTTGTAATTGTACGGTGACATGAGGTGTTTCACTACGATGATGCATCCACTGTTCACATTAGAAAACCAAAAAATTACTTTCACATAAATTTTAACAATGCAAATAAAAAGTAAAAAGGATCATAATTCTTACCAAATCTGAAGCTCCTTCACCGGCGATCCTCAAACAGCCAGAAGGCGACAAATTTCCAAACTGGGACTCTCCATTTCCAAGCGATACCACTAACAGATCTTCAACATCGTTACAGAAAGGAAACTCCTGCTTATTATTCAGCACGTGCGTAATAGCCGCAGCCGTCGGATTGTTCATTGCGATCCCTCCATCAACGGCCATGAGCTTCGTTCTGCAATCCACCGACCTCACCTCAACGGCAGGTTGAGACGACGTGGCAGCGCACACGTCCATCATCTTAAAATCGTAGCTGTCCATCTCCACCGCGTCCGCCCGCGAAAACAAGAAGGGCGCGCGGGAGGACATGTCGTAGCATGGGATCAGCACCGACTTCAGCGTGTCCCTGAGAGTCAACTGATCCCCGAAAGTCTTCCGAAAGAGCTTCTCCCTCTCCTTCTCCGCCTTCGCCGGCCGGAAAACCCGCTGGAAAATCCCCCCTGGCGACGACTTGAAGATCTTGCGGCGGTTCTGGAGGAGGAAGTCGAGGGCTTCTTTGGCGGTGAACATGGGTCGGGTCGACCCGTCTTTCAATCCCCGGGTGAAGAGGAGGGCAGCGAGAATGCCTCCGGCACCCGACCCTGAAACGACGTCGAAGAAGTCGGAGATGGCGGCGCTAGGATCGCCGGACTTGAGGCGGAGAGAGGACTCGAGGTGGGAGAGCGCGTTGGCGGCGAGGATGCCATCGGTGGCTCCGGCAGCGTCGATGGCGAGGATTCGGACTTTTCCGGTGACTTGTTTGCTAGAATGCATGTGGTGGAGAGGAGTCGATAGATCGGCGGGGTTGGGGTCGGAGACATTGTGAGGTTTTGTGCTTGGTGGGTTTCCGAAGAGGAAGTTGTTCTCGAGAATCGAGAAGATTTCGTAGGAGAGCTTGTCGACGTCGAGCGAGTTTGTGTCAATGTTGAGCATGGGAGCCGCCATTTTTGTAGATTTAATGCAAAAGAAGACCAACGTACGTGCTGAAAATATAGGTAAGGATTTTAGCTTATAGATTCTTAGCTAAGTACTGGCTAGAAGTGCTTTTAGAAGATTAAGAAATTGACTTGTGTTGTGGATGATGATGATGAAGATGGGTAGGGAGTAGGAGGGTTTATATAGGTGGTGGGATTTGAAGAGGTACGTGCGGGAAGTTTGTGGATGTGTGGGAGTGATATTTTTAATATTGGGTCGAATGTTATTTGTGACCCTCTTGGAACATTCTTAGGTACATAGCTGCGTACCATACGACCAAGTGAGCTTTTTTTAATTCATAAAAAAAAATGCAGCTGTAGAATGTTGGAGGAGGGTGCTACGAAACCGCCGTATGATCTCTAAAAAATTTGTATTGATCATTAGGAGGGGAGAAAATATTTTTTTAGAGGAGCTTTTGGCGTTTTTGAATGGTAACTATTCTCAACATTGATTCAAAGGAGGACCGGTACCGATTGACTCTAAAGAAGAGATTGTATGCCAAGATAGATGCATAAAAAAGAAGTTTAGCCTACAGCAAACACCTAAATCTCGCTCCATACTACACGAAAAATAAATTAGCCCACTCCTGTATAAATTCCTAGCCAATGGGTTGATCCTTGGCTCATCATTGGTGTTAGTTATGAAATAGAAAGTGTTATTTTGCGGTAAAATCTTTAGTTTTACTTCATTTTATATTTTATATAGCATTCCAGCCGTAGAGTTTAATTGACTTGGAGTGCAATTTAAAAGTTTGAATATTAATATTGAGGAGTGAGGGCTAGAGGATAAATTATTGATCCCATAAATAATCTTATCGTGATGCCTTGTACCAAAATGTCCGTGGTACCTTGCTATCTTACCTCTCTGGCAGATAGAACATGGAATTGGAAGGGATCGATGGGTAGTACTTGAGGGATACAAACTCAGTTACATCCAAATAAGAAATTAATGCTTTATTGGAACTTCAACTTCATCTCCTTTCTTTCGCACTGTCTCCTTTACTTATGGAAGTACTAGCCAGTACTACTTCTAAGCGCCATGTTTCTTTCAAATTTCAATCTTCTACTGTCATCATGTTCAAAATTTCAAATATACCTTTTAGGGTTTCAAGTTTAGTGTTTAGGGTTTCTTTTCACTCTGTGTATAGATATATTCAATGGAGTTTCACATTCGGACGTTTTACGTGTCTCTGATGTAAGGATCATCATCATTGTTATGTAATTAAAACGTAAAAAAGACTGTTTATACTTTAGATTATGAAACGTTCCTATTTGAATTTACTGATCATCCATCGTATGTAGTAAACAAACATCAAATTCATGACTCCCTAAAGCATTTTCCCTTGAATAGATTACATAATACTGCTGAATGCAAATGAAAATATATTTGTTTTCGGCTGGAGACAGATCGATCCAAAGTGAACTTTTAATATGTGAATGTGATCGTCTCCTATAGGATCTAAACTGCCCAATTGTCATATATAGATAGACAGCCATATCAAGTTGAGCCCCTCCTCTGAAGAGAGCGACTAATCAAATACTACGTACATTACTCTCTCTCTCTCTCTCTCTCTCTCTCTCCCACTAGAGTAGAGTAGTACTATCTGGCTCTTCAGTCTTCTGATGGTTGATAAGCCATGTTAACTGAAAATCCTTGTAGGTCCTAATAACACGTGGGTGTTCGTATGATTCTTTAATTTCTTTTTATTTCTTCACCGGCTTCGATCTCCATGTACGGAGGAACCGACATTTTTCTGCCAGATATCTCACATATCTCTCATGCATCTTTACTACAACTTTTGTTTTAAGATGCATGCATGATATACATGTTAATGCTATTTTGTCATACTAAGTTTGAATTTACATACGGTTTCACTTATCATGAATAAACATTCTAATTTACGCTGTAATACTTATTTTGAAAATTTTGTAAATGTCACATCCCCGTCCGGAGCATATCACTTTTCGGGCCCGCTCCACCACCGTAGCATGATATTGTTCGTTTTGGGTCCCAACCACGTCATCACGATTTTGTTTTTGGGAACTCACACGAGAACTTCCTGATGGGTCACCCATCCTGGGAATGCTCTCTCACGCTCCTCGCTTAACTTCGGAGTTCCCATGGAACCCGAAGCCAATGAGCTCCCAAAAGGCCTCGTGCTAGGTAGGGATGAGAATATACATATAAGGATCACTCCCCTGGGCGATGTGGGATGTCACAATCCACCCCCTTTAGGGGCCCGACTGTCCTTATCGGCACACACGCGACCAAGGTTAGGCTCTGATACCAAATTGTCACATCCTGGCCCGGGGTGGATCACTTCTCGGCCCCGACTCCTCTGTAGCACGATATTGTCCGCTTTGGGCCCCAACCACGCCCTCACGGTTTTGTTTTTGGGGAACGCACACGAGAACTTCCCGATGGATCACCCATCCTGGGAATGCTCTCGCGCACTACTCGCTTAACTTCGGAGTTCCCATGGAACCCGAAGCCAGTGAACTCCCAAAAGGCCTCGTGCTAGGTAGGGATGGGAATATACATATAAGGATCACTCCCCTGGGCGATGTGGGATGTCACAATCCACCCCCCTTAGGGGCCCAACATCCTCGTCGGCACACACACGACCAGGGTTATGCTCTGATACCAATTGTCACATCCCGGCCCGGGGCAGATCACTTCCAGGGCCCGACTCCACCGTAACACGATATTGTCCGCTTTGGGCCCCAACCACGCCCTTACGGTTTTGTTTTTGGGAACTCACACGAGAACTTCCCGATGGGTCACCCATCCTGGGAATGCTCTCGCGCGCTACTCGCTTAACTTCGGAGTTCCCATAGAACCCGAAGCCAGTGAGCTCCCAAAAGGCCTCGTTCTAGGTAGGGATGGGAATATACATATAAGGATCACTCCTTTGGGTGATGTGGGATGTCATAATCCACCCCCCTTAGGGGCTTGACATCCTCGTCGGCACACATGCGACCAGGGTTAGGCTTTGATACCAAATTATCACATCCCCGCCCGGGGCGGATCATTTCCCGGGCCCACTCCATCACCGTAGCACGATATTGTCCACTTTGGGCCCCAACCACGCCCTCATGGTTTTGTTTTTGGGAACTCACACGAGAACTTCCCGATAGGTAACCCATCCTAGGAATGCTCTCGCGTGCTACTCGCTTAACTTCGGAGTTCCCATAGAACCCGAAACCAGTGAGCTCCCAAAAGGCCTCGTGCTAGGTAGGGATGAGAATATACATACAAGGATCACTCCTCTGGGCAATATAGGATGTCACAGTAAATGTGACTTTATTACTTCATTACAAATGACAACATATCCACATACTAATAACAGTAAGGGGTAGTTTGATGAACTCTCAAAGAAAGTTTGCTCTTGTTCATTATACAATTTAGTGATTAAATTCTATGATAGAAAACTTCATTCTAATCCTTGGCAAAGATGACTTTTAGACTAAAACCATGAGTAAGATCAAAATATAATTTTAGCACCTTGATACATTAATAACCTTATTTATTAATAACATTTTGATTTTTTAATTATTTCTCTTTTTTCTTCCTAATTTTAATATATTAACTTTATTTCATTATAAATTATATCATTTCATTTCTCGTAATATATTTTGTTGTAAACATTTAGACAAACTAATTTTTGTTATACAATATATTTCGATGTACTTTGTCTTCTTCATTTAGGTACATTAAATTCATTATAATACATTTTCAGTGCATACATTTAGGTACACACATTTCAGTACATACATTTCGATACAAACATTTAGGTACATTAATCCAATATAATACATTTCAGTACACACATTTTGGTACATTAATTCAATATAATACATTTCGGTGCATGCATTTTGGTACACACATTTAGGTGCATTAATTCAATATAATACATTTTGGTGCGTATATTTCAGTACATACATTTCAGTTCTAACATTTAAATACATTAGTTCAATATAATAAATTTCGATACTAACATTTAGGTACATTAATTGAGTCTTTCAAGTTTGAAGAATGTTAAATAAAATTAATAAATTAAAAAAAAAACTTTTTTTTTGGGTAAAAAAATAAATTAAAATTTGTATATTAATGGGAGACATTAAATAAAATGCACATTAATTATTTTGAATTAAGGACATATCAAGGAACTATAATCAATATGTAATCTAACACTACGTTTATTTTAAATTTCAATCTTTTTGAAGGATTAAAGTTAAAAAACCTCATTCTATGAATGTTCTCTGCTCACAACAGGATCAAATGTAAATATGTTTAACAAATTACCCACTAAACCATGATCTCACGGAAGCAAATTTTTAAATCCGCCATTGAACAATGTGTTGATTGAAGAGTGAAAACTACTTCTCAATGAATTATGAATATACCCCTACAACATTAATTTGAGCTATCCATGAGCAGTTGTCCCAATAATTAAGTGTATCTCTTCAGATTTTGATACATTCAATCGTCAAGAGATAGTGACTAGCATGGCATTCATCTTGTCAATTACAGTTGTCCGGCCGGGTCCCGTACCCAAACCTGCAGCTGAGTTATGTACGGAAATTTATTGAGACTTGTAAAAAGGCAACAAGTAGCACCCTCCTCCAGGTCCTCCTCATTGATATCTCCCATGATTAATCCTCTCTAGCTATATATATATATATATCAATCACGGTGGCACACGTACTTTTACCTCATTGACATTGTCCAATAAATTGTCAAATGTTTCAAAGTCTCTGGCTGCAGCTGCTGCAAACCCCCAATAATTTTTGGTGTTGACACATTTGGCTCTACCTCTATGTCATGTCAAGTTGTCAACAAAATAGAGAGGAAGGACCTCCAACCATAAAAAATAACTAAGTGATGATAATATAGAAGAGCTAATTAAGTGATGATCCCACCAGTTGGTTAGAACCAGCTTTCTTTTGACCTACTTAAAGTTTCTATATATTTTGTTCAGCACTATGTACGTGGTTGGCTCCTCCCAAGATGCTTCTCATAGTTTAATCCCTCTTCTTTCATTCAAACTACCGGCACACTGTTCTTTTTTTCTTTTGTTATTATAATTGTGCACGAGCTCCCGCAAAATATAGGTCCCAACGTTTTATTCTTCTTTATGTGATGGAAACTTTTATTTTCTCCATTTTAATATGAGTGATGTTCCCCTTTTTATTAATTTATATAGCATTGTATTATTGTATATATCTACCTTTACTAAATCACATTTTACAAAAAGAAATGAAGATACCTACTCATTCCAACCCTTCCTTCAAAGGAAGGAATACAGAAGAATAAGAAAATTAAACTCCCACGAGATGGTTTTATGATATTTTTCTGTCTATCTTTTTCATCAAGTAACTTTCATCATCGGTACATTATGAACATTAGTTGGTGATAAAAGGCACTTGTTTCTATCTTAAGCAAAATATTCAATTTGACCGTGATGTTCTTGAACGTTTTCTTTTATCTAAGTGAATGGTATTTAGGTATTCTCTTAGTCATGTGTTATTTGGAAAAGTGCATTTGAATCACTTACACAGGATTTTCAACCCCTTACTCTAATCAGCTAAACCACTTGGACTACTTTCTGAAGTCTGTTTTCTTCATCAAATAGTGTTACACTTGACTAGTAAGGGAAAGACTCTTTACTAAGTGACATCTAATGTGTTTAATTTAGTGATAGGCAGAATCATCTGATGCATTGAGTTGTTAGACATGTTAGAATTGATTAAACACTGTGTTAGTATTTACAATACACAACAACTATTACATAATTTCTCTCTCTAAAATTCCTTCTTTCTTCTTCATTTTCTTTTAACTTCTCAAATCCTACAATATAGTTTATACCCTTTACTAAAAAAAGTATGTAAGGTTTTCGTTGCTCAAGCTTTCATTTTATGAAATGCCATCTTTTACAAGAAAAACATGTGTGCCGATACTAAATTTTACAAACTTTTTTTATCAGGCCATCCCATAAATATAGCTAGACAAATAAAAGCTTTTCAAAACACACCTACAAGTACATAAAATCGTATAATTTACAATTCTGATTTATACTCAGACAACAGAACCAATAAACCAATAAATGGACTATATAGTATGAGAACGAACCAATGGACTATATAGTAAGAGAACAATTCCGGTTTTGTTAAGTCTTCCACGTTCTTTTTCCTTTTTTATGTTTAAGCCTTCCAAGTTCATTGTCCCTTTATATTATATGCTCATGCATACCAAATTTTCTGAACAGGTGCATTCATGGTTTGCAATTCCATGAGGACCATATTGATTTCCATTTAGATCTATTGACCTACTGCACTTTCGTGACGGCTTCCTCAACCAACACTACAGTACTCACCACCGACGCTCAAAAATCGAACTCAGCATAAAACATTATAAACATCCTAAGTTTCCATGAGTTGTCCCAACAAAAACAGCAAAAGATACACGAACGAAATCTGCGGCCGATATTTTGTGCCGAGCCGAGTGGGGACACCGCCAAATGAATCGGTTGGTAGGAGTAGATTTCGGCCCAGAACTCGATCAGTAGAAAAAAACGTCGTGATGAACGTTGTTCACCACGTATTCTAGTCCTTGTCCCCTTTGCTAGTTCAATATTTTTATCTAACTACAATCTTAATCATTTGTTTAAGACCAGCTTTTTTATTTCCACCCGACAAGGGATTGTTGGTGTCATAATCATGTGTTTAATTACGTCTTTAATCATTTTGGGTTAGTTAAATAACGCTGCTTGATTTCAATATGGGTTTTATGATTTTAAATAGTCAAATTTGTCTGATGGTGTGGATAGAGTGGAATAATCTTAAAGCAGAGGTTACATATTTTAATGAGTTTAATTGTTGTACTATTATACGCCATATGGTATTGTAATCTTGAAGCAGAGGTTACATAAAGTTGGGTTAAAATATTAATTAGTACAATAATGTAAAATGCGTCTGACGTTGATTTTGGACCTTTGGAGAGGTCCAAAAAATGTCACAAGCTACTAATATTTGTATATTTCTATTAGAAGAGGTAGTCCAAGAATTTGACACGTATATGAAAGAGAAATTAACCATATTTATTATTTTAAAAGAAAAGAATTACAAAAGAAGAAGAGAGAATTCGGGTCCTGTTTGTAACCGAAGGTGTAGGGTTTGGGCCGTACGAAATTACCAATGGCTGCATGCCATGCATGGATGGCTACTTGATATATGGAGGTCCACTACTGGGACATACGTGTGGTATGGGATTCCTAGCCGACAGTATGCTGAATCATGCAATATATATATATATATATATATATATATGTACCATGAATGACGATGTTTTAAGGAGGATTACGTTGGGAGTTTAATTTAGGAGTAAAAGGAGTTAAGAATTGTGTTAGAAGCTTATATAAATATGATTAGAGACTCTAAACAATTGAGAATTTGAGATACGCAATGCTTAAGGGTAAACTTAAAAACGAATGCTTGTTTGTTTGTGGAGGTTTATAGTTTTAGTAAGTGGTTATATATAGCATTTGTCGTGGCCTTGAGTCATAATAATTCCCTTCCCTACATATTATTTGATTATGGTTTTGGAAGCTGTTTGGCTAATTAACCTAAAGTTAAGGATTCGTTTGGTGATTTGGATTGGAGCAACCTTTCTTCTATGGTATTTGAGGCAGATAACTGCCCTGGACTTGTGCAAGCAACCCACCACAAGTAAATCATAAGCCAAACTAATTTCTTAATAAAAGTAAGTTTTATTAAAGTTATAACAGTAAAGATAAGTTTTATTTAAAGTTGGGATAAAAGTATATTTTATTATATTTTTCTTCTTAAACCCAGGCCCAAAAAACTATATTTTACCATTGAAAATATCCTTGATCGGATCTTCCATTCAGAATTGAACACAAGATTTACCGCTTACCAAACGCGTGCTATAAACCATATAACTTTGGAAGCCTTCGACCAATTGGATGCATTGATCATTGATGTGTAATATATGGGGGTTTCCCATAACCTTTTTTGAGAAAATTATAAAATGGAGGTGCTTTTCAGTTTTTTTTTTTTTTTTTTTTTTTTTTTTTTTTTTTAACTTTCAAACATTCCAATTGACTTTTTGATCATCAGACTGAATAAGTTAAATAAAAATAATAGTCAAAATTAACAGAGATACAATTGTTATTCCTTATCGTGATTTTCAGATAACATTTTGCAAGTCAAAGCCGGGTTGGATTAAGAGAGGATTAATCGGGTTTAAGTAACAAAAACATCCAAGTCCGCAGACCGTTTTGCAACAAAACAAAGAAGGCTTGCGGAACCCCTCAAACCAATTTTTTTTCTTTCTCAAAACTGTTTTTGCTGAACCCAGTCGCACAAGAGCTCCTTACCGGAGAATAGAGACTACTTTTTGTGCTTGGGTGATTGTTACGTAATTTTCACCCATGAGTTAATCGCTGGAATTTTCTCTGGTAATTTGGGGGACTGTCAATTATGCTTGTTCCATGCAACGCCAGTCATTTATTGGTGTGGTAAGATGAAGCATTACAGTTTGTGTAGTTGAAGGCTCTTGCCTTCTTGCTCTTTCTGATATGCTTTTTTTTTATCGACGTTGGTGGTTCTGGCTGCAATGGCTTCCCGGTGGAGTACAGTTTCGGATTGTTCCATCCATGCGGTTAGAGGGAGTTGGCAACGGTTTTTCTGATGTGTGTTTCAATGGGAGGATGGTGAGCAGTTAGTACGTAGTTATCTTGACGGATTGTGATCTAGTGAACATGGAGAACGAAATAGCCTAAGTTAGAATCTACTAGCAAACTAAATTCACCAATAACTGAGAAAAGTTTCAAAGTTTATTATTGGATGATATGAAAAATTACAACTCTAGCACCCTAGAGAGATTGCTTATATAGTACCTTTTAACCCTAGATCAATACAAAAAGAAAGAATTTATCTTTATTCGGAAGTAAGAGGTTTTAGGTTTGAATCTCGTGGATGACGAATTCGATACCAAATTAGGTTGCCAATTGGGTAGCTTAGCCGAACTCCGACTCTTTCTAATGTAAAAATATCGATGTACTAAAAAAAAAAAAACAAAAAAAAAAACGAATTAAACAAATAACGAAATACTAAAAAAAAGTCCTAAAATCTAAAAATCTCGTCTTGAGAAAAAATTCCCCTACATCTAGGCAAAGTGTAGTGTTTGGTTTCTATTCGAAACACAAGTTAGGGGTCCAATTTGGAGACCATAGCCCAAATGTGCAATGCATGAATCTAGTTGCTGACTTTGTGTCTTTCTAAATATTTTTTTTTCGATCCTTGCAATCATTTGTTTTACATCATTTTTATTAGGAAAAGGATCCTCTCCTAAGTTGAGGATGAGGATCCTCCTCACCAACTCATCCGGACATTTCAAATTTAATCTAATATTGTAATTATTATAACTTTAAAGGAATTCCCTATTTGAAACCGTTGAATTAAATTTGAATTGTTCAGATGAACTCAGGAGAATCCCCATCCTGAGCTCAAGAGAGGATCCTCTTCCTTTTTACAACTATTCAGATAAGTTTAAGGGTTTAATTAGTTACACGGGGAGATTCTTTAAATTGGGCCTTGTTACTTTTGCTTTGTTGGTTCCACGTCAAGAAATTTTGATGAGGCTCTATTTTGTGCCAACAGGATCTCTCCGGATCTTTTGATGAGTATTCTAATAATATGTGAATTGTGTCTGTTTATTATATATCATTGGGCTAATTTTTATTAAGTACTGTCTATGTTTAATTTTAAATAAAAATATTTAAAATAATTTATGACCGCATGATGTAAAATGAATGGACAAGATTGAAGAATTCTCAGGATCCTCATAAAGAGGATCCGTGTTCTATTTTGTGGTCCCTTCATCATATTTAATTATGGGCTTCCATTCTTCTCTTGAGTTGGAACTTGGAAGCCAAGGACTGTCTTCTACCATCAATGTTCTGGAATCTGGTCTATGTTGTTATTGGAGCATTTGTTGAGCAAACACATTCATGAAATGGTGGAGAAACGTTGAAAAATAACCCTAATTCGCATTAGCCTACTTATTATCATACCTAATCATACGTAAATTGGATTATTTTGTGCAAATCGTAAAGCGATAAATTATTTGTATGGCAGAAGTGAATTGTTGGCAAGGGTAACGAAATTCTTAGTAAAGCTGGGAAATCCGCGACGGACATTTCACAACACTTGTAATAACAAAATTCTTGGTGATCCGTAGGGACCTTTTCTCCATGATTCGGAGAATAAATTTAAATCATACACAGGAGATATAATACAGATAAAGGTGATGTCTGGGAATAAAGGGTACGATCTATATCAATCACGGTCTATGATCATCTCTCAACGCATCTTTTTTTCAGGTCAGAGATAGGAGGCTAGCTAGGGTTCTTTAGCAGCAATCACAGTAAACTTTGGCACATAACGAATGCGAATCAGATGCTAATTAAAGCTGCTGCTGCTGCTGATGGTGGTGGGGGATGGAGCATGATGGAAAAAGAAAAGTGAACATCTCATTCAATAGTCCTCTTTTGAGTTTTGATGGCCAACAAAGCTGTCATTGTCAATCTGCAAAGAAAATTAGGCCTTAATCTGTACTCCGTGTCTCCTCTCATTGGAGCTAGTCCTTCCAACAGTATATCTAATGTAATTGGACTCCCAAAAAAACCATATTAAATCCGTTTGGAGAGAAAAAGTGAGCAGGGTTTGTCATTTCGTTGTGCGTCCTTTACAGCATGAAATGACAAAAGTGGTTTTGAGACTTCAAAGATCAAATTTACTTTACATCATAAAACTAATTTGATTAATTTGCATTTATTTCAATCGCAAATATATAAAAATAGATTCCCTTATTACAAGAAAGTTTTGATCTTATATAATAGTTATAGGAAAAGTCCTTAATAAAAGAGTACGTAAAAAGTGAAATATCCAAAAATATTCTTGAACTTAAGGTTTTTTAACGGAATGGAGTGAAATATCACAAAAAAAAAATAATTTAAATGTCAATTTTAGGAGGGAAAATGAGATAAAACCAGTCAAGTCAAAATTGGTTCTTGATTTATCCCTAATTACTAAAGATTTGTAATTTTTTTGGTTACATTAGAGGGTTTACCCCATCATCCTACCACTAAGCTAACTACGCTGCCTTTACTAAAGATTATATTAATCTTAAACTAATTACTTCCTTTTAAAAAAAAAATGCTTGGGAATTTTTGTTGGGTACTCAAGATTTTCAACTCATCTATGAAAGGAAAAATTGAAGGAAAGCTTGGACGGTTGAAGGGTAAAATAGGTCTTCGGGAGCGGCTTGTGGGGAAGGGGGCTTTCGGGGTACAACGACCTGTTAAAAAAACCCGTTCTTAGCACTATTTGAATATTACCATGCTTGATAACACAAAATGTGAAAATTTCAAATTCGCTTAATTTTATCGGAATTACCAGTGTCACTCAAACACTGAATGCAACGGTATTGCAGCAAGCACGTTTACTTCATATTCAACATTCTACACTGTCTCAACTTACCAAGTGCGTAGATGTGCCTCACTTCGTTAGAGAGATCACACGATATTATGAGGTCAATTGAGATGATACGACTAGTTTAATTCACTCAAGTATTGTCTATGAAAAGCATGCGTACAGCAGCAAGTGGGTGAAGGTGATTCAAATATGGGCACCAAAGAACTTAAATCTTATATGTGCAAGCACAAGCAGAATGGCAAGACGACTAAAAGAAAGAGAGAAAGTATGCTTGGCTCCTCGTACGCCACCCACAACAGCCAATCAAGAAATTGAACTTCTGCTTGTGGCATACAGGGAGCCAGGCATAACCCAAGTCACCTTTTGCTGCAGCCTCCATGCCCAAGGCAAGCTTCCTCGTTGATCGCCATGGAAACGTATTTACAAAGAAAAACTCATGAGAGAGAGTGGGGGTGGTTGGGGGTGGGGGCAGAGGTATATGAAGACCGAAGCGATGTGTGAACTCTCATATATAGTGCCATCGGCCTATGCATGAGTGGAGAGATTTTCTTTCCATGTACAGTACATGTACTTTGAATGCAATTTGCTTTTGAGTGGGATCCTCATTTAAAAACTATATCACAGTGGAGATTTGGAAATTATATTAGAATCCGCAGGTGTAACTGCCATCATCACCGCCACCCCAATCGCCTTGCATTGCACATTTAATCCCTTATTGTATTTTATTTTATTTTTGCTGAAAAATAAAATAAAGGTCTTTTATACTTGATTCACTGGCGGAGCCAGGTTAAGGGCTGCCAGGGCTATAGCCCAGGTAATTTTCAGTGAAAAATAAAATTTTATATGTAATTTTAATTGATTTTCGAATGTAACCCATTAAATATTTAGTTACTAATCCGAATTCTCTAGGTTAAATTATATAATATAGTTTACAAACCATTCTTTTTCTTACATCATTTTAAGCTAGCTAACACTATGAAAGATACGGTATCAAGTTTCTTTATTTATAAAGATTTAAAATTTTAAGTTAGCCCACCCGGTAAAAAATTTCTAGCTCCGCCATTGCTTGATTATAAAAGAAAAATCTTCAAAATATTTGTAGATGTTAAAAATAATCAACAAGATTTTTGGCTCGGATGGACGAGATTTATTTTACTGAATTTTAGTAACAAAGAAAACATGAAAAAGTTCTGGGGTAACACCGGTTGGTGACCGCATACACCACCCAAATATAAGTCATGAAGGTTGAGAAATGAGTTACGGTAGAGTTTTGACAATGAAAATGTGCGATTATGAAGGGAGAACGTAAATTCTCTTTCCCTTATGGGACGGAACATGCGATGAGATTATTAGACTTTCGACCTAATTAAGGACTTACTAAAACTTCTACCAAATCCAACCATCACTTTTATGTAAGGATATTTGCCGTAATCTCAATATTGACTTTGTGCATTTTCTTTTTAACAAAGGGTTTTGCTATTCACATGTTCATTTTTATCAATACTTTCTGTATAACTGATCAACTGTGAAAAAAAAAAAATGTCAAATGTCAAATATCAATTCCAATCAATTGTGAATAAATTATGTTTTTTTTTTTTTGGGGTGGGGGGGGGAGGGGTATTGACTTTGTGCATTTTCTTTTTAACAAAGGTTTTTGCTATTCACATGTTCATTTTTATCAATACCTTCTGTATAACTAATCAATTGTGAAAAAAAAAATGTCAAATGTCAATTCCAATCAATTGTGAATAAGTTATCGTTTCTTTTTTTTTTTTTTTTGGGGGTGGTGGGGAAGAGAGAGGGGGGTGGGGGGAGGATGGGGGGTGTTTGTAGTATCTTGTTACACTTATGAATTATGCTATGGAAAATGAGGGCCGGAGCAAGGTTTGACTGGTTGCGTTTGGAGGATTCTTGCAACGAAAACCTATCTATCCAAGTATTCATCGACTGCTCTAATAATAACCTCCAGTACAGCAGTACTCATGCTGCCCTTTCCTTCAAAACCCTAGCACCATTACTGGATCCTAGTATTTTCTGTTGTTGTGTCATCTGCACCAACAGAGATCGAGAACACTGAATATATATATATATATATATATATATATATTTATTATATATATGTATATAGCGCACGTGAAGAACTTACATAGACATTTCCAAGGCAATTTTACTTGTTCACACAATTACATACTATGAGTACGTTTTTGTATATCTTTGATCTAAAGAATTATAATCACCCACTGTTCAATCTCAATCGATAAGGTCTAGTAGTATAAGATTGGACCTAATATTTCTATGACACAATAAGATATACCAAACGTGTGAGTGGATATAACTACAGATTTGGTGGCGGACGGTACTGTAGAAAAGACCAACCTAGATATGCTTGTATCTGCATTGTACAGACAGGGAAACGTCATGCATGCACGAGACAAAAACATGCATCCTCTTCCTCTTCCATGTAATTTGAAGCATGCATGCATCTATGCATGCACATGCATAAACAAATTGTCAAACTTTCTAGGTGAAAGATATCGATCAACCCTAACTAGCGCCAACAGGATGATGATCGTAGTTCCTCAATCCCCCCAAATACCCACATATTCATTTTCCACAGTTGTAACATGGACAAATGGACAGCCACTAAGCGAACAATCTAAAATCTTTACAAATGTAGCACACAGTAGGACCCATTAGTTTAGTGGTCGGTCCATCTAACATAATATAAGCTCCATTTACGCCGATTGTATGGAAAAATTGAAAATGGAAATTGGAACATGCTTTTACTTTTCTCATGATCGATGATCGACCCCATTCTTTTTTTTTAAGGTATGCTTTTTTAGATCTCCCTCGAAGATCTTTCAATTTATCTGCTTTAAAGGGTGGACCAGCAGAGAGTAGTGCTTGTTGAATTTCTGCTTTAGAAAATAGTCACCTTTGTTGAAATTTTAAATTTATTAGGAGTGTGATTGTGTAAATCCTAGTAGATTATGTATAGTATTTTATAATATCTTTTAAACAGTTTTTTAGTTGTAATTGTATTACTTAGAGAGCAAATATTCTCTCTCATTTACTAGTATAAATAAAGACACAATGCATGAGGAATACGATACACAAAATTCATCAAACTCTTCTCTCCCATCTCTTCTCTCTGGCCGATCTCCCTCTCTTTTCACTCACTAAATTAATACCACAAGAACATTATATTAATTCTATGATTCCACACATTCGCCGTGCAAAACTTATTACTTGAATATATGGTTTAGCCAAGCGTAATGTGCTCCATCTTATGTGTCCGAGTTTCAACTTCCCTCTCCATGGTTTAGGTCACTAAAATAAACAATGGCTTTTCAACAAAATTAAAAATACAGCGGTTGGAGCCTCACCTTGAATTTGGGGGGTGTATATTGTATATAGCATTTGATAATTTTCATGAATTATGAATACATAGATTTCGAAGGAGTTTATGTGACTTCCTTATAATCCATATCGATTTCAACTTAATCTGGAGTTTGTGAGATTTTTATCATGGATTTTAATAGAATTATGTGAATTGTCATTGACTTTTTAATGATCAATTTATTAATTAAGTATTGTTATTTTTAAATTTGTCATTATTAAAAATGATGATTATGACCATGACAAAATGATCGTATGCGGTGGTGGAAGTGTCATGTGGTATTTTTGGCAATTTGGTGGTAGTATATGTGGTTTCTTTGGTGGTGAAGATAATAGTAGGGATGGAAAATAGTGTCCGCAACGTAGTGTTGGGTGGTGGAGGAGTGGGGGTGGAGCGGTTGTGATGGGGTGGTGATGATGGCGGTAAAGGTGGCGGCCATGATGAAGGTGGTCATGGTTGTGGTGATGATGACAATAAAAAGGTGGTCGCAGGAGTTTGTGGTATGGTGGTGATGATCCTGATAAATGGTGGTGATGGTCATGGTAAGGTGGTAGTAGTCGAGGTGATTTGGAGGTAGGGGTGGGGGTGGCGATGATGATGATGCTCATGGCAGTGAAGTTGGTGACGGCGATTATGATCATGGTGGCGGTGGGGTGGATGGATGGTTATGGTAAGTTGGTGGTGGAGTGGAAAAAATGAAATCCTTTAAAATCTTAGGGGTAGAGATTGGATTTGATATGACAATAAACTTACCATAAAAGCACTCAAAATCCATCAAAGTCCTTGACTTTTTCAAATCTTTAAAATCAATGAAATTTTGAATACACCCAGATTTTTGTAGACTTGCAAAAAGTCATAATTGAATACCACAATTTTCATAGACTTTTTGGAAGTTATTAATATTCTTTATTCAATACAATGTGACTTTTATTGACTCCTTAAAAGTTTATATTAAACTGGATTTCAAAATCAAGCAAAGTCCATCAAACTCCATATACATTACACCCACTTGATTTGGATGTGAACGAAATGCTATGGGGCTATAAAAAGAAAAAGTTTAGACAAATTTAACGATCCGAACCAAACCGTCTATCTTTTAGGACATCATTTATAGATCATCATTGCCAAAATTAGACAAATTTAAAACCATTAAGACATTCATTTGTAGTGAAGAAAAATGGATAAACAGAATACGGTTCTAAAAAAAACAAAAACCATAAACCCTTAATTTAACGGTCAATAGTTTTAGATTTGAGTGCCTTTTGGTAGATATAATCTTTGAAGGAATACCTAAAAGATAGACAATTCGGATCGTTGAAATACATTACAGAGCGAGCTCCTAAAAATGTGTCAAAAGCTATGTAATAAAAGTAGTGTCACGAATTCGTCCCTAATATAACAGCTAATACATTAATTCTTACAACCAATAATAAGAAGGGAGTTTTAACGAAAAGCACACGGTACTGTTCACTTTAACGAAAAACCACATTTGTACACTAAAAAGTCAATTCTAGTACTATTCACTTTACCTTTTATTTTGTCTTTATCATTAAAACTCAAAGTTTTCAAACCTTTTTTTATTAGTTTTTCTTAATAAGAAATGATAAACGAAGTTATAAAGTTTTGATATATATGGTTTGTGTAGAACTGCGCATGGATCCATGCACCATCTGGAAAACCATCTCTAATCAACGTTAGGACGACCACACTATCCCACCTTGTCTAATTTAACCTTCCTACCTTCCAATGTTGGCATACACATTGTTTCAACTTTTGTCTACATTTAATTGGGATTATTATGATCTCTCTATCCTCTCCAAACCGCCAATCCTTTCAGCAACAGTATTTCTTTTTCTTTTGGTCAGTCACCAACATCATTCTCATTTTCTTGGACTTAAAGCATGAAGACCGAGAGAGAACTGATCAACTTATAATTCACACAGAAAAATGTCAATATCATTGTGAAAATGCACACTAGTGCACTGCATGCATCACGTTGGTCAAAAGATTGGCACTTTTCTTTAACTAATTATATATTGGGATTAAGTTAAAGTTCCGTAACACCATCATTTGTTTTTACTCCTTATCTCAATACTTTATTCAATATTATTATCTAAGGGAGATTTTCGGACGGGATCGGATTAGAAACAACGTTTCTAATTTTCGTTCTAAAATTATGAAATTTGATCATATCGGATCATAATTTTCAAATTAGAAATTTTTAAAATCATAGTAATCTCATAAATTTTGAAAAACAAAAATAAACAAAGAGTATCCAAAACTAACAATAAAACATAAAAATAGATCATAAAATGCATAATTTGAGTAACTAATTAACTAGAAAATCAGAATAATTTAGAATTTTTTTATTAGAATAAGTTCGGAACATTTCAAAAAAATTTAAATCTGAAATTCGGAATTATCGGAGTCCCAAATGCATTCCAATTTTCCAAAAAATATTCGGATTCATAAATTTCTTTCGGAATCATAAATACCTTTCCAACTTGCAGGCTTGCAGCCCAAATGTCATCTTCATAAACAGCAAATACCAAGCAAACAACATTTTCGTAAAATGTCCGCTTTTGGATTTTCTTTGCTTCCTTTCGATAAAACATGTCGGAACTCTTTAAGCGAGTCCTTCAAAGAACCCCAACCCGTTAAATTTAGGGATGAATGTCATACATGTTAAAAAAAAAAAAATTAGAGAGACAAGCTGCGGTTTACCACTTACAACATCAATAGTGCCCTCACTTAATTATCCATGTAATCAATAAGTGTGTAGTTTCTATGCATAAGACCTCGATACGATTATAAATTGAATCATCTAATATAAGTTGTGATTTGTTTTGTGAAATGCCGACGCGAGACTTTTTGCTTTATTCAACAATACATTGATGCACTTTAGGAATTTCGCTGGTAAGACTATCCTAAGTGAAGTGAGTCAAAGATTGAGCTAGCCAGCCTATTGGTCTCTCTTGGTTTTGGAGTAAAAGCACAGTGCACAAACTGTAGAAATCCCATGTCATTTGGAGCTTTGCCTTCAACCATCACCTTCACTTGGGTGTCAAACTCATATTGTCAACTAATATCTACCTTTGTTAACATCTTCAGCCATTCTTCCTCCTTTAACAACTCGGAAAACCTTAGTAAAGAAAAAGCCCTTCACCCGTCGAGTCAACCGCCGGCACCCAACTCCCTCTTTTGTCCTTGTTCGTACCACCAAAACATGAGATTCTTGCTGATTTCAAGTTTTTGGCTCCTATCATACCAAACTGATACCTACTTCGTTTAGTACTTCAAGTGCTTCTTTGCACGTACTGTAAAACATGTAGCACATCACTTCCAACAAGCATTTCAATCTAGAACTTTATATAATCAACTCTATACTCGGATCGTTTTCTTCATCAAGTTCTGAATAACTTTCTAGTCAGATCGTTCCTGCATTCGTCTATGGCAGATGTTATAGACTAGCACTTGACGTACTTGACGTAGGCATATAACATATAAAAACTACGTAGATCATCGGTGGGGCTGGGGCCATTATATACCAAATTATGCATCGGAGAACAAATTAAGCTTTATGCAGACTGAACTTCAACACAATTTGAAAAATAAAACAATAAAGAAAATCCAGAATGTTGTCTACTCCCTTGCCAAATATAATGTATTAATGTGCGGTATCAATCGATTAGTTAATTATTGGTTTCTGCTTTCTGCAGAACGATCTCATAACCATGTACACACCTTGATGAAGACAATATCATCATTTGTCATTTGTGTTCAAGTACAGACGATGATCTCTAACGTAATCAATTACTTCATCTGCAGTCAGATATTTTATTGACAATCCTCTTGAAATGCAATCCCTGAAAAACAATGTAAACTATCAATTCAACATTCCCTAAACATTTCTGTCAATGAATCAGATTGTCTTTACCTTACTCTCGTTGAACTTATTTGGTTCGGTACAAGTTCATCCACAACTTTTATGTTACCCTATAAAAGAAGAAAAAGGTTTAATAGCATCAAAGAGGCCACAAGCAGTGGACAGTAAGAAGTTTCAAACCAAAACTATTCAGGCAACAATAGGTTTTACACTCTGCAAACTTCGAATCACTGCGAAATTTTTTGCTTTTCAATTTAGACCAAACTCTACCCTTTTACAGTACAATCCGAATGATTTGGTTAACTTATATTCGGATTTGAAAACTGCATGAGAATAACACCATTGTGGACACTAGTTGAACTAACCAGTCTAATATAGGTGTAGCTAAAAAACCCAGTGTCATAACGCTGAATGAGATTTGATTGATCATTACAATTCATGATCCCGAAAACAAGGTAAATCAACTTACTTTGTTCTCTTTCAAAATTTCATCATTTGAGATAACTTTGTCAACATCTTGTCCATCCCTGCGAATGGACACCACACCATAATCTCCACATATGCTTCTCACCTGATAAATAAGAGCAAGAATCTGGACAATGAGATGATTATCTTGCATGAATCGACTATATATCACCACCGTAATATTGAATTATAGACAGACCTGCTCAGGAATCCAAAATCCAGGAATGCCAAAAGACTGGAGTAGATCAGAACCACAGACAAGCATGCACTTGAGGGATTCTATCACGAGCAAGACACAAAAGTCAATCATATTGCCATCCGAACAATGATGATGTAGAACTGAAACCAGCTCCAGAATTCTCATGCATCAAATTGATTACACAAAGTCCGTAAGACGAAATTTGTGTTGAGTGTCAGCACTGCTGCTTATGGATGGATTCGATGGAATAAGAGCCTTAAAATACCATATGTTGAAAGTGAGAAAGAGTGGAGCAGATAACTCCTTAATCTAGAAAACAGGGTCTCAAACACCAATATGACAAAGCCTTCCTGACAAACTTCCTATGACGTTATAGCCATACAGTTCTGGGAAAGAACATGTGCACAGTGCATGTGTGCTTCGCATCCATACCTTCCCCATGCATACATATAACTTACTATAAAAAAAAAAAAGCTGCCCATGCAGCTTAATTGCTCAAACGGAAAACAAGGGATAACAGTTTGCAAATCTTACCCCTTGGTATCATACCAGCCTCAGACAAGAAACCCTTGACTCTGGATAGAACAGTTAAGGTGCGCTGGAAGCTACTTTGTCTTGCCTGTTAAATCAATTTATAACTTCTAAGCATAAGTACACAGAACCCTAGCGGTAGTAAATAAATAAGACACAGAACCACATACTGAATCTTCATCTAAGATTCTAAAGAATTTTCATGGTGGAGAAGGAGGGACATACCTCCCACGGATCAACCATTATAAATTCTGAACTCTTGCAAGCTAGATGACACATCTGTACACGATGTTCAGCAGATATAAGTCCCTGCATAGCCAACCAAGTGACCATCTCAGTATGTGGCAAACAGAGGGACGTGATATCTGATTATGTAATTTAGTTATAGCACTTCACTAGGCATAAAGTGGTAAAAAACCTCATAACTGAGACAAACTCATTCAAGTAACTTTTGTTATAACTTTAATCGTGTTGCTTCTACAACGCCGGTTAAAAGGGTCATGGAAGAACTTGAGATATATGACCAACTTCCTACGAACTTGAGATATATGACCAACTTCCTAATGTAGCCTCATCTCAGAACTTTGGTCGGTACTGCTGTGCATATTGTGCACTTAACATTGAGCATATGGAAGCCTTTTCTACTCCGATGCCTACAAAGATGCTATTAAGTTTACAAACCTTCTTGTTGTATGCATCATTAACAGGCGAAATATAAGCTCCAATTACACAAAAGCCTTCTGAATTTAGTGCATCTCTTGCCAGCTCTGTTGACAAGAACAAAATTGGTCGAAATATAAATTATATACTGTAATTTCCACTGAAAACTAAGCAAAAGATCCAGTCACAATTAGAAAATGAAACCCACGAGGCAACGACCCTGTCAATAAAAAGAGTGCATTTTGCATATATGTAAATTCCCAATTCAACTGTCAAATGAGAAAGAAATTTAGAGCTTGTTTGGATATACTTTTAAAACAGCTGAAAGCGCTTCTGGTGGAAATGTTTGTGGAACATCCTTCGTAAAAATGCAATTGAATCCTGAAAAAGCACTTAAAGTGCTTTTAGAACCCCAAAATATTTTCGCTAAAAGTGCTTTCAGTCATTTTAAAAGAGCTTCCAAACGAGCCCTTAGTTTGTGCCGCAACTTACCCAACATTCGTAAATGCATATAAGTAGGAGGATTGAAACTTCCAGTTGCTACTAGAACTACGTACTTCTTGTCCCTAGTTTAGAGAGAAAGAAAGAGTAAGCTAACATATTTCCAAGAATATTACACCTTATGGTACGAATTTTGTCAACATTAACATCCATGCTGGAAATTTAACAAACAAGGGCAATTCTCCGAAAACTAAAAGGTAATGCAATTTCTACTGCAAGCTAAAATCTAATGTCTTTAAGATATACGCTAATGTATTCCTTCCAGTTCCTTCTATCCTCCTGCTAAAGTTGAAGCAAAATCCAATCTTCGAAAGGCAGACATGTTCGGTATCTCAAACGATACAAATACAAGCAAAAATATCAATAAATAAAACTGATAAGGTGAACTTACTTGTCATCATGATTAACCAAATGCAGAGCTAATTTATTAACAGGCAGAGGGATGTCCATCGCAGCTGAAAAAAGTAAAAGAACCAAATTGGTGCTGGTTTGGCATTGCTTAAATTATTTCAAAAGCAGGTGTGGAAAAAAGCTGGGGGTGTTTCATGTGTGTGGTAAACAAAACCAAACCTGCTTTTTTTCAAAGTTAGGGGTCGTGCAAAGCTGAAAATCAGAAGCTGCAAATAGCAGCTTTGTAATGACCCCTAACTTGGAAAAAATAGCAGCTTTTCCCTTGTAATGATCCCTAGTCCTATCACAAAATTTGTAATGATTAACTGATTTCCGGATTAAAAAATTGTTGGTTTCATCGAATTCACAGAAAGAGCTGACACCAGAAATTTTCCACGATTATGAAAACCCATTTCCCTCCATTTTCTCACGTTTTCCTAGCAGCCAAACAGATAATAAAAAACCACTCACAAGGATACAACAAAACAAGAAAACCCAGGTCAAAGCACTGGCAAATAAGCCACGCCAAGATTATAAAATTGGAGAATAAGCCAAACCAGATTAGAAAATTGGAAAATAGTATGAAAAATATGAGTACCCTTTCGAGAATCGATGACTTAAAGGTCGGTTCTTTTCGCGCCGCTTGGAGCCGGTCCTCTCGACGATGACGATCAAGGAGTCCGGGCGGTGGAACTGAAGCTCGGACACGAACTGCGTTCCCGCTCGATGAGTTCGATAGACGCGGTAGGCTGGCAGCTGGCTGGGATGAGATGTGACGGCCAACTGAGAAAAAAGTTTTCTCGTCAAAGGCCGTTTTTGTTGGGTTAACTTTTTAACTATTGTTTAACGTATCTGTTAATTTACAACACGCAGTGAAATTATAGGGAAAGGGAAGACGAAAAGATTGATACTTTGTTTCCTTAGCTATTGAGCTCTGCTAAGATTATGGCGGATTTGACAAGGCTTCCCATGGCGTCTTGTGCTCTTGTTTTAGTCACGGATTTTGACGTCCTCTCACGCATTCAAAACTGCCACAGCATTCTCCCGGCGCTTTCTTCTATTGCTATTCGGAATCATGAGGTCCAGGAGTCCCAGTCCCGGAGCAGTTGGGCAACTCAATCAGGTCAGTCTGAAGCTCATTTGATTCTTAACCTTTTCGTTTTGCTATATTCCGTATTACGAGCGATATTACTCCTCTAAGCTAGACTAAGAAGCAGGGTTTGAATTCGGGACGCAGCGAGTAAAAGAGGAAGCCTCTTTTCGTTGAGATTGTACTGAAATTGTGCCTATTGGTGTTGTTTTGTAGGTGAAGGAGCCATACAACCCTGCCAGAAAGAACCCGTTTTTCAATGGCCTTTTGAGGCTTGATGATCAGAATCCTAGCCCTCCTACTGTTGATTTTCCGGCAATCCCTGGAAGGCGGAACATTTCTCGTACCATGTCGGATATTGGTAACACTCTCACAAGAAAAGGCCAGGTTCCATTCTCTGATGATAGTGTTCTTGAGCCCTTTGAAAGGGCGAAACTTGGTAAAACTGCTTCATTTGCATTTGCTAATGTTCAGCCAGTTTCTAGCTTTGATTTGGGGAAATTAAATGAGCCCGCCATTGAAGCAAATGATCGTAAGCATGGTAGAGTAAATGGTCTAGCAAGTGTCACAAGTGGGAAATCATTCAGGGTGAAAGGACGGAAAGAAAACCTGTCCACAGTTTCACTTCCTCAGTCTGCTGCATCGTTTTATAATGGGGACTCGCCGCAATTTGAAATTGTTGCATCGTGTCCAAGCATGTACAAGCTTAACTTGTTTCTTAAAGCCACAAAGGATGAAGTTAAGGCCGGTGTCCCGGGAAAATTCTTACATGTTGTAATGGCTCAAGATGTTGCTGGTAATGCCTGCCTTAATTCTCCTTTCCAACATTTCTTTACTTATACTTTTGTGATTTCTGTATCATTTTTTTTTAAATTTACATCCATATGTAAGTAACCACATTGTGCTACTGTATGAGTTTCAAAACAAACTTAATATGCCCTGTATACCCTGAAAGGATAGAAAACATTTGAGTTGTTATCCAGTCTAATACTATATAGATGTTTTGCTGAACTCAATATGTCCATAAACTTTATCAATACAAATTAAAAAAGTAAACTTAATATGTCCATAAATTTTATCAATTCGACTTGAAAAATAAATCTAAGAAACACCTGTATTTTGATGCTGATAATGTGTTTCGGATGGGTCGTTGAGATTTCTCTATCTTTCAGCCAAATTTGAGAATTTATGTCAGTATACATTTTTGCCTCTCTTTGACAATTTGCAGATGTTGGATCTGTTGCTTCAACCATCAGTTATGCCTTCTACCTGAATGAAACACAAAAATCTGACCAATTCTGCACAGTGCCTGTCATCAACATGAAGAGGTCGGACATAAATCCTAAAGCTGAACTCAAATGGTTACTTGATTCTTGTCAAATTGATCAGTCATCCTTAATATTCGTGGATGAGGTACGTTCCGTTGACTACTGGAATTTTTAATGTTTTATGGTGTTCTTGTATTAGCTTTCACTTAGATAGGTCAGAGACCAAAGATAGGTACGTTCCATTGACTACTGGAATTTTTAATGTTTTATGGTGTTCATCTATTAGCTTCCACTTAGATAGGTCAGTGCTGATGACCAAAGATAGTCCAACTCCTTTTATTTTAACTTTCAGTCAAAGTTTTAATCCCTGTCGTGATTTTCTTGGTGAAACTAAATACAAGATTTACATTATCCCTTCAAGCGTTCTAAAACACAGCCTTAATCCTCAGTTTACTGCCCCCCATGTTGGCTCCCTTACTGCCCCCAATCATTCACCGCTCCCTGCCTCTCCCCTATGTGGAACAACCATATCGTTGAATCATATGTGAATCATTTGGTTTTAGAGTTGACTTATCCGGATTCTTTTCTTTCTCATTTTAAATGCCTTTACCTGTGAGTTTGTGACTAGCTGGGGCCTGACTTATAACTTTTCAATTAGGACATGTCTGTTCAACTTATGAGTTTATCTTTCACGTGAAATTTGGAGCAGATTGATCTGTCATATTATGATCTAGTTGGGAGTCTTAAAGTAGTTCTATTAAATGGCCACAAGCTCCCAGCCAAGCAAGAGGTAAATCAGATTTGAAAATTTCGATGTACTTGAATTTTTAACCATGGTAAATGATTCATACTCTTGTCTTCCTATAACAGGCATTGAAAGAGGCTGTAGTGGAAAATTTCAATTGCAAACAGGTGCTTTGCTGAACTCAATGTGGATATGTTTAAGCTTATCCTGCTACTTGCTGACACGTTCAATATAGTTAAGATTTTGTTTTGTTTAACAGGGAGAATCTGTATATCCCTGGGTCAAGAGTGTTACAGTAGCAGAGGTATGATCGAAACTTATTCATTATAACCTTGGCAGCTTCATTATTTTGTCCCAATTGTTCATAACATGAATGAATGTGCTGATTATCGTGTTATAAACAGGATAGCTCATGCTGTACAGTTGTTGCTGAGAAGTTTTATCTGATTTCACCTGAGATTTTGGCTGGACAAGGATTCAGTAGACTTTTGGTAGCTTCCTTTTTCCTTTTCCATGCTCTAAAATGTGAACAACTTATTTCGAGATTTAAAAGACATATCTCTCTCCCTCTCATGGCCCACCATAGAGGCCATGTACTTGTGCAGCAACGATATAAACCATTCCCATGATTTTAAGAAATTTTTCTTGGCCTTTTGATTTTCTTTTATTCCTTATCCTTTTTATTTCTTTCATCTTTCCTTTCAGCAGATGTGTATCATGATGGTACCTATTCCCCGTTTCTTTACTTAGGTTCAACTTGTAGCATAAGATAGGTAGTCAGATCCTTACCACTTATAGTAGCTAGCCCTTTGAGTTCCTGGGTGGGAGGATCGGTAGTTGGAAGCATGGTTTGCCATGAATTGCTCTTAAGTTTGGACTTTTAGTTTTCCCTCCATTGCCTTATTACATTACTTTTCCTCTGGAATTCCTATTTCTTGCAGTTAGCTGCCATCCTTTTAGACTCCACAAACTTGTGCAGTTCTCATTGTTCGACCAAGGATAAGTACATGTCTGCACTGTTAATCCATGGTGCTGGTCGCTTTGGATGCAATGGCCTTTACCAGTTATGTATATATCATCCACTACGTGCCTATCTATCTTTTTAATTTACTTTATTTCCTCAAAACTTCTTCCTCTAAATATAATTTTTTATTTCAGTGAGATACAAAATGTACAATGTATCTAATCTCAAGATTAGTGATATATTGCGCAAGGATTTCAAAAAGTGGACAAGAGTAGGTCTGGACTTGAACTAACCTCAGTCCTTTTAAGCTTGTCATGGGATTTGTTTTTGCCCTTCAACATAATGGAATATCCTTCCACTAACATAATAGTTGTTCAAACAGGTAAACCGGAGGGTCCTGGTGCTAGAACATCACAAATCGGGATGAGTTCCACTGGAATGCCAATTTCACAGCTTCTTGAACATGAGAACGCCTCATTGCGTGAAATTAAAAATTTCCAACGTAAGTATAAAATTTTCTTTCATTAAATTCTCGTGAGGTAGTTGATCCATAAACATCTTTCATATCGCTAGAAACAGAAGTCTTGAAGCCTTTACTAGTCAGTTTGTTTACTGATTTGAGATAGTAGAGGTCGACCTTTAATCCTATCTCACTTCAGTTATTTACGTTCTTTTTATGCCTCTAATAATGTTAGTAACATACTATAATGTTGAAGATATCATATTGCCAGTAGCTTTTTATTGCCACTCACTTACACGTCTTTTAACCTTCTTTTCTGTGTTCCAAACTAAGTTGATGAATTTCATTGTTTTTTATTGTTAATTTCAGAGATGGAGAAACTTCGGCTTCTCGTGGTTGTTTCTGGGTATTATGATTCGAAAAAGAACTTCAAGGTTAGAGACGTGCTTATATAAGTTATCTTTGACATTTTCTCTTTTTGTTAATGCGTGTTCTACCCGTTAATGATCTGGTAGGCCCTGGGGATTAATTTAAAATGAACCTATTTCAAAGAGGGTTTGAATCTTATTTTCCTTTGTGAGTCATGATTAATAAAGCCAAAGCTTCGAGTGAGTTAAGGTTTGAGAGACAATTCTAACTTCCATATTCGAACAACTCAAACTTCTGCGTTTAATGTGATTGAAATATTTTGTATCCTAGTTTTGGACTGCCAAATGCTCATCTAAGGGCCTTTTGGCATTTCTTTGGTCATGGGACGGGGAGTACTGTAAACAAATTGAGCCAAGTATGCGCTCAATTAAAAAGTAACCCACCGACTCTTGAGTATCCATACATATTTTGCTGCACTCACAGTCTCTGGTTTTTTTTTTTTTTTTTTTTTTTTTTCAGAACAAACTGAATATGTAATCTAGAAAAAGGGTTGTGTAGCGCTAGCATTTTACCATCTTATGGTAGAGGCTTTGACATTGCCCATATATTTGGTGTAATACAGAGAGAGATCCTAGTGTCAGCGGAGTCAGTGGAGCTCATGAAGAATCTGCTGTTTTTCTTCAATTCAGGTGCTTCCCAACTGCCACTCAAAGCAATCCATCAGCCAGGTAAAGAATCACTTCAAACTAATACAAGCCATTCCTTTATTGTTCTTGCTAATAAGTTGCGTATTTATTTCTTTTGATTGCTACACATCATGCCGGGTTCAAAAGATGGTTAAATTGCATTATCGTTTGATGACGGTATTAAACTTCCCCATGGTGCTCATGCAGGTCTCGGAGAGGAGGAGATGCAAGTATTTGAGATTGACAAGGTCACGTCAAGAAAGACCATTGAGCGCCTCTTAGAAGAATTTGGTGGGACTTCGAAAGGCTAATGGTCAAACGAATACTGGATATTCAAATTTTACTGTAAACTCTCTTAGTTTTCCAAAATGATATGCAGTGCGTATATAAAAACTTTTGATGGATGATCCTGTAATGACAAGATTGAATTAGAACGAAAACCCGATGATAGGCATGTTGATTGCAGTAGAACTCTCTGTTGAGATTCGAGAGAGACTTTCGGGTGTTGCTTGAGATCCGTATATATGAATGCCATGTAGTTTGTTTCCAGCATTTCCATGCTTCTACTCCGGAAATCTGTACCATAACAAACCGCTGGCTACTGTCAAGACTGGAAAAACGACATGTAATACACAAATAATTGCAGAATATAAATGTGTATATTAGTGTATTTTCTGATTTATTACAACAGAAACTGTTTTTTCAATTGCATGTGTTCAGTTTCTTCTCTGCAAAGTGCTTTCGGTAGCGTGCTTCGGCTTCAGCTCCAACTTAAACTCTGATCCTATAAGAATCGATATGTCGGAAATCACTGCTGTGACAAACTGCTTGTTACAGTCAAAGCTGGCTCTAATATCCGAGTTTGCGTTCAAATTTGCTCCCTTAGTAATGTTGAATGCACACCCTTCCAATCCATGACCAACCTTTTCCAACCCAATGAAGGTAACTTTATCAATGATCCATTTTTCACTTAAAGCGAATCCTCCATTTACAACCTTTGAGCTTACAAATACAGTTCCATTTTCTGTTCCACTATAAAATCTCACTAAACTCCACTTGCCTCCCTCTCCTCCCATTTCAATTTCCTCTCCGTCGTCCACGAAAACTTCTCCTGTACTTTGTCTGTTACTGCTAACGACCACCAAAAGCTCGAAAGCAGTCTTTCGGGCTGCTTGTGTTGTCAAGGCCTTTCCTTGCAATGCCAAAATATTTCCTTCACAAACATGCACATTGATATGATCAGGCGGCGCATCCAACCTAACGTGCTGTCCTGAACTTACACTTACAGATTTTGAGTAGTTGAAGAGATCAAACCAGTTTCCAGCAGGAAAATATGCATCAACTGAATTGACTCCCGGTTTCAGTACAGGTGAGACCATTACACCTCGACCAATTAGAAACTGCGTATTGATCTCGTAAGTTGTGATATCTTGAGGAAATGAAAAGAAAAGGGGTCTTGCAATTGGGGTTCCCTTTTTGTGTGCCTCATACATTGATGTGTAAAATAAGGGGAGCAACCGGTAGCGCAGCCCAAGCACCTTCCTGGATGTTGCTGCCACTGAGTCCCATAGATAGAGCTCTTGACGGATTGTAAACTTTTCGGAGTGATCTCTTGAAAAGGGGTAAAAGGCCCCAAGCTACATGTAGACATAACTAATTTAGTCACATTAGATGTCAATAAAGTCAAATATAAATCAAGATATATAACGTAGTCTAATATGTATGGGAATTTTCTAGGTTCATTAGTTACCTGAATCCATCGCCGGCAGAGTTCTTCGGTAGTATCTCCAGAGAATCCACATATGTCAGCTCCAACCATTGGAACTCCGAAAAGTCCAAAATTTAAAATGCCTGGAATTGTATATGCCAGATCACTCCATCGTGCAGAATTGTCACCAGTCCAGTGTGCTGTGTACTTACCGGAGCTTACAAAAGTCGATCTAGAAAGTATAAACGGTCTTTTACCAGTTACATTGATTAAGGCGTTGCTTGTTGCCTTGGCTTCCAAGAGTCCATACAAATTATGTGCATTATATTCTGTAATGTTACCAAAGTGCAGCGCTGATGCCGGAACAGTATTGTTATTGATCGGACGCAGGACTCCAGAATTGTTAACCTTGTAAGGAGGGTCATCAAGTGTAGAAGATGGAGTGGGAGGGGAGGTTCTGAAATTGGATAGCTCATTCATATCGAGCCAAAGACCGTCAAATGGCAGAGCCTTTTGAAATATTTGCATCTCATTAGCCCAATATTTTTCACTTTCTGGATGTGCAAAGTCTGGGTAGTACACATCGCCGGGCCATACATTTCCCAGGTAAGGAATTCCGTCGCGTTTGATGAAAATATCTGCTTCCTTCCCTCTGATGTAGGTTTCATAGGTGTCATTATTACTAATACCTGTCAAAGAAAGGATATGATCATTTCCTGCTATTCTGTTTCGATAATATGAATATGCACTTAGTGTATAGGGTTTAGGCCGCGTACCAGGGTCCAAGATGAGGACATATTTCTGACCATTTTGGTGAAGAGTGCTTACAAATTTCTTCATCTTATCCAATGGAAAGTTGACGGGATCGAGAGTGAAGTCCTTGTAAGCATCCATGTAATCGATGTCCGTCCACATAACTTCAAGAGGGATGCCGGCTTTTGTATAACCAGCAACCACGCCCTCAAGATCCGAAACATTCTTGTAACCCCATCGACACTGGTGGAATCCTTCAGCAGGGTATGAAAGCAACTAAGTATGAATGGTAAGTACATATGAAACGTAATGTCTTCCGTAGTCTTTTTATTTCCCCTTAACCATTGATGAATAAGTGAATGAAATGGTTATGGTTCAAAAATGAAATCAAAACTAAAAAGCATACTATTTTAGTAGGACTAACAATCAAAATGAAACCACATCGTCAGTTGACATGGTATAGATAAAAGTATTTTTAGTCGTAATAGTTGACGTAACAAGTGGACTCACTGTCACATACATGTCACACAACCAATATGTGACACGAAAATGTTACTGCTCTAGCAGACTAGCACTTCTTTGGTAGGATACATAGCTAACAAAGTTAAATATACAATTTAAAGCAGCAAACTTACCAAAAGACCAGTAGGGCATAGGGGCAGGGCGGCCGATTAGTTCTGTATACTGCTCCACTACCAACTCAGGTGTCGGCCCGGCAAAGAAGTACAAGTCCACAATTCCACCGATGACCTTATAAGTAATCCTATCACCGCTGTATGTTATGTCCATGCCATTGCTATTCAGCAGCAGCACTCCATGAGATGTTCCAGCACCGGTCTTGCCGCCAGCTTGAGACGCCGACCTGACGTCCAGGTAGAAGGGGTGGGACCCGTAAAGGTTGACGTCGGGATTGACGCTACCAATGTCGGCATTCCAGAGAGTCAATGTCTGATTGGGAATGATCTTGAAGGAGGACTTGGTGTGCTCGCCGAGGCCGAAAATGGAGGATCTGTTATGGGGGAGAGAGGAGGAGAGTTGGATGTATTGGTCCTTGAAGACCAAGAAGGTGTTGGGGTCTGACGAGTGGGGGGAGGTGTCGAAGATGACGTCGTTGGAGGAGCAGCGGGCGACGGTGAAGCCGAATGGGGTGGTGTTGCGGAGAGTGAAGAAAAGGTCGTGGGAGATGCAGTGGTGGTGGGGGGTGGGGGTTTTGGTTTGGCGGGGGATCATGTCTTGTGGGATTTCCCATCTTTGCTTCTTTGAGTCCGCTATTCGAATTCTTAGACGATCTTTGGTTTCATAGCTGCATGCATGATTAAGATTATGTTGTGAAAATGTTTTCTCGCTATAAAATTTGATGACATGAAATGTCTATTTTGTAAATCTTGAATCTGAATTATTTAACTTTCATAACAGTTTGCAAAAATGAGCGTAACTATATTGGTTAGAGTCACCGTGCTATTCTCTATTCACCCGAATTTAAACCACTCTTATTTTGTTTAAACTAAAGCATCATGCTTGTATGAAAAAAAAAAAAAAAATGAAAAAAGAGCAGGTTTTGGCCAAACTTATGAAAAGGCATTGGTGGGCAAGGGACTTTAAATTGGAATATTTTCTTAGCATCTACGATGGACGGTTCAGATGTCTTATTATTCTGATCTCTTGGTCAACCCCAAAAAAATAATTGAGAATAAAATAAAATAAAAACGTAATCTTGGAAAGCAACCACAACAGCTAATATAAGCAAGATAAGATTAATCTATCAAGTTAAATTAGTGAGTAGGGGTACCTGGCGTGAAGGTTGAGATTTGGGATGTCAGGTCCGTAGAGGGAGGAGGACTTGATGAGGCCAAGATTAGCAGTCAATGAGTTTCCGGAGGAATCATAGTGGACGGATTGAATTTTGTATCCATACCCAACTGCTGCTTTTGCTTCTGCTTCTGCAATTACTTTTGCAGATGATTAGAAGACAGAAAATAGACGAGAAGAAGAAGAATGGCAGATGCAGATGCAGATGATGATACATTGGTTTTGGTGGATTTGATGATCTCTTTGTTTTCATAACTCTTGTGTTCTTCCACTTCTACTAGTTGGTCTTCTGTGGAGTCGAGACTTTTTGATGAATAATTCATTACTTTTCATTTTGCATTGTATGTGTGTGGTGTATATAGCTTTCATCTGTAACCCCCACGCACGCATGGCGAGTCTCCACTTCATTTGTATGGTTTTTTCCTGTGTTCTTTGGTAATATTGTTCTTAATCATTATTATTAATTGTCAGAGTTATCTCAGTCCTAGGAGGATTCGTCGGATCCTTTTTATGCGGATCCTCGCAGAATCCTCTTTGTGAGGATCTTGGAGATTCTGTAATCACATCATTTTATCATACATCGTGTAATAAAAAATTATTGTAAATTTTTTTATTTAAAATTGAATATAAACAATATCTGATAAAAACTGACCATACGATGTACGATGAATATATGTGATTAAAAGATTTTCGGGATTCCCACAGATAAGATTAAGCGAGAATCCTCTCTTATCTTAGTCAAGCACCTTTTTTTGAAAATTCTTCTTTTAGCTGGTGGGCCATTTTCATAAGCTAGTGATAAGAAACAAAATGCTCTCACGCATGCTTTGCATATGGATAAAACAATTATTTTACAATGAGAAAGAGGGATAATAGTGGCGAGAAAAGTACAAAGATATTAATATTTTTTTATTGATTTAAATGATTGTTTAAAACATTGTTGGTCATTGTGGTTTGGACCGAAACCCTATTCTTTTTTTTTCTTTTTTTTTTTTTTCTGAAAACGACCGAAACCTTCTTTTATTATCTTTAAATCTTGTTATTTTCTACATCGCACATCTCATAGGCTTCACCGATCAATTATAAAATAGCATAAGGAAAAGATTGGAAAGAGGAATTTAGGTGGATGATATGGGAGAAGTTTAAAGTCTAGCATATCACACATTACGGAATTTTTATTTTTTTAGTAAATTGATATTTTTATACTAAGAAGAAGAAGATAGAGTGTTCGGCTAAGCCACATAATGGACAACCTAATTTGATATCGAATTTGTCATCCACGAGATTCGAACCTAAGGCATCTCACTTCCAAGTGAAGAGGAATACCACTAGACCGTAGTACTGAGTGTTTTTTATTTATTTATTTATTTTTTTAACAAATAATATTATTTACACTAAGGGGAGGGGGTGAGCTTAGCCTCACAATGGACTATTAATAATGTGGTATAAATTCGCCTTTGGCAAGAATCGAACCTAAGACCTCTTACTTACAAGTGAAGATGAATACTCTTAAATCATAATACTAAGTGGTCATACAGTAAGAATATTAGAACAAAACATTGAAGCTAAAGACAAAATTACATAAGGAATATTGACAACAATCCACTTTGCCTTTCAAATAAAAATATAGGTTCGAAGTGATGCATTGTTTTGGTAGTTAGAGTCTTTCTTTTAATTCATTATATTCTAAATTCAAACTCTAGTGTGTAATTTAGTATATAAATATCGTTTATAATACAAAATAATAATGTTAGACACACCAAATTTTTTAACCAAATAATGTATCGTCAATCAAATTTTTACTTCAAGATAGACTTTGATTAGTAATTGTAACAAAAATTTATATAGCGTAGAATGTGTCAAATCATTTGGTGCTTAAATTGAGTGTATATAATATCACCCATTTAAGAAAATTAAGAATTAAAATAATGGTAATAAATATCATATCATTATGATTTATTTAGTTATTTTCTTTTAATTTTCTTGCCTTGAATATCATGATGGCAAATAATGAAAATATTCATAAAACAAAATAATGTAAATAAAAATGAAAGAAATCTTGAGGATATGCTTTGTAGACATAAAATATGTCTTGTACCAAATTGGAAATTGCCAATGACAGCTCAAAAGGGCATCAAACTTATTTATTGTGGAAGGGCAATATAGTCAGAAGGAAATGGGCCGAATAGTAACGGCTAGTAGGAAAAGTTGCCGTTGGATGTTCATGCGTGAGAACCGGGAAAAAAATTTCACGCTCACCTATAAAGCAGATTCAGAAGATTTTGCCCTATTGTTTTGGTTTGTTTGGACTTTCCTGTCAAACTTTCTCAAGTCCCCAAAAGTTCCCAAGTTCTCAACTCTGCTGGGTTCTCACTCACTCAGTCCACCATGAACATCTTCAAGAAGAAGACCTCCCCCAAAGGTTTCCTCTCTCTCTGGGGTTTCATTAGTTCTTTTCACTGATTAGGGTTTTTGCATTGCCACTGTGTTTGGTGCGTGAGGAAATGTGGAAGAAGAAATGGGTTCTTTTTATTTTTGATTCTCAGTTTTTGTGGGGTTTTCTAGTTTTTGCAGATTTATTTATTGCTGGTTGTCTGTTTGGTTAAATTTGTGAATGCATTGTTAAATTGATTGTGTATTTGAACAGAGGCTCTCAGGGAAAGCAAAAGAGAAATGAGTGTTGCTACAAGAGGTGTGTTTTCTTCTCTTTATATTGTTTGAATTTGCTTCAAAATTGCTGATGATATCAAATGTTTGTTTTATTTTGTCTGTTGAATCTCTGCAAATTTAGTTTCCTGTCATTTCCTTGGATTTGTGTATAAAAACGAAAAAAGATGCTATCAATTGTTCCTTTTAATTTCCATGCTTTTCATGGTTTGCTGCTTTATTGTCGGAAATGCTCAGAATCTACAATTTCTTCGATCACAAAGTTCCAAACTTTTTCAGTGTAGTGCGGCTAAAATTATGTATTACTCTTTGGTTGGAGTCAACAGATTGAAACTACAATATTTAGTGGTTTAACTTGTTTTTCTACCGTGCTCCCATTTTTCTCTTACAGGAATTGAACGTGAGATCGCATCTCTTCAGTTGGAGGTACATGTTACAGTTACCCTGAACCTTCTGATTGATTATGTTTTCTGATGCTTCCCTCAGTGTCCTCATTGTTTCTACATTTCAGGAGAGGAAATTGGTGGCGGAGATCAAGAAAACAGCTAAAACTGGTAACGAGGCAAGTTTACTTTTCCGTTTAAGTTACTCTTTCCTCGTACTAGTTAATATGGGAATTAGCTGTTTTCACTTCTAAGGGGCGATCGGCCTCATCATATAGGTTTGCAACTTTGAAGATCATAAGTACGCAGCTCAACATATTTTTCACAATATGATTTGGATGTATTGATTAGTATTACCTTACCACGTCTTTTGAATTTAGTTCTTTTATTTCAACCATTTGACTTTTAAGATAATTTGATGCACGTAGATTGATGCCGGAGTAGCCATCCGAAACTATATTATATCTACTGTAACTGAATAAAAGAATAAATGACAAATCAAAAATTAAAGGAGGGCTTTAGCAAGTGGCAATTCTTAGTGTGTAAGTGATTGCTACTTCAGGTATTAGGAGAAAACTAACCTACATAAATTTGCTCCATTACTGATACATTACCAAACTGAGCTGACTTGTTTTCCAATGTTACTTTGTGGAATTTGACAAACTATGAGAGGAATGATCCTTTGCACGAATAGATACTGCATACCGCATACTATACGTAGATGGGTGAATGTTCTGCAGGTTAGCTTATGCAGTAAGCTGGCAAAACCCTGTCAGTCATGTTGTTGGACCTAATCATTCATTTTTACTGAGTTATCAATAAGTTTTATCCAGGCTGCCACCAAAATCCTTGCTCGTCAACTCGTTAGGCTACGTCAACAGATTACTAACTTGCAAGGAAGTCGTGCCCAAATCAGAGGTGTAGCTACCCATACACAGGTCAGCATTTTATGCTTTGAATTCAGTTGAAAGATTATGATATATATTATGAGGCGAGCAACTTTCTGAGTCTCGGTATCCTTGCAATATGTTTGCAGGCATTATACGCAAGCACTTCTATTTCTACAGGCATGAAGGGTGCAACTAAAGCAATGGTGGCAATGAACAAGGTATAGATATCAAGAGAATTTCGTATGATTAAAAAAAATTGCAGATTTACTAGTTATTACATTTTTCTTATTTGGAATCATCTAGTCCAGCTCTGGAAATTAACTAAGTATTGTTGTCATTATCTATTTCTCTTTTCAGCAAATGGAACCTGCAAAACAAGTTAAAGTGATCAGAGAATTCCAGAAGCAGGCAGCACAAATGGATATGACGGTAATACTAATGGTTTCCGGTAATAATTTCTTGGTTAATTCAATGTTGGTTTTAATCAAATGAACACACAACGTGAACCTACTTTCCTCCCTGATTGGTCAACTGTTATGTTCTAGAATGCACATGTGTAAAATATGACATCCTATTGTCGTCTATGCAGATAGAAATGATGTCAGAGTCTATTGATGAAACCTTGGACAAAGATGAGGCTGAAGAGGAAACAGAGGAGCTCACTAACCAGGTGGAGTATCGGTGTCCTTGTAGTAGTTTTGTTTTCTTGTACGGGTATCTCAGCATTATCTTGTTAATCCAGAACTCAAATATTTCATTTTTCAGGTGCTCGATGAGATTGGTGTTGATATTGCATCCCAGGTTGGTGCTTTGAGATTGATAGCTCACATGAGTTTGCTTGATTATTGTTTTTCTTTTTTGTTTTAAACCAACTACTGCTCTTTGATTCTTGTTCTCGTTCCTTACAGTTATCTTCAGCTCCAAAAGGCAGAATTGCATCGAGAACTACCGTAAATGTAGCTCCGAGGAATGCTGAAAATGTAGCTTCAAGGAATGCTGCTGAAAATGTAGCTTCAAGGAATGCTGCTGAAAATGTAGCTCCAAAGAACGCTGCAAATGTTGTTAACAGGTATGTCCATTACTGACTATTAGAAACACCAAATGATTTTTCCTTCTTTAGAACTGAGTAATTTGTGTATGATCAGGATTTCAGAAGTTTATATTTTGTATTTAGCATTGGACTGAATTATTTGATTTTTCTAAGAGAAAAGCACCAGCACTGAAATGATTCGTAAGCGCGTAAGAAAGTAGGTGGACAAAACAGGTTGACATTACTTTTCTACATAGAAGGCATCATCATATTTTTACACGAAACTGTTGCCAACAGGTTGACTTTTTTAAGTTAAGGGCATCATCAGATATTTACACTAAACTGTTGCTAACTTGCCTTAATAAACTAGTATTGCTTGAGATTGAATCAAATTCAGAATGTGATTGGTCACATCATCAGTACCATTGAGGGGGCTTAAGCATGTCTTATACATTCACGACCATTTTCGTGTGGTATTCATAGAGTTATTGGCTTAAGCATGTCTAATACATTCACGACCATTTTCGTGTGGTATTCATAGAGTTATTTTTTTGTATCATAATGAAAGGTTATCTACGTTGAATTTTCTCCTTTTTTTGATAGATAGTTGTAGTAAAATGCTAGCGTAAAGTTATTGGCTTAAGCATGTCTTATACATTCACGACCATTTTCGTGTGGTATTCATAGAGTTATTTTATTGTATCATAATGAAAGGTTATCTACGTTGAATTTTTTCCTTTTTTTGATAGATAGTTGTAGTAAATGCTAGCATAAAGTAGGTCGACACAACAGGTTGATTTTTATAAACAGAAGACATCATCAGATTTCTAGGACAGTCTTTCTGCCAACTTTCCATGATTAATTATCATTGCTCAAGTTTGAGTCGTAACTTGAAGAATGATTGCTCACATAGTCGATACCATTGAGGGGGTTAAGCATTCTAAAGTATTCGTATTCATTTTGGCGAAGTTTTGACATTATTGACTTCCTTTCATATTTGGGTAGATGCTTTGAAAGCTGATTTGGTGCCAGAGGAAATTGATCAAAAGCCCATGTTTTGAAATTATTGATTTTTAACCCTTTTGGTTTTGTTTTGAAATCATGTTTGGATCAGATATTTTATTAGATTCAATGTATGTTGAAGTAAGAAATGAATCCCAACTTTCAAATTATGTGCAACTGGAAAGGATATTGATGGATTAGTCATGAAGAAAACTTATTTCAGTTTCCACAAGTTATTAGGATTGGACGGGATTCCTTCATGACTAATACACACCTCATACCATCAAAGGTATCATTAGATTTCTACGACAAACTGTTGCCAACTTACCATGATAAACTAGTATTGATTGAGTTTGAATCGTAAGTTGAAGAATAATATGCTCACATGATCAAAACCATTCTGGTCCGTTTTCATCCTAACACTCTATCTTAACTGTATGCAGTGCTGAATCATCTGACGTTGAGGATCTTGAGAAGAGGTTGGCCTCTCTGCGACGTTTGTGATCCCGTTAAGCTTGCGGTGCTCAGATCCTGATCATCATAATCATAGTAAATCTGTTCGTGTAAATTTAATCAAATTACAAAGCAAAACCATATAAAAGAAGAATATATTGTAATAATAGTAGGATTCCCTGGATGTTATATTTGTTCAGCAACTATTTGGATTGGACGGAGACTCCAACTACTATATAACGAAGTTGTTAGTTTTCATGACGGTGGTGCCAAACATATTTGCTTTCTTTCAGTCTCTGTCTGGTCCAACATTTGTTGTCACTGTGATGTTACCATATTTGCTTTCATTCTATTTTATTTTTCTGAAAACTTGAAAAAAATTTGTAGCAGGTGGTCAATATTTAAACTTTGGTAGGCCAACCATGGCAAACTACTGTGTGGTATGCCAATTTTGGGTAGAAATTGCTAGGAAGCCATTAATTAATGTGCGATTAACATCAAATGGCTTGTTTGAACAATTCCATCGTTTTTAGCTTTTATTTTTTATTTTTTTATTACGAGCGATATTGGTTATCTAAGCCAGACTAAATGGAGGGCTAATTTAGGTGGCCAACCTAGGCAACTAAGTACATATTAATTGGAAGGAGTGCTAAATTGCTAATTTTTAAATTGGCTCTCCTAATTCAACACGAAATTTAAAAAATTGAAAAGGGGTTATTGATGAAGACATGATATTGCGATTCCTCATTACATTAAGGGGAAAAAAGGAATATGATATTTGAAAGCAGAAAACACAATTCTCAGTTTGATTGCTTGTCTAGTGACGTCGAAGGCGAACCTGGAAGCCCTTTCTCTGGTGTTGGCATCATATCACCTGTGATCTTCTCCTTTGGAAACACAACTTCCCATTCGAACCTCTTCACCACATTGTGCACGAAAGTGAGTATCGCTAGGCGAGCGTACTCTTTCCCGGGGCACATTCTGGGACCTCCTCCAAATGGAACCAGTGTGAAAGCCGGGAATGCATTTAGGTCCTCGTATCTTGATGGATCAAACTTTTCGGGGTTAGGGAAGTACTGTGGGTTCATGTTTGTTGTACTCACAGTCCAATATACCTTCCAGCCCTTCGGGATGGTGTAACCGGCGTAGGTAAAATCTGTCAAGGCCTCTCTGAATGTCCCCTGAAGTGGCGGTGTGAATCTCATGACTTCATACAACACATTCCACGAGTACTTCATTTTGTTGATGTCTTCCCACTCCAAAAAGTCTCCTGGCTTCTTCGAGTCAGCAATCTCCTTGTGCTCTGAATTCAACAAGAAAAATCAAATTTTAGCACCAAAGAAATGTGACCTATATTCCCCAAGTTCAATAGGTAGGACCAAAATTAATGAAACGAAGTAGAAATGTTAAGTTGGAGTGGTTGGTAATTACCAGCTAGGACCTTGGCATAAATGTCTGGCCTCTCTCCAACATATTTCATGAAGAAAGTCATAGCAGTGGCCACAGTGCTATATCCTGCAGTCAATAAACCCATGATCTTGTCTGCAACCTCAGCCTCGGGCATGTGTTTGCCGGATGGATCACTAGCCACGATCATATGTGACAATATATCATGCATGGGACCTCCTGCGGCCATTGCAGCCTTCTTCTCCTGAATCACAATCCTCAACTCCTTTCGTAGCGCATCGGCTGCTTTGGTTGCCTTATAGAATGTTGTTCCTGGAAAGTTGATAATAAGTGAATGCATCCCAACGGTAACATCATCAAAATTGCTCACCAGCCTTGCAATTCGCTCGGAATCATCGATCCCCAAGAAGAATCTGCAGGCAAGACTTAGAGTGAGTGTCTTGGCCAAAGGGTAGACCTTGACCTCATCTTTGCCTTCCCAATAGGCCTTCATCTGTTCCTGAGTGATAGAGTCCATTTTCCCCAAGTACCTCACCAATGCTTCCGGCTTCAAAAACCCCGGAGATCTGATAACTTTCGCTTCTTCATCGCGAGAAGGTTGTGCCACAGCGGGAGCAGCAGAAGCAGTGGGGGCGGCAGCCTTGTATGATCGAAACATCTTTTGCATCGAATGTGGTCGAAAAGCTGTGAAGTACTTTTGTTCATTGGAGAACAGAAATTTGTGTCCGCTAGGACCACAGATCACAGCAGTTTTCTCTCCAAGAATATAGGTCTTGAAGATGTCAGGAGAGTACTTCCTCATCCTATTGAACACAAAATTTTCCGGCTTCCCGAACAAGAACTCGATTGATTCACCCACAATAGGCCACCCCATGCTCCCTGGTGGAAGGTTTTTTGCACCATCTGATTTGCCTTTGAGTGCAAAGATCGTAAAGGCTAAGAAAGCAGCACCCACAGAAAATATAAGGTAAAGGGTCTCCATGGCTGGAATTTGGTGCTGATCAAGGCTCAAATTTCTTATCTGAGACTGATTGAAGTTAGCAAGAGGAGTGGTGTGTAGGAGGCTTGGAAAGTTAGGGTTTTATAGGGCAAGATCCGACTGTGTCAACATTTTGATTTACCCGTAGCACACCAAAAGTGACAAGCTTAAAATATTATTCAGAAAGGCTGGCTTGCTTTGACATAAAATATTCAAACTTCAACACGCGATAAAATTAATTGTATATATATATTCATACAAAAACGCACAGGTACTTTCTCCATTGAATGTTTAGATGCCAACCCTTGGTTTATTGTAAATGCAATATATATTCTGATACATACCGTCTGTTTGGTTTGCTTTGTGTAATATGTTTAATTAATTAATCAATTAATTAATAGAATTTTTTTTTATATTTATTTTGTTTTTTAACAAACGATATTATCTACATTAAAAACAAAGGAGTGTGCTTAACCTCATAATAGGCTAGCAATAATGTTGTTCAAATTTGTCTTTTGACAAGAATTGAACCTAAAGCCTCTCATTTACAAATGAAGAAGAATACCATTAGACTGTAATACTTAATGACTTACTTTTTATTAAAGCAAACATGTCTTACTCAAACAATTGATGCCTAGCATTTTTATTCCACTTGCATGGAATCAACCAGTAACTAAGTCACTAAGTGACTAAGAGCATTCGCTTTTTCACCTGAATCACCTGAAGTTTTGGGTTTCTCCAAAATATATAGTCCAAACATATATTGCCAAATTTTGTTGCCTAATAAACTGATTAGTTAATACCACCAATATGAAATGGGACAAATATTAGAATCTTTGGGGATGGGGGATAAATAATAAAAAAACAATAGGTACCATGTTCTCCGATCCTTCTAAAGAGGCCTCTCCCAAAATTTATTGCTAGGTGGTCCTTCAATTTTCTTTTTTCTCATTGTAAACTTACTCCTGGTTCCTGTTCCAAACATCTTCATCCCCAAAATGCATAATTGCATCAAGAAATGCTGAAAAAATGGGGGGAAGGAATTTGCAGATGTTACCAGTTATGTGTTCATGAAAGGGTTTATGGCCATAGCTGAAACCTTTTTGCTGGAATTGTCTACTTAACTACTGCATTACTAAATTGGCTTTATAAAAGATCTTCCATAATTGGTTTTATAAAAGATCTTCAATAATTGGTTTTATAAAAGATCTTCAGGGACTTTCGATTACACATCTACTCATCTGTATCTTTGTTATTCATCAAAGTGGTTACCTTAAGATCATTAAGTATCAATCTCACATGCATGTAATTATACGTAATTGGACTACTCTCTCTAATATCATCTTTCTTCAAGATCTCATGTCTGATTGGAAGCTCGTTTTGATTGGAGATTCCATTCCGAATCGAAAATTTATGTTCTGAGTTTGAACATTTCTTTCGAAAATTTCCAAAAAATTTAGGTCGCAATTGAAATGTACCTATTAGATCTGAAATTTCGAAATTTCTCATAACTTAGTACTATAAAAAAATTATGCTTTATTTTGTATTTTGTATATTTAATTATATTTATCTTATATTAAAATAAAAGAATAATCATACACACTATTTATTATGTCTAATATGATTTTATGTCATATACACACGTAATGGCCTACAAATATAGCAAAAATGGTGGATATATATATATATATATATATATAAATGTTTGAAAATTTTCAAAGTCTTGCAAAATGTAGGAAATTCGAATTATGTTCTGAAATTCAAAGATAAAATCAATTCTAAAATTTCAATAATCCGAAATTCTGAAATTAGAATTAATATTTGATTTCGAATTTTTTTTGGATTGGCATTGGAATGCTTGTTTCTAATCCGGTCTGATTGAAAATCACCCATAGGTGTAACACATAAACTGTAATAGTCAACAGTCTTTAGGGGTTTTTTTTTTTTTTTTCGATTAGTCTTTAGGGTTCAAGGGTTTTAGCAAAAAAAGAAAAAAGTTAGTTTATTATTTAGTTTATGCAACGATATGTTTGCACTAAAGGGTGAATAAATAAATTAGTTTTGAATTTGTCACCCAAGATATTCGAACCTAAAATCTTTTACTGACAAAACTTAGTACTCTTTAAAGATACAATGTTATCTTTGTACAGTTTATACTAAACAGTGGAGAAATTAACCGTCATTTATCCACATCTCATGATTTAGGTGTGAAATTCTTCGACTCCCTTCTACTAAAAGAGTACACATGGGGTATGGAATTTTTCTCTAGAGTGCATGTGTGAACCCAATTATATAATTATAAATATTAATATTGACTTGCCAAGGTACTAAATATCTCATACATCATCGAAATATCCATAAAATTGGGTTATCCATACCCGAAAGGATGTGAAGCAATATTTTTCTAAGGTCTTTTTCAGAAATTTCAGAGACCTTTTGATAATATTGATTGACTGTTTTGATAATTTGGTGCAATATCGGGCAAAATTAGAAGCAATATCTTTCTAAGAGATTACCATTTCCAAACATAATTTATATCTTTTATATCTAGTTTTTAATATTGTTATACTAATATTTCCACCAATATTTATATATCTTTCTATAATTTCTACAGTTAGCCTACCGAAATTGAATCTTTGGGTGGTACATGCACCTCCTGAAAAACAGTCCCCCAGTAATTGAGAAGTTTTCGACCCAAACAAAAGAAGTAGAAATCAAAGTACGCAGTGAGGCGAATTAAGATTTATTGAAATGCTTGTAGTGAGTTTAATCCCATGTTCTATATTGTCAATTAATTTTATTGTGACCCTCTAATTATATCAAATGCGTGTGCAATTAATTTAATTTTAGCTAATTAAAGTCAAAGTAGAATTACTACTTATTTTATGGAACGGGCATGGTTGGGCAGGGATCCCATGATCGACAACAATCAACAGTGGATTAGACTCACTACAACCATTTCAGTAAACGGACACATGTGGTAGCCGTTTAGGGATTTTATTGTTGTTATCTTGCTTGAGCAAATTCACCTCTAGATCATTGTTTGGTCACTGGAGTATACCTATGTACTGTTTAAGATGATGAATGAAATACCAATCTAACAAAAAAGTAAATGGTATTTTATGGGTTGCTATTTAACCGAGGAAACAAGAAATAACTTTGTTAATTTGATACAGCTGATACCTTATACTAAAAATTTATTCAAATTACATATATTAAAATTCAAACTTGAACGCTGAAGCTAGAGCATATACTTTAATTACTTGACAAGACCCTATGTCGACAACTTTCTTTAATTTAAGGAACACATCATTTGTATAGTTTGAAGATAGCAGAATGTTACTGATTTTTGTTTTTATTTACTTCGTATCCCACTTCTGCTGAAAGTGATGGCCAGGCTGTGCTGAAAGTGATGCCCCGCCCAGGTCCCCAAATATAATTAACACCAATGAGTCTCGAAATATATGATTTTTTTTAATTTTTTTTTTGGGACTACATCGATATTTTTATCGTAAGGGAAGGAAAAGTTTGGCTAAGCTACACAGTGGACAACCTAATTTGGTATCGAATTTGTCATCCACGAGATTCGAACCTAAGATATCTTGCTTCTAAATGAAGAGAAATATCACCAAATCATAGTACTGAATGACTCGAAATATATGTTTATTATCTCTTTTAATTCAATCGCAAATATACAAATAGAAAACAGGTAATGGATAGCATGGTATTGCAATTTCTCACTACACGCAGGTAAAAAAAAAAAAAAAAAAAAGGCAAGTATTTCCAAGCTGAGAAAAAAAAAATTCAAAACAATATGAGATGACTAGTGACGGGTAAGGCGAACTGGAAGTCCTTTCTCCGGTGTTGGCATCATATCACCCGTGATCTTCTCCTTAGGAAATAACACTTCCCATTTGAACCTCTTGACCACGTTGTGAACGAAAGTGAGGATTGCTAGGCGAGCGTACTCTTTGCCTGGGCACATTCTTGGCCCTCCTCCAAATGGAACGAATGTGAAAGCTGGGAATGCATTTAGGTCATCATATCTTGATGGGTCAAATTTTTCTGGATTGGGAAAGTACTCTAGGTTCATGTTTGTTGTGCTAACAGTCCAATATACCTGCAAAATAATATAAATAATAACTTAGTTTCAATCAAAGAAGTCATTAGGTCACCAAATTAAGCTGAATAATTTTTTGACATTACTTGGCTGCAAATTAGTTGCTGACACATACTGAAGTGACTACTTATAAAAACTACAAAAAGAAAAGTATTTGGGCGTACGTCAAGTTATGTTTTTTTTTAGGTACGGTAAATAATTACATGTAAGGATCTAAGTATTGTCATGTTTTCAGAGCAACAAAAAAAGTGTGACACACCTTCCAGCTCTTTGGGCTGGTGTAACCAGCATAGCTAAAATCAGTCAAGGGCTCTCTGAATGTCCCTTGAAGTGGTTCATCACTTCATACAACACATTCCATGAGTACTTCATTTTGTTGATGTCTTCCCATTCCAAAAATTCTCCTGGCTTCTTGGAGTTTGCAATGTCCATTTGCTCTGTAATTCCACAAGACAATCAATTTTAACATTAAAAAAAAAAAAAAAAACCCCAAATCTCCAAATCCAATTTGGTAATCACAAAAATTATATAGAAATTAAGGTGAAGTGATTATTATTTACCAGCTAGAACCTTGGCATAGATGTCTGGCCTCTCCCCAACATATTTCATGAAGAAAGTCATGGCAGTAGCCACAGTACTATATCCTGCTGTGAGCAAACCCGGATCTTATCTGCAACCTCAGCCTCAGGCATGTGTTTGCCAGATGGGTCACTAGCCATAATCATGTGTGACAATATATCATGCATGGGATCTCCTGCGGCCATTGCAGCCTTGTTCTCCTGAATCACAATCCTCAACTCCATTCGCAGCCCATCGGCCGGTTTGGTTGCCTTGTAGAATGTTGTTCCTGGGAAGTTGATAATAAGTGAATGCATCCCAACGGTAACATCGTCAAAATTGCTCACAAGCCTTGCAATTCGCTCGGGTTCGTCGGATACCCAGAAAGAATCTGCAAGCAAGACCTAGAGGGTCTTGGCCAAGGGGTAGACCTAGACCTCATTTTTACTTTAAAAAGTCATTCTTAGTATTATGCACTTACAATATTTTTTTGTTATTTTGATTAAAACTCAAAATTTTCAAATCATTTTCATTAGTTTTGCTTTAAAACATTGTTGGTCATTGTGTTTTGGACTTGACCCTCATAGGCGTCATCAAGAAATTATAAATATCATAAGGATAAGTTTGGAAAGAGGAATTTAGGTGGATGATAGGACACGTATTCTATGTCGTCTGGTAGGGAAAAGTTCAAAGTTTAGCATATCATCTTATCTACTGAGAAATGAAGATTTTTCATATATTTTCTGTCATCTATTTTTTTTACATAATATTATAAAATATTGGCACGAAAATTATATCACAAACATAAAAAGAGTTTATCTCATTTTGTGAGAATTTTCTTAACATTTTTCTATGTACTAATAATGGCCAAAGCCAACAAGAAAGGACCACATGGCAAGAAGAAAGATCAAGCGACAAGGCCTGACGACCACCAAGTCGCCACTCGCGCCGGTCATCATTTCATAGAGAAAGACTGCACTTTCTCCAAATACACGGTGCCAACTGCCAAGGTCACTAGCTTTTTAAAGTGGCGAATTAAGGGTTTTGCCAAATGAGACTCTTATTTAGGGGGAAAGATTTAAAACTAATCAAAGTTAAAAAAATTTATATTGCAACTATATTCACTTCCTAACTAGGATAATACTTGCATTCTCAACTTGACGATGAGTTCATTCTCTCACTTACAAATAACGTATTTTAAACATAGAAATTTCATAATTTGAGCCGTACAATATCTTAATATTCATTTGAAGATCTTCGGTACCAAAAAAAAAAAAAAATCATTTGAATCAGTAATCATTTAGTTATCAAGATGTATCAAACAAATCAATGATGTCTATACTAAATAATATATTCATGATGAACCGTTTGTTTATTAGATACATTTGGATAACTAAATGATCGTTGATTCAAATGATTTTTTGTAAAGATGATCTTCAAATGAAAATGAAGAGATTGAATAGTTCCTGTTATGAAATTGTAACCTTGAAGATACGTTATTTGCAAATCTTGAGAAAAAGAGATTTCATAATTGATTTCCTCTCTCATGCTGATTAAATAAAGAGCAAAGCCTGGCTCCTCAAGATTGAGGAGAAGTTCATCTTCAATTCATTGAATAGCCGATATACAAAAATAGAAAGTAAATTTAATTGTTAAGCACAAGTTGCAAAATGAAACTTGGCCCATGATTAAAATTAGGATTAACTACTTAAAACCCCAACCTTTTAGTATTATTCTAAATTAGTCACAATCTATTAAAAAGGTCACATCTATTAAGCTCCAGTTAAAATGTGTTAAATTAATTAGGCTAAATTTGTCTCCAAAATCAATAGAATGTCATAGGAAGCATAGTTTCCACCAACAAAGAGTCACCACCACCCCCATCAAGCTTTCACCTCCAAACCCAACGTAAAACCACCAACTCCACCCTACAACTCAAACCACCAACATCGAGAAGAGGGTCATGAAGGTTGCTGAAATGGTATGGACTGCTATGATGCAGGCCACCACTATCTTCATCGCCCACAAACAAGAACTAGAAGGTTTATGACCTGAGAATCGGAAAATGAGGAGAAACAAGCTTCATGAAACCCTATCTAAATTCTTAACCCTATTCTTTTGTTAGGAGATTGCTCGCCTGATGTATTTCAATTTGGGTCCATTTTTTTATTCAATTCAATACTCGTTTAATCATTTGGTTCCATACTGTATAGTTTATATTTGAAATTTAGATTTTGAAGCAACTAATATTAATGTTGACCATAATATTCTCAGTTTGTGGGTTTTGAACATAACCTGTGTTTAAAAAATTAAATAGGGGCTTAGCGGATGTGACATTTTCAATAAGTTAGGTATTTTTTTGAAATGTTTAAAATGGTTGAGACATTCTTTTTTTTTTTTTTTTTTTGATGAAAGGTTGAGACTAATTTGGAATGACACTAAAATATTCGAGGATTTTAAGTACTTAATCCTTAAAACTATAGTCACCAAATTTATATATATTAGTACTACAAAATTACAAATTTATAAGTCTAACTTTTATTCATCCTCTTTCTAAAAGAAAAACAACAAATTTTTTGTACGAGGGAAAACAACAAAAAGTTAGATAAAGGAAACATCGCGATGTTTGTTTTCTCTATGGATAAGAGAAAAAAATTGGCTCTTTTTTGGAATCACACGAGTCAATGTCACTTATGATACCTAATCTTATTTGTTACAGGATGGTGTTATCTACATACCGCTTTTTATCTTTTACACACTTCTTTTAATTTTTGACCGCCAGATCAAATGAATTGAAGAATATCAAAAGACATAAATTAACAAAGAATGTATGGAAAGTAGAAATGAGCAAGTGACGTAAAAGTAGGTACGTGGATTGCACATTCTCTTATATTTGGACAAAAGAACTTAGGGTTTTATTTTTCTAACAAAGAAAAGTTGGTGTTAATTATTTTTCCCAATTATCATTATATATATCAAATCAGCAAGAAGTATGACTCAATATTGCATGATTCCCTCTCCCTCCTCTTGTCAAGTAAAAGGATTTGGACAAACACACAAATCCCTGAGAAGATTGAGTTTTGCATGATTCGCTCTCCCTCCTCATCGTCATTACAGTTTTTGAAGACATGTTTTTATAAAAATGGTAAATTCAATCTTCAATACCCGATATAGTGACACATGCATGGTAAAACTATTTAAACACACAAAATTAAAACTGCTATAATATTCAGCATTGCTCCATGTTAGTACTGGTTTGGTGTTGAGGTGCTTTTATAAAAAATGAGTATAAAAAAAAAAAGTTGAGCTCAAAAGGTGTTTGGTAAACACTTAAAAACAACTTATTTTCACAGTTTTGGGTGAAAAAAGGCTAAAAACCTGAAGCAGCAAAAACGAGCTTATTCTTATAGCACAGCAGAATCAATTTTTTTTAAAGCACAGCAATACCAAACCATCCCTTAGGATGGTCGATATGAGCTAGGGCTGACATGGGCTGAAAACTATATCCCAAAATTAGAGAAAAAGAAAAGTAGAAGAAAACTTCTAAGTTGGGAGAAAAAGGAAAAAAACCCTTTGCGAAGTTACCTACCTAACCAACAGGATCTTCTTCGGATCCTTTTGGTGAGGATTCTAGAGGATTCTAAGAATCAATGAATCGTATCTGTTTATTGTACATCGTGCGGTTAATTTTTGTCAAGTACTGTTTGTGTTCAATTTTAAATCAAAATATTTAAAATAATTTCTGACCGTACGATGTACGATGAACGGATAGGATTAATGGATCCTCATAAAGAGGAACCAGATTCCCTACCTAAAGTCAAGTTACAAACTTTCCAAAGCCATATCAATCCCTAATCGCATGATTAACGAGCAAAAATGCAAGGGTTTAATCTTTATTTAAAGGTAACACCCTTAAAAAAGGGATCTTAACATCAAACCCCGAACTGAGGTGGTAAGTAATTGAAAAATTAATCACGTGTGATCTGTTGGTAGTTGATCAAACAATGCATATTGAGATTATCCTTATTTTAATTTGGTGAACGGTGGTCTTCAACTATTGGAAAATAACTTATTTTGCAATTTGCATCCCAAATTAACATTATTAACAAAAAGATAGTCTGCCGCTTTAGTGTTGATAATATGATACAAGATTGGAAGCAATAAAAATATCAACACAGAGATCTTATTTTGCATCCCAAAAGAGAGCCACTTATTTTTGTGTGGACAAGTGAACACCTGTTGTAAAACAGATAAAGAAATTATGGTACAACAGGAAATATCAACATTATTACAGATTCCACCTTCATCGCATAAGAGTTGAAAGAAAGTAGCATACTTTTTTTTCTTTTTTATTTTATCAAACGGAAGGGGTGAATTTAGCTTAATAATATGTTAGTAATAATGTGGTTCAAATTCGTCTTTATTGAGAATTGAACATAAACTCATTTATAAGTGAAGAGAAATATCACTAGACTGTAATATTAAGTGGCTGAAGGTAGCATAGTTATAGATAATAAAAATATCAACTGGTTGTTTATAAAAAAAAAACTAAGAATCTCATTCAAACGAAAGGTTCAGTATTAAAGCTAATTAAATTCTGATCTATACATGCCAAACGTATACATCATAGTCGTCGGGAAATTAATTTCTGAATTGATTAAATTAAAGCATTAGGCGACATACATTAGACATGGAAACATGCATTTTGGAAGTATTTTACACCACAAACCTGAGTGCGTGTTGCTATGTTAGTGTGTGAACTGAACTTGTATGATTGACTAAGTTATAAGTTTGACAAATTAAACAGCATTTTCGATAACCCTTTTTTTTTCCCGCCTTATTTATGCTTGAAATTATATTTTCAATTTAAAGAGAAAACTTATAAATTGTATATACTGTACAATTGTGATAAGGTAGATGCCGATATTACTAGAATAGATGTTATATTGAGAACGAATTTCACGTTAAGGGGGGAGATATTTTGTATGGACATATAAATAAGTTAGGTTATTGTTTATATTGTTAATTAGTTTAATTACGGTGAAATCTTAACTTTTTTCATGGTATTATGGTTTGTTGTCTCGCATATAAAGCCTAATGACAACACATGCTCTACGTTATTCCGTTTGTGTTGTCCACATGTTAAGCTTGAAAATTTGTCACACGTCAGAATGAATTCCACATTATTGGAAAGAAAGACTTCGCATGAACTTATAAATAAGTTGAATTACTCTCTATATTGTCAGTTAATTTTATGGTAACTCTCTTATTATATCAAATGCATGTGCAATTAATTTAATTTTAGCTAATTAAAGTCAAAGTTCGTAACATGTTATCAAATCTTAATTCGCCTTCCCCAGATCAGGCTTCAGTTTGTTTAATTTTATCCTTTAACATAATATTAATTAGGAATTGCTTACATTGTAATTAATCAGATATTATATTTTCAGATACTGAAGCTGATCCGTCAAACCACGAAGATTCATGTTCCCAATCATAAACTTTATTTATCTTTTTTGCTGATGTTCGAACCTAATCATTTATCGGTAGGTGAGCAATTTATGCACGGAATACTTATAACACTTTATACTTACTGACTGTGAACAAATGACTGTTTTTCTCCTTAGTCCTATCTAGCTAGCTAGGCTATATATAGCCTCGGTTTTTCGCCATGCAAATGGTGAGAATTCCTCTTCTTTTGTGTTTCACATAAATGTTAACGTTATGTATAACAGTTAAGTGTTAACCACGAACGATTAATGTGATTTTAGAGTGTATATACGTATCCGTTAATTGAAATTTATTAATGTAAACATGAGTTCGAATTGGCAGAAATTTATGAGCTTAATATAACTGAGGAAATATTATATATGTAAAAAGTAAGAAAAATGCGATTTTAAGCCAACAAGATTCGGAGAAAAACATCTATCGTACATTATTTTGCAAAGAAAATGTTTCTTATATGTATAAGAAATGATAACAAATAAAAATTACAACTTGAAAAAGAATTTATTGATAGAGAATTCATTTGGTATTGGTAACATGTACTCAAACCAATATTTCAATTGAACAAATATTGTACTGTGGACTAAGTCTATTAAGTTTAAACCAGAAATTGATCATAATCTAATTGCATGATCACATATGTCACACACAACCAACTAAATGACCAAAGTTATGGAGACTTGGGACTATTGAAATGCCGCCACATGTGAGGTAATCAACTGCGCTATTTTTTTTTAGTTCAAACTCTATTCAGTATCGTTCATAACAAAAGAAATGGTACGTAGTATTGAATGATTAAGATTAAAAACAAAAAAAATATAATAGTTGTGAAAGTAAAATCTAATAGTTAAAACGTTCGTAACATTATAGTCGAATCGTATAATAAAATAAATAAATAAAATTCTATAAAAAACCAAACATAAAAAGAAAGCCAAATGATTGTCTGGTTTGAAGGACCTTGGGCGCACCAGAGGAGACTAGACAACATTATGCAATGTGCTTTCACATTCTGCGGAGTGCAGTTGTCAACCTTGGCGTGCCCTCTGCGCATAAAACGATATAAACCGCATATTGTGATTAATTATATATTATGGTAATTATACATGATATATTGTGTGACCAAAATTATTTATTAAACGAGACATAAAACCAAGGTGCCTTCCTCCTTGCAAAAATCAATAAATCTAAAAATCATTTTGCTAATAAATTAAAATATTGTGGTAATTTAGCATTGATATTGGATTGTCTATGTATTTTACAATTCGTTGATTGCATGAAACAATTCTCCATTTGGTTGATTTTTTTTATTTTTTATTTTATCTTTTGGTCAAAATAACTTGTAAGACACATTCAGAAAATAATTGATTTCGACTATCAAACAACATTACAACAAAAACGAAAGGAGAGAAAATGAAAGAGAAGGAACTTTCAAAGGCCTGGAAATTGCATCACCGTATGAAGCTTACAGATGTTGACCCAACAAGAATTAGTTGATGGGTGACATCGTCAAACCCTTGCTCACTCACTAGTTCCCATTGTATAGTTTCAAGGAACCATTCTACAAAACAGATAGGTTAGGTAATCGAAATGGAGGCAGATTATCTGCCCTTCCATTTTTCATAGCCTTTTATTTTGTGTAGTCATGGTTAAGTCACGTTTATATTTTATATTGTTTTTTTATAGAGATAATAAGACAAAAAAGAGTAGTAATATAAAATATTAACGTGACTTAACCGTGATTACACAAATATGTTTTTTTATAGAGATAATAATATAAAAAAATAGTAATATAAAATATTAACGTAACTTAACTGTGATTACACAAATAAGAAGACGCAGAAAGGCACAGAAAGTGTGAAAGCAGAGAATCTGCCTCAAAATTTATCTCCGCACATGTTTTTTGCGAATGAATAGTTGAGATTTAACTAAATGAGTATCATTCTCTTTAGTTTTTTTATGCACACGCAAAACGCGGTTGGGTAATTATCAATTGTTTGTAGATTTGTGGTCCCAAAAAATAAAACACATATCCACATATCAATTGTAAAGATTCGACTGTCAGGAAATCCAATTTCGCATCTTTCAGCAACTTCTGGAAAAAAACCATGCAAAAATTTGCAATGGAAATCCTTTAAATAGTGCATAATTACACAAACACCTTTCAAGCAAAAAAGTATTGCACAATGAAAAATTGCCATTTTTGATTTTTTTGAAACAAACGATATTATCTACACTAAGACTTACTTCAGCTCTTGGAGTAAAACTCAAATTTTAGATTCTAAACTTATCATAACTTGCTCCAACCTTTGGGTCAAATATGAATTAAAACTCAAAACTCAGTTATGGGCCAAATTTAGACTAGGATTTCCCCCTGAGTTAGTGGGGTTGGTCCACCATATTATAATTGTTTTAGTTTTATATTTACAAATTCATTAAATCTAGCTGTTAAAATCTAATTTGATGAAATCTAACGGTAAAAAAAATAAAATCTAACGGTCCAAATTTAAATCCAACGGTTAAAATAATTATAAAAAAAAATAAAATCTTTTATGCGTTTCATATTCTTTTATAGTGTTTCAAGTTTCTTGGTGTCGGTTAGTGATTTTTCAATATTTGTAGGAATCTAAATATTTTTAGGTTGAAATGTTCATAAAATTAAATTAGGATAGTCTACATAATCTTTTCTTTTAAAAAAGTTACTTTAAGAAAAAAAAATTAGTCTAAATTCATTCTTTAATGATTTGGGGCTAAAATTTTAACCCAAAGGGTTGGAGCAAAAAAACTGTTTATGGGTTAAAATCTAAATTTTCTAGGATTAAAATTTTAGGTTTTTACCCAAGGGTTGGAGATGGTCTAAGGGGGTGGGGAATGAGATAAGCCTCACAATGGGCTACTAACAATGTGGTTCAAATTCATTTTTGATAAGAATCGAATCTAAGACTTCTCACTTACAAGTGAAGAAAAATATCACTAGACCGTAGTACTAAGTGGCTAACGATTACCATTATATAAGCGGATTTTTTTTTTTGTCAAATATTGTGAGGATGTGAAAATAAAAGAGTCTTAAATCAGTGAAAAGAAAAACCTTGCAAGGCTTATAAGAAGTTGGGCTACTCACCATATTGCCAATTGGTTTTAGGATAAAACCTCAACTTTCTTTAGGGTGTCAAAGTAGGTTATAAAACCTCAACTTTCTTTAGGGTGTCAAAGTAGGTTGGTCCACATGTGAAGCTTAACGGCCATGCATACTCCACGTCACTCAATTCATGTAGTCCACGGATTTGACTTGAAAATTAGACACTATGTGACAAGGCTTGTGAGGATGTAAAGATAAAAGAGTCCACATTTGTGAAAAGAGGAACCTTACAAGAGTTTATAAAAGGTTGGATTACTTCCCATATTGCTAATTGATTTTACGCTAGAATCTTAACTTTCTTGATATATATATGCGGAAAAATTTAGTATATATACTACATATGTGAATATTCATACATTGATTTATCAGGCAGGAGATTCCTCTGATTGCATTTGCTCAACTCATCAACTATTGGGTTGTCTAAAATTCGGGTTGGTAAGGGTGGTCCAACCCAAGTTCCGCCCTTACACTGCATTATATATACAGAAGCACTATATATATACGCACACACGCGTCGAATGGATACAAGTGATATGCGTCCGAAGCGATATGCACGCCACATTACACAAAATGATGTGTTTTGTATATGATGCAGGCTTATATGCAGAAACAAAACCGAACCGCGGTGTGAGTTTGTGATGCAGGATCTTGCTGTTAAGGTTCCTTCACGGCATTCTTAGGCAGATTATCAACAACAGACAGTCCACTTTCCGAAGCGATTACTGCCGTGCATCTGTACTTCTCCACAAGTAAGAGAACACGTATTAGTTGTGCATGTTGCCTAATCAACATTCTCAGAAATGAAACTCACGGAAAGCCATGAGAACGATTTTTTTGAAGGTAGGTATAAGATCTTTGATACTTGATCTAGATAACAGTTTACAAGGGGGATCAGAAACTTAACGGGAACTTGGAAATGATTCCGTGATCTACGACCCCATCAACTTCATCAAGGCTGTTCGATACTTCAGCTGCAATTGAAGTTCACATAGACATGCTAACTTATCTACAAGCGTGGAAGCATGTATTAAAACAAGAAAAGATTGTACTGTAAGACCTACCGAGGCTTAGGATTGGAGACGTAAATATGATATCAAGAACATTATGGCCTTCGTTGGTGACTAGTGGGAAGTCACCCCCATTAGGACCTGCCAGTCCAGCTGATGGTCTTCTCCATACCTTCAGAAGGTGAAGAAGCGACGTATCATTAGGAAAGACAACTGTTTAAGTAATATCAGTTATTTATTTAACAGTTCCTTCCGTCTCATAACGATTTTCAATTTTTTAATGAAAAAAAAGAGTGCAAACTCTTGTTTAATGAAAGAAACTAGTGACTTATGCTTACTTTCTTCTGATGAACAAGATAATAATGTATGAACATTAGCTATAAACAGAAGAGAGAATGGTATGACGAGGGACCATACCTCGGCATCGCCTAAAAAAAGGTCATCAATTTCTTCAGCGGCTTGCAACCAGTTGAGCTGAAATTAAGTTCGAGTGTTCAGACAATTTTTCTCTTACCATGGTCTTCGCGGTTCATTTAATACAGATAAACGAATAGAGTTGCTTACAGGATTCACCAAAACTGGAATAGAACCATCGGAACCACTTTTGTACTGTTTTTCTGTGGTCATGAACACAAGTTTATCTGCTGCGTTTAGTATCGCCTGCAGGGGAAATGACAAAAGGAGATTTTCCAGTAAGCATTTCATATTACAAAACATGATTTTAACAAACCACATCATACAAATTGGATAGTTCCGAAAACTTAAAAGACAACATTGCAGACTGGGTGAGAGATTTTCCATTGGATTGCTTGAGTTCTAACAGTCCATATACGCAGGACAGACAACGGTATCAGGACTCACCTTCTCTTGGATTATGGACTCCTCAGCCTGCAATCTAGATCGTCCGATGACAGCAATAAGTGTCCTTTCTTCTAATACATCAGCATCATCAAATGCAAAGTCAATCTACAAAGGAGCAAGTTAAAATGATACATTTCACTAAGGTATAGTTTTCAGAGAATCTTACAACGATTGCACATTGGTCAAGAAAGTTTCTAGAAATATCGTTACAGATGGAAGGGAAATTTCTTATATTAGAATTTGTGCACACTTGAGAACAATACTCGTAGTGACCCAATGGAATTCCTGCCCTTGCTGCCTCGCTTGCGCATGCTACGGACCTGCATAAATCCAAGCAACATTCCTTTATGAATTCTTAAAAACGAAAGAAAACGAAAGTTTTTTCCAAGTTCTCTCAGTTTCAGCCGTTGATGGAGCTTAGGAGAAAGATTCAGTTCATTAACTTATATGATCCGAAGACATCACTTACTTCCGTACTTTAATGATCTCAAGAACTTTAGAAGGAACTTGGAAGAGAAGTATGAATTCTTAATCAGGCGAAAGAACGCATACTTACGTTGGTATCCCGACTATATCTTTCAAAGCACCTGCACCAAGTTGCAGACCTATATACTGTATGGCCATACCAGAAGCTTGGCCAGACCCCAATCCAATTACCATACCACTTTTAATGTACGTATCCACCTACAAACTCAAATATGAATCTTCCTTCCATTAGTTCCTTCCTACATATAACAATCATACAAACTATCAAAGCAAGAAAGAAGGCAAGCTTCATTCTTCTCTACAAAGCATAGCTCACTCACCTAATGACTCCCTCTTTCCAGTAAATTAGTAAAAACCCCGACAACTATAATTTTTATACAAAAATACTTCAAGAGCCTCGTCTATTCACTTGCTATGCTCTAATTGATTTTGGTGCCCTTCTCTCGTTACAAAGTCAACTGGGGTTTTCCCTAAACTATTTAGTTCGAATTATTTTTCTTTGAAGTGTAACATTATCAATGACTTATATGTGAAAACGCCACCCTTTCTTCAACCTACATCTTATATGGTTCTTTTCCACCAAGCAATTTTTTTCTAACATCATGCCCTCCACCAAGTTGCTAAGAAAACCAAGTGCAGCAAAAAGAATTATGATGAAAACCAACCAAAATTAAATTAAGCCTGAAGGTCCAGTTTCTTGAGCATTTATTCAGCAAAGAGAAATCTCCTCACAAAGAAAATATAACTATATAAACAAATCAAATTCAGATACAGATATACAGTGTGATGGGCTGCTTGGAAAAGAGCCGAGTCATGAGCTGGATTGGACCCAGTAATCTTTAGGCAATGGCTCCTCCTCCTTGTCCTTGTGCAGCAGCTGCCTCCTCCTCCTCTTCCTGTGGAAGTTGTGAAAGCTAGAGAAGAAGAATGCAGAGGATTTGATGAAGCTGTGGCTATGGCTGCCAATGCCATCCTCTCTCACACTTCCTCTGATAGTCTCAACTATAACGGATAAAGTTACAAACTTTGAATGGGTGCTCTAAATTCTAAGGCAGTTTAGGATTATGTCACCTTTTCAAGACTTCAACCTCGAACTACCATTAAATCTTGAGGCTGAAACACTGAAAAATGTGTGGTACTAAGCCCATTTGGTAATGTTGGGCTTTGGGCCAATGAATAAATGAGAATCCAATATCAGTTTGACAGTCTCAATCCACTTTGAGACATTTTCTCGAGCAGTTTGCTCAATTTAACGAATTAAACAAGGAAAAAGTCTATCCCTTCGAATCAATCTTCTACCTTTAAGTTGGACACAATTTCTTTTATTTGCAATAAAACCCTCAAAATTTTACAACGTACCTACCTACCTATAAATTATTGCAGGAATGCAAGTTTGAACTGTTTCTGCCAAGTTTTTTGCTGAATGTGTATACTGTATACATAGAAGGAAAACAAATTCCAAACACGATCACCTTTTTTGCTCCAAACAGATGGAATCAATCAAGGACCAACGGTAGATATGTTATTTTTCTCTTTTTCCTTTCCCTTTTCCTTTTGATATTGTCACATGGAGGAGGCCATCAATTAGACTCGGAAAAGAATGATCCATATGATTGTAAGAATCAGGTTCCTTTAGCACTATAGAGCATATTACCAAGAACGCTCCCAACAACTATTAAATAAATCATACTTCCTAAAGTGCACAATGAATGCATTGCATTTGCATCATAGTTTGGCCTACCATATGGGGTATGGATAAATAAATGGAATAATAAGGGAAATATCCACAAATCGAACTGGTTACAAATTTGTAATAAAAATTGAAATGGAGAGACACTATCATAATAGAATAAAACTCGTTACGAATATGTTTCATTGTAGGTTTAGTATCGTTCAATTTTATTTCTAGTTGAAAGTGTTATCATATTCTATTTGTGTATATTTTCCAAAATATATTGAGAAGATCACTTCTTGACGCTTCTAGGAAGAAGGGGTTCTCTTCTAGTGACCAGATTAGATCCAATATCATCGACTCCCTATGAAATGAGGCGTGGAACGGTGTCACTACAAAGAAGTTTCGGTTGTTACAAAGGAGATGCAAAGCCAATTCTAAGAATAAGGACTTACGTAGAAGTAATTTATCGTCAAGTGACGTTTCAATTCATGTGTACTTGTTATTATATGCAAGTTTTTCTTTCTATAATAATGTATTATTGAATCAGAACATCACGATAACAATGAACCTATCTTAATCTTATATATAAGTGGCTCTCTAATTTCAGAGGACTGAAATTTGGCCTTTCTTGGCATTCACATGCGCACTCATCACTGGCACTCAATACATGACCGTCCCACAAGACCTCCCCCACCCATGAGACTAACACCAAAAGGGCCAAAATCCTCTCTCTCTCTCTCTCTCTCTCTCTCTCTCTCTCTCTCTCTCTCTCTTCAGACTCAGAGGATATCACGGGTGACCTTAAAAAATTAGAACGTTGGGGCAACTAGACAATTGAAAAGAAAAGAAAAGGGGCAAGACAAGTGAGAATGTTGACCTGACCCATCACCAAATCACCATCATTTCTCCTTATTTACATAAATGAAAATGGTTGGCAATGAATTACTACAATTACTTTCCGACGAACAGATAGCCAGAAAATATGGAACTTTGCTTGACTTACATTTTGGCGGCAGGTGACTGTAAATTACTGGTTCATTGTGTGCTTGGAAGGAATGGAGTGTCTTGGAGGATCGAAACTCATTGCTCATAATTGTTTTTAGAAAAGCAAAATTTGTAGCAGATGTTCTTGTCAATTTCGGGTATACACAAAATTCTCATTGTATTTGGTTGTTTGTTATTCGTTAACGTGCTAGGCATGCATTGCTTGTGGATTATATTTGTAATGGTTGTCCTAACGGCCTTGTGCTTTAATTAATTTTTTTTTTTTCAAAAAGAAAAATTATATTTCTTTTGAAAAAAAGTTAAGGTTTCATTCTATTAATCGGTAAAAGATGACTAATCAAAATCATTATATGTACATGCAACGTTTCTTATTTTTAATAATGGGCGACTTTAACCTCATATTCTCATCTTTTATGTGTGATGAATTTCAAACTTAATGTGTGGATAACTTTAATTAACGTAATATACATGTAATTATGGGCTATCCTATTTTAGTGTTACGAATAAAATTGGGATTTTACGCAAAACTTATTTGGCTTCAAGTGAAACTTAAACTTTTTTTTAAGTTAGGAAAATGTTATTAGCATTTTAAAAATCTCATTTTATACTTCTTACAAATGTATTTTTCTTTCTAATTATAGAAAGTTTGGAGTGCAAAATGAGATTTTTAGAGTGTTAATAACAATTCCTTTAAGTTACTGTAAATGCTAAGAATACTCTCTTAAAAGGAGACTCTTTATAGATTGTCACCTTTTTTTTTTGACACAATGTTTTATAATGTTGATACATAAATTGTGCCAAAAATATAAAATGACAGAAATTTCCTGAACAGTCTCACATTTTAGAGAGTTTCAATTTTGAAAGCATATCACTTGTAGGAGAGTGGCTGGAGGTCGATTGTGCCTTCCCAGTTCCCATTTCCATACTCTTTTCATGCTCTTCTGTTTGTGAGGTTACGGTTAAGCCACGTTAACATTTTGTATTTCTATTACTTTTTGGTTTATTATTTTTGTAAAAAATTAATATAAAATATTGACGTGGCTTAACCATAACCATATATCACAAGAAGACATGAAAAAGCATAAAAAAAGTATAAAAATGAGAGAACAAACAATCCACCTCCAAGGTGGCTATGGTTTTCAAGTAGCAGACAATGATAAAAATGTTGGGATGTGACTCATGACGGTGCAAGAATGATACAGGAAACAATATACAGAAAAACCATATACAAACAAAATAAAACGTTCATATTTTCTCAAGAGTCCAAGACTCAAAGACTCTGGCTTTTTCCTTTACACAAACTAAATGTTCAACTGCACAGCATCCAAGAAAGTGTGCAGATATTCTCAGTGATCCGGCCTCCAGCTATTAATACTCCCTCCCTCTTCCTCCCTCCCTCTCCCTCCATCTCCCTCCCCTCTAGTCTTCTGTGTTCTCTCTAGTTTCTTGTACACACACAGAAGCGAAAGTGCACAAAAAAAAGAAAACCTTTTTCACCGAAAAGCGCTCAGCTTTCTCGGCCATATCACTTCTTATCTCGGCCCTTACACGCCAGTTTTCACATTGTACAATAAGGGTCTCTAGGTTTCTGTTTCTTCTTCCTTCCGCAGCTCTGCTTCTTCCCATATTCTGCAAATGCTCCATTAAAGAAGCTCGCTTTTGGAAATAGGGACTTGGGTTGTTAAGCACTTGTGCCAAAAGCCTGATTTGGTCATCTGGGGAAGTGCTTTTTCTGGGATTTTGCTCTTGTTGCTGCTTTAGGTCTAAAATGGGAAGCTTTCATAGGGTGCTTTTAGTGGGGTTGCTTTTTTTGGGGATGCTTGTGAGTTCTTTGTGTCAAGACAAAGATTCTGATAACTTCTCTGCTGTTTACATCGTCACTCTCAGAGAAGCTCCGGCCGTTCACTACGATGCCGAGTTGAGAAGGAGCAGTATAAATGGTGTCAGACATGGCGGTGCTTCTGAGAGGTTGAACATTCACAAACCAAGGTAACCATTTTACCCTTTATTTACCAAGATTTTCTTACTCGAAATTTACTTTTCTTTTTTACATCTTGAAATGGTATTTCAATTGTGATTTCTTACTTTTAAAGCTGTGAATTTTTTATTTCTGATGGCTAATTATGCAGTTTAAGAATTAAGATGAATGTTCAAATGTTGAGAAACCAATTTGCTTGGATGTTTTTGGTTCATGGGGTCTTATGTTGGCCACTTTTCGTACGTTGTCTGTATGAGTTCTCGTATAAACGTGTGGAAACTTGTTCATATCATGTTGCCCCTTTACTCTATCATGACCAACAATTGCTTAAATCTTCGGTATGGGAGAGGTCTTCACTTTCTTAAAAGTTGTTTATTCGTGTTCTTAATCATTATCCGAAATGCATATGGTGTTTTTTTTTTTTTTTTTTTCTCTTTCTTTTCCCCTCCCTTATTTGTTTCTCATTATTTCATTTTATCTTAAACTATTTGACGTTTTCCGGTAGCTTGTATTTTTAGGACCTTGAAAGTGATTGATGATGATGCTTTTAATGTCTTCTTTATAGGTTTAGAAATATTTCGAGAACAGATCGTAGGTATAGCTCGTATATCGCTCGGGTTCATGATTCATTATTGAGGAGAGTGTTCAGAGGGGAAAAATATCTGAAGCTGTACAGCTACCACTACTTAATAAACGGGTTTGCTGTGTTTGTTACCCAAGATCAGGTATGAATTATTCATTTCTATATAAAATGTGATAAATATGATGTGATATATGTCATGATAATCTTATTTATTAATTTTGTATGTGAGAAATTGGAACATTACATGGCCTTGTGATGTAGCATCTTGTATATTCCTGGCACTACGTACAATTATGTAACTGATCATAAGTTCCTAATTTGGTGATATTGCTGGATTTTGGAGGTTGATAAGCTTTCAAGGAGGAGAGAAGTAGCAAATGTGGTTTTGGACTTTTCTGTTAGAACCGCAACCACCCATACTCCTCGGTTCTTGGGTTTACCACAAGGAGCATGGGTTCAAGGAGGAGGATACGAATCAGCTGGAGAAGGGGTAGTTATTGGGTTTATTGATACTGGCATTGATCCAACTCACAGTAGTTTTGATGACCATACATCTGAACGTCCATATCCAGTTCCAGCCCATTTTTCTGGCATCTGTGAGGTTACTCCGGATTTCCCATCTGGGTCCTGCAATAGGAAGCTTATTGCAGCTCGCCATTTTGCATCATCTGCTATAACCAGAGGCGTTTTCAATTCATCTCAGGACTACGCTTCTCCATTTGATGGAGAGGGTCATGGCACGTGAGTTTTCTAACTTGCCCCCGGGAGAAATTGCTCTATTGTGTCTTTTGCATCTGTGTTATGTCTTTCAAGTTCATTTTTATAGCATTAATGCATTCACATAAAGACGCAGGAAAAATGCAGTTGATAACTGGTAACCCAACAAATCGTTGGTGTTAGGATAAATAAGTTATGCAATTTATTTTGACATGAAAGCAAAAAATTAATAAACCAGTAACCCTACAAATTGTTGAAAACTTGACAAGGTCATATTACCCCTCAATTTACATTCTGATTTAAATTTAGCTGTTTTAATGATAATTAAGAACAATATAGTATTGTTTAAAATTTTATGGAAAGGTGATATATTTATGTTTACTTTCATGTGTTTAACATCCATTTCAAAAGACAGTTGATGGATCTCGTTTTAATTTACAGGCACACCGCTTCCATTGCTGCAGGAAACCATGGAATTCGAGTGGTTGTTGCTGGGCATCATTTCGGAAATGCAAGTGGGATGGCTCCTCGTTCACAGTAATAATTCTAGATCCTTGTGTCACTTTGTCTATTGATATTGTGCTCGTAATTACTGGTACAAAAAGGAGCTCTATTGAACCACATTTTCTTTGACTTGTGACAAACAAAATTAACCTAGATCTGAGAATTATTTAATCAGTAAATCACTCAGAATATTTTCTTCACCTGAGACAAACTTAACCGTGATGATACGCCACTTAATGATAGGTTAATTTAATAATGACATTAAATAGATAATTCCTTACATGCAATGATTTGTTTGTGATTTTCTACAGCTAGAAGATTCACTAACCCTTATCATTTGTGATGTTTGAACTGAATCAACAATGTCTTCTTTTCCTTCTTTTGGCTGGGAACTGAAGCAACAATCCTGTATTAGATAAAATTGTGCAGAATAGATAGTCTTTTGATTCCCTGTTCTGAGTTTTGGCTTACCATGTTAGCATGACAAGGTCATTGCAGACTTGTGGTGTGTTAATGTTAGGATGATTATATGCCAAGTTCCGTGCTTTTGCACCAAAAATACTTGATACCTAAATTTTTCAACAAGTAAACAACCACAACCATTCCTACCCCAAATTAAGAGCAGATCTCTTAGTTTTATTGACTACCAGTTACTCCCATCTTGTTTTTGGTCGGTAACCCTGTGATGCCCGTAGTGTTAAGGGACAGCTTCTGCTACTCAGCTGGGTGGCTGACGGTAAACGGGCACCCATGCTACCTGAGGGTGGGTTTAATGCCCTGTTTTTTCACAGAGCTTCTGTTTTGTCTGTAGAATATATGTTAAGCACTAGAGTTTTCACTAGGAGTAGATTTCATACAGCTCATTTCAGCCCAAAGCAGGTTCTCAAACAGCCTACATCTTGTTCCTTCTGTTTTAAGAACCTAAGAAATCTCTATAAAATTAGAACCTAAAAAATCATTTGATGCCCAAAGGAAGTCATATCTTTTCAGTACATAAACAATTGAAAATGCTTTATGTTCTTATGTGTAACTACTTGTCTATCTATTCCAGCATCGCTGTTTACAAGGCATTGTACAAAAGCTTTGGAGGCTTTGCTGCTGATGTTGTTGCTGCCATAGACCAGGTACATGCCAATTTTGTCTAAGTTCTGCGAAGTGTGAATTATATTATGCTGATGAATCTCTATTGGGGTTTCAAACCTATAAGAAATCAGTTATCTATGTTTCTTGTTCTATATTTGCCATTTTAGCATCTTTAATTTTACGTATTTATGCATTCGCAGGCTGCTCAGGATGGGGTTGACATAATAAGCTTATCAATCACTCCCAACAGGCGTCCTCCCGGAATTGCAACATTTTTCAATCCCATAGACATGGCATTACTATCAGCTGTAAAGGCAGGTATATTTGTTGTCCAAGCAGCAGGAAATACTGGACCATCACCAAAGAGCATGTCTTCCTTCAGTCCATGGATATTCACCGTTGGCTCTGCCTCTCATGACAGAAACTACAGTAATTCAATAATGCTTGGCAACAATGTCACCATTACTGGAGTTGGACTTGCACGTAAGTTTTTCTCCTGAATTCTATTGCTCCTTCGCTTTAATTTGTCACATTGGATAATCTTAACAACTATTCCTGTCTTGATTCTTTATGATTTAGGTTAAATATTAACTTTTGAGCTGGTTCACCATTCTTAGTTAAACTAATAGCATTTTAGTGTATAAGCTACCTAATTCACATTTGGATCTTATATGGAATGCAACTTTGAAATCCAGTATGGTAGTCCAATAACTTTAAGTAGAGAGATGTGAAAAGAGATCTACATTCAGTAGTGATACATTTGAATTTTAAAGTTATCTGGATCTTCATATGATGAACTTTAAGATCCGATGTGGTGGTGTCAAAAGAGATATGTTCACACGATGTCTACATTGCCTAACTTTGAGTTATCTTCTTTTCTGATTTTTAATGTGGGAGCTCCTTTTTCAATTAGTGGTAGATTTGCATGCTGATTTCTGATTACTTCTGTTTCTGTTACAGCGGGAACAGATACGATGTACACTCTGATTTCTGCCACACATGCTTTGAACAATGGCACAACTGTGTCAGATGATATGTATGTGGGTGAATGCCAAGACTCGAGCAACTTTAATCAGGATTTGGTCCGGGGGAACCTCTTGATCTGCAGCTACTCAATCCGATTTGTGCTAGGGATCTCCACAATCCATAAATCCTTAGAAACAGCCAAAAACCTAAGTGCAATTGGTGTTGTGTTCACCATGGATGCTTTTGTCATTGGTTTTCAGCTTAACCCTACTCCAATGAAAATACCCGGCATCATAATTCCATCCCCAGAGGATTCCAAGGTGTGCAACTTTCTCAATGCGCGGTCCAGATTCACTCTCTCTTTCTCTCTCTCTATTATCTTTTAATGAGGCTTTATGTTATATTTGGTAGGTTTTACTCAAATACTACAATCTTTCCTTGGAGAGAGATATCATGACAAAGAGAATTACCAAATTTGGGGCACTTGCAACCATTTGTGGAGGTTTGAAAGCAAAATACGGTACTTCTGCTCCAAAGATCATGTATTACTCTGCTAGAGGTCCAGATCCGGAAGACAATTTTCTAGACGATGCAGATATAATGAAACCCAACTTGGTAGCTCCTGGAAATTCTATATGGGCTGCTTGGAGTTCTGTTGGGCAAGACTCGATTGAATTTCAAGGTGAGAACTTTGACATAGTGATTAAATTCAAATTACAACTACTCTGTTTATTGAAAAATTTGCTTACTAATTTAGTGTTTTGGTTGATAGATGACAATTTTCTTTACTTCAAACATTATTATGTAACTTCAGGTGAGCACTTTGCAATGATGTCCGGGACAAGCATGGCTGCTCCTCATGTTGCTGGGCTTGCTGCACTGGTTAGGCAGAAGTTCCCCAATTTCAGTCCTTCCGCCATTGCATCTGCACTTTCCACAACAGCTTCTCTATATGACAGAAATGGTGGGCCCATAATGGCTCAGCGTGCTTATTCATTTCCAGATCAAAACCAGTCTCCAGCAACACCCTTTGACATGGGCAGTGGTTTTGTAAATGCTACAGCAGCGCTGAATCCAGGGTTGATTTTTGATACCAGTAAGTTTTTGTGTTTCTTCTCGTAAATAAAGTTACTCTCTTCTCTGAGCCATACGATTGCAACTTTACTTATCTTTGAGAAAATCGATATGTGGTAATAACAATCATCTTATCAAAAGTTATGATATTGATTAAACAAAGACTCATTGGTGTATCTTTTTTAAAGTGATTATGTTTATGGTTCACAGTATATGTTGTCTGAAAACCATGTTTTCTTGTTGTAGGTTATGACAATTATATGTCATTTCTTTGTGGCATCAATGGATCGGCTCCTGTGGTCTTGAATTACACCGGTGAGAGCTGTTGGACATATAATTTTACCATCAATGGCGGTGACCTGAACTTGCCATCAATAACAATAGCAAAACTAAACCAGTCTAGAACGGTGCTGAGAACAGTGAGGAACGTTGCTGCAAATGAAACCTATAGCGTTGGCTGGAGTGCTCCTTTCGGAGTTTCATTGAAGGTGTCTCCACTTCATTTTTCGATTGCCAGTGGGGAGACTCAGGTCTTAAGTGTATTCGTTAATCCTACGAGTAACAGCACAACTGCTAGCTATGGGAGGATCGGACTATTTGGACATCTAGGTCATGTTGTCAACATTCCATTGTCCGTCATTGTCAAAATCACACATAATACTACTGCCTACGGTTAAAAATCGACACGGTCTGCTTTATTTGATTTGGTTGGTTTTGGTTTTTTGGCTTGCAAAATGTGATTAACCATTCATTCATTATATTGTAAATGTAAGGTCATGCAAGGCTTGTAACATCTGTTTTGTAGATACGGTGAAAAATTCTACAGAAGTGTTAATCTCTCTCTCTCTCTCTCTCTCTCTCTCTCTCTCTAATATGCAGCATATCAGTTAATAACAAGGGTTTAGTTAGATCGGGCTGTGATTAATCATTTAAAATTTGATTATGGCTAATGAAAGTCGTCTTTGTTATGAAAAAAAAGTTAAAAATGAATTGTAACTGGCCATGGCAGCTGCGGCGTGTGCAGAATCTCTCTCTCACTCTCTCTCTCTTCTTCTCTGGAACTCTACTGCCCCTCAGTTGAGAATGAATCTCACACTGTCAAGCCAAACGGTTACACATGCAAATTAATGTGGGACTCATTCTCAATACGTCTTCTCACGTGTGTCAAATTTTTAAGCCTAATACGTGGACAAGGGTGACGTAGAGTGGTCCATTCTTTCATCAATGTGAGACTCATTCCCAATAAGCATCCTCACGTTTACCATGAAGAAGTTGAAGTTCCACCGTAAAATCAATTGATAATATAAAGAGTAATTCAATCCCTTGTAAGTCTATGCAATGTCCCTCTCTTATCAATGTGAAACTTATTCTCAACATTCTCAACCTCTAAAATGCAGTTAGTTTGCATTATGTAGTCTCTTTTTCTTAAAAAAAAAAAAAGAATACATTAAATAAATCATTCATATATGAGATAAATTTACTCTCTTTAAGGTGATTTGGTACGATTTTCAAATGAGATATCAAATTTTAAATATAAAATTTAAATTTGACAACTTATAAAGATATTTTAACATATTTTAAAATTTTACTTTTTATTCTATATATCAAATTAAACTATTATTTTATTACGCTATTTTCTTTTCATAATTGTTATTACATATTTTATATTTTTGACATATATAAATAATTTGATTATAGAACCAGAAACACCTTCAATCCCTACCTCCTCAGCCCCAAATCTCTACCCTTCCCTCGACATGAAAGACCTCTACGAAAATCTATTCCCCAAAAACCCTAACCCTACCTACCAATACCACCCGTCTGCTCCGCCTTAGGCATCGGCTCCACCCGAGTCGGCGACGAGATCCATTGGCCTCTGGCTAAGGACGAAGGCGTCGTCAAGCTCGACCACTCGCATTACTTCTTCTCTCTCTACGCCCCGCAGGATTCAGTCTCCAGGCCCGGATCGGGCCCGAAAGCGAAGACGAATGATCCGGACAATTTTTTGAACTACGGATTGACGATTGCGTCGAAAGGGAAGGAGGGATTGGTGAAGGAATTGGATGGGATTTTGAAGAGTTACTGCAGTTTTTTGGTTAAGAAGGTTTCGGATAAGGCGAAGAAGAAGGGGAGGCGTTGGACGATACCCTGGCGTTGGAGACCTCGCCGGAGGAGTTGAGCTCGAAGAAGGAGTTGAAGAAGAAAACAATAAAAAAAAATATTTAATAATTAATTAAAAAGCATTTGACGCTACTGTCAAATTTGACAGGAGGGGAGATGTTATTCTATTCTATATCATTTCGCATCAAATTTAACTTTTCAGATTTTAATCATTACTATTATCTTTTGTTATTGTTGATGATTTAGATATTTTGACATCTTGAAGATGCTCTAATTGTTCAAGTATCAAATAATTAATATTAATATGAGACTCACTTATTTTTATTCCGTGAAAAATCTTTTCATTGATCATCATCCATCAAGACCCAACTATTGTCCAATGCAAATAATTAAAAAAGGATGTGATATCCAGATACTCCATTTTATTTCTCACATACTTTTTTAATTTTCGACCGTCGAATCAAATGAATTAAAGAAGATCAACGGACAGAAATTATCAAAAGGTGTGTGAGAAGTAAAATGGAGATAACACATCCCTTAAAAAATTATGTAAGTCCAAGTTGATAAGTCATAATTCATAAACCAATCAACCTTGTGTAATCTTAACTCTTGAACGAATAATCTGCGGCAATCACAACAATCCTTGTTAAGAAAAAGGTCCTAGCTCAGATCGAAATGTGAAATGTGTAGAATCCTTTGCAATACGTGTTGTATATGTATTGTATTCTTGCAATGTGTGCCCATTAATTTACTACTGGAAATCTGATCCCTTGAATGTCTTGAGCAGCTTGCATGCATGCTAGACACATGCAGTCGCGCATGCATGAAAACCACTGTTTTCTTGGCACGTACTTCTGATTCACGTTGCCCTATTATGTATTGAGAGATGTAAAGTCAAGTCACATTTAATTTTATCATTAAGTTTACGGATGAGATTAGGCCAGAAGCGGCACTGCTTTCAATCCTCGGCTAGCCGCTGCCGAATGCCGATTGCCATCTAATTAAATCCGGCCAGTTTCTTTTTTTTTTTTTTGGAAAACAATCCTGCCAGTTTCTTGTCTACTCTTTCTAATGGTTATCACGACCATCAAGAGCCATGCATGCGCATCTCTCTCTCTCTCTCTCTCTATAGATATATATATATATATATCTATATACACACATACACTATAGGGCTTTGAACTTGAGCTCTCTCTATATCTTCACTCATGTTTTCTCCGACGATGAGTTTCAAAAAGGGACTGATTCATTGTTGCATGTCGTTGTGTCTGATCGTTATGGTAGCCAATCATGTTGAAGCACGTCAGCAGCCTGCAGAGATTCCAACACAGGTTGAGGAGGAGCAAACCAAGGGAAAACCCCTAGGAGGAAGTGGGAATGATCAAAGTGAAGGAAAGGTGATGGAGCAGTCCTCAGGAGAGGCAAAGATGGATGAGTTGGGTGAGAAGAAGAATTTGCCACCACTTCCTAATATTCCCATTCTACTCCAACTCCCAATTCCACAATTCCCATTCCCGCCCCAAATTCCTGGCTTTCCAATTCCACAATTCCCGTTTCCACCCCAAATTCCTGGCCTTCCAATTCCGCAATTCCCCTTCCCACCCCCATTTGAGATTCCTAATGCCCCTCCATTCCCATCAATTCCCAATTTCCCATTCCCTCCTTTTAATATTCCTAATATCCCCTTCTTTTCACCTCCTCCTGCTTAACTTTTCAAGTTGATTAATTAGGCAGTAAGCTTTCTGTTACTTTTTTTTTTTGCAAGTTCTATCAACTAATTACTGTGTGTATGCTTTGTTGCAACGTAAGTAGTTGAGCTGGGGTAATTGGCTAGTATGCTACTTTTTGTATGATGTTAATTTCAATTTAATAGTGAAAATTATTTAGTTTCCCTACCCAACTTATATGCAACATTTGTATTGTGGTATAATTACAATTTTACACCATTCAGATCAATTACAGTGAAATTAGTTGGGATGACGATATTAACACATTTTTTTGTGGCCAACTTGTAGGGTATAGCTAAAACTAGTTAGGATAGTGATATTAATACTCGTTTTAAATGTCTCGTGCACTCTTCAATAAGTACAAAAACTTGCAAATTATTCAATTTAGAGTGCAGATAAAGTAGTGACAAAATCGCTACCCAAAGGTTGAAAAGATTACTTTTGATATCAGCTTGTAGTGTGAATAATTGAGGAACAATGAGTCAGCAAAACAACTAAATATATTGATTGCATTATTTCTAAAACATTGAAAGGAAAAAAAAAAGGGTGAAATCATCACCCAATCAAGCTGCAATTTGAGAACACACAATATGAGCTAGCTTGCTAGGAGTAGTATAAATAGAAGTTGACGTGCCTACAACAAAAAGGTAATTCATGGGTTAGTTGTTGCCTCCTTGGTTGGAATCACTGGGCCTGAAATCTTAGCCAGCACTGGTGGCCGTAGAGGAGCAAAAGGATTATTAACTGAAGGCATGGTTGGGAATGGGAATGGGGGAATTGAAGGGATTTTGGGAATTGTTGGGAAGCCAGGAAATGGGTGCAAAAAGTTGATATTTTCAAGTAGGCTGGGAAGCTGCTGCACCATGGGCTCTTTGAAGTAAGGCACTGTTGGTTCCATTTGGCTGTTGAAGGTGAAAGGTGCAGGGAAACTTGACTGCACAGCGGAGGAGGAAGAGTCAGATCCCAAGAATTGCATCGTTGATGGCTTCTTTAGCTCCAACAAGCGGCTGGATGCCAAGCATAAGTGAAAGCTGCAAAGTAGCGAGCCGAGAAAGAGCAAGTACAAGAGAGAACTGAGACCAGTGAAAGCCATAATAATTAGGTCAACTGAGAAAATTAAGTGATGATATATTGATGGTGATTAAAGAATGGGGCGCTTTATATATATAGAGGCAGAGAAGAGAGAGAATTATTGTTTGGCTACTTATATGGTTGGTTCATGGTTTTCGTGCTACTTCTACTTTGAACCTAATACTTGAGTCGTGCACACATTTTGGCTTTTGGCTTTTGGCTTTTGACTTCATCTAACAGGAAGTTGGAACTGTTTTGGTGTTTCACTTTGTTTATGAGATTAGGGACTTTTCATCAAGAAAAGCATGTGCCTCATTACAAGTTTAGAACTTCATTGGTTGAATCATTAGCTAAGAAGTTGTCTTGTAACTGGTCGTATACATACATCTCATTCTATCAACCTCTTTCCTATTCTATGATAGACACAAGGTGATATTAGATTAATAAGGAAATCTGACTGATGGAAGGCTAAGTAATATACAAGGGCAGAGAAGAGAGAGTGAATTCTATTTTTGGTGCATGGACCGTCTCTGAGATTTTCGGGGTCCTGTACGAAATTTACAAAAGGGCTCATTCTTAAGATAGCTTTTCAAAAAAAGTAAAGATAATGTACTGATGTTAGAAAGTAATAACTTAAATCAAAACAAACTTAAAACTTACTAATTGTACATTTATAAATATCATTAAATAATAAGTAAAGAGAGTTACAAACATAACCTTTACTAAATAGTCAAAATCACTTCAATCTTAAACAACCAAACAAGAAAAAAAGTTTCAAAAACTCTAACGTCAAAGTTTCACTTGAATATATAGCATTATTATATAATAGAATTGAAAAAAAAAATCGTTTTTAGGTGTTGTTATTAGCACTTCAAATATCTCATTGTACACTCCAAATATTTATATTTAGAAAGAAAATAAACTTACACTTATAAAAAGTGTACAATGAGATTTTAAAGTACTAATAAAAATAAGGGGCATTTAGATCCAGGTCCAAAAAAATCAGCTACTTTTGGATTGAGTCCAGTTAGATATTCTTCCCAGTTTAGGTCTAATTGATCTCATCTTATTCCCGTTTTGCCCTTTATAGTAAAAATAAATATATATTTAAATTTCCTAATTTATGCATTATTTACTCAAATTTGAATTTCAAAATTTGAATCTTCAAATTCCTCAGTCTAACCACAACTTAAGGAAAAAAATTTAAAAGTAAGTTCATTTGTATGACTATAAACCCATGACTTAAGTTGAAATGAATGATATATATAAAACATATGAAAAAACCTATGAACAAAAACCTGTAATATAAGCAATGAACAAAAACCTATGGTATAGGTAGATAAATATTTTTAATTTGAATTAGAATATCAAGAACTAATGTGTGTGTGCACTATTAATTCATGGTATAAGGTAGATAGAACAAGATAACCTATGATACAGGTAGAAAAACACAATTAACTTGAGACAAATTATCAATAATGTGTGATAGGTAGATAATACAATTTATCTATGACACATGTAGTATAAAACACACAGAGGTAGATTAGAAAAAAGATGTGATATGTATACCAAGAAGATCCATAGAAAATGATGAATAAAAAGATGATGCTGAGGGAGTAAAACACGAAGAGGTTTAGAATAGAAAAAAAAAAAAAAAAAAAAAAAAAGAATTAAAGCGTACAAGATTGGCTAAATTCTACAAATCAAACCAACAATAGAAATTTGAGTTGGACATCTTTGATCATCTACGCTTGGGAGTAGGGAGGAGGGAAAAAAAGAAGATATCATGAGGGATGAGAAGGAGACACCGTGAGGGAGAAAGAGAAGGAAGAATAGGAAACGTTTTAAAGAGAATTAAATTCCTATACTTAATCCGATCATTAAGCATAAGATAATCCTATGAATAAGGATTAAAAATCATCATAAATATAAAAAAATTAATAATATATTAATTACTTAATTAGTCAATTTAGGGATAAATTTGGCAAAAAATAAAAATAAGCTGATGTATACAATGAGCCATTGGACCTAAGTCAATAATCAAGCAAAATTAGACTCATATCAAATTTTCTCTAAAAATAATTATTATTTTAATATATATCATTATTACATATAAATTTTAGATCCAAAATTTTTTGGGGCCCCTCAAATTTGGGACCCTGTTGGGTGGCTCCCCTGGTTGGTGTTCAGGGCTCCCAGACTGCTTCTACCTTGAACCTAATCTTTGACTCATGCACGCAGTTTGGCTTTCGAATTTGCAGTACACTATTTGGACTGAAAAAAACCATTGGGTCTGTTCAAGGCTCAATCCCGTTATTTTTAACCTAAAGCGATGATGAGTATTTTGACAACAAAACACAAGATGATGAGTATTTTATTCTTAATAGAAATAAACAGTTCGCAGGTTCAAAGATTTCAAAGTGCTTTACACGTGGCATTATAGACGACAAATACCCTTACACATTATGCAGTTAACTCAGTAAGTTTTTATAGAGAAAAAGTTGTTTTTTGATGGCAATTTGGTGGTTTTGTGCGGAAGAAAGATCAAGTGGCAATGTAAATTCTTATCTTTTGTCAGTAAAGAATTATATAAGGTAGTAGAAGGGCAGAAAACAACAATACCAAACTCATAAACACAAAAAAGACTTCAAAGTTCTCTAGCTTACCTTTTCCCAATTCTTTTTGTAATTCAACTCGGCCACATTACTTATATTATCGATTTCTTGAAAGAAAACTTCATTTCAAAGCAATTTAGCTACTAGTAAGAAAAAAATTTATTTAGATTTTATCATAACCTTACTGTGTCTATTTCAAAATAATAATAATAATAATATTGTGTCCGTACAAGTGGATGGACATGTGAAAATATAAGTGGAGCCAATAGGCAGGTGCAACGACCTCATGGAAACCGAGTAACAGACTATAACAGCCCATTTTTTTTTTTTTTGAACAATATAACTGCCCAATTAAACAATCAATCTGCGCTGCAAAACTAGAAGAAAAGGAAAGAAAAAAAGCTTGACAGTCGGAGTTCATCCATGGCGGGTTCCGATCCAAACAAGTTGCTCGCCAAAGCCGATAAACTGTCAGTATCTCTTTAATATCTAGTAATATATACAATTTTGTGTTTGGTTTATGTATTGATGCAATTAGATTGAGCAAAATCGTCTCTTACTTGTTGTGATTTCAATTAGTTATGGGGAGTAATCGAATTTTTTATTTTCTGGGATGGTGGGAAATCGGATGAAGTTGCATAAATTTTGAATCTTTCAGTAATCTGCATATGAAGATGAAGTTGGCAAGCTTGAGCTTTCAGTAATCTGCTAATCTTTCATAATTTAGAGTTGTATATAACTTCTGGAATTTATATAACCGACAATTTGATTTTGGTTGAGATTTGTTTATTTGTTTAGGGGGGGAAGAGCAGAATAGGGCAAGCTTTGTCTTTTTTTGTTAGAAAACCAACGAAAAGTCAAAAAAAAAAACTTTAGTTTTAATGAAAAATGACAAATAAAGGTGTAGTGAATAGTATCAGGCTAGAAATGTGGTATTTCATTAAAAGCGAACAGTACCAGGAATGTCTCGTTAAAACTCCTTTTTTTGTTTGTATTGTAACTTTGATTGCTCAAGCTTTGTCTTCTGAATTTAGTTTTCGATTGTAGAACAAGACTCAGTCTTACAAGGTGGAGTGCTGATTGGAATAGCGCTACTCTTTTGTATGAACAAGCTGGTATGTAATATGTTTTGTGCAACCGTAAGCCTTCATTACAATGGTTTATGGGGTATTTGGATTAAACTTCGTTTTCTGTTGCAGCTAATGGGTTTAGGATTGCCAAGGATTATGAGAAAGCTAAGGAAGCGTTGGAAAAAGCTTCGAAGGGACAAGAATTGATCTCTTCGTATCCTTGTAATCTTTAAATTGCATGGTCTGTCCTTTCGGTATCATTTGATTTTGTTTGTGATCTCTATAATTTCTACTTGCTATAACCTTTACTACCAATTAGACCCTGGGATGCTGCAAAGCATATGGAGTCTGCTGCTGCTCTAGCAAAGGAGTTAGGGAAGTGGAATGAAGTTGCTGACTTTTATAAAAGGGCGTCTGAATTGTACTCTGAGTGTGGGAGATCACAACCTGCATCAGATGCTCTTGCAAAAGGGGCACGGTAAATATATGGTTCACTCCCTTGCTTTTGGCTGCTATGAATCTTAATTTCTTAAAAGTTGGACTGTTCTTAAAGGGTTCCTTTTTAGAGAAAAAAAGAATTCACTCATATCGGCAGTAAAGAATATAAAGTGTTTCAGTCGAATAATTTCCTAAAATCCTTCCAATATTTGCAATGGCTCAATCTGAATAATGATCTTTGATATTCAAATGTTATGTCCAAAAGTGTTAGTGTACTAGCACCAGATTTAATTGGTTGACTAATTGCGTGGCTCTTCACCATTTTAAGTATTCTTATCGTTATAGTACTCACATTTCTTTTATTCTTGTTCGCAAAAAGAGCTTACAATTGTATAAATTCACATACACAGATGTATGGTAAGTTCCTGAAATTTTAATAAGCGTAAAAGCTTTGATCAATTGAAGTTTCCCATGCCATATGGAACTCCTCTTCTTATATTTTCTTTCCCTATATTGCTATGCTGTTTTTGTAGTTGCTTTCTTGCTCGGTACTGTATATGCTCGATGTGGGATTACAGCTTGATATACATAGCCTCTTTGTGCTGCCTTTTATTCTCCTGTACTGGTTTTACTGTTTGAATGAGAGTGTCTTTGGTGAACAATTTGAAGTGATAACCCTTTTTACAGTGCTATTGAAGATTCTATGCCTGATGAAGCTATTCAACTTTACACTGATGCTTGTGCTATTCTTGAAGAGGATGGCAAGGAGCAAATGGCCTTTGATCTATATCGTGATGCCACTAGTGTTTACATAAAAAGTGAGAAGTAAGTTTTCAACTGACTACCATTTGACTTTTAAATTTGGCAGTCTATTATTTTAGTTGATTGGGAGAGTAAACTTTGGTCATTAGCATTTAATTGATTGAGAGGATGAAATAAATTGTTGCAATCATTGTTTAGGCAAACAGATCTGACCTTGTAGAATCAGATTGTAGTTGTTCTGGAAGGGCAGTACTTTGAGGTTGCAAAATGTCAAAAATTTAAGGGAGTTTTCATTCTCAGGAATTAGTGTAACCTGTGACAAGTTTTTCCTTATGCGTTTAATCACGTTCTTGAGATCTTGAAATTAGTGTTTCCACTGTTTACAGGTATACAGATGCTGCTGCTTTCATGCTCAGATTTGGGTTATCCGCTGATAAGTGCAATGCTACACATAGCCAGTGCAAGGTTCATAAGTTCTTAAATAGCATCTACATAAAAAAACAATTTGAACATTAACATATTGTTATCCTTTTGCGCGTTGGTCACTGTTTTTAACTGCTTTATGTTTCATGTTTTAATAAACTTAACTCTACATTCTTTGTCTAATCAGGCATATCTTGGTGCGATTATTATTTACCTTTATGTCCATGACATCAAGCAAGCAGAGCAATGCTACAATGACTGCTCCCAGTAAGTAAAAGTTATCTCGGGGAAACTTCTGGTTCTGCAATATATAGAAGTTCTAATTCTGCTCACTGTTTATTATAAATTTATGATTGTCGATAATACTTAAAAATATTAGTAAATTCGGATTTTACTAGTTTCTTTATGTATGTAAAACAGGTTTCAACTGACATAATCTGCATCTGGATCATGATTATAGAATAATGATTAGCCTGTAGTTATCTGTGTTAGTAAGTATGAGTTTGAGACCTTATTTAATACTCAGATTTAGTTGCTTGGCTGTTATCATGCACATGCACAGTTAGTTGTATTTAGAATAATGTATGCTTCATAACAAATAAGATTGTTAATTACTAAAATAAGTATAAGGAGGCATGGTAAAGTGGCCATTGTATCCTATTGATTTTTATTTTCTTTTTTAATTTTGGTTTAACTCTAAAAATTTCAGAACATGGATGTCTCGAAGTAATGGCTTGCTGCTTTTGGTTGTGTAGGGTTGATGCATTTTTGAGAAGCGACCAGTGCCGTTTTGCTGGTAAACTTCTGTCAGCTTACACAGGCGGTGACGTGGAAGAAATAAAAAAACTTGCTCAGTCAAGCACGGTTAATCATCTTGATCACATGGTAATATATAAGTTTGCTTGCGGCCTTTGAATATTTGAATTGATTGAATTGGTATTAATCTGAGTATGAGTCATGACTTTTCTGGGGAGCGATGCTTGGATAACGGATCTTGATTTGCTTTTCTGAAGGCAACTGTGACTATTTAATCGAGCTTTCTCTCATTGATTTAGCATGACATAACATATTCAAGAACTCAGAGACAACCACACTCGGTTTCTTTGCTCTTGTGAAGAATTGTTAAAACTGACACATCTGCTTAGTGCTTACCAAGATGTTGCATAAATATTAAGTTGGTTGTTGACATTTGTGAAGAAATTTATATTTGTTGATAAGAAGATACAGTTTTGACTTTTAAATATGTAACAGTTACCTCTTTGATCAAGGGCTTGAGGTTTTGTTTCTGCAACATTGAACAGAAATATTGGACTGCATAATAATTATCCTGGGTTTTTATTCTGCCTTGCATGATTAATATGTTGCAAATCTGCATTTGTTTTTTGGCGTATATTTCACTAAACTGAAATGGCTGCAGATCATCAGGCTCGCCAGGAAACTGCCGATGGGTGATGTGAGTGCGCTGAAGACCCATGCTTCCGAGGAGCAAGAACCGCTGGATGAAGATGACCTTACATAGCCTTACGCTGATTGTCATATATTTTATGATGTCTTGATCTTGTTACATTAATAGAACATGAAAACTTTTGAGCCTGTTTCAAAACAAGTAAAAAACCACAATTGTAAGTATTTGGGCCGTTTCATATTTTAGTCATTTGGGTAATGACACAAACCGCAGACGTTGGGCATTGGATGATGTATCACTGGATTTCAAGTTGTTTTTTTACAATTATTATTATTATTATTTTTCTGTTGACAAGACAATTTCCAAAACTACTCTAGTATACACCGAAATGAGAGATTCGAACCGGGGTGCAAGAGGCATTCATGTTACGCTACCGTAACTATCGTCTGTCATTTTTTCCCTTTTCACTCGCAGTCAGTTTCCCTACTTTGCATTTCATGTTCCAAAATGTTTCGGATGATGAGAACATGACTGGTTCCGACTGATCCGGTGATTGATTGCACGTCGAAGAAAGATTTTCTTACATAAGAGTCTTGAACATATTCCCCCTCATATGGATGTTCACGTGAAGAGCGCACGCCATGAGAGTTGTACTAGATACCCGGGATATATACGGGTTGCATGGATGAATCCCTCCGAATATCCGAAGGAGAGTGAAAGTTATGATAAAAAGGAAATAATTTGAGACTTTTGAGAATTGGAAGAAACTCTTTTTAAGATGCCTCCGACAAAATCTCCTGGAGTACATGGTAGGAGTTGGATTGTTGTCATGTGGATATCTTTTGTAGTGATTGCGTCTTTAATAAACAAGATACTATCTAAAAGATATAATGTTACATTTACCATCTATTTATATTATCTTTTACTACCTTAATAGAGAGGTAGGAACAGTCAATGCATGTAGATTCTATCTCTATTGAAGATGGTATAAATGATAGTATAATTAAAGGGTAGAATAACATCTCTGATGGTAAAATCCCATTAAAAAGGAAAATTCTAAAATTTACCCAATTAAATTGGGACTGCAACAAGTATGACATTTTAATACATATAGGAATGCTTTGAAACATCCTCCTTAATAAATATTATTATATTAGAATTATAATAGGAAACCTATGAAATCTATCCGTTGTCTCTTGCTGCCGGTCTCTTTTCCTCTCTGTTCTTAAATACAATTCACTCTTCCTCTCTAATCCTAAATACAGTCAAATACATCTACAACAAAATACGCATTCTGATTTCACAATTTCTCTCCGTTCTCTCTGCTCTCATCCATCGCCCAGCAAACCCTGACGACAACCACCGCCCGCAATGCCGTCGCTGGATCAAATTTTAACCTCCCTGGTCTCCGAAGCCCTCTCCTTCAATGGCCCCATTGTGGGTGTAGCCCTAGCGTACGCCGCAGTGCGCACCCTCCAGACATTCAGCTCCTACTCCTCAGCCCTACGCAAGATCCGTAACACTCCCTCCGTCAAAGTCTCCGATCTCCGTTCAATCCTTGCGTTCGATCAGGTCGACCAGTCCGACGCAAAGCTTGTCTTCGTCCGAGGCACCGTTGAAGCCAAGTCCGGCGTACTCCCACCTCAAGGAACGAAAGCCGTCCTTGTTCAGAGAAGCCAACTGGTGCGTTTTGTTTGTTTGTATTATTCTATCTATTTTTGGGTCTCTTTACCCTGTACTCTATTTGGATGATACTGAATTGGTGAAATTGAAATTTTTGATCAAGTGTGTATTTCGCGAATGGATGGCCCTTTTCGGATGGCGGTCTCATGACAGGTGGAAGAAGCGTTTGGGATTGCCGCGGTCTGATATTGGAGCGTATTGGAAAGCATTGTGGAGGGCTTTGTCACAGCCAGGATCCAGGTCCTTACAAAAGGTTTTATTCTTATTCTTCTCTCTGTATTTTGATTTGATTGCTTATTTAATGGTTGGTGCTATCCGCACATATTTTTTTGCCTTCCACGCACCCTCTTAACTTAACTTTTGGATTCAAGATGATCAAATGACAGAATTTCACAAGTGTGTGTGGAAGGGATAAGGGGTTCATGCCCTTATTTAATTTGTTTGAACGTGTTCTTGCAAAAACATTTAGAATATCAGTGCTAGTTTTGATCTATATTTATTTGTGTAGTTTCCTTTCATTCTTGTTGACGGTGGTGGTGGTTCCCAAAAGTCAAGTTCTGATTGTGTTAGCGTGAATGTGGATGGATCAAGGCACCCGTTACCTCTTACTACAGTGTATCGGCATTTTCATCCTGTTGACGCTCCTCTCTTTTCATCCGCGAAGAAACTTTTTCGCCATGAGTACCCAGTGAGTTTTGCAAACTTTTAGCTCTCATTGTGCTTTTTTTTTTTTTTTTTTTAATGTATAGCCCAGACGATATGGCTACACACCACTACTTTACTACTTTTTTGTATATGAAACATATGAAGAAAAATTTAGAACAAGAGAATATAACTCGGGCTGTAGGGCTTGCTTTATTTTGCAAGCCTAGGATTTAGCCCACCTTAGAATGCTTGCTGGAGACGGGGTTTGACATTTTCGGGCCAAAAAGAGCCCTTTAGACCAATACTGGAGATGGTAGTGTTTTTAGCTTCTGTAGTGTTTATAATGTTTTTATTTTTATTTTTTTTGTTGATTTGGTTTTGGTTTCGAAGGCCAGTGTGCTTGAGCAAGTGAAGATTCTTCCCTTGGGAAAGGAAATTAGTGCTGTTGGTCTCTGCAGTTTCAAAAATGGAGTGCCGGAAGTCAAGTCCTGCAAGGATTTTCCCTATTTTCTGTAAGTGGCTTTGTTCTGAGCACATTCTTTTGAATCTTCAACTTCGCTGTTAAATTTTGAAAAGTCATTACTCTTATTCCGGCAAATGTGGTTCTCCAATTGTCGTTCCCAGTCTTTTTCTTACAGATTGAATTTCATATTTGTCTTTTTGTCTGTCAATCTATTATATATCATTTCTGCTCTGAAGCGTGAATGGTTGTGCTTTAATACTTGCTCTCTGTACTTTGATGTGCATTAACTGATTTTGTATGATTTGCAGCTCTGAGATGTCTAAGGATCAGATGGTTGTAGATCTTACAGCACACACACAAGTACTGTTATTCACTGGGATTGTTCTTGGTTCAGTATCAATCGGAAGTCCTTGGCTATTTTGTTGCCAGGTACAATTTTCCTTGAAACCTTAAGTTCTTATGATCTCATCTTGTGAGTTACTATTCAATCTTTATAGCTATTATATGTTTATAGGCTTGTCTAAGAGTCAGACCTTTTGTTTTGCTACTGAATTTGGATAATACGCGTGTAATTTCCTATTGTTCCCTTAATGCTGTACAATCAAGGATTAAAAAAATGTTGAATACTACTGAAATGTTGGCCGATGTTTCATTAAAAAATTGGCTTAGCGGTACTTTTTTTTTGGGGGGGGGAAGGGGAATCGCTATCTTGCTATGATAGCTACAAAGTTTCAGAGATATTTTAGTAATGTTGGCAATGCCAGTTAAATTTCTTTATTTTGATAAAGAATCTGTCATAATATGGAGATTTTGGAGAAATTTCGGTGCCAATTTCAATAAAACTTGAGCCCATATGGGATCAGTACTGATTAATTTTCTTTCTGTTCCTTAAATGCTTTTATTAGTTTCCTTTTTATTTAGGGATCCTTTGCCTAAGTGTTTCTTTTTCAGAAATATTTTTTTTGTCTGGCAGTCATGGTTTCGTGTACACAGAGTATAAACAAAATGGGATGGTATAGAGTGAATCATTTTTACACACTGGATCACATTCCAAGTGTGTTATTGTTAGTTTAGCAGTGTGCGTAATGCTACTCTTTTATTTTTTTTTCCCCTCACCTTGCATGCAAATTTCGATTACGATGTAAACTATTTTACAAAGTTTATACGTTAAAAATGGATGTTTACTGGTTTGAATTTGGAGTTTGAATTTATGTGTTTTATATCAAGTTTCCATTAAATTAACATAAAAACTTATCAATATTTCCGCGGATATTCATATCAATATTTCTCCATGTCCGGGCTACTAACCGAAACTTAAGTTGTTGTTCATTTACAAATATTTGTTTCAGGAATTGGAAAAGATGGAAAAAGTGGAAGCAACAAAGGCAGCTACTGCAAGCAATTCGTGCTTCTGAGAGCAATGTTGAAACTCAAGTTGAAGAAGCGGATGCAGAGGATGAAGTTCCAAGGCATCAGTTGTGTGTCGTATGTCATACGAGTAGAAGGCAATACGCATTCATTCCTTGTGGACATCTGCTCTGTTGCCAATCATGTAGTGCACTGGTCAAAAGTCACGTTTCATCGAAGTGCCCTCTTTGTCAGGTGGAAATTCTCGTTTCGGTACGAATTTATCAATCTTAGCATCAGTTTTTCTGGTCATTATCAGCGGTTAGTTTGCTGTTTCTATGCATCTTAAAATAATTTGTGAGATGTATAATGTTGGATGTAATATAATAATTTATTTTTTTATAATCTTTCTTTCTAGGACTCTCCTCTCTCTCATTCTCTTTGTCCTATTCTCTTTATTTCTTTATTTTCTATCAGTATCAGTACGTTTCAATTTGGCAAGCCAATATTAGTACGTTTCAACAAGACATGGGTACAATTCAAATTAGACATGGATAGACTGAGAAACACACATTAACCATATATGCAATCCTCTTCTTAATGGAACCGCCTCTTTGTTCTTCATGAATCCGTTTTGAGAGATTCCTTATTTGGGAAAGAGAATCAAGATGTTTCTTTTTCAAAGAAACAAGATGTTTGTACTGTTCAAATGGCATAGTAATCGTAAAGATCACAACATACAAAGCAAGAGTTCTTCTTTCAGCACTAAAATGAAACAATGATGGGTTCTTCTCCCATCAGAAAATCCTTAATGCTGCTACTTAATCCAATATTTTTATTGTTACAACATTCCTTAAAGCAGCATATCCAATTATTAGGTATACTTGTTGAACCATGGAACCTACATCAAGTTCTGCAAATCTCTGCCAAAGATAAACAGCATGAGGTACAGATAATGTACAAGTGAAGTGAGCTGCAACAGAAGAAAAAAATAAAAAAAATCATTCAAATTCAAAATTCAAGAGATAATATTGATGATTTAATAATTAATATCCATTAATAATCCCTTAAAAAGGGACATATAATTTTGATGATTTTATAGTTAATATCCATTTAATAGTTAATAGCATTAACATATTCCTTAAAAAGGGGCATAAATTTTAACGCGTAAAAAAAAACCTCAATCGACTAAAAACATAAAGTGGGAAATCAACATATAACATTTTTCATTTAAAAGAAATAAACTAATGATATGTAAATAAAAATAATTTTAAAATGCTTAGGTGGCCATTAGTCCAAGCAATTTGATCAAATCTTTAAAAGACACAAAAGGTAGAAAAAGAGTGGGACATTCTAATTTTCCTTAAATAGACGGTTCGGATCATTAAAATTCGATGTAATGTGGACTCACAACTAATCCCCATTTTCATAAAAAAAATATGAAAATCCCTTCCTTTAAAAGCAGGCTTCCTACATGTATATATATCCGTGCAAATTCCCGCCAAAACGTTCTGCCTTGTGAAGATGAACTTAGTTTTTCCAATGTCGTTGCACAAAATCTATTCCTTCGAATCCCAACTGATAAGTTCAAAGATAAGAACGGCAGTTAGTTACGAATGCGAGAGGGAATGCGCGACCGAATGCGAGAGATGCGAGACCGAATGCAGCTTTTGCAGCAGAGAGCATAAAGAATTCTGAAGGTGACAATTGGTGGATTAATCCCACATAAAGGAAAAGAAATTCTTGGTGGAAAGAAAGGGCTACAGGGACAACCATAATTTCCATCTAGATCCTTGACACTAAGCAAAATGGAGAAGGGTGATCATATAAGAGCTGGACGAGAGTAGTGATTTGAATAGGCCCATAATACACGATAGGCCCTGGATGTGGGATAAATTATTAATTGAGGGCCAACTTGATAGCCCAAATGGGCTGGGATCTTTGTAGATCTTTCCACATCTCTGTCTCATGCCACGATAGATAACAATATCACAATGGACTCTAGCTCTCCATTGCCTAGAAACATCTTCGAAGACTTGGGGCTGAAGAGAAACCTTGGAAAGAATAAGGGACTCTCTGAGTTGCAAAGGCCGGGGAAGAAACCAAAGTCAGGAGGTTGCTTAGGGGTTCGTGGGGGTAGAAAGAGAAGTCGTTTTGATGGAATGCCCTGTGGGAATAATGGTCCTCGATGGAGAAGGTTATCTTAGTGGATGAGGAGCTTTAAGATGAACCAATTACAGAGGACGATAACATCTGAGATTATTTAGATGGTGCTGTGAAAGTTGATATAGAGGTGCTCAATGCGCGAAGTGCGAGGAAACAATCCCAGGTGGTGGCGGCTGGCCTAAATCAGCTGCAAAATCACCACGATTAACTTATCATGGAACTGTCCTGGTCTCGGGTTCGAGCTCTACACAGTCTCATAAGAATGCATAGACCCTATGTGGTGTTTCTATCAGAGACTAAGATGCAATGCCATAGATTAGAAGGAGTAAGAAGGATGATGTGATATAGTTGGGGGTTTAATGTCCCTCCAATTGGAGCGGTTGAAAGACTGAGCTTATGGTGGCACGAGCCAATTAAAATTCAGGTTTTGTTGTCAACAAAAAATATTATTCATACATCCATGAGGGAATTTGGGAATCGTGATTGGATCCAAGCATCTTGGATTTATGGAAATCCATATCGCGTAGAAAAGATGGAGTTTTGGAACTAGCTCACTACGATTTTGGTGTCTGCAGAGTGTCCATGGTTTTGCGGGGGTGACTTAAATGAGATATTGTGGGAATTTGAGAAAACGGGAGGTTGTGATGATTTCCATACTAGACCACGCTTCCTACATGAATTCATGACAAATATGAAGCTGATTGACCTTGGCGTGGGCCGAAATATACTTGGAGAGAGGTACTAGGAATAACAGTCTTGTGCAAGAAAGGCTTGACCGTGGCCTTGCCAATGATTGCTGGCAGGTTTGATGGCCCTCAACCTGGGTCACCCATGGCACCGTGAGGGGATCTGGCCATTGCCATATTATTATCAACACGGAGCCTTCGAATGCTAAAAGGAAAAAATTATTTAGATTTGAGGTTTTTTGGCCAATTAAGGATGGCTGTCGGGAGGTAATTCAGCGAAGTGAGAATTAATGGTGTGAGGACCCATGTTGATAGTGGTTGCGACGCCTAAATTCATGTAAAGGAAGCCTTTTGAATTGGAGTAGGCAAAGGTTTCGTGGTGACCGAGAGGAGATTGGGGCTCAAATAAATCAGTTTGAGCAGCTTCAAAACAATTGGGAGGCGAATGTTAAGGAGACTCGATCTCTCTCTGGTCTAATTGATAAGTTGGAGGCAAGAGACAAATTGTTCTGGCGACAGCATTCCCGTGTTAAATGGTTGTAGAAGGGGGACTCTAACTCTAGGTTTAATGGACATTTGGACATAGCATGTCTCCCTGCATCTTCCCCAGTTTCAATCGATATTAACCTGTGGACATAACATGTTTTGATAACTTGAAGGTCATATAAAAGGGAAGCAATTAGAACTTGTGTTTTGGCTGTGTTTTTTTAACAATGAATTACTGGTCCCATAAGTTCTACAATTAATCAAATACTTGCACTTTAGGAGAATCAACATGCTAAAAATCCGATTCACTAAACAGTGTTATTTCAAAGAGGCTACTTCAACCCATACCATGCCAAAACAGATATAAGACCTGTATTATAAGCAGATGCAACACAGCAGCAGTTTCTAAACATATACAACGCAAATAATTACATCAATATCTCAAACCTCGACCATAATCAAGAGCAAGAACAAGGGTGTAACCTCATCCTCAAACCCCAATCATAGTTTGGAAGCGGTCAACAGTGGCCCAACAAAGTAAATAGATCAAAGACTTGGGTTCTAAACCTGAGTTCTAAACACATTAAAGAATTTAGTTTCTAAACTAAGTAAACATATCAAAAACTCAATTTTGAGATTCTAGACACAAACATAAAAAGCATCAAATCATCTGGTGTTAACCATTATTCAAAGGCTCGACTGAGGCCAGATCCTTCTCTATTACACTATGGGTCATAGTCTCAAAGCGATTGCCAGTGTCTGACATGTAATTCCATACATCTTCGTATGGTATAGCGCCGAGTTGGATGGCTTCAGTAACAACATAGACATACGTCGAATACGACGACCTTGGGCCACAAGAAAGTCCAGGGGAGAAACTTTGATAGCCATATTTGGAACAACACTTGCAACTCTAGCAATAACACCTGCACCTCCGGCAGTCACAACTGCACCTGCAATTCGCCAGTGACCTAGCATGTTCTGTAAGAACCTTAGAGCAAGCTGCAATGTTGAAAGAGATGCGCATCGCAGGTTACGAACCATTCTTGCGAAAGGTTGTGCTGTTCGTGCAGCGGAATAGGTTGTGTAGGACGTTCAGTAGGGAAAGCTAATTGAAAGGCAAAATATCCAATGACACTAGCAATAGCTACGATTGATACCACTGTCATTACAAACTAACATAACAAAATGAAAAGTCAGAAGACCATCCAACCTAGACATATCAACAAATGAATATTACACAAAAACTGAACAATTGCATAGAAAATGAATTACCAGAAACCCTGCGAGGAGAGAATGGTATAGCAAGGATATAGCGTTGGTAATGAAAGATACAATGGTTCTGCACCCATATATGTATAGCCTAACGAAACCTCTTAGCAAATGCCACATACCACACTTAAGTGGCAAGTGACACCAATTCCGCCTCCAAGAATCTAGTACAACACACAAACCCCACTTAGGAAACTTAATAAGACCTTATTATATAGGTGCAGAACCATTGTATCTTTCATTCCCAACACGTATATCCTTGCTATACCATTCTCTCCCTGCAGGATTTCTGGTAATTCATTTTCTATGCAATTGTTTAGTTATTGTATAATATTCATTTGTTGATATGTCTAGGTTGGATGGTCTTTTGACTTTTCATTTTGTTATGTTAGTTTGTAATGACAGTGGTATCAATCGTAGCTGTTGCTAGTGTCATTGGATATTTTACCTTTCAATTAGTTTTCCTTGTTGAATGTCCTACACAACCTATTCCGCTGCACGAATAGCATGACCTTCCGCAAGAATGGTTTGTAACCGTGACGCGCATCTTGTTCAACATTACAGCTTGCTCTGAGGTTCCTACAGAACATGCTAGGTCACTGGCGAATTACAGGTGCAATTGTGATTACTGGAGCTGCATAGTGTTATTGCTAGAGTTGCAGGTGTTGTTCCAAATATAGCTATCAAAGTTTCTCCCCTAGACTTCCTTATGGCCCAAGGTCATCGTATTCCGACGTATGTCTATGTTGTTATTGAAGCCATCCAACTCGGCGCTATACCATACGAAGATGTATGGAATTACGTGTCAGACACTGCCAATCGCTTTAAGACTATGACCCACAGTGTAATAGAGAAGGATCTGGCCTCAGTCGAGCCCTTGAATAATGGTTGACACCAGATGATTTGATGCTTTTATGTTTGTATCTAGAATCTCGAAACTGAGTTTTTGATAGTTTACTTAGTTTAGAAACTCAATTCTTTAATGTGTTTAGAAACTCAGTTTAGAAACCCAAGGCATTGATTTATTTAGAAACTGAGTTTTTGATATGTTTACTTAGTTTAGAAACTCAGCTCTCCACCGCGGACCACTATTCCCACAAGGCATTCCATCAAACTACTTCTCTTTCTACCCCACAAACCCCTAAGCAACCTCCTGACTTTGGTTTCTTCCCCGGCTTTTGCAACTTAGAGAGCCACTTATTTTTTCCAATGTTTCTCTTTAGCCCCAAGTCTTCAAAGATGTTTCCGGGCAATGGAGAGCTAGAGTCCATTGTGATACTGATATCCATCGTGGCATGAGACAGAGATGTGGAAAGATCTACAAAGATCCCGAGCCCACTTGGGCTATCAGGTTGGCCCCCAATTAATAATCTATCCCCATCTTGGGACTATCATGTATTATGGGCATATTCAAATTACTACTCCCGTCCGAACTCTTATATGATCACCCTTCTCCATTTTGCTTGGTGTCAGGGATCTAGATGGAAATTACGGTTGTCCTCGTAGCCCTTTCTTTCCACCAAGAATTTCTGTTCCTTTACGTGCCAACTTGCCGACGTCCCATCTTATATATGTCTTATCTCTTTTATGTTGATTTTAGATTTATATCAGCTTTTTACATTTTTTGTTATATTTATTTGTTTTTACATACTTTTATTTATTTTAACATAGAACTCGTTAAACTCCCGGTCGATCTGTATTTCAAATCGGCATGGAGTCGAACAGGCTCTGGGCCGTAAAACTATCCGGATCGGGACAGATCAGTCGGATCGTGTGGGATTCTTAATCTACTCCGATCAGCTTGTAAAATTCCTTATAAATATAGATGCATAATAACAATTTCAGTATCTTGCAAGAACCGTAACAAACCTATCTCGCGCATTTGCTCTCAAGAACCCAATGAACCGATCTCGCGCTTCCGATCTCCTGCAATTGACAAGGTAGATCAATCTCCCTCGCCTCTCTCTCTCCCTCTCCTGATTGTCAACTGCTTGCTATTTGATTTAGGTTATTTCGTTTTCCTAATTAGGTGTCTGCAATTGTCGTTGCTTTTTTGAGTTGGCTGACATCTGCTGTTGATGCGATCAATTTCGATCCACTAAGGCATAAGTAACATTACCTTTCCTTGCCAAATTGAATTATTTTCGAACAATTTCTTGTTTTTGATTAGGGTTTAATTTTGGATTTGTGTTTTGTTGGGTGTTTGTTCCTAAAATTGGATCTTTCTTTAATTCTTTCTTTTAATGTGATATCTGCGTATCTTTTTCAACCCTATCAGATTTAACTTAATATTTAATTTAGAATTGTTATCTCATTGAAACAGTTGTTTTCAGGTAAAAAAATTGGACTTAATAGTTGATTTTTTTTTTTTTTTTTGTTCATTTAGATGTTTTGATCTATTTTCTTTCATAGTTCAAAATCTTCAGTCATTTCCTTAACGGTTCTTCGATTTGCTTTTTAAATGTTTGATAACTGCATGTTTTTTTTTATCAGATTGATATCTTCAGAATCTTTGATTGAATTGTTTAGACTTGTTTTAACTTCATATCTAAGTTGTGATAAGTCTCTATTTATTAGGGTTTAGTTGTGTTTCCCCTATTAGGTTTAACTAGCAATGGTGCCCGCGTGATGCTGCGGGTTTTAAAACCATATTAAACATGGAGAGAGTTCTAAATACCTATGATATACAACACTATTTGCATTCATGTGGAAATCTATTTACAACGATATGTTCAACAACTAACATATATGTGCCTATATTGTAGTCATTGGTTTCTGGTGCGAAGTTCACGGATTTGCAGAACCAGAAGGGAAGAATTGCTGTACAAAGTTAAATCAATGGTATATACTACTACAACTATTAAAATTAAAACAAAATTCAAGTTTTTGTATTGAAATTTAATTGGGTTTATGCGATAATTAATCGCTCAAACAAATAAAATTGATAAAATGAATTGATGATGGTACCTCAAATTGTCCAGAATTGCTAACGGAGGGGATGAGCTTTGCAATGTGAAGGGATACATCATTGTCATTGTTAATTAAGTATATAGTAACTTCTATAGAAACTTCAATTACATCTTCATGTTCCACGTTGAAGGACTCCTTTTTGTGTTTAATCAGAAGCGTACAAACACATTGTTCTGAAATTACAAAACAACAATAAAATGAAGATATTACAGCTTTTGATAATATAATATAAAAAATTGTCTTAAAGAAGATATTAGATGCTAATCTCAAAAGAGTCTGCTACACCTCCTAAAATTTGCAATACTAATTTTGATCAACGAAAAAAAACATCTATCAAGAGACAGTAAAATAGTAAAACAACTTAATTTCTTTAAAAAAAATTGTGCAAAAATTTCATGAAATTTTGGTAAAGATGGAAAAGAAAGGGGTTAAGACAATCAAGACTAATGAAAATTATGATATTGTTTTAACATTAACTCAGTTTGATCTTGATCACCAGCATTAATAAAACGAATGACTTCAACTTGGGCAAGCAAAAAATTAAATTAGACGTAAGCCAAGTAACTTAGAATTTAACCATATCAAAAAAGCAATGATAATCAAACTAACCTCTTCTTTTCATATGAAGTAGAATCTGTTCTTTATTTTGCCTTTGTGAAGAATGCAACTTTCACCCTCTACACACAAAATGCATGCATTGCAAATGGTCAGCAACAATATCAAAACTATACATATACGGTATTGTATATGTATCCTGGAATATATTGTATATGTATCATATACTATATTGTATATGAATTTGGACATAAGGTATAAAGATTTACTAACATAATTAAGCTTAAATTTATCAAAAGAAGTAATTACAAATTGAAATCAAACGATATTATAGTTGTTAAAAAAATCTGGCTAAATTTTACAAATAGCATTATAAATTGCTAATAAAAAATAACACTACTGAAAATACTCACTACTCAAATCTGCAATCCTATTAAAAACACATCACTAAAAATTAACTCCAAGGAAAGGGGGATTAGCAAATTATACCTTTTAAAGACTTGAAATTGTTTTATCTATATCTTGAGCTGGCCCCGCTAGATTTGAATCCTCAGTTGACTTAGAGGGAGGACAGACATGAAAATAAGTCACCTTGCAAGCAGAGACTAAATGCTTTTTTTTCCTTTTGATCACCCAGGTTGTTATTCGACTCAAGAAATCCTGAAACCAACCACGCAATTAAATTAAGACCACAATGCACTAAAAATATCCCAAACGATCCCAAATTTTGGAACTGCTTTAAACCAACCTACCTTGAAATTATAGCTGCTTGAGAAATTTGCTTCAACCTGAGAGAAGCAGAAGAAGAGTGCCACCCGTCCCCTTCCTTTCTACGACGACGGACACTCATACAGAAGGGGTAAATCCGTGATTTTACTATACAATACATAAAAAAAGTCGAGAATTGTTAGCAAATGAAGGGTAATTGCGTCAATCAACTAACACTCTTGAGTCTAAATAAAATGGCAGCATGAGATCACAAAAGGTTTTGAAGCAAGGCACCATTTATTAAACTTCGAATCATATAAAAGAGAAACTTAACTCTCCTGAAAGATGAAACTATAGTATTGTCATCATTGACTTAATTAACTAAATAATAAGAAATGCAGAGTAGCGTGTCAAAGAACCATTTGAACGTTGAGCACACTTATTAGTAGCCTAGAGATGGTAAAGCAGGTTTCCATATGAAGCAAAAGAGAAGTTCAAAACTACTTAACCCGTCGTGAATAAAAGCCTACACACACTGAGGGAATAGCCAAAACTCTCAATACCATCTGCATCCATTTATCAAAACGTTTTTTGTTTGTCCTAATAAGCAAGCCTCAAAGGAAAAACTAAAATTATTTACCTTGAGCACAAAGGGTTTCGAAAACTGCACACAAAAGCCCGAAGAAATGTAGAGCAACATCTCCTGAAACAAAAAACATAAGCAAATCATACACTCAGGTGACGAATCTAACGATATAAACAGAACACTCTAAATTAGATAAACAAAATTCATACGCAAATTCCATCTGAATATCGAAAGTTGTCAGCGAGATTCTATCACCTAAGCAAATATCTCCATCATCATCACATTCAAATCAACTTTAGTTAATTGAATTAACTTTAATGATTGTAATAGGAAGTAATGATTATGTCCAACCTTCGGGACAACATTTGTAGGCTATATCTGCAAAAAAGTACTAAAAAAGTAGAAAAACTCACCAACGAACGCCAGACTTTAAAAAAAGGGACCCTGATAAAATCGAAAAACCAACAAAATTCGTATCAACAGAAGATAAGATAAGGTGTAATAATGAGGCTACATACCTTATTATATACCTTGAGCACAAAGTGGTTCCAACGTTGCATACGAAAGCCCCAAAATTCCAACATGACCGTCTTCTAAAACTGAAAAATCGAATCAGATCAGATACCACACTCAGCATCCATGCGCATACACAAAACCCCCAAAAGTATAAACGCAAAATTTAAACACAAAACCCCCAAAATTATAAAATCAAAATATAATGTACTACCCCTTCTCTCCCGTTTTTCTCTCACCCTCTGCAAATCACCTACCTCCGTCTCTCCCTATACACTCCCTACCTCCCTCATTAAATCAAAACTCTCAAACCCAATTCAATGCCTCATCAGAACCCATAAAGTATCTAATTAATTTTTTACCCAAACAAAGAATTCAATTTTTAATGTTTTAAAATTGAAGAAAACAAAACCCACAGCTTTGGGGAAAAAAAAAACTCCCAGATGCAGGATTCAAAGAACTTACCAGAAAACATTAGCCTTTTTGGCTAAAAATCATCTTCAATCCAAATCAAAAGGCTGAAGAAGCTTAAACTGCTTCCGGTTTTTTTTAGCGAGCCAAGATTTGTCAGGGACAGAAAAACCTAAAAATATCCCAAACGATCCCAAATTTAGGGCTTTAAACCAACCTACCATGAAATTATAGCCGCTTGAGAAATCTTCTTCAAATCAGAACAGAAGAAGCAGCACAGACTGCCTTTCTTGAAAAATCCAAAATTTGAGTGTAATGAGAGAGTAAATGAGGCGTGGGAGAGACTGAGAGAGCAATTAGTGGGGTGTAATGATGAGTCTGATGAATTGGTTGGGTGACGGAAACCAAAGGAGAATTCTAGAGATCCACCCGAGAGAAGCAGAAAGAGTGCCGCATGTCCCCTTCCTTTCCACGATGGCGGACACGCGTAGATAAGGGTTTAAAAAATTAAGAAAAGACTAAAAGAAAGACTCCAGAGGAATGGGTGGATAGAAAGGGCAAATTCGGAATTTTACTGTACAAAAAAGACAAAAAGTAGTGGCTGAAGACTAACTTGAGGGGCGTTTTGGTCCGCACACTGCCCTAGAACAGTAACCAGAAGTTTGAGTTTTAGTATATATAAATAAATTTATGCGATTTGGAATTGTTATCACATTGAAACGGTTGTGTTAACTCATAAGCATATGATATTTAAGGTGTGACAAGTCTCTGTTTTTAGGTACTACTAGGCAAACATGCTTTATTCTTATTTTGCTCATGATATAATTTTATTGTCTATAAATTTATTTCAATTTTTTTTCCTCGCCTAGGATGCTTCCTTAATGACCAACATAGCATAGGACAACTTTTAGTGTTGCAGTAAACAACATTTCCCATTAATTTTTTGGACAGGAAGCAATTTGTGTTTTTTCTTATCCAAAGAACTTTGTAATATTTTTAATAGACGAAACAGATTTCTCTGTTGATATTTAAATTTGTTTCAATTTTTCAAGGTTGGGTATAATTTGCATTGGCATTGATAACTCAGTTTTTGACTCAAACATTGTTTATGAAGATTGAAATTGCGTAATCTTTTATATGGTTTTCAATCCCGTGGCAACGTGCGGGTACAAATTCTAGTTTGATCTAAAGGATCAAAATTTGAAATGGATATGGATGCTTACGGGTAATTGTTGTAGGAAAGATAGAAAATTTGGACCATTGGGTTGTATGTAAATTCCTTTGCACAGAGTTTAAAAAATATGGCAATTTGTGGCATATGTTGAATGACATAGTTGAAAGATTTAAAACTGATATGTACAATCAATTTTTATGTCTAAAACTATAGCATTAGCCAAAGATGTTGGGTCTATATACCAATCATGTGTTATTAAAAGTTTATCGACCTATATAGATGATTTCAAACATGTGATAACAAAGTTCCCTATAAGTTTGCTGGAAGCGGGAGATGTATTTAGTTTTTGGAGGTAAGACAATTTTTAACTCTATGAGTTTATCAATCAAAGAACTCTATTTGCTTCCAATTGCTTTATTGCTAGCTGAATCTAGTTCTTCTCTTCCTCTTTCTCTAATTGAAATTGAGTTATATAGTGAAGTTTACATAAGAGTAAAAAATGAACTTCTTTACAATAATTTATGATGAAAATCTATAAGTACCAATCAAAATTATATAGGGGAAAGAAACCTTACCAAATTTGAGGCACAAATGATCAAACTCTGAAGCCCTTCATTTCACAATTTTTTTCCAACGACCAAATAAACTTCTAAAAAAAAAACCTGTAGAATCCAGAGCAAGCATGACAATAGAAGGATATAACAAAAATGATTTACCAAAATATATATAGGACAATCACATCTTTATCTATCCCTATTACAAAATTCAAGATACAAATGGGGGCAATAAAAATAAGGAAAACTAACAAAAAGTCCTTAAAAACTTTAGTTTTAACGAAAAAGACAAAATAAAGGTGCAATTGAATAGTACTAAGAGTGACTTTTCAAGGTAAAAATGTCATTTTCGTTAAAAGTGAACAGTACCGGAAGTGTTTCATTAAAGTTCCCATAAAAATACTGTATATAACATTCTCTCCAAACAATCCATTGTCAATATTAGTAAGTATCGTTTTTCTACTTGCTCTTTATTATATATTTGTTCACATTCTACCATTTTGGAAAACATTTTGCTGTTATAAACCAATTTGGTTCATTTTTGACAATTTGATATTTCCAATTCGGTGGATATGTTTTATCGAGAGATCTGGCCACAGTTGACTGTCTATGCACAGCTTTCAAATTAGTTAACAAAAAAGAAAACAAACGCGTGTTTAAAACTTGAAAAAACAGACAAACTATTGACCTACACACAGCTTTCAAATTGGTTCAGCAAAAACAAAGCCATCACATTCTTTCAAATTTTGAGCCAACTATTTTGTTATCTAAATCTTACCCTAAAACAGTTTAAAGATTGAAAAGTTGCATAAACTGTTGTAATTCTAACACAAAGACAACCTGCAAAACAAACAGATGAAAAAAAAAACGATGAGTAATAGAACTCACAGATCATAATATACAAAATTCCTTAAACACAACACAAATTACCATGTAAGTCCTGAATCAATTAAAAAAAAATCCAGATGAGGTCAATCCATTCTTGTCTTACACTCTTCTATCTTTCTTTTGTTTTTCTACCACAAATTATAAATCTTTTTCCCACCCTTGCCACTTCAATAGTATCCCACCTTAACATTTTATATCTTCCTTGCAAACCACCGCTCTTAAATTAAAAACAACTATTATTTACACAGTTTATTTAATCATTTTTTTTAGTATAAACAGTGTTGTCCTTGATTGAATAATAATGTCAAACAAAATCAAGATAAAAATATAACCACCCAATAAGAATGACTTACCGAATTACATCACAATAACAAAAGGTAAAGAATAAATAAAAAGGCAAGTAAATGGCATTATATCAATTGATTGAGCACCTAATTTGACTAAATCCGAAATCTCAGCTATACACGAAGGGCAACAATGCAAAAAAGAAAAATCATTATTTCCCCAAAATCAGAAGACAACCGAGTTATCCAGCTACACTTACGATCCAACCACATAAAAGAAATCTTCTAAATCGGAAAAAACTCTCCTTTTTCTTACACACACACACACACACACACACACACACACACATATATATATATTTATAAAATCATTCTCCTTTTAGCTACTTCAGTAATATGCAAAGTTAGGGACCTCAAGCTAACCTTCCAATCCACTATTTCATTATGCAAGTCTGACCCCAGTGTTTTAAAATTGCAAAAATTAGTCCAAATCACAACCCAAAACCCAAACAAAACCCCAAATCTATTTTTCTTGAACAAAATTATTGGGTTTTTTTTTAAATTATATTCAAAGTTTTTTCCATTTTTAATCTCTTTTCCTTAGAATTTTCTTTTATTCCAAACTTGGTTTGTGAAATTATTAGGTTTTGATTACCCAGAAATATGAATTGTTAGGTCCGAATTAATAATTCTCTAGAGGCGAAAACATGCAACACTTTCTTGCAAAGGACAGATCAAAAGAGCAGAAAAATATTTTGAACCCAACCAAATAGAAGCAGAAATTAACAATTCTAACATATAATCGAAGAACAGCAAAGCAAAAGCCTCAAGATTTTGAACAAAAAAACCTACAAAGAAAGAGGGGCTGTGATTTTAACACTTAAACTTGAATAAAACCAAATCCACAAATTTGGAAAAAGAACTGGCAGATGCAAGAATCGAATAGCTTACCGGAAAATGATGAAGTCACAAAACCACTGGGATCAACATAGAAGATAGCGAGAGAAAACAAACGACGGCAAAAGCCGAGAACTAAAAAGAGTGAAAGAATAACTGGACTTGAGTTTGGTGGGTGAATGAGGATGAATGTAGGGATATAGGGTTTATATGGACAAAAAAAAAAGGATAAAGTTCTAGACAATGTCATGTGGCACTATGTGATTGCTTGAAAATCTTATCGAAATCTTGACTAAATTATTTCAAACAGATTGTGACACATGGCACGTCAGGATTGGTTGAAAATCTAATCAGAAATCTATTCACAAAATAGTATGTTTGGATAATGACACGTGGCGTGACAATATTGGTTGCTAATATAATCGGAAACTTGGCTAAATTATTGTAAACAGATACTGACACGTGGGGGGTTGGGATTGGTTGAAAATCTTATTGGATCTATCCACAAAATAGTTCTTTCGGATAATGACACGTGGCGTGACAAGATTGGTTAAAAATCCTATCCGAAATTAAAATTCATTTATTTATTTATTATTTTATTAAAAAAATTAATAATATTTTAAATGGACTAGATGCCAGCACATTTTGTAAAGGTGTAGATTGTTTGTGCCAACACATTTTTTAGACTTTGTGCTAGTGCATTTTTTAGGAATGTAGATACATTTGACAAATTACTGTTTATCGGAGTCTACCACTGTTCATTGAAATTTAAGTAGGGCTAAATGCCAGCGCATTTTTTTAAGGGTGAGGTTGCTCTCACAGACTTACACAGTAGGACACTAAAACCTCATTCCTCTCTATCCGCAACCAACAATGTCAAGAATCGAAGCCTTCTAAAAGCTTACGGCCTGCTCCTTGTTGCATCTTTTCTTCCACAATCCTCCACCACCAGCTCTTCCACAAGCTCCTATCAGAGAGTCTTCTCATGTCTGTACGAATTCTCTCCTATAAACTTGTGGAAACTTGTTCTTCTCATGTTGTCCATTTACCCCCTTTATCATGCCCAACAATCGCTTAAATCTTCCGGTATGGGCAGTGAGGTCTTCACCTTCTTAAATGTTGTTTATTCGTGGTCTTAATCATTATCCGAAATGCATATGATGTTTTTATTTCTCTTTCCCCTCCCTTATTTGTTCCTGATTGTTTCATTTTGTCTTAAACTATTTGGTTTTTTTCCGGTAGCTTGTATTTTTAGGACCTTGAACATGATTGATGATGCATTTAATGTCTTCTTTGTAGGTTTAAGGAATATTTCGAGAACGGATCGTAGGTATTGCTCTTATATCACTCGGATTCGGGATTCATTATTGAGGAGAGTATTGAGATGGGAATAATATCTGAAGCTCTACAGCTATCACTACTTGATAAACGGATTTGCCAATCTTTGAAATTGACCCAACTCATTAAGATGATCTTTTAAATTGAAAATCAATCAATGTGATCTTTGAAAATGAGTAGTACAAATCAGTATCGTCATTCCGTTTGAAAATTTGTTAGTATGTTGACGTGACATATTATAGACCCTCACTCTGAACGAGGATTCTCTCTTGATCATCTTTGTGAGGATTCTGAGGATTCTCAAATCAGATCCGTTTATTATACATCATACGGTCAGTTTCGTCAAGTATTATTCATATTTAATTTTAAATAAAATATTTAAAATAATTTCTGACCACACGATATACGATATACGATAAACGAACACAGTTTAAAGATCCTCAGAATCCTCACAAAAAGAATCTAAAAAGGATCCTCATTTCCCCACTTCAACATTATAATGCCATGTACATTAGAGAAAGTTTATTCTTAATTAAAATAAATAAATGTAATTCAAAAACTTTAAAAACTAAAAATTAATAAAAAAACAATAAAACTAAAGTTATCGTCGTCTTCACACCCAGCTATATTTTTTATATTCGTACATTTCAAATTACTTCTCTTACATTTTTTTAATTTTTAAATATTTTCTATCCATCATTAACACGTGATAAAAAATTATTAAAAAATTAAAAAAAAAAAAGTAAGAAAAGTAACTTAACATGCGTAAATATAATCTTCTGCTTAACCAAAAAGCAGCCCTTGTAATTTTGGAAGAATAAACATCAAACCCAGACGTCCATTTGTGAACTACAAGGTACAGAAGCTTGAAAATTGAAATGCGAGGGTGTGGGGTGGGTGCCGACGGCGTCAAGGCGAGTTGGAGAGACAAACTTCTGAATGTTCAGAATGGATTACAAGCTCTGGATCTGGAAAATTTCAAATGCAATCTTGATGAGTGAGATTGGAGTCCGATTGTTGGTCTTAAGCTTGTAGATTTGATTAATAGCTATTTTGTTGCAATTTTGAAAAGAAAAGAGGATTTGGAATTTGTTCTTACTGGAGGACCTAGGCTTATCTCGGGTCATTACCTAGTAGTTCACAAATGAAGGCCTGTGTTTGATGTTAATTCTTCCGAATTTGCAAGGACTGCTGCTGTTTGGGTTGGAAGTAGATGGCTGGGTGCGAGGAGGAAGACGACCATTACTTTAGTTTTCTTGTTTTTTTTTTATTAAATTTTTTGAAGTACATTTCCCTTTTTTAATTAAAATAAACTTTTCCTAAAGAAAATGATCATCCCCGATCCTTTCCATCTAATCTTCATAACCTACAATTTTGGATCCTTAAAATTTAATCCAACGTTTAAAGTTGTTATAACTTTTAATGGGGCTCTCTGTTTGTAGCCGTTGGATAAAATTTTAAGAGCTTGGATTTGTAGGTCATGAGGCTTAGATGGAAGGGATCCGGAGAGGATCCCTTTCCTTTCCCTAGGCCACGTCAGCACATTAACAGATTTTCTAATGGAATTCAAACAAAATAACTACATTGATTTGTACCACCAACGTTTAAGGATCACATTGATTGATTTTCAATTTCAGAAACCATCTTGATAGGATGTGTCAAATTTATGGACCATTTGTGATAAAAACCCTTCAATTAAATCAAAAGTATGTTTTTACGGGTGTAGTGGGATTGGCTAGAGCGGATGTGGTCGCCATTGCAGTGCAACCGAGTTCAAAACCCTTTCTCGCGTTCAAGGTAGACTATTGTTTGTATAGAAGAAAAAAAGTTTGATTTCATTTTTTAGTTTAGGTGAAGCTCTGGTAGTGAAAAATGAAACGCATCTCGGAAATATTCAATTACAGTTAGGGCAGTTCAGTCTATTCTCGTACAATCTCTTGACGGTTCATTCATCATTCATGGGAAAGACACGAACATAGGAATAGAAACAACTACCAAAAAGAAGGGGATTAAAACATGAACAAGAGGCATCTACTACAAGTGATTGGTTGCTGCATTTGCTCCATGCATCATCGGTAATTTAAGCATTCATTGAGGAGTCTGAAACAGCACCTTTCATTTTATACTTTTTTATCAATGTTTAATGAAATAATATAAGAAAAATTAGATGAGCTTAGCCGATTAAGACCTAGGTCATCCTAAGAAAAATTAACGAAAAATCCTCAAAAATTTTAGTTTTAATGAAAATGACAAAATAAGGGTGTAAGTGAATAGTAGCAAGAATGACTTTTCAAGGTAAAAATGTTATTTTCGTTAAAAGTGAATAGTACAGAAAATGTTTCATTAAGATTATGTAGATCCTATCCTCAAAACATAATTTCTACTCAACAAAAAGATCTGCAACCAATCGAAGGCATTCCGCCTCGCCAAATCAACACTCCAGATCCAGTTCATGAGTAGCCACATTACAAATGTCTTGTGCCCGACTCAAGACCCAGAAAATCTCCCTCTTTCCCCTTACGAATTTTTCGATCAAAGAATAGGCCTAATGAATGACTATATTTGAATGAGAAAGAATGATGGGACCTAACTTTCTTTCTTTTCCTTAACTATCTACATGTTTCTGGATCTCGTCGATCATTGATGCGAATGCCACTCTCCATTTCGCACTTTGTGACTCGCTGCAGAATACTCTCTGTAATGCACTTAACTCCTCAGAATCCGCCTTCTTTAGTAGTCTTCGTAGTACCAGCTGCATCTCTTCAGTTAAATGATGATGTTCCGCCGATGAACAATCCTGATCTGGCTTTGTCAAACTGACACCAAAAACCTTCGTCTCCATTTCTCGTAGACAGCAACTTTGTTCGAATGAATGCTGCTTGATTTCACTAAGCCTGCAAGACATTGACGGGACCATGCGCCTGTGATTCCAGTACTCCACGCATTGATGGTCAGGATCAAGAGCCTCAATAGCCTGGAAGAAACATAGTAGGGTGTGAGATACTGGATTAAATTTTTATTTTTGGATAAAGGAGAAAGAAATTTTTGCTTCACCAATGACATAAAAAAAGCGAAAGTATAATTTCATGCCAAGGAGATTAGTTTATCACAGTAAAAAGTAATGACATAAACAAAGAGTTACTGTACCTGAGCAATGGGTTGGGAGAGAAATCCAAACATTTCGAGCCCATTAATGCTCTGCAATGACTGCATATGGGACAGCCCATTTTCCCCTACACTACTCCGTCGGTTTATTTCTTGATGTAGTCTCTGTAGTACCATTTCCCAGCACTTGTCTGCCGATATATTTGCAAAAACCTCACCTGGGCAATCTTCCAAACTAACCTGAAATTCATGACAGAAAATTGTTCAGAAATGCACAAACTAAATAAAAATTAATGATTTTGAGCCTTTAGAAGTGTGATGGTGTTTTATGTTCACTAGTTTCGCATAGTAAACTATCAATTCAATGCAAGTATTCAACAAATTAATAATCAGCTGTAACAATGAAATTTACACTTCCCCAAATCTCTCACTTTATTATTTTTGGAGGTCGATAGAGACATACCTTGAATAGAGGACCAAGAAGCCCAGCATCGACAACTTCTGAAATATAGCTACATACTTTTGTTGGGTCAAGCACACTATAAAACCTAACTCGGCTTCTATAACCTGCAAAAGGCAACCATTATTTAGAAAGAAAGAAAAATTAGATGAATCCACACAGGAAAGAAAAGGAGAGCAAAAAATGCAACCAGAAGAAAATTATTGAATCCAAATAAGCATAGCACTATAGCCAACATACCTTTTGGATATATTGCCTGCTTACTGCACCACAACTTCCCAGAGACAACAGCTCCAAAATCTATAGGCTCAACAGAAGGACTCAACTCTTGTAATTGATAGCTTTGGTCAGTCACATATATATTTACACCGAACAACTTATTGCCCTCACTCGCACAGTTATTCCTGATGTCCCTTGAACCGGCAGGGTAGTCATTGTTCAGAACTGTCAGAGCAGATACATTACAGTCATCATCAACTTTCATCATGTCTGGTTCTCTGGCTACATCTGAACTACAAACTTTCTCTTGATTAGACGCTGACGTAGAGGTCTCCTCCTCAATTGTGACAGCCTTGTTATCACAATGATCAGATGTGTGCATTGTCCTGCTTTCATGTTCTTCAGACATGTAATTAAGATTCAGATCAAAGCACTCCATCCCCGTCTTTGCTTCATCATTCTTTACCAGAATTTGATTGTCATTTTGACTATCCATAGTGATGGGAGACATACTTAAACTAGAAGATCCATGCTGTGACCCTGACTGGACAACTGCAGAAGAAACCTGACTGGACGAACTGCTGGATGCATTTATGTTCACCTTCTCTTCTGAAACCGGGCAGCAAGGTGAAGTTTCCCTTGGATCACAAGATTTGATTCTTTTACAAGGCATGCCACGTTCTTCATCCAGCTTAGCTGTACGTGTATCAGTACCATCTAATTCATGGTATTTGGATGCCCATAATTTTATGGCCTCTACTTTCCCTTCCAATGCTTCAATCAGCATATTTAATTCATTGATAGTGTGGCGTTGAAGGACATATCTTTGATTGATGTGACATGAACAAAGGAGCTTTGCATGTTTGATACATGAAAATCGGTCAGGAGAGCATTTGCAGCTGGAGGCAGATAAGTGCAAGTCATAGAAGCAAGAAAAACATTCTCTCTCATTGTTCAAATCAAAGTCTCTTTCCATCTTTTTCAACTTCATACAAATTGGAAGACGATCTAGTCTTTCCTCCTCCATTCGCACCCGTGTCTTAATTGCTCTGGTGAGTAGACCATCTTTGCCACATACACTTTGCCAGCTCATATTTTTTGTAGTTTTCTTTCCAAGAACTGATTGTTCCCAGAGGGCCTGTACAGCTTCCCGAGCTGATCCCAGTAACAATTTGTCGTGTGAGATTGATGTCTTGCGACACTGCTCACTGTAGAGCTCAACTGCATTTTGCCCATGTTCTAACCAATCAACAGGGGCCACGTTCACTGCCTCAGCACAGTTAAAACCACAATTAAATCCAGAATGATATGCCCGTGGGAAGGTAAGAACAAACTCCCCAGAATGCTGGACGGCTCGATGCACAGGTACACCTTCAGACTTTAAAACTGTAGGAGATAGTTGAGTGACCTGAACAAAGATGAAAGTTGTAATCTTAGTGCCTGAGATAATAATAACAACTTTAAATGTCAGCATGTGAATAAAAATCTCCTTACCAGTTCATTGAGTAAATCAGGTTGTTCCTCGAACAGATCAGGCAAATAAGCTCTCATTGTACGTTCCAAATCGGTAGCATGGCTTCCAGAGACTCCATACCATACTTTTGGGTCACCCCAGTGCAGATAATTTAGCGAATAGAGGTGGTGATCCTCAACATGCTGTTAAAAACCACAAAAAGAGAAGACCAAATAAGCAAAACAGTAAACTGAAATATTATGCTTTTTCTAAAACACAAGAAATGAAAACATCTGGAGGGCCCTTTTTTCGACCATCACAGTGGCATCACATACCCAACAAAATGAAGAAAAGCACATCCCAACATAGAGCCATGGGACTAGAACTCCTGAGATATCGCTTGCTTCAAAACACAGTACAGAACCGGGCAGGCGTGGGAAGTTATTTAGATTCCAACCTGACAATGCATACTTATCCGAATTACTTCTGGTTGATGATGCCTTAGGAAAACCACTTCCAAATACTCCTGTTTCCAAGTCAGCTCCATAGTAAACCTGAAATGCGATCAGAAAAAAGCCATTTGCAAAGATAAGAGTACATTCACTAATCACAAAATGAGTTAAAGGTTCTGAAATTTATAGTTACATACCTCAACCTCATCTGCTGTTGGTGTCTCAACTATTCGCCAGTATTCACCTTCAATTTCCTCGACAGAGGGTTGCAATGTTTCGCTTTTAGTTTCACCATAAGTTGAACCCTCCTTAGCATCCTTTGTTCCGAAGTAACTCTCCTTAAAAGTAGCAGCATGTTTCTGAAACTCTTCAAATGTAAAGTCTGATCCTGAATGGAACCCAAACTTCTCATCAGCCTCAGTAGCAGCATTAGCTTCTGAACGCCTTCTGGCTCCCATTCTTGAGTTCCTCTTTCGTTTACGCTTCCGACTTCTACTTTTCTTTCTCATGGCCTCTCTGTTTTGAAGCAAGTCAACTTGCTGAATGCGCGTAGAAAATTTGGCATGTTCCCACATCTCTTTCTCCTTAAGAGTGCAGGGAGGGATCCAGGAAGGTGGAGGGACAATCCGGCATATACCATAAGATTCGGCCAGTGGGCGGATCTTTGCTATGTAACCAAGTGTATCTTCAAACTCCTAAAAGATGAGAACACATGTAATTAAATAACCTTATAAATACAAAAAATCCAATGATACAAAAATTGCTGCCATCAAAGATATTATAAAAGGCAATGCAACTATCAAACAAACAAAAAATAGAATGAATACCTCAATAGTTGGATAAAACACAGGCGCTTCATCAATATCAGGTCTGCATGCTTCCTCCATGTTCCATCTAGCTGATATCTGCAAGAGGCCAATAATGAAATCATTAAGGATCACAAGGTAACAGAAGAAAACACAAAAAATGTGGACTATCTTGGATTTGATAGCACAAATGTTTCTTCCAATTTATTTCCCATGTCTTTCTTTTAATTCATAAAGTACCCAAAGGCGCCTGTGTGATGTTATTCAAACACAAAACTTACAGAGGTGAATGGATCACTTCTTAATTATTAAATGAATGCTATGGAACACGATAAGTAATTATAAAACGGTCTGTACCTTTCGGATTCGAGGGCTGCCAGAGCCCTCAAGTGTGTTATCACTTTCGTGGTTATTCTTAGAAGAATGATCCTGCAAAACATTTTGTGTAAGAATAAAAAATCAATTGACAGCTGAAATTTACATTCGTTGACAGACCAAAGGCATTCAGTTAAGACAAGCAACACTGTAATACAAATGATCCTTCAAAATATCTATTTAAAACCATTTACTTTCTCAATTTCTCTGCCTATAATACACGTTCCGGTGTAGACAAGCACATTACAGTAGCAGATTAAAAAGATCACAACGACGATATGCAATAGAAATCAGAAATTCCAGATGCACACAGGACCGCGCAAACAAGCAAAAGGGTATCTTACAAAAACCGATTGTCAAAGCAATCAATCACAAACTTGAAGAAAAGAAAAACCGATTATGTATTAAATTAACCAAAAAAGGAAGAACAGTTAAACACATGCTATAGATTTTACAATAGAGTTCTTTTACAATATAAGAAACAGATAACACAGATCTGCAATTTCTTGCAGGTTAACAACAACACAGATGATTTCGATAACATAAACAGAAAACACAACATCTTATCCGGCCTGAGATTGAAACCAGACACATACATATGACATAACTCCACACACATATATGACACAATGGAAAGAATACAACATTAGGGATTAGAAATCCAACCTCTTTCTGCTGAGATTCGACAATTAATTGTAACTGTTCCATTGACGGTAAAAATTTGTGAAAATCCTGATTAACCAATAATATCTGCAAAAGAAAACCTTTTCACTAAAATCAATACAAAATCAATCAACCCAAAAACAGCTTTCCTACTTCTCCATAACCAAACAGAACTTAACCAAAAGAACACAAATTTATGCAATACCTAATTCACCCAAACCAGCAAAGGGCATTCCCCAGAAACAATTTCTTTCCACTTTCTGATCAAACAAACACAAACCCAATTGGCATTTTCACGAACTGAACCCAAATCAAAACGAAACACCCAATACTTTTTCAATTGCATGCATCTAACCGCCCAAAAATTCTTACAGTTTTGGTAAATTTAAATTCTTTTCTACACCCCAATAAATTCAATTTTTTTTTCCTATTAAAGCAAAAAATTGACTTGGTAAACAAAACAAATATATTTGGAAAAGATAATCAAAGAACAAAAACTAAAAACAAAATGATTAGTCTATCAACAATGAGGACGAAAGCAGACAAAAACCCAAGACATAGTTTTTCAGAGAATTAAATGTATAGAATATTAAATATGGAGAAAAAGTGGATTGAAAAATCAAGAGGGTACCCAAAGAACACGCCTAAAATTCCCAGGTAGGGTGATGACTTGATGTGTAGGCAATAGGTATACTTGTGAATATATGCAACCAACCCTTCCTCCCCTGTAAGCACCTTTCAGAAAAATAAAATAAAATCTTGGTATTTTAGATATAGTTTTTTTTTTTTTTGGGATAATAATAGTAAGAAATAAATAATAGAAAGAGAGAATGAGGTGGAATAAAGAATCCGGCTTGAACGAGGAAGGTGGATCTAATACGAGTGGGAAATGGAGAAAAAGAAAAGAATTTGTCTTTTTTTTTTTTGGGTGTTTTTTTCTAATTTTTGTAAATATTTATTTATGTATTTAATTTAGAGGGAGAGGAGATGGAGAGAGGGTCAACCGGAGTTCGTCAACCCGCACAAACGCACGCAGATTTCACGGTGAGGAGTCCAACACTCCATATCCAAAGTGCAACCAACCCCACAATAACTTGTTTGCAAGTTATTCGAGCTAATGTGGGCCCTTCTCACTTGGTTAAGAAAAGTGGGACCCTATCACACAAATGCACCATACATGAGAAACATTTTTGGTATAATTAACGTTACTTTTACATAATGTTACTAATTTGTATTAGATTCAAATATAGAAGGTATTTTTACACATGATGACTCTTACTTGGGTTGTTTAGCTTAGTTCTTGGAAAATACGATAATGTTACATTTATAATATATTTGTACTATCTTTTTAATAAAGCTAGAATTATCAATACACGTTAGTGTCATTTTTATTAAAAATATAATACAAACGAATCGTAAAAATAACATTTAAAAAAATATATAATTACACATGATTCTATGCATGTTTAATTCACATAAGTTGTAAATGCGTTTGTACTAACATCTTTTGGTTTAGATCTTAGCTTACACTATCCTTTTTTTCTTATCAATAGTAGTTAGATATTTAATAATTGCTTGCACGTGTGGTGCTCAAATGTTGTTTAGAATAATTAATGTGATAAAGTCCGAATTAATGGATGATATTGTTCAAATATATGTTTTTTTTAGTACAACGATATATTTTACACTAAGAGTAAGGAGAGTTCGACTAAACCACACAATAGGCAACCTAATTTGGTATCAAATTTGTCATCTACGTAGATTCGAATCTAAGACCTCTCACTTACAATTGAAGAGGAATACCACCAAATCGTAGTACTTAGTGGCAAATATATGTTATGATTTCGCTTTTTAAATAGGATAGTACTATTCACACACCTATTTTTATGTTTCACACATATTTATCGTGTCAAGTTGTACTATAATTTGAGTCACGCCAAGCATGTGACACACTTAAATGAGCTCGAGTCACATAACAGGGCTTTCCGAATGGGTTGTGGTGTGGAGGTTACGGAAGTTTACTAGCCTACATGAAATTATGATTGTGTAAGACTTTGGATTGCTTTCGGAGCACCAAAGTCCAAGCCCATGATTTTGGCTTCACTGTGGGAAGGCTTGAGAGAGCAATTTTTGTCCTTACGCTTTCCCTTACAAACTAAGATATTCAGGAACCAACCAAACCCAAAGTTGAGCCAACCAAATTACGTTTTGACCTTGAGCCGTGCGCCTCCTTTAATGAGTAGAAGAAAGTGTATTTCCCTTCCAAGCTCTTAGATCATCTCCAATGGTGGGCTGAAACTTAAAATTTCCCTTTTTTCCCCCCCCAAAATCCACTCCAACCCATGACCTAAAATTAACCTAAAGCCTAAAACCCAAATGGAGGGCAAATACCGGCCCAATTTTAGGCCACAAAGCAAAATGGGACCCCACCAACTGAGACTGAAACCGAGGCTGTGAAGCCCACTACCCACTCCATACTCGCCTACGTGCTGCACACGCTAGGCTTTCTCAAAATTTTGTACCAACCCACGTGGGGTTGTTCCCCCACTATCAGACCATCAAGTAGCTGTTGGGCTACTTTTCTTCATTCAATGGTTCCATTTAAATGGGTCGTTGGTTAATCTAACGGTCCAGGTTCAAAGTAATTTTTTTTAGGTTTATATTTATATATTTATTGAATCCAACGGCTTAGATCGAATATAATCAAATCTAACGGTAAAAAAAGGAAAAGATATAAGTTTATGTGGTTTATTAAATGTCATTTGTATTAAGTTCATGTGGTTTATCATGATTTTCATGTATTGATTTAGTGATTTTTCAAAATTTATCAGAATTTAAATATTTTTAGGTTAAAATGTTTATATAATTAATTTAGGATAGTCTACATAATTTTTTTTTTAAAGTTAATTTAAAAAAAAATTAGCCTTAATTCATTCTTTGATAATTTCAGGCTAAAATTTTAGGCCAGAAGGGTTGGAGCAGAAAAACTGTTTTTGGGCTAAAACCTAAATTTTCTGGGCTAAATATTTTTAAGTTTTAGGTCACCATTGGAGATGGTCTTATAGGGAAATGAGGGAGAAAGCATAGAGGAGTGTTGCCAAAGATGGAGTTGTACTGTGGGACTTTGCGCAGGAAAGTAGGAACCCGGGGCATCGTGTTCAACCTATGCTTCATGAGGCTACCAATCATTTGCAATGTTATACCAAAAAGAACCATGTAGCTGTAACCATAGAAAGAATAAGGGAAGACTTAGCAGACTTGGAAAAGGAGAAGAAACTAAGAGATTCCCCAGCTGGAACTTGAAGCGATCCCTACACCTATAAATCAAGAGCATTAGCACACAAGAAATGGGAGAGACGCACCAAGCAGAGCAAGTTATTTCTAAGCGTTGGAAACCCAACCCACGAGTTTTAAACCATCCCTTCACTCTGATAAGCTTCCTTACCCCCTTCAAAACCATACAACCAAGAATAGCCTCTTTCACGTCAAATAATAGGCTTTTAGCTCCCACGTCGCGCATCATTCAAGCAAGTTATAATGTATTGTGACTACTTAGTTGTTCCCAATGTTGGTTAGCCTCTTAAAAGTCGTCAGAAGCACTTTATCAATGTCGAAAACATTCGATTATCGTTGGAAGCACTTTATTAGTGCCAGAAACATTCAACTACCATGGGAAGCATTTCAACAGTCATCGAAAAAGCTTCAACAGTCGCAAGAAGCACCTCAACAGCTGTGGGAAGCTCCTCAAAGTTGTCGAAAACACATCAGCCATGGGAACAAACTAAACCGAAAAAACTTCAAAGAAAACCAAACTAAATCGAACCAAACAGTAATCTAGTTTGATTTTCAATTTTGACAAAAAAATTGAACTGAACAAAGCTCAACTCAACCCAAATTTTCATCCCTTGGACCCAAAGTTTAAAATATCCACAAAATTGTCAGAAAAATCAAAAGATCGATATAAAAATTGGGTTGCACTTCACCCTATATCAATGTGATAGAGAAAATATAGGAATTTTGTCGATACTCATTGTAGATTTCGAATTTTTGAACTTTCTTTGAAAAAAAATTTCTCTAATTCAACTAAGTTTTAAGTAGTTAATATACTTACACCATTATAAACTTCCGTAAGTATTAATAAGCTGATATACTCACATCATAACAAATTTCCGCTATTGTTAATATACATCCATCAAATTTTCATACATTTCCATGTCAATATTTTTTTCAAACACTACATGGACCTTATTTTCTCACCCGTAGAGGTAGACGACATTAGCCGATTAGAACCGAGCTGTCGGTTTTACAACATAAAAGAATAAGGTTGTCCGTTGAAAATTCTAATGTGAATCCGATATCTCCAATATTCCAAATTTCCAACACATTATTGACACAACGACAATCAACGATATCACAAACGCAAAGAATTTCAACAAACGACCCAAAACTTTATTCTTCCCTTCTTTTCTTCGACATTTCCTTATCGTTTCCTCCGTCTCCAGAAAGCCCGCGTCTTTCTTTGGATTCGATTCCGCGTTTTGGATTTAATTATAAAAAAAATTCCCAAAAATTTCATATTTTGGTCTCAGATTTTACCTTTCCTCAAACCTCAGGTATTCATTTATTTGATTTTTTTTTTTTTCGATGAATAATCGATATTGCGTTGACTTGGATTGATTGAAGCTCATTGTTTGGGATGCAGAAATTCGATTACGTCGAATTACAGCTCCGATTGCTCGAGGGGTCCTGAAATTTGAACTTTTTTGAACGAAATCAGGTATCTTTTTATCTGATTTTACTTCTTTTGTGGAAACAATTGTTAATTTGAATTTGGTGGTTAATTTAAGAGGCTGCTTTTTCCTAATTGCTTGCAATGGTGTTAGTGAATTGCTGCATATTTGGGTATTTCAATGCATTTGTTATGGTTTAGTTCCTCTGTGTTTCGTTTGGGCCTCGGCGTTAGGTTTGAGATTTTACCTGCCAGAACTTATTTAGGCTTGAGATTTTGTCTGCCAGAACTTATTCAGGTTTTGATCTTTTTATATAGAACCCGCCTTGTTCATCGATGTTTGTGTTTATTTGGCTGAAGACTTGATATGCTTCTGCTTCAGTTTACGTGTAGATTGTAGGAGGTGGAAGTTGTCTGAAACATATAGGAATATCTCTTTTGAGTGTAGATGGGAACCCGATTTTCCAGATGGATAATGAAACAGCCCCGCTAATATTTCTTGGCTGTCCGGTATAAAACAACCTCATCTGAGTATCTAGCATCGAGAGCCAGAGATCCCACGTTTGAGAAATTTATGTACAAGTACAAGAACCTTCTCAAAGTCATTGCTGTGCAAGATCTCATCCTTGCAAACCCCCACGACCCTGTTGTGTCCCTTGATTTTCTCTCCAAACTCTCGCAAAAGCTCCATCTCAACTGTGGTGCAGTTGCCTTCCTCCGCAAATACCCTCACATTTTCCACATTTACCATGATCCCATGAAGTCCCAGACCTTTTGCAGATTAACTGACAGAGCCGTTCAAATTTCTAAAGACGAAGCAGAGGCTATCAACGCCTCGTTGCCACTTGTTGTTGATCGATTGGTTTGGCTTCTATCAATGTCTACTTCCAAGATGTTGCCACTCCACGCCATTCTTAAAGTTGGCAGGGAACTTGGGCTTCCTGATGATTTTGAGGACACTGTAATATATAAAAACTTCCATCTTTTTCAACTATGTGATGCTCATGAACCCAATACTCATAACTTAAAACTGGTTAATGCAACTTCTGACAAGTTCGTTGCAGCGGTTGAGAATTGGAGGTAGAGGAATATTGCAAGGAGGGTACCAGTGTTGATAGGGCTGAAATTCAGTTTAGTTTTAAACATGGATATCCTCCAGGGATGAAGTTAAGAAAATATTTTAGAGCCAAGGTTAAGGAGTGGCAAAAGTTAACGTATGTGGGCCCATACGATATGATGACAGAGAAGAAGAGGTTGTCTAAGGCCAGAATGACGGCTGTGGAGAAACGAGCAGTTGCAATTGTTCATGAATTCTTGAATTTGACGGTAGAGAAGATGGTTGAAGTGGAGAAAATCAGCCATTTCAGGAAATGTTTTGGATTTGATTTGAATATAAGGGATTTGTTCTTGGATCACCCCGGGATGTTCTATTTGTCAACCAAGGGAAAGAGACACACTGTTTTTCTGAGAGAAGCTTATGAGAGGGGGTGTCTGATTCACCCAAATCCAGTTTATAATGCTAGGAGAAAGCTTCTGGATCTTGTCGTTTTGGGGTGTCATGGCTTGTTTATTGATGGCTCTAAGTCTAAGCCGAGGAACCTTGCTAGTGACAAGGAGGCCAAGTCACTGGAACAGCACAATGAAGAAACCTGTAGCTCTGATTAATTAATGCAGTTTTTCCTTCCTGTGAACCTGATAAGTTTATGACTTTAATAGTCAGAAACTTATTCAATTTTGATCTTATTGCGTGACTGCGAATGTCAATGATTCATTTTATTTGGCTCAAGAAATGATGTGAGTATTACTGTGTGGTCTTGAAGGAGCAGCTAGAGCTCTCGCTTTTACTTGGATTTGAGTTTTGGTGTTTCTCTTCTATATTTCCTGTGTTACTCATATAAACCTTTAGTTAAATTTGTCTTAACTTATGACACACTTGGCTTATATACCTATAAAGTAGGAGGAAGTGTGGTAGCTTATTTCTAAAGATGGGAACGTCTGCACCTATTGGTGTTCCCTTTGTAGTGTTACCATCGTTAATTAGTTATTCGAAGTCATCTTTGATTTCATGATCAATCACAATAGATGACTTGCTTCAAGAAATTCAAATCTTGCGTTGTAGATCAGGAAATACTGGAAGAAATATTAAAAAAATAAGGTTGCAATCTCTACCAACCAGGAAATAAACTATCTTCAACACATTAAGGTGTGCATGTGCAGTAATGCTGGGACATCTTGTAGTCATGAAACACAAAGTAGTTTCTCCTTGATAGATCTTCAAATCACTGGTTAGGATTGTTTGCCTCAATAGTTTTTGTTTTCTCTTTATACATATATCTCTTATTTCTGTGAATGATGCAATTGCTTGCTTAATTACCAAGGCCTGACTTGTTTTAAATTTAAGTATTTATGCTGCGTCAAGGATGGGGACCTTATTCTGTATAGAAGGGGTTTCTGTCCTTTCCACCCGTAGAATTGTAGATTATCTATGAGTGTTAGGATTGGCAAGTTCTTTGAAGACATTAAGACCTCAAGATTGGTTCGATAGTGGGAAGACCTCAAGGTCCTCAATTTTCATGAAGAAAGTTAGTTCAGTCTTGTTTCTATGATTTGCTTTTCTAAATTTTTTTTTTTTTTTTTCTGAAAATAAAGAAAAACATATTTTGGGTAAGCTTTAGGATTTCTCTTTATAAGCTTTCTTACTTCTTTTATGCATCTTAAAATTTGATAATAGATATTTTCAAGTTTTCAGGTTTCCTTTTCGAAAGTTTGGTCAGTTTCTTCAGAATTTGTAATGGAGTACAGCACTGTGTAGCATATTGGCCATATAGTAAAAGATCAGAGTTGTGGAGTTCTATAGTTTTCTCTAGTCGTATTTCTGTTGGTAACGCCTCATTGTGTTTGTATGTTTCTAAAAATTGCAGCTATGCAGAGCCAGCTTGTGTGTAGTGGGTGTAGGAGCGTTCTTCTGTATCCTAGAGGAGCTACAAATGTTTGCTGTGCATTATGCAATATAATCACCCCAGTCCCTCCTCCTGGTAATGTCTCTTTTGCTTATCCTTTTTCTTAATGGGTGGCAGAGCAAAGGATAAATATGCTATGTGCTATCATTATAGGACTAGAGACTGATAGACTTCTATCTAACCTAATTAGCATTTGTTGGAGAGGTATAGGTTTGGTCACAAAAACGTTTGTGCAATGACCTTGCAGGTACAGAAATGGCTCAACTTATTTGTGGGGGTTGTAGGACGTTGCTAATGCACACACGTGGGGCGACAAGTGTGAGGTGCTCCTGCTGTCACACAGTGAATCTTGCTCCAGGTATAATATAAGCTCCCTTGCGTTTAAAAAAAAAAAAAAAAAAAAAAATACTGAAGTTTCAATTGTCAAGTCATGGAATTTCCGCATTGCAATCTTTGCTCCCCTGAAAATGAAAAAAATATATATTAAAAGGGAAATTGATCACTCTTGTAATCTGCCACATAGTGTATGGTGTTCGTGCAGCCTTAATGTTTTCCAAATTAAACAATCTTAGGTAGACACCATCAGTCCCATGATACTGGTGAGGTATTTCAGTTTAGCACTGCATCTGTGCAGGCTTATGCTCGTGTAACTATGAATCCATTTCTGCAAATGTACAGGCAACTCCCAAAAGCTCATTTTGTTTTATATGCTTCTATTTGGAAGGTTCTAGATTATTTTTAGTTTACTAACATAAAAAAACTTCATCTCTTTATGTAATGGATAGAGAAAAATTCAAAGATTGTAAGTTTGAAGGAAGCAGATTTCACCTACCTTATGAGGACAGTCATTTTGAAACTTCCTTAATTCATCAACATGTCTTTGTATTAAATGAAAGACCATAAGAAAGAATTCCCTTTCTTTTGTTTTGCTGTTAATTTTTGTTTCAATTATAAGGAACATGGCAGCAATGCTCCCTGTCAATATCGGAGTTTGACATTTATGTTCTTTTGGAGAATTGGAATTACTTACTGAAATTCGTCTTCTGTGTTGTTCAGTAAGATCGTAAAAAATCGACCAGGATATTTTATAAATGCAAATGTAGAGCTTGTTCTATGTTGGATTACTGTTTTTACTTCCTCAGCCTGCTATTGACTTCTCTTTTGTGGGTCTTATTATTGCAAAAATAGCATCCAGTCAGGTTGCCCACATCAACTGTGGAAATTGCCGGACAACACTTATGTATCCGTATGGAGCTCCTTCAGTCAAATGTGCAGTCTGTCAGTATGTTACAAATGCTAGTGTAAGTATAGATGAACCTTCTGACTTCTGAGTGCATTAGAATGTTCTGTGTCATGCTTTAATTTTGGCTAAAGATGTTTGCTTACCACATGTTACAAGGTTGTTTTGGATTTACGTGTGTGCAACAGTTCTTGGATTGTTTGATCGGTAGTTTGAACTTTTGATAAATTCACTAGATGTTACGAATCCTCTTGTTGTTGTCTTCTTGGGGCCTACATACAAACTGGTGCCTTCTATTTTCCGTTATAATCTACACATGATTACATTTGGACGTATGCATCTTGCGTTGTGATTGAGTGTTGATTTGAACATTTTACAGATGGCCAATATGAGGGTTCCAATTCCAGCGCACAGACCTAATGGGACAACCAATTCAGGAATGGTGCCCTCTACTTCAGCAGTAAGTTCTTAAAAGCATACTATTTATAATTCCCAGATGAGACCGCCTTTGTGGTAGTACCATATGATGCATAGTGAACTCTATTGAATTTGTTTCTCTTGTATTTTCTCAGAGCCAGACCGTCGTCGTTGAGAACCCTATGTCTGTCGACGAAAGTGGCAAATTGGTAAGCTTGTCCGATAATGCATCCGTGTATATGCCTTTGTTTTCTTTGAAAATCCCTTTTTTCCTTATTGAGCAAACAAAGGATGTCCTGATTATAATACCCTTAATCTCACAGGTGAGCAATGTCGTCGTCGGTGTCACAACGGGAAAAAATAGCACAGCAGGATTCTGAAATCTATCGCAGCTAGTTTTACTTGGCATGGACCATATCAAGTCCATATTACAGATTACTTGGAAGCTAGACATGTTCAAATTGGCTGTATATTTTTATTGGAGTTGTTCATAAACATCTGTGCGAGAAACATTTCAAATGTGAGGCGTCGGACAAATGTATTACGTCACCGTGTGTTCCAATTTTCGTCGAGTGACTGCCGGATAAAGTATATATATATATTTTTGAACTACAAATCCAAACTGTCGCACATTTGTTTTCCATGTAAACAATTTATTTTGTTTAATTGTTGTTATATATGGTCTGCTGGCTTCCTCGATGCAATTCTAAATGTAGTCGATTGTCATCGGTAAATGACGTTCGCACTGTGGACATCTGCCGATGAACAGACCTTTATGTATATGCAACTTCGATTAAGCTAAACTTGCATTACTGAAAGTATTATTCCAGAGTGCTTATCATTTGCCTTTCTGTTCAAGGTTGGCAGTTTTGCCACTCATAAAATCGTAGTTGGCAATCCCTCGTTCTCAGCAAGCGACCCTTTGTCACGGTGGAGAAGAATGTTGTCCCTTGCATCATGGCATGGATTCGAATCTCATCGGCTAACTAATCTAACATCCAATTTTACGAATCTATCGTTTGACAAATGAAAAAACGTCAATCCTTCCTCATTCTAAATATGCTCTTTTTTACTCTTTTGACTAGATTTGGGAGTGTTCACAACATGTTTACGTACTTGAAATAAGAAAGAGTCATGAATTGTAAAATTACGGAGTGTAATGTGAAAGTCACATAATTTATTTATGTATGTGTTAGTAATCGTATGAATAGTCAAGAATCGGAATAATTTGAACGCCCATGTTTGTTAAAGACGCTATCAAAAATTTTCTTGCATTCATGAAGCGAAAAGCCAATGATGTAGAGAAGAATGTCAAAATTGCTGATGTGTTTGTGCAAAGACGCATAGAAGAAAGTTTAGAGCAAGGTAGTTCTGCATTTGTTGGCCCAATTTATCTAAAATTCTGGATGACATAGGCAGATTAAACCATGATGCATGTGGGGTTCAAAAGTTTTTCCAAACTACCTGCACCCAACAGACCCAAAAGTTCGTGGATTGTTAAGACTAATCATAGACGCTTCACTTACTCAACAACTGGTTCCATTACTATAAGAAGCAACAACGTACTCACTTGTGTATCTATCTATCTATCTCAATCAACCATGGCTCGAGAAAATGCGCAGAAACTCGAGGACGGGACAGAATTAGTGCCGGTGAGAAAGCCGATGGACTGGACTATTGTCGTACTGAGGGTGGTTGCGTTTTTGGCCACGGTTTCTGCAACCGTTGTGATGGCAATCAACAAAGAAACCAAGTCCATTGTGGTTGCCACTGTTGGGACTACTCCGTTAAGCGTCACTCTCACAGCCAAGTTTCATCACACTCCTGCAAATGTGTAAGCCTCACAGCACTCTCTTTTTCTTTCTCCCTACTATGCAAACAGAAATTAGAGAACGCAGGCAATTTTCGCGATTGATGAACGATGCAGGTACTTTGTGATAGCTAATGGAATTGCCAGCTTTCATAACTTGTTCATGATGGCTGTGCACTTTTTTGGAGACCATACGTTCAAGGACAAGGGCCTTCAACTTGTAATCGTGGCCATTTTAGACATGGTAAGCAAACCATTGTTTTTTATTTTATATACAAGCGATATTTGGGGAGGGGAAGAATCGAACACAGATTAACAACGTCGACTAAATTGTATCATCGTTGTGTATGCATTATGTAGATGAATGTGGCCCTATTATCTTCAGGCGATGGTGCAGCAACCTTCATGGCACAGCTAGGGAAGAAGGGAAATTCGCACGCAAGGTGGAACAAAATATGTGACAAGTTCGAGAAGTTCTGCGACCATGCCGGTGGTGCCATCATCGCTTCCTACATCGGGCTCCTTCTCTTGTTGGTTATCACAGTGTTGTCCATCGTCAAACTACTCAAAAGAAATTAGAGCTGTATTGATACTAATCCCTTTTAATGTGTCAAAATGTATTGATTTGGATGTGTGTTTGCTCTTAGTGTACAGTGTTGTTGAATTTACTTCACCCTTTTAATTCTGCTGTGCCATGAAATCATGCATTTGGATTGAATGATTTTGCCATGTCAACATGGTATGGCATAGTTCTTAAGGAGAATAATAATGTTTTAACCTAATAAGCAAGCTGCGTACTATGAACTTAAACTATCTAACATTTACGTGCGTGTATTGAAACGAGAAACTTTTGAGTGTGATCTTTACATTACACAACCACAAAATCATTTAGTTTACCCAATTCACAGGCGAATCATTGCACCCATCCGAAATTGACTTTAAAACTGATGACGGGATGAGTTGTGAAGTTTAAGGGTAAATCATAATTGGTAATCTTCCTAAACTTTCACAAAAGGTATAACAACTTGTTGACTTGAAAAAATCCAGATTCATGCTTTCAAGTCCAGTAAATAATGAGTTAAATATTTGATTATAATTAATTTATAAGCTATTGACACTTTAAAAATCTCATTTTGCACTCAGAACTTTCTATAATTAGTTAGAAAATTACACTTGTTAGGAGTGTAGAATGAAATTTTTTGAATGCTAATAACAATTCTCTTTATAAATTGAGACATTCAATTGTAGAAATTTTTTAATGTACCCGAAAGATAAACATTGTCATAATACAAATGGAGAAACGACACTAAAAAAATATATCATTTCTTTTACTAATAGTATATACGACGGACCAGCTTGTGTTACGAACACATAAAATAATTTCTCTTTGGTTGGCCCAAGTTTGGATTAATCTTACGCATCATCATAAATCCTTCGCAAGTTTATAATAAACCGGCCCCTCGACAGCATTCGTCCTCCACGCTTTTGTCTCAAATCTGCAACTGTGAGAAACCAAATCGAAATCTCTCAACAATGGCAGCAGGGACAGCAGGACCGGACCACCTCTTCAACCTCCGCAACAACTTCTACTTGGGAGCCTACCAGGCCTCCATTAACAACAGCGACATTCCCAACCTCTCCCCCGACGAAGCCGTCGAGCGCGACTGCCTCGTCTTCCGCTCTTACATCGCCCTCGGCAGCTACCAGCTCGTCATCAATGAGATTGACGCCTCCGCCGCCACGCCTCTCCAGGCCGTCAAGCTCCTCGCCCTCTACCTCTCCGGTCCCGATTTCAAGGTTTCGATCCCTAGATCAGAACTGTTGAATCGAATCGGATTGAATTTGATTGCATGGGCGATGAGTTGAAAGGTTTGGAATTGTGCAGGAATCGGCGATCTCGAATTTGAAGGAGTTGTTGGCGGATCCGGCCGTCGGAAACAACCCTACTCTGAGGCTGATTGCTGGGACGGTCTTCATGCATGAGCAGGACTACAATGAAGCTCTCAAATACACCAACGCCGGAGGCACTATGGAACTGTACGTCAAACTTTCAACTTTGCCTGACCACTATTCTGATATTACTTAAAAGATCATGTTTTGATTAAACGCTGTAATCAAATTTGAAGTCTTTGCTGTTAGATTTGCTCGCATTGTCATTATCTTTCGAATGAGACATAACCCAAAACACTTGACATTTTTGTTCCTTTAGCCTGATTGATTAATGATTATATTGAGGCTCGTCAGCTTTTTGCTAGCTAGTCTGATTAGATTAAGTAAGGAAGCTAATTACAGGGTGTTAAATAATTTGAAAACCTCCCTAATATGTGAGTTGTGAACTTCAGAAACCAATTCCCTTTGCATTGTAAATTCTAGATGACTTATGCATTCTACGTCTCGCCCTCTGTTGGATATTGTGCTTTTTACCTTAGAAATTAGATCTTTGATGGAACTTTTGCCGAGGCTAATGATAAGTTGTGCCTTTACTTGTTAATGCATTACCATGTAATTGCATTTTATTTAACTGTTGAAGTAGAAGTAGAAATATCATGCTGATGATTTTGTCTCAAGCCGGATACATGCTGCTTATGCTTTTGCAGGAATGCATTGACTATCCAGATATTCCTTAAAATGCATAGGTCAGATTATGCTGAGAGACAGCTGCGGCTCATGCAACAGGTTGACGAGGACCACACACTAACTCAACTTGCAATGGCATGGTTAAGTCTGGCAGTGGTAATTAAATATTTGTTTTCCTTTCAGTTCCCCTTCAAGACTAGATGTCGTAGTCCATGTTTGTAATTTCACATTCTTCGAAATCAGGGTGGTTCCAAGATACAGGAGGCATATCTCATCTTCCAAGATTTATCTGAGAAGTCTCAGGTTACGAGTTTGATCCTCAATGGAAAGGCTGTTTGCTGTATGCATATGGGAAACTTTGATGAAGCTGAAACACTACTTCTTGAAGCACTGCAAAAGGCAAGTATCTAAGTGATATATTGGTGGCTTTTTTAGAGCTTTTAAGGTGTCTACAGTTTGTATCCAGTCAATTAGAGAAATTTCACAAAGTCGAAGGCTTACTAAACAAAATTACATGATTACATCCTTATTCATCTACTTTCCTGTTTAAAGTTGCGTATTTTTGTGATAAGAGTGACATTGGATTACGCATATTTTTTAAGACTTGAGAGTGATAAAAGTGTTATTTGATGTCTGTCACAGGACGCAAAGGATCCAGAAACTCTAGCCAACCTTGTTGTATGCTGTCTTCACCTTGGAAAACCATCTTCTCGTTTCCTCAGGTAAATCACAAAGGCTACTTCATACTGCCGTTATAACACAAAATGTCTTTTACGCATTCATAAATTTTGTTATTTCGTGATTTCATAAGAACGCTGGAATTATAAAATTATATATGCCGCATATCACGTGCTGTTGTAGAATATAATGCTCAATGTTTGGGATTTTCTCTTTTTCAGCCAGTTGAAAATTGGTCACCCAGATCACTTGCTCGTCAAACGGGCCTTGGAGGCAGAACAGAGCTTTAACCTAGCTGTTCTTCAAGCAGCTGGTTGAAACCTCAGTATTGGTTTGTACACGAGCGGATTAGTGATATTGTATACTCCTTACACCTTTTACGGCGTCTCATCTTTTGATTTGGTATTTTGGAGACAGATCAAATCTTTGGGTTTGATTGCTTGATTTTTCAACGATATGGAGTCAGAGTTTGTGATTAATTGCACTTGCTTCCTTTTTTTCTAGAGAGTTATGTTTTATACATTACAGTAACCTTTTTGTTGGCATTCAATGAAAGAATAGTTCGACAATAAAAATGTTAACAATACTTTTTTTTTAATCGTTGTACCACGGACATACATCCGGGCTGTTTATGGCAACTCTCACGTTGAGTGAAACCAAAATACATAGTGGCATCGTTTTGTGAAAGGTGCCATATGGATGATAGCATCCGTCCTCGGATATCCTTTTGTGAAAGATACCGTATGGATGATAGCATCCGTACTCAGGTTTTGTAGAGCTACTTGATTAGTGACGCTCTTATGCGGGATTGGGGTATCGGCTTGAGCATTTTAATGTATTCGGAAACATCCCAAAAACATTTCTCACCACAATCCGGAACCACATTTTCCACCATATCCCAGCCTTTAACATAAAACGTACGAAGAGAAGCATCGGCAGCAGCAGCAAGTGATCCGACATTGTTCCGAGAACAGAACGAGAGTAAATGGAGGAAAAATAGAGGTAACTTGAGTAGCAAGAAACGCGATCGGTAAGACATCCCAACGCAGGAGATAAGGCACTCGGAAAGCACTCACAAGGTTTGCCGGCTCAAAGAGAAGACGGTCAACCGAAACTATTACAAAGCCAAGGCTTGAACAACATCCGCCAAGTCCTAGCAAAAATAGGAAAGCTAGAAGAAAATAGTCTTTTTAGGAATGTTTGCAAATCCAGTTGTGATTAGCTATTGTTTATATGGCTTGTAACTAATGCTTGACATGTGCCCCAGTGATGCACAAGGCGGAAAAAACACGTTCGGATTAAGATAGGTCAAAAGTTCGATTCCTTCTAACTTAAGTGGAAATACAAAATGAAAAGAGCACTAGTGTTGGATACCAACGGAGAAGAGAGGCACGAAGACATGATGATAAAAGGCTATACCGTTCCTGGGCATCATTATTGAACTATGTCATCATTCGGATACATCGACTGTAACACATAGGCTGCTGCTCTTTTTTCCGGCCACCGGATGATGGCCTGCTACTACTACTAAAGAATATAAACATATATAATATAACAACAAAATTAATATTGATTCCAAACCTCTCTGACTCTCTTTCTTTTTCTTCTCATTTTGGTTAAAGGGGATTCTGAATTCCCTCATCTAAATGAGCTAAAGAAGTGTGGCTTGATTCGGCACTGCAACGGATACTGTCTCGATCTTCAGGCTATGCAATGCCGTGACCATTTCAAGAAGACACCGCCAAAGGGTTTCCGTTCAAGAAGACGTCACCAACGGGTTGGTTCCGTACCCATCACGATGTGCCTTTTGCCATCTCCACGCAACCTGCAAACTCTCTTGAAGGTTGGTGTGTTGAGCGCTCCAGTTGAGTTCACGTAGGATCTTAGATGGGTCACTGAAGACTTCAGCATAGTCACCAGGCCTGCGGGGAAGGAAATCAACTTTTAGGTCCACCCCGGTTGCCTTCTTACACGCCTCCACGAACTCCTTAACTGAACTACCTGGTAATAGACAGCCGTACATATAGTGTAAGAGAAAATTCTGCTATTCACTACAAAATCTTTTGCACAATAAGAAATGGAATTAGAGTCGTATAAATTTCATTTATCCTACCTTTTCCAGTTCCAACATTGTAGATTCCCACTTTACGGCGTTGTGCATGCTCAAGAGCTTTAACGTGAGCATCAACCAGATCAGTGACATCTATATAATCTCTTATGCAAGTTCCATCAGATGTTTTGTAATCAGTACCTCGAACCTGCAAAGCACTTCCGTTACTAAAATTCCAACCCCTCAAAAAGAACAGTGGAAACAGCTGATATGAGAAAGCTAACTGAAATCGTCAAAATATACAGATCAAAACCCAATCGTTTTCTTTTTACTCTTTATGGCAGGTGAGAATTGGTATGAAGATTTTCAAATAATTCATGCACTGTGTCCATAATAAATACAAAACGATAATCATAACCTTAATAGCCAAACCTACAACTTGATCTTTACCACGGATATATCTGTTAATTATGCAACGACTTACCTTTAGCCCAGGAATGATACCACGAGCTGCATCAAAACAAGCACCTGATATTCGTCCATGTTCACGAAGTTCAGGTCTGGGAGCTTCACCTAATCTGCCCTCTGGATCCGACCCAATGACATTGAAGTATCTAGAAGGTTTCGAAAAATAAAATAAGTTGTGAGACAATCAGGACAATTTATTCATTCATCTGCTAAAGTAAATTGTTTGTGGATGCCTTATGTGGTTGACATCCTTTGTGGCCAAGGACTTGCAGCATAATACAAGTGTAGACATAAGTTATAGACACAGACCATATGCATGTCACACAAGATGATAGTACAAATATTCAGTTGGACAACAAAGGACCTTAGAGAAAGTATCACACGGCCTTGTTAACTATTATACAGAAAATGAGATGATGAACCCATTACTAATAAAGATACTGGCTTATTAGTGAAAAAGGTAGGAAACAAGCTTAAGGCAGAGAGGCGACTTGGAAAATCGAATGAAGGTTTTAAATTTTTAGACATCCAAACCCCAACATCCATTGCCACCTAAGCCAAAGCCACGTAGTGCACTAAGGTTCCAAGTCCAAACGCCACATGAGTTTAGAAGAAAAGCAGAACCTAAGCTATGAAAAGTTGAAGACGACAAAACGATATTGACATGTGATTCATGTTTCACTTGCAAATTAACATAACTGAAACCCATTGCTGACAAAGTAATTGCGAAGCAAGGTTACTCACAGGATTATGTCAACAACAGTTTAAAAAAACATCAAAAGGTTTGAAACTTTTGTTAGGACACGAACCTCAGGATCATGACTGCCATGTCCGAATTCTTATGAAAATCCAAGATGATATCTTCTGCCATCTTCTTTGCTTTTCCGTATGGATTAATTGGTAGCTGAATTTATTTCCAAAACCTTAAAGTCAACGACTAAACAAGTTTATTCATTCGAAACAAAACAACAACCCAAGTATCAGACAACCCACCTGTGGAGTTTCTTCAGTAATAGGCATCTTCTCAGGTTCACCATATGTTGCACATGTACTGGAATATATCAAAGTCTTCACATCATGTGCAGCCATTGCCTCCAATACCACTAAGGTATTTGACGTAATATTGTGGTAATACCTGTGCAAAAATTCAAAATTTTCATTAGTAGCATTATTTGTACATGTTATATCAAAGTCTGCTCAGGCCTTTTCTTTTGCCTTTATAATTAAGGAAGACAACTGTTTAAGCGAGGGGTATAAACTGCCATGCCAACATCCAACATCAGCCCTAAGTTCATAATACTGAGCAGAAAGTCATGTGTATCCACATAGCATCATTAAGGGAAAATTTTTTAACAAAGAAAGTTCTGGTAAAGAAAAAGGCACACAAGCAAGACGAGCACATTTCCGGTGGTAGTAAATGGTCCTAATCTGGCTCATGGATAGTACTTACTTAAGTGGATGAAGTGTGCTTTCCCCAACATATGCAACAGCTGCAAAATGCATCACAGCATCAAATGCATTCTCTGAAAATATTTTGTTTACCTGGAATATTCAGTTAAGGCTACATTGAAACTAAGTGCTTTTTATTTGCACAAAATATTTTGAACAATACTCATAAAGAACATCACAAGGATACGGATTTTGGATCTCCCAAGTCAGCATAAATAAACTGAAGCCTCCCAGGTTCAGGAAATAACTCTTGGAGAACCTTGACGGCACCTAGGTTTCCCCGTGAGAGGTTATCCTGTGAAAGAAAGAAAATTTTCTTGGTCTAGAGTAATTAACAAGTAATAGAGAAGACCTTGACTTCATCCAACAGAGACCTACCACAATAGTTACACGATATTGATCCCTTAGGAGTCGTAACGCAGCATGTGAACCAATATATCCAGCACCTCCAGTTACTAGGACATGAGTTACCCCTGCTTCATGAAGGGAGAACTGGACCAATATAAATAGTACACGGTAAGAAAAGGTCTTTTACATAGAACTTCTGCATTTTTATTGAAGACATGAAATCAAAATAGAACATTTTACTTCTGCCACACAAAAAGAAAATAGAACTTGCAAAATGTTCCAATGCAACAGCACAAAAATTTCGTACCCAAGTTTTCATATCTATAAGTATCAACTATAATCACAATACGCCAAAAAATAAGTCTACCACTCTGTCAAACATTAAGGAGTTTGCAGATGGGAAATAATTGACCCAAGCAGGTATCAACAATATACAACAAGAAAAAGGACTGGACCAGATTTGATTAAACCAACCAGAAGCAAGATGATATGATCTATAATGATTTTCTCCAATGACGATAACCAAATCAACATCATACTGTGATCCCCGTGATGATTTCCTAGGACAAGGCTATTAGTACCCCTTAGCCTCCTCTTCTCTCTGGTATCCCAAATTCACTCACCCTGCCCCCCTCCCTCAGAACATAGGTGTATGCCTATTTTTGAGGCACCCATGGAGGCTCCTCAGTGGTCAGTGGTGACCACCTAGCCATTCAGGCCGTGGTGACTCATTAGGGTTAACTAAAAACATAGCACTAGCAACAACTATTTGCTTCTGTCCATCAGTGATATCCGGACAAAAGAGCAAAGTTATATAAGTATTTCTTTTTGAAAGTCGCCTCGCCATATATAAGATCCAGCAGGGCCACTTTTTTCAAAAGAGCAAAAGGTTGGCTTTTGCAGTCTAGTTAAGTTAGGTCGCCATATATAAGTTAATCATGCATCGAAGGAAACAGCATATACAACCAAGACATTCTCGAATATGTCAGACCTCAATACTAAATAATTATTGTCGGATAATGATCAAATGGAAAGACGGGAAAAAACAGCAACTGATAATTGTCTAATCAAAAAGGGATCAATTGCATGAAGCAAATGATCATTTAGCAGATAGTGACTCTAATACAATAATCAAATACTGAAGTATACGTTCAACCAAAGAAAATACGCAGTATTAGGGGATTACCGAGCTTGTGGTATTAAAAGATGGGGATTGTTTCAGCATAATAATACATATTGCTGTAAGAGTAGCAGCCAAAAGAATTTTTCCAACAAAGCTGTTCTTCCTCTTGGGATCTGGGTACTCCATGCCTACAAGCACAACAGGGTCCAAGACACAAGCTTAAAACTTCCAGATAACTCAAAGCACAAAATATCCGAATTGAAACAATGCAGTTAAACCTTTGTTATAAACAAATTTCAAAACATATTGAGCAGATTCTAATTTCACCTCCACCTCCTTCGAATCATCGTTTCTCATAACGCCAGATGAACATAACAAATTCACAGAAGAAAAGATAATCATAACTGAACGCAATCGAAAACTCACCTCCTAAAGACATGGATCTGTTACTTCTTGACTGACTTCTGGCCCTGCCAAAATTAAGCATTGGGAGAATGTCTTCAATGCTTATAAATACGAATCAAATTTTATGCCTCAATCAAGAATGACCTATCCCTGAATATTCTTTTGGTGTAATGCACTGCAGTGAAAGCCAAACACAATCAGCCGGAAAATTCAAAAAAAATCACATCCCAAAATTATTGAAATTCAAAAGCAGTGGTTATAACTGGGCCCTCTACAAATAAAGCAATCAAATTGAAAAGGTTAAAATCCCAAAGGAGGAAAATTTTTAGAAACCCTAGAAATTTCACCGACAAACCCCAAATTCCAAAACAGAAAAAGGGTTGGATTTAGAATCACAAGATCCAAACACTCCCAGAAGAAGGAACTCGAAAAAAATTCAAAAATGAACAACCCCAAGTAACATTCCACAATCTAAGGCAAACACATGGCTGTCAGAGCATGTCTGCCAAAGAAAGAGACGAACTTTGAAGGACCATTTTGCAGAGGGAAAACCATTGTCAGGAATCTGAAATATTTATGGGGAAAACAAACCAAAACCCGTGAAAGCTCGAAGCTTCGAGATCCACGGCAAAACCACTCCAAATTTTGTGTAAAAATTCAAATAAGAAATTGGGTTTTCTCTAAAATCAATTAAGAAACCGGGTTTTTTGTATGATGATCACAGATTTATTGTTGCAGACAAAAGTACCTGAAAGCTGACAAAGCAAAACGACAAACAAAAGCACTAACACACAGAAAATACAAAAGTACAAGGAGATGCAAAGGCATGCCAATGAGCACGAAAATCTTACAAATTAAGGCAGGGGTGCACGAATCCAACAGAAAAAAGCAAAATGATTGACCACAATTGTAAGAAAACCAGAAGAAATTGAAAAAACGTACGAGAGCGAGAGAAAGGGGAGAGAAACGTACAATTAGGGAGAGGAAGAGGAAAGGAGAGAGTCACAACAGGGTGATGAGGCGGTGTTGAACGTTTGCAGGTGGCTTTGCTTTTGGGGTTTGAAAATAAAGGGAGAGAGAAAGAAAAAGTGAGTTGTCTCTTCTACTAATAGGCCGAGATTTCTCGGCGTGTTCATGTTTTTGAGTTGTTGGGTTTCTATTTGTTTTTTGCTTTTGTGCGCAGGAAGAGAAAAAAAGAGGCACAAAAAAAACATAAAAGTTATTTTTCTTTTTTTTTTTTAATTATTTTTTGAGTTTTGCTAATTTAAAAAATATTTATTTATACAACAATGTAATTTACACTAAAAGGTTGAGAATTTTGAGTAAGTCATATTTAATTAGTCTCACACTCAAAATCAAACTTTTATTTTTTGAACAAACAATATTATCTATATTAAGGAAAAGGGGTAGGCTTAGCCTCACAATAGGCTAGCAATAATGTGTTCAAATTCGCCTTTGGTGATAAATGAACCTAAGACATCTCACTTACAAGTGAAGAAGAATATCACCTGACCGTAGTACTAAATAACAAAATCAAACTTAAGATAGAGCAATATCAATGGACAGTAAAACAATTACATTAAATATGTCTAAACTTTTTGGAGACGAATTCTAATTTGGATGCAAAATAAAGCACATTGCTATAATTAATTAGACTAAGGGCTGGTTTGCTATTGTTGTACTTTGAAAAAAAAAACTACTTCTGCTGTGCTGTGAGAATAATCAACTGTGAAATAAAGCAACAGAGTGTTTTGTAACCTTTCTTGTAAAAAAAAAAAAAAAAAAAACAGTATTATAATGTTTGATAAAATTTTTATGTAAAATAGATGTGAAAAAAAAAAACTGATTTTTCAAAATAGGGTTTTGCAGCTTTGTGTTTTTCGCTATTTTTCACTCAAAACTGTGAAAAAAAACTGAAACTGAATATTTATCAAACATAATCATCTCAGTATTAAATTAGGACTAAAACTTGTGTCTGTAAAAATTTAAAGTCTTTTCGATTAAGCTAACTGAAAAGAAAATTTAAAAAGCCAAACGAAAAAAATAGCACTTTACAATATTGTTTTCTCAGAATCTTTCTATGATGTCTTTTCAGCGTCGAATGTGGACAGAGTTACTGTACACCTAACCAATTACGTGCCACCATCTCACCACCCTTTGTACTTTTTCTTCTCTGTTTTGGGTCCACCACTTTGTGACACCCTTGTCATTGAGACAGATATTTTTTCCTTCCTTTTTCTTATTTAAAGAGTTTGACTGTTGAATATTTATATTTGGAAAATGTCATGGAGGAGATATTTTTTGAGTCTGAATCTTTTGTCGGATTCTCTTTGTGAGGATTTCAAATATTTGTGAATTGTATCTGTTCATCGTACATCATGTAATCATAAATTATTTCAAATATTTTTATTTAAAAATAATCATAAACAGTACTTGACAAAAATTAACCGCATGATGTACGATAAACGGACACGATCCACGATTGCTACGGATCCTCAAGATCCTCGTCAAAAGGATCCGGAGAGGATCCTGTTGGATATTTTTGTACCACATTGATTATGTATCATCTAATGTAACAAGTGATGTATACATGTTACGTTAATTACTGAATTAATCTAATTAGATGTTGACTATATACATTATTTGCCACATATAATGGTACACTACTATGCTACAAATATGTAAGCTCTCTAACATTACTTGTTATGTATTTTTTCAAGTTTTCTTTTTGGTAAGCAACCATATTTATGAATAATTACCCATATACTCAACTTATAAGACTATATTTTAGAGAGTGATTAAGTTTTTAATTTATTTCGGTGATAAACAAAACTTAACTTTAATGTGACAAGTGGTGTCATGATAATTTTAATTGTTTTTGTATTTACAATTTTAGCCATCAGTAATTGGAAGATGGATATGTATCTCTTTAATTGTATTGTTTCTTGAGAAAATTGCACAAATACCACCTGAATTTTCAAGGGTGTGTGCATTTGCCACCCAAACAAACAATTTTAACAATTATCCACCTAGACTTTAGCTTTGGTGATAATTTACCACCTCCATCTAGTTATGTACATTCTGTCAAAATTGTATCTCTTTTTAATTTTTAATATTTTTAAAAAATACTTAAAAGAAATTAAACAATAAAATGAAATACTAAAACTTACAGTAAAAACACACCTAATCCAAAAATAAAATTACCATAGGCTCCTCTCCCACCTCCCTCTACTCTAATTCCTCTTCCCGCTCACCCCAAGGTCAGCTAAATCTCCCCCTTTATGATTGGATTTCATCCCGGAATCTCTACTCTGATCGCCCTCAAAGATTTTCGTTCTAGAAGAATTTGTGACCCCAAACACTAAACCGGATTCTCGAAGCCCGCACAACCGACCCAGATTTGACCCATCCACTGCGTCTCCTCCTAACCAGCTTCCCCTCCCACACAATGCAACTGCCGACCCTATGCGCCCGTTTGGTGGGCTGGATGAGATTGAGCCTTAGAGATAAGATTGGATTAGCATAGACTTATAAGATAGGAATTGTAACTCATGTATAAGGATAAGTTAAAGAACCCACTTTATTGTAAATTCATAAATCATCATGTCTATCTCATATTTTGACATAACAAACAAACAAGAGACTGGACTAAAATCCATTTTAATTGGTCACAACCTATCACAACCAGGCCACCAAACAAACCCTATATGACTAGAAACCCCCATGGCAACCTATACCACCTCTTTCTCCCACTCAATCTCTCTGTCTCTGTTTCGTCTCCTCCCTACAAATTTTAATCTTTTCTAAAGTTTTTATTAGTTTATTATTTATTTATTTTGTATAGACAAACATAACCTTGAATTTAGCGGCAATTTTGACAGAATTGATCGGAGGTGGTAGATTAGCACCAATGCTAAAGTCTGGGTGAATAAGTCAAAAAATTCTCTCTAGGTGGCAAATGCACGGACCCCCGAAATTTATGGTGGTATTTGCACAACTTCCTCTTGTTTCTCTATCACTCTACCTTTTTCTTCCTCGTTTTTTCTCTATCTTCGTTCTGCTTTCTACTCATGTCTCTTTCTCGGTCCTCCTTTTTCTTACCTCTGTCTTTCCTACTCCTTACCTTTCTTTCCTCCTCCTTCATTATTTTCTCTTTCTTCCTTACTGTTCTCTCATTCCTCCACCTTCTTACCTTTCTCTCTCCTCCTCCACCTTCTTCTTTGCCTTCTCTCTCCTATTTCTTCTTCATACTTCTTACTATCCCTCCTCCTCTTCTTTTTCATATTGTTCCCTAAATATATGAGTGTTTTTTTTTTCTTGGATGATGCTAGAGAAACTAAATTTTTTAAATCAACTTTGGAAACCAAATGATGTGGTTGTTAATGATTGAATTATTAATTAAGTGTCGATTAACGTGCTTATTTTCTATCTATTGGTGACACATTATTTGGATTTTAGATATTTAGTTTTCAATTTTAGTATTTTATTAAAGTATTTGATTTTGAGGTTTATATTGATTTGGATGCATAAATTTTGACACTGATGAAGTGTTCAGGAACTTTGAAATTGATTTTACTAAAATGCTAAATTTTTAAAATTGATCTTGCATAAGTGCTAAAAGTTTTGAAGCTGATCTTGCATGAATGCTAAAATTTTAAAACTAATCTTGCTAGTATGCATTAAATTTTGAACTGATCTTTCAGAGATGCTAGAATTTTGAAATTGATCTTGTAAAAATGTGCTAGAATTTTGAAAATGATCTTGCAAAAGTGCATAATATTTTGAAACTAGTCTTTATGAATTGTGAAACTGATTTTGTAGAAGTGAAAAAATTAATGTGTACAGATCAAAAATTAATTTGAAATTTTTATGGATGGTGTCAGTTTTTTAGTTTCGGCTTGGTTAAGTGTCAAGTCCACTGGAGACATGGTTGAAATTTAAAAATTTTGGTTTGCTTGTTCTGAGATTTTGGTTTTGCTTGTGCTGCTAGGTTTGTTGGGATTTTGAACTTTTTCCTCTCCTTGAAAAAATTTTAATGAAGTTCAACGAAATGTATTTTTTGTATCTTTTCTATAGATAAAACTCCCTTATTTTTACTGCCATACCAAAAATGTTCAAATATGCTGCCAAAAATAAAGAAGGAAAAACAATTTAGTGAGAGTGTGATATACTCTCTGCCCACAACTAGTTTCTATGAACTCAGAAAACAAATTGGACTATTTTGAAAAACTTGCAGATAAATTTTGAATTTTTATGGAGAATTTCCTTTGTGAAGTTACCAAGGATCACCAAATGATGTTATCAATTGTAAATTACAAATTTATTAACTTGGTTGTGAGAAAATGACTAATGGCTCTAGGGTTTTGAACTTTTGGACCATAGTCAGTTCACCCTTGTGAAGCCAAAAAGTTCATCAATCGACGAGTCATAATCTTTTCTTACGTTTTGGACACGTTAGTCTACAGTCTGAAACCGAATGTCTTATTTGGAGATGGATTCTCTGCTCTCCCGTTCATGTACCCTCCTTATGCCCTTCTGTTTTATACGATCACGGTTAAGCATGTTAATATTTTATATTAATTTTTTTATAAAAATAATAAGACAAAAAGTAAATGTTAACGTAGCTTAATCATGACCGCACAAAACAGGAGAGTATGGGGAGGGAAGGCCAGACAATTCATCTCCTAACTTATTACCAACTAGAACTACATAATCATCATAAGTGTTAGAGATCTCAGGTTTGATTTTATATGAATAACAAGAACGTATTATTTTGTGTTGAGTTCAATTATAGGTTAGAGGTTGCAAGTTTGATTTTATATAAACAAAGAAGACATATTATTGTGTGTTAAGTTCAATATGTATCTAGATCCTGGTTGGTACATATATTCTGTGGCGCAGCACATTCGTCTTCATGTAAAGTAGAACATCTCTCACTCCTTTAAAATAGAATGTCTTTGGATTAGAGAATCTACTTGTCTTCTCATTTATGATTAATATGTTTTCACCGTATAAATGTAATAACTGAAATCGTTCATTTTATAATCATTTAAATAAGAAAAACTAATGAAAATAATTTGAAAACTTTGAGTTTTAACGATAAAAACAAAATAAATGGTAAAATGAATAGTACCAGAATTGGTTTTTTAGTATAAAAATATGATTTTTCGTTAAAGTGAACAGTACCGAGAGATTTTCGTTAAATTCTCATTTAAATATCAGACCTACAACCTTTGACCAAAAAAAACAAAAAATCATACCTGTAAAAAAATCATTCCAAAATCGTATGGCACCGACCCTTCCCCATTCTTCCCGTGCCTTCTTCCCCATTCTTCCCTTGTCTACTCATCTCCACTCCTTTTTCCTTTTCCTTCTCCAATTCCTCCTTCTTCCCTCCCCTCCCTTTTCGTTTCTCTACCTACCATTTTGTAGGCAACCCTCCTCATAGTATTGACGGAGTTTCCTCTCCAACCTCGCCATATATCCCCTTCTCAAGGATTTATCCGTTGAGTGGGCTAGCTGTGGTTTGAGGCGAATTGTGGTTGTTGGTGGGTCAAAACCACCTACTACGGGTTTGATTTCTATGATGGATGTACTCCTCTTGACCGAATATGTGGTTGAGCCGCCTTATCCGCCAAATATCTGGCGGCTCCGCCTGGGTGGCTTATGGTTGCAGCGGGTTTCAAAGTTGCAGTGGTCTTGATGTGGTCTCACTGAAGAGATGTTGATTGGTGGCTTTCTTTTGCGGATGAGTTGTAGAAATTTTGCTTATCGTTAAGTGTGCCGCTTTTTAGCGTGATACGTTTATGTTTGTGCTCGTGTTGTGTAGCGATAGCTTGTTGTGGATCTCTGTATACCGATAGGTTGATGTGTGCTTGATATAAGTTTGTTACGTTCATCGTCATTGTGACATATTTGTTATGATGTATTTGTTTTGTGTAGTAGCCGTATAGAGGTTTAGTTTTCATTGTTTTTTTGTGAATTTACCTCTACATCAAGGATTTGGTTAATGGAGTTTATGTGCCCGTGTTGGCACCGCTTGTAACTATTTGTTCATCAATGTAATCATGTTATCATTTCTAATAAAAAAAAACTGACGATTTAGGTAACAAGTAGTATCCTCATGATAAACCGTTCAATTGTTTGATGCATGTGAATGGCTAAACGATCTAGAAATTGAATGATATTTTTTTTTTTTGTTTGCAAATATGATCTTTAGATGATGCAAAAAAAATGAATGATTTCAATTATGATGTTCGTAAGGTGACGATACATAAGTCATAAGGGGGGACAAGTAGGTTCTCTCATGGGCGAACACAAGCATTATAAATAAAAAATAAAACATCAACTGTTGTATAAACAACACAATTCGTAACTATCAAAGGGAGATAAATGATATTGTGAGTCTCTCGCACCTGTGCTTCAACTTTGCCTCGTTAGTTTTCTTAATGCATTATTCAGGATTTTTTTTTTTTTTGTTTATTTTTGTTTGAAGCTTATGTTGTTTGAATATGATTATCTGTGATCGTTTATATCTTACCCAATCCCACTCCCCACAACCTTGCATGTCTTCTAAAAGTCAAACAAAAAGAATAACACAATGATGAACACAATATGTATAACACGACCCTATGCATTATAATTTATAGGTATTCATACATACAAGTTATTGTGCAAGTATTGGAACACGATTAATGGTATAATTAATTCATGTTTTATAAAATGAGTGTATGTACTATACCATATTAAAAAATATATAGATCGGTCACTTATAATTTATATTAATGTTAGCATCTTGCTACAGATCTACGCGTGTAGTAATTTGCTCGTTAAATGTATAGATTTAAAAAATGGAATTTACATGTGTTAAGAAAACATATAAAGCTATATAAGTAACTACTTCCTCTTGTACGTGAGGTAGTTTTATTTTGTACTTTTACAATTTATATTCTTTTTTTAATTAAATTGCATTCTTTAAAATGTAAGAACGGGGCATTTTAGGTATTTTCAAAAGTTCACATTTTTTGTCTTTTCACTTATATATCTAAATTACGAATCATGTTTGTCAACTAAAACTCATAAAATTACTATTCTAATCCTCTTATATATCAAAATTAAAGGCAAAAAAGGTTACCCGCGTGTTAAGCTCAAGGACTTATGTGCTCCAATGCAACTCATTTCATGTTATCAATGTTTTAGACTTAGGGGGTGTAGTCAAATTAAGATTTGAAAGGATTTTAAAAGACTTTAGAATCAGCTTGTAGTCAATTAGGATTTTTAAGAGGATTTTAAAGGACTTTAAAATCATGGTGTAGTCAAAGGACTTTAAGAGGATTCAACATGATTTGAAAGAATACATCCAAATTCAGGTGTAGTCAATTAAGATTTAAAATTCTTGGTACAAATCTGTAGGTATTCAAAATGTTATGGATTTTAATGGATTTCATTAAGTAATGGATATTGGAGGATTTGAGAGCCTATTTATGAATAAAAAGGGTTGTGAAGAATCCCATTCACACCCCTAGGATTTCTTTCTTCAAACTGACTTCTCTCTTGTTATGCTCTCGATGTTGTACTCCTGCGACAACTCGTTCTCCTCCTTGGCGTCCACCTTGGCAAAAGTACATCTTCGCGCTTGAGCTTGGTAGCTGCTCGTCACGGGGTTTCAAGGCCTGGCAGTGTCCACACCACGGGCTAGTTTTAAACCCTCATCATTTTCGTTGGGATTTAATTGCACTTTGAGCTGCTATTTTGTGTTGTCTAATAAGAGCCAAATGGCAATTAAAACCCATTTAAATTTTCGGCACAAAGTTGTCAACTTCTGATTGCTTCCTTTGTTGAAATTTTGAAACCGTCAGCAACTGCTTTTGCTTTCTTATCTTTCCTTTTCTTCCATTTTCTCAGATTGAGAGAGAGAAAGATTCTATTCGTGGAGAGAGATTTTTCACATTGACCAGCAATTAACTCAAAGCATCTTTCACATTTAATCGTTGATTATGTATTTATCAATTTAGCATTTTCATTAACAAATATTGGGTGATGAGGATATTGATGTGTAGTACTAGTTTATCTATGTATAGTAAACCAATACATGACCTTGAGCTTTTACAATATGTTTTTGTCGTGGTTGCTTAATTTCTACTTTGTGTGTTAGATTTCTATATCATTTATGTTGTAGGAATCAACTATAAATCTATAGAAATCTATGAAACAAGTTCATACAAATCCATAGAAATCTATAATAAAAATCTATATAAATCTACGAAAATCCATATAGATTTGTAAAGTCTATTAAAATCCTTTAGAATCTGTTACTTAAAAAAATCCATTAAAATCCTCTAAAATCCAAATTGACTACACCCCCTTAAATGACACAATCTTATTAAGAATATTAATCTCATATTAAAAAAAATTAAATAGAGACATTGTATGATTTTATAAAGAGCTAGACTACACTATATAATTACTAATTAACTTCGTGATAAAGCATTAGCTTTAACACATCGTGTATTGACTTTTTTATTTTGGCATACCAAACCTTTCTACCTATCGCAGAACAGGTGGGCCATTTTCTCCCGGGTCGGGTTGCTACATTATTGTACGTGGCACCCCCCAAAGCATGAATGGTGATCGAAGTGCCACTTCAAATTTCAAACAAATACACAAGACACAAATTCCCCCCTTGTATTGCACGCAGTTGGAGGAGCTTCTGCCACTTGCCGACATTATTTATTTGTGCATTTTTTTAGTGTTTCAGAACATGATCAACTATTAATTTATTTAAATTACAATATTTATATTTTATTAACATATATTTAAAGTATGACATATCAATCCCGTTATTCATTCATATTGAAATAACATAATGTGCGGGTTTTGTTTTTGGTACCGCTAAATACTTCTAATTCCACAAACAATAATTTATTTCTAGTGCCATACTATAGTCTAAGGTCAGTTGTCTTAATTACCCTAGTTTCAAGAGAAAATTAAGAGCGTGGAGTAGAATATAAGAATATGTGATTTGTTAGGTGTTAGGTGTTTACTGGTACTTAATTAACCAAAATTGATGTTTACTTCTCGTCTGTGCACTTTATCAGATTTGATTAAGATAAAAAATATTAAGTAGTCAAGAGAAAACGTGAGTTTTCCGGACGTTGTTACAGAAATATCGCTTCACGTTTACTAATCCTTTCTTTATCACAATTTGTGATTACTTATGTAAAGTAATCCATGAATGTAAATAATTGGATGTACGTGATGTCACGTACAATTGCATGTGCCATTTTTTTTCTTTTTGCTTATAAATTATAAACCCTCTGTAAACAGCAAGGAAACACAACGCAACGCAAAGTAATGCAAAAGCCATTATACATTGGCTCGTTCACTTTAATTTCATTACAAGTTTGGGGATTTGCCATTATAAGAATAATGCTGAGGAAATTAAATTTATGGGCGAAATTTTAAAAATTAAAGGACATAAAAGTTGACGATTGGTTTATTACTTACACGTCGATAAACGTGTTTATTCTTATTGGTGATACATCATTTAGTTTGTAAATTTAGTCTTCAAATTTGATCTTCTTAGCATTACTTCCATTATAAATTTGAAAACTTGAACAACATCAAATAGATTAGCTTTATGATATGCAATGTGCGCGGGTGTGAGTTGATGACTTAATTTATGGTAATGTCCTTTAATTAGTGTTTTTTCCTTTTATTTTGTTTATTGACGAGTAAAAAAAAAAAGAATTGAGATTTCTTCAAATATTAAAAAACAAAAAATATAAAATGTTACCAAAACAATATATAAAATCAATAAATAATAGGCAATGTCAGTTCCAACTCTAACTTTGAGTGTCATATCCGTTTATACACTTTATTTTGTTTTTTGTTTTTTTTTTTTGCTATTAAATTATAATTAATTTTATTTCTTTCGAAATTCACCAGAATTAACGTAATAGTAATAATGTTACATCCCACATTGTCTAGGGAAGTGGATCATGTAAGCCTTATATGTATATTCTCATCTCTACGTAGCACGAGACCTTTTGGAAGCTCACTGGTTTCTGGTTCCATCGGAACTCCGAAGTTAAGCAAGTTCATGCGAGAGCAATCCTAGGATGGATGATCCATTGAGAAGTTCTTGTGTGAGTTCCCAGAAACAAAACCGTGAGGGCGTGATCGAGGCCCAAAACGGACAATATCGTGTTACGGTGGAGTCGAGCCCGGGATGTGATGGGGGCCTGGGCCGTGATGTGACAATTTGGTATCAGAGTCAATCTCTGGCCAGTTGTGTGCCGACAAGGATATCGGGGCCCTAAAGGGGTTGTTCTCGTGTGAGTTCCCATAAACAAAACCGTGAAGGCGTGATCGGGGCCCAAAGCGGACAATATCGTGTTACGGTGAAGTCGAGTCCGGAATATGATAGGGGCCCGAACTGGGATGTGACAAATGATCGGTAGGGTGATGACTTTGAGTAGCCTAAGTTCAAGGTTTAAAACTTTCTAATATAACTTTGGTAAAAAAAAATGTCCAAATCGAGGTTAGTAAAAAATAGGGATGGGCACTGTATGATACGTTTTGGGAGTAAATTGATACTAGAACCAAAATTGAAAGTACCTTCTGGTCTGGTACGGTTTTTTTAATTTCAAATTTTGCTACCGAAACCGATCCCATCCCCATTGACTTTGGTACCAAAGAGTAAAATTACCACTTTTTCACGTTTAAAAACCAATTAAGGAACATTATAATGGGTTGAGTTCTAATTAGCCAAAGCTAGCCATCGTGCATGATGAGTCAAACTGTGAAAGCCATGCAAACCGGCCAAAAATATACGGCTGTGAACGCGAGGCGAGACTTTTTAGTTGCAACGACATAAACATAATGCATGGTGCCCCAAAAAAACCGACCAAGCCTGCCCTTCATGAAGAAGAGCCTAGCATTGTTTACACGTGGCAGCCAAATTTGCATGTAACATCTTGTATGTCGGACGAAAATTGAAATAGCATAAATAGTACGTGATAATGTGACAGAAAACTCTTATTTCTCACATGAGTATGATTATCTTCTTTTTTATTTTCATTCCTTTTTCTCATTTATTCTCACATTTTACTTTTTGTCTTTATAAAAAATCAATATAAGACGCTAACGTGACTTAATCGTAACGATTTAAGTAGAAGAAGAGGGAATGGAAGAGAGATTAGGTGATGAGAGAATCCTCTCCCTTTCCCACATGTGGTGTCATATGACAATTGAGTATGGTACTAGGGAAATTTGCACATACAATCTATGGCGGACACATTATCTCATGTTTGAGTGACTGAAAACTCTAATTGATCTCACAATATCATGTACCAATAGTGATACATGTGTACTTTCTATCTACAATAATGTTGTCCATGCAGTATAAATAATTTGAACATGCCACGTTTGTTTAGCAGCATCTAATGAAACTCAAGGTTTGGAGTTTGGAGTGGTTAGAACAAAATTTGGCGTGATTGGTGACGATCCAATAGTTAAAGAGTTGGTGCGTCCCATTATAAAAGTAAGCAGTTTATTTGTTAACTTTCCAAAAGAAGGTTTGGTATTATAAGATTTTTTTAAATGAATTTTAACGAAAAGTTATCAGTACTATTCATTTTAATGAAAAATCATATTTTTATACTACCAAGTCAATTATGGTATTATTCACTTTATCATTTATTTTGTCTTTATCGTTAAAACTCAAAGTTTTCAAACAATTTTCTTTAGTTTTTTATTTTAAATTAATATATACATACACACACACACACACACGTACACACTCAATGTACTTGTGACTTCATATACATATTAACAAATCCTACTACATCTAAGGACTTTTTTTTTTTTTTTTTTTGGAAAGTATGATATTCATTGACATAAGTACTAATATATGTAGCCTCGTTAAAATTTTATAAGATCACTAAAAGTGAACAACTATCTGTACCGGAATTTTGTAATTCTTCTAACCATCTAGGTACTTCGGTAATGTGTAAATTTCGATGTCCAAAACGATTGGCATGATCCTGAATACAGATAAAGCTAAGCAATAGATATTTTATATAAGGAGTTTTAAGTCAATATATGAACAACTTGTACAATAATGCAATGCAATTTTAAAAATTCGGCAACTAGCTATAGCTTAAGCTGCTATATCCAGTATTCTAAATTTCTAATTTCTAGTTGTCAACTCAAATTTGGTACGCATTATTTGACCAGTTTTAGTTTACCGTAGGGTTTGGGACGCATTTAGATTTTAGACTTCGTCTAATTGTCTGTATGCAATGATGCATGGATGCTATCTTTTTTCTCGATGGAAGAATACCCGTTTGTCATTCAAAACTCAAAAGCAGTGGAAGGAGAGTTCAACTCTTTGGCTCTGGTCAAAAGGACTCTCTCTTTTGTTGGCTATCAATGCAAAGTTGATATAAAAAACATACATGGTTGACCGCCACATTAAACCTCGGGTCATTAAAATAAATACGTGTATGTTTTTGTGTTATGTGTTTTATTTATATTGAACGTCACAAGATGGTGTATCCGTATCATGTAAGTTATTCTCTTTAATTTGTTATTCACATAAAAAAATGGTAAACTTAGATTTGACTGGCGGGTCAATGAACCATATTCTAAAATTTTAAATGGTTCAAATTTATTTGTTAAATTTTGTAAAATTATTTTCGCCCATATATTGTTATCATTTGTGAGAGTTTGAACTCGAGATGGAGGTTCCAAACCTTTGCTCACCACATCAATTTCTTGGGGTTTCGACAAGGATAGATTGAGATCCCTTAGTACATATCTGGCATTTTTCATGACCGTCCATATAGTTTGGGCCTTGGAGCCCATTGTGATCTCAATTCCACTTACAAACTTGGGTTTCCAAATTTCACAAGTTTGGGCCCAAATGTCAACTTAGGGGTTTGGAGAGTTTGGAGCCCTATAAAAACCAAAAACAAATTCTAGGGTTTTTGGAAGACCATTTTGCGCGGCCGCTAGTATCCGACAACACTCACCGGAGCCATGGGAAGAGTCATTAGAGCTCAGCGTAAGGGTGCCGGATCCGTCTTCAAGTCGCACACCCACCACCGCAAGGGTCCCGCCCGATTCCGGAGCCTCGACTTCGGCGAGCGCAACGGTTACCTCAAGGGCGTTGTCACCGAGATCATCCACGACCCGGGTCGCGGTGCCCCGTTGGCCCGCGTCAGCTTCCGCCATCCGTTCAGGTACAAGAAGCAGAACGAGCTCTTCGTCGCCGCCGAGGGCATATACACTGGACAGTTCATATACTGCGGGAAGAAGGCCAATTTGGTTGTTGGAAACGTGTTGCCTCTCAGATCGATTCCCGAGGGAGCCGTCGTCTGCAACGTCGAGCACCATGTCGGCGACCGTGGAACCCTAGCTAGGGCTTCTGGTGATTACGCCGTTGTTATCAGCCACAACCCTGATAACGATACTTCCAGGTCTATAACTCTATATACATTTCTCTCTGTTCATTTAACTGTCATTTCAATCTTGTTAAAACCATTGGATTATTATATTCGATTACAGAGATTAGTGTATTTGTTCATTGGATTTCAATAATTGGAGCTCAAAATTTCATTGTTATTGAGATCCCCATTTCTCTTATGATTGCAATTTGCACGTAGCTATGTGATGTCTCATTTGATCACAAAAATTGTATCCCTTTAGATGATAGTTTGTTCATTTACTGAATCAGGTTGGGTTTTGTTTTAGGTTTTATTATGCAATATGCGGTTGGGTCGGATATCGAATCAAATTTTAATTTAGAAGAGAGGAATGATTTTTCTGAAAGAAAAGAGACTGTTGTTGGGTTTTAATTATTATGTTCACGGTACTCCTAATCGAATGTGATTATCTCATTTTATTTTTGCTTTCGTTTAGAACAATAGGGCAGTTGATTTTCTAACAAGAGACGTTTATTTGGTTGTATTGGTCGGAAGATTGTGAAATTAAGGGTCAGATTTCAACATGTCTGCATCCATTATGATATAAGCGAATGTGATTTCTACTGTCCATTTTTCGTCGAGTGTTGCACTTTTGTGATTGTAAAGGCTTATATGTTGGCAAACTGTATTGTTTTGCGGAGGCGTGTTAACAGTTGTGTGTTTCCACTGGTTCTAACAGGATCAAATTGCCCTCTGGTGCCAAGAAGATTGTTCCCAGCGGGTGCCGTGCTATGATTGGGCAGGTAGCAGGGGGAGGAAGAACTGAAAAGCCAATGCTCAAGGCTGGTAATGCTTACCACAAGTTCAGAGTGAAGAGGAACTGCTGGCCTAAGGTTCGCGGTGTGGCTATGAACCCAGTTGAGCATCCTCACGGAGGAGGTAATCACCAGCATATTGGGCATGCTAGCACAGTCAGGCGCGATGCTCCTCCTGGGCAGAAGGTTGGTCTCATTGCTGCTAGGAGAACTGGTCGTCTCAGAGGACAAGCTGCTGCAAACATCTCTAAGGCAGACAAGTGATGAGATTACATTTACGATTTTATCTACATTCGACATGTTTGGACCGTGTTATATTTTATTCAACACTAGTTTGGTGCATTTTGTGGAGCAAATTTTGTTTGGATGGATCCTTTAATGTCTGTTGCTTAATATATTATCCGTTCAACGGTCTCAAGATCTGCAAGTTTTGGTAATGTTGTGGTTTTGGTGCATATTGAAGCTCTAAAACCCTTATCATATTGTATTCAATAAATGTTGGCTAAACACTGAAGCATTTTATCATACAGTACAACCTAATGTTCGATAAAATATTAACCTTGATTAAATAATAAAATATTCTTTCGGCCTCAACTCGGGCTGGTTTCTACGCTCTAAATATGTAAGATAATTTGGGAAATTTTTCCCATTGTCAATTGTATTGTAGATGTTGGGAAATCTTTCCAAATTTGTAAATGGTCTTGGGTGCCAAGATCAGCGAATGAAGCGATAAATTTCGTCGCAACCTATGTGGGTACGGAGATGAGCGAGGAATGTAGGATTGACAGACCAACATCTTCGTTGGTTAGAATCTTAAACAATGATGGATTGCCATGTCCTTCTTAAGTGGTTTATTGGAGTGGGGAATGACGCTTGGTTTGTAGTATTGGCGTCTACTTGTATTTGCTACTCCTTTTTGTTTTGTTAATCCTGTTAGTCTCGTCTGGCTTTCTTGATGTATTTCGGCTGTTGCTGTGTTTTGGAATGCATTTCCAGTTTATACCAAAATATATATATATATATATATATATAAGAATAAAATAATAATTGATGAAATGCGGAAAGAAATAACTTATAAGTTAATAATAATATTTTGACAAAAAAAAAAAAATAATAATATCATGTATGCAATGTTGTCATATTATGGTTTAATGATATTCTTCTTTACTTATAAGTAAGGGATCTTAGATTCGATTCTTAAATAATAACACAGAGCTGATCACCTTCAAAGGAAGAAAACAAACGCAATTGTTTTAAGCTTTTTGTATTATGAATATAATTACATTACATATTTAGAAGATCTTTCATTCAAGCAAACTTCTTACGAACAAGCCGCTCAAGAGCTTTACGAGTTGAATATGGCCATGCTGAATCTTGAATTGTTGGGTCGAGCTTGGTTGCAAATATGAGCCAGACTCGATATGAACTCCAACAGTATCTAGTCGATTGGAGTTTTTATTTGATTTTGCTTATGTAGAATGATCCATGACCCTCTAATATCTCTTGAGCATTGGATTAAGAAATTGAAAATAGTTCCATATCTTCTGAGTTTCTTTCCCAACTCGATGAAAAAATTCGAGTCCCTTATTATGAACTCGTTGAGAATGATTTTGATATAATCCTGACTTAATGAAAGTACAAAGCATTTTAACGGGTTCCATCCGGTCGCAAAAATAAATTACTGTTATTTTGATGATGATCGAGTGACGTTGCTTTTTCCTCGAATGCAAAATGAATCCTACTCTATTTTCATTGTTGGGCTTGGACCAAAAAGGAAAATTTAACACTTGGGCTTCACTGAAGTACTCGTGCTATAAAAGCAAACAAATTCTAGGGTTTCTGCATATCGCAGCCGCTACTCAGTAGGAGCAATGGGGAGAGTCATCAGAGCTCAGCGTAAGGGTGCCGGCTCCGTCTTCAAGTCCCACACCCACCACCGCAAGGGTCCGGCTCGCTTCCGGAGCCTCGACTTCGGCGAGCGCAACGGCTACCTCAAGGGCGTCGTCACCGAGATCATCCACGACCCCGGTCGCGGTGCCCCGTTGGCCCGCGTCAGCTTCCGCCACCCCTTCCGTTACAAGAAGCAGAACGAGCTCTTCGTCGCCGCCGAGGGCATCTACACCGGCCAGTTCATTTACTGCGGGAAGAAGGCCAACTTGGTGGTCGGAAATGTGTTGCCTCTCAGATCGATCCCGGAGGGAGCTGTCGTCTGCAACGTCGAGCACCATGTCGGCGACCGTGGAACCCTAGCTAGGGCTTCTGGTGATTACGCCGTTGTTATCAGCCACAACCCTGATAACGATACTTCCAGGTCCATTTCTCGCTTTGTTAATTTCATTTTTCGATTTATTCATATGTGAATAATTGGATTTGCATCTACGGGTATAGGTATCTAATTTGATTCAATGAGAACTGTTATCCCTTAATACTTTGCATCTACGGGTTACATTTAAGCTGTTATTGCGCGGTAGATGGTAGGCTTTTAGGGTCATTCGTTGAACATGTTTTTCATTAAGAACTGTAGAAAAATGACTGTTTTTTCTGAAACAAGGAGCCATTATTTGACCCTATTATTTATAAGGTTTTTTAACAAAACACTTACGGTTCACTTTTAACGAAAAATCATATTTTTACTATTCACTACACCTTTATTTGTCCTTTTTCGTTAAAACTAAGGTTTTTTTGGATTTTTGGTTAATTTTTCTTTATTTTTTATATGATTGTCAAATTACCGAAGTCAGGGTTTTAAGGTTGTTTTTCACACTATTAACTTATTGAGTATGATATCCTTATTCTGTGTTTGGCTTTCATTCAGAACTAGTTGGGAATTGATTAGTTTTAAGCATGCGTTATCCGTACTTGGTCTCGTTGTTCAGAAGATTGCGAATTGAGAAATGTTTTCTGTCCATAACGCAAGCTGGTTAAATATTATTTCAACAATTTCTATTGTTTTGATCGTCCGCTCTTATTGAAATATTTTGCCTTTCTAATTGTAAAAGCGTATATATTGAAATTCTGTATGGTGTTTGGGACACGGGTTAACAGTTGTGTGTTTCCATTGGTTCTATACCAGGATCAAACTTCCGTCTGGAGCCAAGAAGATTGTTCCAAGTGGGTGCCGTGCTATGATTGGGCAGGTTGCAGGAGGAGGAAGAACAGAAAAGCCAATGCTCAAGGCTGGTAATGCTTACCACAAGTTCAGAGTGAAGAGGAACTGCTGGCCCAAGGTTCGTGGTGTAGCTATGAACCCAGTCGAGCATCCTCACGGAGGAGGTAACCACCAGCATATTGGACATGCTAGCACTGTCAGGCGTGACGCTCCTCCTGGGCAGAAGGTTGGTCTCATTGCCGCTAGGAGGACGGGTCGTCTCAGAGGACAGGCTGCTGCAAACATCTCCAAGGCAGACAAGTGAAGAGGCTTTTAAGGGATTACGTTTTATTTGTTACCTAAGTTTGCTGTTTCGGGACCGTTTTAATTTATCTCCAGTACTAGATTGTTGCATTTTTGTTCGGTTTGAACCGTTATATGCTGAGAGGAGGTTTTAACAGTCAAAACCTTTACCTGTTGTCATATGGTTCTTGTTTTGTGCATGTTGGAGTTCCAGTAAACCTTTCATTTCTAAGCTTTATTGAATGTTCAATTTACTGAGAGCTGCTTTTAGTTGTACACACGGTTTCACGTTTAGAACCCGCAGCTCCGGTTATACGGTTTCTATCAAGTTCTCTGCAAGCTGCCTTAAGGTTTTGAAATACAGGGTTCAACCTAACAGTTCTGTTAACAAGAATACTACCCTCGTGAACCAACCGTACGAAAGTGTCTTCCTGAAACCTTTCTGCATTTTCCTTGCACAGCTTCAACCACGCTGTCTTTGAGAATGCCTGAAGTTTGCCGAGATTTTGAGCGGAGGTGGAATCCGGAGGAGCTTTGTGCAAAACCTTTCCTTTACGTCCAGTAGCTCAACCTGTCATGAATGCAAATCAATTTTTATATAAACATTCACTCCGTACACATTGGACATTTTCGGACGAGTGACAACTATATTCCGAGAGGTGGAACAGAAGAATAAAAAGAAAGAAATGATACCTTTCCGGCTTTGCAAGCGTCCCATATCATCCGAAGATAATGTTTAGCATTGAAGTGAAACCCGTGGTGTAACATCCTTTTGGAAACATACTCGAAATCATCCCACCTCTTTTCTGCGACGCAGGTGTCTAACAAAGTGTTGAAAGTGTAGCTATCTGGTATTATCCGAATCTTATAATCGGATCTGCTGCTGGTATTATTCCCATCATCTAACATCTTCAGGAACAGATCTTAAGCTTTTTCAAACATTCCGTGGTCCAAGTAAGCTTTCAGCATTATGTTGCAAGTAACGAGATTTGGGGAGCAAAAGTTCTCCATTTGTTTGAAAACATATGCCGCATTTTCAACGCTTCCAGCTTCCAAACAAGCTTGAATTAAACCAGTGTAAGTCACTACTAGAGGCTTATTTGCAACCTTACATATCTTCTCAATCTGCGAAGAGAAGGAATCATGGAACAAGCGATCCAACTGTAATGCATGCTGAATTGCCAAACCAAAAAAACATACGAAAATAGAAAATGGGAATAAATTTCACCGATGTAATGAAAAAGACAGCTCAAATTACCTGCATTAGAGCTTCTTGGCACCTTCCAGCACTACAAAGGCATCGAGCAAAGTCATAATAGAGAGCCGCATAACCTACTATCCCTCGTCTTTCCATGTTGTGAACAACTGATACAGCCTCATCTATTTTACCTTCTCTCCAAAGAGTGTTCACAATAACTGTGTAAATAAGGAATCGTCAATATTATCCATCTACAATGGAATATGAGGTGAGACGGTAGTCCAGCAGAAATTGTAACATACCTCCGTAAGTTAAAGCATTTGGTATAGAAATTTTCTGCACTTTCTTGAAAAACTCGTGAACCAAGTTGTACTTGCCACATGCTAACATCACCTGATTTATTAAAAACGATTTCAGGTAATGCATAATTCGAAAGAGATATTCAGGGTAATTTAGCATCCCAGTACCAGGCTCATAAATCTCATAAAATCAAACAGATATGCTTCATGAAAATCGTTATCCAGCTTGTGTCAGTTAAATGATTTATGGAGAAGCCTAGACTGGCCCAAAAAGTTGTACATAAAAAACTCCACAGCGAGAACGGGTAGAAAACTATATAAAAATGATTGAGGGGGCTATTAATTAAATTTACTTAATTCACAAAGTTGTACCCTGTTTCATTGACAGCTGAAAATCAAACAGGATATCTACATAAATACCTAAAAAGCAGCACACACATGACAAACTAAATTCCTTAACACTGACTTAATGACAAAGGACAATGCATGGGAACTAAATAGTAGAGGCTTAGGAGATATTCAATGGACTGGAAGAAAGAAACTTAGGGCAACTTATACCTCCAGGCTCCATGACAAGTCCATAAGTTGTAGCGGCAGGCTGTAGGCCTTGTTGCTTTAACTGCTGCAAAACCCAAAATGCTCCTTCCCATTGTTTGCGCTGAACACAAGCATTCAATACCGGCACATGCAATACATTACACCTATGTATATAGAACTCACACTCATGTTTACATCAATTATCACCAAGTTCTACTTATGGAAGACAACAAGTCTGATTCCAGTTGAGGATCCCACTTCCCAAGTGCTCCTGTTTTGAACTTCTTTGGAGGAGATCTCATAGTATCAATCACATCAAAAAGTTCCCTCATATGTCCCGCTTGTCCAAGAGTTACAGCAATAGAATGATAAGCTACCAAGTCAGGATACGAGGACATTTGTTCCTGGAGAGTAAGGAAAAAGAAAAGATAACATTGGTTGGTCAAAGTACTCTTCTTCCTTTTAACTACAAGTGTGTTTTATGAGCATGAAGCATACTGTAGAAAATAACAATTTATGTGAAACACATTGCATGAAATATATTAAGTGCCTCCACAGGTCTCCTTGCCTTTCCAAGTACATCAAGTGCAGTTGTGTATATGTAACTGAATTTCAAAAGGGGAAATGCTTCAAATTTCTCTCAGATACAATATAGTTGTTCAACAAGATAATTGATGGTCATGTGAAATCGAATAGAGTAGTAACAACTAGCAGGAGCCACTTGATTTCTAATTTTATACTACAAGATAAACAATCGCAAGCAGCGTAGTCTAATAAGGTAAATAAGATTACTCTTCAAAAACTCTTAGTTTGTACCATCCACTAATTGTGACAATTTCTTAAAAGAAACTGTGTTGTAGCACTACGATTCAAGCCCATCTAAATGCTGGAATGATGAAAGGGAGTCTAAAGCTTCATGATATTCATCATTTGCCATAGTTTACTAAGAAGGAGTGTATGCCAATCTTTATACTTAATGCTCTACTATTTTCTCAGGGAAAGTACCTGAGCTTGTGGGATTTGAAGCCTTCACGCATTTGAAGCCACTCAATGACTTGTAATACCCGTCTCCAGTTTCCTAGTTTTCCAATAATTGGATAACTCTTAATATTGAATGATCTGTGAATCTGATTTGTGCACTTCGCATTATCTTTGAAAACATCCACTCAGGCATGTCAACGTCTGCACCATTCAGCCTGTTAAAATAGTTACTCAACATTAATGAGATCACAAGAATTCATAACTGCAATACATTAACACTTGATATGAGATATTAAGTTTGGTAAATCACACAAGGGAAATAGAGAAAAATCCAGAAAAAAGGAGCAAATTTGCCTATCCTCAACAACAAAATCTTTTTAGCACACTGACTGTCCCCCTCCCAAGTTGTTATAACAGGAAAGAAACACTTTATAAACTCACAATGATCGTTCAGCAACCCAGTTTACAAATGGAATTAAGTATAGAGTCAAGTGTAAAAAACTACAACTACACGACTATCACGTTGCATAAACTCCACCTAGGAAACAGTATATTAAATATTTTTTTCTGAGTGGATTGACAAACCAAAAATTATGCAAAACATAATACAGATGGCTATAGAAGGCCAAACTTAGCTTGACTTCCATGATGCTCTATACAAAGAAAACGGTATTATAGCCAGCATGACATACTGAACAACTCACTCATATGCCATACCGCCAATACATTTAAACCATTTGATCCACTGAAGTACAAGGAATTGTAAACGCCTAAAATCCATAATGTCAGTCTTTTTTTCTAAAAAGAAAAAAAGTAACACTAAACTTGTCATCAATAATTGTAAGGCCAATTTCATCAATCAAAAAAGTAATTCTTCGAATATAAGAAGAGGAAAAAGGCATAGAGAGCATACCGCTTTGCTAGCTTCTGGATTCTCTGCTCCATTTCCATTTGTGAAACTCGTGGCTTGTCCATAATATCACCGAACTCATCAAAACTCTGAAATGCTGCTCTTTCAACCTCCAAACTATTGTCATTAAATCTGTTAGGGAAATCCCTACCACTCTTAGTTACACTTCTAGGAACAAAACCTCTATCAGTGGCTTTCTCCGCATTGATGTGGTTCCTCACAACTCCATCTTCATTTCTAACACCAAATTTCCTTCTTTCAACGGCATTATCCATTCCATTGACTTGTAAACTCTCGGGCCATCTTTTGCATTTCGTGTCATTGTACTTTTACCTTTGAAGTCTACTTCTTCTTCTAGCATACTGTAACTCTCGGACCATCTTTTACATTTTTTGCCACTGTACTTTTACTTTTGACGTCCAATTGCGGTTCTACCCTACTAGTATGTTTTGATCATCTTCCATCTCTTGTCTCTCCCCTCATCATCTTCTTTTCCTTCTCATCCTTGTTGCTCTGTCTATTATCATATTCATCCTCAAACCCTCGTTGCCCTTCACTCTTTTCTGCAATTCTGTTTCTATTTCCAAGCGACTCATACCGATTCTCAACTTTTGACGCCTTGGCTCCCCCAATTTTGCATCCTTTCCACTACCCTCAGACAATAGTCTCCTGGAAACACCTCTATTCCTCGAATTATGCTTCGAATTCTCTTCTTTCGATTCTGCTGCTTATCTCTATCACTTCTAAGCCTAACAGTCCCCATAACCTTCAAGTACTGATCAAATGACGGCTTAAATTCAATTCTTTCTACAAAATTTCAGACCCTTCCTTCGACACAGCACTAATAAAAGTTCTAGAATTTACAAAATTAATACCAAAAACCCGATTCTTCCTCGCATTCTTCTCATATAATCCAACACCGAAAACAGGTCTTCGAAAAATCGAAAACCCAGATGAAGGAAACGGCTTTGGGAACAAATCGTGACAAAAATCCCATTACTCTGAAAATTGGAGACACCCAGTCGAGCATTTTCCATAACCAACTCCACCATTTTTCAATTCATCCAACAAATTTCACATATCATTGTTTAAAGTTCGAAACTTTCCTACTCACATGCTGAGCTACAGAGTGAAAAAATTACAGAATACATAGAGAAGAGAGAAGAATGGAATTACAGAGGAGACAAACTACGAACTTGAAATTGAAGAAGCAGTAAGAGCGACGAGGAGTCGCTACAACGACAGCAGTCGGAGAAGAATCTGAATGTCGTTGGAGATACCCATTGAAAACCCGGGAATATCAACGAATATTGGTCGAAAACGAACAGAATATTGGGCCGGGTATAGGCCCAATAAGTGGTCCAGAGCCTGATTTATATTTGAATCAAGGAAATTACAATAAAGCCCTAAATGCGGGGCCTCTGAGGCACAGAATACGACCGTTGGCCACGTAGCTCTTGAACCCCGGAGAGGCATTCAAATTTCAAAAATCGAAAAGTCGGGACAAAAAAAGAAAGCAAGCTGCCACTTTTCTCTTTCGCATTAGCTCTCAGCTGGTCTTGGAGTTAGAGCTTTCAATTTTCAAGCTTTTATATCTTCCTTTTGGAACAAAAGATTTGAACTTTATCACCCCAGTTCATCACTTCCACTAGATTTTTGGAGCGTCCCATGCTCCAATTGAGTGCCAATTTTCAGACATTTTTCTGTAAAAGTTTTGGTTTTTCACAATGAGAGAAGAGAACCCATCAGAAACCAGAGCAAGATCGATCAAATTTTCCGACCAAAACCAGGTTCCGAAGTGTTCGAATGCGAAGGGCAGCAGCAATTCTTCAAGATTGAGGTCTGCTTCCTCATGGGGTTCTCACATTGTCAAAGGGCTTGCAGGGGACAAGAAGACCAAGGCACAGCCTGCAGTCACCGGCAAGAAACCGCCGCTAACAGGGTCCGATTTGGCGAACCAGAAGATCCCTCTTGCACCAGCTCAGTCGCGCGTCAAGCGCTCGCTGATTGGCGATTTGGCGTGCTCTGTGAATGCCAATCAGGTTCATCCTCAGATGTATCCGACTCACCGGAGGCAGTCGTCCCGGGACCTGTTTATTGAGCTTGATCATTTGAGGAACTTACTTCAGGATTCTAAGGAGAGGGAGTTTCAGTTGCAGGCTGAGTTATCGGAGTGTAAGCGAAACCCGAGGGTTTTGGAGCTTGAGAGGCAGCTTGAGGTGAAAAGGAGCGAGCTTGATGATTTGGCTCGAAAAGTTGAGTTGCTAGAAGAAGAGAAAACTAGTCTCTCAGAGCAACTGACATCGATTTCAGAGAGGAGTGAGGAAGTGGTATTGAAAAGAGAAGACCACGAAACCTCAGTCACAGCAGCATCAGGGAGTGTGGAAATGGAGGTTTTAGAGTTGAGGCGTCTGAACAAGGAGCTGCAGCTTCAGAAGAGAAATCTTGCTTGCAAACTTTCTTCTGTGACATCCCAGTTGGCTTCTCTGGCAAAGGCTTCTGAGGTAGTATCAACTTCTATGGAAGCACTTCTACTAGAAGTACTTTTATTATAAGCACGTATAAACTTCTATCAAAAAAGTACAAAGCGCTTGGAGTTTCTCGTTTTATCTTTAGCAACCAAACACATTAATTGATTTTGTTTTCATTAATTTTACTGGTTTAGCTTTGTTTGCTTACTGCAATTTTGTTGTATTGGTTATCATCAGAGTGACATCGTTGAGAAGATCAAGGCTGAGGCATATGTGCTAAGGCATACGAACGAAGATTTGTGCAAACAAGTTGAAGGTTTACAAATGAGTAGGTTGAATGAGGTTGAGGAGCTAGCCTACCTGAGGTGGGTGAATTCATGTTTACGAAATGAGTTGCAGAACTCATCCTCTACCACAAATTGTGATAAGACATTAAGCCCCGCTTCGATTGAGAGGAGTAGTAAATCTGATGGAGCACTGTCATCTAGAAGCAGCAAGTACTTAGAATACAATGGTGGAAAGAGATTGAATCTTATAAAGAAACTAAAGAACTGGCCTATTGCTGACAACGATTTGCCTAACTTAGAAAGCTCAGACGAGGAAGCAAGAAGTCCGAAAAGAAGACACTCAATAAGTGGATCAAGATTCTGTGCAGAAGACTTGGTGCAGACGAATAAGAGAAGGCAGTCTGATGGTTTTATGTGTATCCAAGAAATTGAGAAAGATACAGAACCAGTAGTTTCTCAAGAATATGATTTGGATATGCTTCATGGATCACAGTTCTTCGGAAATTGTCACGAAATTAACAAACTTCCATCTTGCTTAGATGTTGAGAAAAGGGCCTTGAGAATTCCTAATCCCCCTCCAAGGCCTTCATGTTCCATATCTAGTGGAACCAAAGTGGATGGTGCTGCCCAAGTTGCACCACCACCACCTCCACCACCCCCACCACCTCCTCCCAAGTTTGCAGCGAAGCCTAGCACCACAGGAGTGGTACAAAGAGCCCCACAAGTCGTCGAGTTTTATCATTCACTGATGAAGAGAGATTCTAGGAAGGATTCTTCAAATGGTGGAGTTAGTGATGGCCCAGATGTTGCAAATGTTCGCAGTAGCATGATCGGAGAAATTGAGAACCGATCATCACACTTGCTTGCTGTAAGTGCTCACTTGCCCAGTTATTTATAATATTTGTCTGCTCGAACTTCGTTTCTTTTGAAGTACTAAAACAAATCCTTATTGCTTGTAATAACCATTTCCTTTGCAGATAAAGGCAGATGTTGAGACTCAAGGGGAATTCGTGAATTCGTTGATAAGAGAAGTGAACAATGCAGTTTATCAAAACATTGAAGATGTTGTGGCCTTTGTGAAGTGGCTCGATGACGAACTTTGCTTTCTTGTAAGTTTGATCTCTCTCATGCCCAGAGTAACGATTTTACCATAACTGAGTGTGGAAAATAACTTCACTCACACATCTCTTTGATAAATTACTTTGATGTGTGAGATGCTAATTCCTTCCTTTGAAAAGGTTGATGAGAGGGCAGTCCTAAAGCACTTTGATTGGCCGGAAAAGAAAGCCGACACACTGCGAGAAGCAGCATTTGGCTATAGAGATCTCAAGAAACTGGAGTCTGAAGTGTCTTCTTACAAGGATGATATCAGACTGCCTTGTGATATTGCACTAAAGAAAATGGTTTCCTTGTCTGAGAAGTAAGAACCTTCACGGCTCTTTTCATAAGACAATCCATCTTTTTCCTACTAATTAAACTTACCAAGTGTTTCCTTACCTCTCACAGAATGGAGCGTACCGTTTATAACCTTTTGCGGACAAGAGAATCGTTGATGCGTAATTGCAAGGACTTCAAAATCCCCACAGATTGGATGCTTGACAATGGAATTTTAAGCAAGGTAGACTTTGATATTCTCTATGAACGAATAGCAGACGCCTTTGTGCATCACATATCTGATTCGATGCTGGTCTTGCAGATTAAGTTTGGCTCAGTCAAGTTGGCAAAGATGTACATGACAAGGGTGGCTATGGAACTTCAGTCGAAGGCAGCAGCGGAGAAAGATCCTGCAATGGATTACATGCTGCTTCAGGGAGTGAGATTTGCATTCAGAATTCATCAGGTTAGCAGTGCAAGAACGAAAAAAGATACCCGGGATTTTATTGTTGTATGAAGTTTAGATGATTGAGATATGTTTATGCTTGATATGCAGTTTGCAGGGGGGTTTGATGCAGACACAATGCACGCGTTCGAGGAACTTCGCTACCTTGCTCATCTTCTCAACAAAAAGTAAAGAGACAAAGGTGGTGAAGGCTTTATGGAACATTTTGGCTTACCATCTCAGTACGCTTCATACGGAAAAATGTATACGTTCCGTAGTAAGCATTCTGGACATGACAGCATAATTCGGCTGTAGTTTGTGTGACGAAAAATATGTATACCTTATAAACTGCGACGACTTCTTGTTAAGTTGTACGATAAGAATCATACAAGTTATTCAGAGTTTCATACTCATCTAAAAAAAATCACATATTTTTCCAAGTACTTGCCTTACTGTTATTTCGAGATTGTGGTGACGATGAGCAAACCACATTTGAGATTGTGGGGAAGTTGGCTCGAGTGTGATAGCGGTGAATGTGACAAACAGCCAAGTAGTTGTTGAGATTGCAGCGGCCTCCGGTGATGGAGATGTGAAATCTGCTGGATATCATCGGTGTGGTGACAGTGACTTGGGGTGAAGGTGTAGGTAGCAACTTAAGACATTTGAGGAGTAGCAGTAGCAATGACCCGAGCAGTAGAAATAGGGATGCCAAAGAAGGGAGCAGCAGTAGTCCTGGCACTAAGCGCAGTAAACATAGATAATCACAAGGTCTCATATCCATTGGAATGAAAGTTAAAACAAACAGATCAAATCAATTGCAATTGCAGCTTTCAAATCGCGCATACATTTAATCAAAGGACATCAAAACCATTACGAATCCAGTAAAAAGTAAACTAATTTGATTCGCCAATACTCAGAGCTCATTTTCATTATAACACTCGTAATTGACAACTGGTTTTGCAGTATACTGCGACAAATTTGTACATTCTTATACAAAAACAGTTCCTGCAACTGTTACATGTCTCAAGTAAATCAACATTTGAAGGCGTAGCCGTCATCCTATGTATCCAAGTCCCTAATCGTCACGTCTGATATTCTCCATATTGTGGGTAGTTGTCAAATTTGAACAAAAACGAACTGTACACTGCAGAAGTGAACAAGTCAAAGTTAATCATCTGCGATACCATTCAAAATTCCATACTGTCTTCTCACAGCACAAAATGACTTCAAAAGCATAACAAGAAAGATGTTCTGGATCTTGTATAGGTTCCCACATTGGTAGGCTTTGCAGTGCCACCAAAAGAATCACTGTTTGACCGCAATACATTGCTAACATTTAAAGATACAACGGCAAGTCTTCAAAGATTTCTGGTAAATCCAAAGAAGGAGCAGATATCTATCACCCTATATAAGAATGACTACAAGTATAACAGCTTTGCCTATTACCTGCACAGTATTATTAATGAATCCAAAACATCACCACTCACTTTTCTCTATGTTTTGACAAATAAAAGCAATACCTAAAGGTTGGCTGGATGATCAATGCAAATTCGTTGAGGTACATCTTTCCTTAGTACCCAATTTGACACGTTTAACTTATATCCCCTTGTACATATTTTGGGCTTCATAGAAGTCTAATGATTCACAGGAATGCCTGATATGAGGGCTAACAAGCTCATAGACTGCCTATTATCAGGACAAATTAATCCCGACCATAACTGTTCAAGCACTAAGGATGAGGGCTATATGAACTCATAGACAGCCTAGTATCAGGGTTAATGCAGTCACGTTATACTATAAACACACAGAGTAAGCATAGAAGTCTAATGCCTCAAAGGACTGCCTGGTATGAGAACAAAATTACCCTGACCTTGACTGTTCAAGCACGAGTACGAACTCATAGAAGCCCTAGTATAAGGGTAATGCCTTCACTGAATCATCCCTCACCGATACAAAGCACAGGGCATACACATCCACGCCTACGCTAGATATATGCAGAAAGTTCTGATTGCAAACTGATAAGCCTTCAGTCAAGACTGAAGACACAACAACAGCATAATGTAGTTCAAATAAAGCCACCCACATCCTCTTGTTTCCGTCAGTCACGACTAAAAGTACCCTGCTTCCCAACTCCTACACACATTCATCTAAAATTATACTATCATCGACCAAATCAGAATGAAAGGCCGAAACACTTATCCGACTAAACTAACACAGAGAATCCAGTGGCACGGAAAACCTATCGAATTATATCGAAAAGAATGCGGACATGAGATTCTTCACAGCTTAAGGGTTCTCCAGCAACAATTACCAGACTGAAAAATCAAATTTTGGATCAGTAGAGTAGTCATGAGAGCAGTGAATTGAGAATCACCATTGCAGTGGTTCCTGGGCTAGAAATCTCAGCTCCGCCGCAAAGCTATCAAAGCGAGCCGCCGCAGACGTAGTAAAAGATTCGACAAGAAGCAAGAACTGCTACCGCCATGTACGCAGCACACCAAATTCCAGCCCCCAACAACAAATTCAGAGCATCGCAGTAGGCCATATAAATCACCAATCGCGACTGAAACAATAAAAAATCGCATAAAAATTACACAAATAATACATCAAAAAACAAAACTTTAACATAATCAGAGGCGGAATCGATCATAATTTCATACATCAAATTGCGTAGAATCGATTGGCGCTTCTAGTTGGGATTTTAGGGGACGATTGTACTGAGAAAAGCGGAAGATTTGATGCAACTGCTATGCGGAAAATCGGAATCAGCAGAAAAGGGGATAAGTGGATAGAGGTTTTAGGTTAATAGAAAAAGGGTTTTTACAAGTGGCAATTATGAAATCGGGTTCTATGGTTGACGAAGGAGTGGGCTTTGGAGGTTCCGCAATGTTTAAAACATGGCTTTCAAATGTGGGCCCGTTACTTGGAGCCTAGTTTCTGAAAGCGTGTATTACAATTGGACCGCTTCAATTTAATTTTTTTTTTCGAAGAGCAACTTATGTGGACAGATTTATTGTCACGTGACGTCTAGGTGAGTGAAGCATCATTGTCAAATTTTTGGGTTGAAAAATAGGGCTAAAACAAGAGTCCCAAACAAAGCTACTCAATAATAAATCTAGACTAGGACATCCAAGTCGATCCTTATGAATAAAACTAACTAAACAAGGAGGAGGAATATGACAACAAAAATTACCTAAATCTAAATCAAGACTATAGAATTGTCCGTCACAAAGTTCTTTTTTTTCTATAGATATGTCAAAGTTCACATTGCCAAAATCTTGAAAGCAATCGTTAATTTGTTATAAAATAACAAACATTGTGCTACAAATAGGAAAGAGATCCTCAAGTGATCCGGACCCTTGAAATTTGATCCAACGGTTAAAAACATGGACCCTTTTTAAAAATTATAATAACTTTAACCGTTGGATTAAATTCAAAGATCCGGATCACTTAATCTATAAATAAGCATTCTTGTTTAACAGGTGTTCCAAAACTGTGGAATAAATACAAAGAGAGTATTCCGAAACAAACACATTCACGAGCAACATTTTTCTCCTCATTTTTGTCGCGTCCAGGAAATAATATCAGGACCTTTCTTCAAACAGCATTACTTTGAATTTCAGTATTTTATAGAAATATAAAAGGAAAATGTCTTATTTAAATGGTTAAATTTTGTTTATTTAAATAAATAGTTAATCTCAGTTTACTATCTTAAAGTTTTTTGATTTTCAATATTTGGTACATGAAGTTTTTTTCATTCCAGAGTGGTACATAAAGTTATAATTTTGGGATACTTTCATAAATCTGTTAAGATTGTTAAATTTGTTGTTAACTGATGACGTGACATCTACGTAGACAATGACGTGACATCTACGTCTTGACCAACTTGTACTTGTGTTCTTTGATTCAGATTTTGAAGATGCATCTAACCAACCTCTTACACCGATCGAGGTTCGAAGCCTTGATGTTTCCGAGATCAATTCGATCGACATCGTTACAATATCTACAGATCTGATTTCTCCTTACGACTGAAGGGCGCAAACTCATGTATATTGGTTAATCGAAAGCTATAACTGTGATATGATGATTGGGAATGTGAAAGCTGGGGTATGTTTGGGTGGATTTGGGTTTGCACGGATGTAAAAGATGTCGTGATGAAAGGCTCAGTGGAAGAGCTGAGTCCTTAACCGATCTTTGTCATCCGGCCTTTGCCATGGCAGGTCAAAAAAATCTGAATAAAAACGGCAATGGTGGCGGAGATGGATTTGAAGGCGGCGGTGAATAAGCGGAGAAAGGGTTTTGGGTGAGGGGAGTGTAAGAGATTTTGGAGGAAGAGGATTTGGGTGAGAAGAGAGATGTTTTGGGTGCGGCAGCCGTAGTGATGGTGGAGAAAACAACGGATTTGGGGGCTCTGATGAGCCTTGAGATTGTGAAGAGGCTGCCATTTTGGTGGTTTGAGTTTCACACTGAGAAGGTGAGACTGTGTGAAGGAGATAAGAGAGAGAGTAGATTTGGTGGCGGCTGAGGCTGCAAATCGGGGCTCGGGTGAAGTCGAAGAGGGAGGGGGAAGGGTGGAGAGATTTTTCGGTGTACCCGGCACACCAAAAAAATTTGGTGTACCCTCACTCATAATGGTGAGGGTGCACCAAAAAAATTTGGTGCACCCTCACTTTTTGTACACCAAAAAAATTCTAATGAGTGAGGGTACACCAAAAAAATTTGGTGTACCCGGTACACCTAAAAATTTTCGGGAAGGGTGGGTGCAGAGGAGTGAAGGGAAGGGGTGAGGGAGAAAACCAAATTTTTTTATTTTTTTATTTTTTAATATCTATGTGGCGTCCAGTCATTGTCCACGTAGATACACGTCATCAATTAATGACAAATTTAACAGTAACCTTAACAGATGTATGAAATTTTCTCAAAATTATAATTTTATGTACCACTCTGGGATGAAAAAAAATTTCATATACTAAATGTTGAAAATCAATAAACTTTAAGGTAGTAAACTGACATTAATTCTTAAATAAAATATTGTAACGACTTTTCCCATAATCAAGTACATTCTTGACAAATTTTATCACATGCCCAATTACATTTTTCTAATCACCTGCATAATTTTAAGCATGACACATGTGTCGGCACAAGGGATATTGAATTTGGTCATCGCATTAAATATTTTGATTGAGGCCATTTTCTTTGGATTTGGATCCTTTTCCTTAGCCAATAGAGAGGATCCTCCTGATCAATCATTGTGGACCGTTAGATTTTTATCCAACCGTTACAAACAGAGGGTACCTTTAAAGTTATAATAATTATAGTTGTTGGATGAAAATCCAATGGCCCACAATGATTGATCAGTAGGATCCTTTCCATTGGCTCAGGAGAGGATCCAAATCCATTTTCTTTTTAAGAGGTAGAACAAAATAGGGTCAATTACATAAAATTACCTCAATTATTGGGTCAGTCACAGTTTCATACCCCATCTTTAAAAATTTTTAATGCCATACCTCATCTACGAATTTTTTACAATTTCATACCTTCCGTCAGTTTTCTGTCAATTCTTCCGTTAAATAGTGACGTGGCTTGAGACGGGACCCATTCTCTATTAAAAAATTAAATAAATATTAAAAAAACTAAAAAAAATCATGTGTGTGTGTATATATATATATATATATATATTTTTTTTTTTTTCATGGGGAACCCACCCCTTATCCCCTCACCCTTTATTTCCCCTCCCATCTTCCCCAAACCCAAACCCATATCTCACCCACCCCGCTTCTTTCTTCTCTGCGCCGATCACTGCCCGAGTCCCTAATCCCGCAGTCCTCCTCTTTCACCATCTTTTCTTCACCGGACTCCGCCTTCACCAAATCGGGTTAACCGGCCCTCTCTCTACTCCAATACCATTTATGCCCTCTTCCCTTGCCCCTCCAAACCCTCAAATCCCTCCCCCCCTCCCCGCCACCAAGATCCCGAATTTACTTTCCAGCCACCCCATCGTCGTCAAATCCGACGCCATACCTTACTTGTCTAAAACCCTATTCGACTCCTTCCATTCCCTCCAAGACGACGCAAAGGATGCCACGGTTGTGATCACGTATGTGGTTGGGTGCAAGGGTCCATGGCGGTGATCGTGCAGGTGGCGGGGTGAGAGGGTGGGTGCGGATTTGCTGGATCTCTCGACTGACTCGAGCTTGAGAAGCAAGGAGAACGCGGTGGGTAAGTTGCTCAATTTGTCCAGGTGCGACAGATAGAGGGCGTTGAGGGAGGTGAGGCATGAGGGGCTGGGAGTGGTGGATGTGATTGTTGATGTGGCGGAGAATGGCAGCAAGGAAGAAGGGGTGGGTGGGATCTGGGTTTGGGTTTAGGGAAGACGGGAGGGGGTAGAAAGGGTGAGGGGATAAGGGGTGGGTCCCCCGCAAAAAAAAAAAAAAAAAAATGTTTTTTTAAAAGTTTTTTAATATTTTATTAAAATTTTTAATAGTGAGTGAGCCCCATCTCAAGCCACATCACCATTTAACGGAAGAACTGACATAAAACTGATGAAAGGTATAAAATTGTAGAAATTTTGTAGATGAGGTATGACATTGAAATTTTTAAAGATAATGTATGAAACTATGACTGACCCAATAATTGAGGTAATTTTATATAATTTACCCAACAAAATAACACAGTTGAAGCATAATGCTCGTTATGCATTGTAATGTATGTCTCATTTTTCTCACTTCTTTGAGACCAAATAATAATAGTACACAACTCAATGCTTTAGTTCTGACATAATTAATCGTAATTCGAAATTAAGAGTAGTGCATACCGTGATTCACCAAAAATACACATATACACATCACACAAAGGCCACATTTACTACTCATTTGACAAAAATTCTTAGGTGCTCCTACGCACCCAAGAAAGTCCCCTCATTCGGTGAAAACTTGGAATGGCTTGGGCAATACGTAGAGATCAAGTTGGGTGAAATATTTAATATATAAAATTATGATTTGATATGAATGTGACAAGAAGTTTTACACCATAGTTTGTGCAAAGAGTTAATGTTAGGAAGATTAAATATATAGATTGAATTTGCAAACTAAATGATGTGTCACCAATAGGAATAAGCACGTTTATCAACGTTTAAGTAATAATCCAATTATTAACTTACATATCATTTAATTTACACAATTTTGTCTACAAATTCAATCTCTCTAACACTACCCCTGTGCCAAGACACATATATGGAATTACCCGTGCAGGTAATTTGCTTTTGGTAGTTATATTCCACACTTATTTTTACTTTTTACGCACATTTGTTAAATTTTTGCCAATAATTTATTCGATTCATTCCAATGGCAGAAATTAAGAGATGTATGCGAAAAATAAAAATAGTTGTGTGAATAATATTATTTTTTGCTTTAACCAGATACGTTGGTTACAGGTGTCGATCAAAAAGCATAGCAGGATGAGAGACTGTTGTGGCATGTTCGAGCATTTAAAGGAGGCATTAGGATTCTATTAGGGATCAAGAGAATCAATCAATCGTGTCCGTTTATTGTAAATCGTATGGTAAGATATTATTTTGAATTTTTTATTTAAAGTTGAATACAAACAGTACCTAATAAAAACTGATCGTACGATATACGATGAACATACATAATTGATTGATTTCTAAATCTCCACAAAAGCCGGAGAGGATGCTCATCCTTAAAAGAGGAGCAACACATAACTAAAATAAGGGATTTGCAGATGAGATTTTGGTGACCCAAGTACACAAAACCAGCGCCAAATCTGGCAAAATTGTAAAGAAGAGGATTTTGTGGGATTTGGATCCTCTCCTGAGGTAATAGAGAGGATCCTTCTTACCCATTATCTTGGACTGTTGAATTTTTATCTAACGACTACAAATAGAAAATCTTTTAAAGTTATAATACTTATAACCGTTAAATTTTTATCCAATAATTCAAGATGATGGGTTAGGAGGATTCTCTTCATTAACTCAGGAGGAAAGGATACAAATTCGATTTTGTGTGTGTGTGTGTGCATGATTGATCCAATCGCAACCAGAAGAAGTGGACAGAAAAGAAAGAAAGGACTCTCATTAGATCTGACATGTTTGACATGATGTAACATTATTTTGCCCCCACCCCCACCTCTTACCCAACTCAGTGCGATACAATAAATAAGATCCAAACAAGCGAGTACAGATCCTCTTTGAATTTAAAAACACGAAATTTAAAGATTAAATGATTCAAACTGTTGAAAATTAATCTAACGGTTACAATTATTATAATTTTAGAAAGATTCTCTGTTTATAATCATTAGATTAAATTTCAACTGTTTAGATCATTTGATCCTTAGGCTTTTTTTTTTAGATTCGAAGAGGATCTGTACTCCAAACAAGCAAACCCAAAATGCCTCTGGTTGTAGAGTCAATGCTAACCCTAAACATAATCATGTTGGATTACTATTTACCCTCCATACTTTTGAGGGAGAGGATTCTTTTCCTTTTCTTTTACCTCATCTATTAACCTTTTTTAGTTCCTTTATCCATTTTTATGCCCCTCTAATTTTTAAAAAATTAGGTTTCATATGTTCTATATTTTATTGTTTTTATCTTACTTTGCAATTGCACAAAAAATTATATGACCTAAATGTTCTCCATTTAAATCATGCATATAAATAACTTGTATCACAAATAAGTCGAGCATCATACATATCTTATACAAATGATTGATGAGCGATGTAGCCATTTGTATACAATGTGAGGAGTAGTAACTTTTACCATTCAATAAGGAAATGAGATAAACATTTTTCACATATTGCAAAATTCATTTACATTATGCTGAAGTTAATTAGGTCAAATTAAATATCTCATAAGCCCTCCCGTTATTAGGAACACACCCCATTTCAAATAGGTGGAATCACATTAATGAATCTAATGGTGTATATATATGCTGAAGTTAGTTGATTCCTAACTTTTATTCATACATACAGACCCCATAATTCATCAAAGATCCGGAGGAATTGAACGGAGCAAAAATCTTGTTTGAGAAAAAACAATTAGCATATGAGGATCTTGCATGCTGCATGTTGCGAGTTGTATTCAAAGCGTAACACTCACAAATTGTTGTATATTTATAAAAGAAAAATACGTGACGAGAGATATATAAATAATTTACGATGAAATATGATTTGGATTCTGTTCGGATCCAAATTGTGGAGATTCTAGAGATGCTCACATCTTAGTCGTTTATCGCACATCGTGTGACCATAAATCATTTTGAATTTTTCTATTTAAAATTGAACATATATAGTACTTAACGAAAATTGATCGCACAATATACGATAAACAGTTATAATATGTGAATATCTATGATTCTTACAAAGAAAATCATAAGAGAAACCTCATCGGATGAAATAGATACATCCAAAATTTGCCCTAATTTTAAGGAGCACAAACTGTGCATAGTAAGAGTCCGTTCTGTCCTTAGCTAGCCCTAGCAGCCCTTAAACAGTAGGCACTGTTACTCTCTTTTCGAAAATAAATGTGCAGTGTGAGCATATATAGGCAGTTTAACATTGGAACTGAAAAAGCATGTGAGTTAATCAGTTGAGGTGAGAGGGAGCACCGATTGCCGCACCAGAATTAGGTTACAAAGGATCTTGCCGCACGACGAGTCACGTCCACTGCCTAATCAAATCACATTTTTATCTTCATTGTAATCCAATTTTCACTATTTCAAACAAGGAAGAGAGGGGGAGAGAGAGAGTGAGAGGTTAGAGAGAACGGACTCCGCAGTGTCGGTATCCAGAAATTGAATCTTTGTTTAAAATTATATCTCAAAATTTAAGAATGAATACACTCAAATTATCGGGTACTTCGGACCACACAAAATTTTTATTTAGAGAGAGAAAGGGCAAGTAATAAAGGTGATGTTTTGTATATAGAAAGCATGACGTGACGTTGCTGAAGTGACATCCAAACTGTCATCACTTAGAGAGATTACAGAGATTTATCATTATATATTAAGTATAATAATAAAGAAATCTAATAAAAATGATTTGAAAACTTTATTAGTTGTTTATCTTCGGCTAATATTAGAAGATTAAATTTGTATACAAAGTTATGTAAACTAAATGACATGTACGTTGATGATTTGATTATTACTAAATATTAATAGATGTATTCATTTTTATTAATAACATATCATTTAATTTGTAAATTTTGTTCACAAATTTAGTTTTTTTTGTTATTACCCTTTATCTTTGCATGAGACCCTACTTTTGAAGAGGTTTTTTAATGTGACCGTTACACGGGATGATACATCACGTATTACTAAACAAATGGTGGGATATGTGTGCTAAAAAGTTAACAATTTAAAAAATAAAATTTCTCTCAATTCCTATTAAAACACGTGATGTATCATTTATGTTCCCGTCATAACTAAAAATTTCTCTTACTTTTGTCACCTTCCCCATCTTGTCTCTTCCCACTCAAATTATGTCCCCCACCTCTTCTCATCCCCTCTCCTCTCCTTCGCTCCCTCCCCGGCCCCCTACCCTTTATATATTCCTACACGTCTTTCTACCTTCTCTTAAACATTTCACACAGCACTTTGTCCTCATACCATCGCACCAATTTATCGTTTTGAAAGCCATCTAACTTTGTGTGTCATGTCAGCAGCAGCCGCAGCCGCCGCCGCTGCGGCAGTGAGTAGGTCTAGCTCCACCAACAGTAACTCTATCACCTACAACTACAACCGCCAACCGTTATTCAAGCCGTCCCCGCTAACGGCCGTGGTGCCGGTGCTGAGCAGGTACGAGTCCCAGAAGCGGCGGGACTGGATCACGTTTGGGCAGTACCTCAAGAACCACCGCCCTCCGCTGAACCTGTCCCGTTGTAGCGGGGCCCACGTGCTGGAGTTCCTTAGGTATTTGGATCAGTTCGGGAAGACGAAGGTCCATGCGGACGCTTGCCCTTTCTACGGGCACCCTAACCCTCCTGCACCCTGTCCTTGCCCGTTGCGGCAGGCCTGGGGCAGCCTCGACGCAATCATTGGAAGGCTTCGGGCAGCGTTTGAGGAGAACGGCGGGCAGCCCGAGACCAACCCGTTTGGGACTCGAGCAGTGAGGCTGTACCTGAGGGAGGTCAGGGACAGCCAGGCCAAGGCCAGGGGAATTGCTTATGAGAAGAAGAAGAGAAAGAAAGTAGGGCCATCACAACAGCCGGAAGGGCAAGATGATGAGGAGCAGCAGCAGGGGCAACATGGTACTTTTGGTTCAGATTATGGGTATGGTGCTGCTGTTACTTCATCTGCTGCTGCTGCTAGGTGCTCTATGATGCCTTTGTCTGTGCTAATCTGATTAAGCTTGTAATTAATTAAGTAATGAATTATATTTATGTAGTTAGGTGCATCATGATATGAATATCCAATGGATTTTGATGTGTTGTGTTACTAAGTTGTTAACCTTTTCTTTCTTAATTAGAAGCAACCGAAATTGAAGAAGAAACTTTAATATCAGTTCTCCAATTATCATAGACTACAGTTTTATTTTCTCCTTAATTTGTAGTTTGCTGTTAATCAGCCAAAATTAATTTACTTATGAACAAAATAGCTAGAAACAAATTAAGAGATTATGATATGCGATGTACGTATGACATTATTAAGATAATGATAGATTCTTGACAATGCGTGTAGATTGCTTCACCTTTGTGTAATTTATTAAAGTAAAACTAATAAAAAAAGCTTGAAAATTTTGAGTATTAATAAAAGGTCACAAATGTCTTGTAAGTAAATAGTACCATAAGTGATTTTTTAGAGTAAAAATATTATTTTAGTTAAAAATGAATAGTACCGGGAGTGTTTCGTTAAAACTCTCATTTATTAATGATAAAAAGAATTATGCGTGCCTGCAACACCTCATATGTCATTGTATAAGTAGAAGGACACTTGATAATAAAAATTCTCTCTACTTGTATAATAACATATAGCATACCGGTCTCTTTTTTGAGCACATTGATGGTCATAACAAGCTGTCATGTTTTTCTCTGTATAGATGAGTCGTCGGTGGTTTCCTTCTCAGCTTAGTTGTTTGTGTATATTTGTGCCACATAGTGGTTGTGTAGCGTCACTTTTCTGATGGCTTTGTGTGTTCCTTGGTCACATATATGTCACCACTGATCTATTGTGGTAGATTTGTTCCACTAGTTCTTGTGCACTGTGTTGTTTGTGGTTGCGATGTAGGGTTGGTTTGTTGGCTTTAATTTCTAGATCAAAGATTTGGTCATTGGAGAAATTCACCTAATTTGACATTCTTGTTTATCTATCAAGAAATATTGCTATCGCTTTGGATAAAAAAGATAAGGTAAAATATTTGGATTAAGTTATAAAATGATAGTATAATTAAATTAGTATTAAATTTGTCATTTATAAGAAATGAACATAAAACTTCTTATCTACAAGAAGAGACAAACTATTTATAACTAAATATGCATCGAATGGTAGGCTTAAGTCAAAAGAAAATTCACACGCCTATTTGTTCTCTACACACACAATCATATCAATTTCACGTCCGTTTGATTCTTTCTTTGATTTAATCAATCTAAAGTCGAGAAACAAAATGTAGGGTTTGGCAATCAGTGGCAATCATTTTCCTTACTTAAACCTGAAGTAGACACATCCACATCCGTTTAATAGCATATACAATTTGATGAGTAGGAGTATTTAACAAAATGAATTATTAATTAGGTTATTCCATAACTTTTTTTTGAAAAACTTATTCCATAACTTTTTTTGCCATTGGATTACACCTTACGGTGGAGACAAATTTTTCCATCCACATATATATAGTTGATTAATTTAGGAGGAGGACCAAGACCTCATTTCCTATCTTGACAAACTAGTGGTCGAGAAAAGATTTTTGTTTTCTTTTCTACAATATAGGACACGATTTTGGTCCTAATTTCTCAGATAGTCAAATACTGTTACGAGCTCCATCATCATCATTATATTGTTCCACCATTTTCCATCCCCTCCTCAAATGAGGAGAAAATCATATCATATCATGGTGTGGCAGCCACTTCGCGGTTGTCTGAATAATGATCTCCAAGGCCGTGTTTGATTGACTCAACTAGAACTAGGATTGGACTATTTAGCCAACTGGATACAGTGGGACTAAACACTTCTTAAGTGGCCTTATTAGACTAGTCAATATGAGAGGCCTAAATAAGCCTTCAACTGCCTCTGCCCATGTGCCCATCTCTTCGGATTGAGATCATCTCCGAATCTTAAGCCTTTAGAGCCAATGGATCAAAACATCCTGATCATTTAGTTTCATCTTGTGGCTAAGGAATTATAAAATTATCAGAGAGACGGGCTAATGATCCATTTTTAACACCGATATTGTTTCTAATTTGATAATTACCATCTATTCAATCCTTGAAATTTCATCACAAAATGTGTTGGTGTTAGTTGAGATATGATTATGATATTTAAATTATAATTCCGGTGTGGGACTCCACATAAACCATTTTAACTTGTAAAAAAATTTCACGCAGATCAAGGTAAAAGTTCAACGCCTTTTCACTCCTTCATCGACTTTTCTTTTCTTCTGAAACCGATCTTCCACCTCTTGCAGGTCTCCTTTTTCCAGAAATTCTGAAGAAAAAGAGCCTTGGTCGATCATCCATTGTCACTCATTTTCAATAACGAAAGGTCAGTCTTCCATTATTGTATTTGTTTTTTCGTTATGAAATTTTTGCAATTAGATAGTGGCTTGCCTCTGTAGAAATTCAACAAGTGAGTTGTTGATCTAAAATACTGGACCTTTTTTATTTTGTCGTTATTGCTCAAGTTTTCTAAATATTGGTTTAATTTTGTGATAAAATTTGATAGTGAATGATATAATGGATAAACCAAATGATGACGTAGAAGGTGCTTTGAAATTGAAACCTACAGAAAATATGAAGTTTGATACCGAACAAGCAGCATGTGATTCCTGCAACAAGTATGGTGGAATATAGGGTTTAGTATTCGAAGAGAAAGTGGCATCTCATTCTTTGTTTGTTTTCTATAATATTTTTTTTTGTCTCAATTTATGTTAGTTTCTTCGTTATTTGCTTATGTGAATGTCGCGTGCCTTACAACAAGAGAGAGAGGTGCGGTGGTGATGGAGGAAGGGGTTGGCTGCGACCCTGCATGGGAGGCAAATATGGTTTTAGGTTTTTTTTTTTTTTACTTATTATTTCAATCCGCAAGCCAGAAAAGCTTCAGTGTTCGTCAGCTCAAGAACACCACCGTAAATTCTAGTAAATTATGTTAATTTAATTTATCGGAATCGACGTTGAGGAAGGAATAGTAATATAAAATGTTGACGTGGCTTAACTCTAACCGTACAAATAGGAGAGGATGAAAGTATATGGGAAGTGAGAGGGCAGAGAAGCTAAGTTGATCTCCATTAGACATGATCTTGGTGGAGTTAGATGTTTAGGGTATCTGTAGCTTGTCGAATCAATGTGAAAGCTGAAACTTATAGCCTGTTCTATGCAATTATATTCTTGTTAGGACCTAATCCAATGGTTATGGATTCTATAGTCCTAATTTTTTTTTCTTTTAACAAACGATATTATATACTAAGAGGGTGGAAAAATGGATTAAACCTCACAATCGGCTTAATAATAATGATTCAAATTCATATTTGACGAAAATCGAATCTAAAATCTCTTATTTATAAATAATAAAATATAGTACTAAACTGTAATACTTAATAACTGTAATCTTAACTTTTAAGCAACAGAAGATGATGGGTTAGAAAAAAGTCTTTAGGTTCCTAATCACCGTAGGGCCATAGGGTCCCCAGGACTAATCAAGTTTTGACCCGTAGGGACTGTACTGTGCTTGTGTTGTAATGTCTAATCCAAGAGTATTGATAATAATGCAGCTAAGCTTCCTGCCTGACCTAATTAGCTGAGGCTAATAGGGGCAAGTGAATTTTAAAGGTTTACCATGTTAGGAATAATACTCCAATCAAAGAATTTTATGGGGCGAAAAATGCCCCGAGTTTTCTAAACAAAGAGGGATGTTTTTGAGAAGATGGATATGGATGATGCATGACTGTCGTGTATTAATGACTTGTGAATAAATTGTTTGTAAATTAAGGACCAGTTAACTAGCTAACTGGTTGTTACAAGTGAATAATTCAACAAAAGTAAAAGCAAAATAAAACCCTAGAGAATTTGAAACGGTATATTTTGGAGTAAAAGAGAGAGACTAGAAAAAAAGAAGAAGTGTCCTCTATATGAATCTAAAAGAATCAATTCTTCCAACGAAGCACCAGTGGTCTAGTGGTAGAATAGTACCCTGCCACGGTACAGACCCGGGTTCGATTCCCGGCTGGTGCAAATTGTTTTATAACTTTCCCTTTTTTATCATTTTAGTTTGATCGCTGTAATTTAATTCAAGTGTCAATTTAGTTCTTGTCGTTTCAGTTGTATCAGTTTTAATAGTTTAATAAACTTATCAAACCTTGTAATTTAAGCCCCAAGTCTCATATGTTCATTTTAACTCCGTACATAGCGTTGCACTTTATGTCATTTTTTTTACGGAGTCATCACTCGTTATTCATGCAAACAGTTATTTCAATCCTTATAAAATGGGTCAATCTCCTCTTATCCTTTTAATACCTTATGTTTACATGTTCATATTGATTGAACTGACATGAAAAACATGTTTGAGGCTTACACTCAAATTATAATGTTTGATATACTACAACATTAAATTTGACATAATTAGTCAACGATGGTTGGTTCAATTGGTAAGAGCATGCTTGTGGTTAACCCCCGAATCCAAGTTCGATCTCTGCTACTAGCAATTTTTCTTGGAGTGCGATCTGTACATTCCTACATAAATCCATACAAGTGGCAGCTAGTAGCTAGGTGTCATGTGTAAGTCCATTCAACTTGAGATTGTAGATATGCCTTGATGCTGATTATGAAAATAACTAATCTCTACCTAAACTTTTTGTTACAAAAAAAAAAAAAAAAAGAAACTAAAAAGAAACTTAGAATAAACTACATGAACAAAGTGAAATTGTCCTTTTGGTTGTTTAAAACACAATTTTTTGGTGGAACCTTTCTCAACAAAATTTCACCTACTTCATTGAAAAAGAGAGAAATCGATTAAGTTTTTAACCATGGTTTAGTTTCCCACGCGTTTTCAAACGCCAATATCGACCCAGGTTACCCAGCAGCAGCAACCCCGCTGACGTGTACGGCCAGGATTCAGGGACGCTCAAAAACGCGTCGAACCAAAATTCGCGCGCCTTTATGCCCATCAACTTCGTGCCATCAAGTTCGCCGACACGTGTCGGTCCCGAACCCAACTGCCGGTCACTTTTCCCTTCCCTAGCCGGCTGGAAGGACCACCTTAGCAAGACGGCAATCCCCCTGTCCACGTCATCGTGAGTCCCACGACTCCTAATTAACATCGCAAATCTCCGCACTTCCCCCATAATACCCTCCCTTATTAGAGCGCTCCTTTTCCTCCAGCCTTCCAACGTAAGGATTGTTTTGTAATTTCAGACAACGTATCACTAATTAATTCGTTTTAAAACGAAATTAATTAATTAATTAATCTTTGTTTTTCTTCCTGAGTCTTCTGGGTTAAAGTAAGAAAAGGAGGCAGTGGAGAAAGTCATCGGCTTTTCTCGTTGATTCAGTTACTTCCCACGTGAAATCTCTCGATACGATCTTCTTCTCTGCAATCAGTTAGTATTTTAATTCGCAATTGATAACGATTATTAATCGTTTACGAATTCTTTTTATTTTTTTAATTCATTTTTTTTTGGGAAATTGAGTTGGATTGGATTGGATTGAATTGCAGAGAGAAAGACTGTAAATTTTCAGCCATGGATTCTGCGAGGAGTTGGCTTCAGAAGTTCCAGCCGAGGGTGAAGAAGAAGGCGGCGGCGGAGAATTCGAAAGACGAGCAGCAGAATTCTGCTTCCGATGAGGCGCCGTCGAGCGTGACCAAACAGAAGGTGGAGGCGGCCAAACAGTACATTGAGAACCACTACAAGGCGCAAATGAAGTCCTTGGAGGATAGGAAGGAGAGGTGAGTTGACTAGCTATGACTTGTCAAATTGGGCAACGTTTTTTTTGAATTGAAGCTGGTTGATTGATTGTGTTGAATTTGGGGTCCAATCTGGTGTTATTGTGTGGAATTGCAGGCGGTGGATGCTCGAAAGGCGGCTGGCGGATGCGGATGTTTCGCAGGAGGATCAGATGAATGTGTTGAAGTATTTGGAGCAGAAGGAGACCGAGTATATGCACCTTCAGAGGCATAAAATGGGGGTTGATGACTTTCAGCTTTTGACTATTATCGGAAGGGGTGCATTCGGAGAGGTTATCATTATACTTTGTTGTCAATCGGCTTTTTGTTTAAGTCGAATGCATTGGCTTTATATTGTATGTGTTGCGAAAATGCAGGTCAGAATTTGTAGAGAAAAAACTACTGGGCATGTATATGCCATGAAAAAGCTTAAGAAATCGGAGATGCTCCGGAGAGGCCAGGTACTGTTTTACTGCCAGTAATCGCAACTGACTTTATTGTAGATTTGATAAAATCTTGCTGAAGAACTATGAGTTTTATCTGAATTGTTGGAAATGAACTTGCCCGCCCGAAAAGAAAGTAACTTGGAAGAAATGTGCTTGCTTTTATTTACTTATATATTGATAAGTTCATATTTATTCATACTTCTTTTCTTGCATGGAAGGTGGAACATGTTAAAGCTGAAAGAAATCTTCTTGCTGAGGTTGATAGTGCTTACATCGTTAAGCTCTACTGCTCCTTTCAAGACGAAGAATTTTTGTATCTTATAATGGAGTATCTTCCCGGGGGTGATATGATGACATTACTAATGCGCAAAGATATCTTGACTGAAGACGAAGCCAGGTTTTATGTTGGAGAGACGGTCCTTGCCATTGAATCTATTCACAAGCACAACTACATCCACAGGTATTATTTCACTTATTTGTGCACTTACTGAGTTTGAATCCTGATCGGCCCGTTGATTAGACTTGGAATACAATTATGTTATCCCCACAATACTGCAGAGGCAGTATCTTGTAGGTGGTTTTACGGTAGCATTAATCAATAGCCTGCTAATATCTAATCATAATATCCTGCTTTCAAAATGGTCAGCCTTGGGAACTAGAAAAGGCTTGAGTTTAGTTTTTCCAACAGAAAAATTGGTAATATTTACTTGTAACCATTCTTCCAGATTCTTTAATTATGGTGTAACTGATCTGAACCTTAAGCCATGCAACCTTATGCAAAGTTGAATCAAACAGTTATCCCTTGAGGCTTCTTTCGGCTGGCTTTATTTGTTTCAGAACTGTGTTTATTTTATTTGCTCGTCAGACGTTCACCTCAAATGTCATGTGAGTCTGAATTTTAATATTTTTTGTAGGGATATTAAGCCTGATAATTTACTGCTCGACAGTCACGGCCACATGAAGCTTTCAGATTTTGGTTTGTGTAAGCCTTTGGGCTCTAATAGCTTTCCAGATCTTAGTGAGAATGACATCTCGGTTGGAAGGAATTCAAATTCCCTTTCAACGAGTCATAAACATTCTAACCTTCCCACAACACCAAAACGGACCCAGCAGGAAAAGTTATTGCACTGGCAAAAGAACAGGCGAATGCTGGTATGTTCTGTTTCTTTTCTGGGTTTACTCAGCTTTTGGCCTGGTTAGAGTGTTTCTATGTTCCTGTGCTAGATTATGCATCCGTTCAGATTCCTACTCAACAAGGAAGCAAGGAAAAAGAAATATACCATCTAGGAATTACTTAAACTGGTGCCTTGTAGTCATAGATTGGCATGACACTCACGGATATTACATAAAACGGGATGCACAACAGGAATAATGTTATCTTTGAGGGAAAAGTATTATTTTTTCTTGCTATGCTCTGTTGCTTAAAATTTATACTTCAGACGTGAACTTCTTGTTAATTCCTCTTTTACGGTAATTAGATTCTGCTTTCTGTTCAAGTGTTTTGTAACAAATCTTCAAATATTTACATAAAATGGCCCTTTCATATGTCATTTAGGCTTATTCAACAGTTGGAACTCCAGATTACATTGCTCCGGAAGTATTGCTGAAGAAAGGATACGGAATGGAATGTGACTGGTTAGTGCACTTTTTCCAGACATTTTTCACATTGGGACATGTGAGAGTGATATAGCATTTGTAACGGAATTTCTATATCAGGTGGTCTCTTGGTGCAATCATGTATGAGATGCTTGTAGGATTTCCACCTTTCTATTCCGAAGAACCAATGTCAACATGCAGAAAGGTAAACTGAATTTTGATTTTTTCTGTTTGACTTTTGTAATATGCAACATTCAGATTTCTGAATAGGTTTAACAACGCAGATTTAAGAAATGGGGTCCTGTTGTATCCTTATTTTCTGGAACTATAGTTATTTTTGAAGCAGTACTAATTGAGGAATCTCCTGCTGATATCTTATTTGTATATTCTTATCAAACAAATCGTTAGTTATGCCATGCAGATTGTTAACTGGAGAACTCATCTGAAATTCCCAGAAGAAGCAAAGCTCTCTCCTGAAGCTAAGGATCTCATTTGCAAGCTCCTCTGCAATGTCGAGCAGAGGCTTGGGACTCATGGAGCTCATGAAATAAAAGTTAGCATGCTTCACATATTCCCTTTCTTTCTCATTATTGGTTGACTGATGTTTTATTTGGTTAAGAAAAAAAAGAGTTGAAATGTGTTTCCTTATGATAGGCTCACCCATGGTTTGATGGGTTACAATGGGAAAGATTATATCAGATGGAAGCGGCTTTCATACCAGAGGTTAACAATGAGTTAGATACTCAAAACTTTGAGAAGTTTGATGAGGTGAGGAAAATAATGATACCTATCCAAGTGTTGATGGTTTCCCATCTTTCCTTATCTAGCTTACCATTATCTTGAATTCCATTTTCTTTTCATGGTTGCAGTTGGGGGCTCCAGTAGAGACTTCGACAAAATCTGGTCCGTGGAGAAAGGCAAGTATCGAAATTTACTTGAGTTTGCATCTGTATAGGGTGCCTGCAAATTAGCTTTAGCAGGAGTACTGCAAAACAGGATTTGATAGTTTTCTTAAAATTAAAGGAAGAATGTAGATTGCACTTAGTTTGGTTGTCTAGGAAGTTAATGTGAAAGTAGTTCTCCTATAATCAGTAAAAATGGAACTGTTGTGTTAGGAAAAGTAAATTAAATCATATGCCTTATGGAAAAAGTTTGCAGGCAGATATCATCAAATATTGAATATACACTGGTCTAGCAAATATGCATTGTTCTTTCTTCACTTGATTGCTAGTGTTGAGATTCAGAGTAATGGCGGGTAGTACTGAGTAACAGTTAGATCACTTCATGACATTTCAATACTAGTTGTCATCACCTTTTTAGGGTGTTAATGCAGTTTTCGGGTCTTTATTCATAAAATAATATTTATTACTTCAGTTTCACTTCTCATATGTTCATGATTGGGATCTTCAATCAATTTAATACACACACACACACACACATTGCGTTGGCTTGTTTAACATAATTAAGTTTATACAAGTCATGGTATCTTATCAAGATATGCTAGGGGTTACCCTAATCTTCAATCACTTACTGTACGCACACACATTCATTAGGTTTATACAAATCATTCTATCTTATGAAATATACTAGTTATAATGAATATCAGACATTTGGAAAATCAAATTTTATCATATAAATTTCTAAAGGGTTATACCTAATTCTTCTGGAAGGGTTATAGTTAGTCTTGTGTTTCTTCTGGTTTCAGACGCTAGTAACTTACTTTCTTCATAGGTTGGTCTTTGTTGTTTCTGTGCTAGTGTTAGTCAGTCTTGCTGTCTTCCAGTTGATTTTATGTGTTGACTGATTAACCAATAATCGTGTACTTTCATTCATTCCTAGATGCTTTCTTCCATGGATACGAATTTTGTTGGCTATACCTACAAGAATTATGAAATTGTTGATGAGCATCATATGCCTGGCATTGGTAAGTATTACATATTAAATGGTTAGATAAAAAAGGAAGCTATTAATAAGAATTAGGGAATATGCGTATAAATAGGAAAAACCAATATATATGTCAATTGGTAGAACTTTTTATTTGTGTTGGGGGTGGGGATGAGCTATTCAGTTGATATAACGCTAGAGCTCACTGACCATTGAATGCGCTCTGATGCAGCTGAGTTGAAGAAAAAGAATACCAAGCCAAAGCGGCCATCTGTTAAATCATTATTTGGTATGTGCTTGTTGCAATCGAGTTCCTCAGTATCGTCTTCCTGGTTCTACATTGTATTTGCAGTCTCATACCTCCATTTGGTTTGCCTTTTCCAGACACACCTGATCCTTCGAACCCCACAATTCAGGAAACCTCTCCCCAATGTGTGCCCAACCAGTTGGGTGTCTCAGGAGGCTCTCAGCCTTCACGGCAATCTACTAGACCCCCACTACATCAATACAAACCACCACGAAGATAACAAGCAAAGTGTACAAGTTATTATCCAGCTGGAAGGAAATTGAAAGAGATAACTTACAACACTGCAAAAGAAAGGAAAATGGTAGGGGAATACTGTAATTTGTAGTTTAATTGCATTCGTAAGTATAATTTCTTGTGTCCAGGCACCATATAATCATGTAGATTATAGGAAAGGAGGTTGAGCTTGACAATTAGGCTACGATAAATGATTGATTTATGAGTCGGTGTGTGTCGAGGTCATGGCCAAAATGTGTTTGTTGCTTTGTAGAATAGTGACACTTGACATGTTATACTCATATATGACAAAATCGTTGTCTACTTCCAAGGTTTTAGTGAGCTTTGTCTCGATGTTTTGTGCTCGTATACAGGTTTAGTGACAAGGCATATGGTTCGAGTTAAGCGACGCTTATTTTTGCGTACCTACGACATGTAAATTTTTCATGTATTATTGTAAACTTCCAAGTCCAACCAATAGCATTTTCATTTACCGAAATTAGGGATCAACTGTAGGACACTTGTTTTAACTTTCCAATTTCTAGCCCTTTGAAATCAGCAGTAAAGAAACTCAGAAATGAACTTTTCTTTAGTGTGCATAATTCCTAGTAATACCAGCCTCTCCATGTATGTTTACTTATTTTTGTTACTAGAATGGGCCAGAAGCTCAAAACCTAAAAACTGCAACGAACTAAGGTCTCGTTTGGGATTGTTTATATAGGAAACAAAGCGATTTTATTTGAAGAGCGCAATATTTTTTTATTTATTAAAATCTCAAGTGTTTCCTGGAAAGCATTTGAAAGTGATTATTGAAGAAGCATATGCTGAGTGCTTCTCTAGAAAGCATTTTTGGATCCATAACCACTTTTTATTTCTTATGTCGAACGATGTTAAAAGCACTTTTTTTTAGGGAACTTTAACGAAAAACTTCTGGTATTATTTATTTTAACGAAAAACCATATTTTCACACTAAAAAGTCAATCCTGATACTACTCACTTTACATTTTATTTTGTCGTTATCGTTAAAACTCATAGTTTTCAAACCATTTTTATTAGTTTTCCATTTTTTTTAACCCTTTTAGAAGTAGTCCAATGAGACAATACACACAACATGTGAGATTTGGAAATTCCTCACCCAAAAATAGCATGAGGGTTTAACCCACAATTGAACAAGTTATGTTTCCTTACAAGGGGATAGATTTCTACAATATGAAGCATAAACAAGATGGGATATATATGCAAGTTATGTTTCCTATTTTTTTTTTGGATGCCTGCCAACCAGTAAAAAACAAATAACTCCTCAAGAAATAGAAGTTTTGGATTACCAAGAGGGGAAGAAGCTCCCTTGTTTCATACATTTAGGTGCACTACCACATATGAACCAACACCACTAAAATATAAAATAAATTAGCTAGCCACCTGAATAACACTTATGAGGAATGTAGAATAAAATTTTTGAAATGCCAATAACACTTCCCATAAAAATAATAGATCCTTTTTATTTTTATTTTTTTTATTTGGCCCAATTTTTTTATTTTTATAAATAGCTAAGCCTAGGCAATAGGCATGCACTGTGGTTGGTGTTGAGGGGCCAAAACCCCACCTTTCATGAATTGCCAAGCAAGGACTAAATGATAAATTTACAAGTGGGAATTTAACTTGTCATTCTCTCATTGGCTGCCTATGATCGACCTTCGTAATTTACACAAGGTTCTCTCTCTGGACCATATCAAACCCTAATTAGTCATTCACAAACGGACATGGATCCTTTCCAAATCCATGTATCCTAATTCTAAGGATTCATCAATTTGGATCATTGAAATTTGATTCAACGGTTACAAATAGGAGAACACTTTAAAAATTATAATAAATTTAACCGTTGAATCAAATTTTAATAGTCTGAATTGATGAATTCCTAGAATTAGAATTATGATACATGCATCTGAAGGATCCATGTCCTAGCAACCCTCAAAACCCTAGATTAAAAAGGGTTCTGTTTTGTGTTATTTTAACGTGGACCCCCACTTTGACCTTGCTTATGTGGGACCAGGGCATTAGAATAATAGAATGGGGTAGCTGGTGGCAAGTAAATCAAAGCCGTCCATGTAGAGGATAATGGATGGGCACTATATATTTATCGAATTTTTGTAGTCGGTTCAGGCGCACACCGGTGAGGTTGCCGGTGGGCTGGTTTGGTGACGTTGAAAGGTGCGGAAATGCATAACCAAATAATGTCAGCTAAAGAGATCCAAATTTTATACTATTTTTTTTTAAGATTATATGATGTGACGGATGATACTTAAATTTCTTCTTTAAATCATTAAAAAAAGTTAAAATTTTATCCGCATCATATGAATAGTGTACAAATTTGATCTTTCTAGCATTTTCTTGTCAAAGTGTCATGTGTGCAAATCAGCAAAACGTTATCATAATAATAAGGACTGAAACATATGGAATTATTATAAAATTGTACTAAGGACACCTCATTTTTTGCATAATTTAACTAGAGGTACATTCGTAAGCTTGGAAGGCTGGAATTAAAAAAAAAAACCCTAATGTCATGGACAGATGCTTAAATTATATATTACATGTGTGACATATAATATGGTGTTATTAAACCAAACGTATAAATAAAGTTTTGTTGAATTTTGTATAATTATAATAGTTAATTATGCGCCTGCTTCACATGGTCTAGGGATTCTTGTGGGAAGACAAAAACCCAGTAGAGAACCGCGCAGAGAATCCCAGTTTAATTTTGTTCTCTTGTGGGAGGGAGTGGGAGAGCTTGTCATGCAAGAACGTGGGGGCAAGCGTTTGTCTGAAAGCCAGTCAATATGTAATGAATTATCAAATTAAAACAATAGGGATTTTACAGATTATATTACTTAAATCTTAATTAAGACCCTTTTGTTTTTAGGATACCCAGTTGAACTGGTCCTTAGAAGTCAGTTGGGGTCTTATTTTTTACAACAGGGTGGATAGGGCAGTAGCACTTACTTAATGTGGTGATTTGTTAAGTCAGGAAGAATTATTTTTTGTCAAAATAGTCGTTCAACGTGTGCGTATGAAATATTTTGAATCATTGAGTTAGTTAGTTTGAGACTTATAAGTGTGAACTGTGAATTTGTAACTTATCGTGAGATTCACATCTATCAATCAATGTCAATAGTCATTCAAGACGTATCAATGACTTTAAATGATTGAATTAGCTGATTTGAGACTTATCTGTTCAAATTGTAAATTATCAATTGATATGATGCTCACCGTGTGATTCACAACCATCAACCACTATCAATTGTATCTTGTGATTACGTGAATAACTAACCCTCTACGGCTCTACCACTTGTTAGGTTGACAAGTAGACTTGTCGGTCGAATTCAAATTTTAGTTCCACCTCTTATGGTAGTGAGTGACACAGTGTGAACGTGTGCCACAGGAGATATAGAAAGTAAAGTAGGAAGAAATACGGATCGCAAAAGTGGTGTTATAAAGAAGGATAGTGCTATCCTGGCACTGAATTATTTTTACTTCTTATATATTTTTTAGGAGAAATATTATTGGCACTTCAAAATTCTCATTTTACACTCCTTATAAGTATACTTTTTTTCCTAATATAGAAAGTTTAGAGTGTAAAATGAGATTTTTGGAGTGCTAATAACAATTTTCTTTCTTAATTTTAGATCATCAGATCGAAAAGATTGAAAAATAACAATGATTATAAAACAAAAGTATATAAAAGATAAAAATAAATGTGTAAATAACATTATCCAAAAAGAATTCAAAAGCCAAAAAGCTCCAAGTGCCCTTGAGAGAGAGAGAGAGAGAGCCGGTTACCTTTACCTTTGGTAGATTCTGAAAATGTCTAATCAATCATATATGAGGCCGGTGATGCCCTCAATGATGTCGTTAGTCCATTATATTTGAAAGAGATCTCTCTTTTTAAATCTCAAAAACTAAATTATCTGAATTTTTGAAATTTGATCAAATAATAAAAAATTATTATAACTTTTTAAAATTTTTACCAACTTCTTTATTTTTAATTATTGAATTAAATTTTAAATACCCGAATGACTTAACATTTGACCGGATCTCTTCCCATTATATTTGTCTCCAAACCTTTTCTTTTGGTGGAAAAGTCCGTAACCCAAAATACGTCTAATCAAACGTGATATTAATCCATATGATACATACTTATTATGTTACTTGTTTCGCACCATTTTTGATCTTTGAAGTGGTCTTACAAGACTCCAAAAAGGAGCCCGACTTTTGGACCAAACAGAAGGCACTTTATCTGACCTATTACAACAAATACATATAGAATCAAATTAACCTTATAATAAACATACTTCATTACGATTCTAATCCTAATCTTGTCCTTCATCATTCCAACATTTTATATTAGAGCTCAGTTTATATGTCTCAGTTTCATCATAATCACCTTTTCAAAACGCTAATCATACTTTTTGTCTTTATTTGAAAAAAATTAACTAGTTAATCATACTCTAGAGTCCTTGATTAATTCAGCTGATTATTCAAAACCCGCATATGAAGTTTTATATTGTGGAATGAAGATGAACTTTAAAGTCGTTGCCAAAAACAACTACAACTTTTCTGGAAATTAGATTGGCTTCTGAAACAGTTGAGAAATGTAAGGGAAACCCTCAAGTTTGAACCCCATCGGCGTGGCATTTTTACGGCAGGAGAGGCTCCATCTTGGTGGTCAGACTAGGAGAGGCACCGTCTCGGTGGTCAAACTAGGAGAGGCTCCACCTCGGTGGCAGGAATAGCTCCATCTTGGTTTGGCCATCTATTACGTTGAAGGTTATTTGATTTGAAGACCTCCTGATATTTATCAACAACATCCTCTTTAAAATTTGTATTGTTTCATACCCCTTTGGGATTAACATTTAAAAGGTCATGATGTAGTAGTAACAATAATTTCGATATTACCATTATACCATATATTGATGTTTTTCTTTCGATTTATAAAGGTAACTTGTCATTGTTCTAAAAAAAAAAACAAAACAATAAATTGTAATAAAACATGTTCAACGAGCTTCCTCCTCGTAGTTCTTTGCTAAGTGTAGGGATCAACTCTTACTCAACAAAATGAGACAATGATCACAATCACCCAAAAAAAAAAAAAAAGCCAGATTGCATGTGTGATATAATTTGTATAAAGGTCACATGAGTACAACCAACTAGTTAAGATCTCATTTAAAAATAAATGTAAAATGATTGAAGAGGTCTAAAATGTACTAAACCCTAATGTAATAGTTGAATTCTCTAGTATATGGGTATATAGCTTACATGCACTTAAACCCTTCAATGATAGTGTGTTAGTGTAATTATAAGATATGCTTACGAGACAAGACAATACAACATTCCCCCCATAAACTCGTTTCTTGAGAAATGCTAAAGAGACTCTTAAAAGTGGGACTCTGTATGAACTTTCTACCACCTCTTGAGAAATGCTAATTAGGAGACTCAAAAGTGGGACTCTCTATCACCTCATATTTTTTACACAATGTTTTATAATGTTGGCACAGAAGTTAACGTTAAACTGTAAGGTGACAAAGAGTTCATGAAGAGTCTCATTTTGAGAGAGTCTCATTTCTCCTCATTTCTTTGAGGGTTGGGCGGGTACTAATAAGCACCACATGATCACCATCAAAGATAGATGTTATATTTGTCGATTTGCTCCATGAACTTGTATGAAGTTGCCAATTTCCCCCTTGAACTTTAATTTTAGCTGATTACCCCCTTGAACTTTTATAATTAGCCAATTTCCCCATTGAACTTCAATTTTAGCCGATTATCCCACTAACCTTTTATAAATAGCCATTCCCCCCCCCCCTTGGCGTTAGATTTTTAAAAATTCCATCCATCTTGATCACGAAAACAACTATATGAGTGCAAAAAGAATGAAAAAATAGATGGATGAAAAATTGAATGAAACCTTTTAAAATCTAACGGCAAGGGGGGAATTGGCTAATCATAAAAGTTCAGGGGACAATTAACTAAAATTAAAGTTCAAGGGGGAAATTGACTAATTAAAAATGTTCAAGAGGGTAATCGACTAAAATTAAAATTTAAGGGAAAAATTGACAGCTCCATACAAATTTAGGGACAAATCAACAAAAGAAGAATGAAGGCAACTCAAATTTGAAAGAAACGAAGAATAGTTGTTCAAGTTTCGAAACGTTCCTCCGAGAAATGCGGATACTTGCCGCCTCTTTACTTTCCTATCACTTGTTTCTGAAACAAAGGAAAGGATTTTTTTTTTAATTTTTTTGGTAAAGGTCTTTCTTTTATTTTTATGACAGAGAAAATACACATAATATTAAATTAACAAGTAAAAAACAAGCACTACAGTTAGCTCGATGATAATTAATTTGTCATTAGTTATTCGGCAATTTCATATTAAACTCTCTCTCTATCTTTCTTTTGTTGCGTATGGAGAAGAGCTGTTTTGTATGAAAAGTCAGCTGCCTCTCGAGTCTTGATCTACTCCATTTCTTCGTTCCAAACAATTCTCTCCTTCATCATAACTTTGTTTTTGAGAAGAACAAAAGAATCCAACATCAGCCTTCAAAAACCACATCTTTGCTCTCCTGCTCCTAATAATCAAAACCTTTTTTTTTTCGCATATCAGTCTATTGCGAATTTTTCATTGATTTTACAGTGAAATCTCAACTTCCTCCGTCTACTTAATAAATTAGAAGGCACCCAAATACGAAGGCCAAGAATTGCATGCCCTGTAGTTCTCTTTTGGTGCAGATTTAACCTCCCAATACTACAACAATAGGGTTCAAATGACATACTTGAACTTGAAGCTGCAACTTTTGCCTTAAGAGTGTATATTATCATGTGCAGCTTGTTCATGCCAATTACTAGGATGGAGAATTATCAAGGTGATTTAACCGACATACTAAGAGCTGGTACAACTACTGCTAACGTTGGAGCTTATCCGTCTGATCATCAAGAACCTCAGACCGACACGTGGCACTTCCCATCTGATCATCACATGATATTTCCATCATCTTCATTAGCCATGGAAGAAGAAGAAGCTAAGGACAACTTTGGCGATCCATTTTCGTCGTACATGCGCGATCCGCTTCTTAACGAGCTAGACATATCAAGCTCCAGCCTTTTCAGCAGCCCCAGTTGTACAGCTCGTGTGGAGGAAGGTGTCACAACTACTAATTTTGGTGGCGGTGGCGGTCATCATGTACTTAGTCTTGGGCATCACAACCATCAAAGTGGTGGTGTTGTGGTTGATGGAGATCCAATAAAGAGGCCTTGCAACATATTTTCACAGATGCTACAGATCTCTCCAAGTGCAAAGGTACGCATGTCGCCGCGTGATTCGCCGGTGATCGGTGGAGCAGTGTCGTCGTCTCCTAGGGGGATAAAAACCTCACCAGATTCTGCTGCCATGGTTGCAAGCGACATGATTATTAATGGGAACAGCTCATCGGCAGCAACAGGTTGCTTGCTCGGGAACACCGGGATGCAGATCTCATCTCCACGGAATCCGGGGATCAAGCGAAGGTGAGGACCCATGAGAGAGCATTTAATATTTCTTACAACTTGACCATGATTCCATGAATTAATTATTCTAATTAGTACTTAATTTCTGCTATATAAATTAATCCTGATTAGTAGTTAAGTTTACATTATCAGTATCATCATCATCATCATCATCATTTTATAGATCAACAACCTTGATGACAAAGTGCCTTTATGCAACTTGGGTTTTGATTTATACATGGTGAAGATCTAACAATAGGGTTTGTTATTTAAAGCATTTCTAAGTTATTATTAATACAAATATGATTTAGGGTGTAATCAAGTTAGTTAGAGCGATATATATGCAGAAAAAAACATATACATATATGTATATGCTTTATGCACTCAAGTTCGAGTCCCTGTTCCTGTAATTTAGATAAATTTTAATTGACTGTTGCTTGTATAAAAGAAAATATATCAATATTCTTAGGTTTGACTAGCTCTAAAGTCTTCAGTCTTGAAGAGGGAGTAGCTCTCTAAGACTGTTTTCCAGGTGAGATTGATAAGTAGTGTCAAGTGCCAACATTACTAATTAGCATATAGATACCTAAACACGATATGCATCTTTGTCTTTTTGGGGTTTAATCAAACCTCGAAAAGGTATGGGGCTTTGCTTTGTGTCACAATAACAATCACACACTTAGCTTTCATCTTTTATATATCTGGGAACTACTTTTTCTACCCCAATCCACACCGCCTGAAAGGATCGATCACTGCTTTTCGATTGGTATTGGTCTCCTTTGGAATATACCATCTATTACTTCATCCTTTCAATTTCAACAAAAACAGGGATAGAAAATGAGATATTTCATTCGCTCCCACCAATCTAATTTAAATAGTGTGTTTAACTTTTACGTAAGATATTTAATCATACTTAATTATCTTTAATTATCTATATGAGCAGGAAGAGCCAGGCAAAGAAGGTGGTGTGCATTCCAGCGCCAGCGGCTGCAAACAGCAGGCCTACTGGAGAAGTAGTTCCGTCTGATCTGTGGGCATGGAGAAAGTACGGTCAGAAACCCATCAAAGGGTCACCTTTTCCAAGGTTAGTAAGTTTCACTTGTCATCATTTTTCTATATACTAGAAAAAAGTTTCACATTCACTTGTCATATAATCAGTGTTTTAAAAGGCTCGCCTCAAGGCGCGTCTAGGCGGCCTTTGAGGCTGGGTGTCAGTGTTCCTACCTTTGTTTTGAGGGAGTGAGCTGAAGGCTTTGCCGGAGCGCGTCTGGGTGGCGGAGGTGCGCCTCATGGCGTTCATTTGGGCATTGTTATTCTTCAAAATCCAGGTTTTCCGAAATGTTTTATGCCATTCTAGTTTCAACGAAGAAGAACGAGAGACTTTCTCTCTCCAAATCCCATAAATTTTCATAATAATTACTCCACTCAGCCTTTATTTCATTTTAAATACCCTCTAAAAACTCCACTCAACCCTTTATTTTCGCCATTTATTTCATTTTAAATACCCTATAAATACTTCACCTCATTTATTTCATTTTAAATACCCTATAAATACTCCACTCAAACTTTTATTTTCTTTAAATTCCCATAATTATTGCTTTATATCATTTTAAATACCCTATACTACTCCACTCAACCTTTATTTCCTTTTAAATTACTTATAATTGCAACATTCAACCTTTATTTTGCTTGAAATTTTCCTATAATTGTGACCGTTCATCCTTACTTTCCTTGAAGTTCACTATAATTGCCTACAATAAAATAAATAATTATAACATTTTGAGACTATATGACATAGTTTCCAAGTACAACTAGACTTAGTAATAAAGAAGATGATATTATCTTTGATTTAGATATAGTTATATTTGTTTTTACAAGGTATTATATTGTTATAAATATACTTATATATAATATATATTAAAATTTTAGGTTCCGTGAGGTGTTGGGCTATCCATTGGATGCCTCGACCACGCCCCCACCTTTTAATACATTGCATATAATAAAAAGTTCCTATGTAAGTAAAACTAAGGATTTGGATTGCATATCTCACTGACAACCATGAGGGGTTGTGTCTCCTTTTCTTTGATCATATCTACCCACTTAATTCAAAATTCTAAGTAGGGTTTTAATGCATTACGAGTGAAGTGCCCTTATATTAGTCCGATAAAAAAATTTGTGCTTTGGAGTATGAGAATCTTTTGGAATTTTGATCGTTAGATCATAATTTCTGTAATTTTTTAATAAAGATTTAACGGTTTAAATGTTTGGATTATCCCATACTCCGTAGCACCATAGGAGTCCCTAGTCTGAGTAGAGAGTGAAGTGGAAAATTAGGCTAGGGTAAAATAGGTTTTTTCGCACTCTCATAAATTTTCTTTTATAGAACTGATTTTCGTACAATTTTTTCTTTACATGTATAGCACATATTTATTTATTTATGGCACTTGATAGAATAAAGAATCAAAGAGAACTAAATAAATTAAAGTGCACCCAAAAAAATAATGTCGAAAATCATTTCCTATCAAAACTCTAAACACGTACCTTTATTTTATTTTGAATGTGTTGGAAAAATAGGGTCTAATTGCTATATTAAATCACATGAAAAATCAAGAAATAATTTATGCAATTATATGTCAAACTAATGCATGCACATGAGTAACTAATGCTAAATGAACATGACATGATGGATAAGAAAAACATAGAAAATACGGTTGAGGCAAGTGTTGGACACTTTGTCCTTAAGATAAGTTTACGCCCCACTACGGTGCTCATGGTTGTTCGGCGCATGTCTCCCAAGATACAACAACCACGTCCTTGTAATAGTAGCACTCCAAATCATAAGGCTCCATGAATCACGATTGTGTTGAAAACTCTCTCATATGAACTCAATGAGACTCTAATATTTTGTGCATTCTATGTATGATTATGTAAACAATGAAAAAAGTTATAATTCTGTGATTGTAGGGGGCTTCCCTATTTATAGAATGTGAGATACCTCATTGGAAAACATGTGACTATTTATGAAGAGTCAAAAGTTGCAACACTTTATTTAAGTAGACATATATTTCTAGCATAAGACTCCACTTCTAATTTCCATTTAATTAATAAATTTAATATAATAATATTATTATTACATTTTCCAACAGAATGATTCTAAAGTACTGAAAGTTTGTGTTCTGAAAAATGTGTGGACAAAAAGAATAGTAAATTCATTATTACTCTATTGCAACTAGCTAGCACAAAAACTCAGCTTTCAGTACCAGTCGATTTTGTAGAATAACCCTTCAATGCGACTATTGTTAGTTGATATGTGATGGAAGCAATATAATCAAAGATTTGATCAACATAATCATCATTATAATCATAATAATCATCTATATATTATCAATGCCATTGAACTTAACTAAATCAGCTTATTTGTTTGATACTACTTGCAGGGGCTACTACAGATGTAGCAGCTCAAAGGGTTGCCCAGCAAGAAAACAAGTAGAGCGTAGCCGGACGGATCCAAACATGTTGGTAATCACCTACACTTCTGAACACAACCATCCATGGCCTACTCAAAGAAATGCCCTAGCTGGCTCAACCAGATCCCAGCCATCCAAAAACGGCGCTGCCGCCGCCTTGAAGGTCTCTCCCAATAGCTCTCATCAGCCTCTTCAAAAGCCAACTAGCCCAACAAAGGAAGAACAAAATGAGAATATGAATGATGATAACCATGTGTGTCCAACAGTTATCACCGCTGGAAGTGCTTCAACAGTGAAGGAAGAATTTGAGGGCATTGAGAAGCAATTAGAGCTTGATCTTCATCACCAGCACTTAGGGTTTGCTTATAGACCATCAATGCCTGATGAGCAGTCCAACCAGTCTCACCATCCTGAGGACTTCTTTGCTGATTTAGGAGAAATTGAGGCTGACCCACTAAACCTCTTGTTTTCACAATGTTTCTCAGCGGATGAGCAGCAGCAAAAGGCAGCCAAGGATGCAGCGCCCTTAGATCCATTCAATCTCTTTGATAATTGGTCAGGAGATCACAACACCAACAACACTTCATTTGGTGAAGCTAAGAGGCAGTTATAACAAGGCCAAGACTAATCACCATGAAAAGATATCAATCAACCCCCACTAAACAAGAGTTAAGAGTATACTCTTTTCAAGTTAGTTTTTGTTCTTTCCTTTTGGTGGTGCAGTTTAAAACCTAGTTCTTGTGGTTTGAATTGAGTTTTACATGTTGGGGTGGGGGGAGATTCTAACTTTTCTACCTTTTTTATAAGTTTTATAATTCTGGGTTCTTGTTATTTACCAGAATCGAGTCACGGATTAGGGAAAGAGAGATGATGTGAAAAGAAGAAAGAGAGAGAGAGAGAGAGAGAGAGAGAGAGAAGGTAGTTGCTTGATTGGGAGCAGAACCAATGAGTCCCACATTCCTTTTGGAATTTTAGTGGATGGGACAGAAAGCTGAGGAACAGAAGGATTCTACAGTGGAAACAAGAACTTCCATCAGAGACATGACTGGAAAGCTCAGTCTCAGTGTGATAGAAGAGATTGATATGAAGATGGGACTTGCCTTTATTATTCATCTTTTAAAGTGGGAGAAATTATTCAACCAGAACCTTTGGTCATGTGGGTTGGCATTCTAAAAGAAAAAAAAAAACCAAACTTTTATTTTTATTGTTTTTGGTAAAGAGAGTGAAGGAAAAAAACGAAACAAAAACTTGAGAAGATGACAAAAGAATCTTAGGAGGAAAGAAAGAATTACTACAAAAACTCTTGACCTTTCTTATCAGTCTAGTCTAGGGATGTGTAATTGTGAGATAAAATACATGCCTTGGGTTCCTCATCTTTCTGTATCCTTTATTAAAGTTATGTGCTTACTTTGGAGATTGCTTACTTAAAGTGTATTACTGTTACTTAATGGAATATTAGATTGTTTATTGCTTTTTCAGAAACAATATTACTAAAAATGTTAGACAAATCATATTTATAGAGAATAGAATTCTCTCATCTCCTAATCTCGCTTTCCTTTAATCTCCTCTTATTTAAACTGTTGCGATTATACCACTTCTACATCTTGTTTTGAATTTTTTATATAGAGAATAAGACAAAAAGAAGAGTGAGAGGAGGAGATGAAAGATGATGGTAATAAGAGGGAAGAGAATCCTACTCCTATTTATAGATCACATATTGTGATGATTAATGGTTGAATTCAACCATCAAATATATAAAATATATTTTAAGTAGATTATCTCTCTCTAACATCACCTAATTACTATTCATGACCGGCTCTTCATGGTGTTTTTTAATCTATGATATACTGCATACGGGTTCCAATAAATCGATCAACCTGGTAGCGGAAGCAACCTTCACTCAGTTTATTGGGAAATGGTGACACCAAGTTCTGTCAAATGGACCAACTTATGTAATATTCTCACATATGCCCCTAACATTTGACACTTGAACAAAGAACAGTCCAAAATGTTCTCCCTTTGTGATTTCACATTCTTGATTGATGGGCTAAGAGTCATTATATGTATACGGAAAATTGGGTGCAACTGTGTTAATGGGAGTGACTGTGATCATGATTTTGAAAAGAAAGAATTGGAGTAATAATTGATGGCATACCATAAAGTTCATGACCATTTACTCCTCCTGAAATGTTTGGTAATTATTTTATTTCAGAGTTGTCTCATCACAAAACAGTCCTACAACATTTGAACATTTATATGCACTTGAGAATGTGATGGTAAAGTTCCACATATCATTAAAGATTAAATCATATAAGGACTTATAAGAGGTTGAACTACTATTTATATTGTCAATTAATTTATAGTAGAACTCCAACTTTCCTCATGATATCATAGCAGGTTGATTAACGGATGAAGCCCAACAGCTACATATGTTCTATGTCACTCTGTTTGTGTTGTCCACGTGTTAAACTTGAAAAATCATTACACTTGAAGGGACTTGTGAGAATGTAAGGACAAAGTCCCATCTCTTTAAGAGACCAAACCACGCAAAAACTTATAAAATGTTAAAACTACTTCTCATATTGCCAATTAGACCTCAACTTTCTTCAACTTCCAGGTAGAGCTTTCTTTTTCTCTAGCTAACACTTCAGAAACTATTCTTTATGACATTTTCTAAGCCCTACTCTAACATTTTGAAGGGGAGCAAAAATAATAATCATCATTCTTAACTTGCATGCACAAAGTTCAAGGATTTTTTTTTTTTTTGTTAAAAATAGTTCTCTACATTATGAGTAAGGAATCGTGATCTCACTTATAATTATTTTATTCACAAGTTAATATCGTCATATCTCTCAAGCTGTAAGGTTTATTTTATTGTGATCGCAAAAGTCATAACTCTAATGAAGCATAAGAATTAAGAAACTTAACAGAATTAAATATGAGAGTATATAAATATTTCTGTGCGTACACTGTTAACTAAGCAAGAAACCTAAGTTGCAGATTCCCTTAATCATGAAACGACTTTTAACGTCTCAAACCTTTGCCACTCAATCTTCATGCCTCTCAGCTAAGTTTTCATCATTTTTGGTTTGAATATGGAGATCTCAACTCAAATTCAATGATTTAGTAGATAAAAAAAAACAAATAATGACTAAATTTGTTCTCTGATTTGCTGGTTTAATTTGTTCTTGGTTTCTAGTGAGTGGTTTGTTAAAAGTGTCATCTGTTTGCTCATTGTTTGTGCAATCTGATTATCAATTTGTATCAGAGTGTTGTTATGCATAAACCCTCCTTTGTTGGTTGGTGATGGTTGTAACCAAAGATTATCTTTGGCCCCTAAATCTGTTTTCGCAAAAAAATAAAGGCTATATGTAAACATTAGTTGATGATTTTATATGGTATGGTACAGTAATAATTCGAAGTTTTGGTGAGAACATGTATTAGTTGGGCTTATCTTTTATATTGTTCGCCCTCTATTATTGTGTGGGACCTATATTTTCACCGTCGGTCTCATCAACCACAATCGTTTTGAACATTACTACATTAGGGTTTGTTGGCCATAAATGACTTTGATTTTGTTGTAAATTTTGGTTTTTATTAATAATACTATTTTTTCATGTAATTAGTTCCATGTCATGTGTGGGTTGTGAATTCAAACATGTAAAAATTTAAAAGTACTATGGAACATATGTAAATATATACTAAAGGTGTTACACTACGGTCTAGTGATATCCATTTTCACTTGTAAGTGGGAGGTTTTAGGTTCGATTTTCGCCAAAGACGAACCAAATTATTATGACTAGCCCATTTTCCCGCCCACTTGTGTAGATAATATATATCGTATATATTAAAAATATATATACTTAAGATTAAAGGTTTTGTTAGTATATATATAGTAGCAAATGTGCAATACATTTCACGATAATTGTATTTAACTATTCTCTTATTCCATAATTCTTAGTAATAATGTAACATGCTACTTAATACTATAGTCTATATATTTCCCTCTTCACTTATAATTAAAAAAAATTAGATTTTAATATCGCAAGTTTATACTAATTTTTTCTCCACTCCTTAATATACATATATATATATTTTTTATTAATAAACTGATTTGACCTGATTTGAAAATGATGATTTGCTTGGCTGTTGAGCTCCATGTTTTCTCCATTTCATATGATAATTGGGAATAAAGTAGAACCATTTTCTGTTTCCAAAAAAAAAAAAAATTGGCCATGCATCAGGGACTTTTGATGGATTCGACGGTGGCCAATGTTTGTTGTGAGTTAACAGTTTAGATAATTATATAACATAGGACATCGTCAATGACTCAAATCATGGAACTTCAAATGAATAAGTGTCAAGGAAATTCCATGTCAGATCATGGCCTAAATGACACTTCTCATGATTACTCCATTAACAAATTAAGATTCTGGTTGGATTGAGAGTATCGCATAAGGTGGCTGGCACTACTTTTAATCTATTTAATAAATAATTTTGCCCACGATCATTAAAGGGTTGGTGCCTTTTTTTTTCATAATAGTGCCTTTACTATAGGTCCCCGACACTGCGTCTCAAATTCAAACCGTCCCACATCTTTCTAGTGTATATTATTAAAGTAGTGATATCTATTGTATTAGAAAATAGAGTTTATTTGTTATTCAGTACTACAGTTTAGTGATATTCTTTTTCACTTGTAAATGTGAGGCCTTAAGTTTGATTGTCGTCAAATACGAATTTAAACTAAATTATTATGGTTAGCTCATTGTGAGACTTTATCCATTCTTCCATCCCTTAGTGTAGATAATATCATATGTATTAAAAAAAGGTAGTGTTATCCACACACACATTTTTACTTCTAACACACCCCTCTCAATTTTCGACTGTTGGATCCAATGAATTGACCAAGATCAATGGCCAGAAATTAACAAAAGTGTGTAGGGGTTAAAAATGGGTGTGAATAGCACTATCCTAAAAAAATTGAGTTTGCTCTAGTACGTTATTTTGATACACTCAATTAAGTTTACGCTTTTTAGCTAAAATGATCCATGAGATTGGCATAACTCTTCATTTTGACCCCTGAGATTTCAAATTGATAGAACTGGTCCATGAGTTTGTCAATTGTCAATCATTTTGGTCGTTTCGTAAAAATATCTGTTAAACAAGGAGAAAATGACAAAAATACCTTGAATTTTTATCAAAACCATTTTGGCCCATTGTTTATTAAATTGAGGGTATTTTTACCATTTTGGTCCTTATTTAATATAGATTTTTCATGAAAGGACCAAAATAATTGACGATGGACAAACTTAGGGACCACTTCTATTGATTTCAAATCTTAGGAAAGCAAGAAGTTATGTCAATCACTAAGACCATTTTGGTTAAAGTGCCTCAAGTTTAATGGTCATGTTCAATTAGGACTTGAGCCATTTGGATTGAGAATTGAGGGTTGGGCCTCTGGTTCTATGGATTAGGCTTGTGTTAATTATACCTTAAATTTAATTTAATATTAACGGCAACTTCTGTTGCGTTTTAAAACAGGAAAAAAAAAAAAAACACTCATGTTCAAGCCTGGTAAAACTCACGGCCCAAAATCTAGAGTCTAACCCAAGTGTACAACAAAGTAGCCCAGATTGCAATAGTCGGCCCTAAATAGCTTCTCTATTTGTTAGGAAAATTGAAGACAGTGCAAGGAGTTGAGCGCTAAGACAATGGAGTATTTTCGAATTCCGTCGATATTTAATTTAATATCTAATCTAACTAAAAGTGTGATAAAAAAAAAAAAAAAAAAAAAAACTGAAAAAACACTACAAAGGTGGAAGATTATCAGCCACAATCAAAGTGTTACGTTGCCAAAAGTTGCAATGAATGAGGAGTTTGTTGGGAACTTATTATTTTCATGGCTTCCTTCATTTCCAGTGGTTCCACATCCTAGTTTGCACTTTGCGGAGCTGGGAAAAGCAAGCTGCAAACATTACAGAAAGATCGGTTGGTCTCTTTCGGAATTGGTGGTTTGGCGAAGATGTACAAATTGAGACCCCTTTTGTTTCTGAACCAGCAGTGCTCGTCCATGGCGGCGATGAGACCTCTGAGACTGATGCGGGTAATGAGCCAAAGGGCTTCACTTTCTTCTTCTGCTGGGAAATGGGAAGGTGGGGTTTCCATGGTGCAGGGTGCTTCCAGAGGAATTGGCCTGGAATTCGTGAGAGCCCTCTTTTTCTTTCCTCTTTTGCTTTATTATACTATATGTGTCTATATAAAATTTCTGAGTTTTTTTATATGTAGCAGATATTCAATGTATATAAATACATACATATATATATATATATATATATATATATGAGATATAATGCTGATTGATTTGGCAAATGGGTTGCTGTGTTTGATGTGGAGAGTATAGCCAGGTTCCGGTTTAGCGGGTTGGGAATGCAGTAAAACTAGAATATGTGATCTTTGTAATGTTTACTGGCACTGGCACATACATGATCCAAAATGTCATGTCCTAGAGTAAATTATCTTCAGTTGCGTTTGAAGATGCCCTGAATAAAACGATAGAATTAAGGTTTGAAGAGGGAAAGATGGGAAAATTTTCGTCTATGGTTCAACGACAATTTGCCAATCTGAATACTTTTCTGTGAGTGTTGTTTATGGCTATCACAATGGTGGAGTTGCATTTATCATTTGAAGATTGGTTTCGCATCTCGCAGAACCTTTGTTACTCTGCAGGATTTCCATGTAATTGATCATCCCTAGACCTCTAGACGATATCTGAGCTCTTGTAATTTGTGTACACGCGTAACAAATTGAAATAGTCATATTATGCCAGGAACAATTCGTACGCACAATTTCTTGTGTAGGTTCTTAAAATGATACAGAGCGACACGTATATAGGTATAGCTATATACTTCAAAGACTATCTAAGCTTTCAAGTCTCAAGACTACGTTCGAATTATGACACTTTTAGCTTTCTACTGCTTGAACAAAGTAATAACATAAGGTTTCCGTAACCATTTCTTCTTAATGATTTGGTTTTGAACTTTTGGTGTGTTATGAGAGACTTGTGAATTTTTCTGCCTCAAAATTGTGACATGCTTCTTTTTCTGTCTTGTACAGGTTAAACAATTGTTGGAGAAGGAGAAGGGTCATGTTGTTGCTACTTGCCGTAATCCTGAGGGGGCAACTGGTCTTCATCATCTGAAAAGCAAATTTGCCGAACGCCTTAGTGTTCTACAATTGGATGTGACCAATGAAAGCACCATAGAGGTTAACATTGTCCAGTTTTCTGCAATTTCATTTTGTTCTTTTGCTCCATTCTGAGGCAAAAGTAACCGTAGAAGTTAGAACAATTCGCCCTTTCCTTTTTCCGGTAACACTTTGGTCAATCAAGTTTAGCTTTTAGTCATGGATGCGTTAATTCCTGTCTGTTGATGGAAAAAAAATTACGTTCTAAAGTTCTAAAGGTTTGTTTATTTATGCATTTCAGCAATCTGCAAAGTCTATCAGCGAAAGATATGGTTCTTTAAACCTTCTAATCAATGCATCTGGGATTCTTTCAATACCTCAAGTATTACAACCAGGTATGCACATTAGTGAGGGATGCATCGACATTTGATTGTCTAATCACGATCTAAACCTGCAATATTTTTCTCACAAGTTAAATCATTTGTTGTCAACGCCGGACTGTCATTTCTATTATTTTACTTCCCAGTACAGAAACGACGTTGAGGAAAGTAGAGAAGTCATCGTTGATGCTTGCTTACGAAGTTAATGCTGTAGGTCCTGTTTTAGTGATCAAGGTATCCTCACTCTAAGCCTCATCCTTCGAACTTGACTTGGTTTTTGAATCAAATGTTTATGGAGAATCTTTGCTTTGTGCAAGCAGCATATGTGGCCTCTCTTAAAGGACGGAGGCGGCTCTGGAACTGTCAGGGATGTTGCAGTTGTGGCCAACTTGAGCGCCAGGGTGGGATCTATAGGGGATAATCGCCTTGGGGGTTGGCATTCTTATCGAGCTTCAAAAACTGCACTTAATCAACGTATGATTTCTTCCTTGTGCTCTCTTAACATCGCATAATTCCCCTACTAGTTTTCGATAGCAACTTAGTCATTCCTCGTATTGTTGTGGATTTGCAGTGACGAGAAATATATCGGTGGAATTTGGCCGGAGGAAGGATCCGATCACATGCATTTTATTGCACCCAGGTACGGTGGACACAGATCTCTCCAAGCCATTTCAGAGAAATGTTCCTGAGAACAAACTTTTCACAACAGAATTCTCAGTACAGAAGCTCTTAAGCATCATTCTCAATGCAAAAAGCCACGATAACGGGAAGTTTTTCGCCTGGGATGGCCAGGAAATTCCGTGGTGACCGTTGAATTATTTCGATATAGGAAAGATGGATAAGTTATTATTGAGTTGAAATATGTAAGCCTTCAATTGATATCAGAAGCACAAACATACATGCCTTTATTGTTTGACCTAAAGTAAATATTTGAACCAAAATCATCGTATGGTTGAAACTATTACAAAATCTTATGGGTTTACAGCTACTGTACTTTTGAGACGAGAGAGTTTAGTCCGCTACGAGATCAGGCATCCTGCAGGCATGAATTTCCTCTTTTCCTCCCCGTCCCTGTAATTGGGGCTGCCGTTTTATAAGTTGTATTCTTGTTGATAAAAAAGGAAACCCGTACTTAGTATGCAGCACTAGAACAACGGAACCTACGCTCTCTTTCCTTATCTGATTCAAGGGGTATCCCTGCTGTTGAGTTATTATGCTTTCATGTCTACAACATAGCACATCCGATTCTTACATAGCCGGCAAACCCCTCCCCTTCACTTGACCAAATCTTCCAGGGCTAACGAGGCTCTTGACAGAAGGATGCCGCGGCATTCAACCTGATGATGTCAAATTTCATGTAGCAAAATTAGAGGATAGAATGTTCATAGAAATTGTTAACAGACTCATTATAAAAAGGCTACAGCTTGACAGACCTTCTGTTTTATAGTTCCCGAGCTTCCACAAGGAGAATACCATATGATCCCATGAAGAAGCACTGAGGCATGCCCCTGTAGAAATATTTTGACTTTGGGCTAGGCATTATAGAAAGATTTTCTATTACTTGCTGCTTCAACTTCATCATCAACCACAACGAAATTATCACCCGCCATAACCAGTTCGGTCTCCCTTGTTGTATTCAATCCAGCTATAACCTGGGTCCTTAGCAACCTGTGTATCACTCATTTTATCTCTCACTTCCCTTGCCTCGTCCCATCTTCCTAAAGAAGAATAAATATTGCCGAGAAGCACATAAGGGGCTGAATTATGTGGGGTCAAGCGGAAGAGTTCATCTGCTGCCCTTTTAGCTAAGCGCACATTAGCATAAACCCTGCAAGAGCTAAGCAAAACCTCCCATATAACTGGATCATCTTTATATGGCATCTCCTCTATTAGGACTTCTGCTTCGTGGAAACGACCAGCACGGCCTAAAGCATCAATAATGCAAGTATAATGATCCAAAACAGGCACCACTCCATGTTCTTGTTCCATTGAATTGAATATGTCAATGCCTTCATCGACCAATCCGGCATGGCTACAAGCAGTCAAAACAGCAACAAAAGTTATACCGTCAGGTTTTTCACCTAATTCAATCATGTCCCTGTAAAGCAGAACGGCCTCATCTCCACGTCCATTTTGTGCATACCCATGTATCATTTCATTCCAAGTAACAGTATTTTTGCTAGGCATCATATCAAAAAAGTTTCGGGCCTCATCCACATCACCACATTTGCAATACATATCAATGAGAGCACTTCCTACAAAGACATCATTCATATATCCATCTTTTGTCATCTGAGCATGAACCTGTTTCCCTTGAAACGAAGAAGATAGCTTTGCACAACAACTCATTACAGTAGCATAAGTGAATTGGGTAGGAAGGATCTCATCTTGCAGCATATGCTTAAAGAAAGTGAAAGCTTCCTTATCTTGAGAATTGAGTGAAAGGCCTGCTAACATAGAGTTCCAACAGACAATATCTAATTCAAGCATACTATGAAATATATGCTTTGCCATTTCTGTCTTACCACACTTTGAATACATGCCAATAAGTCCACTTGCAACATATATATCTGTATGAAAGGCTGCCCTTTGGGAGGCAGCATGAACCTCTTTTCCAGCCTCCAGAAGCCCCATTGCGGCACAGGAGCTAAGGGCAATTGCAAAAGTTGTTCGATCAGGTTGTACATTTTGGAACTGCATTTCCCTGAACAGCTTTATCGCCTCCTCGTGATCACCAGTCTGGAAATATCCAGAGAGAATGGCATTCCATGAACTCACATTTGGACAAGAAATGTTATCAAACATTTTGCGTCCACTTTTTATATCACCAGACTTGACACATGCTGCAAGCAAGTGTATGTAAGTAACCTCATCTGGTTCAAAACAGCAAGATCGCATTCTTTGCAGATATTCTATAGCTTTCTGACTCTGGTGTATCTGGCCATACCCGGCTATCATGACATTCCAAGAAACATTACTAACTTCAGGTAAACTAGCAAAAACCTTCTCGGCACTATTCATATCCGCATTCTTTGCGTACAGATCGAGCAATGAATTGTTCACATGAAGGTCTCCGTCAAATCCAAGTTTAATTGTAAGCCCATGTATTTGTTGTCCGCTCACATTACATGGAATCCCATCATTCTGATCACCAACACCAAACTCGCCACCTCCTCTTTTGGCACAAACACCCAAGATGCTCGACAATGAGATAGAATCAATACGAACCCCTTTCCTACACATCATTCTAAACATTTCCACAGCCTCCATGACTCTGTCCGTCTGCGCTAACCCTCCCATCAAAGCTGTAAAAGTAACCTCATTAGGCTCATCCATGTCAGCAAAAACCTGAACCGCATCCCTAATAAGTCCACATTTTGCATACATCGAGAGTAAAGCATTGGCAACATAGATGTTCTCCTCAAGACCAATTTTGATAACAAGACCATGACATCTCCTACCACGCTCCACATCCAACAACGCTCCACACGCACTAAACACACTCGCCAACGTGAACCGGGTAGGCATGAATCCCTCCAAAATCATCGTATCGTAAACCCCCAATGCCGTTTCTTCTTGCCCATGTCGAACCAAGGCACTAATCAGAGTATTCCACGAAACAGTGTTTCGCTCCGGCATCCTCAAAAACAACTCCTGAGCATCCCCTAAACTCCCAAATTTAGAGTAACCAGCCAATATGGCATTCCAAGAGTACACGTCTGGGTGCGGCATTTTATCAAACACTCTGTCTGCATACTCGATATTGCCGCATTTCGAGTACAACTCGACGAGGCGGTTGGAGAGGAAAGTATTGGAAAAGAGGTCGTTGCTGCGTAGTAGAAAAGCATGAATAAGCCTGCCAGACAAAAGGGATTTCTTGTCTATGCAATTCTGCAGGAGATTTGATAGATATGTTGCTCTGCCTTCCATGCTTTTCGAAGCTTTTTTTTTTTTTTTTTTGAACTATTCAATTGAGAATTTTTAATGAATTTATAAATCTATAGATTTTTTTTATAGAATTTAATTGATTTGCAGATATTCTATATAAAATTTTGATTCAATTCTCTCGAAATCTCGTGAGGAGATGTGTGATTTGTGAATGCTTAAAATACACTACGAAATCTCTCAAATTCCCTCAAATTCCTCAACTTTCTCAAATTCTTTAAAATCAATTTCTAATTAAATACACCTGGAATGTTATAAACTTATTTAAAATCATAATTGAATACACCCGGATTTCTAAAGATTTTAATAAACTATCTTAAAATTCTAATTGAATACAACTTGAATTTCAGAGAATCACTTAAAATCCTGATTGAATATTCTTAAATTCATTAAAAGAATTAAAATCTCTTAAAATTCCAATTGAATACACCTCCTAATACTTTTCAAAGCTTAGAGACGATGAAACTATTCCGTGTGTTCGGACGAGAGATTTTCAATGTGCCGTCAATACAGATCGGTACATAAATATTTTTAACATTTTCAGTAATTGGTGTATCAAGTTGTGTTCTCACCATGATCATGCCACGTCACAGAATCTTAAGAATTGCCACGCAGGAACAAGTTATCTAGCTGGCATTTTTTCATCGTCATCGTCCAGATCATAGGTTTTCAAACTTTTTCATGCAGCATCACTCCATTCTATGCTCCCAGCGACTTTCAAAAGACTTCATCTTTGCCGCCGTGCGACGTTGTTTTGCCAAGGAACCGTTTAAAGCACCCAACAGCCGCCGAAACGGAACCGAAACTCGAGTGTCAATGGAGAAAGGTGGGTTAGACTCCGCCGGCCGAGAATTCAAGAACGCGGAGGAGATGTGGAGGGAGCAGGTCGGGGACGACCACAGCAAGAAGACCGAGTGGTACCGCCAAGGCGTTGGCTACTGGGAAGTAAGTGCTTTTGTCAACCTTCTCTGTTTTGGTTTCTGCTTTTTGGTTCAGTCATTTCGTCGAGCAGGTTGTGGGCATCGGGAAAATGTGTGATGTTTTGGTGTGTTTCGTTGTAAAGGGTGTGGAGGCGTCGACCAATGGAGTGTTGGGAGGATATGCGCAGGTGAATGAGCCTGACATAATGGGCAGTGAAGCTTTTCTTAAGCAGCTTCTCTCTGAGCGCTTTCCCGACTCTGCAAATGGCCAACGTCACCTTGTTGTTCTTGGTACACAAAATCTTTCTTTCTCTATGTTTTTCTTTGTTTGAGGTGCTTTAAATTGTCGTATTTGTTGAATTTAGATTAAATAAGTTCACTTTTGTTCATAAAAAATGCAAATTTGAGGAGGGTTGCAATCCAAATTTTGGCTCTATTGGTTTGTAGTTTTAAAATCAGGCAAGTTCTTACCAGTATCTAAATTTCCGCAGATTGTGGTTCTGGCATTGGCAGAGTCTCCAAAAATCTTCTCATAAGATACTTCAATGAGGTGAGTTCAGTTTCGGGACAGCACCTCCCTCTTCTACCGCCATCTTTCGATATTCAGTTTCTGTGAATTTCTTTTGATGTTACTGTATAAAGTTGAGGTCTTTGTGTGAACTTGTATTTCATGGTGTATGTTGTCCCTGTCAATCCCAAATTGTAGAAGCAAATTCAGGTAAGTTCCAATGGTTTAATTTAATGTGAAATGCATCCAAATGCTTGCATATGTTGAACATGGATGCTAGACTTTATCACGAGACCTCAAAAATACGTGTTGGTTCTTATCTTTCTAGCTTTTGGATTTATTTATTAGATGATAAGTGATAACTGATTTAGCTTTTCTTCACTTCTGAGCTTGAGTCAGGATATCTATAGCTTTGTATTGTTTTCATGTTTTGGATTTTCATTCAGACTGAATTATTGTTTTTGTGTTACATGGAACAAACCAGTGCCACTAAAACTTGATAGAGCTTATTATCCTTCGTAACCTTTGCACGTTTGTTCTCTTTGATTGTTTATTTCTGTTTTCTTGAAAACCCAGGTTGATCTTCTTGAGCCTGTATCTCATTTCTTGGAAACTGCTCGTGAAAGTCTGGCTCCTGAAAATCATATGGTCTGTGAGACGCACAAAGCTACTAACTTTTTCTGCGTGCCTCTTCAGGTAATATGCTCAAATTCAAAACATTACCAGAAACATTGGATGGTCTCAACACTTACAACCTGCTATTTTATTTCTTTGTTCGTGTTTAGATGGTGAACTATATCTCCCATATTAGTCATACAATGGTTTGCTAGGTTATTTTTTATTTATTTTTTAAATACCTGCCATGCAATTTTGTCAATCCAATCCAATGCACTCATGAAGCGTCTTCCTTTCTTAACTTTTTCTAAACATCGGTCTCTTACCTCGCTGACTCTTTTGGAAACCTCATGAACATTTTCTTGCTTCCATTTTTAGGAATTCACACCAGAAGCAGGGAGGTACGACATTATATGGGTTCAATGGTGTATTGGTCATCTGACAGATGATGACTTCGTCTCATTCTTTAAACGGGCAAAGGTAAAATGGTTTTCTTGAATATCAATGTAAAACTATGTTTCAGATATCAAGGCATCTACTGCGATTGCATCACTATCATTTCATGATCAAATCTAGACTGTTCGCTATGGAATTGAACTTGAAGATCCACAATCTTCTGACCATTTACATCCACAAATTTATAAAATTCTGTGAAGCATTAATGTCTTCCTTAAATTTAAAATTTCTGTTCTTACTGACTTTATGCTCAGACATAGTGTTCAATTCATAGGACCATTCGGTCCCTTCCTCCCTCCAAACCAAAAACAGGAAAAGGAAAAAAGAAAAAGGAAATGGAAAAACCAGTGTACCATTACACGTTAACTTGGGGATTATTGGGTCAAAGAACCAGGTTATTGCTTATGTCCTCAGTAAGATGTAAATCACTTATTTTTGTGCTATCAAGTGCCTGGGAATGTTTGATTTTATCTATTTGTTGTCAATCTTTGATAGAAGCACTTTGATGGCAGAATTATTCCTATTATAGTACCACTTTTTTACGTCCAGTCAAATTTATGCCCTTAACATGTTGCTTTGTAGTTTATTGGATTGGTGCCTCTGTAATAATTCTATTTATGGAAGAATCATGACCCCTATTATTGTTAGTTTTGTGTGTAGAAAGGTACTAACATTTTTATATGGGTCACCTGTTTCTAGGTTGGATTAAAACCTGGTGGTCTTTTTGTTCTGAAGGAAAATATTGCAAGATCCGGTAAGTTGCTCGCTGTTTCCCTTCTTTCATGTGGTCATGGTAAAATTCTCATCTCACCTGTTTCCACTACTACTAATACCAAGTTTACCACGCCACAAAAAGTGTATTCATCTGCATTCTTTTTTTTGTAGACTAAATTTAACAGAGAATAACAACTTCTTGTTGACTAATCGTATTGATTTGTAGGATTCGTGTTAGACACAGAAGATCGGAGTGTCACTAGGTCTGATTTGTACTTTAAGGAGCTCTTTCGTCAATGTGGACTTCATCTTTACATATCAAAGGTTAAATGTGAAATTTGTACTTTGTACTATTAGCTCTAGAATTTGATGCGGACCTTATCTGATGCGTTATGTTACTTTTATTTTCATTGTTTATTGCTGATAACTAATATAGTCTAGAAGTGAAGGAGAAATGATTTAAGTAGTGCATGGACACTGCTTAATAGAATAACGTCATACGATGCCTGTCAGACTTTTGCCAGTACTTGTTGTTTCTCATATTAATGTCAATTTTCTTAATAAAGTGAATTAGACATCTCTAACTGGAAGAGAAGTACTCTAGCTGGTTTTGGTAAACTGGTTCATTTCATAGCTGTCTTTGAGTGAATTCATATGAAATATCTCCTTCCTTGCATCAAAGTCTTCTTCGCTTATAATTCCTGTTTTTCTTTACATCAGGATCAAAAGGGATTGCCTGAAGAACTATTCGCCGTGAAAATGTATGCATTAACTACTGAGTTGCCAAAGAAGGTTCATCGGACAAGATCTAAAGTGCAAGCCAACAGACCCGGAGTCATCAAGTGAGGAATCCCAGCTTGAACCTAACATATACACAGAATACTTTTTCTGGCAGTAATTTTTTGTCCTGATTTCTTGTAATTTGCCACCCCTTAATATTTACAAGGACCAGTTTGTATTCACCTGCAAGTTCTGTACTTTGATGTTCTTGATGATTCGAATTCATTGGTTATGTGCGCATTATTTTTCTACGCTGATGTTGTCTGCTGTCCGTTACAAAGCATAATACAATATTTTGTGAACTATAGAAGCTGTTGAAGGAGGAAAGAGTCATGAAACCGAATAAGGACATCGATCTCTAATAGCATACCGAAACTTAACAATCCACGAGGAAAATTAAAGCATTTCGGATAGCACATACAGAAACATAAAATCTTTTTGCATAGTAAATGTATGAGCTCTTTCAGGAATTGGATTTTGGAGGTTCGATGAATTCAATGGTTCGTCTTGATTGTATGCGCTTGTGCCCTTTACCTCTTTCGGCATGTAATCTTTCGCGGTTATGAGATGCTAAAACCCTGCAAGACTGGTAGGCTCGACTAATGATATCAAACACTTGACCCAACCCTAGTTGTTGGTTGCTGGGTATATCTGTACACATTAGCCCTAGGCCTATTGCCTGTTTAGCTTGATCAAAAGTATCTTGTGTCGCCAATTTCTGGTCTATCACCTTCTGCAAATTTTCAGGATAATGCATCCTGATATACTCGAGAAAACCAGCCTCCCCCGTCTCAAAGTCTTCCTGCGGCCGCCTGTTTACGAGCATCTCTAGTAGAAGCACTCCAAACTTGTACATCTCTGAACAAAAAGTTTAAATTTAGATACTAGAAGTTAACCAAATTAAGAGAGGTAAAAAATAACAGATGCAAATGGTGCAGCTTCATGGATCGACTTACTTCTACTGCTTTGATCCCCGACCCTAAACCTCGAAATTCGCGGTTCCAGATTGTTTGACAGCAAGATACTGCTTGTCCTGAGGTCATATCCAACTTCAGGCCATTCCTCCTGCAGATAACACATGCCTTCCACAACCCCCATCAATATCTTCAGCCTGTGATTCCATGGTGTACTGTTTGACTCCAACAGCCACATCTCAAGGCTCTCACCTTCCATCCATTCCGTTACGATGGCTCTCAACCTTCTGTTATTGCACCACCCCAATATACTAACCAAGTTCTTGTGGCATAACCGAACTAGAACCTTGCATTCTTCAATCAAGTTCGGGTGGTTTTCTCCTCGGTAAATCTCAATCCTGACATCAGTACCATCTCTCAGAGTTCCTTTGTAGATATCAACTGCTTCACTCTTCCCCTTCAAATTTCTTTTCGAAAATCCATTTGTTGCTGCCTTAAGCATTGCTGGTGTAAACCGGTGCTTTCTTCGAAGCATTCTTGGGAGGAAATCAGGCCTCCGGAAACAAAGCCACCCCAAGCAACACACCATCAGGATCACAAAGATCGGAAAACCAACCAACAAGATTACAGCCTTGATCCTGAACTTTTTCTTATCGGGGAGTAGACCTGAATGGAGAAAACTCGAAGAATTGAACCGCTTAAAGAAGAGGGCATCAGAGATTTTACTCTCAGAGAAGTGATTGTATGATAAATTAAGAGAAGTGAGGTTGGTAAGCGGAGAGAAGCTCTCTATTGGGACATCGCCGTGAAGGTCATTAAGGCTCACATCAAGAGCTTGGATTTGGGTGCATTGAAGAACATCAATGGGAAAATTGCTCTCTAAAGAACTGTTGGATAAGTCAATAGTTAAGATGCTCAAAGGGCAATACTTCCAAAAGAAGTTGAATGACAAGTAGAGCGGCGTGATCTTTGGGCGGTTTTGAAGGTCTATTTTAGGGAATGATTCGATGCAGTTTGGATTCTTGGACTCGTTGCAGAGATGGCTTGCAACAATGGTGGATTTGAAAATCTCATCAAGGTCCATAGGTAGGGAACTGCAGTATCTGAGTGATGGGTTGTGATGGCAGTTTTTCGTGATCGTGGAGTTAAAATCATGCGGTGGTTTTAAGTTCCTGAGGTCTTCTATGACGGAAGCAGATAGAGCTGCCGAAAGTGAGGCGGAAAATGTGAGGAAGAGGAGAACGGAGGTTGCAGAAATGGAGGCCATGGAGAAGTTTGTGTTGATTCTCTTGAGATGGTTAATTTTAAACTGAGTTCAAACGGTTGGCAAGAAAGAAAGTGGGGGAGTCTATTTTATCACGTTGAAAGTTATCCTTGGTAACCACATGCACTCGGACTATAAAGAGCAGTTTAATTGGCAAAAAGTTTCCGACTTCCATTTTTTATTTTTATTTTTTTGTACAAAAAGTACTTGTATAATCTGTAATCTATTCCATAATTCCAATCCCGAAATTAAGTACACAATCCAAAGATCATCTCATCGACTTCCGGCTGACGCAATTTTTTCATTTAGCATTTCATTTATTTTTGCAAATGGTTTTCTACCACAGTGGTAGAGAGTAGTGTTTCTCTTACATCATGATTTGAATTCAAACCCTGCTGGTTCTCTAATCTAACAAATCTATCATTTAACAAACAAAAAAAAATCATCTAAAAGAAAATCATTCTTCTTGTTGTGGCATAAATTTAGAGAGGGAAGAGAGGAAAATCGGCATAGACTTATATTTTGTGCTTTTATCTATATTAATAAGGAAGGAAGAAAACTAGCTCTCTAAGTAATACAAAGATTTTCTAGATCTCATAAGGTTTTCAAACATAATCTACTAGGGTTTATATAATCACACATGTGCTATAATTTTAACTACAATACTTCCCTTAAGTATGTAAATACTCAAGTAGATAGAATATCATATCATCACAAATGATGTGGCAAACGTGAGTCTCTGATGGGGATTGCATGTTGGAATAAGTCTCACCAAAGCCTGGTATATTAATATTACAAGTGTTGGCTTTTCAAGTACTGGCAATGAGTTCTTTGCAATGGAGTGGCACAATCGTCCAACAAAGTTTGCACTTTCGATTTGTAATTTACTTAGTTTGGTTTGAGGATCTAATGACTTATTCAGGATGGCCTCCATATATCAATTAAGATGCTTATGTAATTTGTACTTGAACTCAGTTGGATAAAACTTATCGGTGTTGAGTGCAATTGCAGTATGTATGACTAATTTACTAATTTCGAGTGCTAGTATAAGAGGCTCCTGACATTTTTTCAGTGCTATTACCATTATATAACCCATCAATTCAAAATTTATATAAAGAACAAAATTGTAATAATTTTTGTTTATTAAAAGGTGGATGCGGTGAGTTACACAATAATCACCAGAAAATCGTACATAACGCCAATATATTTCTTGAAAATTAGAAATTGACAAGAAATTGGTTAGATTAGCACCCTACAAAAATGTTAACTAGCTAACTAGGAATTAATTAGATAATACAGTTAAAGGAACAACAACAAATCAATAAACAAATCAGTGTCTAGCTGTGACTCTTGTAATTGTCAGCCGTTGGTTTGCAGCAACTCAGCAAATTTGTCTTTGAGCAAGGGTTTGGATTGGATGTCATCATCTTTTGCCAGCACTTCAACAAACTCCTTCAAAACTAAGCACTTCTCTTCAGAGTAGAGCTTCTCTTGAACAATTGGGGATGCAACAATTTGGAGACGCTCTTGATTAATATGCAACCCTTCTTCCTTCCTTTCCTGCTTAAACGTACAATTTCAAATTAAAATGTATACATTAAATCAATAAATAAAAAAAAGAATTATTATATTCTGCCCTAAATTCATCTAACTTGGTTGCAAAATATTAAACCATTTACACACACACACACACACACACACACAGATGAAATAGTACCTGCTGAATTGGAGAGTCCGTCATGAGTTTGAGAACTGAAACTTGTGCCCGCAAGAACTTGACATACTTGTACGCAGCTTGCAACATTTCAGCGGTGTTCATCTTTGTGGCACCAGGAATCAACCTCCCAAGCTCCTGAGTCTTATCCGTTATCCTCCTCCTCCTCTCGCGCGCAGCTATGCTCTGCGGTGACACAGTTCCAGTACCACTGACGGCCTTATTGTTAAGCTTGGCAGCCGCAGGCGGATTCTGAATTTGAATTTCAGGGGTTGGAACCAAAATTTCAGGCTGGAGGAACCGATCATATGCATTGAAATAATTGGGAGTGGCGATCGGGAAGTTTGAATTGCAATATTGGACTTGTTGATCATGGAAGAGCTTTTGGCGTTTTGGGTAGGCCTGGTAGGAGTAGTCATATTCATCTAGGGTTGGACAGATTTCCGGCGACAGTGAGGCTAAATTCATGTTATCTGTTGGAGAACTAAAATCGGGGTGGAAAAAATTTTCGGAGGACTCGTATGGCTGGAAGAGTGGATCTATGCAGGTGTCGTCTGGATTAATGTTAGCTAAGCTATAGTAGTAATCCTGCAGACCGAAAATGCCCGACGAAGCTGCCTGCAGCTCTTGTTGTGATGGGAAGCTAAGCATATTCATTTCTGGTGGGTTGAGAAGCTGAACAGACCCCCAGTCATCAGTAGGGCAAAAAGTAGCAGTACTCATAACCATGAAAATTGCAAAACCTGCACGAACAGTTAATTATAGTTAATAGTTAACTGATTAATTGCTAAAAGACCAGCAATGCTATAGAAAAAGACCCTTGAAAGAGGAAAGAGAGAGATAACTAAAACAAGATTTGAAAAGCTTAAGACATAGAGAGAGAGAGAGAGAGAGAGAGATACCTGAGAGAATTAGATTTTCTTGTGTCTGTGGACCTGAGTTAGACCTAAAGATTAGTGCTAATTAACAAACCTTATCAGATTAAGCTTACAAATTAACTGAACAAGTAACAGCAGCCTGCCTGCTAACTTATGCTAATTAAGTAGTCCAATCTACAAGGAAAGAGAGAGGAAGAAAGAAGAAAGAGATCGAGAGAGATGCGGGGGAAGGTGGGCAGTTTTTGGTTTCGTTACTTGTGGCGCAGATAAAGGAGGTGATCTCAATGATCATGGATGATACCATAACCACCACCTCCTAATAATCTCCTATTTAGTAGCACACACCCTCACCCTTCCATTTCTAGGGTTTGCTGTGTATAACCGTCGGTTACTCATGACTCCTCGTTGGCGGCTAGCTATTGATCAGTAATTCACTAATATAATTAAATTATTAATTAATTAATTTGTCACAATTAATCTTGTAAATTAATTCTCAACGTAACTCCAATGTTAATTAGTGTTTTGTCAATTAGACAATTACTATCCGTTAATCAAAACTGATTGAGCAGAAATTCTGAAACTGTTATATATCATGAGAGATGTAGAGTTGGGTTTGGATTACTAGCTAAAAGATATACACATGTGACTCGCTATATAGTATTGTTGTGGTGTAATGTTGTGCCTGCAAAATGGTTATTAATTTGGGGCTTACAATGCAAAACGGTTTTTAGTAGTCGCCGCACAAATTTCTTTTCCTTAAATTAAAAAAGGGCCATGACAATCTATAATTTTGGGAGTCGGAAAAATTCATAGAGACATTTTGCTTCTCCTTGATCACCATCGTGTGATTCACCAGCGCTGCAGCGCCAATAATCGAACTCATGACGTGTCGACGTAGTAATTGAGATAACTAATACTAGATTGACCAACTAAAAAAGTACTAGAGACACTAATTTGGTACGCCAACTTTTGAGAGCGGACGATGTTTCATTTGTTTTATGCAAGAGCCATTCTAGAACTGTAAGACCGGATGTTTCATTTGTGTAATAAACTATAATGGGTTTAGTTAGTTGCCTAAGTTTAGTTAGTTTTCGTTTTCGTTTTTCAAGCTGAATTTGAAGTGCTCTCTATTGTGACAAACACCTGTCTCTTTTTCTACATGTTCATTATATTTTTAAGAGACATTGACTAATGTCTCATGACTCTCATCTCAAAACTTGGAGATAATGAGAGTATATTTTTTTCTTGTAAGGTAAGTAATATATTGTCCATGATAATTTTACGTTTATTAAAATCAAGTGGTGCAGCTGTTTGGTTAAGAATTGTTGACAGTTCCGGATTTAGGGTTTATAGCATTAAGAACCAAGTGTGATTTACCTACAGTTTTTAACTATCGAAAAGAACATTAGTAATTTTGTCCAAAAATGAGAATTTCATTAAAATATGTTAAGATGCGAGCAGATTTTGATGAAAATCTAACTTTTGAGGTAAACTACTAAGGGCGCGTTTACTAATCTGTAATCAGATTGAAGGGAATTGAATTGAGGATGAATTGGATTAAGGAGGAAACATAATTAGATTTATGTTAAAGTTGTTTCCTAAACTTACTAGAATCGGAATACAAATGATATTAGTTCCATATATATTGTTTACTAATTCACTAAAATCGGAATCAAAACTAACTTGATTACTAAATTACCCTCGTTTAAAATAAATTATTTTTATGCTATAATTATTAAAAATTAAGTTTATCTAATTAAATATATCCATAAACAAAGCTTTTTATGAGATCATTATTTCCAAAACTTTTTATAAGATCGTTATTTCCAAAGCCATTTCTCCTCCTTCATCTCAAGCCTTTTTTTCCCAGCCCCTTCATCTCAAGTAAACTAAAATAAAATTTTACTTCCTTCTCTCTTCCCCCTTTCTTTCTCCAATCTTCGTCTGTAACCCCTTTCTTTCCCAAGTAAGCAGTATCCACACCCCACCATCCAATCTCTAGAGGAACCACAAAGCCACGACCCACCCCATCAACCAAAAAAAAAAAAAAAAAATCCAATTTTTAGGGTGAAAGTGAAAAGTTCTTTCCTTCTCTTCTATATGGGTTTGCAAATCATAATTTCCTTGAGGATTTGGGCGTTCGTTGTTCCAGATCATGTTCATCGTTGTGGTGCCATGTTAAACCCCGGACGATCGTTGTTCCAAATGGCAACGTTTGTCGTTCAGTGCTACGACATCATTTCATGTTGCGAAGGTGGGTTGATCTTAGCTGTGAGAGAAACAAATACAAAGGGGAGTGATTGATGAAGGTAGGAGTTGTTTTAGGAATATACATGGCTATTTTGGGTAGAAAACTTTGATTCTTGATGGAGTCATCTACCCGGAATTCAATTACCACCTCTACATAGGTAATCCAATTCCGGGGAAATCCGGAATTGAACTCCTAAAATTGGATGGACCCCACATAAAATTTGATTTCCTAAGTGCTAGTAAACGGCAGAATGCTTCAAGCGGAATTCAATTCCGTTTCTCTCCATTCCACTCCCGATTGGTAAACACGCCATAAGAGTCGTTACCATAAGGATTTGAAACATATTTTTGTTTTATTTTAATCATATGACTATTTTCTAACTATTATATCACCACAGTAACCTTTTTACAATTAAGACATACTTATTATGTCAAAACGTTATTGGTAATTGTTGAGGGTGAGCCTTGACTCAACAAAAATGTTGCTCTTTTGTAGCCACAAGGTCACGGGTTCGAGTCATGAAAATAATCTCTTTACAAAGTACGTGTAAAGCTGCATACGATAGACGTTTCCTCAATTCTCGCAAAGCGTGAAGATTTGTTGGTTAAAGCACAATTGCCCTAGCCCTTCACTTACCGAAGATATTGACAGATCACCAAAGTGAATTATAGTGAAAAAACTTATAAATCACTTTTATTAATTTTTATTGTCAGACACAGTAACGAGTTATACCAATTTTTTTAAAAAAAAAACATTTTGGCTAAAAAGCCAAATATGTTATAAATAGGCAAAAGTTAGAGATGTAACATTTGCTACGGATATGAGCGAAACAGGTGTAATGTATCACACTGTTTAGTTTTGTAACTCTAACACAAAAGGATTGCTGGTAAAGAGAGGAAGATAGGAATATTAATATTATTGCTTTTTTTTCTTTTCTTTTCTTTTGCTATGTGTTATGATCACACACATAGTACTCTTTAAATAGAGTCACACCCGTGAAAACTTACAAAAGTGAAATGAATGCTTTTTGAAAGACCTTATACAACAACAACATGATCACTATTCTAAAAATCTTCCTCATCTTTGTCTAAAAACTTGTGGCTTCACTCTCACAACTTTTACAACAAAATATAAATAAAACCCAGGGGATCGAAATGGGTTCGTCTTCTAAGACCTTGTCTCATTTCCCCTAACGAGTATCCAAACGCCCAATTCTTTTTCCCTGCCATCACAGCTCCCAACTGAGCAAGCACCCATGGACGTTCTCTCAATCGCATCCCCTATATTCCACCCCACCCCAACCTCCAAGCTCTCTCACTCCTCCCGCCCCAAACCCACCTCCTACTTCCCCACTTCTTCCCCCAAAACCCCCTCAATCAAATCTCTTTCCCTCCAAACCCCAAAACCCACTTTCACCTCCAGGTCCCAGGCCCTCGACGGCTCGCTCCTTATTTCCTCGGCTCCTCAGACGCCGGCCACCGCCATGAGAGGCGCCGAGGGTGACGCCATGGGGCTTTTGCTCAGGGAGAGGATTGTGTTCTTGGGTAGTAGCATTGACGACTTTGTGGCCGACGCCATTATTAGCCAGCTGCTTTTGTTGGATGCCCAGGATTCTAAGAAGGATATCAAGCTCTTCATTAACTCCACCGGCGGCTCTCTCAGGTTGTACATGGTTTTTAGCATCTGGGTAGCTTTTATTTTGTGCTGATTTTTGTTTGAAAGTAGTGAAATTTTCAATTTTGTTGTGGAGATTTTGAGTGGGGGAGGTGACCCCTTTGAGATTAGGATGTTGTTTGATTAGATTTTGTAGTTCTTAATTGATTTGAAATTCGGGTGTTCGAAGGGCTTAGTATTTAGTTTACTTTGTGTAGCTTTTTCCTTAGGACGAGATAAGAACAATTGATTTTGAAGGTTTTTTTTCCTGTGCAATGGAAACTTAAAAGGCATGGTGCTGGATGAATATATGAGCATAGAGAATGGCCAAATCTTTGGGGTTAGGTTAAGTACAAAGCATGTTGACTTTGATATAGCTTAAGATGCGGTTGTGAGGCAAGGGAGTTCCCCGTTGGTGAGGAACCGGTGACACGCATAATGCACACTCCCACATTATTTCTTTATGTTCCTATTGCAACATTCCTTATTGATGCTAGTTATTTTGTCTCCTAATAGTCAAGTAACAGTACTAGTTATATGTTAAATGCTTCGCTTCCATGTGAGTGGTGGACATAATAAAATCGGAAAATCAGCTGAGTGTGGAGAGCTGTCAACAAAGTCTTGACAGTCTCTCATGGAAGTCTTAGTACTTGTGATAGTAGGTAGGGGAGAAAGTCTATTGTAGGTAATATCAATTTCTTGGTGAATCATGTGCAAGGACGCGGGTAAGGCTGAGCGTATTAAACTTTTAATCCTCCAATGTCTACTTGCATTGATATTTGGCATAGCTTTCTAGGGAGGCAAGGTTGTGTTGTGTGCTTTGGCATCCTGTATTTATCTATTTATCGAAACTATTGTGCTTCTTGTGGATTTGGGTGTGCTTTTGGGATGCCCACCAATGGGCATTGGTTTCTAGAGTTTAGAGACATACCATTTCTCTTTAGTTATGAACTTATGCAAATTTAGGGGGCTGTTGAATCTGTTGAGTTATGAGATTAAGCATGTTAGTTATAGAAATCTGATTTTAGCCGGTAGTTCATGCGTCTTTATTATTTGTTATGGTACTTCAGCCAAAACAAGATCACTGGACTATTTGTTTTATTTCTTCTTTTAACATATAAAAAAAGTGGCTTTTCTTTTATTTTTCAAGAAAGATGGGATTTTGCCTGTTTGGTTATTGATTAAAAAAACTAACTTTTCATTTATGTATTGTCCCATCGAGTACAATCTCAATCACTTTGTTCACATTGATGTATTCTTCCAACTTTTATCTAATGTTTCGTTGATACAATCGCAATCACTTTGTTCACAATCTCAATTACCGAACGTATTTTTCATTGATGTATTCTTCTGTATATGTTTGTATGGTTTGCTGTCTTCTTATCTGCTTGCTGATTTTCCTTTTTGTTATTTGTGTTAGTGCTACAATGGCTATCTACGACGTTGTTCAGCTCGTGAGGGCTGATGTCTCCACAGTGGCACTGGGCATTGCAGCATCAACAGCGTCCATAATCCTTGGCGGTGGAACCAAGGGCAAGCGTTTTGCAATGCCGAATACACGGATCATGATTCATCAACCTCTTGGAGGCGCTAGTGGGCAGGCAATAGATGTGGAAATTCAAGCCCGAGAAGTGATGCATAACAAAAACAACGTTACACAAATTCTTTCAAATTCCACCGGTCGCCCATTTGAGCAAGTCCAAAAGGATATTGACAGGGATCGGTATATGTCCCCCATAGAAGCAGTTGAGTATGGAATAATCGATGGAGTAATTGACGGAGATAGCATTATTCCTCTGGTGCCTGTCCCAGACAAGGTGAAGCCGCGAATGAGTTACGAGGAAATTAGTAAAGATCCAAGAAAATTTTTGACACCAGACGTCCCCGACGACGAGATATACTAGTTTTGGGTTGGCCATATATCTGAGATTGAGAGGTACATGATTCAGATAGCTTCCTGATTACGTGTTAATTTCATAAAACTTTCTGTAACTAAACCGTGAATCCATGCCGCAAGCTTGTGTGTTTTCTTCAGCTGGCTTTTGTAGACCCTCCCCCCATTCCGTAAGATAACAAGAAAATAACTTGTGGTTTTTGGTGGTTTATTTTCTGCATTTTGTGTTCGTCAATTTTGATAATACTGATCAAGAATTTTTTTTTCAAATTAAGGAGTTTAAAACAAGGGTTTTAATCTCGTCGGTCGGTCATCTTCTTTCGTTTCGATTTCCAGATTGGTAAAAAGGTACACGTTATATTCAGAGTTGAGTTTGTTGCATCTCACAAGTTTTAGTTTCCGTTCACGTCGGCTTATCATGGTGGTCGCTTCAGTCGATCTGGAACGGTCGAGTTGGTCCAAACCGGTCTGTTCGAGCGGTCCAAATCCGGTCTAGCGGTCCGACCCGGTCCAAACCCGGTCTATTGGTCCGCCCGGTCCAAACCCGGTTCAGCGGTCCGACCCGGTCCAAACCCGGTCGAGCGGTCCAACCCGGTCTAGCGGTCCGACCCGGTCCAAACCCGGTCGAGCGGTCCAACCCGGTCGAGCGGTCCAACCCGGTCTAGCGGTCCGACCCGGTCCAAACCCGGTCTAGCGGTCCGACCCCGGTCCAAACCCGGTTCAGCGGTCCGACCCCGGTCCAAACCCGGTCGAGCGGTCCTACCCGGTCCAATGAAGCACCAGAAACGGTCCGACCGGACGACTCGATCTAACCGGTCTGAGCCAAAATGCAGAAAACTCACCGGTTTCTGCAGGTTGTAGCCGGAATCCTTTGCGGCTTAACTGCGCTGCCTTCGTAGCTCGCCGTTTAGTGCGAAAAAGCTCGCCGGAAAATGGTCGAGGCTGGCTGTTCGATCCCAACGATCGGGAAGGATGTTCGAGGGGAGGCTGGGAGTTCATGGCTTGTGAGATCGAGATGAAGCTGGTGGTGTCCTTGGTTTGGGCCATGGTGGCCGGGAAAGTTGTGCACCGTCTGTGCACAGTGACAGCGGAGAGAGAGCGTGAGGGAGGAGGGAGGAGAGAGAAGAAACTCGAGATGGAGTGGGAGGGGGGAGAGAGAGAGAGAGAGACCGAGTGAGGGAGAGTGGAATTCTGACAAGAGGAGGTAGTGAAATGGACCCTTTCTTCATGCCAGCGGAGGAAGAAAAGAGGGCCGCCGCCTGCGCGAGAGAGAGAGAGAGAGAGAGAGGGAGTGATTCCGCCGCTGCTAACAAGCGCAGGTTTTAATGCATGATTAGAAGAATATTAAGACAAAGAATTGGAATAATGTCAGCTGGTTTACAAATGCCATGAGAACAAAAGTACCTGCCTCATACCAATCTTCCATTGTGCTGATAGGAAAGAGCTTAATCTAACCTATTGTGCACTAGGATTCATACGATACCCAGCAAACTTCTGTTTACGATGGTAATTAAGATTCGTATAATTAAGAATTAAACTACTGACCTTTGCAAAGTGGAGGAATGGTGATCTAGGTGATCTAGTGCACTCGTTCCATGAGTTGCCAGCAGGCTTTGGGGATGTGTATCACAGCTCAAGTTTAAAGATAGTATTTGCATCCACTCTAGGGTGCACCTCCTTGTCCACTAATTTGTAATTAGTAAATTTTCACGGTGCAAACAATGTGTCAAACACTTATAACATGTTAATCAAAATCAATAGAGTTGGAGGAATCAAAACAGAGCTAAATAAGAAATTAAACTCTTTATTTCATTTACAAATTAGTGACCGAGCTATAAGTGTTTTCATGAATCGTCAATTTGTTTTACATACATGAATGACTAAACGAAAAGAAAGAAAAGCCGCGACGCTCTTGGGTGGGCCGGTCCGGTCATTTGACATGGGTCGGATACGGGTAGGCATTTGGGTCCGGGTCATGGTTGAGATTTAAGAGAAGAACCCGACCGAGACCTCTAAAACCCTTCTATGTGTTGTGACCCAAGTGTCGAAAACCTTACCCTCTTCCCTCCTCTTCTTCCGCCATGGAAACCCAGCCGAGTTGAAACCCCATAAACAAGACTCGGAACCCAGTTCCCGGAGACATGCGTCTTCTTCTCCATCGGCCTTTCCGCAAGCTCTCCTTCTTATCCTCCTCAACCTCCGGCCACCTAATGGCCTCCAAGCAGCTGCTCAAGTCCGCTCCTTTTCCGAACCCACTAACCCCTTCTGCACACAGACACCCCTTCCACTCCCGCAGCCTCGTCTTCTCTCCGATTTCCTCGAAACCCGTGTTGAAAATTCGGCCGCTTTGCCTCCGGACTAACGGATATTCTTCTCTCTCCCCTGCCCATGTCGCAGAACCAGGTAAGTTTCTGCGTAAATTTGTGCTCAGTAAAGAAGGTAGGCAATTTTCTGCTTTAATTTTTTGGCTTTTTGCATGTAAGTCCTTGATAACATCACATTTTAGAAGGAAAACACTTCAAAGTTAGTACTTTAGAGAAAAATCCAATCTACTTTATAGCACCAAAGAGTTTCACCACCTGAGAATCAGTTAGAGCATCACAAGCGGATAGATAAGGGTGTTTTTCTTTTCTCCATTTGAGTTGCTTAGAAGTGTTTTTCTATAAAATTTTAGTTGTCGGGGTGTTTTTTCGAATAAACTTTTGTTTTGTTAATTTTTCTTTTCTATGGTGTTTACAGGTGGACCCTTTTTGTGTGTGTGAAGGATTATGAGAATGTTTTGAATTTAATGTGCTGTATGCTTTTGAATTCTATGTAGTTGAAGTGGAAGCCCCAAAAGAAAATGGAATGTCCTCTATGCAAATGAGGATCTTGAAGGAGAAATTGGAGAATCTTGGCATAGACGGTGAAACAATATCTGTACCAGGGCAGTACAACCACTTGATTTGCCCAATGGTATGCTAATAGTTTTGCTTCTGCCGCTATGTTGTATTTGTTTCAGCAAATATTTTTTGACTTTGTTTGTTTAGGATTTTATAAATTACTGAATCTGTAGGTGGTAATTGTCAAAACCTACGTGCATGTCCCATTTTTGTTCGTTATTATAGGTTTAGAAACTAGTTTTGGGAGAAAAAAAAAGCAATTTTCATATGGATAATAAGCAGGTAAACGCTATTGTATATAGTAATAAATTAAGTTATCAGTATTGTTTTTAATCAATAGTGTTAGTATGAGCAGACTCGACCTGAAGGAGACATGAAGGATTCACGGTAGTTATTGACAGTAGTTGGCATTATCTTTTGCCCAAAATAATTACTTTCTTGACGATGTGTCTTGGTCAAGAAAATTATCATGTAAAAAAAACCAATGACTTTTGAGAACATCAAAGAGAATCTCTGATGACATTTCTCCATCTAAGGGCTGGAGACGCATTTAAGAGTGAATCATGCCAAAAAGATGGAAAATTTCATTGAAGGAGATTAAGCTGATAGCGGAAAATTTCCATTGTTTTAGCAATTAAACGATAGAAACTCAGGGGATTGAGTGGCCATGATGTAATGAGACTGCCTTAAACTGTGCATGCATGGTTTTCTTTTAAATGAGTAAAAGAAGGAATTATATGTGACTGAAATTGAAATGACTTCTCATACGCTAGTGCAAAGGTGGCGATTCAGAGGAAAAGAGCTTATCCATGGATATTTCGGAAAATTGGTATGCTTTTCCTAGTGTTTTACAAGTTTTTCTGATTATTTATTAACAGATTGCAAGTCACACTTTACATTGAAATTTATGATGTTTTAGGGATCGTGCTATTTGGTGTTGCTTTCGTGGAAAATGTGGGTGGACAGGTAGCACGAGGGTATGCTTGCTTCTCTTCCAATCTTCATTTATACTACATTGCCATCACATTATAATATTTTATTAAAAAATAATGAAAGAGAGTCACTTGGCTGACGGTCACCCCTTTCTTGCAGGCGTTTGTAGGAAACAGGTTGCCACCTGAAACTTCAAAACTTAAGAAAAAAAGGGAAATCACAGAGGAAAGTCTAGGACTGGAACCACTTTGTGAGGAGGTCAAAGCTTGTTACTCTTTTCTGAAGTTTGAGTTCTTCTTGTACTGGATTGTGACACTAAGAATAGAACTATTATTAGTAAAGTTATGTTTTCGTTTTCCTTATTCAACATGGTGAATATATTTTCTTTTGCCCTTGTTTCAGATTGTAGATTATTTTTCAGAACGAATGATATCAAGGGGAACATTGATGAGAAATGCTGTAATGCAAAAAAGTACAGGTGATCAGGTGCATGACGCTAATGGAAAAGGATTATTAATTTTTCATCTTCATATTAAGATGGTCATGATCTTAGTTGTGTAAATTAGAAAAATATGTTTCTGTGAGTATTACAAATATCTAGGTTACTACACTCTAGAAGTATCCTACTTTTCACCTGTAGCCATCAAGAGTTAAAAAACTGCACAGATGAAATGGCAGCAGAAGTTTTATTAGTAAACATGAAGTAATAAATCCTCATTTGGTTATCTATTTTGGCTTTAGGTTCCTTAAGTATTATGCATTAAATTTCCTAATGTAAAACCCAAAACAAGTGAGTGTGAAGTTTTCTATCTTTCGGGAAGTACTTTGAAACATCAGACAGTTCACTGAATCCATCCCCGGTGGAATCAATCGTAAACACCTGAATGGTTCATAATGCCTAGGGTATTTTCCTTCATATGTATGACATTTGTCTTTTCATTCATAATTTAATCCTTTGTGCATTTTATCGTGAATTAACTACATCCTATGGTTATAATATTTGAGAAGTTCTCAAAAAGATATTTGAGAAGTCACATTTCACAAATTGGATTGTTGTAACGTAGTTCCAGATCTTCCTTGTTGACGTAAATTTATTGTATACAAAGCATATGGATCTCAGAACAGTGGATGGATGAAGTTATGCTTATGGCATCAAACTTTCTAAAGTTGCATTTAAGTTTTCTTGTCCCTTTAATAGAGAGTGATGCTTCGATAATTCTCGATAAGATGAGTTGAGAAAACTTAGGGGAATACAACAAAATGAACTTTGTCTTTCTCATCTGTACCAAGCTAAAACCATCATCTCATGTCCTGGGGCAGATATTGCACTTTAATCTCTTTGACTGTGATGCAATTATTAGTTTTCCTTACCTAATTGCTTCTGAAATTTCACATGCAGATTGCTATTGCTTTTCCTTATCGGAGAGACGGAAAGCTTGTTAGTTGCAAGTATCGGGACATCGACAAGAAGTTCTGGCAGGTTGTTGCAATAAGTGATACCTTTTTTTTTTTTTTTTTTAATCTAACCCAAGTGTTTAAACGAGTAATGGTTGAAATGATTAGCATAATATATATTATAAGGGTGTGCCGCAAGCGACCTGGTGGTGGTGGGCTTTATCATGAAACAACCTCTTTAGATATACATGTCAGTATTTCACTGGTTAAAATAAATAAAGTCCATCGCTGGCCCATATTTGAATGAATTAAAAATAACATAAAATTTGCTAATGCGGCAATGTCATTGCTCAGATGTTTAACGATGCCCTGTCAGGTCGACTTTTGGATGTTATCCATTTTTTTTTTTTTCTAGGTTTGTGTAAACAGTGTTTGTAATACTGTCATTTGGATCTCATGCTTTGATTTTTTTCTCAGGAAAAGGATACTGAAAAGATTTTCTATGGACTGGACGATATAAAGGGAACTAATGATATCATCATTGTATGGCTTCCACCATTTTTTCAGTGATTGATGCTTTCAAACATTAGTGTTGCACCCAACATGTACTCTTTTGTTTTATTTCATAATTTAGGTTGAAGGCGAAATTGATAAGCTTTCAATGGAAGAAGCTGGCTTTTGTAATTGTGTGAGTGTACCTGATGGTGCTCCTCCAAAGGTTTCCTCAAAGGAGTTGCCACCTGAAGAGAAGGTTTGTATCACCTTAAGATAGTTAAATTACTTTTTTTGTACTTTTGTTCGTTTGACTTGTTGCAAAATGTAACAATGTGGGAACCACTCCACAATCCATTTAGAGATTTTTTTCCCTTAATTTAATTTGAAGAATTAAGTTAAAGTTAAATGCTATTCAATATCTGTGGAATTTGGAGGATCTAATGCTTATCTTGTCTATTCTGTAAAGCTAGGATACAAAGTATCAATATCTGTGGAACTGCAAAGAGTACTTAAAGAAGGTTCGCAAATAAGTTTACTACTATTATCGAAAACACATCGGCACAGGGGTTCACATATTTGGTTATAATGATTTTGATTTTGATAGGCATCTCGCATTGTACTTGCCACTGATGGAGATGGTCCTGGTCAAGCCCTAGCTGAAGAGCTTGCACGCCGCCTTGGAAGAGAAAGGTTTCCAATATAATGTCCTGTTGTTACTGTTCTCTGTTGGTTAAGTTAAAATCATCTTTATGCAGGCTTCGTAAGAATAATTGTCCGCTACCCATGTGCCTGCAGATGTTGGCGAGTCAAATGGCCAAAGAAAAATGATAAGGAGAACTTCAAAGATGCAAATGAGGTCAGAGATAATGCGCATACAATGATTTGGATTTAGCTTAATTTAGACTTTTTAGTATTATCTCCAAATACATATATATGTTGGATCATTACATATAATGATAAACCAAAGATCTTAGATTAGTTTCTGACATTTGAAATATCTATTCTCACATTCATGTGATCATTTGCTCAAATATTTCTTATTGAGTTGATTTGTGGTATGACAGTGATTTTTCATGTTGCATGTTCCTATGTATGCTCCATTTGATGCTAGTGAATTCTGTTTTTTTGCCTCACATAATAGTACATCTTTATGATATACGTAATGTGTTACCTCGGCATCATCTTGTGTGATGGTCTGTATCCTGCACCTTCCATTGAACTGAAAAAGATCGTATCATTTAAGATGTATTTTAATATTTTACTTAGATCACTAAAGCAATCCTTACCATCTCTTACTGTTTATCTACACAGGTTCTCATGTACTTGGGTTCGGATGTATTGAAGGGAGTAATTGAGGATGCTGAATTATTTCCTATACGTGGATTGTTCAATTTTGCGAATTACTTTGATGAACTCGATGCATATTATCACCGGACTCTTGGATATGAGTATGGTGTCTCAACTGGGTGGAAAAATCTGAATGATTTGTACAATGTAAGCAAAACCTTGACGTTTCTGGTGACAAATAATACCTTTTCTGAATTTGAATAATTCCTCTGGTTGTGTGTCGATTCCCCCTTATATGGTCTAGGTATTAATTTATGGGTATCAATGCAGATCTGTTAATTAACACATTATTTTTGTAAGGTAAAGCACTCAAGTGGAGATTTAAGCGAAATTTGTACCCTTGTATGGTCTTTTTTTTTTGTCAACATATCCTTATATGATCTAGGTATATAAATGTTTGACAATTTAGCAAATTATTGGATCTGATCTGATGGTTTGTTACTGTTTCTCTGCACCAATGGCTAAGGGCGCCTGTTTGGAAGAGCTTTTAGAATAGCTAAAAGCAGTTTCAGATAACCAAGAACACTTCTGAAAATGTTTGGTAGAAAAAGTAAAAACTGCGTAAGTGCTTTACCATGAAGCACTTGGATGATATTAAAAATTTCAGTTTACTTCTATTAAATGCGCTTATGAGCAGAAGATTTTTCTACATTTCCAAATGGGCCCTTAGTAGTTTATGCATTTGTTGTTGTTATTGTTATCATGAGTTGTCAAAAGTATATTTTACATCTGGTTCCTTCTTTTGTATTCTGATCTGTTGAAATCTGGATGAGTACGACTGGTTGTAGATATACATACTTTTCTAATTTTTATGTTTTTATTTTTAGGTTGTTCCTGGTGAGTTGACTATAGTAACAGGGGTCCCTAATTCAGGCAAGAGTGAGTGGATTGATGCTCTCTTGTGCAATCTATCTGCAAGCGTTGGATGGAAATTTGTACTTTGCTCTATGGAGAACAAGGTAAACTAGTTTATCAAAGAGTTTAAATTGTTCTGTTTTCTCCTATGTGCACCCCTTCCCTTGTTAGTTGGTTTACAGCGGATCATTATGAGAAATGTTCGCACACGTGCATAGCACTTGTGATTTGGGAGAGAATATACCTTAGACATGATTTTGTGGTGGTTATTTTACCCCCTGCCTTGTGTGATATAGACGTCATCCACATATCAATTTTACCATGTTCTCTTATGACATAGTTGCATTTTTGCTCTCCGTTAACTGTCTTACATATCACACCCTTCTCATTAATGATTTATAGGTTAGGGAGCATGCACGAAAATTGCTGGAGAAGCACATAAAGAAGCCTTTCTTTGATAAACGGTAAGATTGAGTTGACCTTCTTTATTACCATTCTTAAAATGCATTTGATGCCTTTCCTGTTTATTTTACCTTTATGAATTATTTAATTAAAAGGGCATGATATGAAATAAGCTGGAAAAAGGGTATGCTATGACAGAAGCCGAAAACTATATTGGCACACCTTTTATATTATCAGAAAACATAATAATATTTGAAACATACCAAAATGGTATTAAATATGAAAATTGATTTACTGCTTAGCTCGATAATCAGTAAGGATTTCCTGAAAACCAATTGTTTGCCTTTTTCAAAAACAAAATTTTCAGTTTCAGTTTGGTAAGGCCAAACACCAAACTAAACTGATTAAAAATCTGTCCCATTTTGAACACCCCATTGCTCTCAAAGAAGAAGAAAAAAACAGTAAAGCGAAAAAAGTACCAAGACATCTTGCATGCATGCCGATGATTAAATAACATCTATGATATGATAAGTTCGACTGTGTTCAAATTTTACTTCTACCTATGCAAGGATATAGTAAGGAGATTGTTTCTGTAGTGCGTAAAAGCATTATTGTCCAACACTATTGATTCTTTCCTTAGTCTTTGTGCTTTTACCTTTTCCTGTAATTTTATTGCGACTCATCAGTTTAAGATCAAGTCCTATGATTTTCACAGTTTTGTAAGCCCCCATTGTTTTTAAAAATTGGTGCTACTGTACTTTGCTACTCATTGGATCTAACTTTGTGACTCTGTCTTTTATTTCTGGCTGACTATAGTTATGGTGGTTCTGCTGAACGGATGAGTGTTGAAGAATTTGAGCAAGGAAAAAAATGGTTAAATGACACCTTTTACCTCATAAGGTAAGTTTTGTTATCAACTCTATTGTTTAGGCTAGTGTTCCCAAGCGAGCCACGCCGCAAGGCTAGATTGCATCATTGTGTCTGTTGTGCACTGTTTTATAAACATGTACGCAGGCCTTATGGAGTAGAAGTCTTTGTTTCCTTTAACTGATTTCTGATCATAAATGGTGCCCTTTTGATTTACTCCTACGGCCATGTTATAGGTGTGAGGATGATTCTCTTCCAAATATCAGTTGGGTTCTTGATCTTGCACAAGCAGCAGTACTTAGGCATGGGGTGCGTGGACTTGTAATTGATCCTTACAATGAGCTTGATCATCAACGTCCCCCGAACCAGTTAGTCTTTTCATTACATGTTGTGTGCTGCATATTTATTTGTTGCTATTTTACATATGAACCAGCACAATTTTATCCCTGAATTTCGTTAGTTACAATTTTACTGCATTACTTTGTTAGTTCTAACCCTTAACCATGCCCGCTAATGCTGCCTTTAGTATTCTTTGTATTGTAGCTGCATATGCCCTAATTCCATGTTTCTTATTTCTTTTACTTACAAGATTACTAAAACTTCTACTTGTTACAGGACCGAAACCGAGTATGTGAGTCAGATGCTTACTAAGATCAAACGGTTTGCTCAGCATCATTGTTGCCATGTTTGGTTTGTGGCGCATCCTAGACAGGTTGGTTGGTTACGTTGAGCTTGACCATGCCTTTTTCTTTGATGTGGTTTCTCTGATCATAGCTCTTGTAACAGTTGCACCAGTGGACCGGGGGTCCTCCTAATCTCTATGATATAAGTGGAAGTGCACACTTCATAAATAAATGCGACAATGGAATTGTAATTCATCGTAATCGGGATCCAGAGGCTGGGGAGATGGATCAAGTACAAGTGAGTATTGTCATGGTCATTGACGTTCATTATTTTTTTGTTGTTGTCATTGTCGTTGTAATTAACGATATATGTTGATATCAATTTGCAAACTTTGTAACTCAGGTTTGTGTACGGAAGGTACGAAATAAGGTCGCCGGAACCATAGGCGACGCCTTTTTGTCTTACGATAGGTATGTTGAAGTATATTCTCCCTCCCTCCTCACCATATTTGTGAAAGTTAAGAGTCGGGATCTGAGATGACGGTTTCATTGTGGTGCTTGAGCAGGGCAACTGGTCAGTTCATGGATGTTGAAAATACTCAAAAGAGCAGATGAGGAGAAAAAGGAAATTACGTTGTACAGTGGAATCCAGGAGCATGTTGGGGGTGTCGGGTGAGTTTCCTGATTCCCGGTGGGTGTTTTCGTGTCGCGAAACAGCACGGCCGCGGCGCAAGAAGGAAACGGCACTCAACTACTCGGGAGAGTTACCTTCAAATTTTGTATGCTAATTTTTTCTCTATTATTTGAGATTGTGAATTTAGTGATTTATTGGGTATGTGATCAAGGTGTATTCAACAATGTAGAAAATTATATTAATGTTATGTGCTCTATGTTTCTTTTTTTTTTTTTTTTTTTTTTGACAAAAGATAGCGTTGGTGGGTTAAATTGTTACTTGTTAGGGCGGGGGGTGAGGATCGAACTTGTACCAGGATGCATTTTCTGCTAATACGGTAAAACGCCATTTGCTTGCTTTGTCGTTCGAAGAAACGAAGTAATCATTGTCTGCACTCTTGGAAGACCAAAAATATGGAGTGCCAAAAGTATTCGCCTAATTCTTCTAACCTACTTTCCCACTTACTCTCGGCTAATCCAAATTACGCAATATCTTACACTTCAAGAAGTCTTAAACATGTATAATGTATGAGATTAGGTAATTGAAGATTCCAAACAAAACTAATTATTTATATGAGATTAGGGTTAATTATCAATTAGAGGAATCGTATGACCCTAACCGAAATTATCTACCACATGCAGCTTCAGCTTAACCAGCTAATCATGCAATGCCCAAGTAAACACAAGGTGGTGGACGTCATCAACCAATGATAGCTTGCCAGATGATAAGATTTCCTCTTTTATTATTGTTTTTGAGTCAATTATTCGGCATGCGCAAATAATAGTCTGACAGATATGTTAAAGGACAATACTTGCTTCCATCTTATGTGTTCACCTTCTTATTTACTCAATTGTAATTATCGTATGTTAATCGTACAAATGTCAAAATCGTTAATCCGTTTCCTTAATACGGAAGAATAAAAAATTAATGGAGTACACAAAACATAAATCTAATCATATGAGATGTTATGATGATTACAAACGGACCAATCAAGATTGTAGTCTTGGAATATTGTCATTTTCTTATACTTAATTCGCACAAAAATATGATGCTAAAGCATTATGCCAATTAACTTTTACAATTCGTTTAATATTTAGTAATTGGTTTTTTTTTTCTCTTCAAAAAGTCAATTTTTATTTATGTTCTAAATCTAATTACATATTTTTATTTAAAAATTCGAAAACAAAGGAAGAATAATTAATCACCTACAAGGTGAGTTTGAAGATTCGTAACATGTAAAATTACCATTTTGTCCCTATTTTGTTTGGGTAGCGCACTTTTGTTCTTCTATATCAAGTGAGGCATTTAGGAATATCTGAATGTTTCAAAATTTTGGTGTGCTCTTTTTATATATACATAGATAAAGCTACGAGGCAAAAACGGTGAATCATCCATAATCCAAAATTATCCCTTTTTAATTAGAAATTTAAAAACAATTTAATTAAAAAAGAAAATCCAAACTAACAAAACAAAATTATGTAAAAGAGTGAATTTTTACACGCGTGAGTGTGTGGTAAGTGGCACTTTACCACAGTAGTGAAAAGATGTAAAACCCTTACATGTCGACGTGGGTCCGAACCCTGTCGGTGACTAATTTAATATATAATCTAATAAAATCTATCATTTGACAAAAAAAAAAGTATGAAGTTTTTAATACCCTACAACCCTCACTTAAAAAAAAAGACAACACAAAATTATCAAAATATAATAGGGCTAGATTGTAACACACAAACATAATTGGGTTAAAATTGTAATACACAAAATAAAATATTCAAAATACGTGCGTGCATATCAAGAATTTTTGTTTTACCAAGAGTAGAGTTTATTGATTATAATCGAATTGAAATGCATACATCTTCCGCTAAAATGTTAAATAGAAAATCCAGACCAATACAATTCCACTGGACAACCCTCGTTAAACATGTTTGGCTTCTTGGTGTGATGCACGATTACATTCTCTGGGTACGAACATGAACTCCACCAAAGTCAGACTTTGTGCAAGAGCCCAAATGTCTTCCAAGATACATTCCACTGCAATGTCAGCATTACACTTCTTAGTAATTATTTGGATAATGACCTTATTCCTTTTTAATTTTGATCAAGGTTCTTTGGCTTTTATATCTACCTAGTTATTTCAATAATTAAGCGTTTACATGTCAGCATATTAAAATTTAAAATTATTTAACCATTTTCAACTACATCCATTTTGTGTTAGAAACGTTACATTTAATATATTTATATTTGTAGCCATTTTTTAATATGCAATCAAATTTTTTTGTACCAATTTTCTTTTTAGTTTTAATTATTAATTTCTTTTTTTTTTACCCATATTTTTGAACTTTTATTTTTACCTATAATTTTTTTTAATCTTTTATTTGTACCCATTCATATATTCATACTCTACCAATTTTTTTCATAAAAATGTACCACTATTTTATATGTAAAATGTACAGATATATGTTTTTTTTGAGGTTTCACGCATTTCAATTTTGAAGAAAAAAAGTTAAAAATCTCTATTTGGTTCCAAAATTAGAAGGAATTATAAATTTTCGTTATTAAAATTTAATAAAATATAAAACTAAGGGTAAAACTTAATATTTTATTCTTCAATCAAAATATTCAAAATAATAAAATTTTAGAATAAGATTTTGTCAACCAATCGAAATTCTCTCTTAAAGTGGTATATGAAAATGAAGAGTTAAACCTGACGCTTATTGCCGTTTAATATTACAGTTCAATAATATTATTCTTTTCTTGTAAGTAAAAAATTTTACATTCAGTTCTCGTTAATGATAAATTTAAATTACATTAATAACAATAACATCGCTGGTTAAAAAACAAAACAATAAAACCCGATGGCGGTTATTAAAATTTGAACGACTGAGGAAAGGCAAATCTAGCCTGTCCACAAAAACCAAAAGGAAAAAACAATTTTTTAAAAACAATTTGCCAGGTGATGTCTGTCCTCCTGACGAATTAGTCAAAGAAAAAAAAAAGTCTTTCTCAGTTTTCGAACTTTGTGTTGTCTCCAGCCAATGAAATGCTGTACATGTAGTAAAAGCACTTAAGATTGACCACACACGATCATTCCCCACTGGCAAAACTGAGAACGGAGTGGGTCCCAATGAGATTCCTTTAACGCCAAATCTGTGCTGGCATCCAGGCTATCAAAACCCCCACCCTCGGTAGAAGAAGCCAGCCAACGGCTCTCGTCCTATGCGGTGGCTTTACAGATATGTGACCGTTGTGGGTCCCGCCACCCCCATTGGGGGAGTTTTCGAAAATATATAGCCGTTACAACCCAAGCAAAAGCCCACAACTCTCTCCTCTCTTAAACGCCACTAGTTCGCACCAGAGTGCAAGCAAATTTTCTCTCTTCCCAAACAGAGCAACCAATTTTCTCTCTAGTTTTCTGGGATTTTCTTGCATTTTCTCGGGTGATTCGCTATTCGGGTTGATCGAGAAGATGACTGTGGAGGAGACCCAGGTGGCTGAAGTGGTGGTTGTTCCTCAGGAGGAGGCGGAGAAGGTTGTGTGTGAGCATGAGAAGGTTGTTGAGGGAGATGATAAGGTGAAGGAGGTGGAAGAGGCGGAGTCGAAGACGAAAATGGTTGAGAGGAGCTCTTCTTATAAGGAAGAGAGCAACTATCTCTCCGATTTGAAGGAGTTCGAGAAGAAGGCGTTGAACGAGCTGAAATCGAAGCTGGAGGAGGCCATTTTGGGCAACAATATCTTCAAGAAGGAGGAGCCAAAGAAGAAGGAGGAGCAGAAGGAAGAGAAAAAAGTAGCAGAGGAGGAAGAGAAGAAGGAAGAGAAAACAGAGGAGGCAGTGAAAACGGAGGAGGTAGAAAAAACAGAGGAGGTAGGAAAAACTGAGGATGTTAAAACAGAGGAGGAAGAGAAGAATGAAGAAAAAGCAGAGGAGGTTTGTGAGACAAAGACAGAGGAAGTAGCCGAAGAGAAAACCGAAGAAGGCGAACAAGAGAAGAAATCGGAAGATGGGTATGAAGTAGTAGACACGGATATCTCTCTTTGGGGAGTGCCCCTATTCCCTGGGAAGGGTTTTGAGGGCACTGATGTTGTGCTCTTAAAGTTCTTGAGGGCTAGGGAGTTCAAGGTCAATGAGGCTTTCGAGATGCTGAAGAAAACCCTTCAATGGAGGAAGGAGTCGAAGATCGATTCGATCTTGGACGAGGATGTCTGTGCTGATTTGAGCTCTGCTGCTTACTTGAACGGCGTTGATCGCGAAGGCCACCCCGTTTGCTACAACATTTTTGGGGTTTTCGACAATGAGGAGCTTTATCGGAAGACTTTTGGGAATGAGGAGAAGAGAGGGCAGTTCCTGAGGTGGAGGCTCCAGCTGATGGAGAAGAGCATCCAGAAGCTGGATTTGAGGCCTGGTGGTGTCACTTCTCTGCTTCAGATCAATGACCTCAAGAACTCGCCCGGGCCTTCGAAGAAGGAGCTCAGGATTGCCACAAAGCAAGCTGTTGGGCTTTTGCAGGACAACTACCCTGAGTTGGTTGCCAAAAATGTAAGCCTTCTTTCACATTTTCGCTTTAGAAATCGGTTTTTATTTTCGTTTATTTTGCATAAATTGGACATAATTTGATGGGTTTTATTTGGTTTTTGATTTGCAGATCTTCATAAACGTTCCTTTCTGGTACTATGCACTCAATGCTTTGCTATCTCCTTTCTTGACTCAAAGAACCAAGAGCAAGTTTGTCGTTGCTCGCCCGGCGAAGGTCACTGAAACCCTTCTCAAGTAAGTGGTTTTTGTCTCCTTTTACACATTGCTGAATTTAGCGGCTGGATGTGTGCTCAACAATCTAAGAGAATTCGACGGTGCATCTTAGCCAGCTTACCCAAATGATCTGTGATTGTCCACAACAGGTACGTTCCAGCTCAGGAGATTCCTGCTCAGTATGGCGGCTTCAAGAGGGACAACGACAGCGAGTTCTCTGCCGAAGATGGCGCTGTTTCGGAGCTTATCATCAAGGCCGGATCCACTGGAACCGTACAGATTGATGCAGCAGAGGTAGTAATAATAAATTGTTACTGATTCATGTTCTGTTAGATTGCTTTTCCTCATGAGCATTTTCACCAAATCATTGATTTTAAATGGTGTTCGGTAACAGGTTGATAACACATTAGTGTGGGACTTGACTGTTTTGGGATGGGAAGTGAATTACAAGGAGGAGTTTGTTCCCACTGATGAGGGGTCATACACCATTATTGTACAGAAGAAGAAGAAAATGGGGTCTAATGAAGGCCCGATTCGCAACACTTTCCGAAGCAACGAACCTGGGAAGGTTGTCCTGACAATCGAGAACAATTCGAGCAAGAAGAAGAGGGTTCTGCACCGGTACAAGGCCAAGAAGTGCTCCACATTCTGAGAGAGAAAGAGAGTTGAACTGCAAAAGAAGGTTGCAATGCAAGTAAATTGCTTGAGAGAGCATTATACATAGTAGAGCTTATTCTTTTAGAGTGAGGCAATAATTGGTTGAGGAGATAGAGAAAGTGATGATAGTTCATTCTTTTGGAGGATCAATGTGATTCTGTAATTTGATATATGTTTTGATGTGTATGGTTTTGCTTTGTGATTTTCAATTTGGCTAAGACTTTGAGAGTGAATATATATATTGGCAATTATTCATTTTGAAGAAAATTTGTTTAGATTGAATTGTTTTCTTTTCTAGTATTTTCCTCATCTCATCTATAATTGATTACCGAACCGAATCATCTCTGGATCTCAATAATCTGAGCTTAAGGATCAAATGATACGGGATCGTTGAAATTTGATCTAATGACTACAAACAGGGGCCCTCTAAAAGTTATAATAATTGTAAGCCTTTAGATCAAATTTCAACGGTCTGAATCAAATAATCATTGGCCTCAAATTATTGGGATTCGAAGAGGATCCGGTTCCATTAATTACTACCGAAAAATTTGTCTCAGATCTTAAATTTTGAGTAATATGGTCAAAACTACAAAACAGTTTGGAACTCTCATATAATATAACCAAGAATACTAAAAGAATTGCTACCCAAAAATTTGGACTCAAACATTATATTTGAGTCAAAATATGGTAAAAGCTACAAAACAGTTGAATTCTCAGTTAACGAAGAGTACCGAAAATAATTACTATTGAAAAATTTGGACTGAAAATCTTATATTTGAGTCAAAATATGGTCAAACAATGACCTGCTAACTCTAAAGTTTTGAGTAAGTTTGAAAAGTTTCAAAGTGAACTTTTGATGACATGACATTCATCCAAACTTGCCCATTTATCTAGGATTTGGATCCTCTCCTGAGCTAATGGAGAGGATCCTTCTGATCGATCATCGTGGACTGTTGGATTTTTATCTAATGGTTACAATCATTATAACTTTAAAGAGATCCCTGTTTGTAGCCGTTGGATAAAAATCTAACGGCTCACGATGATTGATCAGGAGGATCCTCTCCATTAGCTCAGGATAAGATCCAAATCCATTTATCTATGTCAAACTGTAAAATCACCTTCATATGTTGGTGTTGTCCCTGCCCTAGTTAAATCCTCATATGGATGAACATTTGGAGCCCAAGATTGGATTTGATATATAGGGTGGAGTCAAGAATTTTCATGGGGGTGTGGCTAAACCTTTTCATTTTCAAGAGTGACTTGCTTTGTCTTAGGAGTTAAGGTGGAGTAGGCCAATTTGTAGTTCAATGGGGCAAAAGGATCTTCTTCGGATTCACTTTGTAGTAAATTATCAAATCCGATTTAAAACAATAAAACAGATAAACTTAACCAAATTGCACATCATGAAGGTCTAATCAGTGGACTAATCTGACCAGAAAAAGAATCTGAAGACTAAAATAGGATCATACAAGAAATATATATAAGACTCAGCTCCAACGCGTATCAAAAAACCAAACAAGAGACACAAAGAAGATATGAAACTGGGGACAGCAGACCCACTGCCCTTTTTATGGCCAGAGCAACAACGCCTCAGTTTTTATTTTATTTTTTACTTTTTTTTTGTCTCAGTTAATGGGTTTGAATAAAAAGAAAACAGTTTTAAAAGGGAACAGTATTTGTTATTTTTAAACAAACGATATTATTTAGAATATTATCTATATTAAAGGGAAGTGAGTGCATTTAGCCTCACAATAGCCTTGCAATAATGTAGTTCAAATTTGTTTTTGGCGATAATTCAACCTAAAATCACTCACTTATGAAGAGAAAAACCGGTAGAGCGTAGTACTAAGTGACAACAGTATTATTATTCTTTGCAACATACTTTGTAATTAATTGCTCAGAAACATTACGCTTTCACATCAAAAGGAAAAATAAAAGAAACATTATGCTTTCAAGAACTCAAGAAGAAAAAATTGTAGTACAAAAAATTGCAAAACAATGAAGGAACAAAGCTGTGCAACATTATACACTTCATTCCCTCATTCCTTTTGCTCTGTAGTAGCACGGTACGTTGTCTCACTCCTTTCCGTGCATCTCAAATACACCCCCGTTCCGCTTCCGAACAATCTCAATAAATTCTCACTGACTTCCTCCAATGACTTGCAGAAAAGCTTCAGTCCACCACCCACCCTATCATGGAAGCCATTTACACCCCCACAAACTACGTCATTTCAACAAGTTTTGCTGGCACTCGCTAAAAACCGCAGATACACAACGCTTGCAACTCCAAAACCCTTGGCTATTGTAGCAGCCAAGCACGAACGCCGTGTGCAAGCAACCGTAATTTGTGCAAAACAACATGGGTTGGAGATTAGAATCCGAAGTGATGGCCATGATTATGAGGGCCTATCATACGTATCGGATGTCCCCTTTGTCATTCTTGACATGCTTAATCTCCGATCCATTGATGTTAATGGGACGGAAGGGAGAGTTTGGGTTCAGTCGGGCTACTGTTGGTGAACTTTATTATGAAGTTGGAAAGAAAAGTAGGGTTCATGGGGTTGCAGCTGGATCTTGTCCGTGTTAACTACATTGCAATGTTTGGGAATTGAAGGGAAAATCAAGGAGAAAGGATTAACAAAAGGATAAACATAGGGATATTAGAGAGAGAGAGAGAGAGAGAGAAGAGAGAGAGAGAGAGAGAGAGAGAATATGATTCGTATTAATTAACCAAATGAAGATTACACACACTGTTTTTATAAAAGAAATCTTAACTACTTTAACCAAATACTAACAACCTTATTAACTGTATTGCTAATTGTATTTCTAACTGTATTACACTTGTACCCTTAATAGTCCGAGTGTTGGTATTGGTGGTCACTTGGGTGGTTGTGGAAATGGTCCTTTGTTGAGAAAATATGGGCTTACAGTGGATAATGTTGAAGATGCTAGACTAGTTAATAATGTGAATGGTGAAATCCTTGACTGAAATTTAGTGGGAGAAGATTTGTTTTGGGCCATTAGGCCATCTCCAACCGAAGGAGGGCTAGCCCTCTGGCTCTTTAAGAAATTAATATTTTAATGAACAGTGCATGATCATATTTCTTACCATCTCCAACCGGGGGCCAAAAGGGTCATAGGGCCAAATATAATTTATTATTTTAATTTAAAAACTACAACAACTTAAATTTATAAGAAAAAATGAGAATTTTTTAATATTTTTTTTAAATGAGTACATGAGGCGCTATATGATGATTCTTGTCACATCCTGGCCCGAGCCCACGCCTCGATTTAGGTCTGGGTGTGTCAGTTCCTGTGCTACAAACAAGTACCTACAACAGGATCTCGTTGCACATTTTTGGGCCAAAAGAAGTATGGAGTAGGCGTTTAAGTTTTATGTTAAATGTTTTTAAAACTGTTGTTTAAGTTTCATGTTGTTAAATGTTTTTTTTATGTTATATAATTTTTATGTTGTTTAATGTTATTTAATGTTGTTTAATATTGTTTAATGTTGTTTCATGTTACTTAATGTTATTTAATGTTGTTTAATGTTGTCAAGTGAGGCCCATAAGCCATTTGGCCTAGCCCTCGGTGGGAGACGGTTTTTGAGCTATTTTTGGCCCTCTGACCCTCTGGACCCTTCAGTTGGAGATGGCCTTAGAGAAGATGATGAAGCAAGCTTTGGAGTCATTCTTTCGTGGAAGATCAAATTGCTTTCCATTTATTTTATAAGGGAAATTTTATTTGAACACATACAACCTTTTACTACATCTAACTTACTCTGTACACCCATATTATTTTTAATTAAAGAATCAATCTCGCTTTAAACCCAAATTTACTATCTAAACTACCTTCACAAACTCAATTCAATATATAAAATTCATCTTTACACCCATTTAGAAAATAAAATCCCAAATGAGTGAATGAAGAATTAAGAATTTGTTATGGCAACCAATTGTTATAGATGAATTGATCAACAACATCAATTTGTTTTTTAAACTTTTGCAACATCGGTTTGGAGTGCAAGGTTGTTAGGAAATGATCTTCACCAAGCCCTTAATAGAGTAGTCCAAGTAGCTAGCCTGAATCTGATTCGTGGAACTGAGTGATGAATTTGTAATTCAAGATTAAACAATTCAGTAGCTGGTAGGCAAGCAGTTGAACTAGTACTTTTGGAATTTGAATCATGTAAAATTATGTGGACACCTTAGCGAAAGTAAATTTCAATAGAACTTCTCATTATGTTTTCTTGAAGGATCACGGCAAGCAATTTTCATTTGAGCGAAATATGCTGCTTTTACAGGTAAGGCATACATAGTTGAACTGGAAGCAGAACTGAATAAATAACGAGAAGAGAACTCACACTTTAAACATGCACTCGTAATGACATTGAAAACATTTCGATGTCTTGAAAGTTTTCTGACTCTTTTGTTTCTTGTGGTGATATTGCTTGTAATTATTGCTCTTACTGATCGAGTTAACATGAAGCTAGAGAGGAAATGAAAAGCAACATGATTTGATTATTAGGTGATCGTAGGGTTTTATGGCAGCTCTTAGGAATTTAGTCAAAATGAATGTAGGATAAAGATTGTTTGATGGTAGAACTTGATTATTGAGTATGAGTTTATTGATAAATTTTAATTTCATCTTGTACTTGATGATAATTATGCATTAGGATAAAATAGACAATTCATAGTTAGAATTTAAGTTGGGTGTAGAAAGAGGTTAGATGGATTCAAATAAAATTTCCCATTTTATAATCACATTTATACTGTAAATACTATAAAAAAGATTTTGTCTGCTATTAAATGAGAAAAAGGACTATTTAATAGCATTTATAAGAAGAAAAAAAATGCTATTAAAAGTAGGTTTTGGTGTAGTTAGTTATAATACAATTAAGTAAATTGAAATCATGTTTTTAATATATAATTAATATTACAATGAACGGACGTATGAAAAAAAAAATAAAAAAAACATCTATAACTAATAGAAAAACGTATGTGAAGATCAAACGACCTTATATACTTGATCTTCCTCATGGTGCAAGAATAGATATGCAATTCATGTTGCAACCTCCAAAAGCATTGATATTCTCGTCTTTTTCTTTGTTTCATATATCTGCTATTATAATGGAGCAGCAGACGGGAGTTTCTGGAATAATGGATTTTGTATAAAACAAACGTATCGGTAAGAGACTACCTCATGATCTTGATTCTGTTTTTTTTTTTCTTTTTTTCCCCTCTTTCTCTTTGTTAATTAGTATGCTGCAGTACTTTGAATATGATTATAACAACACCCGATCAGGGATTGATATTACATGGTGCAAGTCGCACAAACAAGTATTGGCCTTTAGCTAGCTTCAAATCCTTCTGCGCATGCCACTAATCTGCAAGCAATACTAAATTATCATGTAAGAATTATTATTAGCATTCTAAAAATCTTATTTTACACTCCTATATGTATATTTTTCTTTCTAATTATAAAAATTTTGGAGTGCTAAATGAAAATTTTGAAGTGTTAATAACAATTCCCTAAAAAAAATAAGGACGATATTAAATCATAAAAGAACAGTAGGAAAACTGCTTGAGATGGAAGGGGAAAATTATGATTTGTCAGAATATATGTATGAGGCTATGAGCATGTAATGTAAGGTTGATCTTGCACTATGCACGTTATTTTCTTCTCTCTTTATTCAAGACCGTCATCGTGCTCATAACATGTTGAAAGTAAAATACAGACAAAGAGAATCCAAATATTTTCCTTCTCATTAGAGTGTTTATTTGTAGCCTTAGAATTTATATAGCAAAATATGTCTTAATTAATCATATATTACATGTTATATATTGACCCAGAAAGTAAACAATCACATAATAAAAAATTATTTATAACATTATGAGATTTATTTCCAATCATGAAACCGTTCAACTTTATGAAAGTAAAGTTATTTGGGGCGTGTACTTAATTAGGGCAATAAATAACTACTCACCAAAGAAGATAAGAAGATGCTTAAACATTTGACCTTTTTTTTCGTTTCTGTATTTTACAGCTAAATTCATTATAAATGCGGGCAGGAATTGGAAGAAGCAGCAGAGCCAGAAACTAGTTGTAAAATGACGGTACCAATGTCTGTTGCATTCGTTCTCTCAGTCCTTTTGCTCTTAGTATCATGCACAACTTCAGATCCACTTCTCACCAACTTCCTCCAATGCCTTCCGAAACAACATCAAAACTTCACTTACCCAATCTTTGAAACCATTTACACCCATAAAAATACCTCATTTCAATCTGTTTTATTGGGATACATTCGGAACAGCCGATATTCGACCCTTACGACTGCGAAACCTTTGGCTATCGTAGCCGCCAAGCACAAATCCCATGTCCAAGCAACCGTGATTTGCGCAAAAGAACACGGGCTGCAAATTAGGATACGAAGTGGGGGACATGACTACGAGGGTCTATCGTACGTATCTGATGTTCCCTTTGTCATTCTTGACATGTTTAATCTTCGAGCGATTGATATTAATGTGGTGGATGAGAGCGCCTGGGTTCAGGCTGGGGCAACTTTAGGTGAACTTTATTATGAAATTGCAAACAAAAGCAACGTTCATGGGTTTCCAGCAGGGGTGTGTCCAACAGTTGGTATTGGCGGTCACTTTAGTGGCGGTGGGTACGGGCCAATGATGAGAAAATATGGCCTTACCGTTGATAACATAGAAGATGCTCAACTAGTTGATGTGAAGGGGAGGATTCTTGATAGAAAGTCCTATGGGAGAAGATCTTTTTTGGGCCATTAAAGGAGGTGGAGCAAGCTTTGGTGTCATTTTGTCATGGAAAATCAAGCTACTTCCAGTTCCAGACAAAGTCACTGTGTTCAATGTTAAAAGGACTCCAGAACAAGATGCTATAAATGTCATTTATCGATGGCAATACGTAGCACCTAAGCTACCTGAAGATATCTTCATCAGAGCAATTACGCGTCTCAAGAATAATACCGAGGCAAGAAGAGCGTGGAAGTATCGTTCTTTGGTCTCTTTCTTGGACAAAGGGACAAGCTTGTCTCATTGATAAATGAGAGTTTTTCTGAACTTGGTTTGCAGCGGCAAGATTGTTTCGAAATGAGTTGGGTAGAATCTACTGTGTTTTGGGCTGACCATCCATTCGGAACTCCCATAAGTGTTTTACGTAGTAGGCCACAAGGTCCACCCAATTTCTTCAAAAGTAAGTCTGACTATGTGAAAGAACCAATTCCAAAAGAGGGAATAGAATCCATATGGAAGGCGATGATTAAGATGGACAAAGTGTTGATGCAATGGAACCCGTACGGTGGAAGAATGGCGAAAATTCCTGAGTCGGAAACTCCATTTCCTCACAGAGCTGGAAACCTGTTTAAGATTCAGTACGTGACGTATTGGGTGGAAGAAAGCTCTGTGACTTCCAAAATACACCTTAAGTTCTTAAGAAAATTGTATGAAGGAATGACTCCATATGTCTCCAAGAGTCCAAGAGAGGCCTTCCAAAACTACAGGGATCTCGACATTGGCGCAAATCTACACAACAAAACTGAATTTGGAAGTGCTAGAGTTTATGGAAGCAAGTATTTCAAAGGTAATTTTGATAGATTGGTTCGTGTGAAAACCATGGTTGATCCTCAAAACTTTTTCAAGAATGAACAAAGTATCCCACCTCTGCAAAGAGAGACACAATGACTGCATATTGGAAGCTAATCATAGGGTATAATTTGTTTCTATCAGTACCTTCTTACAATGAATAAGTTTTTTATTTTTATTTTGAATAAGTTTTAAATATTTGAAAATTCCCATTTAGTGACCCGAAAAGTTAACACATTTTTCTTACGGTACCAACTCTCTAATACAAGAAGAACTCACTAACACATGCATCTGATATCTATTAGAGATATAGTATAAATGTAATGAAAATTTTGATATAGATAGCATTTTTTTTGAGTTTGACGGTGCACTTCAAATTAAGGAGAGTGAATTCAATTGGGATTCTGAGAGATTTTATTTATTTTCTAATAAATCCATGAGTATTCAATTAGGATTTTAAGTGATTCTCTAAAATTCAATGTGTATTCAATGAGGATTTAAGATAGTTTATTAAAATCTTAATTGAATACATCCGATTTTTGAAACTATTTTAAGAAAGTTTTTAAAATCCTTAGAAATATGGGTACTTTCAATTGGGATTTCAAACAAGTTTATAACATTTTAGGTGTATTCAATTAAGAATTTATTAGGGGGTGTATTCAATTGAGATTTTAAGGGATTTTAATTCTTTTAATGAATTCAGGAGTAGCCAATCAGGATTTTAAGTGATTCTTTGAAATTCAATGTGTATTCAATCATGATTTTAAGTGATTCTCTAAAAGTCTATGTGTATTCAATCAGGATTTTAAGATAGTTTGTTAAAATCCTTAGAAATCCGGGTGTATTCAATTAGAATTTTAAAGAAGTTTATAACATTCCAGGTATATTCAATTAGAATTAGAATTAGAATTTAAAGAATTTGGAAGAGTTGAGGAATTAGAGGGAATTGGAGAGATTTTGTAGTGTATTTTAAGCATCCACAAATCTTACCTCTTCCCATGAGATTTCGAGGGAATTGAATCAAAATTTTATATTGAATTTCTACAAATCAGTTAAACTTCATAAAAATCCATCGATTTATAAATCCATTAAAATCTCTCAAAATCCCAATTGAATACACCCCCCTTAATTTTTCAAAAGAGTTGATGAATTTGAGGGAATTGGAGATATTTCCTAGGGAGTATTTTTGCTCACCATCTTAATTATGATGTATGCTCACCATACACTTCAGCATCTGATACGTGTCCTTTCAACTAACTATGGTTAACTTTAATAATAAATGTCCTTTTCTAATTTTGAAAAAAATTAACCATAATTATTTGAAAGGACACATGTCAAATGATGAGGTGTATGGTAAACATACACCATAATTTATTGTGGTGAGCAAAAATACACCCTATTTCCTAGCATATTTTAAACATTCACAAATCTCATGTCTCCTCCCTGAGATTTTGACGGAATTTAATCAAAGTTTTACATGGAATCTCGACAAATTCATTAAACTTTATCAAAAATCATGGATTCATAAATTCATTAAAATCTCTCAAAACCTCAACTGAATACATCCCCTTGAAGCGTATGATTTATTTAGAAGAGAATTACATGAATATTGTTACAATATTTGATTTATTAATTAAATATTTGATTATGGGTGACGCACTCAATCTTACAAATCTTTCATTTATTAATTAACTATTTGATTATGGGTGGATGCACTCAATCTTGGGTCGTTGATCTCCTAATAATTAATCTTTGGATTTATCTTAATAAATAAAATATAATTTATTTTCTTTAAGAGAAAGGGTAGTGGTTTTATTCAAGGTGTTGAGCAAGCACACAATCTTTTAAGAGGACATCCTAGATCAAATTCGGAGGTTTCTCAAATCAACAATAAATAAAATTGGAAATCAAAGCCAACTTGATCATACGGTTTGCCACTACATTGTGAATTTACGAACATGAAAAACTCTTAAGGATTCGAAGCCTCTCAAACTTACTTTAATATCATCGACCAACAAATCTAAAGGCAAGGACTCCCCTTCAGACTACCAATGGCCTGGACTACCTGTAGTGCATCACTCTCCAAGATTACTAGCTGCCAATTCCGTTGTAGAGCCCAGCAAACACCATCCCGAGCAACTAGAATTTCAACCATCTTAGAATTTGTCGCATGAGTTATTTTACGAGCGAAACCTCCAGCACAGTTGCTGGCTTAGTTGCAAAATACTATCACATTAGAGAATATACTCTACAATATTATGGAGATAGATGAGAATATGCAACTTGGTCACTAAGTTAGTCCATAGTTTGACCACTATGTTAAAAGGTCATTGGGTAAGAGATTATCAATGTATTAAAAGCATGAGGCGTGGGCGAGGCGTCTGAGGGATAGCCCAGCTTAGGTGTGAGGCGGGAGGCGAAGCCTTACAGGACCTTAAATAATAGAGGATTGCTAAGAAAAATAGAGGAAATAGGGACTCTTGGGGTTTTAAAAATAAAAGAAAAACAGACTTGGCCAAAACGACGTCGTTTTGGGCCAAGTCATTTAAAAAAAATTAAAGACTTGGCCAAAACGACGTCATTTTGGACCAAGTCATTAAAAAAAAAAAATTCCCTCTTCTTCTTCGTGGTCGTCTTCCTCGTGAAGACGCCGCACAGCTTGCAACCTAAACCCAAATGGCAGAGCTTGAAAACAAAGCAGTTGACTTTGATTTTGGGTCGCAGATGGAATTGGGAACGCCCACCAACTGCCTTTAGGCGCGCCTTAGCCACCTCGTCTCGCCTCGACCACTCCCACTGGGCAGATGCGTTATCACTCCTGGCCCGCCTCCAAAGCTGTCTAGGCGCGCCTAGGAGCGCATCTTTTAAAACATTGGGGATTATACACACCATTCGACACATATCTTGTGTGTTGTGTGTCAAAATTTCCCCTCCCTTAAAGCAAAACATGCAAGGAAAAAACTCGAACCTGAGCCATTTTCTCTCCTCGAGAGTTTTTCTCACTCATGTGTGAGTGTCCTTCGGTCAAGCTTTTCCTTTGCCGTCGCTGATCTTAGCTCTGGCTAGGGTCGGTGGCAGTCCTTCCTTCCATCTCTTTGCCTTGTTGACAATATCCTAGCTCCACCTCCATGCTTTCCAACAATCCATTCCCTACCCTTCCTCATAGATTCAATCCTTCATCGACCATTTGGATCTTCTCCCACAAATCTTCAACGCAATTTATCGCTTTTCCCTCGGAAGATGCGTAAAGTTTCAGCTCGGGTGTTCACACCACCTCCTTCCATCTCTTTGCCTTGTTGGCAATATCACTGTTACTGCTACTTACAGACTGGTTCTTCCCATTGGTTTCTATTGATTTATGGGGGTGATCTAGGGTGCTTTTTGACGGATGTTGGAGTCTTCTCTTCATCCAGCTCGGAGACTTTGTTTGGCCTGATCTAAGATGTCTGTTGGGGGCGATGGTTTGAGATGGTTTGTAGGTGGCGTTCTAACAGCAGCGGAGGCAGCAACTTGACAGAGCTTGTTTCAGTTTCTGGTTTCTCTTTTGTTTTGTGCCTAGAACTTTGTTTGGGTTTTTCTTGCTTTGCTTTGGAGGTCCAATTCTATGTTGTTGTCCTAATTGTAAACTGTGCCTCTTTCTATGGAATTATGTTGCTTTGAGAATGAATTAATCCTTTGTCAAAAAAAGAAAAGAAAAAAAAAATTCAAGATCCTACGAGTAGTAGCCAAACTTCCAACCTGAGAGTGAGAAATACGCAGAATTTAGGTTCGTGTGTGTTCGGTTGGAGAGATGGTTTGTAATTGCACACTTTCTAAGTAACTAACCTAAACTCGATGTGATTGTGTGACTGTGACATATATTTCTAACAAATATAAAATTAAATTAAGAATATCATCAATCGCCTCAAAAAAAAAAAAAAAAATATCGTCAATGTAGAGTCCCTTTATTAGTTGATTGATATCTAAGAGGCTTGTTGGTGGTCTCAATCCCACACATAAGGGCATCTTCACTAGGAGATGCAAAATACCTTGAAATGGACCTTTTACATCATATGATTCATATCTTAGCGGATAATTCTCTAAAGGTCAAATGTAAATTATACATTTTCTCGGGAAGATGTAAATAAAAGTTTAAATTTACATTTTATTTTACATCTTTTGGTTAGGGGTTGCACCAATCAAAGAAAAGAAAATTAAATAGGATCTCGAACTTACATCCCTCCCACTAGAGTAGAACTTTCATTTTCATTTTCATTTTACATCTTTTGGAGTAAAACTTTCATTTTAGTTTTTGCACTCAAATTTGCATTTTTCCATTGGAGATGCCCTAAGTTCTTTGCTAAACCTATTATTCTCTTTCTCTAGGCGGGATATACTTTGTTTGTGCTTGAAAAATTCTGAGGATCAACCATGGTTTTCACATGTACCAATCTATCAAAATTACCTTTAAAATATTTGCTTCCCTAAAGCATTGCAATTTGTAGGTTGGTCCGATTATTCATTGTGGCCCAAAAGTCGAGATCTTTATAGCATTGGAAGGCCTCTCTTGGGTTCTTGGAGGCAATAGATTCATCGTTCGAAAAAAAATTATTGAAAAGTGAAGGTACTTGCTGTTGGTCTCAATCCCTTCTTGAATCCACGACGTATACTATTGAATCAAACATAGGTTTCCAGCTCTGTGAGGGTATGGAGTTGTTGGCTCAGAGATTTCACTCATTCTTCCACCGTAGGGGTTCCATTGCATCCACATATATTTTCTACGTCAATCATATTCTTCCATATAGATTGTATACCTTCTTTTGGAATTGGTTCCTTCACATAGTCCGACTCAGCCGTGAAGAATTTTATTGTTACGTTGTATTATTAAGTAGAACATACATGGGAGTTCCAACTGGATGGTCAGCCCAGAATACCATGGATTCTACCCAGCTCATTTCAAAGCAAGCCTCTATGTTGTAAACCCAACTCATGGAAGCTCTCATTCATCAAGGGAACAAGCTTGTCACTTTGTCCCAAAAAAATAACCAATAAATGATACTTCCACAGTTTTCTTGCCCTCATTACTAGTCTTGACTTGCGGCATTGACGTCCTGATGAAGATGTCTTGGCCGCTAGATATTGCCAATTAACATTGAACACGGTCACTTTGGCTGGAACTGGAACCAACTTTATCTTCCATGAAAGGATGACTCCAAAGCTAGCTCCACTACCTCCTCTAATGGCCCAGAAAAGTTCTTCTCCCATTGAATTTCTATCAAAGATTGAACCGTCTAGCATAGATGATATCCACCGCCGCTAAGGTTGATGGAAACCATTACTTGGAGCAGAGGCATACCTTCCCTGTTGATATTTGGACAGCTAATTTTTTGGTCTGTTATTTTGAACAGCTCATCATTGCTGTTGAGATTACTTTGAAGGCGCAAAAACCAAGATATCATCCAAACAATTTCGTTTTGGACTTTCAATATCATTTTGAAAATTTTATTTTAACTCAATAATTGTATCTTTGCACCAACTAAGGAATTTTCACCACCGAACTTTCAACATTATCCTTACCTAAAGTAAAAAAAAAAAATTAGAATCCAAAACCTACTACTCTAATTGACTGTTAATAAGATGCCTGCAGGTATAACAATCATGGTATAACAAACCTAAAATATCATTGACCATGTTATAACACTTTTAATTAATAATGCATGACGGTCTTTAATACCATAATAATATTTTTCACTAAAACCAGAAAGTGGCATGAGTTGGGCCAAAATTGGCGAGAAAAAAAAAAATCTAATGTTTGGAATTTATTTATTTGTTAGCACGTGAAAAATTATGGTTGTAATTGGGGACCAATGTTTGTAATTTTATTCGTTTGGGCCAAAATATATCACGTTGTCAGTGATAAGCATTGAGTACGGGATTCGTATGTCATGCAAAAAACGTGGAAGGCATCATCATGATAAATGAGATGCAATTTCTGATGGCATATTCAAATCCGAATTGGATCGGTTGATCTGTTGAATGGATTGCATAGTCACGTGGATAATTATGTTGGCTGAGGAAGGAGCATAGCAGCATATGAAGATTTGTTGGGCAATTAGGATGGTTCACTTCGTTGCTGTGAACCTTGAATCTTGTAAATACAAGACACCTGTAACGTGAAATAGACCTTCAATTCAACACAACACCCAAATTTGTGCGTAATTTCTCGCTTTACGCGAAACCCTTTCTTATTTGAGAAAAGCCCTAACTTCGTCAAACACATTTTACAGCAGTTTGTATTGGACAACACTGCTAACTGTTTATCCAAGTCTCTATCAGTAAGGAGTCTTTGGGTCGTTGTTGAAAGAGGTCACTTCGTTAGTCTTTCGACGAGTGGGTGTTATTTAGTGTTCGACACATTGAAAACCGAACTTCTTTTGAAATTCGAAGTAACTAGCAGTTTTGCCTTCAAGCTCTAAAACCCAAAGGCCAAGACGAGTTCCTTTCTCGACCCCAATCGAAAAGTTATAAAAGTTAGCAGCATGTTCAACACCACCACTTCATTACCTATTCGGTTTGCGCGCTATGTAAGCTTGATAGTTTTTAGGGTAAATTACATAAAACTACCTCAACTATTGGGTCAGTCACAGTTTCATACCCCGTCTTTAAAAAATTTCAATGTCATATCTCATCTACGAATTTGTAACAATTTCATACCTTCCGTCAGTTTGTTTGTCAATTCTTCTGTTAAATGCTGACGTGGCTTAAGGCGGGATCCACTCTCTCTTAAAAAATTAATTAAATATTAAAAACTACAAAAATAAAATTATTTAATAATTTTTTTAAATGGGGACCCACCCCTCGTCCCTTCTTCTTTTTTGGCTTTTCCCGTGTTCCCCCCCCCCAACAAAAAGCTTCCTTCACCCTTTCTTCTTCTTTGATTCTTCCTGTGTGCCCCCCAAGCTTCCTTCACCCCTTCTTCTTCTTTGATTCTTCCTGTGTCCCCCCCCCAAGCTTCCTTCACCACCCCACCGCCGCCCTCTCTTCCTCCATCTCCACGCCTACAACTCACCTAAATAGGCCCTTAACTCCATCGCCGTCGCCCTCACTTCCTCATCCTTCAAATTCAACCCCACCATCATTTCCCCCAACCCGCAGCTCACCTACGCTAGCATATCTGGGTCCCAATAGGGCGGAGGAGAGCAATTGCGACAAGTTTCCGAAGCGAAAATCAACGGGAAGGGAGACCAGAGGAGCAAAAAATCGGACGTCGTCCAGAAGGACAAAGCTAGGGATGGGGGAGGAGAAGGCGAAGGAAGAGGAGGGGGAGAATCGATGCCGACGAAGGGGTTGATGAGGGAAAATCGGAGAGAGGAGATGGAGAACCAGTGACGCTTGAGAATAGAGGAGAATGTGAAAAAGGGGGCGGTGATGAGGAAGAAGCCGTCAGCGTCGAAGAAGGAGGAAGACTTGGGGGAAGGTGGGGGAGGGTAGGCGGAACTAGAGGTTGGAGATGGGGTCGAAGACAAACAACTAATTGAAGTTGGAGGAGGTATTGTGGGATCTAGGTTTGGGGAAGACGGGAGAGGGAAGCGCAGATGAGGGTGGGATCTGGGTTTGGGGAAGACGGGAGGAGAAGAAAGGGTAAAGAGAATAAGGGGTGGGTCCCCATGTAAAAATTTATTTTTAAGTTTTTAATATTTAATTAATTTTTTAATAGAAAGTGGGTCCAACCTCAAGCCACGTCAGCATTTAATAGAGGAATTGACAAACAAACTGACAGAAGGTATGAAATTGTAACAAATTCGTAGATGAGGTATGACATTGAAATTTTTTAAAGACAAGGTATGAAACTGTGACCAACCCAATAGTTGAGGTAGTTTTATGTAATTTACCCTAAAAACTATCAAGCTTACGTAGCACGCAAACTGAATAGCTAATGAAGTGGTGGTGTTGAACATGCTGCTAACTTTCACCAATCTTTCAAAATCACTAAACTTTCACCAATTACGACCTCTAATATGCTCTCTTGCCATGTTGAACAATTTGGAAATGGAAAAAAATGGTAGAAAGATATATTGAAAGAATTGTAGGAGAAAATTGAGTTTTGTGTGGATGATTGAACAAATACATAGGTATTTATAGAGTTTTTGGGTAAATTTTGAGTTAAATAATTTTTTTAATTATTTTAGTCGTTGGATTTAAATTTGGGCCGTTAGATCTTTTTTTTACCGTTAGATTTGATTATTTTCAATATCAGGCATTGAATTCAATGTATTTTAAAATAACATATTCTAAAAAAATTAAATTTGAATCTGGACCGTTGGATCAACCAACGGTCCTTAGATCTCAATAATTAGGTGTATTTTGGGTGGCCGACAAGTTTATGACAGGGGGCCCCACCCCTGCCGGGTAGACTTTGCAAGCCCACCGCGTGGGCGCGTTGGAGAGTGAACGGGCCGAGAGTGGCCCAACTGCCCACAAGTCTACTCGCATCGGGGTGAGGGAATTTTTTTTGGGGGGGGGGGGGGTATTTGGCCCAGCTTTGACATTTGGCTTTTAGCCCAATGTTTTAGCATGGGTTGGAGGGTGTTTGGGGGGAAATTTGACAAATAGCCCACCATTGGAGTTGCTCTTAGAGGAGGGAGAAATTCTTTAGTTCACTCCACATCACCCGTCAACCAAGGACACAAACAAGAGAATTTTGTATTGGGGCCCACCAAAGTGCGGCAATGTGATTTTTTTTTTTTTTCACTTGATGTGTTAGGCTGTGTTCATAGCATGCTAAAAAATCTCTCCAATGCAAGGGTGTCTTTTGTAGTCTTTGGCTAGAGGGACAGTGGGAACCAGTAACAGATACAAGCAAGAGATCCTGTGCGTCAGAGTGAGGCTGTATGGGACCCTAGGGCATGCATCTTCGTCTGAACGGGTGACATGCAGCGACAGATGGACAAAAGAATAATAACATGTAGTGTACATTTCCTCCAATTGTATAATAACATGAGAAAATATGGCCTTTCTGTTGATAATAAACTTGATGCCTTAATTGTTGATGTTAACGGAAGAGTTTTAGGTTGATAATCAATGGGAGAAGACCTTTTCTGGGCTATTAGAGGTGGAGGTGGAGCTAGCTTTGATGTGATTGGTTTCTTGGAAAATCAAATTGGTTTCCGGCCCGGAAATTGTCACGGTTTATAGAGTTGAAAGGACTTTAGAACAAGGCACCACCGACATTGTTCATCGATGGCAATACATTGCTGATGAAGTTCATCAAGATCTTCTCGTTAGGGTTTTTGTGATGCCACTGAATAAGAAGGGACATCAGACAGTGAAAGCTAAATTTGTGGCATTGTTTCTAGGAAATGGAGAAAGGCTTCATGCTTTGAGGGATGAGAGCTTACCCCAATTGTGCTTGAAGGATGAGGATTATACTGAAATGAGCTGGATATAATCGGTTTTTTATTGGTCTAATTACCCAATTGGAATTCCCACTGACGTGTTGCTTGAAAGACAAAAAAAAAATCAGAAAAGTTCATGAAGAAATCTGATTATGTCCAAGAGCCAATGTCAAAGTCAGGTCTTGAAGGACGTTGGAACAAAATGTTGGAACTGAAAAAGCAGTGCTGACATTCAATCCAATCCATATGGCGGAAAAACGAGTGAAATTTCGGAGCTCGAAACTCCATTTCCACATAGAGCAGGAAATAAGTACAAAATCCATTACTCTGTGAATTGGAACGACGAGGGTGTGAAGGCTGCAGATGGAAATACTGATCTAATAAAAAGGGTTTATGAGTTTATGACTCCTTATGTGTCAAAGTCAACAAGGTGTTCGTATCTGAATTGTAGAGATGTTGAATTGGGGACAAAAGGAAACGGCAATGCAAACTGCTCAGAAGCTAGGGTTTGGGGAACAAAATACTTCAAGGGGAGTTTTGACAGATTGGTACGAGTGAGGAGTGCAGTAGATCCAGGAAACTTTTTAAAGGAAAATGCTAGAGATGGAATACTTTCATTTTGGTTTAGACCAGTCTATTATTAGGCTTCAAGCCCAACGCAAATTCACTACTCCTCCAATGTGTCACTCTCAGCCATTGTGTATAGATCGGAGCATATATAATTGAAGATATGTTGAAGCAAGAAACGAAAGTGTTGAACTTAAATGCAAAAATTAAATTATTCAGATAAGTTATTCATTCGAATTCCCTTTGAAATGAGAGAATTAGAAGAAATAAAGTTTTCTCGTGTTTAATCCAATACATATGATTATGTTTCAAGATCAGTCAGACAATAAAGGTGGTGTGTCTTGTTCGACTGATCGAACATAAATTTCTCTTATATTAGATAGAAATAATAACCTTATACCTGTTATATATCGAAATATATGTGTTATATTATGAGAAAAGAAAAGGCAAGAGAAAAACCATCCAAGTGAAAATAAAGGCAAATGGAATTTCCATCACATGGCTATCTAGTTCCTCAGCATGAAACCCAATCCTAGTTCCTCACATTTTACTGAAGTTCCACACATTATAGGTTTTCCGGAAGTTTGATTACATTTTTCCAATGGATTTCCTGTGTATATGAATTTTATGAACTTATGATTGTATCATTTTTTTCCGAATTTTACTAAGATTACAAACCCTAATTAAATATCCAAATTAATTTATTCCGAATTGAAAACCCTAATTAGTAAAGGAAACATGGGAAAATATTCAGTTAAATAGGATAATGAAAATATATATTTAACACTAAGACACACAATGTATCAACCATAATAATTTGATACCAAACTCATCGTACATATGATTTGAATCAAAGACACCTCAAAATATCACTAAATCATATTCTTCCTGAATCCACATTTAGTCAAACAAGGAGTACTTGTAAACAAGACTCTAATACTAATACCAAATTAGACAACAATTAAACTGAAAAACTTTAAGTTGTTATAATCTTAGAAAATGAACTTACAACGTGTATCAAATTTGCCGCGTCTAATTATTTTTCTTTGGTTTGATGTGTGTTAAGAGAGAATGTGTAGCCAAGAACAAAAGTTAGAAGACAAAGCATATATGACTTCATTAAGTCAAGTCCTTTTATTAAAGCAGTGGTCCTTTGATTTGAAAAGTTCAAAACTTAGGCTCGATCCCATTCGCCCTTGTCTCGCCCGGTGGAATCGATCCCTTGATTTGAAAAGCGTTTCTGAGCAAAAGTAACGAATATTCTAAATGGGAGCTAATTTCATTATCTTAAGTCTCTTGAGACCGCGTACATCTATTGAATTAAACCTCCGCGTACCTCTATTGAATTAAACCTCATGCTGTATAGCACTATAGTTTAGTGTTTTCTTCTTTACTTGTAAGAATAAAGTTTTAAGTTCAGCTACTATGGACGACGTACTTTTGTAATCTAAAAACAAGAGATTCAAAAGTCACAAATCAAATTACTCGTAAGCGCACGAATCAATTTTAATGAAAAATGACAAATAAAGGTGTAGTGAATAGTACCAGGAAAAGGTAAAATATGATTTTTCGTTAAAAGTAAACAGTACCAGGAGTGTTTCGTTAAAACTCTTCTTTTTTAAGGTAAGAATTAATTTGTGGTCAGGCATTAACTCGTGTATCTCTACATGATAACTATATCCTATTGGCACTACAACAAAACTGGTCTTTCGCGTTGCACAAAAGGCGCCGTAAATGGTTATTCACGGCGTGAGCCCCCAAGCAGTAAAAGCCCCTATCGTAAAAAATATTTTGTCAAATACGATGTTCTCTAGTAGCCGTAAATAATTTAAGCAAACACTTCGTAAATGCTCTTTAAGGGGTGCCTTGCGCGCCTTAATTGGTATTAGATACGGCGTTAATGAAGTGTCATAAATTCTCTTTAAGGCATGCCTTGCGCACCTTAATCGGTATTAGATACGGCGTTAATAAAGTGTCGTAATACTGCAAAAACAATTACGGCATATCTGTGTGCCGTAATTTATATTTGATATAGCGTTTGTTGAGTGTCGTAATACTGTGAAAAGAATTAAGGCATATATCGTACATCATAAACAAAGACTAGCATCAACAATTACTGCTGAATTTGCATACAATAATTTACATTTATTTTAATTTTAATTTTTAATATATATATATATATATATATAAAAGAATCGACAAAATTACACATTTACTATAATACAATAAATTCATAAGTAATCATATTGTCAAAATGTATTACAAGTTGAACAAAGCTAAGGTCAATATCAAACTACACATGAAATACCAAATAGGCCTCTACTAACAAAGAAATTTGTCAATTGAAAGACTTCACTTTTCCTTGAAGACCTCCAAACGAAGTCATTTGAGAGTGAAATGCTGCTCCTAATGCATGAACCACACTAATTACTTTCTCTATCTACATAGACATAAGCACATGGAGCAGAAGAAAATCTATTGTACAACTATATGTAGAAATACACATTTAATCTCAAGTAAGAAAAGTGATACTGAAAGAAAACCTAATCATTGTCATACAAACCTAAATCCCAAATTATGCCTTCACAATTTTATTGCTTTACACTCATACATGTATCAAATGACTAAAATATACACAAATTATGCCTTTACAATTTTACTTTTTCCTATAACCTGCATAAAAATCATATACTTGTGAATAGATAAATTAATGAGTCTCTAACATTTCACGGATGAAGAATTGATGCGGCAAGTAGAAGATTGGATATTCGATCAGTGGATATGGTTATCAATTATGATATCCCCAAAAACTGTAAGGTAAGACTCACTGTTTTTTGACCTTGTGGCTTACTATTATCAATTTACATCAAAGTTAGCCATTTATCTAGTTTTTTGGTCTTAATATATTACAAATTCAACAATCAAATTTCAATTTTTTTTCATTTCTTTTTGTTTCATTTTCTTCAATCCAATCAACTTTCTTGGGAACTAAAACAAAAGGAGAGAGAGAGAGAGAGAGAGAGAGTTCCCAACCTGTCTCAACTTCGTCTTTGGAAACTAGGCTTTGGAACGGATAGAGTGCCCAACCAAGATACTCTAGCTAGTCAGAGATGGATTTGGTTGGTAAGTTAAGTGCTGGTCAAAACAAAAGGTTAACTTACAAATTGATAAAGACTTTAATACTAATAAAATTAAGTATAAACTTTTCCACTCATTACCGTTGCATTTGCAACCTATTCGTTTAAAAATTCACCAAAGACTTGAATGCTACCTGAAAATTAGTAAAAAGAAATAGAATAAATAAGTAATATAAATCTTACCAAGGGAACTCAATCAAATTAGCATTTTTATCCAGTAGTACAAACTAAACAAAGTACTACACTACTACTATAACAAACTCACAGAGTACTAGGCTAAGCAACAAAGTCAATAATTTAAGTGCTAGGCTATGCCCCAGTGTTATTCTACTACTACTACAACACAGATTATTTGGATTTTCAAAACAGATTATTTGGATTGCAGTATCACTATAAGTCTGTAACATCTCCATCTCCTTTGCAAAAGTAGAACCTTGCTGAGTACCCCATGTGACCTAGAGGTCCGGGATATGCATACAAAGAAACCCAAGTCACTCTGCAAGCCCAACCAAATCACACAAAGAGAGAAAAATTAACAAATTCCCAACACCATAATTAAAACTCTTTCAGAGGAAATTGAATTGGAATACTCTAGATTAATATTAGTCTAAATTTTTTTTAAATACTTGGTGCCTCAGATTTGATAATTCATTGGGCGCCATTACTTACCACTGTAGATTTGGGAAGGAATCAATTCTAACATACCTATCAAAAACTGTTTCACTCAATAAAAAAGATTAGGTAACCCAAATATTGTTCGAATGCATATATAAGTTTATAACTTACAAAAAAAGACATTATAACAAGAAAAAAAGTGCTGATACAATTCCTATAATACACTTAAAGGTGGGCATATTAACACTTATTTAAGTTATTAAATCACTTAACCTGTATATATTTGTCACTGCATTTGGAAATATAGGTGGTGATCTAACGAATAGCATGAGCGACCTGCAAAGGACAGAAATGGATTGACAAAAGTTATTTGCTACCCAGGCTATTTGGATCTTTGGACCATTGTTTCCATATTAGTGTACCTAACCATACACGAAGAGACCATTCCTAAATAAAACAATGAAACCCAAAATACTCAATCCCATTTAAAAAGCAAAGCAAGTAGACTTTAGTGAAACAAGAACTTCAACAAAAATTTCAAACAAAAGTCCATCACAACAAAGAGAACACAACACGCACCCAATTCCTCATATGAGCTAATAAAAGGGTTAGACGTCAAGCAACCAAGTACCAACCTGTAATTGAAAATTAATATAAAAAAATGAATTAACCAAACATTCAGAAAGATCCAAATGTCGAAGACCAAAAACACAAAAAAAAATATATATAAAATAAATATATATATTGAAGTGTATTACAAACTATGGATTAGATAGTGATCCCAAAAGCCAAATATAATCATAAAGCACAAGTTCCATCATTAGTAAAAATTGATTGAATCATTGATTTTTGTATGAGTGATGCAAGGATTGGTATACACAAGCAACATGAGGAGATAAGCCTCTAGGACGTGTAAGATTACAATGCAGAGCAGCTAAAAGATAAACATTACAATTGAGAGCATTAATATCCTAATATCCAATAAACAATAGCTTATATTTTTAATTTTTAAAACTACTTAAGTACAGAGCACTCACTGCTCTGGATTCAAAGAGAACCTCACATAATAAAATCGCTTCTCCATAAAACATAAATGATAGCTCTTGGAATTGACTGCAGAGTATAACGTGATGGCTTAAACAATTATGTATGGTTCAATTTCAAAGCATCTACAAAGCCCAAAATTACTAAACCTTCTTTTCTTATTCAGAAAGATTTTACCTTTAAACAACAAGAAAACAGAAGCATCCCAGAAAAATAATTTCATCCTACAGATTCACAGCAAAAAGAAAAATACTGAAAAATAAAAAGCAAATAGAAAACTGATTAAAAAATCCTCCATATGTAATAATAAATCAAGTTAAAAAATCCCCAATCACAGAATAATAAAGCTAGGCACAAATACATATAAACTTAGAAAAATCAAACCCAAATTGGAGGCTGCGGAGTGCAAATGTGTAGGTGGAGGGGCTGTTGGAGGAAAGTACCTGTAAATTCAAAACCAAATTTATATAAAAATAAAATAAAAATTTGAAGAAAAACACTTCAAACTTAGAACATTGGGAGAAAAACGGCGGTCTCGTGTGTCTGGGAGAAGAAGATTTAGATGTCGATTTGAGTTTTGGCGAAATGGATCTCCTAGGTTCTTGAATTTTCGGTGGTGGACAACAAGCGACATGGAGATGGGACCATGGATAGCGACAAAGCGATGGAGAGAGGGGTTTGTTGTCTGGGTAAATAAATCTGGGTATGACATGCACACCAGAGAGGATATGGTCTAGAATTTCACTTGTTTGATATTTCATTCTGGTGCTATAATTTCCCGATGAACATTTTTTGTTAGGTGTGGAGTGGGAAAGTTTAGGCACGAAGCTAGGAACTATTATTGACGACGTATCATTCGTGCCATAAAAGGTAGGGATCCAAATATATAAAAAAGTTCATTTTGCGACATAACGTGATGCCTTAAAAGAGAAGGAAAATGCGTCATGTAAATTGTCAAATACGACACACAATACTTAGGCCGTAAATATTTTTATTTAACGACTTGCACAAAAGTGATGTCGTGAATGCTAGATTATGTGCAAGTATTACGACATGAACTTTACGAATGTCGTGAATAATATCATTTAAGGCATGCCAATACTGTACGCCGTATATTTCAAGTCGTAAAAGATCCAAATTGTTCATTAGGCATACAATTAAACACATAAAAATCCATTAAGCGTAGAAGAATCATGCCAAGTAAGACTAGCTTGATATAATTGGTCATTCTCATTAGTTATAATTGGTCATCCTCATTAGTTTATCTACTCTTCTTAATCTTAGAACCAATAAACTTAATTGTAGGTTATCCTAATAAATTTATTTATCTAGATGCTTAAGGGCGACTAGTCATTAGAAATCTGAATCTAAAATAAAATGCGCACAAAGATTAAGAATTCAACATGGTATACAATCGAATATAAGAATTCAACATTGCATTCAATCAAATATTAGTTAACAAAATACTTCACAAATATTCATGACATGTCGTCATCATAACCTTAGACAATATAACCTTAGACAATAACTAAGTTACACATAGAAATAAAAATAAAAGAAGGATAGAACCCGGAATCCATGGCAAGGTACATCCCTAGGCTCTTTTATACTAAAGAATCCTAAAAGGTTTGATAAAAATTCTCATAAAACGAAACACATTCCTTAATAATTAACGACACAAACTAGGAAATAATCATTCTCGTCTTGAAAAACACGTAAGTCACTTTGCCCGCTAGATTTAAGGTCGTTCCATCTTCTAGAAAATTTTGGAAAAATAGGAAACATGTAGCTCTGTGTCTTAGCTTTCTAGGTTTAAATCGCACATTACTAGGAAAAATCGGTAAAGCCTTCAAATCTTCATTCTTCCATAACTGCACAGTTCTGACGGGAATGTAACTTTTACAGGATTGAACTATAAAATTGGAATGTTTGGCTCCATAAAAAATTATGAAATTTGGACAAATGATCTTCGGTCTCTTCGATTCTTTATCCAATTGGCCTTGCATCAAAACTTCTTCTGAAGCCGATTTATCATAAAAAGTGTTATAAGTGCAGAACTTTGCTAAAAATAAGAAAAGGAAAGTAATAAGTCTCTTTTATAACCAATTCCTTAACAAAACCTAAGGATAATTGAGATGAAAATATGAGAAATAATCCACCTATGAGCAAGCTCGCTACCAAAATATTTGACTAACCATTGATTGTTTGGATCTAATCTCCAACTCTATAATGTAAATATATCGGTGTCTTACAAAAAATATCTTAAACTACAATTATTTTTCAATTGGTTCATTTAGACAATGATATCTTTACATTAAAGGGTGAGGAGAATAAATAGATATGAAACTCGTCATTCATTATATTTGAATTATATATGTGTGTGTGTGTGTGTGTGTGTGTATATATATGTATGTAGTTGTCCAGTGTAGGTAAAGGGAACACGTGCTTATTATGGTCGGTACGCATCCACAATACAATATCGTTAATCATTGGATACCATAAGTAATCAATGATTTTTCTCTTTTACATCAACAATTCTATATATATATCTGTACATTTAACAAATAAAAGGTTGTTATAGATTAATTATACAGTGAATAATTGACATATTTATATAATAACTTATTTTTGTTCAAAGAAATGTTAAGTAAACTTTGTTAAAAATTAAACTCTCTATATACTCTCTGGTACCTTATGTTTTGGACATAATGTTTTTTAATATTGGTAAGAAAGTTAACGTTAAACTGTGACCTGGTAAAAAGTTTATGAGGAATTTCACTTTAAGTTAATCACATTAGCATTTTTCTTTTGTTCATGTATGTATCCTCCAAGGTCTCAATAAAGAGTCATGTTAGCATTTCTCTGTATGTATCCTCCAAGGTTTTAATAGGGTCGAGAAAAAGTCCATGCTCTTACTGTCTTACACATGTTTAATTTGTGAAGTTTCACGGGATATAGTATTATACTGTAATTGCAGGCCATAGTGGGAAAGATTATGACCTAACCAGTACCAAGCATTGGAAAAGAATATAAGAATCATACAATAAAAAGGAATTTTAATGGATGCAATCATAACAACCATGCACTTTATTTTAGACTACAAAGTTGAGCGGTGTTTGGGTCTGAAGTGCTGGTTTGGGAGAGATTTTTCAGTGTGGTCAGTACATAGGGTGGTACACTATGTGTTACTATACAAATAGTGGGACATGTGTGCTAAAAAGTTAATAACTTAAAAAATAAAATTTCTCACTACTCCTATTAAAACACGTAATGTACCACTTGTGTTCCTTCCACAACTAAAAATTTATCTGGGCTTGGGCCAAGTTGGTAGAATGTCAGAAAGGAGGGTGTTAATTTCGGCCTAATAGTGATGATGGAGTGGCCGAGTCCTAGACGAAGTAGGTTTGATTAAAGATCAGAATTAGCTTATGATGTGGTCGAGTTCTAGAACAGGGATTGTTTGGGGATCATGATTGGTGTTTGATGGGATTTGAGTTAATTTCTTAAGGATCACATAATAAGACTAGGTCCAAAATTCTAGTTTGAGCAAAAACGGGTGAGATTGACTTACTAATTGTTAGCACAAATTCCGAGTGGATAGATGGGATTTTTTAGGAGCAACTAGTGAGGGCAATCGATTGGAAAGACAAGGATTCTTTCTGAGTTTGTGGTTGATTGTTTATCTTAAGTCTTAGTCGGCGAGGAGTCTTTGATTCTTTCGCAAAAGAGATCACTCATTAACCTTTTTGACGAACTGGGATGTTATATGATTGGTTACTCTCAGGTCACATTTAGAGTTCGGCACACAGACAACCGAACCATTTTTATGATTAAGACACTCATCTTCTTCGAGTATCGTTGTCCATACAGTTTAAACTGATTTGTTGGACCTATATTTTCACCTAATTGTTTAGGCTGCCAAACCTGGTGCACACAGGATCCAGAACTTCACAATGATTTGCACAACCTTGTCTTTACATTTTAGAACTCAAGGCTGAGAGTGTTCCTTCCTCGGATGAAGTTATTTGATTCAGAAGTTAGCAATGCATTCCACCATATCACCACATTCATGTTATTTGCCTAGTCAAGTTCAGTAGCGAATTGGCATGCTCGCATTAGAATTCAAGCCGTCAAAGGACGAGTTAGCTCTTTTTTACTTAGTATATGCGCCACGTATGCCTTGTAATTTTTAGGTTCAATACATGGTAGATTGGGTGTGCCCGATAGGTTCAAGGCTAAACTTAACCATCTTATACAATTTATCACTTTAATATCTTGTTAAGTTACAAACATGCGATAACTAAAATTATAGTCTAGTGACAACTTCTTCACTTGTATGTGATGCATATAAAGTTTGACTCAAATGAATGAAGATGACGTATTATATTTGTGTAGAGTTTGATACCTAGTTAGTGACTGATTCATTGTGTGGTCCAACTCAATTCCACTATCGACAGAGTAGAATTTTTTTATGTAAAAAAAAAAAGAAAGAAAAGATCAATTCTTACCAAAACTTGATTAATGAATTTGTCATTATATATGGATATATTTGAGTTCTCTTGTCATCTCCCTAGCTATTTAGAAAACAATTCATATGGTTGCAAAAATATAATCGCATCTCCCTATATAAACAAATAAACAATAACTAAAACCTGACAACTACTCCGACATAACTCTTTTCTAAATCATGGGTTTGGTATTTTTCCTAACAAATCGTGGCTTTGTTTGTCTTCGAGAAAGCTTCAAAATTCTGATTTTTATAAAACGAAATTTTAATAAAAGGTTTTTGGTACTATTTATTTTAACAAAAAATCATATTTTTACATTAAAAAATCAATCGTGGTACTATTTATTTTATCATTATCGTTAAAACTCAAAATTTTCAAATTTTTTTCATTAATTTTTCTTTATAAAAATGATCATAAGATCTTGATAACAAAATTTCTAAAAGTTCTTTAAAGCAATACCACCGACTTTAACAGGAAGGTTCAAGTACCATTCGGTTCAAGTACGATCTTTTTCTGTGAATTATGTGTTTTGTAGGAGTCAATTTGGATTTAGTTTGATTTTTCCAATTAAGCCTAAATTTTTTTAAAGAAATAAAAGTCAATAATATCATGTCAAATTACGACTATTTAAAGTCAAAATATCACAATTTTTTTAAATATCACTATTCAAAGTCAATAATAAAATGTACACAATTTCAGTTTATTTGGACCACACATCACAAAAATATTACATTCATGATTAATCCCGCCGGAGTTTTAGGAAAAGTAAGATGCTTGAGATGTGCAACGATTGATTGGTGCCGATTTGCCCAAACGGCAAACCAGATTACTTTCCTAAAGGTTTCCATTAAATTAAAGAAAGAAACTCATTTTTCTCTTAATTTTAAATCCATGGTACCAAAAATCAAATGCTATCCTACTCATTAATGCATAATCCGAATAGAAAATGATACACGTTTTAATTTTGTACATACATTTGTTTAATTTAGTATGTTGATATTTTTTTGAGTTTCTTGTTCGATAATAAAAATAAAGACGTGTATGAGATGCTAAATATAGTGTGTGAAACTTCTTTTCTATATAACTAAATTGGCTAAACTATTGTGCTATCCTATCAAGTTCGGATTTCATTTTTCGTAATTCGGATAAATTTAGTATAATAATTTAAATTGTTTTTAATGTTTTAATCTCGATTCCAAATAACAAATGTAATGGTAACCGCCATGAATGGTCAGAGTGAACCAGTGCAAATACTGTTCCAACACGCGGCCTTGGTTGGTGCCTCTGTGTCTATATATAAGAGGACCAATCCCTTGCAAACATTCAACAAATTTAACAAAACCGATGAGGGACGCCATGTCTAGATTCTTCCAGTTCTTGTTTCTCTTCTCCTTCTTCAAGCGTCTGCTTCATTGGGCAGCTTCAGATTCTGTCTACGACAGCTTTCTCCAATGCCTAAATACCAAAACGAACTCATCAAACACAACCCAGTTGTCCAGCATAGTGTATGCCCAGAACAACCCTTCATACACACCAATTTTACAAGCCTACATCAGAAACTCCAGGTTCAACAGAACCTCCACCCCAAAGCCAATCCTTGTCGTCACACCCTTAACCGAATCCCATGTCCAGGCCTCCGTCCTTTGTGCCAAGCTCGCCGGCGTACAGCTCAAAATCCGAAGCGGCGGCCACGATTACGAGGGTATTTCGTACTGGTCTAGCCAGACATTTATTGTTCTTGACATGTTTAATCTCAGGTCGATCACGGTGAACATTGAGGACAACTCCGTTTGGGCTCAGACCGGCGCCACGCTCGGAGAATTGTACTATAGGATTTGGGAGAAGAGCAAAGTTCACGCGTTTCCGGCGGGGATTTGCCAACTAGTTGGTGTTGGTGGACACATAAGTGGCGGCGGATATGGTAACTTGCTTAGGAAGTATGGCCTGGCTGTCGACAATGTCCTTGATGCTCAGATTGTCAATGCGAACGGGGAACTTCTCGATCGAAAATCGATGGGAGAAGACTTGTTTTGGGCTATTAAAGGAGGAGGTGGTGGAAGCTTTGGAGTCATTATTTCGTACAAATTGAAGTTGGTTTCTGTCCCGGAAGTTGTTACAATTTTTCGGGTCGAGAAAACGTTGGAAGAGGATGCAACCTCCCTCGTTTTGCGGTGGCAGGAGGTGGCGCCGACTACGGATGATGGGTTGTTCTTGAGGCTGTTGTTGCAGCCTGTGAGTTCTAAAGTGAAGAAGGGTGAAAAGACTGTTAGAGCTTCAGTTTTGGCTGAGTTTCTAGGCAATGGCGATCAACTTGTGACATTGTTGGGAAAGGAGTTTCCTGAATTGGGGTTAACGAAGGAAAATTGTACCGAGACGAGCTGGATTGAATCTGTCCTCTGGTGGGCGAATTTCGACATTGGTACCTCTCCGGAAGCGTTGCTTGACAGAATGCCAAACGATGCAAATTTCTTGAAGAGGAAGTCTGATTATGTCCAAACCCCAATTTCAAAAGACGGGTTAGAGTGGCTATGGAAGAAAATGATCGAGCTAGGGAAAACAGGACTTGTTTTCAATCCGTACGGCGGGGAAATGAGCCGGATTGCGCCATCCGAGACGCCTTTTCCCCACCGTGCCGGAAACTTGTTCAAAATTCAGTACTCCGTGAACTGGGAGGATGCAGGGGAGGACTTGGAGAAGAACTACACCACAGAAAGCAAAAGGCTTTTCAGTTACATGACCCCATTTGTGTCAAAGAATCCAAGAAGTGCTTTTTTGAACTATAGGGACCTTGACATTGGTGCTAGTTCAAACGGGAGCTCCTACATATGAAGAAGGAAAGGTATATGGGGTGAAGTATTTCAATGACAATTTTGATAGGTTGGTGAAGGTGAAGACGCCGTCGATCCCGAAAATTTCTTCTACAACGAGCAAAGCATCCCAATTCTTCCAAGTAAGGAATAAGAGAACTTAGGAAGTTGATACAAAAGCATGGATTTTTGGTTATTGATTGGTCATAGATTCATAGTAATAAGTTTAAAAAAATATGAAAATGTTATAATTATTGGGTCATTTTGATTCAGTTCGTGTCACAGTGAATATATACAATGTGGTTTTACTTTTATCCTGCTCCAGATTAATATTTGGTTTTGGATTTGTGAGAGATTGAGACATGTATAAGAGAGTTGGGACAATGCCATTTATATTGAAGGCTGACTTCACAATTTCTTTCTACCTTGTGTAATGGGGTATGCTTGCCGTGAATGTCATTTTCATCTGATTAGTTTATCTCATAGAGGACTAGTTCAATCATTGGAAAAAACAAAAAATTAAAGCGGAAGTAACGGGAATTGATTTTTGCACTTTCTCTTTTTTTTCGGCGTAAGAAATGTGCAGAAAAAGAAAATAAAAGTATGCAAATTTTGAAGAATTATGCTTACGACTAATCTTTTATTTTATTTGAACAATATGCCCAATTGGATTAAACCATCCAGATGCAGATTCTTCACCTCATATTTTGTGGAAAACCTTTCCTATAGTCTAAGATTGTAAAAAGTCACAATATGGGTTCCTTTCACAATTCCATTTAAGTCAAAGTCAAGTTGAGTTAAAATAGCTGTCATTGAAAACTGTAATTGCACAGAAGCTTCTGTTGGTCGGTTGGTCTTGATTTTGTGGCTGTGAATTTGATTCTTGTGACACGGTTAGATTTGAAGGGTGTGGATTATTAGATGGAGTACAATCATTGAAGGTCCCTTGCGACTCAGTCGTTTTCTCATAGAATCATCATGTGATGTGTCTACACAAAGTTATTTGACGAGAGATATAGACACAAAAAATATGTGAGGATTTTTCGTTTTCTTAGTCTTTGTGCACTTATAAATAAATAGATTTACCTGCATGACGGTATCTCAAACTAATTACAATATTAATTTGTTATTAAGTTATATTCCTGCTAAGAAGTGTAGGTAAGTCTTTTCCTTTAGATATGACCCTTTTGGATTTTGGTCTTCTCTTTTTGGGGATATCACCACATACATGTGTCTAATGTTATTGTTGTGTTGAGTTGCCTTCAATTTCAGGAGCAAAATGAAGTAGAGTGAAAAAGATAAAACAAGTGTGTGTGTTTGAATAATACGAACTGTTGCTGATTTCCTGTTATGATTATGGATGTTTTGTCAAACAGTAGGGTGATTCCCTCCTAACAATGGTCGTTGTGAATGCATTCTCTATTGAGTGCACTCAACCTGTTCGATGAAAGTCCGCAACCAATTAGCAGTTGATGTAATAATTAAGCTCAAAGAATCCACATACAGTTTGTTGCAGTGCACATTTGCCCTATAACATTCCCAAACATGATGTAAACATAACTTGTTTGATTGGATGATCAGATACTCAAACTATAATCTTCCCATACATTTTGTTCCCTAAAGCTGAGCTCCCCAACGGCACTGACTTTGGTTGCTGATTGCAGGTTCACATACAGATGTGAATGGCGGATCAAATTCCAAGATACCAACGGGGAAGCTACTCAGTTTACTGGTATACTTGCTTGTTGGAGGTTGGTAAGAGGGAATGCTTTACTAGCCAAGACTACGATCCATTGTATGTAAATATTTTTAATTCTTCATAAATTCTTATCATTTGTACTTACTAAGTCCATCGTGCTTCCTCTTTTAACTTATAATTTGTTTGACTCCCATTATTGCGTGAAAATGGAGTAAAACGGAACAAAGATAAACAAGAAGCATCACTCGAATAAGAAGGCATTGTAGGGAGATAAAAACAACCCTAGTTTCAGTAAGAAGGCATTCGGGTAATGCCTCATGCATATAGCATGTTCGGCTTTCTAGCGTGTAGCTAGAAAGAAATAGAAACGAAGAAGTCTTGTTTAGGGTGTAGTTGAAAATAGATTTTTGGAGATAGGGCCATGAATTATGATTTCTATGCTACTACAGTACTCATGTCTAATACGAAGTCATTTTAATCTGGAGGTGGAAACCATCATCTGAAGTGCCACTTTTAAAACCTCAATTGAGTCGAGGGCGGGTAGTTGATTCTCTGGTTAAGCTAGGACAGATATGTAAACCAAGCAAGTAGTTCCCTGGTCTGTGAGAATGCGGCACTTAATAGTAGGTGACAAACTGATCATTGCAGCCATTTTAGAAGAGATGAGTTATTTGCTGATGTCTCCATGAGAAAATTATGCCATTTGTTAAATTTCATCCTAGAATATTTTTCACTTTGAAGTTTCCACTTAGAAACTTCCAGTGTGCATCCAATGACTGCAATTTTCTTTCAACTCATAGTACAAAGTAGGAACATCAACCAGATATATATATATATATATATATGGCTGATCTCTACATGTCATACGTGATACGTTAGAGGAAATAATTGTGGTGATCTTAGACAAGTCCCGAACAGGCTTACATTGGTCACGTATGCTCTTTCCATAGGCGACTTTCCAGTAGGTCTACTTCTCTTTCAACTCAGTTTGGTCCACAAGTTCAAATTTTACTTCTCATAGATTTCTTCAATTTATTCCACTACCAAAAACAGTTCTGCTTATTCCTTTGCCTTGCAATTTTGCATACAGAAACGCAGATTCTTGGATAATTCAACGCTAAAACCAGTTAGCACTACTCCTCTCCATGAATCTCATGTTTAAGTAGCAGTTTTTTGCTCCAAGAAACATGGCACAGAGATGAGATTCCGAAGTGGGGATCATGACCACGGGGGCCTTTCTGCTTCTAAGCTCTTCATCATCATTGATCTTTTCAATCTACAGTCCATCCATATTGACATAGGGAAGGAGAGTACATACTTTGCACGGATTAAGCTAGGTGCTACTCTCGGAGAGTTGTGTTATAAAATTGCACGAAAGAGTAAGGCGCTACTCGGGAATATATGGATTCCAGTACTTGCTCACTTGGGATGATGACCAAGAAACTGAGAACTTATTAGATGGATGACAAGGGTGTATGTGTAGAGTGGCGCCAAATGTTTCGAAGTCCCCAAGAGCTGCGTATTTGAACTATAGGGATCTTCAGTTGGGGAAGAACAATGCTTGTAATACAAGCTATGGACAAGCAAGCATCTGGGGCTTGCAGTATTTTAAGAGTGACTTAAGAGACTTGTTTATGGGAAGGCCTTAGTTGATTCTGGTAATTTGTTTAGAAATGAACAAGTATCCTTGTGTTCCCATCAGGGAAAGTAGAATATTAAATAGATTGGTTGGGCTTTTTGTTCATCTTTCAAGCACATGTCAACTAACGATAGATATTAGGCAGCCTCAACCAACGTTTACAAGTTCCTAACTTTGCTTGTATCTCAATAAAAGAATTATAACCTTCTTTAAATAAATGGAAATTGTTTTCGACGAATATATACTTCTTTACAATAAATAGAAATTGATGTCAAAATACACAATTGTTGTTTTATAAGATGTGACTATGAGACAGAAGTTCATGGCAAAAGAAATAGAGAAATACCTAGGAAGACTTTGAAAGAGACTAAGAAAATATATGGAGTACTTTGAGCTAACCGAAGACTTGACACAAAAACCAAGCACAATGACATTTTAATATTCATACAGCCGACCTCACTTAGTACAATAAATCTTGGTAGTTATTGTAACTATTCCATTGTCACATAGACGGAAAATTGAATTGAAAACGTATTAAATAATTTGTATTAGATCCATGTACAGATATTAAATTATTTGCATAAAAAGTCTCTTTTGTTGGGCAAACGTTTATGAAACGGCTCTTTTGTTAGGCGATCGATTGTGAAAAGTCTACGCATATATCTTTTCAATTCTTCCAACTCATCTTACCTATATAAGTGAGCTTGGAGCTCATACCATTTCACATACGTAGAACAAATAGAGATGGAGATCTCCCACATAAAACTACTTCCCCTACTACTTTTCTTCCTTCTAAACTCGGTTTATTCTACAACTTCGAACCCGATTTCGGAAAGCTTTGTCCCTTGCTTTTCATCCCGCATACATTCTAACTCAACAAGCAAAATCATCCTCACCGAAAGCACTTGGGATTATTCCTTAGTCTTGCAATCCTCCATACAGAATCTCCGATTCTTGAACACATCAACACCGAAACCACATGCTATTATTACTCCTTCTCGATACTCTCATGTTCAGGCAGCTGTGGTATGCGCCAAGAAAGACGGCATACATATAAGAACCCGAAGCGGGGGCCATGACTACGAGGGCCTATCTTATGTATCCGAAGCTCCTTTCATCATCATCGATCTTTTCAATCTTCGGTCTGTCGATGTTGACATAGAGAATGAGAGTGCCTGGGTTGAGTCAGGTGCTACTCTCGGAGAGTTGTACTACACAATTGCACAAAAGAGTAAAATTCATGGATTTCCAGCAGGGACATGTCCAACTGTGGGTGTGGGGGGACTTATTAGCGGAGGTGGATTTGGCACTATATTCCGAAAATATGGTCTAGCAGCTGACAATGTTATTGACGCTAAGATTGTTGACGTTAATGGTAGGATTCTCGACAGAAAATCCATGGGAGAAGAACTCTTTTGGGCTATTCGAGGAGGGGGAGGCTCAAGCTTTGGAGTCATTTTGGAATGGAAACTTAGGTTGGTTCCTGTTCCTCCATCTGTGACAGTTTTCAAAATTTCACAGACCATAGAACAAGGCGCAACCAAACTATTTTCGAAATGGCAAAACATTGCAGATACGCTTCATGAAGACATTTTCCTACATTCAGTCATAAGTGTTGGAAATAAAGCTGGCGCAAATGGTGGCAAAACTATTAATATTGAATTCGGTTCCTTGTTTCTTGGGCCAGTCGAGAAACTTCTCACTTTGATGCAAGACAATTTTCCGGAGTTAAGTTTAGACCGCAGCAACTGCACTGAAATGAGCTGGATCGAGTCTGTTCTATACTTTGCCGGCATGTCGATAAACGAGTCGGAAGCTTTGCTTGGGAGAACACAACAATCTAAGAGCTTCTTCAAAGCAAAATCAGACTATGTGACTAAACCAATTTCGGAAGCTGGCTTGGAAGGTTTATGGCAAACACTGATTGAAGTAAAAGCTTATTTGATATTGACACCTTATGGTGGAAAGATGAGTGAGATTTCGGATTCGGAAACTCCTTTCCCACACAGAATCGGCAACATATTCGGAATCCAGTATATGGTCACTTGGGATGATGGCAAGGAAACTGAGAAACATGTTGGCGGGATGAGAAGGCTGTATGACTACATGGAACCATATGTTTCAAAGTCCCCAAGAGGTGCCTATTTAAATTATAGGGATCTTGACTTGGGGAGGAACAATGCTTGTAATACAAGCTGTGGAAAAGCAAGCATTTGGGGCTTAAAGTATTTCAAGAATAATTTTAGGAGACTTGTTCATGTGAAGACCTTAGTTGATCCTGGTAACTTCTTTAGGAATGAACAAAGCATCCCTGTATTCCCATCTATTTGAGTTGGAAACTTGTGATTAGTTTTTACCATACTAATGATAAGTATCGAGGTTTTTATTTTATTTTTTTAATAATAATAAAGGATTAAGCGAGATTAATTTGTCAATGAAAGGTCACAAGGTGCAAACCATATACCCTTAAACTCGAAGAATAAGAGGAAACTTTCTTGTCCCAAGAGTATTTTCAAATTCTGAAGAATTATGCTTACGACTAATCTTTTATTTTATTTGAACAATATGCCTAATTGGATTAAACCATCCAGATGCAGATTCTTCACCTCATATTTTGTGGAAAACCTTTCCTATAGTCTAAGATTGTAAAAAGTCACAATATAGGTTCCTTTCACAATTCCATTTAAGTCAAAGTCAAGTTGAGTCATTGAAAACTGAAATTGCAAAGAAGCTTCTGTTGGTGGGTTGGTCTTGATTTTGTGGCTGTGATTCTTGTGACACGGTTAGATTTGAAGGGTGTGGATTATTAGATGGAGTACAATCATTGAAGGTCCCTTGCGACTCGGTCGTTTTCTCATAGAATCATCATGTGATGTGTCTACATAAAGTTATTTGACGAGAGATATAGACACAAAAAATATGTGAGCATTGACAACGAAGGATTTTTCATTTTCTTAGTCTTTGTGCACTTATAAATAAATAGATTTACCTGCATGGCGGTATCTCAAACTAATTACAATAGTAATTTGTTATTAAGTTATATTCCTGCTAAGAAGTGTAGGTAAGTCTTTTCCTTTAGAGATGACCCTTTTGGATTTTGGTCTTCTCTTTTTGGGGATATCACCACATACATGTGTTTACTGTTATTGTTGTGTTGAGTTGCCTTCAATTTCAGGAGCACAATGAAGTAGAGTGAAAAAGATAAAACAAGCGTGTGTGTTTGAATAATAAGAACTGTTGCTGATTTACTGTTATGATCATGGATGTTTTGTCAAACAGTAGGGTGATTCCCTCCTAACAATGGTCATTGTGAATGCATTCTCTATTGGGTGCACTCAACCTGTTCGATGAAAGTCCGCAGCCAATTAGCAGTTGATGTAATAATAATTAAGCTCAAAGAATCAACATACAGTTCGTTGCAGTGCACATTTGTGCTAACACCTTGCTTTTCCATGCCCTATAACATTCCCAAACATGGTGTAAACATAACTTGTTTGATTGGATGATCAGATGCTCAAACTATAATCTTCCCATACATTTTGTTGCCCTAACCGCGAGCTCCCCAACGGCACTGACTTTGGTTGCTGATTGCAGGTTCACATACAGATGTGAATAGCGGATCAAATTCCAACATACCAACGGGGAAGCTACTCAGTTTACTGGTATACTTGCTTATTGCAGGTTGGTAAGAGGGAATGCTTTCCTAGCCAAGACTATGATCCGTTGTATGTAAATATTTTTAATTGTGTCTCAGTAAGTTCTTAGCATTTTACTGCATCGATACTAGGTTGATCGTGCTTCCTCATTTAACTTACAATTTGTTCGACTCTCATTATTGCGTGAAATGTGAGTATTACAAAAGTAGGAACAACAGCCAGATGTATGTATGTATGTATGTATGTATGTATGTATGTATATATACACACACACGATTGAGCTCTACTCATGTGATACGTTTGAGGAAATACTTATGGTGATCTTAGACAAATCTCGGACAGGCTCATATTGGTCAGATATGCTCTTCCCATAGGCGACTTTCTAGTAGGTCTACTTCTCATCTTTTCAACTCAGTTTGGTTCACCAGTTCAAATTTTACTTATCATAGATTTCTTCAATTTATCCCACTAACCAACAACAGTTGTGCTTATTCCTTTGCCTCAGAACAGCAGATTCTTGGATAATTCAACGCTAAAACCAGTTAGCGCTACTCCTCTCCATGAATCTCATGTTCAAATAGCAGTTTTTTGCTCCAAGAAACTTGGCATAGAGATGAGATTCCGAAGTTTGGGTCATGACTACGGTGCCTTTATGCTTCTAAAGCTCCCTTCATCATCATTGATCTCTTCAATCTACAGTACATCCATAGTGACATAGGAAAGGAGAGTGCATACTTTGCACGGATTGAGTTAGGTGCTACTCTCGGAGAGCGGTGTTATAAAATTGCACGAAAGAGTAAGGCGCTACTCGGGAATATATGGATTCCAGTACTTGCTCACTTGGGATGATGACCAAGAAACTGAGAACTTATTAGATGGATGACAAAGGTGTATGTGTAGATGGCGCCGAATGTTTCGAAGTCCCCAAGGGCTGCATGTTTGAACTATAGGGATCTTGAGTTGGGGAAGAACAATGCTTGTAATACAAGCTATGGACAAGCAAGCATTTGGGGTTTGAAGTATTTTAAGAGTAACTTAAGAGACTTGTTTATGGGAAAGCCTTAGTTGATCCTGATAATTTCTTTAGAAATGAACAAAGTATCCTTGCGTTCCATCAGAGAAAGTAGAGTATTAAGTAGATTGGTTGGGCTTTTTGTTCATCTTTCAAGCACGTTACTTTAGTCTAAAGTAGAAGCGGGAACGGCACCGTGCAATTTTGCCTCAATTTCATTTTATTTACCAAAGTGCTACTGAGTCTCTCTACCCCCTGAGTTAACGTTATTTGCAAAATTGCCACTGGGCTTCAGATAGGGTTTTAGATCTTTTTTCCGCTGGGCTTCAGAAAAGCTTTTGGGTCTTTGGGCTGGATGTGGCCTTTCACTCGGGGAGACAAGTGAAGGGGAACGGGAGGGTTGACGTGTTGGAGGGAGAGGATCGCTGGGAATATTGGCCCGGGGGCTGGTGGGTGTGGCCGTAGGTGATGCATCCGTCAGAGGGTCGTTGGGGGAGGAGAGGAGGGGGACAGAGGGACTGACAGGTTGGAGAGAGATGGGAGTTAGGGGTTTCGACTGGGTGGGAGAGGGATTTAGGAATTTTGTTGAATTTTTGAGACAAGGATGGAGAGTGAGAGAGAGAGAGAGGGCGGAGAGAATGTTTTCGACTGAGTGGGGGAGATATTTAGAGATTTTTTCCGATTTTTTGAGGGACGGATGGACAGGGAGAGAGAGAGAGAGGGCAGAGAGCATGCCGTGCGTTTTTTGGGGTTAACGGGTTACCCCACGGGGTTGGTGGGCAGAGGATGCCTGAGGGAGGTATGGGAGAGGAGAGGGTTTTCAGTTTTGTCCCCTGATTCAACAGGTAAAACACTGTTCAGAAATCATTGTTTATTGTTTGGTTTTCCATTTGCTTTGATAAAACTGTGATTGACTTTTTTTTTGTTTCAATAAAATTGTAATGGATGTTTATAGCCTGTTTAGTTGGGTGTTAGGAAGATAGGTCTGTTTAGTGCACTGTTTCGTACACTGTTAGAGTCAGATTTGTGTCTTTTTAACTTAGGGGGTTGCACTGTGCTCATTTCTGTGTTTCTTCATGCTTTGCTGCTGTTTTCTTGTCAACAAATCGAATTGAGGTTCCTTTTCTGCTTTACATCCTTTGAATATCCCTCTGTTGCTAGATTATTTCTCCATGCTTTGTTGCTTCTGTATTTGTGTGATAAGGATGTTAGAAGGCTCTTTTACTTATTGTTTTGCTCCTCTGTTGATGGATTTTTTTGCAATTCTTGGTTGCTTATGTATTTCTGTGATAAAGTTTTAAATTTTATTCTTGACATGTATGCAGATCAAACACAAGTCTTGACAATTGGTTGTAGGAAGCCCTCTGTGCTCAAGGTAAACAATTGCCTTTCCCCCTTTTTTTAATTTTTGAATTACAAGAAAGGTTTGAATTTGAGCCTCGGATTCGAAGATTACTGCTTCTTATAGTTTTAATTTTATTTTCCAGTAGAAAATGTAGAATTTGGAGATTTTCTGATTTGACTGCATCCCTCTTTTTCTTCAGTCAAAACCCTAGAGACGATTGCAAGCGGGTGGACAGTGACGTGAGCGACGAAGGTGGGTAATTTCTGCAATTCTTGCCCTTTTAATTTTGTAATAAAATTAGGAATTGTTGCTACTGAACTGAGTTGTGCGGATGAAGGAGAAATGGAAAATCCGGAGTTATGCCCAAAATGGATAGCTTTGCTGACTATGGAGAAAGCTTGCTTATCTACTATCTCTCTTGAAGGTCTGAGTCTGTGTTGAAGCTTATGGTTTTCTGGTTCTGATACATATTTTTATGCATTACTTAGTCAGGATCTCAAACTTATGGCCTGTACTTTCAGAAACCACTGGTGCGGTAAGGAAGTCGGGGGGCAACTTTAAGGAAAAATTACGAGAGCTTGGAGGTCTTGATGCTGTATTTGAGGTGACCATGGATTGCCATTCCAATATGGAGGTGTGAACCTGTTATGTTTGTTTGATCTCACTGTGTGTTTCATTAAATGTTAAAAGAATACCAAGGGACTGTAATGCTTTAAATAGTTATGAGAGATATTTACTTCACTGTGCTACTTCATCTATAATTTCTTGGTTCACTATGTAAATAATAAATTTCTGTGAAAAAATAATGCATGTGATGGTAAAGAACCAAAATGATGGTGTGCAGCCTTAGTTGTATCTAGATTCACAAGTTTCTTCTGTTCTGTAACCTATATATTTCTTCAATTTACGAGCAACACTGACTACACTTTGGTAGTTTTATAGTAACAAATGGACAGTTATCCATTTGCCTTTGGATAGCGTCATCTTCTTTATTGTTCGTTGTAGTTCCTGATTTTCTTCTTGGAGTAACATGAGTGGTTTTGCATGCTAACAATATCACTTCTCAGTCATTGATTTGTTTTCTTTACTTATTATGTGCACATCATACACATTGAGTTATGATAACCAAAATTCCTTCGACATAATATAACCTTTCCATTTATATACTTACCTTTTCCATTTGAATCCTGGGGTCCATATGGTACTCAATTGTTATTGGGGAAATTGCCTTACTAAGCACCAGAAATTAATATGCAGGGTTGGCTAAAAGGAAGCTCGCATTCTATTTGGGAAAATGAAAACGGCATGGTGCGGAGCCTGGTTCTGCTTTTGAAATGTTTGAAGATCATGGAAAATGCCATATTCCTAAGTAAAGAGAATCAGGTATTTAAATGTGGTTTAGCCTCCCTCTCTGTCCCTCCCTCCTCAGTCCGCTGGTCTGCTTTCTCTCTTTCGCACGCTTTTCTTCTCCTTTTTAGACTTTACAATGAAGTGATTGAGCTTAAGGGCAATATCCGATTTTTCTGCAGATGTAGACCTTTGAATCAAACTGAAATTTCAAGTGGATCTGGTTTCGTTGTTGAATTCGAATCCTCCCTAAATAACGAGCTGCAGATCATTTGTTCTGATTCCTCAAAAAAGCAGTTCAAGTTTGACCATGTCTTCAGACCTGAGGACAACCAAGGTAGTTGAGAATGCATACCGATTTTGTAATTGCACTGTCTAATACTCCACAGTTGATTTTGTTACGATGGATAACAGTGCTCAGTTTTTTTGTTGTTGATATTTTCGGCCTATGGTCTGATTGACATTGGGTTTGCTCGAGTTTACAGGTCTATGTGTGCAGCAAGCAAAATCCTTTCATTCATATGAGCTTCTTGGGCCTCTACCTTCACAGCAGCTTACCTAAAATGCTTTTTCAATATGTCGATGTGTCTGAAGCGTCTATGAGAATCTCAAACTTAATAAATAATTTCCTGCAGATCAAAAAGCTTGATGGCTCTGAGTTCCGAAATGCTTTTGACTGTCAATCTGTTCGTGTATGAATCTTACAAGTTGAAAATTTATTTTCTTTCCTCCTGTATTTTTGTTTATCTTTTGCTCTGTTGGGTTTTTTTTCCAATAACTCGAAGGGCCAAAAGGTATTCCCTTTTCATATTCTTCTCTCCCAATTTCTTTAGGGTTAATTTCAATTTTCTTATGCTATTTGCATGGGGCTTTTTAGGGTTCAGCTATTTGATTTCACAGATTCATTTCAGACACAGTAAATAGGTACATTTTAAATTCGTATTTCATAACTTGGTTGCTTGATTGTCGATTCGTTACAACAGAAGTGAACTTTTTCTTTCAATAATTTAATCTGATGTAACTCTGTTTTTGTTCTCTCATGTCTAGGTTGGTCAAGGACATAGGGAGAAGAGCACTTTGGAAATGGGTACGAAAGGAAATAAACTTGCTAACTGCATTGGCATATATTGTTCTGGTTTTTCTTTGACAAGTTAACTTGCTCTCTCTTTGCAGTAAGGTGCACAAATCTGGGAAAAGCATGACAGGGGAAAGCTGGGATATTGTTGTGGATGAGGAGACCTATTATGAGTAAGAGTCTTTACTTGGTTCTGGTTCTGTCTGCATATAGTATGTTGAAGCAGTCAAAAGGATTTCAGGGGAACCAAATATAAATAATTTAGATTACATCTTCTGGTATTGCTCTTACTGTAAAAGTAATTTTGATCTTTCACTTTTTGATTAAGGGCTGAGCCGCATTACGGGTGGGCAGATGTCTTTGGTGACTCTAGCCAATTGCTGTCAATTAAACCTCGAGAATGGCCACCTGGCGTCTACCCTGCCCTTGATTTTGGATCATCGTCGCCTTCGGTTGATGAACCACCAGATGAATTTTCTCCAATATCGTGCGACTCAGAGTTTTTTGTATGTGTTTATCCGTATTTTTGTGCTCTGAATAATTCTAATCAAATTCCATTGCTCCTAAGCTAAGGTCAGAATTTGTAGCATATAAGGGAAGGTTAGGAGATACTTGCCAATTATCCAAAGCTGGATATTAAGGTCTTTAAGCTTAATATCTTTTTGTATGTGTAGCATCTGCTTGGAAAAGGTTTCAACTTTAATGTCTGTATATGTTATTACTCTTCACTGATTGTCAAGAACTAGGATTAAAGAAAAGCATCCTTTAAAGTTTAAACTGGAAGGGGGCAAGCTCTAAATTACAGGTGAAATGAAACTAGAGATATATAGTCTTATGATTTGTGTCTAAAAACATAATAAAGGATGTTACGTCCATCCATGATAATAATTAGATTGTTATTTATGTGGTTATGAGTTTCAAGTCTCTTTGATTAAACATTTTCGTTCTCACTCAGGGGTTCACCATGAACCACCTCTTTTTGATCACCTATTATACTTGAATATGATTTTCAATTTGTTGGTGCTACAGCAAAAACATGTCCTTAACTGTGAGAGGAATCCTCCTTTGTGACTTTGGTTACCTATTTATGGTGAATATGATTTTCTTAGCTTATTATCAGGACAATGTTAATTTCACTTGATTATTTCACATTTTCCAGGTCAATCTTTGATTTTGAGTCTTTCCGAAAGCTGCTATCATCTCCAAAATCCTTATTCTGGTATGTAGATAGCTGCTAAGTGCTGCGGCTCACTAAGTTTGGCCTCATGCCTTCATTGCAGCATGCCCTCTGTGACAAGTAAGCATTATAATTCCACTTTGTGGATTGATATTAAGTTGGCTTATGGAATAATATAAGGTTGTGTTATGGTTGAACATTTCGACATTCTTTATAGGTAGGGTTATTTTTTTCTTTGTGAAATTTTGACCTCTTGCTTTTCAGTTAAGAAGCCCGATTACTGTTGCAATTTTATAGTGTGTTACTAATAAATATTCGTACATTATTTTAATTAACCAAATTTTCTAGGAAAATGGCTTTTGTGAATTGTGGTTAGACATAGTATTTGAATTTTTTTTTTCCTGTTGAAAATTGCATGGCACAGTTAATAATTTCTCTATCATTATTTTGTTTGATAAATTAGCTTCTCTATCAAATTTGAAGTCTGAATATGCCAATAGAACCATATAATTATAATAGTTGGGCCAGTTTCTGCTAATCTTTTTGTGACTTTTTAATGGGTATATTGTTCCATTGCTTTCTTGCAGGTATATATATTTTGGCTATTTGGGAATGTGAATGAATACGCAAGGTCTTGATGATACTATGTAGGTACAATTTTAAACTTTTAGTGTTTACAATCTGATACCTCATTGACCATGGGTTTGATTCTACTATATCCCGTTAGTTTGATTCTAATATCAGTGAGAGTACTAACCTTCTTGTTGAAAAACGCCCACTAGACTTGTTCTTTAATGTAACCAATGGCAATAGACTAAACTAGCAAATATAGAAAACTTAGAAACACACAAGAATTATACTGGTTCGGCAGAACTTTTGCCTACGTTCAGTTGTGATTTCTCTACCTAGAGAAATCACTGCTCGTTTGATTAATAATAGAGATTATAGAACTTTTGCAAACCCTTGAACTAATCTCAAAACTCTCGGCTGTCTCTGGCTGTTTTTCTCTCTAAAAATTAAGCCTTGCCGCACCCTATTTATAGGCATAGGGTCGGCTTACATGTCCCAAGGCTGATTGAATTCCTATTTCTAAGTGTAGTCGGAAATTACACTTGTCCAAATCCAAATAGACTTCTAGAAATCCAAACCGAAATTGAATAAGGAAAACTGAAATTCTTTCCTAATCCCTCTAGGACAAGAATCGGTATACCTCTAATTTTCCTAAAACAAGCCCAAACCGACTAGGACATATTTGACGAACCAAAATACCTAACAATCTCCACCTTGGTGAGTGAAACCAAGTCTTGATCGTTGCACCCCAGAGTATCCTTGAACTTTCTTGAAGCATCTCTGGAATCTTCAAGATTCTTCACCTTGGCAATCTTCTCCTTGCTTCATTGCACCTCAAGTGAGGAGGTGCTTCAATTTGATCAATCAACGAGATTGATCAAGTGCAAGCAATGCTTGAATTTCTTGGCAGGCACTATCTTTGTAAGGAAATCTGCAACATTGTCATCCATATGAATCTTTTCAATCCAAATCTCCTTAGACTCCACCCAATCTCTAATTCTGTGATACCTTGCTTCAATATATTTTGATCTTCCAGAAAAAAAACTCGATTCTTTGCCAAGTGAATGGCACTTTGACTATCACACTTCAGCTGCACACAATCTTGAGTGACTCCCATTTGACTTACCAAGCCACTAAGCCAAATTGCTTACTTTCCAGCTTCGGCCAATGCAATATACTCTGCCTCGGGTCGACAAAGCTGTAATTGGTTGCAGTAGTGCCCTCCAATTGATTGGTCCTCCTGCGCATGTAAACACATAACCAGAAGTTGACCCTATCTTTGTCCAAGTTCCCTGCATAATCGGCATCCACATATCCAAACACCCCTACATTTTCTTTTTGACTCTCAAACATAATCCTTTTGTCGCCAAGAACCCTTAAAATAACGCAAAATCCACTTGATTGCATCCTAATGTTGATTTCCTGGATTTGCCATGTATTTGGAAACGACACTGATTGCTTGAGCTATGTCGGGACGTGTGCATACCATTGCATACATGAGGCAGCCCACGACATTAGCATAAGGCATCTTCTTCATTACTTGTTGCTCTTCCTCTGACATAGGACACTGCTGCCCGCTTAACCTGAATTGAGCCGCCAAAGGAGTCGAAACTACCTTTGCTTCTTGCATGTTGAACTTCTGAAGAACCTTCTGAATATACTTGGCTTGTGATATCTAAATCCTTCTAGCAGTCCCATATCTTTGAATTTCCATGCCAAGGATCTTCTGTGCAGCACCTAGATCCTTCATATCGAACTCCTTGCTCAACATCTTTTTCCAGTCTTGAATTCTAGACTTGTCTTGACAAGCAATTAGCATGTCATCCACATATAGCAATAGCAATATGATCATCCCATCTTAGTACGCATGATAGTACACGCAACAGTCATATAAACACCTTCTAAAATTGATTTTCAGCATTAATGAATCAAACCTCTTGTACCACTGTCTTGGAGACTGTTTCAGGACATTCAACATCAAACACTCTTCTGTTATTTCTACTAATCTGTAGGTTTATTGGGATATCTGTGCAGGTTAGTCAGTCAGTGTGTCATGGGATGCTTGGGTGCCTATATTGTTAGTCCTGAGTGATTCTGCCTAATTGGTGATCTTAGATACATACGAACAGTCATTCGTGATTGATTTTGCCGGGTATAAACATTTGAATCGAACCATAGAGTAATTGTGTTGTAATTAGTGACTCAATGTTTTGCTTCTGTCGTCAAATTATGTAGCAGTGGCCAAATATAAACATTTGAAATAACATTGCTTAAAAGAGTGGTTTTAATCCGAACTCAATTCTTTTCGGGGACATATTGTAAGTTGATTCACATTCTGGGATGTAATATAGTTGGCGTGTTGGGGCTGATCGTGGAGATTCTGTTTACACTGTAATTGCTGTTGTAAAGAGCCCCTATATGCTGCTTAAAGGCTGGTATCGACTGATTCATGATCTGATTACTCGAGAAGGTCCATTTCTTGAAATAGCTTGCATCCTTATTGCTGGTTTGACAATCACTATGTGGGTAATTGTGATTGTTTCTGTTGAAAAAAACCCGCACACTAGACCTTGTTCTTTGATGTAACCAATGGTAATAGACTAAACTAGCAAATATAGAAAACTTGGAAACACACAAGACTTATACTGGTTTGGCAGAACTTATGCCTACGTCTAGTTGTGATTTCCCTAGGTAGAGAAATCACCGCTTCTTTGATTAATAATAGAGATTACAGAACTTATGCAAACCCTAGAACTAATCTCAAAACTCTCTGCTGTTTGGCTGTTTTCTCTGTGCTGAAAAACAGCCTTGCCGCACCCTATTTATAGATATAGGGTTGGCTTACATGTCCTTTACAGATTATAATACCTATTCTAAGTGGAATAGGAAATTAGACTTCCTTTCCAATTCCAAATAGACTTCTAGGATTTCTAATCTAAATTGAATCAGGAAACTAAGATTCTTTCCTAGCCCTTTTAGGAGAAGAATTGGTGCACCCTTTCCCTAAAACAATCCTAAACAGAAAAGGACACAAACTGACGAGCCAAAAACTAACAATCTCCACCTTGGTGAGTCAAACCAAGTCTTGATCGTTTGCACCCCAGAGTATCTTTGAACCTTCTTGAAGTAGCTCTGGAAAACTTCAAGAGTCTTCACCTTGGCAACCTCCTTCTTGCCTCATTGCACCTCAGGTGAGGAGGTGCTCCACTTTAATCAATCAACGAGATTGATCAAGTTCAAACAATGCTTGAACTTCTTGGCCGGCACTATCTTTGTAAGGAAATCTGCGGCATTGCCATCCGTATGAACCTTTTCAATCTAAATTTCCTTAGACTCCACCCAATCTCTGATTCTGTGATACCTTGCTTCAATGTGCTTTGATCTTCCAGAAAAAATCTGATTCTTTGCCAAGTGAATGGCACTTTGACTATCACACTTAAGCTTCACACAATCTTGAGTGATTCCCATTTGACTTACCAAGCCACTAAGCCAAATTGCTTCCTTTCCAGCTTCGGCCAATGCAATATACTCTGCCTCTGTGGTCGATAAAGCTATAATTGGTTGTAGTAGTGCCCTCCAACTGATTGGTCCCCCTGCGCATGTAAACACATAACCAGAAGTTGACCTTCTCTTGTCCAAGTCCCCTGCATAATCGGCATCCTCATATCCTAACACCCCTGCATTTTCCTTTTGCTTCTCAAACATAATCCTTTGTCGCCAAGAACCCTTCAAATAACGCAAAATCCACTTGACTACATCCCAATGTTGCTTTCCTGGATTTGCCATGTATCTGGAAACGACACTGATTGCTTGAGCTATGTCAGGACGTGTGCATACTATTGCATACATGAGGCAGCCCACGGCATTAGCATAAGGCACCTTCTTCATTTCTTGTTGCTCTTCCTCGGACGTAGGACACTGTTGTCCACTTAACCTGAAGTGAGCTGCCAAAGGAGTCGAAACTACCTTTGCTTCTTGCATGTTGAACTTCTCAAGAACCTTCTGAATATACTTGGCTTGTGATATCCAAATCCTTCCGGCGGTCCTATCTCTCTGAATTTCCATGCCAAGGATCTTCTGTGCGGCACCTAGATCCTTCATGTCGAACTCCTCGCTCAACATCCTTTTCAAGTCTTGAATTCTAGACTTGTCTTGACAAGCAATTAACATGTCATCCACATATAGCAATAGCAATATGATCATCCCATCTTGGAACACATGATAGTACACACAACAGTCATACAAACACCTTCTAAAATTAATTTTCAGCATGAATGAATCAAACCTCTTGTACCACTGTCTTGGAGACTATTTCAGGCCATACAGGGACTTCCTTAGTTGACATACTAGGTTTTCTTTCCCATATTCAACAAACCGTTCTGGTTGAGCCATGAATATTGTCTCCTCTAAATCCCCATGAAGAAACGCTGTCTTCACATCCATCTGCTCAATCTCCATGTCATGCTGAGCTGCCATTGCTAAAAGCAATCGGATAGAAGTATGCTTGACTACAGGTGAAAAGATCTCATCATAATCCACCCCTTCCTTTTGCGAGTACCCCTTAGCCACGAGCCTTGCTTTGAATCTCACGGCATCTTGTTCATGTAGTCCTTCCTTTTTCCTAAATACCCACTTGCATCCAACTAGCTTTTTGTCTTTGGGTTTAGGAACCAACTCCCAAACAGAGTTCTTGTAAAGAGACTCCATTTCCTCTGTCATAGCACTTATCCAACTATCTCGCTCATCACTCGCTATAGCTTCTCGATAAGTAGTCGGATCTCCTTGACTAATGTTAAGAGCATAATTAACTTCGTTTTGGTCAAACCCAAACCTGTCAAGTTTCTTCTTGTTCCACTTAGGTTTGTCCAGTGCTATGCATCTTTGGAATGCAGGTGGATTGTTGGGTGGAGTTTGACTCCTTTGGGATATCTGGCGGATTGGAGTACCTTCAATCTGTCCTGTTTCTTGCTCCACCTGATTCCTAACTGGTGAATGATGCTGATGCTCTTCTTCTTCCTCAAAACCATCAGATTCGGCTTCTTGCTCAATTTGCTCCACCTGAGCTTCTTCTTCATCTGAACTGATTAGCGGAATCTTTGTTGCTTCAATTTCAGCATCATCCTTCTTCTCCCTACTGCTCTCGACTTTATTCAGAGGCATGGTTGTCTCATCAAAGACAACATCTCGACTGACAACCTTTTTCCTGTTGTTGAAATCCCAAAGCTTGAAACCCTTCACTCCTTTCTCAAAACCTAGGAATATGCAAAGTATAGACTTCGGTTTTAGCTTGGACCTTTCATCACTTGGAATATGTGCATAAGCACTACAGCCGAACACCCTGAGCTTGGAATAATCCACCGGCTTCTCAGACCATACCTCTTCTGCACTCTTAAAACCGAGAACTGTAGATGGTGATCTGTTAATCAAATAACTTGCATGATTAACAGCCTCTGCCCAAAAACTATCAGGCAATCCTGCATGAAATCGCATGCTCCTTTCTCTTTCCATGAGAGTTCGGTTCATCCTCTCAGCAGCTCCATTTTGTTGGGGATTCTTCTTTACTGTGAAGTGCCTTATGATGCCTTCCTGCTTGCAGTAATCGGTGAACTCCTTACTTGTATATTCACCTCCATTGTCACTTCTCAGATACTTGATCTTTCTTCCAGTTTGATTCTCGGTTTCTGTTTTCCATTCCTTGAACTTTGCAAAAACCTCGGATTTCTGCTTCATGAAATAAATCCAAACCTTCCTAGAAAAATCATCCATGAAAGTAACAAAATACCTGGCTCCACCATTTGATTTAGTTGGAGCAGGACCCCAAACATCTGAGTGAATATAGCTGAGTCGCTCCTTACTTCGGCTATCTGCACTGCTACTTGCGAATGATACCTTTCTTTGCTTCCCAAGAACACAGTATTCACAAAAGTCCAGTTTGCAAGCTGACACGCCTTCCAACAGGCCTTGCTTGTGTAATTCTTGCAATCCCTTCTGGCTTATGTGCCCGAGCCTATGATGCCATAGTTCAGTCTTGTCTTCTATACTTTGATTTACAGAAACAGCTGCTCCCCCGACTATTGTGGTCCCAATTAACTTATACAACTTATTGGGTTGTAGGTCACCCCGCATTACCACTAGCGATCCTTTGGTTACCCTGAGTCTTCCTTTTTTAGACTTGTACCCATAACCGGCCTCATCTAAAGTACCCAAGGAAATCAAATTCTTTCTTAGTCTAGGGACATACCTGACGTTCCCCAAAGCTCGTATCATCCCATCGAACATTCTGATTCGAACAGTGCCGATTCCTCTTACAGGACATGAAGAATCATCCCCCATTAAGACTTCCCCGCTGCTGACTTCTTTGTAAGTATCGAACCATTCTTTTACTGCACACATATGAAACGTGCATCCAGTATCCAAAATCCAATTGAAAGCCTTGGAGTCCGATGTTACCGAAAGAAGTTCCCCGTCACTCTCATGTTCGGTGACTGCACTAGCGGAACCTGAGCTTCCTTCCATCTTGGCTTTCTTTTCTTTCCAAATCTTGCAGTTCCTCTTCCAATGATCGGCTGAACCACATTCGAAGCAACCTTCCTTCTTTTCCTTTTTCTTCTTGGATTTTGACCTACCTCTGTTGCCAGTTTTCTCTTCCCTTGTCTTTTCCCGCCCCCTCTCCTTGCCTTTGGCATAAAGGCCTTGAGAGCTTTCAGTTATATCATCTAGTTTAGCATATGACTGAAGAGCTTGAATTACGTCTTCAAGCTTCAAGGACTCTTTTCCAAACATTAGAGTTGTTCGAAAGTGCTTGAAAGACGAAGGTAGAGACCTTAGCAGGATGATAGCCATATCATCATCTTTGTAAGTTTCTTCGACTTTCTGAAGATTAGCTATGCAATTCTGGAACCTGCATACGTGATCTTCAATATCACCTCCTTCTTCTAGTCGAAGCCCGAATAGTTCATCCTTTAGAAAAAGTTTATTGGACACGGTTTTTCCCATATAAACATTCTCCAATTTTTCCCATGCTTCCTGGGCAGACATCTTTTTGGTGATGTGTGACCGAACTGATCTTGTGAGATGGATCTCGATGGAACTCTTGGCCTTCTTGAGAACCTTATTCCATGCTGCTTCTGTCATGCTTTCCGGCTTCTTACCATCAAGTGCATCATCCAAATCCTGCTGTATCAGTACGTTCTTCATCATCCTTTGCCAGTCCGTGAAGTCATCCTTGCCGTCAAAGGGTTTTAACGCAGGTCCTTGATCCGCATTCATCTTCCCTTTTAACATCGTAGAACACCTTGATCCTAGCTCTTGATACCAATTGTTGAAAAAAACCCGCACACTAGACCTTGTTCTTTGATGTAACCAACGGTAATAGACTAAACTAGCAAATATAGAAAACTTGGAAACACACAAGACTTATACTGGTTCGGCAGAACTTATGCCTACGTCCAGTTGTGATTTCCCTAGGTAGAGAAATCACCGCTTCTTTGATTAATAATAGAGATTACAGAACTTATGCAAACCCTAGAACTAATCTCAAAACTCTCTGCTGTTTGGCTGTTTTCTCTGTGCTGAAAAACAGCCTTGCCGCACCCTATTTATAGATATAGGGTTGGCTTACATGTCCTTTACAGATTATAATACCTATTCTAAGTGGAATAGGAAATTAGACTTCCTTTCCAATTCCAAATAGACTTCTAGGATTTCTAATCTAAATTGAATCAGGAAACTAAGATTCTTTCCTAGCCCTTTTAGAAGAAGAATTGGTGCACCCTTTCCCTAAAACAATCCTAAACAGAAAAGGACACAAATTGACGAGCCAAAAACTAACAGTTTCAAGTATCGTGTTGGCAGTTTTTATGAACATTTTAATTGGATTGTATGCATCAGTTGTAGTATATCAGGTTTGCTTATCAGTTGTAGTATAATCATTGTAATCTCATTGGCCCTTCATGACAAGTAAAGTTATACATTTTTTAACCGTTTGGAAATGCAAGGGAGATCTTAGGAAAGGTGTGGTTCATGATTGTAATGATGGCTGAATTTGATGAGTACACGAATGATCGGCTGTATCTTCAAGAGGGATCAATCTTTCCAAAGTTAATGACTTTCTTGCTTATGAAATATTGTTCCTTAAGCTCGTTCAGTTTTACCGCAGAAAGTCACTTTCAGAAAGCGAGCAGACTTTCTTCTTATCTAATATCTTGGCCATTTCCATCAATCAGTAACCATGTGTTATGCCTGACAGCTTCAATCCTCTTGATTCCCATGTATGGCTTGAATCCTATATAATTGGCCATTGGGAATGAAAAGCCGTTTCATTGCTGTATTTTTACCCTTTTTGGTTGTATCATGTGAAATTATGTGTCGCTTTGGAATATCTATTTTTTCAGAAATACGCTTTGATGAGCTTTTAGACTTTTAGAAGGTTCAATATTAAAATGAAATCAATATGCACAATGAATGATTCGAGAGGTCTCAATTGAGTTTTATCGATATTAATAACAAAAAACCTTGATATTTTAGTATAACTAGTGACAATGAACAATTTGATACAAAACTGTTCAAATTCGTGGATTTGGGTAAGAAACTACGAAATCTTGATATTTTCTTTCGGTTTTAAGATCTGAAATGGACATGCATGTACTTTTCTTTGTGAGATATAAGAAATTGAGAAATTTTTTGTTTATCATTCTGAAGTAGGAGGGGTATTGTCAGAAATAAGAGAATTAGTAATTTTAATCAATTTAATAAATTAAGAATACAGAGGTAGTGATCTACAAAAAAATATGTTAATAAATTGGTTAATGGGTTTTCAGTTCAGTGTTATTATTGGCTTTGATGCTTTTGTTTGACTTATGTGTATGATAGAATTGATGTTCTGTATATGTGAGCTTGCTTAAAATAAAGTTAGGAAACATCATTCCTTTTTTTTTTTTGAAATACTCTGAAGTATAGCTAGGAAACATCTTTCCTTTTATATTTGGGCAAACATTTATGTCCTACACTATTAACTTTCTTTAATGCTTGCTTTGGATTTTACAGGTTGTTTTTAAAGTTTGGCACTAAATTGCTTTTTCATTGTTAATACATGTTAATTGTGATTCAGTTGTTTTTTCAATCATGTAGGGAGACGCAATCTAATCGACAGTAAAAGATGTTGACTATGCTTTACTTGATAAAAAAAAAAAAGAAACTGAATGTGTGTATTATGAGAAGAAGCGGAGAGCAATTTGTCTCAGTTTTGGAATTAAAGAAGCTAACTCAAGGTGCTAACTTTGAATTTTCTGGAAATATCTTTTTTTTATTTATTATTATTAATTATTTTAGACGTAGGAATTCTCCATGTTTTATCTGGTAGTTGAAAATATAAATTTGGGACTTCTTCCATTTAGATATTTGGGAGTTTGAATTTATAAATATGGATTTGTGTTTGTTTGCCCAGCAGATATTTCAAAGTTGGAGGAGGCATTGTGGATTAATAATAGGAAATATGATGCTATGTGGTGTTGGGAAATGCAAAGTGCTTGTGCATTTTGCACTCTGGACCAGAATGAGGCAAATGTTCCAAAAGGTGTTGCAGTGCTTCTAGAAGGCTTTCAATGAGGTACTTTCACTTACAAATCTCAAAGAAACTATATTTGTTTTTTTCAACTTTTGATGTGTAATAAGGAGGGTAATGAGATTGACTAAATAATTTGTAATATGGGTTTAATGACTTATAAAATTGCAATTTCAAAGATCTTAAATTACAGCTTGGTTATCCATTTTTGAAATTCCTGTGCAGAGTAATTGATAGATATAATGTTATTTGAAAATTGTTATTACTGTGATTGTGCAGTGCTTACTATGTATTTACTTAGCTTAATTATAAATTACAGGTGGTTGCAAGTTAGAATTTTATTCATGCAGAGAAGTGTATCTCATTACAAGGAACTTAATCCAACAGAATATTTACTACTTTTAAAAGCATTTTGTGAACTCCAAGCTCAAGTCAATCTTTAATTTTCATCTACTTTTTATTTATCTATGTCTAGGTGATTTACATGGTTTGTAACCATTAAATCACCCAACGTTATATTTACAATTGTGTTTCTGAATGTTGATATCAATTAAAATACTATTATTCAAGTTATTAGATTTTATGCTATATGTTAACATATTCATTTTAATAATTACCACTTGCTTTGATGCATTGAAAATGCTAATTCTGTGACAAGAAAGTAATCTTATTTCTTGTTTAATAAAACTCATAATTAGAGAAACTGTTAGAAGAGAATGATACATAATTATTCGTACAATTTGTAATCCCGGAGCAATGCACGGACATTACTAACTAGTGTCAACGAACGATAGATATTAGGTAGCCTCAACCAATGTTAACAAGTTCCTAACTCTGCTTGTATCTCAATAAAAGAATCATAACCTTCTTTAAATAAATGGAAATTGTTTTCGACGAATATATACTTCTTTACAATAAATGGAAATTGATGTCAAAATACAAAATTATTTTTTTATAAGATGCGACTGCGGGACAAGGTTCCAGGCGAAAGAAATAGATGAAGACATAGGAAGACTTTGAAGGAGATTATAAGAAAAGAAAAAAAAAAAAAAAGAAATTTTATTTGAACCCATATTTTGTATCTCAATACGCATCTTATTTTTTATACCCACATTGTATTTGATTTATCTATCATTATCTCCTTACACCCAACGTTATTTCCGAAACCACCATTACGACACACCCCGACTGAGATCAGGGCATGTTGGCCGTCACGTGGAAGTGACGTAACCATGTGTATAGTGCGGAAGCTAAGAAATAATAATAAAAGTACGAATAAAAACAAACCTGGCTATACACAAAGTAAATAATATACATGTGCAAGCATAAGTGTGAAAGAACAAAGTTCAGAGCACGAAAGACCTATTGCAGTCCAGGAGAAACAACACTAAATAAACGCACACAAATGTGGTCTTACACTGGTGATAATCTGTCAGATAAGTCGAGAAAATCCTCTGGGGAGCCACCAAAAGTGCTAGCCAACTAGAACCTGGAGGGGTGCAAAACAGAAAGCGTGAGTGGGTAAAAACAAAGCTTTTCAAAAATCATTTCATAAATAAAGTTCTAACCCCTTGCCGTAAAACCTGTATACTTCCAGAAAATATAATATATACATATATATATAAATCATGCTCAGAAATATGCCATGACAAATGCCTCTAAATAAGATGCATGTACTAGGTAATGCCAATCGATGCCATATAATCTGTCAACCGGAGTCACCTAACGTGACCTGTACGGCTGAATCTAGAGCTCAAATCTCCAACTCACTAACTACACCTGCATACAAGTCGGAACCACCTAAAGTGGTCTGTACGACAGGATTGGGTGTATAATAAGTATGCTCAAGTGCTACGATCACGTGAAGACTGGGCGAATGATTACGGGCCACCTACGAGTCAGAACCACCTAAAGTGGTATGTACAACAGGACTGTGCACCTAATTTGGATCCAAGATGAGCGTGTGGTGCGGGAGGTGAACATCATGTGAAAGACTGTGCCCAACTCTGGGCAGGAGCACTAACACTAAGGATGCAGGTTATGAGCTCTTTATGCATCTCAAATCACTACTAAACATAAACATAAACCATAACTTACCTGGCACTTACCTGTGCGTCCGCAGCACCAAACATATATATATATATATATGCAACTAATAATGCATAATTAAACGGGCAAACATAATGCATGGCATATAAAACATGTAAACGTTTCATTTCACTTTCTGGGAAAAACACAAGTATATAGGTATATACGGAAAACTAAAAGCCCACTTACTGGTATGTAGAAGGGTCGTAACCCCCTTGCCTCGAGTGACCGCGCTCATCCTCTTGATAGGTCTCACCTGTATGCGAAACAACTATAAAAACGTAAATTTTAAAGCATATAACCAACATTACGAAATAACTTCTCATACAATGCTCAAATGGGGTGCATGAATACACCAACGTGATCTACTCAACCTCACGAACATCTCCATAATTTTAAAATAATTTTCTGACACCGCACGCACCCCCATGCGTCCGCCAAGGCACGGCCACACGCGTCGCTCACGCGCAGGCACACTGACGACGTCAGTTAACGCCGTCAGGAATATTCCGTTAAGTCTAACTCATTCTGTTAACGCCATTAGGAATATTCCGTCCAAAATGACGGAATATTCCATCATCTTCTCCGGTCAACCATAGGCGCCGAAAAATCAGTAAAATTTCAAAACTTGATATCTCACTCGTTTTTCATCCAAATTTCACAAAATTGGTACCAAAATGAAGCTTACAACAAGAAGAACAAATCCATACCACCTTCAAGCACTAAAACCATCGAAATCTCGCCGGGAAAATACCACCAACTCCGGCCAAACCTACAACTCACGATCCCGACGTCCAAAACCTTCAAACGAACCACCCCGAGCCTCCTAAGGACCTCACCAAGCTTCCTACAAGCTTGAAATTCCCAAAAACATAAGAATTAACGTGTGCATGAACAGTACCCCGATTTACACCTCTCGGGTTCGACGTGAAAATGAAGGTTCCCTTACCTGAAATGGGTATGGTTGAACTCCTAAGAACCTCACGAGCACAAATATGTAGTTTGTTTCCTCGATTTGTGACGATTCCAAGGGTTTTGGGTGTTGTTCGTACGAAGAAGATAGGAAAGGGAGAGAAAGAAGGGGTCTCGGGACAGGGCAGAGAGAGAGAGAAATAAGTGTGGGTATGTGTGTGGTCCAAAATCAACCAATCAAAACCCAAAAACGACCACACAACGAAGCAACCATACTAGGGGTAAAATCGTCATTTCACCATACGGTACGAAAAGTCTGGGACGGGCTATCACAATTACTTATCAAAACTCAACTCAATCAAACTTCTTATTACACCCAACTCAATCTACTTAAAAATAAAAAATAAAACCCTAACCAGTCCATCATCTCCATTGAGCAAAGCCCCTTCTCTCTCTTTAAAAAATCCTTCCATCTCCCATGGTTGTCATTCTGCACCCCCATCTACTCCTCCATAGTCATCCAAACCTCTTCCTCTTACTTTTCTTCATCAGTTGACATCTCTAAATTTCTAAAGCACTAATTAGCTTAATAATTGGTATGTGTTCAATTGACTGGTTCAATTTTTACGTATTGATTCCTTTTTCTTTTCAATTAAATGAGCTTCTGGTTAGAGTGTTTAATGAGTTTGGTATGTTTCAATTAAATGAGAATCTTCTAGACTCTATATTTCTATATGTGGTAGAAAAATGGGTACGTCCATGATAACTTTTGGTAGATCAATGAATATTTTTAACCGTGGATATTTATTTATTTTTATTTTTTTGTTGAAACCGTGGATATTTATTAGATACAAAAGTTGTGGACAACAATTCACATTACATTGAACTGTGGCTAAAAAGTGTATCGCCTTTGCACATTTTAAAGGCAAACTCATAGGTAAGCAGTTTTTATTGTGGAGCAAAACTTTGGGAATTAATCTAACCTGGATACAAAAATGAGTTTATGCATTTTAATGATTAAACTAATAAATATTTCGATCACATATGGATTTAACATTGTAGTATCTTTTAGCCTCTATATGCCACAAAAGTTGCGAACAAAAATTCACAATACATAGAATTGTGGTTAAAAAAAGTATATCATATTTGCACGTTTTATAGGTGAACTCATAGGTAAGTAGTTTTTATTGTTGACCAAAACTTCGGGAATTGATCTAACTTGAATGTATAATTGAGCTTATGCATTTTAATGAGTAAATTCATAAATATCTTGATAACATATGAATTTAATATTGTAGCGTCTTTTAGCCTCTATATTGGTATCTGTGGCAAAAAAATGGGTACCTCCATGAGAAAATTTTCTTTGTAGATCGATGAATATTTTCAATTTGAATATTTATTAGATACCAGAAATTATAAGTCTATTGGCGAAAGTTTAAGTCAATGCCACATACAATATTTGTTAAGATATATTTAGGGAACTGTTATTAGTGCTCCAAAATCTCATTCTACACTTTGCACAAGTGTATTTTTCTTTCTAATTATAGAAAGTTTGGAGTGATAAATGAGATTTTTGGAGTGCTAATAACAATTTTCTATATTTATATACATTTTATTTTAGTTTGGAAGTCGACTTCCTTTTTTTTTTCTTTCTTTATCAAGTCGGGAGTATCACTGATTGTGACCTTGTGCAACTAGTTGTTGATTCGTTTTGAATAATCAACATTAGTTCTTACAATGTCTTGGGCATATGAATAACAGAAAGAAAACAGTCATGATACAAGCTGAATAAGAGTAGTACTAATTAGTAAACAACTTGTGCATGACGTTTGCTTATAACCAAGTGGCATGAAGGGACAAATGTGTATGTTTCATGCATGACTTGGAATAGTATTAGGCCAATCAACTTGTTGACAAGTGGCCCTTTACCACATTGGTTAAAAAGTGTTGTGCTTTTGCATGACGACGTGGGTTCGAATTCTATAGGTGATTAAACTAACAGCTAACTTACTAATGCTATCGCTCGACTAAAAAAAAATAAAAATGGAAATGTATGTAGTGGATAAACACAATCTCAAAATTTAATTAAACTCACATAACAACGATAAACAAAGGCATTATCACAACTTAGGTGTGGTGAGCAATCCCATTAAAATAGAACTTAATGTGTATGTTTCATGCATGACCTGGAATAGTATTAGTCGTCGGGAGATTTTGCATCAATTTGTTTTTGTTTTTAATGTACATATTAAAAACAAAAACAAATTGATGCAAAATGTCCCGACGACTAATACTATTCCAAGTCATGCATGAAACATACACCTTTGTCTTTCTTACAATGTTTTGGGCATATGAATAACAAAAAAAAAAAAGGGTCATGATACATGTGACATCCCACATCGCCCAGGGGTGATCCTTAAATGTATATTCCCATCCTTACCTAGCACGAGGCCTTTTGGGAGCTCACTGGCTTCGGGTTCCGTAGGAACTCCGAAGTTAAGCGAGAAGAGGGCTAGAGCAATCCCATGATGGGTGACCCACTGGGAAGTTGCTCGTGAGTTCCCAAAAACAAAACCGTGAGGGCGTGGTCGGGGCCCAAAGCGGACAATATCGTGCTACGGTGGTGGATCGGGCCCGGGTTGTGGTGGGGGCCCGGGCTGGGATGTGACAATACAAGCTGAATAATAGTACTAATTAGTAAACAATTTATGCATGATGTCTTCTTATAACCAAGTGGCAAGAAGCGACAAATGTATATGTTTCATGCATGACTTGGAATAGTATTAGTAAAGTCACACGGGCCAATCAACTTGTTGATAAGTGGCCCTTTACCACAGTAGTGAAAAAATGTTGTGCTCTTGCATGACGGCATGGATTCGAATTCTATCAGTGACTAATCTAACATCTAACTTACTAATGTTATCGCTCGACTCAAAAAAAAAAAAAACAAAAAAAAATATCAAAATGTATGTAGTGGATAAACACAATCTCAAAATTTAATTAAACTCACATAACAACGATAAATAAAGGCATTATCACAACTTAGGGGTGGTGAGCAATCCCATTAAAATAGAACTTAATATATACATATTAAAAACAAAAACAAATTGATGCAAAATCTCCCGATGACTAATACTATTCCAAGTCATGCATGAAACATACACATTTGTCCCTTCATGCCACTTGGTTATAAGCAAACATCATGCACAAGTTTTTACTAATTAGTATTACTACTATTCAACTTGTATCATGGCCGTTTTCTTTATGTTATTCATATGCCCAAGACATTGTAAGAAATAATGTTGATTATTCAAAACGAATCAACAACTAGTTGCACAGGGTTACAATCAGTGATACTCCCATCTTGATAAAGAAAAAAAAAAAGAAAAAGGAAGTCGACTTCCAAACTAAAATAAAATGTATATAAATATAGAAAATTGTTATTAGCACTCCAAAAATCTCATTTGGCACGCCAAACTTTCTATAATTAGAAAGAAAAATACACTTGTGAGGATTGTAGAATGAAAATTTTGAAGTGCTAATAACAGTTCCCTAAACGTCTTAACAAATATTGTACATGGCATTGACCTAGACTTTCGCGAATAGACTTATAATTTCGGGTATCTAATAAACATCCAGATTGAAAATATTCATCGATCTACAAAATTTTCTCATGGAGATACCCATTTTTTTTGCCACAGATACCAATATAGAGGCTACAAGACAATACGATATTAAATTCATATGTGGTTGAGATATTTATGAATTTAATCATTAAAATGCATAAACTCAATTATACATTCAAGTTAGATCAATTCCCGAGGTTTTGGTCAACAATAAAACCGCTTACCTATGAGTTCATCTATAAAACGTGCAAAGGCGATATACTTTTTAACCACAGTTCTATGTATTGTGAATTTTTGTCTGCAACTTTTGTGGCATATAGAGGCTAAAAGATACTACGATATTAAATCCATATATGGTCGAAATATTTATCAGTTTAATCATTAAAATGCATAAACTCAATTACATATTTAGGTTAGATCAATCCCTGAAGTTTTTCTCCACAATAAAAACTACTTAGCTATGAGTTTGCCTATAAAACGTGCAAAGGCGATATACCTTTTAGCCACAGTTCAATGTAATGTGAATTGTTGTTTGCAACTTTTGTATCTAATAAATAATCACGGCTAAAAATATTCATTGATCTACCAAAAGTTATCATGGACGTATCCATTTTTCTACCATAAATAGGAATATATAGGCTAGAAGATTCTCATTTAATTGAAACATACCAAATTCATTAAACACTCTAACCAGAAACTCATATCGATTATTAAGCTAATTAGTGCTCTAGAAATTTAGAGATGTCAAATGATGAAGAAAAGGAAGAGGAAGATGTTTAGATGACTACGGAGGAGTAGATGGGGGTGCAGAATGACAACCATGGGAGATGGAAGGATTTTTTAAAGATAGAGAGAAGGGGATTTGCTCCATGGAGATGATGGACTGGTTAGGATTTTATTTTTTATTTTTAAGTAGATTGAGTTGGATGTAAAAAGAAGTTTGATTGAGTTGAGTTTTGATAAGCAAGGACGGTTTTGGAAATAATGTTGGGTGTAAATAGATAATGATATATAAATCAAATACAATGTGAATATAAAAAGTAAGCAGAGCATTGAGATATAAAATATGAGTTCAAATAAAATTTCCTAAAAAAAATAGCATACTTGGAGCTAGCGGAAGACTTAGGACAAACACCGAGCGCAACAGTGTTTTAGGATATATACAGCCGACTCCACTTAGTACAGTAAATCTTGGTAGTTCTTGCGTAGACAAAAAATTCGAATTGAAAACGTATTAAATTATTTGCATTAGATTCATGTACAAATATTGTATTAAAATTCGAAAAGTCTCTTTTGTTAGGCAAACGTGTATGAAGGGGCTCTTTTGTTAGGCAATCGATAACCATTCAATTCTTCCAACTCATCTTACCTTTATAAGTGACTCATACCATTTCACATATGTAAAACAAATAAAGATGGAGATCTCACACATGAAACTACTTCCCCTACTACTTTTCTTCCTTCTAAACTCAGTTTGTTCTACAACTTCGAACCCGATTTCGGAAAGCTTTGTCCCTTGCTTTTCATCCCGCTTACATTCTAACTCAACAAGCAAAATCATCCTCCCTGAAAGCACTTCGGATTATTCCTCAGTCTTGCAATCTTCCATACAGAATCTCCGATTCTTGAACACATCAACATCGAAACCACAGGCTATCATTACTCCTTCTCAATACTCTCATGTTCAAGCAGCTGTGGCATGTGCCAAGAAGGAGGGCATACAAATAAGAACCCGAAGTGGGGGCCATGACTACGAGGGCCTATCTTATGTATCCAAAGCTCCTTTCATCATCATTGATCTTTTCAATCTTCGGTCTGTCGACGTTGACATAGAGCATGAGAGTGCTTGGGTTGAGTCAGGTGCTACTCTCGGAGAGTTGTACTACACAATTGCACAAAAGAGTAAAATTCATGGATTTCCAGCAGGGACATGTGCAACTATGGGTGTGGGGGGCCATATTAGCGGAGGTGGATTTGGCACTATATTCCGAAAATATGGTCTAGCAGCTGACAATGTTATTGACGCTAAGATTGTTGACGTTAATGGCAGGATTCTCGACAGAAAATCCATGGGAGAAGAACTCTTTTGGGCTATTCGAGGAGGGGGAGGCTCAAGCTTTGCAGTCATTTTGAAATGGAAACTTAGGTTGGTTCCTGTTCCTCCATCTGTGACAGTTTTCACAATTTCACAGACCATAGAACAAGGCGCAACCAAACTATTTTCGAAATGGCAAAACATTGCAGATACGCTTCATGAAGACATTTTCCTACATTCAGTCATAAGTGTTGGAAATAAAGCTGGCGCAAATGGTGGCAAAACTATTAATATTGAATTCGGTTCCTTGTTTCTTGGGCCAGTCGAGAAACTTCTTACTTTGATGCAAGACAATTTTCCGGAGTTAAGTTTAGACCGCAGCAACTGCACTGAAATGAGCTGGATCGAGTCTGTTCTATACTTTGCCGGCATGTCGATAAACGAGTCGGAAGCTTTGCTTGGGAGAACACAACAATCTAAGAGCTTCTTCAAAGCAAAATCAGACTATGTGACTAAACCAATTTCGGAAGCTGGCTTGGAAGGTTTGTGGCAAACACTGATTGAAGTGGAAGCTTATTTGATATTGACACCTTATGGTGGAAAGATGAGTGAGATTTCGGATTCGGAAACTCCTTTCCCACACAGAATCGGCAACATATTCGGAATCCAGTATATGGTCACTTGGGATGATGGCAAGGAAACTGAGAAACATGTTGGCGGGATGAGAAGGCTGTATGACTACATGGAACCATATGTTTCAAAGTCCCCAAGAGGTGCCTATTTGAATTATAGGGATCTAGACTTGGGGAGGAACAATGCTTGTAATACAAGCTATGGACAAGCAAGCATTTGGGGCTTGAAGTATTTCAAGAATAATTTTAGGAGACTTGTTCATGTGAAGACCTTAGTTGATCCTGGTAACTTCTTTAAGAATGAACAAAGCATTCCTGTGTTCCCATCTATTTGAGTTGGGAACTTGTGATTAGTTTTTATCATACTAATAATAAGTATCAAGGTTTTTATTTTATTTTTTTAATAATAATAAAGGATTAAGCGAGATTAATTTGTCAATGAAAGGTCACAAAGCATATACCCTTAAACTCGAAGAATAAGGGGAAACTTTCTTGTCCCAAGAGTATTTTCAAATTCTGAAGAATTATGCTTACGACTAATCTTTTATTTTATTTGAACAATATGCCTAATTGGATTAAACCATCCAGATGCAGATTCTTCACCTCGTATTTTGTGGAAAACCTTTCCTATAGTCTAAGATTGTAAAAAGTCACAATATAGGTTCCTATCACAATTCCATTTAAGTCAAAGTCGAGTTAAAATAGCTGTCATTGAAAACTGTAATTGCACAGAAGCTTCTGTTGGTGGGTTGGTCTTGATTTTGTGGCTGTGATTCTTGTGACACGGTTAGATTTGAAGGGTGTGGATTATTAGATGGAGTACAATCATTGAAGGTCCCTTGCGACTCGGTCGTTTTCTCGTAGAATCATCATGTGATATGTCTACATAAATTATTTGACGAGAGATATAGACACAAAAAATATGTGAGTACTGGCAACGAAGGATTTTTCATTTTCTTAGTCTTTGTGCACTTATAAATAAATAGATTTACCTACACGGCGGTATCTCAAACTAATTGCAATATTAATTTGTTATTAAGTTATATTCCTGCTAAGAAGTGTAGGTAAGTCTTTTCCTTTAGAGATGACCCTTTTGGATTTTGGTCCTCTCTTTTTGGGGATATCACCACATACATGTGTTTACTGTTATTGTTGTGTTGAGTTGCCTTCGATTTCAGGAGCACAATCAAGTAGAGTGAAAAAGATAAAACAAGTGTGTGTGTTTGAATAATAAGAACTGTTACTGATTTACTGTTATGATTATGGATGTTTTGTCAAACAGTAGGGCGATTCCCTCCTAACAATGGTCATTGTGAATGCATTCTCTATTGAGTGCACTCAACCTGTTCGATGAAAGTCCGCAACCAATTAGCAGTTGATGTAATAATTAAGCTCAAAGAATCCACATACAGTTTGTTGCAGTGCACATTTGCCCTATAACATTCCCAAACATGATGTAAACATAACTTGTTTGATTGGATGATCAGATACTCAAACTATAATCTTCCCATACATTTTGTTCCCCTAAAGCTGAGCTCCCCAACGGCACTGACTTTGGTTGCTGATTGCAGGTTCACATACAGATGTGAATGGCGGATCAAATTCCAACATACCAACGGGGAAGCTACTCAGTTTACTGGTATACTTGCTTGTTGGAGGTTGGTAAGAGGGAATGCTTTACTAGCCAAGACTACGATCCATTGTATGTAAATATTTTTAATTCTTCATAAATTCTTATCATTTGTACTTACTAAGTCCATCGTGCTTCCTCTTTTAACTTATAATTTGTTTGGCCCCCGTTATTGTGTGAAAATGGAGTAAAACGGAACAAAGATAAACAAGAAGCATCACTCGAATAAGAAGGCATTGTAGGGAGATAAAAACAACCCTAGTTTCAGTAAGATGGCATTCGGGTAATGCCTCATGCATATAGCATGTTTGGCTTTCTAGCGTGTAGCTAGAAAGAAATAGAAACGAAGAAGTCTTGTTTAGGGTGTAGTTGAAAATAGATTTTTGGAGATAGGGCCATGAATTATGATTTCTATGCTACTACAGTACTCATGTCTAATACGAAGTCGTTTTAATCTGGAGGTGGAAACCATCATCTGAAGTGCCACTTTTAAAACCTCAATTGAGTCGAGGGCGGGTAGTTGATTCTCTGGTTAAGCTAGGACAGATATGTAAACCAAGCAAGTAGTTCCCTGGTCTGTGAGAATGCGGCACTTAATAGTAGGTGACAAGCTGATCATTGCATCCATTTTAGAAGAGATAAGTTATTTGCTGATGTCTCCATGAGAAAATTATGCCATTTGTTAAATTTCATCCAAGAATATTTTTCACTTTGAAGTTTCCACTTAGAAACTTCCAGATATATATATATATATATATATGTATATATATATGGCTGCAATTTCCACTTAAATTTCATCCAATGACTGCAATTTTCTTTCAACTCATAGTACAAAGTAGGAACATCAACCAGATATATATATATATATATATATATATGTGGCTGATCTCTAAATGTCATACGTGATACGTTAGAGGAAATAATTGTGGTGATCTTAGACAAGTCCCGAACAGGCTCACATTGGTCACGTATGCTCTTTCCATAGGCGACTTTCCAGTAGGTCTACTTCTCTTTCAACTCAGTTTGGTCCACAAGTTCAAATTTTACTTCTCATAGATTTCTTCAATTTATTCCACTACCAAAAACAGTTCTGCTTATTCCTTTGCCTTGCAATTTTGCATACAGAAACGCAGATTCTTGGATAATTTAACGCTCTCCTCTCCATGAATCTCATGTTCAAGTAGCAGTTTTTTGCTCCAAGAAACTTGGCACAGAGATGAGATTCCGAAGTGGGCATCATGACCACGGGGGCCTTTCTGCTTCTAAAGCTCCTTTCATCATCATTGATCTTTTCAATCTACAGTCCATCCATATTGACATAGGGAAGGAGAGTACATACTTTGCACGGATTGAGTTAGGTGCTACTCTCGGAGAGTTGTGTTATAAAATTGCACAAAAGAGTAAGGCGCTACTCGGGAATATATGGATTCCAGTACTTGCTCACTTGGGATGATGACCAAGAAACTGAGAACTTATTAGATGGATGACAAGGGTGTATGTGTAGAGTGGCGCCAAATGTTTCGAAGTCCCCAAGAGCTGCATATTTGAACTATAGGGATCTTGGGTTGGGGAAGAACAATGCTCGTAATACAAGCTATGGACAAGCAAGCATCTGGGGCTTGAAGTATTTTAAGAGTGACTTAAGAGACTTGTTTATGGGAAGGCCTTAGTTGATCCTGATAATTTGTTTAGAAATGAACAAGTATCCTTGTGTTCCCATCAGGGAAAGTAGAATATTAAATAGATTGGTTGGGCTTTTTGTTCATCTTTCAAGCATATATCAACTAACGATAGATATTAGGCAGCCTCAACCAACGTTTACAAGTTCCTAACTTTGCTTGTATCTCAATAAAAGAATTATAACCTTCTTTAAATAAATGGAAATTGTTTTCGACGAATATATAGTTCTTTACAATAAATGGAAATTGATGACAAAATACACAATTGTTGTTTTATAAGATGTGACTATGAGATAAAATTTCATGGCAAAAGAAATAGAGAAATACCTAGGAAGACTTTGAAAGAGACTAAGAAAATACATGGAGTACTTTGAGCTAACCGAAGACTTGACACAAAAATTGAGCACAATGACCTTTTAAGATTTATACAGCCGACCTCACTTAGTGCAATAAATCTTGGTGGTTGTTGTAACTATTCCATTGTCACATAGATGGAAAATTCGAATTGAAAACGTATTAAATTATTTGCTTGAAAAGTCTCTGTTGTTGGGCAAACGTTTATGAAAAGGCTCTTTTGTTAGGCGATCGATTGTGAAAAGTCTACGCATATATCTTTTCAATTCTTCCAACTCATCTTACCTATATAAGTGAGCTTGGAGCTCATACCATTTCACATACGTAGAACAAATAGAGATGGAGATCTCCCACATAAAACTACTTCCCCTACTACTTTTCTTCCTTCTAAACTCGGTTTGTTCTACAACTTCGAACCCGATTTCGGAAAGCTTTGTCCCTTGCTTTTCATCCCGCATACATTCTAACTCAACAAGCAAAATCATCCTCACCGAAAGCACTTGGGATTATTCCTTAGTCTTGCAATCCTCCATACAGAATCTCCGATTCTTGAACACATCAACACCGAAACCACATGCTATTATTACTCCTTCTCGATACTCTCATGTTCAGGCAGCTGTGGTATGCGCCAAGAAAGACGGCATACAAATAAGAACCCGAAGCGGGGGCCATGACTACGAGGGCCTATCTTATGTATCCGAAGCTCCTTTCATCATCATCGATCTTTTCAATCTTCGGTCTGTCGATGTTGACATAGAGAATGAGAGTGCCAGGGTTGAGTCAGGTGCTACTCTCGGAGAGTTGTACTACACAATTGCACAAAAGAGTAAAATTTATGGATTTCCAGCAGGGACATGTCCAACTATTGGTGTGGGGGGACATATTAGCGGAGGTGGATTTGGCACTATATTCCGAAAATATGGTCTAGCAGCTGACAATGTTATTGATGCTAAGATTGTTGACGTTAATGGCAGGATTCTCGACAGAAAATCCATGGGAGAAGAACTCTTTTGGGCTATTCGAGGAGGGGGAGGCTCAAGCTTTGGAGTCATTTTGGAATGGAAACTTAGGTTGGTTCCTGTTCCTCCATCTGTGACAGTTTTCACAATTTCACAGACCATAGAACAAGGCGCAACCAAACTATTTTCGAAATGGCAAAACATTGCAGATACGCTTCATGAAGGCATTTTCCTACATTCAGTCATAAGTGTTGGAAATAAAGCTGGCGCAAATGGTGGCAAAACTATTAATATTGAATTCGGTTCCTTGTTTCTTGGGCCAGTCGAGAAACTTCTCACTTTGATGCAAGACAATTTTCCGGAGTTAAGTTTAGACCGCAGCAACTGCACTGAAATGAGCTGGATCGAGTCTGTTCTATACTTTGCCGGCATGTCGATAAACGAGTCGGAAGCTTTGCTTGGGAGAACACAACAATCTAAGAGCTTCTTCAAAGCAAAATCAGACTATGTGACTAAACCAATTTCGGAAGCTGGCTTGGAAGGTTTATGGCAAACACTGATTGAAGTAGAAGCTTATTTGATATTGACACCTTATGGTGGAAAGATGAGTGAGATTTCGGATTCGGAAACTCCTTTCCCACACAGAATCGGCAACATATTCGGGATCCAGTATATGGTCACTTGGGATGATGGCAAGGAAACTGAGAAACATGTTAACGGGATGAGAAGGCTGTATAACTACATGGAACCATATGTTTCAAAGTCCCCAAGAGGTGCCTATTTGAATTATAGGGATCTTGACTTGGGGAGGAACAATGCTTGTAATACAAGCTATGGACAAGCAAGCATTTGGGGCTTAAAGTATTTCAAGAATAATTTTAGGAGACTTGTTCAAGTGAAGACCTTAGTTGATCCTGGTAACTTCTTTAGGAATGAACAAAGCATCCCTGTGTTCCCATCTATATAAGTTGGGAACTTGTGATTAGTTTTTATCATACTAATGATAAGTATCAAACGTTTTTATTTTATTTTTTTAATAATAATAAAGGATTAAGCGAGATTAATTTGTCAATGAAAGGTCACAAGGTGCAAACCATATACCTTTAAACTCGAAGAATAAGGGGAAGCTTTCTTGTCCCAAGAGTATTTTCAAATTTTATCACACCAAATTATCCCTTTGTTCCCATCTAGGAAGAAGTAGATTGTTGGTATTGAAAATTTACTAACTCAATACCAAAATACGTGGATGGTAAGTTTACAAATTTTATCACACCTCTCACTTCACTCACTTTGTAAATGAACCGAAAGACAAAAGAAAAGGAAGCAGCAAGCTCCTGGGAAAAAATGCTCTGCAAAAGTTTTTAACTCTGATTGATGGTAGGAGGTAAATTGTCTGTCTTTCCATTTCCATACTCTACTCCTGTCTTTTTATTTGTGTGGTCACGGTTAGCTATGTCAACATTTTATATTCTTATTACTTTTTATTTTATTATTTTTATAAAAAAATTAATATAAAATATTGACGTGACTTAATCGTAACCACACATCATTTGAAATCATGAAAAGAATATAAAAATAAAAAGGCAGACAATCCAGGACATCTCTCTTATAGAGATTTTACAAGACTTCCTAAAAGTCATATTTGGCTGCTGCTTGTAAAACAAGGCAGCTTGCGTACAACAATTTCAACCATTGTCATTTATTCTTATTCGTATTCATTTTGCTTTTGACTTCCAACATAGATGAGTTGAAAACTTGGAATTAGTTTTCCAGTCAATCATACTAATCAAAGACTCATATTTCTTTTTGTTCTTTTTAAATGATAAAGGATTAAGTGAGATTAATTTCTCAGCAAAGGTTACAAGATGCAAACCATCAACCTTCAAACTCGAAGGAGGGAAACTTTCTTGTCCCAAGAACATTTACAAGGCTTCAATGCAGAGTTTTAGATTATACTATTGTTTGTCACGATGGATCCTGAAAAAGATTTAGGTAACCATGTTTAGTGGGCCACCAAATTGTGCTTTGAGTTTCATAGGAGAACATAGGAATGGTCTTGCTAGGCCTAAAACTATGGCTAGAATTATATAGTAATTTTATTTCAGGGGTTTAGTTTCCACTTCTCTAAATGTTAGTTTGGGATGCTATTCACACTTCTTTTTAACTTCCACACACTTCTTTCAATTTTCAATCATCTTATGAGAAAAAGTAAAGAAGGTCAAAGGATAAAAATTAACAGTGTGTAAGAGGTAAAGGGTATGCGGATAGCATCACCTTTTAATTTTTTAGACAATCTTGAGCATTTTATTATCTCGTGTGTTTGGAGTTTGTCTTAAAAGCAGTGTAGAAACAAACAAAATATAACTATGAACATTATTTTATTAACATAAAACAAATAAACAAGATTATCAAGATGACTACAGATTGAGGGCTACATCATGACTAAGTTGTTCCAAAGTAAATAACAAGTATCCTATTTATAATAAATCAAACCTAATCTCTAACAAAACCTAATTCTAACGGCTGAGCCAAATCCAAAACTTATTATTTTCTAACACCTCGGTCAAACTCATGGCGGTAAACAAATGAGATTGTCAACATGCAAATGTGGATGTAGGCTCCATTTGTCGGATAGACAACCAAGCTCTGCTACACAGACAGACAGATAGGAGGCTCCGCTATGCTAATGGATAGATTCAGATAGGCATATTCACATTCCAGCAGACAGATGTTGAGAGTATTGGACTCAGTGGATGAGAATTCTCATATCACAACTGCAGTAACAAATAAACAAGAAACAAAAACTATCACTTGAATGTTCACAGGTCCATGCACTAAACTGACAGGCAAGCAAACTCTAGCAAAACTTATCCGTGTAGGCCTCGAAAGGCCTAACAAACAGCCAATATTTTTTTCCTTTTTCCCAACAATTCAAAAACATTCTCATCAATGTAAATGGCCCCATCATTCGGAATACGGTCAAGGCTTAAAACACATCATTTTTCAATGTACCAATCTTGTTTAATCACAGATCACCAACTTCAGAACTTCCTCACTAAATCATTCACAACTCTCTCATCAGGTACAACGGCAAGCAGCAGTGGTGGTGGTCTCCAGCTTGAAGACAACAACTTTTCAAGCAGAGGAGTCACGCTGGTTCGATCAGATAGCAGGTGGCAAACAGAATTGTGCTCGTCAGATTCGAGTCCTTCGGGCTGCGGGTCGGGCTAGCGGGTCCAAATCAGGCAGACAGTGACATCGAAGCTTTAGCGTGATGGCGGTGCGAGATAGAGATTTAGCAGTGGAATGGTGGCTCCAGCGGCTGGGCACAACTCTGGCTCCAGACTTCGACATATTCATTTTATAATATTTTTAAAACGACCACATAGTGTAACCCAAACTAGAAAACAAAAATAAAAAATTTTAAGGAACAAAACTAGACAAAACAAACAGTGGAGATAGAAAAACTAATACAAACAACACACGAGCAGATTAAACTCCGAATGAGAAAGAAGGGGGTTTTAACGAAAAATTCACGGTACTGTTCACTTTAACGAAAAATCATATTTTTTTCCATTAAAAAGTCAATCATGGTATTATTCACCTTACCATTTATTTTGTCCTTATCATTAAAACTCAAAGTTTTCAAACTAGACGAAATAGACAAGGGAGATAGACAAATACAAACAAAACAGAAATTCTTTTTAAACTTTTAATGTAATCTATAAATGGGTCTTTGTTATCATATAAATTGCTGTTTATATCTATGGGTTTAAGCTGGGTGCGTTTATCACTGCCCGTAAATTGTCCTACTTGTTGGGAAATGCAAACAATACACAAGCAGATTAAACTCCTAAGGATCAAACCTTACAGAACGAAACTAGACGAAACAAACAGCGTAGATGGACAAACTAATACAAACAAAACAGAACCAGATTAAACTCCGAAGGATTTAACCTGCTCTGATACTAAGTTAAAAATAAACAAACGGAAGGACAAACGAAATATAACTATAACATTATTTTATTAATGGAAAACAGATAAACGAGATTGACAAGACAGCTATAAACTGAGAGCTACATCTTAATTGAATTAGTTAATAATAAACATCCTATTTATAATAAACTAAATTCTAATTTCTAATAAAAGCCAATTCAAACGGGCTCAGTTCAAATCTTAAACTTATTATTTTCCAACATGACAAACAACAAATTTTAGGCTAAGCTTCATTATAAGGAAAATTAATGAAAATGACTTAAAAATTTTGAGTTTTAATCAAAAAGACAAAAATGTATTGTAAATGAATAGTACCATGAGTAACTTTTTAGAGTAAAATTATCCTTTTTCGTTAAAATTACCTTCATTATATCCAGGGAACTTATGTGCACATGCCTATTTGTACACGAATGTGAAGCGAATAAAGTTTGAAAACCAATCATGTGCCATCATAAGGATAATCATATAATCCACATGTTACAGAAACATTTCCAACAATGCATAACCGCATCTATGAGAGAAAGTCTTCCTCCAACCACGGAAAAAAAAATTAATAAAGAAACCGCTACATCATCAAAGAGTTACACGCGACTTCAAAATCCTATGTATGAAAGCTTTAGATGAGTCTAACCTTTTTTACACTATATTCTACTTCTGGAGAAGATTTGAGCCAAGTCATAAATACAATGATCTATTCATAATTAAATTTCAAAATCTAACAATTTAAGTATTATCGTCATTTATACAAAACAAACATAAAACATTTTACTTAGTTAAAAAAAAAAAAAATACCACTGTATTGCATGTTAAAAGGAGTATAACTTTAAACCAATATCTTCTTCGTCTGTTCTTTTATTTCTCATAAGAAAAATGATGATGTATGCATCCCTGCATTGCGTACGCACACCGATGATGTTTCTAAACCTTTTTAGGTTTAATCATCATACTTTACTATCCTTATTCTTTGGAATGATGGAAAGCTGACTCAACTTTCCTCAAACCAAAGCTTTATTCAAGCCAGGTTTAATTATCATACTTTACTATCCTTATTCTTTGGAATGATGGAAAGCTGGCTCAACTTTCCTCAAACCAAAGCTTTATTCAAGCCAGGTTGACTAAGGTAAATGTTCCTCACCTAGTCTAGGCAGATACCAGCGATCTTGGTGAACTTCTTTAACATTTTCTCGCTTATTATGTCCTGCTAGAGTTACTCCTTTATATTTTTCGTCTATTTACATTTCAAGTCATGTATCTTAGCTTATCGGTCTAGATTTTACTTTTGTAAGCATTTGTAATCTCGACTTCATTATGAAATGATGACATTCAGTTTCTCGTTTTAGTTTCTACTTCTCATTCGCTTACTTTTTAGGTAAATACATGCAAATTCACATTAAATTTTAAGTCTTCATTTGCTTGAAACATGAAAAAACTTAATTGAATCAATGTCTCACTCGATGCAAAATCTTTTGGTTAAGAAGTCAATTGACATGCAACCTTTACACACACTCAAACACAATCTCTGTAAGTTGACAACCTCAATAGTGGCATGCTTATTTTCTTTTTTTTTCGAGTCATCCCATGACAATGAGACCGAAAACAACTCACAGTAAATACATGTTCAATCCAGTTCAGACTCTACCTAAGTTTTGACACCAATACGATCATAGTGATTAATTGATGAGAGTGTCTCATCACCAAATTAATAAAAAAGAACTGAACTTTAGGAACACTGTGGACCGTATTTAGCAATAAATTATATCAATCAACTATATCATTAGTTTCTCTACTACGTAGTTATCTGTCTCTAATTAAAGTGTTAAAACACTTTTGTCATGGCATCTCCTGGATCCTAGCAAACCCAGGAATCTTGCCTCTAAACAATAGATTTGGTAGTTGCATGTCTAAAGATGTCTTCAGTTAAATCCAGTGGCCAATATTTTATAGCATATATATATGTATATATATATACCTAGTCGAACTAACAAAACTAATTCAAAACTTAATAAAGATTATTACATGGGGGTTCCTTCTTTACATTCTGAATGGACTTGTACAAACTAATTAAGAAAATTAATGTTTATTAGAGTGCTTTGGCTCTTTAAACCCTTTACGAGTGTCCAGATTCTATGCTGATATATGTAACTAGTAATTCCTCTTTGTAAATAAAATAAGAATTTAATATGTGTATATGAACTTTTATTATCAAACTGTGATTTGTAGACGAGTTAAAAACACAATATTAGCACAAAAATTAAGTACAAACCAGAGGATTTAATGCATTATTTGATGGTTATATGAGAACATAGCAAAAACAACGAATGGGAAAAAAAAATTAGGGAAAATTTGGAAACTAGCTATTGTCCATGCTCACAATTCACCTAATGATCTAATTTAATTAGTCAACATTACCAAATTTCCTTCAAACATGGCGTGCCTTAACACTATATATCCTTGGTGGAACTATATATGTTTCCAATAACAACCCACCAAATATATTCCACTGTACATCGGTAATAATATTGGTAAAGCGCTGACCAGTTAGAGGAGTGGAAAGTGGTACAGATATTAAACCAACTGAAGTGGCAGATATTTGAATGTATATTTACCAATATTTCAGTACCATGGCAGACAAAGCTTCTTTAGAAAATACAAGAATAGAACTTTCTTGAAAAATCCAAATTTGAGTGTAATGAGAGAGTAAATGAGGCATGGGAGAGGGTGAGAGAGCAATTAGTGGGGTGTAATGATGAGTCCGATGGATTGGTTGGGTGATGGTGATGGAAACCAAAGGAAAATTCCAGAGATCCACGAAGCAAGAGAAGAGTGCCACCCGTCCCATTTCTTTCCACGATGGCGGACACGCGTACAAAAAGGGTAAAATCCTCTCAACAAAAACATTGCCGATGATCAACACTTGGAAAGCATGTATTGAAGGCAGAGCAAAACCCAAAAATGTCCAAAAGACCAGAGACGGAACGATGCAATTGAAGGAGATTTGGAGAAATGCAATTGAAGTGAACCTATCCACGATGATCGACGCGTTGCAAAACAGTGGAGAACGCGTGAGAAGGCTGTGCAAAAGAAGAAAAGCAACGGGCAGGCTACCATGTGGCCTGCTTTAATTCCCATTTTTTAAATCTTTTTTTGGTTGTGGCACCTAGGGCCTGGCAATTTCTGACACGACCCGATAACCCGACACGACACGACACGAAATTAACAGGTGTTTGGATCGACACGATAACGAATCGGGTCGTTATCGGGTAACCCGATAAGCACCTGTTAAGATAACGGGTTGGTTCGGGTATACACGTGGGTAACCCGATACACGATAAGCAGAATATTATTTTTATAATTTTATAACCTAAAAAAATACTATAATAATTATATACATTAATTTTACAATTTTATACCCTAAAAATTATAATATATATATATATTAAATTAACTATAAAATTTATAATAATTATAATAATTATATATACTATAATAATTATACCCCCAAAATATTAAGTCTATCTATAATAATTATATATATATATATTAAATTTTATAAAAACTATAATAATTATTAATTAATAATTTAATATGCATGATTTTGCATCCATTGAAATTTGATGTGATTTCTTTCCATTCAAATTTCAATAATCAATTTCTTGCCGTTGCCAACTTGCCGCCCTTTTTGAAAAAAAAAAAATGGAGGGAAAATGAAAATGTTAAGAAAAGTTGAAAATGAAACAAAAAAGTGAGGGAATTAGGGAAAGATGTTAGAGGGAAAAGTGAAAATGATAAGAAAAAGTTGAAAATGAAACAAAAAAGAGAGGGAAAAATGAAAATTAATAGAAGTGGTGAGAAATTTTTTTTTTTTTTTTAAGTTATTAACTTTTTATCACACACATGACTGTCATGACATATCTCACTATTTTTATAATGACACACGTGACACGTGATGTATGTACTATTCCGTGTACCAGTCAATTATAATTTATACGTACAAAATAAATAGATTTAAATCTACTTAATAAATATATATATATATATACACACACAGACACGGAACTTGATTGATGGCTTACGAATTCTCCAAAACTAATTTCAACGATCCAAACCGTCAAAATTGTTTGTATATGCTTGGAGATCACATCAGCAAAAAATCACAACAAAAAAACATTCAGAGATCAAGTAACGGGACAAAGCTTTTCAATGGTTATAAACGAAAAATCACGATTTAACGGTTATTTTAACTCCGATTTTGATGATTTTTTATAACTACACTCCTTGACCCTATATGAATACAATGAATGAATTCGATCTTCAATTTAAAATATTTACACAAGTGGATACCACAAAATCTTATGTTATACTTAATAAAAGTATAAATAAACTCTAAGTGTTAGTCAATCTATCGTTTTACGAATTCTCCAAAACTAATTTCAACGATCCAAACCGTCAAAATTGTTTGTATATGCTTGGAGATCACATCAGCAAAAAATCACAAAAAAAAAACATTCAGAGATCAAGTAACGGGACAAAGCTTTTCAACGGTTATAAACGAAAAATCACGATTTAATGGTTATTTTAACTCCGATTTTGATGATTTTTTATAACTACACTCCTTGACCCTATATGAATACAATGAATGAATTCGATCTTCAATTTAAAATATTTACACAAGTGGATACCACAAAATCTTATGTTATACTTAATGAAAGTATAAATAAACTCTAAGTGTTAGTCAATCTATCGTTTTACGAATTCTCCAAAACTAATTTCAACGATCCAAACCGTCAAAATTGTTTGTATATGCTTGGAGATCACATCAGCAAAAAATCACAAAAAAAAAACATTCAGAGATCAAGTAACGGGACAAAGCTTTTCGACGGTTATAAACGAAAAATCAAGATTTAACGGTTATTTTAACTCTGATTTTGATGAATTTTTACAGCTACACTCCTTGACCCTATATGAATACAAAGAATGAATTTGATCTTCAATTTAAAATATTTACACTAGTGGATGTGGATATCACAAAATCTTATGTTATAATTTATATACTTAATAAAAGTATGAATCAACTATAATATTAATAATTATATACATTAATTTAATAATTTTATATCCCTAAAAAGTAAAAACTATAATAATTATATAGATGTAGGTGTAAATTGAATACAATTTCATGATGATCGATGTAAATTGAAGATTTTGTAAATGGAGGTGTAAACTTTTGAGAAAGACTTACAATCTTAAAAACAAAAACTCTTTATCCTTGCACATTTAATATTTGTAATATATTAGTAGTGTATGTATTATTTTTTTATTAGGCTTTTATTTTCGAGTGTAGATATAGTACTTAAACGAGAAATGTTTTAATGTTTTGAAGTAATATTTATGTGGCAATGTGTGGTATGTGCAAATTTTTTAAAAAAATATTTTTTTCTTAACGGGTCATAACGGGTCGGGTCACTTTACCCGTTGGGTAAAGTGACACGACCTGTTAAGGACCCGTTAAGATAACGGGTGTGACACGACACGACCCGTTAAGATAACAGGTGTTACACGAAAATGACACGAACACGATAGACACGACCCGTTTGCCAGGCCATGCATTCAATTTCTTTATCCAATTTTTTTTATAATTGTTTATTGTTCACTTTGCCATGGCCTGGTTTAAGTTTTAACTCCCATTTTAAAAAAAAATTTGTCCTACCACCAGTTCTTTAATTATTATTTTATATTTCTTCGTCTCCCAAATGACGTATGTGGGTCAAAGAACAGTGCCAATCTGTTCGAGCACCTTTCCGTATGTAGACTCACTCTACCAAGGGGCAAAATCGCTAATTCATGTAACATCTTTTAAAAGGTTGAAAACCGTGCGTTAGATTAGGGGCAAAATCAGAACGGCATTGTTAATGAACAATATCAATAGCTGAGCTTTAGTATATGTAGAACATAGAGCACTTAGATCTAACGGAAAACTTGATGAAAAACGAGCGCAATGACATTTTAAGATTCATACAGTCGATCCCACTTAATAGAATAAGGCTTGATTGTTGTAATTATTCCACTATCACATAAATGAAAAAATTCGCATTGAAAATGTCTCTTTTGTTAGGCAAACGTTTATGAAAAGCTTCTTCTGTTAGGCAAACGTTTGTGAAAAGTCTGCCTATATATCTTTTCAAGTCTTCCACCTCATATTACCTATATAAGTGAGCTCAAAGCTCATACCATTTCACATTTATAGAACAAATAAAGATGGAGATCTCACACATAAAACTACTTCCCCTACTACTTTTCTTCCTTCTAAACTCAGTTTGTTCTACAAATTCGAACGCGATTTCGGAAAGCTTTGTCCCATGCTTTTCATCCCGCATAAATTCTACCTCAACAAGAAAAATCATCCTCACCGAAAGCACTTCGGACTATTCCATAGTCTTAAAATCTTTCATACAGAATCTCCGATTCTTGAATACATCAACACCGAAACCACAAGCTATCATTACTCCTTCTCAATACTCTCATGTTCAGGCAGCTGTGGTATGTGCCAAGAAAAACGGCATACAAATAAGAACCCGAAGCGGGGGCCATGACTACGAGGGCCTATCTTATGTATCCAAAACTCCTTTCATCATCATTGATCTTTTCAATCTTCGATCTATCGATGTTGACATAGAGAATGAGAGTGCTCGGCTTGAGTCAGGTGCTACTCTCGGAGAGTTGTACTACACAATTTCACAAAAGAGTAAAGTTCATGGATTTCCAGCAGGGTCATGCCCAACCATCGGTGTAGGGGGACATATTAGCGGAGGTGGATTTGGTACTATACTCCGAAAATATGGTCTAGCAGCTGACAGTGTTATTGATGCTAAGATTGTTGACGTTAATGGCAGGATTCTCGACAGAAAATCCATGGGAGAAGAACTCTTTTGGGCTATTCGAGGAGGGGGAGGCTCAAGCTTTGGAGTCATTCTAGAATGGAAACTTAGGTTGGTTCCTGTTCCTCCATCTGTGACAGTTTTCAAAATTTCACAGACCATAGAACAAGGTGCAACCAAACTAGTTTCCAAATGGCAAAACATTGCAGATAAACTTCATGAAGACATTTACCTACGTTCAGTCATAGGTGTTGGAAATAAAGCTGACGCAAATGGTAGCAAAACTATAATAATTGAATTTGATTCCTTGTTTCTTGGGCCAGTCGAGAAACTTCTCACTTTGATGCAAGACAATTTTCCGGAGTTAGGTTTAGACCGCGGCGACTGCACTGAAATGAGCTGGATTGAGTCTGTTCTATACTTTGCCGGCATCTCAAGAAATAAGTCGGAAGCTTTGCTCGGGAGAACTCAACAATCGAAGAGCTTCTTCAAAGCAAAATCAGACTACGTGACTGAACCAATTTCGGAAGCTGGCTTGGAAGGTTTATGGCAAAGACTGATTGAAGTAGAAGCTTATATGATATGGACACCTTATGGTGGAAAAATGAGTGAGATTTCGGATTCAGAAACTCCTTTCCCACACAGAATTGGCAACATATTCGAAATCCAGTATATGGTCACTTGGGATGATGGCAAGGACACTGAGAAACATATTGGCATGATGAGAAGACTGTATGACTACATGGCACCATATGTTTCAAAGTCCCCAAGAGGTGCCTATTTGAATTATAGGGATCTAGACTTGGGGAGGAACAATGCTTGTAATACAAGCTATGGACAAGCAAGCATTTGGGGCTTAAAGTATTTCAAGAATAATTTTAGGAGACTTGTTCATGTGAAGACCTTAGTTGATCCTGGTAACTTCTTTAGGAATGAACAAAGCATCCCTGTGTTCCCATCTATATGAGTTGGGAGCTTGTGATTAGTTTTTATGATACTAATGATAAGTATCAAGTTTTTTTTCTTTTCTTTTTTTTCTCTAATAATAATAAAGGATTAAGCGAGATTAATTTGTCAATGAAAGGTCACAAGGTGCAAACCATATACCCTTAAACTCGATGAATAAGGGAAAACTTTCTTGTCCCAAGAGTATTTTCAATGTAGAGTTTTAGAATATACTGCTGTTTGTCAAAATGAACCCTAAAAAGGATTTAGGATACCATGTATAGTGGGCCACCAAAGTGTGCTTTGAATTTCATAGGAGAAAATAGGAATGGGCTTGCTAGGCCCAAAACTACTGCAAGAATGATAGTAATCATTTCAAGGGGCTAGTCTCTACTTTTTCTATATTTTAGTTTGGGTGGTATTATCTACACACCGTCTTTTTTACCTTCTATACACTTTTTCTAATTTTTGACTGTCGGATGAAAAGAATTAAAAAGGATCAAAGAACAGAAATTAACAAGGTGTATGTGGGAGGTAAAAAGTTGTGTGTCGGTAGCATCACCGTTTAGTTTTTAGACAATCTTGAGCATTGTGTTATCTCTTATGTGTTTGGGTTTGTCTTTATAAGTAGTGTGCACAACTTTATCAAACAAGTGTTAGGCTAAGCTTCATTATATCCACGGAACTTATATGCCTATGCCTATTTGTACACAAATGTTAGACGAATGAAGTCCGAAAGATAATTGTACATGACCGCATCGTATTCACAGTCATACAATCCGCATGTTACAGAAACTATTCCAACAATACATAACCGCATCTATGGGAGAAAGCCTTCCTCCAACCACATTAAAAAAAAGACCCGCTACCCTTCAAAATAACTTTGCACTCCTACGTATGAAAAGCTTAGATGAGTCTAACTTTTTCTACACAATATGCTTACTCCTGGGGAAGATTTGAGCTTAAGTTATACAGTGATCTAACTATAATTTGGTTTTCAACTCAACACAACAATTAAAATGTCGTAGTCATTTATATAAATCGAACTTGAGACCGTTCACTTACAAATTAAGAAAAATATCACTGATATCGTATTGTTAGAGGTAGTATAACTTTAAAACAAAATCATCTTCTTTTTCTTTCTTTTTTCTCAGAAAAAAAAAAATCCTGATATATTCATCCCTTTCATGGCATGCGCATACCAATGATGTTTCTGAACCTTTTTAGGTTTAATTATCATACTTTACAATTCCTATTCCTTGAATAGAATACGTTGTGTTTGGACCACAAATAAAAATAAAGTCTGTTATGGGGTCAATTTATATTTAGTTATACCCCGACTCACCAAGTTTGAAGTTCAATTTAGGATCCTTTTTTAGGACACGGACAACCAACTCACATCATTCCAATCGGTCTAAGGACTCGGACAGGGTTCTGCACTGAGGGCTTGTATAGGGTTCTCCCTAAAGCACGCCTGCCACACAGACGACTAGTCCTGAGAATATCTATTCTTCTTAAATGCTGATTAATACCTCATTTTGACATACAAATGTGACAACAACAATCGTGCGAAAATGTTACAAGACATAGCTGAAAGCCATCAACTAGGAATTGTAGTTATTATCAACATCAAATGATAGATATACCCCTCCTAGCGGAACAACACTGGGGTCATTGAGTTCACATGACCCCAATAACCCAATGTTTCTCCTTTTTTTATTTTTTTATTTTTTTTATTTTATTTTTTACCCTTACAAGTTTGAGAAAGAAATGGTTTGTCAGTGTGAGTTTTAACTTTTTTTTTCTCAACCTGTCTCCCCCATGCTGCTGCTTCTTCTATTTTCTTCTTTCTTTCTTTTATCTTTTTCTTCTTCTGAGGTGTTACTTCTTAATTTAGATTTCTCTGTCCTTTAAAGTGTGCTTAACTCAAACTCTTCTTAGTTGACGAAAAAAAACCGTGTTCTTATTTCCTCTTCTGTTCTTAACTACATATTTTATGGATGTATTGACTTCTTGATTCGTGGTTTATTGCAACGTGTGGTGCTTGATGTTTCCTTTTACTTTTTGTTAGCGCTTTAAAGATGAACAAAAAATACAACATTACTATGTGAAAAATATGATTAATTTTTAGATTTGCTTATCATGACTTTATTGTTATATAATTGTGGCTTCACCACTGCTACCCGTGCTCCAGATCAGTAACAAGAACGAGATTACTCATTCTTCATTGCCTAGAAATAGGACCAAAGGCCTTCAAGCTCGAGACTTTAGTCAAATTCAATCACTACGATTATACAATCTTCAATCAACCCAACTGCTCTCCAGCACAAACCCAATTGCTTAGCAAAACCTCTAACTCTTCAGCTACAATCTCAAAACCTTCCTTCGATGCACACATTGCCTATGATCCCTAAGATCTAATTATAACTGTCGTTACTTCTTGATATGATTTGGTTGACGTGCAATTCCAACCACCCCTGAATTCCTGTCTGAGGCAAATGTTCATTACGTAGTCCAATTTGATACTAGTGATCTCGGTGGACTCGTCTAGGATTATCTCACCCACCATGGCTTAAATCTTGTTACAGTAGTACTGTTTTCTTTACATTTTTAGCTATTTACGTTTCAAGTCTTGTAGGTCGGTTCATCAGCCTAGATTTCAGGCAAGTACACTCAAGTCAACACTGAATTATAAGCCCGCGCTCACTCAAGACACAAAAAAGAATTTAACCGAACCAGTGTACCACTTGGTGCAAAATCTTTTGGTGAAGAAGTCAGTTTTACACACAACCCCTCACACACACTCAAATACAATCCCTTTGTTGGCAGCCTCCAAAAGTGGCGCACCTATTTTCTCTATCTCTCGAGTCATCTTGTGGTACTAAGACCAAAAGCAACATTCGGTGTAAATGCGTGTTAAATCCATTGCAGACTCTGTCCAAATTTTAACACCAACACTGTCAAAAGTGATTAATCGATGAGAGTGTCTCATCATCAAATTAATAATAAGAACTCAACTTTAGGAGCACCACGGACGTTAGTTACAAGAAATTATATCATTACCTTCTTTACTACGTACTCATGTGTCTTTAATTAAAGTGTTAAAACACTGTCATGGCATCTCCTGGATCCTAGCAAACCCACGAATCTCGCCTCTAAACAATAGATTTGGTAGTTGCTTGTCTAAAGATGTCTTCAGTTGGCCAATATTTTATGTTATATAGGGAACTTTAATGAAATGTTTCAGTACTGTTCGCTTTAACAAAAAAAATTATATTTTTACACTAAAATGTTAATCTGATACTATTCACTTTTACCCTTTATTTTGTCCTTATCATTAAAACTCAAAGTTTTCAAGCATTTTTCATTAGTTTTTCTTATATAAGGGAACTTTAATGAAAGTACGATATTCATTAATACGAAAAACACGTACAAAGAGAGGATATGATGCTAACATGGGCCTGAATAAAAACCTTGCTGAGGATTTCAACCCGATCTAAGAAAAAAGAGTGTCCTTGCACAAATAGCTATCCTCACCATAACGTAAACGGTTACACTTGATTATCTTCTAACAAAGCATCTAAAATAAAAGCATCGAATTAACAAAACTAATTTAAAACTTAATAAAGATTGTCACATGGGGTTCCTTCTTTACATTCTGTATGGACCTGGACAAACTAATTAAGAAAATTAATTGTTATAAGAGACTTCTTTGGCTCCTTAAACCCTTTATGAGTGTCCAAATTCTGTACTTTCATATTCTCTGCTAATATTGGTTTTTTTTGCCCGTTTATTTACTTTTCCACACTTAAACTTGAGCGCACAATATTATTTTTAGGAAAATACTTGACTCTTAAACGTAAAGAGTCATTCTTTTTGGCAAATAAAATAAGAATTTTATATGTATATATGAAATTTTCTTATCAAACTGTAGATGAGCTAAAAGCGGTATATTAGCACAAAAACTAAGTACAAACTAGAGGATTTAATGCATTATTTGATTTTTCTCTTAAAAATAGGAGTAGCGGGTGTCTTCTCCATGACAATCCATCATTTTGGAAACTGGGAAGACTAAGAAAGGCATTTCAGCATTCCCTGACCATCATCTTGTGATTCAGTAGCGTCAATAATCGAACTCAAGATGTTAGACCCTGAAATTTGTCCCCAACCATTGGATCATCATATGGTTGTTTTAATGCATTATTTGATGGTTATAAACTTAAAACGACAACATGGACAGTAATAAAACAACTAATTTGGAAAGGGTTGCTCTAAGAATTGGAAAAAAAAATTAGGGAAAATTAGAAACTAGTTATTGTCTATACTCATAATTCACCTAATGACTAAATTAATTAGTCATCACCATTACCAAATTCCCTTCTAGCATGGCGTGCCTTAACGTTATCCTTGGTGGAACTGTATACGTTTCCAATAACAAGCCAACAAGTATATTCCCACTGTACACATGCGAACTAAACTAGTGGCCATAGTTAAAATGAATAAAACACACCTAATCTGTTCATCTGTTATAATATTTGTAGAGCACTGACCAGTTAGAGGAGTGGAAAGTGGTACAGATATTAACCCAATTGAAGTGGCAGATATTTGAATAGCTCACTGTTGGGATGCTTACCAATATTTCAGTACCATTGCAGACAAAGCAATATGCTCTAGGTGAGTGATCTAAGACTTATAAGTTGCTTTATTTGACATTTGCAGATTGAGTGGCTTTCTTAGGACCCTCCGGTGTCTATGGAATCAATATATTAATAGCTTGTGGAGTCGATTCATCTTTTGAAATCCAAAACCTTAAAAGTTGAATGGTCTTTGCGTATTAAGCGGCATGATTTTACTGCAGATGACTGAAAAAAAAAAAAAAAAAAAAATGCTCCCCACCATTTAGAAGAAATTATTAGCTAGAGATGACCGTATCGTATAACATATGACATGCTTAAGTAATATTGAGCATTCATAAAAATTATAAAGCCCGAATAATGAATTCAACGTGCATAAATAATCATTTATCTTTTTCACTTCTTGAGTATGAACATCTAAAATAATTGTGGAGTTCATAATGACATTTCGGGCAACTCATGTTTTTCTTTGTTCTCAAGTACAAATAACTTTTGGCTTCCTTTTAAGACTAGATTCATCAGAGTTTGTTGAATTTAACTTTCTTTTTGGTTTCCTCGACTTGTAAGTTGTAAAGTTTAATGTTAATTGATCCATACAAAACACAGAAGTCAGTCTAGTCCTCTTATGATTTTATTGTAACTTTCTGGAAAAAATGTCGGCAATGATTTTACTCAACATTTCCTCTTGCTTTAATATATACAGTATATTGGCCGAAGATGAGATATAAATATGCAAGACCTTGTACAACTTGTTATTGTATCTTTTTCACAGTAAATGTCAAGAGTAATTCCAACGAATTTTTTTTTAGAAAATCTCGATGGTACAATGAAAAAAAAAAAAGTTTAAGATGATTTACATTGGAGTTAAGCATATATTAGAACAATATTATAAAAGAAAAATATGACTTGATATGTATTTAGATGGCTTACCAGCCACAAACTAACAAAGAAGCTAAACTTGATCAAATAAGCAACATTAAGAGTAAAAGCAAAGTGGTGCCTCTAGCTTCAAGTCATAGTTCTGTTCAATATAATCCAAGAAGCACGTCTGGTCAAAAAGGAATTAAAGAGGGGAGGAGAAAGAAGCTATATATTTATTTCGTGCAAGTATAATATTATTTACAAAGTTTGACACTTGCCAACATCTCTGCATCGTGAAAACGAATTAGCATAATTTTTACATGCATTTTGAAAAATACCACCATTAATCTAACATATGTATAAAACTCAATCTCTCGTTTTAAAACCAAAGTCTTCCTTTCCCAAAGTTCAAGATGGTTTGTTCACGTTAAAGTAAATAAAAGAACACTATTTGGGAATCATTACAAAGGACCATTTATCTCATTATACTGAGAAATGATACACACAGTTTATTGTTCTTTGATACACCTTTTTTTTTAAAAGAGATCATTTCCGAATTTTTTCCATCAAAATTCACGGCTCAAGTGATTCGAACCTTTGAAATTTAATCAAACGGTTAAAAACAAGGTCATCTTTTAAAAGTCATAATAATTTTAACGGTTAAATCAAATTTCAAGGATTCGGATCACTTGATCCGTGGGCTTTGGTGGAAGAGATCCGATTGTCCACAAGAACTGTCGCTACAGTTTTAGCAACAGTTCGAGTTAAGAATCGCTATCTTCATACCGAACTCCTCTTTTCAATTTTTTTTTTTTTTTTTTTTTTTGCTTATGTTTGTTTTAGTTCTCTTACCATAACAACAAACTATCAAACTCCTATTCTTCAAAATATATTTTTTCATGCAAAATCTATTATCGTACATATTTAAACACTTGTAATCAACGATTTAAAACCTAAATTTAAAGATATTTGAATTTAATAGTGGTTACTCAGATAAAGTAATGTACGAAGAAAAAACTCAAAGGAATAAACAAAAAAGCAGAAAATAAATAAATAAAAAAATGAACTGGGAAAGATCGGTACCACGCTACCGATCCTTGCCCAGTCGTATTTAAATTATCGTTCAATCTATTTATTTTCACCTTCGCCTAATCGTGAAGTTTGAAGACTATAGTAATACTTTTTGTTATATTCTTGAGTGTGGAATGTCATTTTAACAATGTTTTGGGCCTCCCTACTATATTTTTCACTTATTTTTTTAGTTTTCGACTTAAATAGTCTATTAAATATAAATTTGTTGCTCAATAAATCGTAAACTTGCTTCCAAATAAATAAATGAAATAGAAAAGGATACGATCAGTACTTTGATACCGATTGTCCACAAGAACTATCGCTATAGTTTTAGCAACAGTTCGGGTTAAGAATCGCTATCTTCATACCGAACCCCTCTTTTCAATTTTTTTTTTTTTTTTTTTTTTTTTTTGCTTATGTTTGTTTTAGTTCTCTTACCATAACAACAAACTATCAAACTCCTATTCTTCAAAATATATTTTTTCATGCAAAATCTATTATCGTACATATTTAAACACTTGTAATCAACGATTTAAAACCTAAATTTAAAGATATTTGAATTTAATAGTGGTTATTCAGATAAAGTAATGTACGAAGAAAAAACTCAAAGGAATAAACAAAAAAGCAGAAAATAAATAAATAAATAAATGAACTGGGAAAGATCGGTACCACGCTACCGATCCTTGCCCAGTCGTATTTAAATTATCGTTCAATCTATTTATTTTCACCTTTGCCTAATCGTGAAGTTTGAAGATTATAGTAATACTTTTTGTTATATTCTTGAGTGTGGAACGTCATTTTAACAATGTTTTGGGCCTCCCTACTATATTTTTCACTTATTTTTTTAGTTTTCAACTTAAATAGTCTATTAAATATACATTTTTTGCTCAATAAATCTTAAACTTGCTTCCAAATAAATAAATGAAATAGAAAATGATACGATCAGTACTTTGATACCGATTGTCCACAAGAACTGTCGCTAGAGTTTGAGCAACCGGTCGGGTTAAGAATCGCTATCTTCATACCGAACCCCTCTTTTCAATTTTTTTTTTTTTTTTTTTTTTTTTTGCTTATGTTTGTTTTAGTTCTCTTACCATAACAACAAACTATCAAACTCCTATTCTTCAAAATATATTTTTTCATGCAAAATCTATTATCGTACATATTTAAACACTTGTAATCAACGATTTAAAACCTAAATTTAAAGATATTTGAATTTAATAGTGGTTACTCAGATAAAGTAATGTACGAAGAAAAAACTCAAAGGAATAAACAAAAAAGCAGAAAATAAATAAATAAATAAATGAACTGGGAAAGATCGGTACCACGCTACCGATCCTTGCCCAGTCATATTTAAATTATCGTTCAATCTATTTATTTTCACCTTCGCCTAATCGTGAAGTTTGAAGATTATAGTAATACTTTTTGTTATATTCTTGAGTGTGGAACGTCATTTTAACAATGTTTTGGGCCTCCCTACTATATTTTTCACTTATTTTTTTAGTTTTCGACTTAAATAGTCTATTAAATATACATTTGTTGCTCAATAAATCGTAAACTTGCTTCCAAATAAATAAATGAAATAGAAAATGATACGATCAGTACTTTGGTACCGATTGGTCCACAAGAACTGTCGCTACAGTGAAAATATTGAATAAATTAATCAAAATTAATGGACAATTTTTTTTAAATAATTAATGGACAAGATTAAACACTGTGTGAGAGGTTAAAAACGTGTGTTATCAGTTTCCTTAGTATTTTGACATGGCCTAATCAAATTCTAGTATTCTTTTTCTCATAAAAATTGTCTGAAATTAGAGGTTAACATAGGGTGCAGGAAGAAATCGTTTAAGTTTAGGTTAGGTCAATAGTTTGTTTCCCTAAATTGTAATTTACAAAACATCTCAATTTACTGTAAGGACTAGTTTATATTCACCTCTTCAAAGTAAAGTAATTTTCATACTCTTTTATTCTCTTCCTAAATAATTTTAAGAAAATTTTATTTGAACCCATGTAACAATTTTTTTACATCAAACTTAAATTTAAATTGTTAATTGTCTATTGTTATTTATTGCATAATTACTATTAAGTACAAAATGAAATTAATAATAAAACTCAAATTCATCAATAAACAAATTAAACCCTACCATCACTTATTGTTTATCCTACATTCATTCTGGCTAAAACCCTAATAGGTCTTGTAGAGAAAAACAAGTTTTTTTTTATTGATGGATGGTGATTTTGAAGTTTTGAATCCTCCAACTAAGGTATTGACTCAATTTATTGTTCGTTTGATTTTAATTTTTTTAAGGTTTAGAAGATGAGTATTTGGGTTTCAATTTTTTTCATCAATCCCGAATGGTTTGTTAAACTTTCTACAGTTGGAAATTATGAGGAAAAACTTCTTACCAATGTTCTTAGATTATAAACTTCCTTGCTTGTTGATAAATATAAGGGGATGAATTGTTTAATTTGTTGCTTATGCACATCAATAGAAAGAAAAAAAGGCAAATGTATAGGTTTGGTAGCATAAAGAAAAGAAAAAAAAAAGTAGCCATGGAAATGCTTGTGGAAGGAGGGGTGGGGCAAGGATGCCTCTTTAAAAAAAATTTAAGTACAGATGTTATTTTATAAAGTGAATAAGTGTAAAGATAACTTAACATTTTAAATTAGGTTTAAGAGGGTAGTTTAGGTAATAAATTTGGGTTTAAAGATAGATTAATTCTTTAATAAAAAACAATATGATTGAAGAGAGTAAGTTATGTGAAGAAAGAAGTTATATAGGTTCAAATAAAATTTTCATAATTTTATTAAGTTAAAAGAGAATCAACAAACCTAAATAAAAGAGTAAGTACAAAACGAGAAAACAAGAGTATGAAAATCATTATTTTTTAAAGCCTTAATTGCAGGGTACGGTTAAGAATGAAATATCCTGGCTGATAAGGATTTAAATATAAAAATTTTAGTTATAGTCTTAAACTATAACACGAGCGCAATAGCAGCTGAATTGAGGGCCACGATAGTTAATTGCGGGCATGTCATTGTCCAATTGATTATGCATTACTTTCTCTAGACGAGGCATGGCGGTGACACAATAGTCAAATTGAGAATCTACAAATGTGAAAGTTGCTTCGCTTTACTTTCCTTCCTTTCACGTGTCCTTTACTTTGATCCAAATATATGACAGACAAATGATAAACACACTATTTCCAACTTCTTACACGATTTTGTTCAATTCTAACCGTTATTTTCGTTTTATTTATTCAATTCAATTTAAAAAACTAAAGAGTTGTGTGAGAAGGTCATATCAGGAGATAAGGATCCAGCTTCACGGGATGTTTGTTTTTTATCTTTCCTCGTCCACTTCCATCTTTTGCATGCCATGAATAATATGTATTTAATACTTGCATGTATTTAATACAATTATTACTGACTGTCAGATATATTCATTTGAATAATATGTATTTAACACAATCATTGTCTACCTGTTGAGATGATGATTATATTAAATACATGTAAATATTATAGCAAAATCTATATATTATATTACATGTAAATATACATAAAATCTAATTGTTATTACACTTGTTTTTTATAATTTATTTTAATAATGAAATTTAAATGTTAAGTAATAGATAGTGATTGTACAACACAAATTTATATGATTTAATATGATTTGTTTTATGGATTATTTGTCACTCATGCTCACTTTAGGGATAAGAAAGAAAGTAAATAATCTCAATCATAGTACCCACCCAAGCCAACCCGCCTTAAGATGGCTTAGCACCACATGAAAACATAGATTCTGTGAAATTAGCTCTACATGTGGCCCTGCTTTCCTCATACATTCCCATCCACCAAATGTCCATCCCTAGTCAATATTATTTATCTTGAATTTTTGGTCTTTTTTTTTTTTTTTTTTTTTTTTTTTTTTTTTTTTAATATTGAAAGTTTGGAGTGCACAACTAAATATTTCAAGGGCCAATAAAAATTTCATTTTTTTTCAGTGTTTTAAAAAACGGTTGAGGCGGCGCCTAGGCGCTAGGCGGCAGTGTTCCGCCGCGATTAACTCAAAATCGTTTCTTAAATCGGCAAGGTCTGTGCGGACGCTGGGACGGATCTATTAAGGGACCTGGGTGGTCCTGCAACCACCCGGAAGCCCGGACTAGTGGCTGTGAGACCTCCGCGGACCACCCAAATATGGGTATATGGTGGAGGAGAAAACAGTGGCGACGGCTGCTCTGTCATGGCCTTCTGCAAACCAGAAGGTGGAGAAGAACTGAAGAAGACGACTAACCATTTGGTAAAACAGTGTGTTTTTGCTATTGGTTTGAAAACACTCTCCTCATCCACATGGGAGGCCTTTTAGCCTCACCATTTTTATTAAAAAACTAAAAATCACGTGGGTTGCTTTGCTATACAGTCCACTTTATCAATTCTAATTTGTTTTCTCCTCCCCCACTCAATCCTCTCATTCCTAAATTTAAGTGTTATATTTTAGTTTAAATTAATACTATAAAATGTCTTGAATTATATTTTATTTGTCTGAATTTAATTTATTTAACTTACTAATCATTCAAAATGTCTTAAGTTATATGGTATATATGCTTAATATGTTTTTAAATTTTGAACTTGTTGGATACTCTTTTTGTATTTTATCATTCTTTTATTATCTTATCCATGAATTTCATACAAGTAGAATTTTTTATGTGTCAATATGCATTTATTTACAAGATATACAAGAAATTTACCTAAATCCACCTAGGCGCCCGTCTAGATTCCGCCTAGGCACTAGGCGCTAGCTCGCCGCCCGACTAGCACCTATCGTTTGTTAGAACCTTTTTTTTTTTTTTTTTTCAAATGATAGCGTTAGTAGGTTAAATTGTTAGTTGTTAGAGAAGAAGAGGAGATGGAGATGGAGATGGAGATGAAGATCCAACTGAGCACTAAGATGCATAAATATATTGTTTTCCGTCATTACGGTAAAGCGCCCGTTGCAATTCCTTTTTTTTTTCTAATACAATAATATATGTATACCAAGAAAATATAGTATAAGGGTCTACCATAGTTTTAAGTGGCAAGTCGACGACAAACCTATTTTAAATAAGGATTTTTTAGTCCGAAACCGAAGCTCTAGTATTTTATCTAGCAAATTCAAGAAAAATAATTCTCTGATTAAAGTACGTATTTTAAAAACTTGAACTTTTGGATATGAAATATTGATAAGGAAAAAAAGCTGATCAAATATATTGCACGTTCCTTTTGCCCAGAAAAATGAATTTTCTGATTCGGAACCATTTACAATATACAGGGGAACTTGAATTTAAAGCAAGAACATGATAAAACTATGTCTGGATAATCAAAACATTAATTGTAAAGGACCATGAATTAAAAGAAATGGTAGATCAAAGATGTTGACTACGTACTGCTGACTTGGTCCATACTCCACACTCTTCAAACACTTGAAGAACAATACCAGTACATACGAGATAAAAAAATATGTATTTATTCGTTGAAATCTCATGTATAAAATAATAATATATGTGACGATGTGATAGTCATAATTTATTATTATAAAATAAGCAGAAAAAATTATACCATATTAACTATTTGGCAACAATCATCCATAACAATTTTTTCATGCCAACGCCACATGACGTTTGCATTAGCTCAAGAAGACGTTGCGGTGTCAATGAGAGAATCATGCTTCTATAAAGCAACACACACCATCATCCACTTTCCCAACACCACACAAAGCGAATACCTTAAACGAAGCAATTAGGCATGAAGCATCCAATTCCAAACGCTTCAATTTTCTCACTGTTTCTTCTCCTGATTTCAACTCCATGGGCACATCCTCTAGCTTCATTACAAGAAGATTTCAGCCAATGCCTCTCGGAAAAATCTGAGATTTCAATCCCATTCTCCACGGCCTTGATCACCCCCAACAATTCTACATTCCTCCCATTCCTACAATCCTCAGCACAAAATCTTAGGTACTTGGTCCCTACAGCGCCAAAGCCTCAGTTTATCTTCACACCATTGCATGATTCCCACGTCCAAGCTGCTGTCATTTGCTCAAAGCAGCTTGGAATCCACCTCAGAGTCAGAAGTGGAGGCCATGATTATGAGGCCGCCTCTTATGTCTCCCAAATCGAAACGCCTTTCGTCGTTGTAGACCTGGCCAAGCTTCGATCAGTCATCGTTGATATCCAAGATAACAGTACATGGGCTCAAGCTGGTGCCTCCATTGGTGAGGTTTACTACAGAATTGCAGAGAAGAGCAAAACACATGGCTTCCCTGCCGGGCTTTGCACGAGTCTAGGCGTTGGTGGGCACATAACCGGAGGTGCATATGGCTCCATGATGAGAAAATATGGCCTTGGAGCCGACAATGTCATCGATGCAAAAATCGTTGACGTGAGTGGGAGAGTTCTCGATAGAGCAGCAATGGGAGAAGACCTTTTTTGGGCAATCAGAGGAGGAGGAGGAGGAAGCTTTGGAATCATTCTCTGGTGGAAGATAAAGCTGGTTCCCGTTCCGGAAACCGTCACAGTTTTTACTGTTCCTAAAACCTTGGAAACAGGCGCTACAAAAGTCCTACATAAATGGCAACAAGTAGCTGCCACTGAGCTCGATGAAGATCTCTTCATGAGAGTCGTCATACAAGTGTCAGAAGGTAGCAAAACTGGCAATAAAACTGTCACAACTCTTTACCAAGCCCAATTCCTTGGAGGTGCTGATAGATTGCTTGATGTTGTTCAAACCAGCTTCCCTGAGTTGGGATTGACCAAAAAAGATTGCACAGAAACAAGCTGGCTCAAATCTGTGATGTACATAGCAGGGTACCCAAGTTCGACCCCACCTGAGGTAATGATCATCTTATGTATTTGTTCAGGCTCATATAGGACAACTTATGTTAGAAATACTTCTACTGATAAGTGCTTTTGTTAAAAGTGTTTTTACTATAAACATGTCAAAGTTTTTATTTAAAACCCAAGTAATACTTAGAAAACCACTTGAAAGTGCTTCATGAAGCGCCTAGCTAGCAAGCGCTTTATGAACAACATCAAAAATACTTTTCTCAAGTGTTTCTGCCAATTATTTATTTAGAAGTACTGTTGTTATTATAGAATGGATTACATAATACTCTTAGCAGTCCCAAATAGGCCTTTGGCGGAAACAATTTAATGCGTGAGGACGTAGCCCAATTATTTGTGTGAATCGTCATATATCGTGTGTTCTTTGCGCTTGCTTGTTTCTAAATGAAGTTTGGACATTCACCGTGTTCGTTTTACTCTTTTGGTGGATCTGCGGACTAAAATTTTATTTGTTGGTGCCTTTAAATTCCTAACAGGTTTTGCTTGAAGGAAAATCTACGTTCAAGAACTACTTCAAAGCCAAATCAGATTTTGTAAAAGACCCAATTCCTGAAAGTGGGCTTGAAGGGTTTTGGAAGAGGCTGATGGAGGAAGAGTCTCCTCTAGTAATTTTAAACCCATATGGTGGAATGATGGGTAGAATTTCAGAGAGTGCAATCCCTTTCCCCCACAGAAAAGTTCTCTTCAAAATCCAGTACCTGACCACATGGCAGGATGAGAAAGAAGATGAAGGAAAGCACATGGATTGGATCAGAAAGCTTTACAACTACATGGCCCCTTATGTCACAATGTTTCCAAGGCAGGCGTATGTGAATTATAGGGATCTTGATTTGGGGGTTAACAAGAAGAGTAACATAAGCTTCATTGAGGCAAGTGCTTGGGGGAATAGGTATTTCAAGGACAACTTCAACAGGTTGATTAAAATTAAGAGCAAAGTTGATCCTGATAATTTCTTCAGGCATGAACAAAGCATCCCTCCTCTTCCACTCCCTGCAAGATCTAGAACTCGAGGCCATCACCATACAAAACAGAACAGCTAGATTATGGTGTTTGCAGCATGGTAAGTAAGGATTTGTTTGGTTTGATAAGTGTGCTTTGTTGAAGGGACTACTTAGCCAATTATACCTGGTATAGTGATTTTCACATCCCGGTTTCTCTATTTGCACTCGTCTCTTTGCTTCCGCCTGTAGTTATTTTTTATTTTGTTCGATCTAAAAACAAGGAGAGAAATGCATAGGAGAAAAAGAAAGTGCGAAAATCACTTACCATTCTATATAGACTAGAATAAAGTCATCGAAGAAGTATCTTGGTCTCGTGATCCAACTGTTGTAGAAAAGTGATGTTATTGTAACTGATATGAGGGTTGCAATAATGTGTTTGTAGGAGATAATTGAAATAAAAGTTTCTTTTTATTTCATTATTTAATTTATAAAATAAGGTTAACAGACTACCACCTAATCTTTCAGAAACTACCAAAATTCGAAATCATATAACTGTTTAAATAAAAGAGAAGCTTGAAATTCAAATTTTCAAAGTAATCCGAGTTATTATAGCCGAACAGCCCACTTCATGGGTTATCTTTCAACAACCCAACTGATTTTTAGTCTCACTTTACATCTTGGCAATGTATGAAATTTCCAGGCTGCTCTAAACCTCTAAAACTGCCAAATCTCTGCCGCCGCTGACATAAATAAAGTGACTTAACTCGATTTTGGCAGTTTTAAGAGGTAAATGAGGTAAATCCAATTTCAAAAATAAAGTAAAATTAAAAAACAGTTTCAGACCGCGAATCAATAAACAAGCCTAAGAAAAACTACAAAGAAGTTTCCTCTGTTGGAAGGCTAGAGCCTGAGAACTGCAAGGAAATAAAATAATTAAGCTGGAATTATGGTGTGTTTACGTAACGGTAATGAAAATATGAGGAATTGAATTGAGGAGGAGTTGGAATGAGGAGGAGTTGGAATGAGGAGAAGTTAGAATCGGATTCCTGTTGAAGCTGTTTACTTAAATGTTCTGGAATCGGAATAGAATTCCATAAAGCTGTTTACTAATTCAGCAGAATTGGAATATAAACTAGTATGATTACTCAAATGCCCTTGTCCCAAATCAAATATTTTATATATTTTAATGAGTTTATAAAGGATAGTCTTGGAAATAAAAAAAGTAAGTGAGGACGTATAAGGAACAAAAATATCATTCCGATTGCCCAAACAATCAGGAATTGGATTACCACTTATATCTAGGGCATCCAATTCCACCAATAAAAGGAATTGAATTCCAAAATTTCTGTGGGCCCCACTGCTTTTTTTATTCCTCCGTGTTTAGAAAACACCGTAATACTCCGTAATTAAAATTCAATTCTACATTCTCATTCCGATTATAGATACGTAAACACGACATTAGCCTAATTTGATTGCCCAAGATTTATCTTTTGACTAAACCCATAAGGCTGGAAAACGAGGCAGGTCTAATCATGCATATATTGGGGTATTTGTGGTGGAAAATGGAAAAGGGTCCTCGACTGATTCTTTTCTTAGGGATTCAGGGGATCTTGTAATCTTATCCGTTCATCGTGCATCGTGTGGTCAGAAATCATTTAAAATTTAAAATTAAATATAAATAGTACCTAACAAAAACTGATCGCATGATGTAAGATTAACAAACATAATTACGAGATCCTTGCGATCCTCAGGAAAAGGATCTAGCGAGGATCATTTTCCGTGGAAAATGAGTGTCAGATATATTAAAGCACATGATTCCGGAAAGAGATCCTCTCCGGATCTCTTCCACCAAGGCCACCGGATTAAGTAATCCGGACCTTTGAAATTTGATTCAACGACTAAAAACAGGGACCCTCTTTAAAAGTTATAATAACTTTAACCGTTAGATCAAATTTCAAGGATCCGGATCACTTGGTTCGGTGGCCTTAATGGAAAAGATTCGAAGATGATTTCTTTCCTATAATTCCATATCAGTGTTGAGTCATTGACCAAGATGGTCTATAATTTTTTTTTTTTTTTTTTTTTTTTTTTTTGTGATTCAAATTACTTTAGTCTAAAGTAGGAGGGGAAATTGCACTATTCATATGAACAGTGTTTTGGACCACATTTCAGTTTATTTACGAAGCTGCCACTGTCTCTCTCTGCCGCTGATCTTGATGCCGCGTGTTGATGATCGTGGAAAGGCAGGGTGCGATCGTCACCTTACCATTCTCTTCCTCCCCTCTTTCTCCCTCAGATCCCATTCTCTTCATCATTCTCTTTCTCTCTCCCTCAGTTTCAATCTGCTCACCTAAAATCCCCAGATCGAACATCATCCATCTCAAATAAAAAAACCTTCCCCCTTTAAAACCTATAGAATCAGCACTCATGGAATAATCATGGATTTTTGTTTAGGTAATTTGATTTTTTCCTCTTCTGTAATTTGTTTTTGTTAGTTTATTGTTCCTGAATTTTAATTTTTCTGTTTTCTGACTTGGAAGGGTCGACCTTCAGGTGATAAAATCATGATGTGACCATCACATCTCAAAACGATGAAATCGCACAGGGCTTTGTTGATTTCTGTCACTCCGACCACGACCAGTGTCGGGTAAGCTATCGACTACCCCCTCTTCATCTTCTTTTTCTTCTTCTGCTTCTCCATGCGCATTCCAGTTTGACTGTTTGTGTTTTGGATGCATCTTGATTTCCTTAGTATGTTTAGACGGTTCGGATGCGCCTAATAAACCAACCAAATTTGCCTCGCGCGTTTAGTCATTTCCTTCCTTCGTCTATAACCTCACGCAAAGACCGAGTTCCCCCAAAACCCTAAACGCCCAAAGGTAATTTTGTTTAATTTTTCAATTAGTTTTAATTATCTGGCGAATCCCTAGCATAAATTCATTCTTTTTTCTACTCTAAATGCGTATAATTTTTTGTTTTAATTTTTTGCAGTATTGATCACAAAGCTACGGAGCTGAAATTGCAAACGTTATCCATGGCTCGCTTCAAAAATGTAAGCTTGAAATTTTTAGGTTCTGTTTGGTTTTTGAGAAAACTGAATCAAAGAGGGTTTCTTTTTTTGTTAATTTTCTCGAAAACGTAGTTGATTGTTGTGTTTCTGAAAATTTGAAAACAGAAGAAGAAGGTGTTTGTGAAGTCGGTTTCGACGAAATGATGTTTGATATGGTTAAACATATATATTCAAGATTTTGATCTCTGTGTGAATTGGCAATACTACTTTTCACCTAATATTCCTCTCTCTCTCTCTCTCTCTCTCTCTCTCTCTCTCTCTCTCTCTCATGAAGTCGCTGATTGCATTAAAAAAAAGGTTCCCAGTTAATCAAGTATAGCCGGAAAGGGAAGCCAAAACTTTGTCCATTCAGAATTTCTACTATGAGTAATTTCCTTTACATTAGGATATTGGATTCATTTCATACTAATAAGTTTTTTATCTTACATCTTCTTCCAGCTGCGTATCTCCATGATCATTACTAGATATCTTAACCGCTTGAATGGCTTCATTTTTCGTATCTTTAACAGGATGAAACCACACTAATCTGGTTTAGGGATTTAGGGTTTTTGAGTTAGTTTTTGTGAAGGTCATTTTTTGATTTTAGGCACACTATAATCGATTACGGGTTTTGGGATCCTAAACACTTTGAAATGGTTTCCAGAAAAGACATCTTTCTAAAGGCGAGTAGTGACACTGTAAATTTTCTCAACCAATCTTCACTGGAATTTTCTCCGTCATCCTATATATTGCAACATTAACACATTTGATAACAAATTTTCAGTTTCTGGCCACTTAAGATGGCAAGAAAATGGACACAATAAATTATCCATGGTCTTTATCATAGCTGAAAATTGGAAAGTGCCTGAAATTATTAGTTATTAAACTCTTCCTTTTTGTTTGAAATGCAGGTGGTGTTGGACAAATGGGATAAAAGAAATGGTTTTTGACTGGAAAGTTATCCGAAAATAATGGAAAGAAAATTTTCTGCATCGTTATTCTTTAATTGTATGATAATGTTTTCAATGTTTTAGATTACATTGATCTGTATTATTTTAAAGAATATATAAAGATTAGTTTATAGGTGTATGCACTTAATATTGGATATATGGTATTTTTCAGGTTATTTGACATACAATTGCATATAATCTCAATTTTCTCCTGCAGATTTTATCTGAGCTTCGGAATCATTGAAAAATTTGTCTAAATAATAAATTAATTGAAATGGTTATTAGTAATGAATGAGGTGTTTACTGTGTTTTTTTGGTGTGTACAGAGCATTTTTTGGTGTGTACAGAGCCAATGGTATGTTGCTAACGAAGGCAAAAACAAGATGCAGTTTGCTGCATATAGAAAACGGAGGTTAGTTTGATTCCAACTCCTTTTTTCAGTTTATTTGAATAGAAAATTGGTAAGTTCGAGTCCAATTTGATTATTTCTTGCTTTTCTGCTGCCTGTCTGCTCTCCCCCTTTCTTGCTGCCGTCCATTGCTGTAAAAAAATAAAAAATAAAAAATAAAATAAAACCATTTGCCAAAACCACCAAAGCCACAAGAAAAGACAAGTAGAATTTTATATTCTCTGCCCACTTTTATTCATGATTGCTGTTGGCTTCCATTTTTTTAGAAAGGAAAAGTCCCGCTCTTCTTGGACAGTACCATCTTTCTCAAAACATGGATTCGGAAAGACATCTAACAGAATATATTTTGAGTCTAAATTATTAAATTAGGAGAGCTAAGAAGATATTAATAACTCTAATTTCTCTTTTAGCTACCACCTTGCTCTCCATTTCTCTTTTTCCTCCTGCTCTGCTACTTTTTCAGTGTTACAACCTCTATGCAAAAAACACATTGTATGTGTTTTGCATGTTTTTGTTCATGCTTCTATTCTTTGTTGTCATTGTGGTGACTCTGAATGGAATTCTCAGTTATCTATTCCTCTACAATACATGATACATCTTATTTTTGTTCATTGACAGATGATGCCACATGCTTGAGATTTTTATGCCATCACTCTGTTGGTTCTTTTGTGATTGTTATTATTTGTTTTAAAATGTGTATGCTGTGTGTGCACAGATTAGAGCAGAGATCTATGATTTAAATTCAAAATAATCCTCACATCAAACTTAGTTAAGTTCAATGTTGTTTTTTGAAACTTTGTATGCTGTTACCAATAACGTTAAGTTTAAATCATTTTATCATAACATTATGTATTTAAATTTAACTAATAATGTTAAGTAATAAAACGACGTAACAAAACAACATTCATTGAGACACGCCAAAAACAAGAATCTTCATTAACGTTATTAATAAACCAATCAATATTTCATAATTTTTTGCATGTAAGTGTACTAATATCGATCCAAAGCCGCATGGCCTACCTGTGTGGTCAAATCTTTTGATATAACAATCACTCGACGTTTTCAATGTACATAGCATTAATCTTTAGTACATTAATTCAAATAAAATTGTGGCTCAAGGGAACAGTTAATGATCCACATGGCATCAAAGTATCTTACTCAATTGTATATTACACATGTGTATTGCATTATGTGTGTGCGAATACCTTTTTTCACCGTCAATCTATATTAGTTTTGAATTCTGAGTTGATTTAACTAACAGGTTTCTTTTTATTTCAGATTAATTTGGTTCTCGCTAAATGAATCAAAGATCATAAGACTAGAACCAATGGTTTCCAAAAAAGGTTGGTTCTTGAATATTTTCATTTATGCTTTTTCAGTTCTTTGAATGGACTTCCTATAATCCAAAATGAGCTATTGAACAACTCTTTTGCTACATTGTGTTTGCAAATCAATATTTAGGCTAATAATTGAAGGATGATTCTTTTTTGTTGAAAAATGTAATCTGGATTCTTAAACTGTGGCGGTTAATGTGGTTTTTAGGTGAATTTTTCGGGTGGGGGAGATGGGGTGGGTGGGGGCTTTAAATTGTTATTCTCAATTGGTATATAAATATGTGCAAATCATGGATATCATGGAAGAATTCAAATGTTTTTTCTGCATTAGGTTGGAGAGCATGATCATTTTCTGTTTACACATCACAAAGTTTGTTTTGAGTACTTCTCACGCCATTGAGGCACAAATGTTCTTCCTGCATTAATTAATGTTTTTTATATCAAAATTTAATAAATTCAATTTTCCTTTGTATCCAAATATGTATTAAAGTAATTGTGATTGAAGTTTGTTTATGTCTGCTTTCCAAGATTTATTTTTTGTTTACATGTCGTACTCCGTTTATGAATGGTTTTTGGTTAACTGAAAGAATGCTTTTCATTCTTGGTTTTCAGGACTTTATCTACCGTTTACAAGTCAACCCCATAATACCAAAGTACAAGAGAAGCAAAGATTTGAGGTGATTTTTGCTCTAACTTATTTAGATTTTATATTCTGGGTTAATTATCAGCCGGATTCTGTTGCTAAATTTAGAATTGTAATTTGGTACCACTACTGCCACCTGCCGCTTCAGTTTTCACATCCAAACGCCACAAAATGCTAATTTTAAATTCTAGGTTATGGGTAAGCATTATTATTTGGAAGCACAAATTATTTTCAGCCGCTAAACCAAGTTCTAAATCTTTTTTTGTGTAGTTTACATTAGGCTATCCAAGCCCTATTTTAAATGTATGATTGGTTTGCGAGAAATGAATGAAAAAGAGAGTCAGAATACCCTGTGAGATGACTGATTCCAGAAACCATTTTAAATAAAACATATCAAAAGTGTTGAACGGAGAGCTAAAAGATTATTTGGATGGAAAACAGATTTCACTTTGTTTTCTTTACTCAAAGTGCTTTTATTTAATCCGGTTCTGTTTCGGTTGCGTAGTTTGTGGTTCGCAGCGACTAAGAATTGTTTCCTAAGAAATCTATTGACCTAAGTTCTTTTGGTGGGAAATTAGGGTTGCTGATGTTAGCAATGGATTGAGTCTTTCTGTTTGGTATGATTATATCTCTGAACAAGCATTAATAAATAGAACGATTTTGATCAATAATTTTATTCGGTCAAGATTCAAACTCCCATTGTAGAGCAAACTATAACTCAAACTCCCATTGCAGAACAAACTAGAAGTCAAACTCCCATTCCAAATCAAACTATGAGTCACACCCCCATTTCAGAGCAAACTGGGAACGAGGAGAAGCAATAGGGCATGGCTATTTCCGGGGCATCGGTCGTTTTGAGATTCTGGTGTAATTAGGTTTGAACATTCTGCTCCTCTGCTTCTTGATTTATATATATCTCGAATTTCTCTCAATTGCTAATGGATTTATCTTCTTGGGAAATTTCAGAAAGTCGGGTCGTGTGAGGAAGAAGCTGGTTTGTTGCCATTTTTAGGTATATAATTATGTGCCCTGATAGCATATTCAAAGCCTATTTAGTTATATGGGTTTTTTTTTATTTATCTTTCTAAAGCTTTTGTGCCTGGATTTTAAATATGTGATTGATAATTACGTAGCACGATAATTGTCAAGCATTTGATCATTATTCATGAATACAAAATCTTCATTCACAAATCACAAGTATATGATGAGCTATTTAGAAATTCAGCATTTCCGTCATCCAATTCAATAGCATTGGGGATACTATGCTAGAATTCTATTACAGCTCCAGTTAAGAGATGTGAAGCATGAAGAATATCTCTTTAGGAAGTGTTAGCTAATCCGGTTAATTGGTCAACGAAATTAGCCATTTCTATCATCTAGATTGGATAAGCTAGGAAGAATGTTAGAATGATTGGTCATATTCGTTAGCCCTACGTTTTTTTATTGCATAATCATGGAATTGACACGTCATTTAGTCATAGTAATTGATGTAATAAGTACGTATCAACTGCCGCATTCACTCATCTATTCTTCTCTTCATTTAGGTAAAATGTATCTTATTCGTGCAGTTCAAGGTGATGCATTCAAGTCCCGCAGCAACGCGCGAGCACATTTTCTAGTTAAAACTAAATTGTCATTAGATAAATGGATTCTCAAAATCTTAATTTGTTAGAAAACGGGCTAAACAAACATGCACGTGGGAAAGTATACAATAATTGAACCCCAAAACTTTGAGTTATTAGACCATCTCTAAAGAAGGTGTCAAATTTTGAACATAAAATTTAAATTGTGACAGCTTATGTGGCATTTTGACATCTTTTAAAGTTTTGTTCTCCAACCAATATGTCAAATTAAATTATTATTTTATTAAATAAATTATTAAACTAATTAAAATTTAATAAAGGACATTTAAAGTTTAAGCAGTAATCTGTTCACTTTCCTTGATTGAAAAGAAGAAAAAAGTAGGATAATTGCAACCTCAACTCAACATTAATTATAATAAATGATTAAAAATTAAAAATTAAAAAAATACATTTAATAATTAATAAAAAATACATTTGAAGCTGCTGTTAAATTTGACAACAACCTCTTTTGCTGCTAATGCATGTCATCGCCGCATAGGATTTGACACTTCAGTTGAAGAATATTAGTGTGGTCTTTTTTACTATTATAACTGATGTGTACATTTTGGCATCTCCTTTAGAGATGCTCTTAGGAGAGGGATGAACTTCTTGTCTTGAACAAATTTTTTGTATCATATTAGTAAAGTGTTGGATGTTGTTAATTAGGGGTGGTTTTTGTACATTACCGTACCAAAACCTCTGTACCAATTACCATACCAAATATTTGGTACGACAAAATCTATTATCATTACCGTACCAAACTTTTGGTATATCGAATATCGGTATACCAAATAGTTTGGTTGGTATGGTATACCAATGGTAATTGCCACTTTGTTTTACGCCACTTAGTTTGCCCAAAATCTAATATTTTTTAATTAATGTAGAAGTGTAAAAAATATAGAAAAAATATATAAACGCTTGTAATGACAAGCTTTACAACTTTCGTGAAGAGCTTAACTTTGAAATTCACCATTATAATCATATAAATCATAGATCAAAATTTAACCGTTGATTGTTGTTTACATTTACGCTTCATTTTTCTCATCAAATTTTGTTTTTATTCGGATTTTCTTTTTTGAAAACATGATCTATTAGAGGATGTAGGAAGATGAACAGTTTGGATCGTTGATATTATGTTCAGAGTTTTATAGTTAGTGAAAATATTGCTTGATGTTTATAAAGTTTTTACAAACTATATGACATCGACTCATATTTCAGTTAACTGTAAATATCAAAACGTGATATCAAAGATCTGAACCGTTCATCTTCTTACATCCGCCAGATGATCATGTTTTCAAAAAAGAAAACTTAAAAAAATGAAATTCAGTAAGAAGAATAAAACGTAAATGACAATCGACGATTAAATATAAATTTAAGGTTTATGGATTATAGTGTTGGATTTTGAAGCTGACCTCTTCATGAAAGTTGTAAAGCTCATCACTATGAGTGATTGTGTATTTTTTTTTTTACATTTTTTACACTTCTACAATAATTATTATTAATTTTATTAATTTTTCCCTCAAATAATTATATAAATAAATACATAATATAATATTAATAATATTGGTAGGTACGGTATACCACCAGTACTGATTTTGGATACCAGTACCGTACCGAAATAGTATGGTACGATACAAATATTGTACCATTACCAATTGGTACAAATTTTTGGTAATAATTTGGTATGGTATGGTTGGTAGGACGGTTGGTAGAGTAATTTGGTAAAAATTTCCCCCTACTGTCAATTATGAATAACATATTTAAATGAGTTTTTAATTTCACTTAATACTACGATTTAGTAGTATTTTTCTTCACTTATAAGTACAAAATCTTATGTTTAATTCTTGTCAAAGGCGAAATTCAATCCAAAATGATTTCATATCACTAAAATGATTTGATATCCATTAAAATGATTCCATATCCACTAAGAGACCTTCAAACTTCTATAAAGCTGCACAAGACACTTGGCTATTTCCTCAGCACCATCGAACTTCCAACAAGCAAAACAAAATGCTTCCAATCTTTTCAATTTCTTCTCTTTATCTTTTCCTTGTGCTATCAACTTCATGGGCACATCCTCCACCTTCAACACAAGAAAATTTCATCCAGTGCCTCTCGCATTATTCTAACACTTCCATTCCATTCTCTTCAGACTTTCTCACTCCAAAAAATTCTAGCTTCACTGCTGTCCTTGAATCATCTGCACAAAACCTCCGGTACTTGGTCTCTTCAGTGCCAAAGCCGGATTTTATTTTCACACCGGTGCATGATTCTCATGTGCAAGCCGCCTTTATTTGCGCGAAAAAGCTTCGAATCCATCTCAGGTTCCGAAGTGGAGGCCATGATTATGAAGGCCTCTCCTATGTCTCCCAAATCGAAACACCTTTCGCTGTTGTTGACCTTGCCAAGCTTCGATCCGTCAGTGTTGATATTAAATCCAACACTGCATGGGTTCAAGCTGGTGCCACCATTGGTGAACTCTACTACCGAATTGCAGAGAAAAGCCAAACTCATGGTTATCCTGCCGGGATCTGCACAAGTCTAGGAGTTGGTGGGCATATAACTGGAGGTGCATATGGTTCCATGATGAGAAAATATGGCCTTGGTGCTGATAACGCCGTTGATGCACGAATCATAGACTCGAATGGGAAAATTCTTGATCGGAAAGCAATGGGAGAGGACTTGTTTTGGGCAATAAGAGGAGGTGGAGGAGCAAGCTTTGGAATCATCCTTTGGTGGAAGATAAAGTTGGTTCCAGTTCCACAAAATGTGACAGTTTTTTCAGTTGTGAAGACGTTGGAACAAGGTGCCACAAAGTTCCTCCATAGATGGCAACAAGTAGCTCCATTTGTTGATGAAGATCTCTTTATCAGAGTTTTCATACAAGTATCAAATGATAGCAAAACGGGCAATAACACTATCACAACTGTTTACCAAGCTCAATTTCTTGGAGATTCTAAAAGATTACTTAATGTTATGCAACAAAGCTTCCCTGAATTGGGTTTGACAAGAAATGATTGTACTGAAACAAGTTGGATCAAATCGGTGCTATATATAGCAGGGTACCCAAGTGGAACTCCTACTGAGATTTTGCTACAAGGAAAAGCTACCCTACCCAAGATCTACTTCAAAGCCAAGTCAGACTTCGTCAAGAACCCGATTCCAGAAATTGCGCTCGAGGGGCTATGGAAGAGGCTGCTGCAAGAAACCTCTCCAGTGATGCTTTTGAATCCTTATGGCGGAATGATGAGCAGGATTTCTGAAAGCGCAATACCTTTTCCCCATAGAAATGTTCTCTTCAAAATTCAGTACTTGACTGTATGGCAGGCTGGAGATGAGGCAGAGCACATGGAATGGATTAGGAAGCTTTACAGTTACATGGCTCCTTATGTCACAATGTTTCCAAGGCAGGCATACGTGAATTATAGGGATCTTGATTTGGGGACTAATAAAAAGAGCAGTACAAGCTTTATTGAAGCAAATTCTTGGGGTTACAGGTACTTCAAGGACAATTTTAATAGATTGGTGAAAGTTAAGACCAAAGTTGATCCTGATAACTTCTTCAGGCATGAACAAAGCATCCCGCCTCTTCCACAAACTCAAGGCCATATATAGATGGCTAGGAGCTTCGATATGGTGTTTGCAGAAGCTCAAGGGTTTCGTTGCTATGATCTGTGTGCTCTGTATATGCTTCTGTGTAGCCAATTATATACATTGGAATAAAAATTCAGAGAAGTCTATTTGCCCTCTATTCTCTAGTCTCTGTTTTGTAAAGTAGTGTAATGTTGCTAATTTGCACTCTCTGCAACAATGAGTTTATTGTGGTAGATAATTTAAATACAATATTTCTCATCATAGATGAGATTAGACTAGTTGGCTAGGATAGTATGCTAGCCCCCTTACACCCAAGTTCGAAACCCCTTCCCTGTTGATTAAAGTAGTTTAGAATATAATATGCCTTATAAAAAATATGGCTTAGCCCAACTTTTCTCTAATTTTTAGGCATTAGTCATTCAGCTAAGTTATATAAAAGAAGAATTTACAGTTAATTATACTCATCAACTAATTTGTAAATAATTCTCAACAAAATGTAGGTAACCATAAGCTCAAAAAGGGGGGAAAACGGTAAGAAAATGGGGAGAGGGTCTCCAAGGCAACTAGGGCACAAAGTGGTGGTCTTTTTTCGTTATGGAAAAATCAAATTCTATTTCTGTTACTGTTCTCCATTCACATGCTCGGTACATCCATTCTGTAGCCACTGATTCGAGAGCTGGTGCTCCTTGGTTTCTATGTTGTGTATGATTATCCCCAGAAAGAAAACCAACCTCAACTTTGGAATGAGTTACTTCATCTTCAGCCTGCTAATGCTCCTTGGATCCTTCTTGGAGATTTTAATAATATTCTTTATCTAGACGAAAAGGTGGGTGGCTTAGAGTGTTGATAACTATTAGAGTGTTGATAAGTCCAGCCGAGCCTCCATTCACCTCTAAGGCCTCACTTCTCAATTTTTGTCCCAGTTAGAATTTTAGATCGGTCATTTATCAGATCTTCAGTGGAACTGTCCATCCTTCCCTCTCTTCAGACCCCCAACGCAACCACCTTCCCTCTCCCTCCCAAATCTCACGACCAAGCCTCATGCCCCGTTCCGAAAATTTCATTTGTATGCCCAATTTCCAAATTCTCGACAATCCAATCTCATCCCTTCAAGCCCAATTCCTTTTTTGGGTATTCCATTTTATTTGAAGGAATTGAGACAGTTGCAGAGAGATTGTGAACAAAGAAGAAAATCTTTTCTTTTTTTTTTTTTTTTTTTTTTTTTTTTGCTTTGGTCTTAGATGTCATTTTATAAGAAGGTAAAATTGGTATGAATTTTATTTATTTATTTATTTTAAAATGTGGATGGAGAGATAAATCAATAAGATGGGTTTATCAACACTATGTTTTGCCTCATGAAGCTTTGTATGCCTAGCAGTTTGATTGCTTTAGTGGAATTGCTGCCGAGACTTTTCTTTGCAATTTTATTATTTTATCAGAAAAAAAAATTTGGGTAAAGTACAAAAAACTATCTCAACTATTGGTGTCACGACACTTTTATATCTCATCTTTTAAAATTGACAATGTCATACCTCATCTTACGAATTTGTGCCAATGTCAGACCTCCGTCAGTTTTTCTGTTAATTTCTTTGTTAAATGCTGACGTGGCCCGACATGTGTCACACTCACTAACCCAATTGGATTAAAAAATAATTAAATATTCAAAAATTAAAAATATATATACATTAAATCTCTCTCACTCTCTCCTTTCTCTCTCTCTCTCTCCCCCTTTCTCACCTCTCTCCTCTGCAACCCAAAACCCCTTCCTACCCGTCCCCCACCACCCATTTCTCCATCATCACCACTACCGTCACCTTAACCACCACGAATTGCCGCCGCACTATCATCAAGTCATCTGCAAGCTCTGAAATCGACATGGTTGAAAACAAGCAGGGCATATACATGCCGAAGCAGAAGAAAGTCGTGATCTTGTGGGACTTGGACAATAAATCCCCTCACAGGTCGCCGTACCAGGTGACGATGGCGCTGAAACAGCTAGCCCAACGCTTCGACGAGGTTTTGAGTTTTGGGTTTGGGGAAGACGGGAGGGGGGAAAAAGGGTGAGGGGTGGATCTGGTTTTGGAGAATGACGTCGGTTTTGAATAAAAAGGTAAATCAATGGCGGCAGAAGCAGAAGACGAAGAAGGCTGAGAACGAGGGCTTCGTGGCGAAGAAGAGGAGGGAGACCCAGTCCGAAGTAGGAGAGTACGCATTGGGGAGAAGATCGTGCGATACGAATCCCGATCCGGGTCGGATGTCATTGGACGAGCCTCCGGCTTCTTGGGACGGGTATTTGGGTTCGAGAGCCCCTCACCCGAGGCTGACCCTGATGGTTTCGGTTATGGAAGAGAGCTGGGAGAGGAGTCCAGGCGGCTCAGCTCAGACCAAAGACTATTACAATTCACAACAACGGCGGAGCTTCGAACGGCCAAGTTTCGATCGATCCGCAATGGCGGAGGTTGATGAGCTGAAGTTGGGATCAAATGCTAGATTCTCCCCTGCCACTTTAGAATTGTTCTATGGGGCCTAGTTGTTGATTACAAAGAAAGAATTGATGAGTTTGATGGGTTCGAATTCGAAGTTGAAGTTTATTGAAGATGATGAGTGTGCGGAGGAGGGCGGCGGCGGCGCTGAGATTGGCTCTGAACCTATTTGCAAAAATACGGTCTGGAGATCGCAACTACGCCGTTCCACCGCATCATCTTCCTCGACTACTCCGCCTCCCTCACTCTGCCACCCTTGATTTGCACCTGGACGCCCAAAACGATGGCGTCGACCTGAACTCGGACTGGGAACCGGTCTGATTTGCGACGAAGTCCGAGTCTGTGGGTAGTGGGGGGGACACGGGCCAATGGGCAAGAGTTTGGGGGGACAGGTCAATGGGCAAGAGTTTAGGGGGACGAGTCAATGGGCAAGAGTTTGGTGGATGAAAAAACCAAGGTGGGTTTGGGCGGTTCTGGGCACAGTGAGAGAGAGAAGTGGGGAGGAAGGAGACTACAGTGGAGAGGAGAAGGAGAGGCGAGAGAGAGGGGAGAGAAAGGGTAGTGGAGGACGGGTGGGAGGGGGTTTTGGGTCTTCTGGGATGCAAAGAAGAGAGAGAGGCAAGAAAAGGTGGGGGAGAGGAGAGAGAGAGATTTAATATATATATATATATTATTTTTTTAATATTTAATTATTTTTTAATCCAGTTGGATTAGTGAGTGGGACATGTGTCGGGCCACATCAGCATTTAACAGAGAAATTAAGAGAAAAACTGACGGAGGTCTGGCATTGGCACAAATTCGTAAGATGAGGTATGACATTGTCAATTTTAAAAGATAAGGTATGAAAGTATCGTGACACCAATAGTCGAGGTAGTTTTTTGTATTTTACCCAAAAAAATAATACGCTCAAAAGAGTTTTACTCATTAATTCAAAGGGTTGCAAACAAAAGTTAATACGTCGTTTTAATTTTCCTTTGCAGAACCTGCTAACTGACCATTGATTGTATTTCAAGAAAATGTTCAAACGTTCTATACAGACACAAGAATAATTCTTTATAACTGATATCATTAATAAGGAAATTTTTTATTTCAGTTTTAATGTTCTTTAATTTTCTTCCCGTTAATTTTTTCTTACGTATTTTAGGACAAAAAATTAAAGTATAAATGAAGCAGCTAACAGAAGTAAAATATTGGAGGGGAAGCAAATCATGGCTCACCTTCTAACATTTGCAATAGTTTCTCTCTTCTCAGTTTCTTCTGCAACATATGACCTCATCCCGGAATTGAATTTTTATAGTTGCGTTGGCTTCCATTTGACAGGATCCTTGACCAACGTAAGCACATTTTTGTTCGATCCTCATTCCCCTTCATTTTCGTCTGTCTTTGAGTCCTCCATCCAAAACCTCAGATTCAACATCACGAATCAGAAGCTTCAATACATCATCACACCCTATCTATACGAACACGTGGAAGCTGCCATCATTTGTAGCAAAATACATCGCTTGCAGGTCAGGATTCGAAGCGGGGGTCACGACTATGAGGCCCTCTCTTACAAAGCTGATGTACCCTTCATCATCATCGATCTCGTCAAGCTTAATAAGGTTAAAGTTAACAGCAAAGAACACACTGCATGGGTTCAATCCGGTGCAACACTTGGTGAGCTTTACTACCATGTTGCCAAAAAGAGCAGAGGAAAACTCGGTTTCACAGCCGGTGTTTGCCCTACTATTGGTGTTGGTGGACATATCAGCGGTGGAGGTCAGGGCGTGTTGATGAGGAAATTTGGGCTTTCAAGTGATAATGTTGTGGATGCAATCGTGGTAACGGCAAATGGAGGTATTGTTGACAGACAATCGATGGGAGAGGACTTGTTTTGGGCCATTAGAGGAGGTGGAGCTGCAAGCTTTGGAGTTGTACTTGAATGGAAGATCAAGTTGGCTCCGGTCCCTCCGAAGGTCACGGTTTTCACAATCCCCAGAACCCTAGAACAAAACGCAACCAAATTGGTTCACAGGTGGCAAGCCATCGCATCCAAGTTTCATAAAGATCTGTTCATAAGAGTCATTCTTTTTGTGGGAAAAGGTTCCAGTGGTGGCAAAACAATCCAGGCCAACTTCAATGCCTTGTTTCTTGGCACCATTGATCAACTAGTCCCATTGATGAAAAAGAGCTTTCCCGAGTTGGGTTTGAAGCCTGAGGACTGCAAGGAGATAAACTGGATTCAATCTATTTTCTACATTAATGGTGAGAACCCAGGGCAGCCATTAGAGCTTTTGTTGGACAGAAACCATGTGCAAAAGGGCTTTTTCAAAGCCAAAAGTGATTTTGTGACAAAACCCATCTCAGAAAAGCACTTAGAAGCCATATGGAAGGTGATGCAAGACGGTGAGGCTCCTGGAATAATGATTTGGGATCCTTATGGTGGAAAAATGGCTGAGATTTCAGAAGATTTTACTCCATTTCCACATAGAGCTGGAGTCTTGTACAACATTCAGTACTTCACGAAGTGGTTTGAGGGGGGAGCTTTGGCTGAGAAGAAGCATTTGGAAGGGATCAATAGGGTTTACAACTTCATGGCTCTATTTGTGACCAAAAACCCTAGGACTGCATATATTAACTACAGGGACTTGGACATTGGAAGAAATATCAAAGGAACTTTGGAGGAAGCAAAGGTTTGGGGTGAAAAGTATTTCAAGGGAAATTTTGAGCGATTAGCCAAGATAAAGGGTAAGGTTGATTATGAAAACTTCTTCAAAAGTGAGCAAAATTTTGTGCCAATTTAAGAGTTGTTTGATTTTATAATCAAATTGACGAATTTTAATAATACCCTCCCTCCATCCTTTTTGCTGTATTTTTTTTTTTAACTGGGATGGGGGGTGAGTTTGATTGGCACGCCTGATATGGCTCTCGAGTCACTTAACTCAGCATTGGGCAGAGAGGGCTTAGCAAAGGCCAATCCAGTTGTCAGATATAGCAAGGCTAATGAGAAGATTAGACCACCATAGTTGAACAAGGAACGATTCCGCAAGATTAATGAATGGGATAACAATCCTTATAAGCATGATTCAGTTTTAGGTCATGATATTCAATGCGGTTAAAAAATCTTTTCCATTCAAAACTCTAGTCACGTTAAATAAAACGGCTAATTGACTTGATGACCAGAATAACTTTTTACCGAAATTCGCTTATATTTAAAACAATTAGAATTATCACAATAAAAACTTACATGACACTTAAATAAATATGTAACTTTTTACCGAAATTCGCTTATATTTAAGACAATTAGAGTTATCACAGTAAAAACTTATGTGACACTTAAATAAATGTGTACGACATAGAAGAACAACGAGAAACATATAAAATAGTGGATCAGTAATGTGGATAACTATCAAACCCTTGTATGTGCCGCATCACGTTTGAAAATGTCAGCAGATATGACCCTTTCAACACATGTTGCTCCTAGAAGCCTAGAACAGGAGGATCGAGTCAGGCATTTTTCACCCTCGAAGAGGAGAGATTTTTCAATGTGATCGGCACACAAGATGATGCATCACGTGTTATTATACAAATGATAAGATTTGTGTATTAAAAAGTTAATAAGCTTAAATGTTAAAAGGGTCCCTGTGTTTCAATCATTAGGCCAATTTAGTTCTTGTGTTTTCAATTTAGCCAATTTGATCCTTGTGTTTATCTCTGTGAGCCAATTAAAGACATTTCCATCTAATATCTGTTATAAAAAATTCATAAATTATTATAAAGTTATTTATAAAAAAATTTATTTGATTTAAAATATTTAAAAATGAAATAAAACTATAAAATAAAAGAAAATTTATTCTCTTATATGTGCTATTATCATATAAGAGGAAGGGTAATTATATCTTATGAATTTTCTTATGAATTTTTAAACAGAGATTGAATGAAATATTCTTAATTGGCTAATAGAGATAAACACAAGGACTAAATTGGCTGAATTGAAAACACGGGAACTAAATTGACCATATGCCTATAACACAGGGACCATTTTGACATTTAAGCTAAGTTAATAACTTAAAAAATAAAATTTTTCACTACTTACATAAAAACATATGGTATACCATCCGTATTCCTGTTACAATGAAATTTTTCTCCTTGAAAAGAGAGTGAGAGCTAGCCGGTGCATTTAACTATATATGATGAAGATTTCGTTCTAGATGGAGCTTTGTACTTAGTTGGCTTGCAACCATGCAGAACTCAAAGCATATGGAAGTCCCACATGCATTAGCCTATATATTTTGCCAATTTGCACCAAGTGGAATTGGCTACTATACTTCATTAATAAGAATGAATTCAGTTGGCTCCTTCAACTAGTGCTTAACTCTGAAAAGTGACAAAATATTAAAACACTCATTAGCTTTTATATGCTTATTTTTTTTACTTATCATCAAATCATAATTTGACATTGAAATAGTTAAATATTTTATAAAATAAAGTTAGATGACTTGCGTCTCAACACATTATTGATTACAATTTTAACAAGAAAACAGTAAGAGTAACTTCAAATACCGAGTGCCGACTAAATTATAAGCAAGGGACAACCTTTGGTTTTAATGTGGCAGATGATAGATATTCTCAATTCACTCCATCGGAATCATCGCTTTCTTTGGTTTTGTTCCTATACACGCAGCGGATGAGCAGAAGTAAAAACAAGCCGAATTCAGCATATCTAATAGCTAGTTAAGTTAAATATTCCACCCCCACCAAGAAAATATACCACTCAAAATACATACATACATACATACATACATATATATATATATATATGTATGTATGTAGCCAAACCAATCTATCAAAATCTAAAGGCCTAAATTCCTGAAACAGATGGAGTTCATTGCACTACTAGCTTCTTTGTTCTTGGTCTCAATTGCTTCGGTAACTTCTGTTTCAATCAGTGGTGAAAATTTCTGTCAGTGCATGGCAGACTACAGCAAAATTTCTGACCAAAACATTCACACCTCAAACTCTTCTTTGTATTCATCTCTTTTGCAATCTTCCCAGCAAAACCCTAGGTGGTTAAACTCCACATTAAAGCCTCTTCTCCTTGTCACACCTTCCCATGAGTCTGAAATCCAAGCAGGTGTTCTTTGCAGCAGGAAACTTGGCCTGCAAGTCAGGGTTAGAAGTGGAGGACATGACTATGAAGGCCTATCTTACCTCTGCAAAACCCCATTTATCATCATTGACCTCATCAATCTCCGTTCCCTCGAGGTCAACCTTGCAGATGAAACAGCTTGGGTGCAGTCAGGAGCTACACTTGGTGAGCTTTATTATAGCATTGCCACGAAAAGTGGGGTCCATGGATTTCCAGGAGGTTTATGCCCTACTGTTGGGATTGGAGGGCACTTGAGTGGAGGTGGGTTTGGAACCCTAATCAGGAAGCATGGCCTAGCAGCTGACAATGTCATAGATGCTCGGTTAATTGATGTGAATGGAAGAATCCTTGACAGAAGAACAATGGGTGAGGATTTGTTTTGGGCCATTAGAGGAGGTGGGGGATCAAGTTTTGGGATCATAGTTTCATGGAAAATCAAATTGGTTCAGGTTCCAAAAATCGTGACAGGTTTTACAGTTGACAAAACCCTAGCAGAAGGAGCTACCAGCCTTGTTCACAGGTGGCAACATATTGCAGACAAATTTCATGAAGATCTTTTCATCAGAGTCATAATTCAGAATGTGGGGAGTGGGAATCAGAAAACGGTTCAAGCATCTTTCCAATCACTGTTTCTTGGAAAAATTGACAGGTTAATCCCACTGATGAAGCTGAGCTTTCCAGAGCTGGGATTGCAGGCAAAAGACTGCATTGAGATGAGTTGGATCCAATCTGCCCAGTATTTTGCTGGATTCCAAAAAGACCAGCCCTCAGATGTCTTGCTATCTAGAAATCCCCTCTGGAAGATGAATTTCAAGGCTAAATCCGACTTTGTGAAGAACCCAATACCCGAATCGGGACTCCAAGGGATTTGGGAGAGGTTTCAGCAGGAACAAAATGTGTACATAATTTTGGATCCATACGGTGGCAAAATGAATGAGATCTCAGAACATGAAATCCCATTTCCTCACAGAAAAGGTAATTTGTTCAACATACAGTACATAGTGAAGTGGGATGGAATTGGAGTGGAGGAAACCAACAAGCATATCCACTGGATAAGAATGCTTTACAGATTCATGAGCCCTTATGTTTCTAGGTCCCCAAGGGGTGCCTATATCAATTACAAGGACCTTGATTTGGGTGCCAACGAGCAAAACACAAGCTACTTGGAGGCAAGTACTTGGGGCACAAGGTACTTCAGGGGTAACTTCAAGAGGCTGGCACAGGTGAAGAACAAGGTCGATCCAGATAACTTCTTCAGGAATGAACAAAGCATCCCTCCTCTTCCTTCTTTGTTTGAAGTCACAGAGGTTTGAAACAAATGTTTCTTCAGGTTTAGGTGAATTCCCTGTCTATTCAATGCCAGGCATAATGAGTAAAAGGACCTCAAAAAAAAATTCTTTTGTGTCCTGTTTCTATGATGAAATCAAGTGCTTTTTCATATGCAGATATCAAGTGAAAAAACATAAGCAAAAAATCCACCTCGTAAGCTTATATGGATCAACCAGCATGTGAAAAGTTAGTCATTAGAAAAGTTAATATTTTCTTACCAAACAGTACCGAGCAACATAAGTCTTGTAAGATTTCCCATAGTGAAGGAATTAGCGGCTAGCATTTTCTTTTAGGAAAACTAATGAAAAGGACTTAAAAACTTTGAGTTCTAACGATAAGGACAAAATAAAAGGTAAAGTGAATAGTATCAGGATTGATTTTTTTGTGTAAAAATGTGATTTTTCGTTAAAATGAACAGTACCGCGGATTTTTCATTAAAACTCCCTTTTCTTTTAAGAATCATCTGGTATTTCATGCCACATATGTTGAAAGTAATACCGGGATTTTCTTTCTCTGACCTTCATTTCTGTTTGATCTCTGTTTTTAATTTGAGAGAGCAGATGACAAATTTGTTTCTTGCCTTTACCCACCAATTTAACTCTTAAAATACAAATTTTAGGGTTTCTCTAGTATGCACTGATGCATGGGATATGCTGAGATTTAAGCGATTAGATCCTTAGCCATTCGATACTTGGCCACACATCTTAACCTTTTATTCATTAGGTGTATGCCTACATTATAATATAGTAAAATTTTCTGCAAATTTTATCGTTACTGTATAATTTTCGGAGAAATGTGTGGTACTGAAAAATGAATAAAATATTCTTCAGATGTAGGCCATACATTATAATATAATAAAATATTCTGCAAATTTGTCTCTATATGTTTTTCAAACAAATTATTGTGTGGTACTAAAACGCCAATTGCATAGTGTAATAATCTAGTTTTTGGAATTGGTTACTATGATACCTCTTTTCTTCAAATTGTCAAGTGTCCTTTTGTCCCGAGACATTTTTGCAATTTGCTCTCTTCTGTACCTTACAATATGCCAATTAAGATGTTTAGGAAAAGAATAAAACTTATTTCACACTCTGCCACTGCCAGGCATGGTAAGTTGATCGAGAATTTAAAGTGATGTATTTGCAGGAAAGGTTAAAGCTCAACAAAATTTACACATCTGGTGCAATGAATTTCAAAACAAAATCTACACTCCATCACAGTAACTGGCTTAGAAACTTACAAAGTTCTTCGGTGAAAATAACAAAAACGCATTCACGTCGGATGTCTCTGAATCCTCAATTTCTCCAAGATTTGCAGCCTACTCAATGGTCGAAATCAACAAAATTTCCTACTCCAGATTAACCTCAATTCTCCCAACGAGAAGAAAATTTCAACGATTCTCACAACAATCTACGTGTACAGTTCAACACATCAGAGAACCCTTGCAGTCAGCTTTGCAAGACAGTGTCCCAGGCTCGGGTCTTATTTACACCAGGTGTTTGTAGAAGGTCGAATGAAAAATCTTGTTGCTTCTTCGGCAGCAAAGAAAACCACTTTCTTATAGACTCAGCTGGACCGGACTGACTTGCAATGGCTGCAGAGTTCGCATTATTCTGAATAATTGTTTTGAAATCAGAAGAGAGAAGCCCCAACAATGCCGTAACAGTGGCAATTTGAGTAGGAAGACTGACACTCGTTGCAGAGTCCCGACATAAAAATGCAGATAATTCCCCCCTCAAGATTTCAACTTCTTTATCTCCATATCCAAGGTCATTAACTCCAATCCTGAAAACAAGTAACATATCGTTAAACTCAAGTACTGGCAGAAGTACCATTACGACATTTGGCTTTATATAAAGATTAGAAGAAAGTAAAGAAGAACAATAATTCCAGCAGAAAAAGAAAAAGGAAAATGCAAGGGAAAGTAATCAAAGACATACCTCCCAAGTTGACCAAGGAGAACAATAATTCCAGCAATCACATTCTCAGCCATGCATGATTCCATAACTTTTAAAAGCCGAGGGATAATATTAGCACTTGTCCATTCCCAACTCTGCATTCAAAAGAGAAAAACCAGCAGCAAGTCCAAAAATTAGTACCTAATAAACCAATAAATTATCAAAACCGAAAAGACAACAGCAAATTGAGAAAATTCATACTCAGAAGGATATTAACACATACCATGTTTATTGCAACCAACTCCACCAATGATAGGAGGTCACTGAGATCACAATCCATGAAATTGGTAGTAGTGTTTGAATGAATAGAAGCATTCATTTGGAGCCTTTCTAAAAGCAATGATGTAGCAGAATCCATAGAAACAGCATCCTCAAAAAATGGGCAATTGATACATGGACTGAACATGGTTCGAGAATTGCTCGCAGATGGAATAAAAGAACTAGCAGTATCTGATGAGCTTACTCCCTCAAGGTATGTAACAATAGATTTCAAAATAATCACTAAATTGGAATTGCCAAAGTTAAAAAACTTCTCTCCACCCAGATAAGCAAAAACATGTAGGATAGTCAGAATCAATGAATGATTGGACCAGCTTATCAGCAAAATATTGTAAGACATCTCGCAAATAGAACCAGTGTGGTCAATTGCTGCACATATTGATGCTAATACAATGCTCCCTGCTACCAACTCATCGGCTGATGCAGGTCGAGAGGATATATGAACCCCATCAATCAGGATCTCTGAAGATTTGTCCTTACACACCACAAATCTTCCATTTATTAGGAATTCCTCCATGATATTAAGTGATTCCTCCAAACTACCAAATTCTGCAAATATGCTTCTCCCTTCCCAATCAGACATCACTGCACAAAGGGAAAAAACAGTATGATTAATGAACAAAATCCAGGATGAAACCAATAATGGCTTTCTAAATTATAACAAACATGATCAGGGAAAAAAATCAACAGACCTGAGCACATGTGTCCAACATAAGAATCCAAGCAGGGGGTTGACATCCAATTCAAGCTCCCAAATTTACTCAAAGCAGCAGTGGAGAAGTTAAGCAGCAACAATGAAAACAATACGCAAACCTTTTCCCTATACAGGATCACCAAAATAAATCAATTAGAACATATATCCACTAGTAAACTAAGCATAAGACCTCTTTATATATACCAACTTGGCAGTTCGAAAATAAAACAAGATTAAGATCAACATAAGGACCATGAGAGAGAGAGAGAGAGAGAGAGAGAGAGTATTGACTTGGGAAATAGTTTTTCTTCAGTCTTGAGAGCAAGCAGAGTTTCTCGCACCCTCCAATCTGTATCAGTAACCAAAGGGCATTGTGTAATACAAGCTCTGAAGGCATAACGTATCCTAGAAATGCTGCTGCTGTCTTTAAAATTACATAACACCACATATCCAAGTTCACTTCCAAGGGGGAAAACAGCCTCCACGTTTCTTGCAAACGGAGCATCAGACATCAGTCCAGCACCAGAGTCCTCGAGATCACAAGCTTTTGTAATTGCAGAATTACCCAAACCGTTCCCGCTCTTCCCTAGTATGTCAAGAGCATCAACTTCAACTCCACAAGAGGGTGGCCGTTTTTCTTTACTTGACAATCCTTCACAGTAGGATTCCTTTAATGAAGGTTTAATCTTATCTGCACTGTATGCTTCAAGGCCTTGAACCTCAATCTCAGGAAGTGTAGGAGACAGTGGCATTTCCATTGCCATCCTGTAGCATTCCTCATCAGAAGCATTGTCCAAGTCTAACAGTTTCAGGTAGTCCCCATCAGTTACTTCATCAAAACTTGGCAAAGTTTCAAAATCACTTGTAGCAGACCCATTTATGCCTTTTCTGCTTGCTTGAGCAACCCCTATCAGCTCATTAGCATTTAATGGAACTTGTCTGCAAACATTTGCACATCCAAAGACTTCATTTTCAAATTTATCGGCCATATTTTCCTCATTACTGTCAGCATATTTCTGCATTGCCAATTTATCTTCAATACCTTCATTTCCCTTTTCATATAGCATTCCATGCATTGCATTACCCTGCAGACTAGGAAGGAGATATCTCCCTTCTTCATAAGGTATTTTCATTTGCTTGTCCAACAAAAAATGCAAAACAGAAAGGTTTTCCTCTACCCGCAGGTGCAACTGCTTACCCTCTGTATATAAACTCTCAATTGATTCAACTACCTGAAGTATCCTCTTTCTTTTCCTGCTATGCTCATTAACTCTTCCAACCCCATCGGTTCTAACAGGACTTCTGACACTGTTTTCAGCAACCACAGCAGCATTTTCATTGCAATTTATTTTGGTAACCTCAGCAGACAAGTTGGATATTGTTGGTTGCACATTCTCTTCAACCAATTTTTCCTGTGAGCCCAACAACTGTCTATCAGAAAAAGATTCCATACTGGAATGTATTGCACAACTCTCTAACATTTTTCGGTTAGAGCCTCTGACTGGAGACTCCAATATAGAATCAATACCTGAGATAGAATCACTGCAATTTCCTCCAGATAAAAGAAGAAATGGTGCAGTATGTTGCGTGGCTTCCCTTGCATCCAAAACTGGGCTGCAAGGCTTGAGACGCTTAACTCCACTTTGAAGGTTCATCTACAAATTGCACAAGTCCATTTCAGTAAACAGAAAAGAACTACAATGTTGTGAAATTCAAATTACTGATAATATTCGGGTAAATAGTGTAAAAGTCCAAGAAAGAAAGATTATGCATGTTAAAGACAAGACATACCCAAAAATATTAAATAAAAACCCATGCATTGGAAGCAAAACTAAATATTTGAAAGGTTAACTGGCATAAGTCACATGTAAAAGGAAACATGCAACTCTCTGACACAAAACTACAACTACAAAATAGGTGCGAGAGTAAAATTATCACGTTTTCCCCATTTCTAAGAAGAGAACAAAAGAGGAGCTGAGTATTTTCTTTCCTATGTTTCTACTTGTACTTGGAGGTAAAAGAAACGTTTCAGGGCTAGACTAAAGAGTTCAAACATATGACTCACCAACTTAAGACACCTTTTTGAAGTTTGAACCTTGTTAGTGTTATTCTGGTATTATTCTAAAACTTTCCAATCATCGAACCAGATTACAACACTAAAAGCCATTAGATGAATAAGGTTCATTTGTCATCAACAAAGCCTGAAAAAAGAAAATAAATCAACAGTAGCTGTAGCAAATGCTAAAACATGTACATTATGCTCCGAGTATAGATTCCTAAACACTATCATGAAAGCTAACAACACTAATTATCTACAAAATCAAATGGAAATATGGTAGCAATAGAGATTAGGCTGAAGAAAACGAACCTTTTTTGGGTTGTCTATACCTTCAGCACTATGTGAGAAAGCTTTATTTAGCATACCCAGGCGCTGTGAAAATTGATCAAACTCCACTTGCAAGCGACCTAGTTCTCGTTGCAAGATACTGTTACGACTTCTTTCCAGCTTGACCACTTCTTTAGCATGTTTTTTTTGCTTTTTCTCAAACTTAAGTTGTTTCTTCAAATAATTCACTTCTACACTTTCAGCACCCCTATCTTTTTGAAGTTCTACAGCAGATGCATCAATCAATTTTCTGGAGGATAATTCCACAATTTTCTTCTTAGCGTCGCCCAACTGCCTAGACAGATGATCAGCACGAGATTTTTCTTCCATAGCCTTCTTCCAATTCACTTCCACAAGCTTTTTCTGCTTTTCAGCTTTCACCCTCTCTGATTCTGCCCCTTTTTTCTCCTTTATTACCTTCTGTTTTTCAATTTCATACCTTTTGTTCACTTCCTCAAAATATGGATGCTCCAAAACCAACTTCAGTTCATCTGATTTACTCTCTTGGAAAGCTACCCCACTTCTATTGTTATCAGATTGGGCGTTTGCAGCCTCATCCGATTCTCTTAAACGCCTAATTTCATTTATCTCCTTCTGTAACTCATCGATCTTTTTCCTACACTCTACCAATTCCAAAGACAATCTTTCAACATGACATTTTTCTTCCATAGTCATCTTCCTATTGGCTTCAGCAAACTTCCTTTGCTCTTCAGCCTTGGCCTTCTCTGAATTTGCAATCTTTCTCTCCTTGACCACCTTCTGTTTTTCTCCCCCAATCTCCTTGTTTGCCTCAACAAGCTTCAATGTCTCAGAAGCCAAATCAGAACGTGCTTTATGAGCTTCTTTCTTCAGCGCCTCCAACTGAAGCTCATAATTCTCAGCCTTTTCTCTTTCAGTATTGGCATGCTTCCTTTCGTCATCAGCCTTACTTTTTTCAGCTTTAGCAGCTTTTCGTGCTTCAGAAGCCTTCTTCTTCTCCACTTCAACAATCTTACTTTCTGAGTCTGCCCTTTTCTTCTCTCTCTCAATAAGCTTCTTGAGATGATTAATTTCCCTTTCATAGTCAGCAACTTGAGCTTTAAGAAGGTTTACTTCACCTTTATCTTCAGCATCTGCATTTTCTCTCTGCTTTAGAGAATATATCTCAGATTTCAACCCAGAAATATCGTTCTCCAGAGATGCCCTAGCAGCAGATTCTTTTACTTTCTCCTCTTTCTCAACATTGGCATTCTTACATGCTGAGTCTGCCCTTTTCTTCTCTCTCTCAATATGAACATTGAGACGATAAATTTCCTTGTCCCGGTCAGAAACTTTTGCTTTGAGAAGGTTTAGTTCACTTCTATATTGAGCATCTACATTTCCTGTCGGCTTTAGGGAAATATCAGATTTCAACCCAGAAATTTCTTTCTCCAAAGATATTCTAGCAGCAGATGCGTTTTCTTTCTCCTCTTTCTCAATATCTGCCCGTGCTCGCTCTTCCTCTAGTGCTGCAAGTACAGAGTTAGAAAAGCAAGAAAAGGAGGTCAGTCACTTGGAAAAGTTATAAGCACACTCTCTATCATAACTATTTACAAACTAACATTGCATATTGACTGGACAGCTTCAGAAAAGCATTTCATTTTAACCTAGTTTTGCATCTGGTTCTAGATTTCGACACATAAAGTGACATCGTGTTTAACATGAAACATACAAAATCTCACGGGTAAACTAACAACATTAAAGCATAAATTTGAACAGGAAGGGAACTAAAAAAGTATAACCTGCTTTGACAACTAACTAAAACTTTAAAAAATTTCAACATAAAACAAACAGGTACCCAATTTACAGCTACTTGAAAGGAGCTTCAGACGTAAATTTCGTTAACATCCCACAATCCAAGTGAGCCATGTTCAGAAATTATTAACATTTCAACAGCTTACTTAACAATACTAAATTTTTAATGTCTCAAAGATCCTATAGATCCTATAAAATTTACCTTTCTTGAGATTGGAATTCTCGGCTTGAGCTCTTTCAACCTCCTGTTGAAGTAAGTGCACAGCTTCCCGCAGTGCATTCCGTCCCTTTTCGAGCTTCGAGTACTTATGTTTCCACTGCACAGCAAGCATAAAATTGGGTAACAATGAAATCGAATACCAATAAATTCAAAATATTAAAACTTCAGAAGAAAAATAAATGAAAATTTGAAAAATTGAACCCTTACCGTAGCACAGCACGAATTGACCACCTGGGGATTCACTGGCCCGTCTGCCACCATTGCTGCAATCATGTCGCCAAATCAAAGAAGCTTTAGAAATGAGTGGTGAAAAGTTAACGAATTGATGTAGAGAGAGAGCGAGAGAGAGTCGTACTGGTTCTATTGCAGTGGGACAAAGGAGTTGAAGTGGTCCATTAACAAGCAGCAAAAACCCTAAATCCCCAAATTGTTGATGAATCTCTCAACGCAAAAGAGAGCGAGAACCCAACACAAATTACAACTGACTATTGAATACTGGCAGTAAGAGGAAGGAACCCTTTTTGGTTTGGGTCGGTAAACCCGATTCCTAATCGGATCCTTAAACCCCACAATCCTCTTTTTCTTTTTCTTTTTTTACTTTTTTTCTTTTTTTCCAAAAATTTTGCACTCTCTCTCTCGACCACTTGAAAACCAAAAATACACAATCGGATTGCATTCTGGTCTCGGCCCACATTCAGATCCAAGTCCATTTCAAACCAGCAATTAGCCCAGCCCAATATGGTATGAAAAATCAAATGTGTGTGGTGGATGTATGTTTCAAAACTGGGCCAACAAGTGTTGCAGTATTATTGGTTCATGTAATTAGATAAAGAAACGAGCGTTAGCAAGTCTTGAGACTGCCTTCAAGGGCGCTAGCGAATACCCGTGGCGAATGGTGATCATCGCCAGGGATGCACGTGTTCCATGCTACAATTTCTCCGATTTCTTCAAGCAGTCACGCCCTAAGTATTATCCTTTTAATAAAAAAAAATTCCAGTATACATTTCGAGATTTATTTTCATTAATGTAATTAAGACACTCAATGGCATGTTTACTTAGCAAAGCATGAGAGAAGAATAAATCAGGTAACCTAGGATTATAGAAAGTAAAGAAAGGAAATCAGATCAACTATCCTCATAATTAATCAATTCATGATTTTAAATACTCAATTACGGATTTTAAGAGAAAATCCACCCCTTACATAGAAAGTTAAGAATTGAAACAACTACACTCGTATTTTAGTGAACAAAAAAATAACTCAAAAATCACAATAATTCAAATTTTCAATACTTGAGTGAAAAAAATGCCGTGTCACCAAGTATGCCATGATGAGGGTTGTTTTTAATTGGATTATAAAAGTTCAACGTCAAGGCGCACCTATAACCTCACCAGATTGTCTCTTTTAGTAACTACGATGAACATTGTACACACAACCTCATGCCAGAAGGTTGTTTTATTGGTAATTATGATGACCGTCGTACACACGAGTACTCTCCGATTATGAAGCACATTACTTCCACTTGAGTATAGTTTTCGATAATATCTTTAATTTAATAATGTCCAAACAAATTCATGATTTGTTAAAAAAAAGATTCAAAAAGTTGATAAGCAACCCTCAATTTAAATATTGAAATTCTAATTTATATTCTCAATGCTATAGCTAAAGTCAACAAAACGACTAATAATAATAATACTCGGGAATTGACTGCAGACCTTTGAAAAGTCCACTCTCGACGAAAACATGCAACAAGATAGCTTAAGAGCCAAGGCAAAATATAGACAACTTGGAGAAAGTCTCCTCCCATAAACAAGCAATGAATCCGCCGACAGTAATCCACGTTATGTTAATTTGTACATGACAGCACCACAAAAATTGACACCTCCGTGCCACATGCGATGCCAACCCGAAGACGTCGATAAATTACGCGTACATCAAATTTAGGAGAGCAAATTAAAGAATATTAATGTTGAAATTCACTTTCACTTGCTTATCCTAACCCAATGCCGGGTGCTAATCCCTTCTTCCAAAATTATCTGACTTTCTTGGCTGCTTTCGATTGTGGAAGTGTTCCGAACACCCTGTCCCATAAACTTGAAGTTATTCCGAAGCCCTTATCTTGGATCCTGAAGTGATGATTCAAGTGGTATTTCTGCAAACACAAGCAAACACCGTGTTATTCTTGTTGGGCATTGACCGGTTCCCGTCGAGCAGAAAGTGTAAAAGATTTGTAAGTTCTGATCATGATTACAATGCAAACAGAGATATTAGGTCTAATGGGTAAAAGTCCTACAAGGATGAAAGGCGTAGAGATCTTTACCTTCAGATTTCGGGGTACCTCACTTGATGGCTGGCCGTGATGAAGATAGTAATGGGTGCAATCATACATCACGTAGCCCAATAAACCGCCTCCAAACAAAGCAGGAGCAACAGTAGGAGAGGCCATCAGCTTCACCAAGTTAAAGAACTAGCACAAATGACAATGGCGTTATGATTGGCAATGAAATTCTTTTTCATATAAAACAATCCTAGACAAATTTATTTAATGGTAATATCGTTAAGGTCTAAGTAAACCTCAAGACCAAAATTATGCAATCTTAATACCGAGAACAGTAACCAGATATCCTATCCAATCAAATTCAAAACAATGTATCATGGCCCTAGGACATGTAATTTTGCTTCCATTAGAAAAATAAATAGTTTGACCCTTCAGAATAACCATTAACCACAGTATTCTTGAACCACACATAGTGACAACGAGGCAGGACAATAAGAGATATGGAAGAATAGACATACTGGAATGCATAATACAGCTGTCGCAGCAGGAGGGAAAACAAGTCTCAGGCCGTCCATTGGATGCTTATGGTGGCAGCCATGAAGGAGATAATGTAAGGTGTTCCACCTGAAGCAGTTACAGCAGAACAATTGCATTAGTCTCAGTGACATTCAGAAGTTATGCATGCGTAAACAAAAACATAAAAAGTGGGGAGAGAGTTATAAGAAACAAACCAGTAGCTATTTGTCTCAATGTGGAAAAGAAAGCGGTGCAACGTGTATTCAAGCAATGTCCAGACAAAAATGCCAGAAACAACCATCAGAACTATTTCAGGGAATGTATGGCCCATTCGTACAGACACTGAGATGCAATAGAACACAACTGGCAGCCATATGACAGGAACTGCCCACCACACTGTGCGGGTCAAGAACTAATTCAAGTAGAAAAATGAGTCAGAAGTAGAGCTCTGCAAATTCTCAAGAAAGAAATTTAGCTGCATGTGCACTGTGCTACCATATAAGCATATGTGAATTAAATTTGTAACGGATTAACTAAAGGAGGAGGCAGTACCTCCCAAAATTCATTTTCAAAAAATCGAGGGCCTTCTTTGCTAACAATCGGCTGGTGAACCCACTCTTGGTATGCTTCTCCAAGATGGCCAACCTGTGAAAGATTGTGAAAAGCCAAAAGTTACAGTCAAATTCAATACAATCATCAAATACAATAAAGAGAGACGGGGTCGCAAGAGAGATCACAATACTCATAGATTTATAAAAAAAAGGAAAAAGCAATTCTAGAGAAAAATGTGACATGCTATGAACTCTCTGAGAAGGAAAAGGAGGCACCAAATATAAGCGGTAAATGTCCCCGTGCAAAGAGACTGTTTAGCAAATTTCTCAGCATCTATCCAAAAATAAAAGATATATTTGGAGAAATGCATTGAAAATCGTCGTTGAAAATCTAGAAGGATGGCACTTCGTATACTTACGAATGAAGAGCCTCAGATCTAAATGGTTATACATATTCAAGTCCATATACGAACAAATAAAAAACATTAGGCAAGCCTTACCTGAAATACAAGGGCTTTATCCAAATCAACTTTGAAGTCCTGTGCAACCATCTTGTTACGTATAACACTGCTGGAGAAACAGCAAAACTAATACATTAAGTTCAATGATGCGGATCTATAGAGGACAAGAACCAAAAAGATATAATGACATGGTTGCAATAAGGATTCAGATATTAGAGATAAAAAATTGTAACATGTGAGAAGTTAGTATCTGATATTACATCTGATTACAATATCAGTAATTGAACACTGGTTTAATCTTATGGACTAGGTCTCACTGCCAACGACAATTTAAAGGAAAGTTCTCTTTGACTTCCTCAAACTAGTCCGTGTAACCGACTAATACCTGCCTATAGGCCACAAATCTTTGTTTGAAAATTATCAAAAGATAAACTTATCAAGGTGAAGCAGTAATCAGCACCAGAGAAAAAATACAGCTAAGAATTTATCCAGTAAATGACGACATTTATGGCGACATTTGATAGCTAAGAATTTATCGGACTCATTTGCACTATGATCTAAATCTCGAATTTTCTTCATCAATTTTAACATGCATCCATGAGAAAAAAGATGAATCTTGACAACAAAAACGAAACACAGCATCCATAACATGATGCAGAAAGGAAATTTCCACTCAAATGCCTCATTTGAAATTAATCAAGTCACAGGAGATCCATTTTTTCTTGAAAACAAGAAAATCCAGCTTTCCCTTTTCCCTCTACTTTCCCAGCTACCAAACAGATAATCTCACTCTGCATCTGCAAAAACGGCTCCACACAATATCACACAAAGTATCAAGACTCGTGCTTTATTCTCAAACCCCATGATTTGTTCCCCTTTTCTTCCATGATTTCTCACCAACCAAACAGCATTTAGCATCATGAAATTCAAAAAATCCACTGTTCGACAAGAAAAAGGAAACCCACAACGCACCTATCGAACCCAAATTCGAAACCCACAACTTTCGAAACCAAAACACCAAAAACAAACACACCCAGATCTACAAATCGCACGAAAACTACACAAAATTTAAAAAATCAGACGAGGGAGAGCAATGGGTTACCAATTGAGAACCCGGGTCGGATCCAACGGAAGAGAACGACGGAACACGGCCACCCTTTGTCCCTCTCTCTCTCTCTCTCTCTCTCTCTGTAGAATATGAACCACCAGCACCACCACTAGAAGAGGTTTCAGCGTTGAGGGTCAAGCGGTGCAGTGGCAGAGGAATATCTGAGTCTCTCTCTCCCTTTTTGTGAAAAAAAAGTCGGCAGATGATTTAAAGAGATGGGACGATTTGGGCCGTCGATTTTTGTATGGGCATGGCCAGCACTCCTCACGTTGGATTCCAAGTTTCTAAAACGGTAGCCAGTCTGGCAACTTTTCAAGTTCTTTTAACGATTCTTTTTAAAGAAACTAATAAAAATGTTTTGAAAATTTTGAGTTTTAATGATAAGGGTAAAATAAAAGATAAAGTAAATAGTACCAGAATTGACTTTTTAGTGTAAAAATATGATTTTTCGTTAAAGTAAACAGTACTGTAAGTTTTTCGTTAAAACTTCCTTTCTTTTTACAGCGGAGTGCAGTGGGTTAATTTACAGTGTAGAAGTTGAGACGGTGTCTGTTGTCTGAGTTCGTTTTTCTTGTCAATGAGGTGGTGGCGATAAGAAAGTCTTGTGGGTCCCCCTATGGTAACTTTGTTAAGGAATTTGATTCACTCCAAACATTGTAGAAATCAAAATATTGACCACACAAATTGAATATGATCGTTCTTAATTAACTTATTTCGTTGATTCATTTCATACAGATTAATGATTTTGATTTTTTTTTTTCATACAAATCAAAAATCCAGATTTTTTTATCTTTACTCCGGACATCCATAGGGATCTAATTCCCTTTGTTTTTTTTTTTTTCTTTTGTTCGAAAATTCCCTTTGTTAATTAGGGAATTTGGTTGGCCTACATGAGACATTTTTGTGGGAGAAGGGCAAAATCATTCCGATCGGTTGCCTCAACTGCCGGTCAGCGTCAACAGTTGGCTAACTTCGGTAAAGGCACCATTCTCTCGTTTTCTCCCAACTGTGACATGTTCTCTTTGCTCATATGATGAATGTATGGATGGTTTTTATGTGTTGTTGATACCCAACTATCGTAACGTCATGTGTTAATATTATAGTAGTATATATAAACTTTTATATACAAGACATTAATAATATTGACATGTCATAAAACATAAATTACTCTCACATAATCTTAACGACATCTAAAGTTTAAAAAAATAATATTATTTTTCTCTATAATATAAAGATCTTAAATTCAATTCACATAGATAAAAAGTTCAATATATAGTTGTAACAATTTCATTGTATAGTTTAACTAAAGTCTCTTAGTTTCGTTTATTCAAGGTTTAAAGGAAAACTTAAATTAATTACATCAAAAAGCCTTTAGACCAGTACAAATATGGTCAAGATAATACATGAAAAATCATAAAATATATATACTGATTACGGAACTACTTTACAACATATTCTTCCCTCATTTCAAGTAAGCAAACATGTCATAAATCTTTTCTAACATAGAAGATATTTTAGTGTCATCGCTACATTATTTGGTCTAGTAATATACATCTCTACTAACAAGCTTAATTAAGTAATGTCACTGCAATTCAATTTAGATCGGTTTAGAAAATTTCAAAACTATAACGGAACCAAACCATTACGGTCCAACCATTGAAATTTCTTTTGTAAAAAAATAATAGAAAAGCCAATCTAGCCACTATGGTTTGGTCAATTCGGCCAACTGATGTCCACATTGACATGGTACTAATAAGAAAAACATATATAATTTAGGGAAAACAAAGAATGAATCGAACCAGCCAGCAAGGCTGACTACTGGTTAATTTCTGGGTATTTTTCCGGAGGGAGTGACCCCAAATCCCTTGTTTTGAATTCTGAAAGTGATGGTTCAAGTGAAACCTCTGCAGTTAAACATACACACACGTACGACCAAGTATTACTTGTTAATTAAGTCATGAATATTAGAGATAAAGTGAGGATTATTTGATGAAATAGAACCATAAATTGGTCTCTAAATTAAAATTAAAATTAAAAAAATATTGTTACCTTGAGATTCAAGAACACGAACTTTTAGAAGGCTTCCCATATGGTGCAGGTACTAATGAGTGAGATCATATGCTGTGTATCCCAACACACCCCCGCTTAGGGATAGGTAATGATTATGGCGAGCGGGTAACTGCGATTATTTATCTATAACCGTTTAATCTCTTACCCGTATGACTATTTACCCGTTGGGTAATTGTATATAAACGATTAATCATACCAATAACTGCATACCCATTTAACCGTAACCGCATATACCTGTTTTTTTACCCATTTACCGTTTTTTTACCCGTTTACATGTTTTTTTAACAATTGGAAAATTTAAAAAAAAAAATCATAATTTTATTTTTTTGACCGTTAAACACTATCATATTTGACAATGAATCGATGAGATTTTTCTTAGTAGCCATGCGCCTGAACATCAAACATTAATTTATAACCGCAATTAAAATTTGAAAATTAATTAGCAGCACCATCCATACACATGATCATGGAACATTAATTTATAACCGCAATTAGCAAGACGAAAGAAAACACTAATCAGACACCATTACAATTGAGATCGTCACTCTGAAATTAATAGACCGAGGCCCCGTATCCCTTCCAAGTTCCAACCAAAATACGTTCAGCATGCAATGCATGACAAATAAACTTGAACTCAAAATTAATAAGATCTTTCCGACCTAAATATTTATTAATTTAGGGTTTTAGTTTTTTTTTTCTTTCTAATTTTACATATATTAAAATAAATGGTTAAATAGGTAACCGTTTATAACGGTAGGTAACACCCATAAATGCTCATTTAAATTTCACGGATAAATGGTTATTACATATAATCGTTTATTTGTCTAAACGGTTACCTATAACCGTAACTGTGAATTTTAAATGGACAGGTAACTGCAGTTATCTAAACTTATGGATATTTTGCCCATCCCTACCCCCATCAAACAAAGCAGGAGCAACTGATGGAGGGAATAAAACCCTAAACAGAACCAGAACTAGCAGACCATGTAGATTGATATATCAGAAGCAGCGTACATAAATCTGTGTGTGTATATATCTTTACTAATTAATAAAACACTCATTATCAACTAAAATTTTATGAAATTACCGATTTAATCCTCTAATTAAAACAGAACATGAATAAGAAATATGATGTAGAAATGTAATTTCACACAACTAGAAGGCTTAAAACAGTGGCAGTTGCAGGAGGAAAAACAAGTCGCATTGCATCCATAGGGTGCTTGTGGTGGCATCCATGCAGAAGATAATGCATTGTGTTTCCCCTACAAAAAGTTATTAGAAAAAAGCAATTCAGTTCATCCATGTCAACTACACGATTTACGAAGGCCCTCTTATATGAAAACAGAGACAATCATCACCTATAGGGTTTCAACTTTGAAGGCCTTAATATATGGGTTGTAACCTATCCCCCTTTATACTACGTTGCAACGGGATCTCCGTATGAAGTTCCTTACTAAGGGCTTGTTTGGATGTGTTTTTAAAATGATTGAAAGTGATTTTAGAGAAAATTGTTTTAGATTCCAAAAGCACTTGAAGTGCTTTCTGCAAAAAACGCCAGTTATGTGCTTCTTCCAGGAAACACTTTAAGTGTTTTTCCAGGATTTAGTTACATTTTTACTAAAGATTGGTTTTAAAAACATTTTCACCAAAAACATTTTCAGTCATTTTAAAAGCACACCCAAATGAGACTTTAATTATGATAATTTTATAGCTAACTACATTTTGCACACTTCAGAGCATTTACAACGGGTATGTCAAAAAATTTTGTCAAATTCGTAATTGATGGTTGATGTTGCATTTTAAAGTGGATAATGATAGGAAGATCAAATTTTTAAACCAAATTTGTAAAATTAAATGATGTACGTCACCAATAGGAAATAAGCACGTTAATCAATACTTAAGTAATGATCCAATCATCAACATCCACGTAATTTGGTTTACAAAATTTCTAAACATGGTCTCTCTAGCACTACCCTTTTAAAGCATGATGTCAAGTTCCTTATTATAGGAAAACTAATGAAAATATCTTGAAAACTTTGAGTTTTAATGATAAGTACAAAATAAAGGGTAAAGTGAATAGTACTAGGATTGACTTTTTAGTGTAAAAATGTGATTTTTCATTAAAGTGAACAGTACCATGAACTTTTCGTTAAAACTCTCCCCTTATTATATTCCAACCAGTATGTTAACTATTATTTTATTATCATATAGGACCACGTTAAAATAAAATAAACAGTAAAATCATTTTTAAAACTTTATATCCCAGTGGATGGTTGAACCTATGATTTAATAATTAAATAAAATAGCAACTGAAGGTGGAAGAGCAACGCCAAAATTGACAGTGGAAACAACCAATCCAGGTTACCTAAAAGATTACACACTAAGGTTTTGAAATTGTATCAATTTCTAAATTTTGTCTCTTTGAATGTTTAATTATCCATTAAATTGAAGAGTGTATTTGTCAAAGTGGTGTAAACAATTTAGCCCATATAAGGAGCTCAAGCTTTCATCATATCAAAAACCAGACCAAAAGATTTCAATACCTTGAGGTGCGATATGAGAAAATTAAAACATGGCGGCCTATTTTAAAAATTACCCCAAACCTAGGGGTATGTTATAAGGGACGACAAGGGGATGTTTGTGGCTGTGTCCTGCATGAATTTCCAGGATATTTTCTTTCCCTTGCAGACAAAAGCTATGGCTGCAAGAGCATGTTCATCTTGGGCGGACTTGAGGGGTTTCAGAAATTTCTTATTGGAAGGAGACTCTCTTCAAATTGTGACAATTCTTTGTGATACTTCCACTAACATGTCATGACACACCCCAACCGAAATCAGGGCGTGCTGGCCGCCACGCAAAGGTGACGTAACCATGTGCACGTGCGGAAGCTAATAAAAGTAATATAAAAGTACGAATAATTTAAAAACTAGCATACATAATGTAATAAGATAAGTGCTAGCGTAAGTGAGACGCTGAATTCAGAGCATAAAGCCTACAGCAGTCCAAAGGAAATGATACGACAATAGTACACCCGAAGGTGACCCTACACTGGTGAGTATCTGTCAGAAATGCCGGGACGCCCTCTGGGAAAGCCACCGAACCTGCTAGACCACTAGAACCTGGAGGGGCGCAAAACAAAAGCGTGAGTGGGCAAAAACAAAGCTCTTTGAAAACCATTTAGTAAAATACATTCTAACCCCTCGCCGTAAAACCTGTATACTTCCCATAAATAAACATATATACGTATGTATAAATATGCCAATCATGCTCAAGGGTATGCCAATCATGCTCAAGAATGTGCCATGTCAAAGCCTTATAATGGTATGCAAGTGCTCAGGTATAAATCACATCAATAGCATAACATCTGGCAGCCGGAGTCACCTAATGTGACCTGTACGGCTGCATATAGAGCTCAAATCTCAAACTAAATAACTGAACCTGCCCACGAGTCGGAACCACCTAAAGTGGTATGTACGACAAGCCTGGGTGTAATATGTATGTACACTCAAGTGCTACGATCACGTGAAGGCTGTGCGAATAATCGCGGGTCACCTACGAGTCGGAACCACCTAAAGTGGTCTGTACGACAAGACTGTGCACCTAACTTGGATCCAAGCTGAGCGTGTGGTGCGGGAGGTGAACAACACATGAAGGACTGTGCCCTACTCTGGGCGGGAGCACTAACACCGGGGGTGCAGGTTATGAGCTCTCTAAGCATCTCAAACCACTACTGAATATATAAACATGAATACCACTTACCTGGCACTTACCTGTGCGTCCACAGCACCAAATATGCATATGTATATGTATGTCACTACTAATGCATGCAATGATGCATAAACGATAATAATATAGTGCATGGCATAAAACAATTAACCCTTTTTAAACAATTTCTGGGAAAATAAATGTATATAGGTATATACAGAAAACCAAAAGCCCACTCACTGGTATGTGGAAGGGTCGTAGCCCCCCTGTATCGAGTGCGCACGCTCGTCCTCTGGATAGGAATCTCCTATATGCGAAATAACTATAAAAACGTTAATTTTAAAGCACATAACCTAACTTTCGTAATAACTTCTCATACATTGCTCAAAATGGACAATTGAATATACCAACGTGCTCTACACAACCTCAGGATCACAACCATATTTTTAGAAAAAATTTCCTCCGCCGCACGCGCCCCCACGCGCTGGCCAAGGCACGGCCACACGCGCCGGCCACGCACAGGCACATGCAGTGCACACGGACGACATCAACTGACGCCGTGAGGAATATTCCGTTAGTCCTAACGAATTCCATCAACGGCGTCAGGAATATTCCGTCAGATTTGACGGAATATTCCGTCTTCTTCCCCGTTCAATCTCCGGCACCGTCGCCGGCGCCGGAAAACTGGAAAACCTGCAACCTACGTTTTCTCACTCGTTTCTCAACCGTTTTTCACAAATTTTGCATCAAATTGAAGCTTAGGACTAGTAGAACACGATCCTACAAGTTTTAAGGCCTAAAAACTACTAGATCATACCTGTCCACAAACTCCAAAACCGGCCAACTTCGAACCAGGCGATTCCGACGTCCAAATTCGTCCAACGAAGCACTCCGAGGCTCCTTGGGACACCACCAAGCTACCTACGAGCTTAAAAATCCCAAAAACGTGCTAAATAAACTTTGCATGAATAGTACTCAAAACTGCCATTGTCGAATCGACGTGAAAACGACGGATTTCTTACCTGAAAATGATATGATCGTGCTCCCACAAGCTTCACGATCTCGACTGTGCCCTTGGTTTCCTCGATCTGCTAAGGTTTGAGGGCTTTTGGGTTTGTCTGTACGTTCGAAGGAAGAAGAAGAAGGAATGAGGACTCAGGAAAGAGAGAGAGAGACAGGGAAAAGACAGAGGGAGAGGGAAAGTGACAGTGTGTGTGTGTGTGGCCCAACACTTGCCAACACCACACAAAACAACCAATAACATAACGTAACAAACTAGGGGTAAAAGGGTCATTTCACATGTACGTTTCGATAGTTTCGGGACGGGATATCACATGTCAACATCAATTAGGCAGTTAGTAGAAGACACGAAGAGCATTCTTAGTGCGATCACTGAAGAATTATGCACCCATGTCTGTCGCCAAGCTAACATGGTTGCTCATAGACTTGCTAGGTTCTGTTTAAATGTTGGCAGGCAGTGTGAGTGGTTTGCTCAGCCTCCTAGCTTCCTCATTGATCTCCTTGTTGAGGACACTATGTAAGTTGTAACTAATTATGGTCTTTGGTTGAGATTTCTTTTGGTCTCTTCCTGAATGAATACAACTCAATCGATTTTATCAAAAAGGGTATATTATTAACCTATAGTTTTATATCATACGTGGCGTAAACCATGTACTATCTGTTTAGTTTTCTTGTAAGAACCCAGATCCTCTCTGGATCTAATGATTATGAGCCTAAGGATCAAATGATCCGGGCCGTTGAAAATTGATCTAACGACTACAAACAGGGGGCCCCTCTAAAAGTTATAATAATTGTAGCTGTTGAATCAAATTTCAACTGTTTGGATCATTTGATCCTTTGGCTTAGGATCTGGGTTCTTCTTGTAATACCCTAGGTTGTTCGGTAATCATTCCTTTTCATTATTCATTTTTTGAAAAGATTCGTTTGGTAATTTAAAAAAAAAAAAATTTAACTACTTCTTGAGTTTTCAAAATTTCTTCCGTTTTGAGTTTTTTAACTGAAAATTATTATTAGTTACATAAAGAATAAAAACTGAAAATTAGAAACAAAATAATTATCAAACGACTCTCTAGCAAGCCTTGCTGGCTATATATTATGTAAGCTTGGTTTTTTGCCATCACCACCAATAATCAATATGATGATCATGGCTACGTTCGGTGTTTTGTAATGGTTCCCAGCCAAGTTGAAGATGAGTTATAAAAATATGTTGGGCCCTTTTAATGAAGAATATAAACATATAAAGATCTCTATGATGTGATGTCAACTTCGTATTGTAGTTCAATGATCTAGAATGATCATCTAAATTTTAACTTTTTAAGCATCCATTCCAGCATCGTTGTAGTCATCCAAACAAAAAACTATTCATCAGTTGATTATCATGACGAAATTTCGCGCAAATAATTATCTTAATATCGTTGAATTATGTATTTTAATAAAAACACATAGAAGTAGCTTCTTTCATAATTATAATTTCTGAATTAGTGTTCGATTTCGGAAAGAAGTGAACACATGAAGTTGTATGCTTAATATTTTATTATATTTATATGAGAATTAACGTTAAATTATGATGTAACATAAAGTTTATAAAAAATCTCAAAAAATCTCTTTAACATTTCTATAATTTATACAGTTGGAGTTAGACCAAATCAATTATTGACGGCTACCACTTGCCCGCCCCTGAGGCTGCGAGTAATCAATTGTTATTTTGGATAACTACAATATGTGCTTTCTACGCTTTTCAGATTGTTTGCACTTTGGTACCTTGACTTTATTTCGTTTCAAGTTGGCCTTAAGCTTGTGAGAGTGTTTTTAACGAGGCCAAATTATGATGCCGTTACACGAGTTGAAAAAAGTAGTGTCCCGTGAACATATTTTGAAGGGTATTTTATTATTACAAATGATATTTTACATTAATTTACTATTAAGAAACAAGAGAGAGGTTGGACCCGAGAACCAATGGTTGGCTCTGATGCATCCGGAGGAGTTGTGGCCTGTAATCAAGGTTGAAGGGTAATTCCAGCAGCCCCGCCCCACCCGAACGAAATTCCACAACGCTCGATGTCTCAACATACGAAATTCCAAGTCGTGATAGCAAAGTGAGTGAAGGTCACCGGCATGGAAAATCGATACCATAGGACAGCATTGGAAGTTTCTCATATTCCAAAACCAAATAACTAGGTGTGGCGTCTTTCGCATTCGGATTGTTACGAATTTTCCATGAACTCCATTTGACGTTTGGAAAACGTTATTCTAGCACAAATCTATGATGTCATTGAATAATGCTCCATCTGACGTATTTATATTGAGAATAAATTTTATATTGATGAGATAATGAACTTTACATGGGTTTATAAGTTGAGTTACTCTTCATATTGCCAATTGGTTTTTCAGTGGAACCTCAACTTTTTTCATAGTATCAGAAGAGGTTGAGTTACTCTTCATGAACCCAACTGCCACACACGCTCAACGTCATCCCGTTTGTGTTATCCACATGTTTGGCTTAAAAATTTGCTACACGTGTGTGTTGATAATGAATCATATATTGATGGTACAAGGGACCTTACATGAGCTTATAAGTAAATTGTGTTGGGCAAATTGGGTCTAATTAATTGCTATAATAAATCACATAGAAAATCAAGAAATAATTCATGCAATTATATTTCACAATAATCCATACACATGGGTAACCAATGTTTAATGAACATGATATAATGGATTATAAAAACCTAGAAAATACAGTCGAGGCAAGTGTTGGACACTTTGTCCTTAAGACAAGTTTACGCCCCACTACGGTGCTCATAGTTGATCGGTGCATGTCTCCCAAGATATAACGACCACGTCCTTGTAATAGTAGCACTTCAAATCACAAGGCTCCATGAACCATGATTGTGTTGAAAATCCTCATATGGACTCAATGAGATTCTCTAATATTTAGTGCACTCTATGTATGATTATGTAAACAAATGAAAATTTATTTTTGTGATTATAGGGGGCTTCCCTATTTATAGAATGTGAGATACCTCTTTGGAAAACATGTGACTGTTCATGAAGAGTCAAAAGTTGTAACACTTCATTTAAGTGGACATATCTTTCTACCAAAAGGCTCAACTTCTAATTTTCATTCAATTAATAAATTTAATATAAAAATATTATTATTAAATTTTCCAACAATCCCCTACATGAATGGAAATTGACTCAACACTATGCAAACGACAATGCATACACTAGAGAGAGAATTCAGTAGGAAAAATACCGCATCAGGATAAGAGGCTTTTGGCTTTGAACATTTCGTAGTGAATTACTATCGGATTTACTTGGCTAATTAGTGAACGTGATATCTTAAACTGCTCAGCTGTTTGTGTGAATCAAAATAATAGTAAGCACACAATACCCTTCCAGACACCCCGTGGTTGCTCGGTTGTATTCATTTTGGTCCTGAACAATTCTTGGTTTCTCATGATTGCTTTTATAGAACTAAGCCCTTCAAAAAATTCTCATAGGAACGGCCCCATTCCTCACTCAAGATAAGTGACTTCCCATTAAGAGTATCCTACAATACCCTACTTGTTATTTCCAAGTATAGGAATCATTAAAAGCAAAGTTTATCCTAAATACGTTGTAGATAGCATTGTTTCATCATAGGACATGGGTAGGAGATTATCTCCGCAGTGCTCTCATTGAATCATCCACAATTCGGTTGTCCATTTGAACCTAGATCTTGGAATCTCCAGTCAGCTAGGTTGGGTTGCCATTATGGCAATTCTTATGACGTAAGCTTTTAACCTATTTCCCTCGATGATACAACTAACTCTCTAGTCAAACCTTTAATTAATTGGATTCACCGGGTTGATGACTATCACTTATGGTGCGTGCTTCAATTTATGAAATTATATTTCATTCAAGAGTAGTTTTTTTTCCAATGTCAAGTCCTTCAAAACATATGTTAGGACTTAAAAAGTAACTTGCTAATACTTGTGAACATTCCCCCGAATTTAAGGTATTTGCTAGAAAATCTCCAACCTTTCAATACCTTAAAATTTCAATTATAAGAGTCATCGTTATCTCTTTCTAGAAGCAAGTTACCTTTACATTCTTTTTAAGTATATTTTATTCTCAAAAATAGCTAAGTCACTTCCCCACAATTCACACACATTGCGGTTGCTTTGATGCTATTAATAATTCACTTTCATACTTTAAGAAGTAAGAAACATGTGAAAGATAAGTTATCCATTTATCTTCACATGCCAAGCCTTTTAGCCTCACCAGCCCTTCTAATGAGGAAAACTTGGCACTTTATTTTAGAGGCACCTTCATGGTTCTTAGCACTTTAAACTCTCCAAGTTCTCAGGGCTAATGCGTGTAAACACATTTCAAATACATTTGTAGTGTACTTAATACAAATTAGTCCTAAAAAGGACAAATGCCTTTCTACACTTAGTCAAATACTTTTAGTGTCCACAACATCGCTCATTTCTTTTAAATTTGGAGAACTATACAAATGAATGAATCATGTCCATATAACCTTTTAAAATATATGGAAAGAAACAAGATTAAATCACCCACTATCGTGGATAAAAGCTTGATGCACTTCTTCAACGTTTTGTATTATTTCACTATTTGTACCACTTTAGAAGAATGAATAAGTGAAGTTTGATAGCAAACCAAACCTAGCAATTCTTACAGTACATGAATTTGCATTAGCATGTCGAGACACCAGTCCCGTAAATATGCACTTATTCCAAAACTTCGCACTAACGCACACATAATTTCCCAAATTCCTATGGGAACATATATATGGAATTGTCAAACGGTTGCATCCTTTCGCTAACCACCACTTGTGTTTTAAGTCACAGCTCTTGATTAAGAGGTACACAGACTTTGACTTATGCAAGTCTAACAATTGCATCCCCTTAGACAATCTTGGGTCTTTGGTTGAAATGCTAAACTCTTTTATCTGGAAAATACGATATTTTCAGATTCTGCAAACCAATTCTGCTGTGTCAAAATGGTTCATCCATCTTGAACTAGAATTTGTTCATCCCTCCACGTCTAATCAAGAGGTCCTGTTATCAAATGGTGCGACTCGTATAGAAGAATGCACTGGATTTTAATACCCAGATTTCCAGTTGATAAGATTCTCATACAGAACACGAATTTAATCACAATAAAATGATCAATTTTTTAAAGTTTGCATTTTGTAACTCATAATTGGATACACTGAAAATGGAAAGAAACGGTCGTGCCACCATACACCAAAGTGAGAAAAGACATGTCCAATTTAATATGAACATATAGATTTGAGTTCAACAAACAAATATAGCAAACACAAGAATTAACACATAATTGTCATGTTCTTCGGAATAATATGTGATCGGAAAATATTTTGTCTAAAGCCGAATCATGCACCAATTAATGTAGCAACCAAGCCAAATAAATTTGACATGACTATATGGAAACAAAATCATAGTTTTATGCAAAGATAGTTACCATACCATTCTCTCACAAAATTAAACAAGAAGAAATTATGTCTTTAGGACCAAAAATTATTATATCACGCATCATTTAATTCTCAAATAAACATAACAATCAAACCACAAACTTGTCTTTAGATTGTTGGAAAAATTGGGTCTAATTGCTATAATAAATCACATAGAAAATCAAGAAATAATTCATGCAATTACATATCACAATAATGCATGCACATGAGTAACCAATGTTAAATGAACATGATATAATGGATTAGAAAAACCTAGAAAATATGGTCAAGGCAAGTGTTGGACACTTTGTCCTTAAGACAAGTTTATGCCCCACTACGGTGTTCATGGTTGATCGGCGCATGTCTCCCAAGATACAACGAACATGTCCTTGTAATAGTAGCACTCCAAATCACAAGGCTTCATGAACTATGATTGTATTGAAAACCCTCTCATATGGACTCAATAAGATTCTCTAATATTTAGTGCACTTTATGTATGATTATGTAATCAAATGAAAAGTTATTTTTGTGATTAAAGAGGGCTTCCCTATTTATAGAATGTGAGACACCTCTTTGGAAAACATGTGAGTATTCATGAAGAGTCAAAAGTTGCAACACTTCATTTAAGTGGACATATCTTTATACCAAAAGGCTCAACTTCTAATTTCCATTCAATTAATAAATTTAATATAATAATATTATTAAATTTTCCAACAAATTGTGCTACTTTTCATATTGCCAATTAATTTTATGGTATAATCTCAACTTTTTGAAACGTCATTGAAATGTAATGGGAAATGAGAATCTAAGATCTCATATATATAGTTTAGATCTATGATATCTTTTTTATCTTAAGGTCGACCTGTTTGTGCTAGTATGATATGTCATGGTTTGACATTTTAACAAGATAATTTATGTGTACCATAAGAAAAATCCAATATGAGGCAATTACTACTTCCAAGTATTACATTAAGACTAGTTGAGACAAATTTTGACTTCAAATGCGTAAGATGTTGAAATTTTTTAGATCGACGGGTCCAAGGGGTTCACTCTAATGATATCGATAAAGTCCTCAACTTTACTACCTACCCAATCTGTCAGGTATGAGGTTTTACTACAAAATGCCTCGGTAGTTAGAGTAAGGTAATCATATTTAAAGTCACACTTGTTGACTTCCCCCACTGGTGTGGGACTGCCAACACGCCCCCTCGCGCGACCCATTTAGTGGTTTAAACGTGAAGATCCACACATTGGCAGTTGAAACTCAGAGGTCGGCTCCAATGGAATCCAAACTTGTTTTCAATCTTTTTCAATAAGTGACTCTTAAGAACTCAAAGACCAGCTCTATGTTAAGAGTCTCAGCTTGTTTTCAAGCCCACATTTTCTAGTGACAAGCCTTTAGGTTGCACGGGCCCGTAATCGTGGGCTTTGATACTATGTTGATTTTTTTTTTAGATTGACGAGCCAAGGGCCCCACTCTAACGACACCGATATTGTCCGCAACTTTACCACCTGCCCAATCCGTCAGGTGTGAGGTTTTACCACAAAAGGCCTCAGTATTAGTTAGAGTAGGGTACTCATATTAAAGTCATCCTTGTTAACTTCCCCCACCAATGTGGGACAACCAACACGCCCCATCACATGTAACCCCATTTAGTGGTTCACATGTGGAGATCCACACATCGGCAATTGAAAATCAAAGGTCGACTCCAATGGAGTCCAGACTTATTTTCAGTTTTTTCAGGAAGTGCCTCTTAAGAACTCAGTGGCCGGCTCTATGTTAAGAGTTCAAGCTTGTTTCCAAACCCATACTTTCTTATGACAAGCCTTTAGCTTGCACTGGCCCAGACTTGTTTCAAAGTGACAAGCATTTAGCTAGCTTGTTTCCAAACCCACACTTCCTTGTGACAAGCCTTCAAGCCTTTGGACCTTTGGCTTGCACGGGCCCAAGCTTGTTTACAAGCCCACACTTCCTTATGACAAGCCACGGGACAAGCCTTTGGCTTGCACGAGCTCAAGCTTGTTTCCAAGTGACAAGCCCACACTTCCTTATGACAAAGCCTTTGGCTTGCACGAACCTAAACTTGTTTCCAAGCCCACACTTCCTTGTGACAAGCCTTTGGCTTGCATGGGCCGGTAACTGTGGGCTCTGATACCATGTTAAAATTTTTAAATCGACGAGCCCCTGGGGGGGGGCTCTACTTTATCGACACCGATACTGTTCCCAATTATATCACCCGCCCAATCCGTCAAGTGTGGAGTTTTACCATAAAAAACTTCGGTATTTGTTAGAGTAGAGTAATGATATTTAAAGCCACCCTTGTTGACTTCCTCCATCGATGTGGGATTGCCAACATAAGACATATTTGGCTGGATTTAATTTAAGATCAAATGCTAGCTGCACAAATTGAAATTATCCTTCTAACACTTTAGACAACAAAAATAATCAATATTCAATTGTTTAGAATGCTACTTCTATATATGTTATACAAGGGTTATCCTTCAACCCTCAACCTAAATCAAAATCCCTTACAACTTCACATTTTAATTTTGCCTGGCTCATCAGCATATTGGTTTCCCATTTCTTCTTTTTTTTCTTCTTGATCTTCTTCATTTTCGTTCCTAATTAAATGGAAAAATAATCAATATTAAATCACGCCTGTTTCAGAAAGCATAATATACGGAACGATGTATCGAACGTAACATTGTCTCTGCAACATCAACTCCAGAAATCTGGCTCGTTCATATTTAGGATCATCGCCTCGATGTTTATAAAGCAGCATATCCAGGAGTTACAGTTAACTTTTGTTAAGGAAGATATCTCAGATTGATTATGTCAATATTGTAATTTGATATGTAGTTATTCATTACTGGAGGGTAGATTAGTATTTTTTCATAAAGAAATAATGTATAAAGTTAATTTTGGAGGGTAAATTAGACGTTAGATTTGCAATCTATATGAAATGTTATTGGCTTATAGGCGAGAAAATAACGATGTTACCCTCTAAAGTGTGTCAGGTAACTTCATTTGACGGAAAATTTGATAAAATAGCTTTGAATATAATAGTAGGGATGACATTAGTAATTTTTAATGAATTTAGGGACTTATTTTACTAAAAAAATAATTTAGGAACCTAATTTTTACTGCAGTGATAATTTAGGGACTAAATCGGCACTTCACCATATATTATCCAGGTGTTTGGCTTACTACCATGTGTTGTTTCACATCGGAGAATTAAGAACCTTGCCGGGAGGAATTTGGCCACTCCCCCTATGGGTAACTCAAAAACACAATATTACTCCCTGAAACTCAAAGTTCGCTTCACTTTAAACCTAGAAACTCGATTTTGATTCCTTTTTGCGCCTTAAAACTTGAAAATAGTCTCTATAGAACTTAAAATTTGTTTCACATTGCGTTGATCTATTAATTTCTTATATGAGTTTGATTTGGGTGCGCTAGGCTAATCAATTTCTTTTTTATTCTTTTCATCTCTTCAATTTCTTTTAAACTTAATATTCTGTAATTGTTGAATGTGAGCACAAAATGAAGATTTATAATCAAATTTAACACATGTGGCATAATCTTATTAGGTGTTGAGTCTCACATATGTTTTAGGAGGCAACCAATGAGTTTTAGAGAGAAGAGAGAGTCTACAAGTTAAAGTAGAACGAATTTTGATTTTCAAGAAGTAAAGTGGTGATTTTTGAGTTACAAGAACATAGTGAGATCAAAATGAAATCCAATGGGGGCGTAGCTAAACTAAGCCTTTTTTTTTTTTTTTTTTTAAGTGAACATTGCATTGTTTTTTTATTAAGCAATGATATGGTATTTCATTGATTAAGTGTTCAGAGAATAGCAGCAACTACAAAGAAACAGGAAAAGCTCCTGCTACATCAAAGAACTACTGTCCTACGACAATACATCAATAATAATATTCAGTGGTTCCTTGAACCAAGTGCAGTCGCTCGGGGATGGTTACTTGAATTTGCCTTTGAAAGGAGAGAAATTTACAAGACATGGGTTTACCGTCTCAGGTATTTAGATTCAAAAACAAAATGTCGTGTGATGAAAATTTTACGCATATCATTATTTTATTGAAATAGGACATTATGATAGCAATGAATCTATTTCATATAAATAAAGAATAGCATCACGTTAGAAAATCAAGGAACCTTGCATAGAGTGATTGACATGTAAAGAATTGGATAACTCTTTTAATTGCCAATTTGTTTTGAAATCGAACCTATCTTTATTCCATCACTATTAATTATCAAAGAAAACGAACGTAACTTTCATTGCTTTACAATCATTCTTTTCACACTGTGACTTAGTCTTGGGGAGAAAGTGTCCAGAATTTGCATCTGGACAAAGATATATAAGGCAATATAGCCCGATAATCTGACCAAATCAGCCTCTGCCGGAGCAGTAAACACACAGAAAAATATGCCTTTGGTTATTTAGTTATTATTATAGTTCTGCTTTTCATGGTTTTTAATTTTAATTTTATTTTACAAGTTAGTATTCTTCCAATTGGACCCAGATAATTTAGCCGCATGCTTTGTCTTGGTATGCATAACATAATGCTTGATCGTAATTACAAAAAATCACAAGGAATAGAAAATTAATTGAAGAACAACTCTTTGAACAAACTTTGGATTTAATGGATGTGTTTGTTCTTAAACTTTAGCTTAAGTGGACGTTTAAGACTTATCCAATGTCCATATTGCAAAGCCGGCTTTTTTTTTTATAAATTAAGTTTGTTTTTCTGCGTTCTCTATAAATAACCAACCTCGTACATCAGTTGCTTCACATCTCTCTTAATCCCTTCCATTTTTCACTTGCAATAAACTTCACATACAATCCCATTGAAGAAGTTGATAAATTAAGATGGCAAACCAAATCTTGCTATTGACTACTTTCCTAGCCATGACATGTTCTCTGGTTGTTGCTTTCGAGCCTAGTCCGTTGCAGGATTTCTGTGTTGCTGACACTACTAACTCAGGTTCGTCTTGAATCGTTTGGTTAAGTTTCGCTAAGATGATGTTTAGTTTACATTAAGATGTATACCTCTGATTCTACTTAATCCTACAGTGACTTTAATTTTTATGTTGGTTTATTAACAGCAACAAAAGTGAATGGGCTACCTTGCTTGGACTCCAAGCTAGCAACAGCTGAGCATTTCTTCTTCAGTGGACTTCACATCCCGGGCAAAACCTCAAACCCAGTTGGTGGAAAAGTCACCCCTGTCAATGTGGCTCAAATTCCAGGACTCAACACCCTCGGCATCTCACTCGCTCGCATCGACTACGCACCAATGGGTGTCATCCCACCCCACACTCACCCCCGTGCCACTGAGATTTTAACCGTCTTAGAAGGCAGCCTCGATGTTGGCTTCGTGACCTCAAACCCCGACAACAAGCTCATCTCAAAGGTCCTTAACAGGGGCGATGCGTTTGTGTTCCCTGTCGGACTCATTCACTATCAGAAAAATGTGGGCACTGGAATGGCCGTTTCACTCTCTTCTTTGAGCAGCCAAAACCCTGGAGTCAACACCATTGCTAATGCTGTGTTTGGATCCAATCCCCCAATTTCAGAAGATGTCCTCGCCAAGTCTTTCCAGGTCGACAAATATGTTATTACTAGTATTCAGGCCAAATTTTAGATGTTTTCCGTGGAAAATAGTATCCAATAATTCACATCATCTCTCCGTTTGTCTTGTCGTTTTCGCGTATTGCGAGTTAGGTTTGTTTAAGTGTACTAAAATCTCAATGAAATCGAATGATTTTATGTGAAATTGTTCGGTATTTGAGTCCCTCTTGTGGAAGATATCCCCTTCTTACAGTAGCAGAACTAGTGAAACAATGAAATTAATGTTTACAACTTGTGAAAATACTCTCCAAGAAGCAAAAATTCGTGACTTTTCATTGAAAATTTGGTTCTGCTTGAAATTTCTTCCGATTTCCGTGCGACGCCAACGCAACATTGAACCGGCAACACGAGTGTTCTTTGGAGTCTAGTCGCAAACCAGCAACAAACCAGCTATGATTTCCTCACACAATAATCCAGCTATAAACCTAACGTTTCATCTTCTTATTTTATGCAATAAATATGTTAAAACAAGGCACATTTTTGTTATGTAGAACTCTGGCAGCATTTCACTTTACTTCCTGATGAAGGCAAGAACTTTTGTGCACTGCATTTTGATTCATAGTCCAACGAGTCAAAGGTAACTGCATTAGTGGCTTCAACTCGATTTCATAACTTGTTTACCAAGGGAATTGTTTCGTGGAATGCAACGGTCTTTAAATCGGAGCAGTTTAAGGAAATTAGCAGTGCTTATGACAGATATGATGAGAGCAGATTATGTAATAACTCGGTTGCTTCATGTGTGCTCGGAAGTTAAACGTACAAGATCAACCATCTTCTCAATAGTATAATATACAAAAACGTATGTGTGTGTATATGAGTTTTACTTCTGAATACCACCGATAACGTTAGCGGTAACCACAGAACTCAGTCAACGATATTAACTGCTACTCGGTGAAAACTTTCGGGCGCGCGTGTGCCATCTACATTTGACAATAAAAGGAATACTGGGAGCAGCAGTAATCTACATGTACCTGAAGTATGGGAGTTTGGAGAATGCCAAGTGAAGTTAACTAAGGGCTTCCAAATGCAGGAGATGGTGGAAGGTAGGCAAATGCAGCCTAGTTCAGGTGGAAAAAACGAAACAAAATTGTCAGGTGCTCTCAACTCATCGGGCGAATGCCCTGCTGTCCGACAACTGTGGAAAAGCCGGTAAGTAACTGAGATTTGCAGAGAGAAGGTCGTCAAATGATGAGCAAGAGAAACTAGCCAGAAATTAAGAAATCGGTAAATAGAAGGCAAGTTGGTGACAATATTGTAAGTGAAAGAACGCGGATAATAGATCTAGGGTTTTTGAGACGCTTCCAGGTGCTGGTTCCATCTTTTTCTATCATTCTTTAATCATTGAAAGGAACTGAGTTCTGATAGGCGAAACCCCTCGTTAACATTCCCGTGAAATACAAGACAATGTTTCTGTAAATCCGATGGTTAACCATGACTGCAGAAGTTTCTCACCATCTAGTAACAATGTTGCTCAATAAATTTGGTGTATAAACGAGCGGCTCATGGCTGGTATTTCAGCACGCCGAGTCTACAGCAGAACAACAGATATAACGAAAAAGTGATTCGGATATCGCAAAGAAACAAAATCTATCCAAGGAAACGAGAACTATGTACTAATATTTTGTATCTGTAACAATTTTACAGTTTTATAGTACAACACCTCAAGCAGGGTTGCCAACGAAAAGGTTGGAATTTCTTTCTATCACACTGAGCTTTTCACATTCAGACTAGAATTCGAGACTTGAAGAACACTATATCTGACGCAAAACTAGACAGTCTAACTTGAGATTGGGACACAACACCTTGTCATGGACAGACTTTTACCAGTCTCCTTAGAGTTCCGATCAACTTCGACAAAAAACAGAAAGTGATTGTAAGAAAGAGGGCTACAAGCCGACCTCCAAAAAGTCCGGCAAGAACTATAAGAAAGAGAACCAGATAACCAAAACCCCCTTCTTTTCGTTCTCTTCCCTTCTTTTCAACAACCAGTGGTGTTACTTCGCCAGCCAATGATCCTCCACCGTTATCAGAAACTCCGTCGGAGCTTTGGATTTCAGACTTCTCCTCTGCATCTAGTGAGAACACCAATCTGTTTTCGCTTTCTTGTTCCTCTTGTTTCTCATCTTCACGGTCTTCTTGTTCTTCACATCCTTCTAACTTATCATCTCCGAGGAAACTAGAATCGCCACTGTACAGCACAGGCTCCAGCACCTGCTCGTTTTGCTTTCCCTTTCGACACAACTTCTTAGGCACGAATTTCTTGATAAGTTTAGCTTTAATCTTAGAATTTTTCATACCCTTACTCTTCTTATCCCCAACAAATTCACCTTCTTCTTCGCCACCCTCCACGAGCTTTATCTTCTGATAATCCTTCCCCAATAACTTAACCAACGACACATCACCGACAGTCTTATTGGCACAAACCCTTCTCTTATCCACCACCCTCCTCTTCTTCTCACATTCCATCCCAAGCAACTCATCCAAACTTTTTTCACCGGCGGTTTTATCAGCGCAAACACTTCCCTTCTCCGCGGGCTTCGTCTCCTCACATTCCATACCAAGCAACTCAATCAATCTTCCCTTCTTGTTAACATCAACAATCTCAATCTCTTCAATGGCAGAATCTAAAATCAGAGTCTTTTCTCTCGCAGTCACTCCCTTCATATCATCACTCGAATCGAAACCATTCGAAACCAATAAAAATGCAGACAATCTCTGAGCCATAACAGATTTCGCATTCGAACATGGTTTCAAAAACAAAGCCAAGTGCTTACCCGCGTATTCCAGAAGCAGAAGCAGAAAAGCGGACAATGTGATCCCAACCACGAGCTTCTTGGTGCTCAAAGCCAAAACCACCACCACAATAATCTTCATCACCGTCATCAGAATCACCCCCCAAATCCCGCCGACGCATTCTCCACCACCGACAACATAATTCTCCGCACGATTTTCAAACTCAGTAGCCTCAACGCCACGATCAGCTTCTGTGGGCTTCAAATTCTCGACATTTGACAAATCTGGCGAACTGGGTTTTACCAAAACCGGCAAATCGCTCGAACCCAGTTCACAATTCGGAGCGATCCCATCGTCGACCCGGTCATCGACCCGATTCTCTTTCTTCTTGCTCTTCTTATGCTTTTTCGACGGTTTCTTCAAGTGATCCCGGTTCTTGACGAAGAGGTCGATGAGAGAGGCGGGAAACCCGGTCTGAACGAAAAGCGAACCGCCGCGTTTCGGCGATTGGAGGTCGGCGACGAATTGGGAAATCCGTGTCGCTCTGGTCTTCTTCCACGGAAGCGGCATCGTCACTAAAAATTTGGGAACAACAAAAACAAAAACAGAGCAGAGAAAAATTGGTTTCAACAGGAAACTCAATTTCTGAGAAAAATAAATTACTCGGTTTTAATTTATAGCAGCCGTCGTCTACTATTTCGATTAGAAATTAATTAAAAAAAATTAAAGAAAAATAAAAGGGTTTTGGGAAAGCGAGAGGAAGTCAGATGGGGGGTGAAAGGATCTTCGAACGGGGCACGTTGAAAATTCCTTTGGTGTCTTCTTGTTACTCGGTTTCAGGGTCCGGAAATTTTTTATTTGTTTTTGTCGTGTCGGAAATTGTTTGGTAACGGGAAGAGATCTGTCCGGATTTCTCCGATCAAAGATTCAGGATCAAGTGATATAGGCTGTTGAAATTTGATCTAACCGTTATAAACAACGAGAGTCTCTTTAAAAGTTATAATAGTTGTAACAGTTAGATTACATTTCAACGGTCCGAATCACTTAATCCTGAACCTTTAATGGGAGAAATCCAGATCGGATCTCTTCCCTTTGGTAAAGTTTTTGTTTCGGTATTTTGTTGGATTAGTTTTTTTGTTGGAAGAAATAGAAGAGAGACGTTTTGGGGAGGAGATAAGTGAGGAAGAGGAAGAATAACTAATTTAACTAAAACAAAGAAACGGTTTTGAAATTGATGTTGGTTACGGTGAGTATTACTACATTGATTTGATTCAGTCTTTGTCTAAATCCTAAGTTTTTCCGCTTAAATTTGTATTTATACAAGCGATATTTAAGAATAAAATAATTAAAAATAAGATTTATGATGCAAGGGAAAATGCGTAAATAAACTCTCATGAGTTGTATACACTTTATTTTCTGATCATATACACGAAACACAAGTTTACAGTAATTATGCAAACGATTCTTAGACAATTGATGTAGTTCTGGTTCTATAAAGTATTGAATTTGTAATCTGTAACTTATATTCACCGCTTACCACTAATCATATCAACATGCATGATTAGCAGGAGGCCATGCGTATATAAAACCAAAGTAGTTCTTGAAATAACACTTGAAACAACCCTAAAAGAATTTACACAAAGTAGCTCTTGAAACAGTAGCACCTTTGCTAATATCCTAGTCCAAGTATCCCATCCAATTAAACTTATTGTGCATGAAAATAATAGATATTATTCGATCCAACAACTTAATCACAGTAGGCTAACGAATATACAAACAAACTACATCGCGTATCATTTGCATGGTTGATTGTTGAATTCAATCCAACAACTTAAAAGACGTCACAACTCAATGTCTTGCCTTTATTAGGTGTTTACAAAAATAAAAACAAGTTTAAAATCATAGTAGGCCAAACGAATATACGAACAAAATTATTTATGATTACAAATTAAAGCAACATTTTGACTGACTTATTACTATATAAAATTTAAAAAAAAATCATAACTAACCTATCTCTAATAAGCAAGTAACAGACATCAAATCATGCAGGAACTGGCATATGTAAGAACAAATGTCACCAACAAATCCACTTTCAGCCTTTCATGTGTAAGATATCCCCCATTCCCACTCCACACTGAAAACCACGCGATACCAATATTATTGGATCAAGTTTGGATATTTCTTGGATGGGACCCAATATTTACCATGACATAAAGATGGAAGAATAAATATATATAATATGTCCACAAATATCTGAGGTAATTAAAGTGAGAACGGAAAGAAGAAATGAAACAGGCCGGTTGGCTTAAGCACTAAGCACGTAGAATATCACAGATTCACAGCCCTTTTCGAGGGTATATATACGGTTAGGATTGATTCGGTTTAGGTCCAAATTTATCCAGATTTTCGATTTGAATTGCTCGTTTTCGGTTTTTATTCCAAATATATCTTCTAATTCTGTTATTTTCAAGAAAAAGAATATATAATAGACTGAAACACGAATATTTGGCTTGATATCTAATATGTCGATAATACTTATCAGATTATTTCGGTATATGTCGATATTTGTTGACATCTATGCAACATAATCAGATGACGTATATAAGCTCAACAAGTGTTCGACGAAATACCTCAATGAATAAGTTGGAATTTTTTACGCGCTTCGCTCTATTTTTATTAAAAAAAATTAACCTTTAACACTGAGACTTCAATTGTTCAAATCTTAAATCTGCCACTGTTGACTAACAATAGCTCATTGCATATTTCAAACATTATTTATTTCAATAGGTTGCTTGTTAACATCAAATAAAGATGATGGTTGAAAAAAAACAAAACAAAACAAAACAAAACAAATAATGCATGCATGACTTTGTCGTGCTTTTCACATAAAGCTCGGTAGACTGTTTGCAAAAATGTTTAATCTCTCCTTGCACCAAGGAAAGCTAAAACATTTCAATTGGTAGCAGATTATCTTGTAATATACGGGTAAATTTAATAGAGTCTTGGTGGAATATATTCTATTTTTACAAGAGTAAGTTATTGCAACTTTATCAAGTGCGCAATTTTAAAAAAAATTAATTAAAAAGGTTTTGCTCATTGAACTTATGTAAAACGTGTAATTTTTCTGTCGAGGGAAAGAGATTCTATTAAAAATCATCCAAGACGTACGTATAATATACATGTTAACACGCCTCTTAAAACAACTCAGGAGATTACACATATCAAATGAACATCATAACTCTATAATTACAAACGCATCAACAACCGATTACGTTCCTTTAATCAGGGAGGGCCTTTAGTTCACTAAACCCTAGTCACGAGAATTAAAACATTGCAAACCCAAAAACTATCGCGAGGCTCCATGAAGAAAAGATCGTACGATTCTTTAATGATTTTGTAAACGTGTATTTAATTATGGAGAGGGTTACAGGTAACCAAAAGGGAGACCCCATCCCCATGAAGTTGGTGTACCTTTTTTCCTACATGTAAAAGACCAGAAAATGCTGGTGTAAAACGCAGGGGTGTTAGGTTATGGGAAAACTCGAATGAGAAACACATGGACCGATGATGATTGACTGCATTTTTCTTTTAGTTTTTACTCAATATGGTCACATGGTTTTTTGAGAGAGCTGTTACAATTTGCTTCTGTACTACTTCAAAGTTCAAACATCAGTACAAAAGCAAAGTTGAATATGCTTGTACATGAAAGCAAAGGTTGAAACTTTGAATACGTATGAAGATTATAGTTTCACAAGCGTAGGTAGATAAAGGAGAGATTTTTAAGTGTTATTGTCATATATATATATATATATATATGTATATTTGTGCTTAGAGTTGTAACTTAAGCCACATATTATAACGGGTTAGGATTAAGAGACAAATATTTTAGACACTTCTGTACTCCTTTTTAACCATTAGATTTTATAGCATCTAACGATCTTGATTAAATGACGTGGAGGATTTTAATGACATGGATTATAATTAAAATAGAATAAAACTGAAAGAAAAAGGCAAATCAATCTAACGGTGGAACATAGGGAGGAGGGACTAGCCACGAACATGAGAAGAAGGTGTAGAGAAAATTCCAGCGCTTTCACTACATATTGCTTTCATTCAATTGATACAAAATCAAGAAGCGCATAAAGCATATCAACCTATCACTTGATCTAAACCTGGAATCCTAATTCTTTATTTTTGCTATATTTGGCTGATAAATTAGACTGAAAAAAAAAAAATTCTTCCCTTGTTGGCCAAAAGGCAAGAGCAGCGTGAGGCCACACATTAATCTCAGATTCTCATCTTTGTGTTGCGTGAGGCAAGATCAGTGTGTGTAGGGTTTACAGGTTTGGGTGATAAACACTCAAATTTACATCTTTCTCTTTGATCACATAAAGCTAGCCAAAGCACTCACTCACGTCTTTGTTCTTTAGCAATTATGCAAAGCAATGGAGGTCTTCCTCTCCCTCCCTCCAAAGCGTGGGTGATTTTTTTTCCTTTTTAATTCCTCTCAATTTTATATCTTTATGTTTTAATCTTTATTTGTTTTTATTAGTTATAACGCACGCCATTGTCCACGTTATTTACTCTTTAAAAGCCGCTATCCTTAATTAAGACCGTTGAATTTTATAAAATTTAGTGGCTAAAAAGGAGTAAAAAAATTTGTCCAAATTTTTGTTCCTTCATCTAACCCTATTGTAACACATGTTTTTAATCATTCATAACAAATATCAATTCAATTAGGGTTGAGCTTTGTTTTAAACATGATTTAGATGGAATTTAGTTTATACACTCGCACTTTGGTAAAGGTTTACTGATCACATGCAAGTTACTCGATTTACATTCATAATTGATGGAAAAGTATTAGTATGATACATAACCGATTAGGTAAATGACAACTTAATAAGTTTAGATGTTGTAACACGTGTAAATTGATGTTGTAGTACTCCAATCATTGAACACGTGCACTGTAACATGAGTAAATTGATGTTGTAGTACCTCCAATTATTGAACGCAAAACCAATCAATAAAAGGGTTGTTGTAGCCGACTTTTTTGGTTTATGGAAAGCAAAGCTGGAAGCACATTGCACGGTGTTAATTTAATTGGATATCTCCATTTTGATTTGGACCTTTTGATTTTGTTCAATAAGGAGTGGTGAAGAGCAAAATTCCATAGGAGGGGGAAGGGATATTATTTGCCACTCACCATTGACCATTGACGAACAACACGAATTTCATTTTATTTAACCATTATCATGCGCATGCATTTCATCATCTGCAATCAAAATCGCAATATTAGCCCAACATTGAAGTCCAAAACTCCGTCTGAGTACCCATTTAGCCCGACATTAACATGGACTGATGGGCTATATGCCCAAGCCCGAGCCCGAGCTTCCCACCCCAATAACTCTTTAAGGCAGTTATCTACAACGATTGAACTTGAGCTTTATTTTGAGAATATGTTGGGTAAAAAGAAAGAAATCTTAAGAGGTGGATTTCTTCTGGTGATTATGATCTTTCTTTTAAACTCACTGAATTTTGAAGTCAAACATATTCATGTAGTTTAGTGTAAAAATATCGTTTGTACTTAAAAAAATATCTAAAAAAAGAAATTAATTAGGGATGAAGATCGAGTGTCAATTTCATATTTAAACCTTGAAGGAGAATCCTAATAGTTTTTTCTCATCCATTGTTCTATTTCCTTATCATGTTTGTGTAAAACAAATAAGCTGGGCTTTCCAATTCTAACTACTAGGTTAATGTTAGAGGGCTTAGATGTTGTGAATATGATTTTTTTTTAATTACAAAAATAGCAGTTAGTAGATTAAATTGTAGTTGTTAGGGAAAAAGAGAATCGATAGGAGATCAAACTTATATCAAAGTGTCTAGACATTGTTGCTTTCCACCATTGTAGTAGAACAATTGTAAGTTTGTTGAAAAAGGTAACATAATTTAAATCCATTACACACACATATATGCTTTTGTAGCTTTTGTCCATCTTTGTTTTGCTTGAAGCAAGAGAAACACTGGTGGGTACTCTCTAATAATTCTTAAAAAAAAATCTCAGAAATCTTTTAATAAAACAAAATTGAATTAAAATGTCCATCCACCATAAACCATAAAAAAAATGCAACAAAAAAGAAAAAGGAAAAAAAAATCTAAAATATCCAAATTTGAATATGGTATGGAACTATAGACAGGAGGTGGAGTTGCTAGCGACCCTGTCACTTTTGAAGGTGCATGGGGTTGTAATGGAAGCTTAGATTGGCCCTACATAATCGTTGGAAATTTGTTGGGTGGTACAACTCACACACAATTAAGTGACTATTTTTACTATTCGAACTTTGCATGAATATAAATTTTGATAAGTAGACAATTAATACCATTCACCTAATTTACTAGTACTAATAAAATTGTAAATTTTCTCATTTTGTAATGAAAAGTACTTGTTATTGTATTATCATATTAATTTTCGATCTATGTGCTTGCTAATAAACCGTAAATCAATAAAAACATGACACACGTATAATAAGTAATCTAAACACATTTTGATTGCCGACTTGGCCACATATGCAGATGTGGGATGATGTGGCTCAAAAAATAATCCAAAAAAAATATCAATTGTTTAAGAATTTTGGTACAGATCCGATCGTCACCAATTTCTCTTCCTTTTACCAACTAATAATTTAATACAATAATGCTATCGTTTGTTAAAAAAAATAAATCCAAATTACAAACCACAAAGCCATCTTGGTTTTGTGTCTCAGGCAATTTTAGGGCGACTCGGACAGCATATCACCCCTAAAGTTAGAAAATCCGTATGCACTACAAAAAAAAAAACCAATAATAATCCACATTCGATTCACAAAATACCCCTATTCTTCATATTTCACTGGAATTCACCCTTTAAAATATAGGAAAACTTAATGAAAATAACTTGAAAAATTTAAGTTTTAATGAAAAAGACAAAATAAAAAGTAAAGTGAATAATATCAGAATTGACTTTTTAGTATAAAAGTGTGATTTTTTCGTTAAAATGAACAGTACTAGGCGTTTTTCGTTAAAGTTCCCTTAAAATATTCAAATTCCCAAGCCATTTTAGCCAACTACCCGTTCCTATCCATCCGAACGCGGCAAAACCAAACCTATCACGCTAAACATTTTCCCTCCCTTTCCCTTCCATTTCCCAGCAACCAAACAGGTCTGAAACCCGCAACGCCCGCCCGCACCGCCCCTCCCCCCTCCCCACCCCCCCCCCCAAAAAACAAACAAAAAAAAACAAAAACAACAAAAATTAGGGAAATTCTCCACATTCAGGGGGCCAGTGCGGCAACCAGATCGGCGCCAAGTTATGGGAAGTGATTTGTGACGAGCACGGTATCGACAGCACCCGAAAGTACAACGGCGACTCCAAGCTCCAGCTCGAGCGAATCAATGTCTATTACAACGAGGCCAACGCCGGAAGGTACGTTCCATGCGCCGTGCTCATGGATCTGGAGCCCGGGACAATGGACGCAGTCAGATTTGGCCCATTTGGGCAGGTTTTCAGACCCAATAACTTCGTGTTCGGGCAGTCCGGGGCAGGGAACAATTGGGCAAAGGGGCATCATAAGGAGGGCGCCGAGCTTATCGATTCCATGCTCGATGTGGTGCGAAAAAAGGCTGAGCATTGCGATTGCTTGCAGGGTATGGTGAAATTTTAAAAAAGAATTTGGGTTCGAATTATAATTATTATTATTATTATTATTATTATTATTATTATTATTATTATTTTTTTTTTTTTGGGATTTGATCGTGCTTTTGTTTGAAATTTGTTAGACAATAGAATCCTAATTGGAGTCTAGATATGATTGTAATCCTAATTGTAGTTGTATTCCTAACTTGTAGGGATAATACCTTGCTGAGCAAGGAATGTAATTGTATATATTTCTTATTCACGTATCATTGAAATATATTTTCGGGTCGGGGTGTGTCAGGGCTTGGTTTCGAAGGCGATGATTGGTGTGGGTAAGCGACGTGGCAACCTTTATTACCTTGTGGCCCTTGCCTCCTCTATCCCATCCCATCACCCCATCTGCAACGTCATCGACATCCTGTCCTCCCTATGGCATAGCACCTTGGTCACCCTTCCCCTCCTCGTTTACAAGCTTTAGCTTCTAGTTTTTAAAATTGTTCTTTTGATTTTAACCATGTTTGTGATGTTTGTCCTTTGGCGAAACAAACTTGTCAACCTTTTGGTTTAAGTTCAATTTCAACGATAGTCAATCTTCCCTCTCTGGAGCTCATTGTATTTAACAATTGTGGATGATTTTTCTCGCTTTACGTGGATCTTTCTCATGAAACATAAATCAGATACTCAACAATTAATCAAGGATTTTTTTGCTTATGTCAATACCCTATTCCATACTAAAATCCAATGCATTCATACTAACAATGGCGACGAATTTCTTTCTCTTCGTCACTTTTTCTCAGATAATGGGGTCTTGTTTCAAACTTCTTGTGTTTATACCCCTCAACAAAATGGCGTTGTTGAACGCAAACATAGGCACCTCTTAGAAACCGCACGCGCATTTCACTTCCAGTCACAACTTCCTCTCAAATTTTCGGGTGAATGTGTTCTTATCGCTGTTTATCTAATCAATCGTCTCCCTACCCGTCTTCTCCATAATAAATCTCCCTTTGAGGTCCTCCATAACAAACCCCCAACCTATGATCACTTCCGCGTTTTTGGTTGTCTCGCCTATGCCACCTCTATCATTCCACCCACTAAAATTTCCCTTCGGGCTCATCGTTGCATCTTTCTTGGTTACCCTCACGGCCAAAAGGCATACAAACTATATGACCTAGAAACTCACCGCACCTTCACAAAGTAGGGATGTAATCTTCCATGAAGATTCTTTCCCTTATGCCCTTAAATCCACCCCTACCCCATCCCTCATGCCTACCCTGCCTATTCCTTCTCTTATGGACCTTTCCTATCCACCACCTCCTATCACTACGCCACCTTCATCTCATGCCACCTCATGCCACCTTTACATCCATTGCTCTATCCCCTGAAGGTATTGATTATCATGACACTTTTTCTTCTACTGCTAAGATGATTACAATGCGCTGTCTTCTTGCTCTTGCTGCTAGTCAGTCTTGGTCTCTTCATTAGCTCAATGTTAATAATGCTTTTTTGCACGATGACTTACAAGAGGAAATTTATATGTCTCCTCCTCTTGGTATTCGGCGACAGGGGGAGAATCTTGTGTGTCACATTCACAAATCTCTTTATGGTCTCAAGCAAGCTTCTCGCTAATGGTTTGCCAAATTCACTACTAACATTCTTTCTGCTGGTTTTCAACAATCAAAAGTAGACTATTCATTGTTCACCAGAAAGTTCGGTGCTTATTTTACAACCTTACTCTTTTATGTGGATAATATTGTGATTACAGGCAACGACGTCAGTGCCATTGATTCTCTGAAGTGTTTTCTCTGTGATCATTTTAGGATAAAAGACCTTGGTGACTTAAAATACTTTTTGGGTATTGAGGTCTCTCGATCTCAACGTGGGATTTATATTTCACAGCGTAAGTATGCATTATAAATTCTCAAGGATTATGGTTTTTTGGGAGCACGATCCATTGCTTTCCCTATGGATGATAAAAAATTATCTGATTAAGGAGAACTTCTCAAGGATCCTGAAAAGTATTGGCGCTTAGTAGGACATTTGATTTATCTTACCATAACTCGGCCATATATCACATATTCTGCCCATGTTTTGAGTCGGTTTATGCACGAGCCACGTGTACCTCATATGGATGCTACGCTTCGTGTTGTTCGTTATTTGAAATCTACTACAAGTCAAGGCTTATTATTCCGTTCTAACAACTTGACCAAGTTAGCTGCATTTTGTGACTCTAACTGGGCATGTTGTCCTATCACTTACCATTCGACTACTGGGTATTTTGTATTCTTGGAAAATTCTTTGATTTCATGGCGAACAAAGTGACAGAAAACTGTGTCACTTTCTTCAGTTGAGGTAGAATATAGGGCTATGGCACGTGCTTGTTGTGAGTTAGTTTGGCTTCAATTTTTGTTGAAGGATTTGAACATTCCTTTAAATGGTCATTCCGTTTTATTTTGTGATAATCAAACAACATTACATATAGCCGCTAAGGATTGTCACTTTATATTCAATAAGATTGCAGATAGCACTATAGCAACACAGTATGTTGGTACGGCACACCAATTGACGGATTTGTTCACTAAGCCTCTTGGGAAGGACACGTTTTTGACTTTGATACGCAAGTTGGGTGTTCTTGACATTCACTCTCCAACTTGAGGGGGAGTGTTAGACAATAGAATGCTAAATGGAGTGTAGGTATGATTGTAATCCTAATTGTATTTGTATTTCTAACTTGTAGGGATAATACCTTCCTGAGCAAGGAATGTAATTGTATATATTTCTTATTCACGTATCAATGAAATATACTTTTACCCCATATATCTTTTTCTACAAAGTTGAATCTCAATTGGGTTTGTAAGGATGTTTTCTCCCATTTTGATAGTAAGTGTTTTGAATTTTGCAATTACAGTATCTTTCTTACCAAATTGTGTTTCTTTTCGGTTTAGAATTTCAATGGCTGATTGACGTGAATGAAATGATTCAGCTTTGTAATGTTGACCATGTGTTTTGAACAGGATTCCAAGTATGTCATTCTTTGGGTGGTGGCACTGGCTCTGGCATGGGAACTCTTCTTATTTCCAAGATCCGGGAGGAGTATCCGGATCGGATGATGTTGACATTCTCTGTCTTCCCGTCTCCAAAGGTGTCTGATACGGTTGTGGAACCATACAATGCCACCCTTTCCATCCATCAGCTTGTCGAAAATGCTGATGAATGTATGGTTTTGGACAATGAGGCTCTGTATGACATCTGCTTTCGTACCCTCAATCCATCCAACCCTACTTGTAAGTCCAAATCTTGATAACGGTGGCTGATAATGACAATGATTTTAGAGTGTATAATGGTGTTTTCTGTTTGATTTTATCTTAAGTTCAAAGGGATTCTGATAAATTAGCTTACGTCATAAATTAAGTGCTTGTTCTTGTGAATTCTTATGAGATTTTGAGAAGGAATGTAATGTGATCCTCGTAACATATTTCTTTGCACGACTAATGCAGTTGGGGATCTTAATCATCTCATCTCTGCTACCATGAGCGGTGTCACATGTTGTCTTCGGTTCCCTGGACAGTTGAACTCTGACCTACGGAAGCTTGCAGTTAACCTTATCCCATTCCCGCGGTTGCACTTCTTTATGGTTGGGTTTGCACCCCTAACTTCAAGAGGATCGCAGCAGTACTGTGCTCTGTCTGTGCCCGAATTGACCCAGCAGATGTGTGATGCCAAAAACATGATGTGTGCCGCTGACCCACACCATGGACGTTACCTTACTGTGTCTGCCATGTTCCGTGCTAAGATGAGCACCAAAGAAGTTGATGAACAGATGATTAACGTCCAGAACAAGAACTCCTCATATTTTGTTGAGTGGATTCCCAATAATGTTAAGTCCAGCGTGTGTGACATCCCACCCAAGGGTCTAAAGATGGCAACCACAGCTATGTTCAGGCGAAAGGCTTTCTTGCATTGGTACACAGGTGAAGGAATGGATGAGATGGAGTTCACCGAGGCCGAGAGTAACATAAACGATCTAGTTGCTGAGTACCAACAATACCAGGATGCAATTATCGAAGAGGAGTACGAAGAGGAGGAAGAGGAGGTTGGTGCTTGATGCATCGTGTTATCGTCATAGTTTCTCAGTTTGTGTAAAATCGTTATGTCTGTTGGCTTAATTCGAATGAGTGATTGTCTGGTGCGAACTAGTCCATTCCATTTTTGTTCCATCTGTTTTTTAGTAGGGAAAAATATATCAGAGAGGAAAAATATATTAGAGAAAGAAGGGAGGAAGAGAGGGAGGAAGAGTTTAGTTTAGTTTATTAAAACTAGCAAATGAGCACATACTGTCTGTGTGAACAATCGCCCATCTCCTCCCACGTTATCTTCAAGTGCAACCACTTCAGTTCATTCAAATTATCCAAAAAACATCTTGATTTCACTTACGTGTATGAAAAAAATAATAGAGAGATAATTTCTCTTATTAAGTGCACATTTTTTATCTTACGTAAATATTTTGATATAAAATTACTATTTTGCCCTTCTTATGTAAATATTGTGTATCAAAAGTAAGGGCAAAATAAGGAAAAATGGGAAAAAGTTCAAAAGATACAAATTTACTATTTTGCCCTCCTCATGTCAACATTGTGTATTCAAAAGTGAGGGCAAAATTGGAAGAAAAGGGGGCAAAAAGTTGACAAGCCCTCTTCTCTTAATGGAATAGATAGATAAGTCTACTTCTTAAGTTTAGAATTATTTTATTATCAATAATTGTCTTTTTAATGATAAGATTTATTATAAAAGTTAAATATCTTCCTAATTATCTCTTTAATTATTTCTTCTTAATTCTTTTGTTTTGTTATTTCCTATTCTTCTTCCTGCTCTAAACCCTATTTATCATTTTATTCTTAATTTTTATAATCAACCTATATCACAGGGTAATTGTATTTATCTACTAAGACATTTTTTTTAAATTTTTTATAATCATCTTGTATCACAAATTGATGTGTCTTGCTTGTAGGTATATTATGCTTTTGTACCTTTTAGGTAGGTTTCATATCTCACTTATATGTATAATAGACATTCACATATTTGTTACTTGAGTTAGCGTCGTATGTTTCAGATGGATTTGTGTTAGTATATTAGTTTTTTGTTAGAAGATTTTAAGAATTTATTGGAATTAAAAGATGCATAAAATTTGAAAGATTTTAATTCATTTCTTATATTTTTTTTTAAAAAAAAAAAGAAAAAAAATAAATAAAGAGAAGATGATATTAGCTAATAACCATGTTAATTTTTAGATTCAGATCCCCCTAAAAAAAATATAAAGAATAACACAATTTTTTTTATTATTACTGTTTACAATTGTCTTCATGTGCAATTTGTAGTATATTCATAAAAGCTATGCAATTTATAGTTTTTATTTAATTATTGTATATCACATACACTGCCTTTCATCTGTCATTTCTTTTCATATTTCCATCTTTCTTATTATCTGTTTTCAGTTTAAAACAAACAACAAACAACAAAAGCACAAACATAAACACCGCTGATTTTCCTATAAATTGAAGCAATTAATGTATCAATATCAAGGCATATAATAATTATAAGTTAATTAGTTCTTAATTCCAAATAAAACGAAATTTAGTTCTTAATTGTTTTATATATGAGTAATGCAAGCTTCTATATATAAACTTTGACCTGGCAATTCTTAATTTCTTAACATATACGGAAAGTTATAATTTCAATGCCGGCAACGATCGATGCCACCACCTGAATAAAACGATGTAATAGAACGATGTAATAGATGACAAGCTTTGAGTTAAAACAAAAAGATTTTCACACACGGTTAGAAGCCAGACTTTTTCAGTGCACAAACAATACGAACTCCTACTCCTACTCTCTCAGCTTCTTTTGTTGGCATTCCTTGCCATATCTTCTTCCATTGCTTTGGCATCTGACCCAAGTTCTCTTCAGGATTTCTGTGTCGCCGATAAAGCCTCAGGTACCTAAGCTAAAATCATACTTATATTTGAACATGTGTGTACATAATATCAGTCAGCTAGCTAGTAGGAATTATATTAGTTTCTAATGTATTTTTTCCATCATGATTTCAGTATCCGTGAATGGTTTTGCGTGCAAGGACTCCAAACTCGTCGATGCCAATGACTTCTTCTTCAGCGGACTTCACCTACCGGGCAACACATCCAACCCAGTTGGCTCACGGGTGACCCCTGTTAATGTAGTCCAAATTCCAGGACTTAATACTCTTGGTATCTCCGTGGTGCGTATTGATTATGCCCCATGGGGTACTAATCCTCCACACACGCATCCTCGCGCTGCTGAAATCTTGACAGTTCTGGAAGGGAGCCTCCAAGTGGGTATTATCACTTCCAACCCTGAAAACCGTCATATCACCAAGGTGCTTCAGAAGGGTGATGTGTTTGTATTCCCAGTAGGTCTTGTTCATTACCAACACAATGTTGGAAATAGTAATGCAGCTGTCCTTGCTGCTCTTAGCAGCCAAAACCCAGGTGCCATTACCGTTGCAAATACAGTATTTGGATCAAAGCCTGACATCCCTGCTGATGTTCTTGCAAAGGCTTTCCAAGTGGATAGCAACGTAGTCTTCAATTTGCAGGCAAAGTTTTAGAGTTCCATTTGGAAGGATCACCGATTCAATTGAAAGGGATCCGACTTACAGTTCATTGATGTTTGCAATATACTGTTTAGAAAATTGTAAAGGTTTACTTATCAGTACAGTGAGCATGTTAGTCTACTATTTTGTAATTTTTGTTATTTTAAGAACAAGGGAGTACTGTAATTGTGTTTGATTCTCATACTTCAAGAGGATAATTGACTTCTCCTCGTATAGAAATATAATCAAAGCTGGTCTATTTTGCTTTATTTGTTGAACAAGAATCATGGACAGTACTTCTAGCTCATGAAAATAATTTTTTAAGTTGACTTGTTATGTAAACAAACGAATTTTTATTACAAATAAAATAGACGATTAAGCGATTAGCTCCTTGGTGTAGGACATTTGAGTCTACGGCAGAAAGTAGCTAGGGAGGCCTTTCCTCCAAAAGTTTCGAAATCTACCCAGTTTCAACCTTTCCGGAACTCCATATATGCATGAAAATCCTTTAAGCAATTGAAAGCTAGTTTCCGAACCAGAAATGTCTCTTAAAATGCTGACAGATTTGCTTTCTGTGAACTTCAATATATATCATTACTAAACACATGTAGGCTTTTCCTTCTTTTGTGGCTATAGTTTAAGAAATCTGCCCTCCTTTTTTGATATTCATGTTTTTAACTAGAAATGGTTGAGCTTGTTTATAAAGAAGGGTTAAGCTAGGCAACAAATACAACTTTTGTTCCAAAAAAAAAAAAAAAAAAAAAAAAAAACAAATACAATTTGGATCAATATACAAATATCGATCATCTCGTTGGCAAAACTTCTCCTCTTTGTTTTCACTATATAGAGGAAGTACATATAAAATTTGATGGTTTAAGCTGTTACTTAGTACTACGGTATAACGGTATTCTTCTTCACTTGTAAGTCATAAGTCTTAGGTTCGAATCTTGTAGATAGGATTTAGTAAGGATAATGCTAGGGAGACCAAAATTTTAAACAAATGACGTGTAACCAATAGGAAATAAGAACATTAACTAACACGTAAATATCAATCCAACCATCAACCATCACATCATTTGGTTTACAAATTTAGTCTAAAAATTTGGTCTCCCTAGTATTATCCATTTAATAGTATTTCATGTACTTTGATTATCTAAGAGTCATCATAAGTATTTGGTAAGCTAATTGGTTTCATGCATCACATTAATTTGGTTGATGAGTTCAATGTATGGGATGGGGGTAAAGCCTATAATTCATTGTAAGCTTAGATTTGTCAGGACAGTTTTTGGATGTTAAGTAAAAGTAAGAGTTTATTCTCTTCCATTCTATCAACTTGAGATTTCAGTAAGAATCAATAAGGCATAGATTTCGTTTATTCTTGACTATTTTCGTCTCAACAAGAAATAAGGATTTATTGTAATGAAAATAGGGATATACACTACCTAACGAATTTAGACAAGGCTGAAGCCATGTCTGCTGCTACAAGACCAGGTCAGACTGGATGGATGCGTCTACTTATTAGATTATGATCTGCAGGCTAGATTAATGGACATTTTGGATGTCTGATATACTTAGCTTATCTGCATAGCGCGGAATGGTCTATGATTTCATTAAAGACGAAATGAATAGTAATTTAAGTAGTAGGTGGTTCCAACATATCATAAAATAATTGTCGGTATCAGATCGCATATTCAATATAGAGGAGTTTAACAATTTTTAAAGTTTCATGCCTTTGTCTGCAAATTACATCTTATTGATTATATATGTCCCCATTTACTCCACACTTTATCTTAGTTTGATCAAGTCAAAGCAAGACAACCCGCTTTCAAACCAAAGTTTCTTGAAGACGAAAAAGAACCTCCAATATCATGAATTGTCAATATTCTGTTTAATGCTTCCAGCCGCATATAGAATAGAATATTAACCATGTTGATAGAATATGATTGTCAGAATATGTATCAATCTATACACTCTATTAATTAGAGAAAAAGCAGAGTAATGTAGATGCTAATTAGAGTTTTTATAAATTTTATTCTAGATAGCGAATTCAAATTTGTGAGTAATATGATATTTCTTTATCAAATTTGACCAGGGAAGTAATTTCTGTTACATTGTTTTTGTGTACCTGGAACACTGTCACGCGATGCTATAATTCCATTCAAATTGTAACACTTGTATTTTATGATTACATTAATACAGCTTAAAAATGGAGCATATTAACTATTTCGTTTATTCAAATGATAACACGTGAAAAAGTACACGCGGCAAGTGTTTCAGCTATGACATAAAAATTTCTCGACATAAAGAGAGGAAACCTTCCTCAATGCCAGCATGCCCAGCAACAATGCCGGCACCTGAACAATAAAGTTAATCAGATAAGTGATGACATATACATGCACAAGTAGCAGCTTCCTATGAAAAGCTTGTATTACGCGTTTACAAATTAAGACTAGACTTTTTCAGTTCATAGGAAACAATACATGTGTGCAGGGATACTTCTCCCTATAAAAGCAGAGACACAGATAGGGTTTCAATCCACAATTCAAATTTATTCTCACTTTCACAAAGCTTAAACAAAGTTGGTCAATCTCTCTCTGCTTACTGTCTTGATCAAATGGCCTCTCAGTTTCTATTTTTCGCATCCCTTGCTGTAACCTTTTCCGTTGCTTTGGCATCGGACCCAAGTTCTCTTCAGGATTTCTGCGTGGCTGATGCAACGAGCTCAGGTAGCTCAAATTGTCTTTTCGTATATTTTCCGTACATTTCCCAAAAAATAAATGCATGCATCATATATATCAATTGGCAATTATGTATGTTGCTAATGCTAATGTACTTTTTCATCGTGGTTTCAGTACTGGTTAATGGTCGTGTTTGCAAGGACCCTAAGCTTGTTGAAGCCAACGATTTCTTCTTCAGTGGACTTCACCTAGCAGGCAACACATCAAATGCAGTTGGTTCACGTGTGACTCCAGTTAGTGTAGCCCAAATTGGAGGACTTAATACCCTTGGCATCTCTGTTGCGCGTATTGATTTTGCCCCATGGGGTCTTAACCCTCCACATACACACCCTAGAGCTACTGAAATTTTGACAGTCCTGGAAGGGAGCCTCAAAGTTGGTTTTGTCACCTCCAACCCCGAAAACAACCTCATCACCAAGGTGCTTCAGAAGGGTGATGTTTTTGTGTTCCCAGTAGGTCTTGTGCATTTCCAGCAGAATGTTGGACATGGTAATGCAGTTGCCATTGTAGCTCTCAACAGCCAAAATCCAGGTGTCATTACCATTGCAAATGCTGTATTTGGATCAAAACCTGATATCCCTGCTGATATTCTTGCAAAGGCTTTCCAAGTGGATACGAACGCGATCTACGGTCTTCAGTCCAAGTTTTAGAATATATTCCGATTTGGAACTTCTGATTCTATCAAAGAATTTCATAGTTCATTTAAAGTGTCTTTAGAAAATTGTTACAGTTTGTTTTTCATCGCATGTCATGTTGGTCTATTGTTTTGTTTAATTCAGAAGATAATTTGTCTATGTTCATTGGAAACGTGATCAAGTTGTTACTTTGTTTCATAATTCTATTATAAAAGTGGAAGTTCCATATGTTGAGTAAAACATCAGTGATTATCTTCATATTCTACACTTTTCAGTCTTAATTTTAGACTCCATAATCTTGAACCAACTATAATGTTATGAGGTATATGTAACCAGATAAATTATTTAGTTTAATTTGCTTGACCTGTTACATGATAATTTATTCATGCCCAATTAGCGTTGTACTCCAAGTTGATATGTTGTTTTGTTTGATTATTTTCCTTACATTTTGTGGCCTGGTCTTGTAGTGTTGAACTTTTTACTGCTATTTTAGGCCTTTTCTCTATTGTATTCTGCTTGTTTTAGCCTTTCGCTCGTTCATTGTTCAGTTCAATACTCAACGTGAAGTCCCCAATAACAGTAGCTACCAGCCTGCTACGCTTGGGATTCAATTCAGCATTGCTTCGATTTATTATTCTCCAGAAGAAAACATAATAACAAGGGAGACTTTGGATGCAGTCCTTAGTTATGAATATTCTTTTATTGAAACTTTGTTGATTTTTAATTTTTGATCAAGGTCTTTGAAATTAATGTGATAATTTATTTCTATATACATTACTATATTTGTTAAATTAAAAATTAGAAAGTTTAATTGTTTATATAAATGAGATTTTAAATTAAAACTAAACCATAATTTGTGGGATTAAAAATATTAAAATATAAATATATACTAGTGTGTGTGTATATAAACATGGGTACATTCATCAAAATTAACCAAAAAATTAATTGTATCAAAACATGGGTACATTCTTCAAAATCACAAAAAAAAAAGAAAGAAGAGATATTAGGCTTAATAACATTAGTAAATTTCTTCTATTAAACTTGACATGGATACATTTTAAAATCAAAGAAAAAAGAATGTACCCATATAAGTTTAAAAATGGATTGGAAAAAAATTGAATAGATTTTATATAAAATATTGTACATTTTACATATAACAAATCGGTATATTTAAGAATGAGTACATTTTAAGATTTAAAAATTTTACATGAATGGGTACATATAATTAGCATGGGTACATTTAGCAAAATAAAAAGTATAAATAAAAAAAATATATATATGGGTACATGTGACATTCCACATCGCCCAGGGGAGTGATCCTTATATGTATATTCTTATCCCTACCTAGCACGACGCCTTTTGGGAGCTCACTGGCTTCGGGTTCCATGGAAACTCCAAAGTTGAGCGCACGCGAGAGCAATCCCATGATGGGTGACCCACTGGGAAGTTGCTCGTGAGTTCCCAAAAACAAAATCGTGAGGGAATGGTAAGCCCAAAGCGGACAATATCGTGCTACGATGGAGTTGGGCCTGGGAAGTGGTCTCGCCCGGGCCGGGATGTGACAAATTGGTGTTAAAGCCTAACCCTGGCCGCGATGTGCCGACGAGGACATTGGACCCCTAAGGGGGGTGGATTGTGACATCCTACATCGCCCAGGGAAGTGATCCTTAAATGTATATTCTCATCCTTACCTAGCACGAGGCATTTTGGGAGCTCACTGGCTTCGGGTTCCATAAGAACTCCGAAGTTAAGCGAGTAGTGCGCGAGAGCATTTCCATGATGGGTGACCCCTCGGGAAGCTCTCGTGTGAATTCCCAAAAACAAAACCGTGAGGGAATGGTAAACCCAAAACGGACAAAATCGTGCTACGGTGGTGGAGCATGCCCCAGAAGTGGTCCTGCCCGGGCCAGGATGTGACAGTACAAATACAAACAAACTTTAAAAAATATGGGCACAAAAGAAATTAATATATGGGTACAAATTAAAACTGAAATGAAAATTGGTACAAATTAAAAATGGGTACAAACTAAAACTAAAAATATATGATAAAAAAATTTAGTCATAAATTTAAATATTCTAATTGTAACATTTTTAACATTAAATGAATATATTTAGAAATAAAAAAATATTTTATTATTGAAATAATTAATGATGTTATTAATACCCAAGGACCTTGTCAAAAATTGAAAATGAATAGGATTTTAATCAATGGAGTAGCAAAAGGAAGGATGAGAACCTAATTTCTCCTAATAACAATAATAGAAGCCAACTCAATGACTATTGGAACGGAAAATTTTGGGTGTTTCTATTCTCCTCCAACAAGTAATTTTGAACACGTTGAGAAGCTTTAGACATTATCTTCGCTTGTCTTCAATGAGAGCATAGGGGCGGGGGACCTGCAAGAAAACACTTTGACGCTCAAGTTTGTGTTTGTTCAAGACGCTTGTAAAATATAGAACAATCTCATACCTCCCTCTTCTTCCCCTGTTATGGTGGAATTCTAGGCCTTTTATAGGCGTGAAGTCTTGGGCTCCAAGTCCCACTTTCCTTCTATTTCTCCATGTTCCATGGAGTGGGCATTATGTCTTATACAAGATTAAAAATTGATTTTAGTCCTTAGACTCTATTTAATATCTCTTTTTTTTTTTTATTTATGATTGTATGATGTTCATAAATTAAATTGCATGAAAATATTATAAATTTTAATTCTCATTATGATAAGTATCTTATATAAGAAAATATTTTCGTAGAAATTTTTTAGTATACTTATATTTTTGCATATTTTATTATGTGCCACTAATCCATTACAATATATTTAGGCATAAATATTTTGATACACTAGGTTAATATAATAAGTTTAGGTATGGACATTTCAGTATACTAGTTTAATATAATATATTTAGGTACCGATATTTCGGTACACTAGCTAGTATCATATATTTAGGTACGAAATTTTCAGTACTGCTATGTTTTTGCATATTTTCTTATGTACCACTAATTCACTACAATATATTTAGGTACAGACATTTCGGTACACTAATTTGGTAAAATATATTATGATACGGACGTTTAGGTACACTAATTAGAGGAAGTTAAATAAAATTAATGAATTAAAATGTATATAATAATAAATTTAAAATTTAATGTAATGATATTAAATAAGATATCTATTAAATATTAAAACAAAAATACAATATGAAATTGAATTAAGTACACATTAAGGGACTAAAATCAATATCCAATCCAACACCAGTTTTTTTTTAATTTTAATCTTCTTCAAGGATTAAAGTTCAAAAACCCACTTCATTTAAAACAAAAAGAATATTAATCTAAGTACTAGGTGGTTCCAAAATATCATCATAAAATAATAGTAATCCAAGTTTAACATTTTTTTAAGGTTTACTTTTGCATACAAATTACATGTCTCCATCTACTCTTGATTTTATTTTAAAATAATGTTACATAGACTATCTATTTAAACCATATTTTATAAATCATACGATGTATTCTCTAAAACTCTTAATTTGTTTTAGCCAAAGCAAGACGACTAACTTTTAAACTAAAATTTGCTTGAAAACAAAAAGACACCTCCAATATATGAATCGTCCATAATATTCTATTTAATGCTTGCAGCTGCATATAGAATAATAAAATACATTAACCATATTGATAAAATAAGATTGTCTGAGTAAAATACATGTATATAATTGTTTGAAATATATATTCTTTTTGTTAGAGAACGAGAAGTGAAATAGGTGTTAATTAGTAGTGTGACATCCCACATCGTCCAGGGGAGTGATCCTTAAATGTATATTCCTATCTCTACCTAGCACGAGGCCTTTTGGGAGCTCACTAGCTTCGGGTTCCGTAGGAACTCCGAAGTTAAGCTAGAATGGGGCTAGAGCAATCCCATGATGGGTGACCCACTGGGAAGTTGCTCGTGAGTTCCCAAAAACAAAACCGTGAGGGAATGGTAAGCCCAAAGCGGACAATATCGTGCTACGGTGGTGGAGCGGGCCCAAGAAGTGATCCCGCCCGGGCCGGGATGTGACAATTTGGTATCAGAGCCTAACCCTGATCACGTGTGTGCCGACGAGGACGTCGGACCCTAAGGGGGGTGGATTGTGACATCCCACATCGCCCAGGGGAGTGATCCTTAAATGTATATTCCCATCTCTACCTAGCACGAGGCCTTTTGGGAGCTCACTGGCTTCGGGTTCCGTAGGAACTTCGAAATTAAGCGAGAATGGGGCTAGAGCAATCCCATGATGGGTGACTCACTGGGAAGTTGCTCGTGAGTTCCCAAAAACAAAACCGTGAGGGAATGGTAAGCCCAAAGCGGACAATATCGTGCTACGGTGGTGGAGCGGACCCGTGAAGTGATCCCGCCCAGGCCGGGATGTGACAAGTAGGGTTTTGGTTTTGTTTCTGGGAACTCACAAAAGAATTTTTCAATGGATCACTCATCCTAGGATTGCTCTCGTCCAAACTCGCTTAACTTCGAAATTTCGATAGAATCTGAAGCTAATAAGTTCCCAAAAAGCCTCGTTTTATATGGAGGTAGACGTGTACATATAAGGCACATCATCTCCTATTTGTTAGTCGACGTGGGATGTTACATTTTATTCCTAGAAATCCAATTCAAATGCTAGAGAAAGGAAACATTCCTCGATGCCAGCAGGCCCAGCACCAATGCCGGCACCTGAAAAATAAAGTATATCAGATACGTGATGACGTATACACAAGCAGCACCTTCCCATGAAAAATTTGTACAATACGCGGTTACAAATTGTGACTGGACTTCTTCAATTCATAGGAAACAACATATGCAGAGATACTTCTCTCTATAAAAGCAGAGACATAGGTAGGGTTTCAATCCACAGTTCCAACTTATTCTCGCTTACAAAATTTAAACCAAGTTGGCCAATCTCTCCCTGCTTACTGCCTTGATCAAATGGCCTCTCAGCTTCTATTTTTCGCATTCCTTGCCGTAACTTCTTCCATTGCTTTGGCATCTGACCCAAGTTCTCTTCAGGACTTCTGCGTGGCTGATGCAACGAGCTCAGGTGCCAAGAATCGTTTTTTTTTTTGTTTTTTTTTCGTAGTACGTATTTCCAAAAAACCAAATACATGCACCGTATCAATTAATAATTATATATGCTGATATTAATTTTTCTCATCATGGTTTCAGTACTGGTGAATGGTCGTGTTTGCAAGGACCCGAAGCTTGTTGAAGCCAACGATTTCTTCTTCAGTGGACTTCACCTAGCAGGCAACACATCAAATGCGGTTGGTTCACGTGTGACTCCTGTTGGTGTAGCCCAAATTGGAGGACTTAATACGCTTGGCATCTCCGTTGCGCGTATTGATTTTGCCCCATGGGGTCTTAACCCTCCACATACACACCCTAGAGCTACTGAAATTTTGACAGTCCTGGAAGGGAGCCTCAAAGTTGGTTTTGTCACCTCCAACCCCGAGAACAAACTCATCACCAAGGTGCTTCAGAAGGGTGATGTTTTTGTGTTCCCAGTAGGTCTTGTGCATTTCCAGCAGAATGTTGGACATGGTAATGCAGTTGCCATTGTAGCTCTCAACGGCCAAAATCCAGGTGTCATTACCATTGCAAATGCTATATTTGGATCAAAACCTGATATCCCTGCTGATATTCTTGCAAAGGCTTTCCAAGTGGATACGAACATGATCTACGGTCTTCAGTCCAAGTTTTAGAAAAATTCCAATTTTGAACCTCTGATTCAATCAAAAGGGATTTGTAGCTCATTTGTAGTGTCTTTAGAATATTGTTACAGTTTCTTTTTCATCACAGTCAAGTTGGTCTACTGTTGTGTTTGATTCAAAAGATTTATTTGTTTATGCTCATAAGATGCGATCAATTTGTTCGTTTGTTTACTCTATCAATTTGTTCTTTTGTTTACTCTATTGCTCCCATAAATAATAAAAGGAAATGTTCACTACCATATTTTTGATAGAATTTCTAATCTGAATAAATAATTCACCCACACTTACAGGCCTTACGGGAAGGCTTTGTTATATACACTACAACATACAAACTTTACAATTTAAAATACAAGTGACTGCACGCCACACATGCAGCAGCACAGCAACAGCACACAACAGCACTCGGAGCAATAGCACAGCAATAATAAAATGTCCTCCCTGCTGTCCATGAGTCAGCAATCACATGTCCTCCTTGCTGTCTTTCCTTTATGGCAATGATGACTATAGAGCTGGATTCTTGTAACTCGGACTTGGTCTAACAGCCCCCTGCAAGCTGACAGGCCGAGAAACAACTGGAAGCTTGGACACCAAAAACTTGAAACGCGAGGAAGACAAGCCCTTTGTAAACAAATCAGCGAGTTGATCTTGAGAACAAATAAAATGTATCAGAAGCTGCTTTCGAACCACCTTCTCACGGACATAGTGATAATCGACCTCTAAGTGTTTTGTCTGCGAATGAAATACTGGATTGGAAGCTAAGGCTATGGAAGAGACATTATCGCACCATATGTGGGGAAGAAGAAGATGCAGATGAAGGTCTTTGAATAATGACCTGAACCAAGATAGCTCAGCAGCCGTGTAGGCTAGTTGCCTATATTCAGCTTCTGTACTTGACCGAGAGACAGTCTTCTGTTTCTTTGAGCTCCAAGACACCAGATTGGACCCCAAATAAATACAAAAACCTCCTGTAGAGTGACGGGTATCAGGATTGCCCGCATAGTTGGCATCAGAAAAAGCATGCAGTTGCATATCTCCAGGTTTATAAACAAGACCATGATCATACGTGGCCTTTAAAAATCGCAGGATACGTTTCACTGCCATCCAATGAGTGTCCTTGGGGGAGTGCATAAATTGGCACACCTAGTTAACAGCATATGAGAGATCCGGTCTCGTGATGGTTAAATATTGCAACGCACCAACGACACTACGATATTGCTCAGGATGTTTGTAGGGTTCACCAACATAAGCACTCAATTTTTAGCCTGCAGAAACTGGAGTGGAAATTGGCTTGGCATCTTTAAACTTCGTTCGCTCAAGCAAGTCCAGAGCATACTTGGATTGAGTCAAATGCAGGTTGTGACCAACGTAAGTAGCTTCAACGCCCAAGAAATAACTAAGGGGACCCAAGTCTTTCATGGAAAACAAAGTGCTAAGCTTCGTGATCAACCATGCCATTTGAGTAGTGTTGTTTCCTGTGAGCAATATGTCATCCACATAAATAAGCAAAATCAAATAAACTCCTCTTTGATTAAAAACAAACAAGGAGTAGTCACACATGGATTCTTGGAACCCTAACTGAAGGAGAAACTCAGAAAATCGTTGAAACCAGGCCCTAGGCGCCTGTTTTAAACCATATAAACTACGTTGCAGTTTACAAACATAGTTAGGATACTGGTTATCAACAAAACCTGGTGGTTGCTTCATGTACACATCCTCATTCAAATACCCATGCAAAAATGCATTCTGAACGTCTAATTGTCGAACATGCCACTTCCGTGAAACTGCCAGACTCAACACAAGTCTAATGGTACTATGCTTGACAACTGGACTAAAGGTCTTCGTAGAGTCGATCCCGGATTGTTGATGAAAGCCATTAGCCACAAGCCTAGCCTTATGGCGCTCAATCGAGCCATCTGCACGCCGTTTAATCTTGAAAACCCACTTGTTTGGCAATAAGTTCATGGCACGATGGTAAGGCACAAGAGTCCACGTACCACAGCACTGCAAGGCACTGAATTCTTGAGCCATTGCATTCCTCCATTCTTTATGCTTTATGGCCTGACTAAAACATGTTGGTTCTGCCACCAGAGTGTCAGTATTAACATACAAAGCATATTTCGAGTTTGGCTTTTGTATCCCAGCTTTAGACCGAGTGGTCATAGGATGGATGAGAGGGGGGTCAGGAATCAGCACGGGATGACAGGGTTGTGACGGAGTCGGGTTCACAAGGACAGCAACAACTATTTCTTGCTCATCTTGGTTTGGGAGAGGTTCACGAGAACTGGAAATGGGGGCACGATTGGGAGTAGGAGCAGGTGATTCATTTAATGGTGGAGTATCTGGGAACCTAGTTGTAGTGGCGGGTTGGACATTGGGTGGGGCTAGACTATGGTTAGTTGGTGTACCAGGGAGAGGATCTGAAAAATGAAAAAGAAGCTCAGAGGATGGAGAGATACCTTTTGTGCAGACGTTTTCCTTGAGAGATGTAAGTTCCTGGAAGGGAAAGGAATCCTCATCGAATAATACATGGCGAGACAAATACACTCGTCTCGTGGATAAATCCAAACACTTGTATCCTTGGTGATTCAACAAATATCCTAAGAAAACACATGACTTAGACTTGGGTTGAAATTTGTGTTTGGCATAGGGTGTCAACCAAGGAAAACATTTACACCCAAAGACTTTAAAGGATGCATAAATCGGTTTTCGATGAAATAGCTTTTCATATGGAGATTTGTTTGACAAAACCTTAGTTGGTAGCCTATTAATTAGATATGTGGCTGTCAAACAGGCATCAAACCAATATTTGTCAGGGATGTGGGCATGGGAAAGCATGACAACACTAGTTTCGACTATGTGGCGATGTTTTCGTTCTGCCATTCCATTTTGCTCAGGATGTTTAGGGCATGAAAACCGTTGGGAAATACCTTGAGTTGCAAGAAACTGTTTAAAGGCTTGACTCTTATACTCACCACCTTCATCACATTGAAGGGTTTTAATGAATGTGTTAAACATTTTTTCAACCTGCGCCTTAAATGTAACAAAAATGCCAAAAACTTCATATTTGTTTTTCATGGGAAAAATCCAAGAATAGCGAGAATAATCATCGACAAACAAAACATAATAACGAAAACCTTCAATTGATAAAACTGGTGAACACCACACATCGGAATGTAAAAGTTCCAAAGGAGAGTGAGACACAGACTCAGACTTGCTAAAGGGAAGTTTGGTACTCTTGCCCAAAGGACAAGAATCACAAAACATTACATCGGCAGTACCATGACTTGGTACTTGATTATTTGAAATTAAAAACTTAACAATTGAAGACGCAGGATGACCAAGACGAGAATGCCATTTTTTGGTTGAGACTCTAACACCTAAGAACGTTGAAATAGGATACTGGGATAATCCACCGGCACCTGGAAATGGGTATAACCCATTCTCACATCTCCCTTGGAAAAGCGTCTTCTGGGTCTTGAGGTCCTTGACAAGGAAAAAATGAGGAAATATTAGTAGGTAGCAATGGTTATCAAGAGTGAATTTATGGGCAGAAATAAGGCTGGTGGAGGCGGATGGACAATGAAGGATATTGTTTAGTTCAAATGAGCAAGCCTTAGTACTGATTTTATTCGAACCATAATGTTTAATGGAAAGGCCAGTATCATTACCTACACCACCAATATTCTCATTACCATTGTACTCCTTCGGATTTACCAGATTTTGAATATCAGGAGTGACATGGGCATTAGCTCCTGTGTCCAGTAACCAGGTGCCATTTTGTTGTCGATTCAAAGTAATTGGTGAAGAGGCCATAGCAGTAAGACGTTTGGTTGGAATACGTCCTTCATAAGCACCATTCATGCGCTGATAACAATCTAAAGCAGGATGGCCAGGCTTACCACAAATTTGACAAGTGATTCGCTCTCCACTTGTATTGAAGCGTTCCCCATTAACGGCAGGATTACGCTGATTAGTGTTGCGAGGAAAGAAACCTCGCTGGTTGATAAGAGAAGCACCGCCTCGATTGGACGGAAAGCCACCACGTCCATTTCCACGAGAACGTCCACCACGTCTTCTTGCAGCTACAAAAGCATTGACTGGAGTAGCTTTCACCACAGGTACAGCTTGTTCCATCATGCGCCTCTCCGTGGTCAAAAGGAGGGCTTCAAGGGTTGGGTACGTGATCGGAGTATCACGTGCCTGAGCTGCATTGACAGTCATCTCGAATGCAGGTCCAAGGTTATTAAGAATAATTTGAACCAGTTCATTATCACTTACTGGTTGTCCGGCGAGAGTAAGATTATCGGAAATAGCATTGACACGATCCAAGTAATCAGCTACTGAGAGATCGCCTTTTTTGGTCATGAGCAATTCATTGCGCAGAAAGAGAATGCGATTCTGAGAAGTGGATGCGTAACGCTGCTCAAGAGCCTCCCATGTCGCACGAGATATGCGTTTGCTGGCAACAGTTGCTAGAACGGAAGCAGTCAGCGAGCCATTGATCCAACTCAGAACCATTTGATCGCGTTGCACCCATGTAACATACTCCGGATTGACAGTAGTATTTCCAGCCAAGTGTTTCGGAGGACAGTCCAGAGAGCCGTCGACGTAACCCATCAGGTCACGACTCTTCAGTATTGGCAAAATTTGCGCCAACCATAGAGGATAGTTGGCACGATCAAGCTTAATATTCACTATGGTAGTCATGGAAGAGGAGAAGGGATTCACGAATGAAGTTGCAAGAGGGGGAAGAATAGGGTTGACATTATTAGTTTCAGCCATGGAAACAGTGATGCGGAAGGAAAAAAAAAAAAAAAACAAGGGTCTTTTGTCGTTAGACAGAAAGGCTCAATACCATGATAGAATTTCTGATCTGAATAAATAATTCACCCACACTTACAGGCCTTACGGGAAGGCTTTGTTATATACACTACAACATACAAACTTTACAATTTAAAATACAAGTGACTGCACGCCACACATGCAGCAGCACAGCAACAGCACACAACAGCACTCGGAGCAATAGCACAGCAATAATAAAATGTCCTCCCTGCTGTCCATGAGTCAGCAATCACATGTCCTCCTTGCTGTCTTTCCTTTATGGCAATGATGACTATAGAGCTGGATTCTTGTAACTCGGACTTGGTCTAACACTTTTGTGCCTTATGCCATAGAATTTCAATTAAAACATGAGTGCTTTGAGTTTGGAAAACTGCTTCTGTGTTTAGGCCAAAAATGAAAAGGCTTTTTATCTCCTTTTAAGCTTGCAAAGTGGATTTCATTTAGGGGCGCAAAACCCAATCCAAGGAGCATAACTTCTCTGAAGAATATCGGCGTCCTTCAATCCCTAAATATTCACGTCAGTCGACAAGGCTCTGCTCAATGTGCCTCATACTATCGCCTAACTGTCATGGTGTCCAATTTTGAGCCAAGGATGGAACCAGTGGTATCAGATTATCAATCCTGCTAGTACCTATCATGCAGAGGCCTAAACAGAGTAACAACTGAAGAGTATGTTCCTCCAAGAATCGATTCTGAATTCATTCTTGCAAACGTCAAACCTCCTTTAATCAAAAGATTGGTTGCACACTTACAGTAAACCTCGTCCACCTCGCTTGGCCTAACAGGACCAATAAAGATGTGACACCTCCAACTTTTTACATTCATCATTTTTGAAAACTATAAATTATTTTCAAAATGAATACCAAGCAACCCTAAGCAATTGAGAGTGCATGGAAAGATAATCTCCCATGCAAAGCTTCCCCTTTTTGTTTCTCAAACTATATGTAGGAAGTACATATACATAAATCTGTACGTCACATTGAGTTTTCCACATAACATGGTCCTCGTTATTTCAACTCTCTATCCACTGAGAGTCGAATAATAAACCTTGAGCCCAAAATAAATGGTGGAAGCCTGGAAGTTATCAATTGCAAGTCTGCAAACTGCACCGTATAATAATCAGCGGAACCAAAAACCCATACTCTCAACAAGCCTCCTCATGTGTGAAGCGTGTGGCCATTGAGCCTAATTAACGCGGGATTACCCTTGCTATGAGAAATGGATGCGTGTCTATTTGGTTAGGGCAGCCTAGATTAATAATGCATTTCTGATGTCTGATGTACTTAGGGTTTATCTGCATGGCCGAATGTGTACATATGATTTCATTTAAAAACAAAAAGAAAAGTAATCTAAGTACCAGGTGGTTCCAAAATATCATCATAAAATAATAGTAATCTAAGTTTAACATTTTTTTAAGGTTTACTAATGTATGCAAATTACATGTCTCCATCTACTCCAAATTTTATTTTAAAATAATGTTAAATAGATTATCGATTTAAACCATATTTTATAAATCATACAATGTATTCTCTAAAACTCTTAATTTGTTTTAGTCAAAGCAAGACACTAACTTTTAAACCAAAATTTGCTTGAAAACAAAAAGAAACCTCCAATATGTGAATCGTCCATAATATTCTATTTAATGCTTCCAGTTGCATATAGAATAATAGAATATATTAATCATATTGATAAATAAGATTGTCTGAGTAAAATACATGTCTATAATTGTTTGAAATATATATTCTTTTTGTTAGAGAACGAGCAGAGAAATAGGTGTTAATTAGTAGTAGTACATTTTTTTCCTAGAAATCCAATTCAAATTCTAGAGAAAAAGGAAACATTCCTCAATGCCAGCAGGCCCAGCACCAATGCCGGCACCTGAAAAATAAAGTTATCAGATACGTGATGACCTATACACCAGCAGCACCTTCCCATGAAAAATTTGTACAATACGCGGTTACAAATTAAGACTAGACTTTTTCAGGAAACAACACACGCAGAGATACTTATCTCTATAAAAGCAGAGACATAGGTAGGGTTTTAATCCACAGTTCAGACTTATCCTCTCTCACAAAGTTTAAACCAAGTTCGCCAATCTCTCTCTGCTTACTGCCTTGATCAAATGGCCTCTCAGCTTCTGTTTTTCGCATTCCTTGCCGTAACTTCTTCCATTGCTTTGGCATCTGACCCGAGTTCTCTTCAGGACTTCTGCGTGGCTGATGCAACGAGCTCAGGTACCAAGAATCGTTTTTTTTTTTTTCTTTTTTCTTTCATAGTACATATTTCCAAAAAAAAAAAAAAACAAATACATGCATCGTATATATTAATAATTATATATGCTGATATTAATTTTTCTCATCATGGTTTCAGTACTGGTGAATGGTCGTGTTTGCAAGGACCCTAAGCTTGTTGAAGCCAACGATTTCTTCTTCAGTGGGCTTCACCTAGCAGGCAACACATCAAATGCAGTTGGTTCACGTGTGACTCCCGTTAGTGTAGCCCAAATTGGAGGACTTAATACCCTGGGCATCTCCGTTGCGCGTATTGATTTTGCCCCATGGGGTCTTAACCCTCTACATACACACCCTAGAGCTACTGAAATTTTGACAGTCCTGGAAGGGAGCCTCAAAGTTGGTTTTGTCACCTCCAATCCCGAAAACCGCCTCATCAGCAAGGTACTTCAGAAGGGTGATGTGTTTGTTTTCCCAGTAGGCCTTGTGCATTTCCAACAAAATGTTGGACACGGAAATGCAGTTGCCATTGTAGCTCTCAGCAGCCAAAATCCAGGTGTCATTGCCATTGCAAATGCTGTATTTGGATCAAACCCTGATATCCCTGCTGATATTCTTGCAAAGGCTTTCCAAGTGGATACGAATGCAATCTACGGTCTTCAGTCCAAGTTTTAGAATAGATTCCGATTTGGAACTTCTGATTCAATCAAAGAGATTCATAGTTCATTTGAAGTGTCTTTAGAAAATTGTTACAGTTTGTTTTTCATCGCATGTCATGTTGGTCTATTGTTTTGTTTGATTCAGAAGATAATTCGTTTATGTTCATTGGAAACGTGATCAAGTTGTTATTTTGTATCATAATTCTATTATAAAAGTGGAAGTTCCATATGTTGAGTAAAACATCAGTGCTTTGAGTTTGGGAAACGTTTTCTATCTTCATAATCTACACTTTTCAGTCTTAATTTTAAACTCCTTAATCTTGAACCAACTATATTGTTATGAGGTATATGTAACCAGATAAATGATTTAGTTTAATTTGCTTGACTTGTTACATGATAATTTATTCATGCCCAATTACGTTGTACTCCCAGTTGATATGTTGTTTTGTTTGATTATTTTCCTTACATTTTGTGGCCTGGTCTTGTAATGTTGAACTTTTTACTGCTATTTTAGGCCTTTTCTCTATTGTAGACTGCTTTTTTTTAGCCTTTTACCCGCGTTCATTGTTCAGTTCAGTACTCAACATCAAGTCCCGAATAACACCAGCTGCCAGCCTGCTACGCTTGGGATTCAACTCTGCATTGCTTCGATTTGTTATTCTCCATAAGGAAAAATAATAAATATAGAACGATCTCATACCACCCTCTTCTTCCCCCGTATTGGTGGGATCTTTAATGGGAGCCCTGGAGAGGACCTGCAAGAAAACACTCTGATCGTCAAGTCAGTATTTGTTCAAGACGCTTGTAAAATATAGAATGATAGCTCTTCTTTCTCCGTTAGGGTGGTATTCTAGGCCTTGGCATAGCTCTTCTTTCCCCGTTAGGGTGGGATTCTAGGCCTTGGCATTCAAGTCTCACTTTCCTTCTATTTCTCCAAGTTCTATGGGGTTGGCATTATGTTGCTTGATTGTAGCTCCACTCCTCATATTTGGCGTGCAAGTAGCTTGTTTAGTGGAGGAATACATTTTTTGCTCCCAGTGTTGCAAAAGGTGATGTGTTTGTTTTTCCAATTGGACTTGTGCAATCAGAGATATGTAGGTTCTTGTAGTGCTGTGGCTATTGCAGCTCTCAGCAGCCAAAATCCTGGTGTGATGATAATTGCCGGTTCTGTTTTTGGGCTCAGTCCTAGTATTGTCAATGACATTCTTGTGAAGGCATTATGTTGATAAAGGTGTTGTCAGCTACCTCCATTCCATATTGTAAATATTTTAAATTCTTCCCTGCTATTAAATTATTTTGTACTGTGATCAACAAGAGAAATATGCAAGATACTGATCGAAGAAAATTGAGGTTCTATCATAAAATTAATTGGCAATGTGGAGAGTAGCTCAATTACTTATAAACACATGCAAGATTCCTTTTTTCTCGATGTGAAATTCATACTCTCAACACGTCCCCCCTTAGTGTGACAAATTTTCTAGTCTAACACGCGAACAAGACAAATTGGGTCATGTAAAGCCTATGTGGCCGTTGGAATTTACACATGAGACAACATGCTCTGATAACATAAAGAAAGTTGATATTTTACCATAAAACCAATTCACAATGTGAGAATTGCCCAATTTACCTTGTATGATACTTTTATGTTATTCAAATTTCAAAGTACTACTCTAACTTACAAGAAGGGAGATTGAATTTAGCTGCAAGGAAGCAGATATTGTCCTGACCAATTAGCCTAACTCAATTTTCACATATGCCTACTCTCTTATGTTACGTGGTTTGAAATAAAGGAATAATTGGGCTACATTGGGAAGGAAAAATAAACCATGTGTTTATTGGTTAAATTAAGATCTTCAAGGAAAGCCCATGCCTAATGGAATTGAAATTTGATTGAGATTTCAAGGTCTTAAAATAGTAAAGATCATTTTTTTGAAAAGAAAACTAACAAAAAGGGTTTGAAAACTTTAAGTTTTAACGGTAAGGACAAAATAAAAGGTAAAGTGAATAGTACCAGAATTGACTTTTTAATGTAAAAATGTGGTTTTTCGTTAAAATTCCATTTTCTTAAATCTATTATATATAAAGATAATGGAAAAGGTGAATAGTGATTTGGTGTCATCATTAAGGGTGGTTCGGTATGGGATACCATACCGAAACTAATATCTCGAATCCCAAACCAAAATTTTTCGGGACGGAAATTTGAAGACCAATCCCAAACCAAATTTTCGGGAATCCCAAATTTCGGGAATCCAGAAATATTTTCGGGATTTTGGGACAAATCGGGAATCCCAAATTGAAATATGAAATTATGAATTGTTCTTCAAATATATAATTCAAGAACACATTCATAAACTAGGAATTTCATTTCATTCACACTACCATTTAATTGAACACTGGCATGCCTGACTGTTTTTATCATAGTCAAAATTCAAATTAATTAAACCCTTTTTGCAATCTGTTGAGAGACAAAAGAATCAAGCCTTCTGAAATCATCAGCCATGGCAGCAGCAATAATAAAATCCACATGAATATCAAACAGAACAAGAAAAATATGTAAGGTGTAGGGCATTCCAGGTTGTAGAGCATGAATTAGAAACTACTAGCATCAATTATAAAAGAATAATATATATATATATATATATGTATAAATATATATATAATAATTAATATTATATATTTTCGGTTTGGTATGGGATTCCCGAAATATCAAGAAGCCAATCCCGAATCCCATACCGAAATTTTGGGATCGGTTTGGGATAGCATCCCGAAAATTTCAGGAATTTCGGTTTGGGAAATTTTTGGTTTGGGATCGGGATTTTTTCGGTTCGGTTCGGGATTTTCGGGAATTTTTTCCACCCCTAGTCATCATGCTTCAACAAAAATATTTGAACAAAAATGCCCTCAAAACAAAAAACTTTAAAAGTATTCCAAAATAATACATCAAATAATGCAGGGGCATTTTAATCATTTTAACAGTATTTGTTTAATAATTTACTTTTTGGTGTTTTTTTTTAAATTAATACCTCACAATAAACTAGCAATAATGTGATTCAATTTCTTTATTTTTAAACACGTTCAAAACATCTTGAGAGGCATGTAATGCCGGTTATAAAAAAAGTTTTTCGCACGCGGATAACAATGTGATTAAATAAGTTATCAAATAATTGTTTTTTTTTTAACAAATAATATTATCTACACTAAGGGAGAGGGGGGTGGGTTTAACCTCACAATGGACTTGCAATAATGTGATCCAATCAGTTATTTATTAAATATCATTTTCTCTATTTTTAAACATGTTTAAAACATCTTAAGGGACGTGTAGTGCTAATTATAAAAAATGTATTTCTCACACGGATAACAATGTGATTAAATTAATTGTCAAATATTTTTTTTAAATAAATGATATTATCTATACTAAGGGGAAGGAGGTGGATTTAGCCTCACAATAAGTTAGCAATAATATGATTCAATCAATTGTTTATTAAATATTATTTTCTTTATTCTTAATGTAAATTTTATAGAGACTGATTTTATTATATGAATTCAGCTGTTTTAATTGGTTTATGAGGAATTTCTTCTAGCATGATCTAAAATTATTCATTTACTTTAAATATTTGACTTTCCTCTTGTCAATTTATGCATATAAATACATTTAAAACATATAGGTCGTGAGTAGCACGTCGTGATTAAAAAAATATCTTCTGCACGCGCTTCAGTGTGAAGACTAGTTACTAATTAAGATGATTAAAGTTGCCATACATGTATCAAAGATCTGTGATTTATCTGGTCAGTCTTAGAACCAGATGAAGAAAAGAGTAACTCTTATGTCGAATGGGAGATAAATTAGGGGCTGACATAAAGTCCCTTTCATTCTTACCGCATGTTCTTCACTTTTCTGCCCAACTTTTTTTCTTTTGCCGGTCTTCCTTCCCCAACAACTCCCTAGGTTTTAAAACCCAACTCTCAATTCTACTCCCACAGCCAAAACAAAAGTACCATACAAGATATGGAAGGGGTTTGATTTCAATCCTTACAATATGGAATGCTAAATCTGCGTCTAGTCTCATTGCTAGTACTGGAACTGGTGTTTGTATTATCAACTACATCAATAGTTGAAGCTTAAAAAGACTTCACTACTTTGGAGATGTTTATCTCACAAAGAAGAATGTAATGCAGCGGAATTGATAGACAAGAGAAAGAAAAAACACTCAAAGTATTACATAAATATTTTATTCTCACAAAAACTTAGTACAAGAGGAAACACTCAAACACTCTTACGCTTCTTCACTCTTTTTCTCACTTCTTGCTTACTTTCTTAAGTTTTACATCACAACACCACACATAACTTTATTTATAGGCATACTTTGCTGACTTACTACTGCCCACCGTCTTTGGGAACCACACAAATTTACAATCAGCTAGACCTTTCTAGCATGCAAATCGACATAGGCTTGCATAATGTCCTCACAATTTTGTTGTGTCTTGGCTAATTATCTCACCAACATACAAACCCACAGTTGAATAGTTTAAAATACAAGAAATAAAGACACTGAGAAATTTACGAGGTTCGGCAAAAACCTGCCTACGTCCTCGGAGAGATATTGCTTTTCACTATGAGAAAAACAGTACAAGTTACACATGAGTTAAATCAACATAACCCAATCCCATATCCCTTGTACACCCACTCACAGAATTTTCTCAAGAGCCTCACTCTACCCCAAGAGTTCCTTACTCTCACTCTCTAATTTTTTCTTTTGTTCTCCTCCTTATACTCTCTTTTCACTCGGCAAGCCTTTAAATAAAAATCAGCCCATTTTCTTCTCCTCCTTTCTTCCACCCGAAAGCCAAATAATTATGGCTTTGAAAAAGCCACAAAACAAGGAACAAGACAAGCCACAAAACAAGGAACAAAACAAGCCACAAAACAAGGAAACATAATCCTCATCATAATGTTCCCTCATCAATTTTGTTTTGTTTCCTAGCCTAATTTGGCCACTATCCAACAAATTTTTCTAGAACTTTCCAGTGCATGATCATACACACTCCCACCGACTTACAAAACTTTGCTAGAATTCTCTACCATATGCGTGAATCTTTCTTTTTGCATAGGCTGGATCAATTCTCTTGGGCCAAGGCAAGATTATCATTCAACATCAACAACATCCGGAGGAGATCATCGTCAATTCCTCCTGCCTCCTAAGCCCTGCCTGTCTGCTCCGACCGCTGCGGTAATGTCACAATTCCCTATCCATTTGGCATGGCCGAAGGTTGTTACCGCGAACCAGAATTCTGTACCAATTGTACTTCTACTACTCCTGCTGACATTAATGTTAATGTCGACGAACCCTCAATAAGGCCAATACCTCTGGTGAGGGCTAAAGACAGTCTAGTGAGGGTTACTAACATATCTCTTGATGGTGAGTTGCACATTTTGCAACCTATAGCCCGTAAATGCGGTAACAAAAATTAGAAGGAAAGTAGACTCTCCCTGCCCAATCCTTTCACCATATCCGATTCCAAAAACAAGTTCTTGGCCGTTGGCTGTAATGCTGCAGCATATATTGATGGTTACCGCCGGTGCCCAAACCTACACGGAGGCCCTGACAAAGAAATAATTCTAGCTTCATATGCTCTCTGTTGCCTGGTGCTCTGTTGATGATACTGATGCAACAACACCACCAGCTAGGCCCGGTACACATTGATAATGTGAACATACACAAAACTACATTGGGTTGTGTACTAAGATGTGATTTATTTTTTGAATTAGATGTTATAACTTATAATAAACACCATAAGATAGTAATAGGGTAACGAATCTACCAAAACTCAAACGTGATGATCATGAACTAAAGTTGTGTCTTAATTAAAAGACACACCTGCTCAATTAACATCACGGAACATAAAATAAAAAAGTCATAACAAATTCTAATGTAACTAACTATAAAGTACAGAAGTCTGCCAAAAACAAGGACACGAAGCTAAAATGTGTGCTCGAATAATGTGGGCCTTGATAAAAACCTTCTTGAAGAAAACCACATAGGACAAAACTTCGGGATAGAGAAGAAAGAGCATCACACATGTTTAAACTTCAACATAAACCAACTTCTGTATATGGCGTTCACCACCTCCATCATTTCCAAAACCGCGACACTTTAGTAACAATATGTTCAAGGTTAACTCCAAACCACAGAAGATAGTAATTAAGAAACCTACGCCAAAGATAAAAAAAAAATTACTAAACCAAATTAAACAACAGTATCAGAATATAAACCGAACTTAGAAAGAATAAAAAACAATAATAAATCTAAGATAAATCATACAACTCACCAACACTAGGAACAATTGACTCGGAGAAGACTTATACAAAACCCGTATGGCTGCCTCCAGCATCGGGGTCGTGCAATTGGAGTCCCAGCTTTCCTTTTGAATTTTCGGGCATGACTGTGTGATGATCGTACGTACTCCATGAAGATTTTGGGACTCGAAAATAGGTCTTCGTACACTTACGACGCCACATAGTGCTGATGCCATCGCATTCGCAGCTCCGTTGCATAACTATCTTCTTTGTTACGTTCCTATCAGACTCCCAAGCATCCTCAATTCCAACGCTCAATCACTGGGAAAAAGGAAACAAAATATGCACTTTGAACATGGAAAGAGGATTCCTGATTCGACCCGCCCGACCACTATTCCAAAGAGAGGAAGGTTCGAATCTCTCCTATGCTTACAAGGAGATTAGGAAGGTCCGAACATGGATGAAACGGCTAACAACAAGAGGGACCTGCGGCCTGCCTAAACCAATATTCCTCGTACTCATGGGATTAATACAAACAAGTAAGTTTACATTACCCATTCAAACAAAGACTTTTGCACCAGTATATAATATATGCCCTCCCCATGAACGAATCACAAACAAACAGAAGAAAACATTTATACTTTTGAGAGCTCTAACCCGTACAAACCTTGTTGCAAGCCTCCAACACAGATTTTGGCGTTAGATTTTGGAGACATGGGTGGTGCTGCCTCCACATCCAAGGTAACGGGTGTTAGCGAACAAAACGATCCGCTATGGCTTTGTGGACAGAGAAAAGACGCGCTGGAATTGGCCATAAAGAGAAGGTCCCTGTTTGTGGATGCATTATGCAAGTATAACCGATCGCTTTACGAAGTAGCAATCGCTCTAAGGATTGCAAACGTCCATTCTCAAACCAAAGATTGCTCGTCTTCAGATTCCATAATTTCGATGAGCTCCGCAAAGGTAAATAGAGAGAAAGTAGGAGAAGAAACCCAACATCTCAAAGAAGAAGAAGGCAATGTTGAGACTCAAAGGCGTTCTGGTGATGAGAGTAGTGAAAAAAGAGAGGGAAATTTGAGTGATTCTGATGTGGGTCAAGGGAGGGAATTGGTGGAAGCATTGAAAGATGTTGAGGACTATTTCATTAAATCATATGAATCTGGTTTGGAGGTTTCTAAGATGCTTGATGCCAATATGGATCAAATACAATCTTCTGTGGAGGAAATTGAAGAAAAATCGAACAAGCTCAAGCGTTCATTGACGACACGAAACCACCCAAACAAGCTCAAGCGGTCACTGCCACTAAAACGCTCCACCTCGTCTAGATGTTCCTCCAAAAGCGTCCACAAATCAAGCTCCAAAGCTTCTTCAAAATATTATTTCAACAGTGGTATTTCTGATGGCAATGGAGCAAGACATTCATGGGCCATTCGTTCACGCTAAGGGAACTATATGAGCAAGTTGAAATACTTCATAAAACGATGATGGCTACAGAGGAATCCAGGAAAGAATTGAAGGAATTACAAAAGGAAAAGAAAAGAGAAGGTGTGCTCAAGGGTACTAGGGACAGTACAGGGGCTGGAATAGCGAAGTTGGAGGCCAGAATCAAGGTTTTTGAAAAAGAAGAAGAAGCACAGTACTCTGAAATTCATAGGCTAACAGATAAAGAGATGAAGCCACAGCTTGTTGCCTTGTTTCACTGCCTAATGAGAAATATGAGAATCGTGTCGGAATATCATGAGGCCCAAACCAGAATCATGAAGACAGTAAAAGTGCCCGACGGAGTGTTCTGCGGTGACTCACACCAGCTTACTACCTACTATAAGCTTGAAGCAGAAATTTCAAAATGGTGTGCTTGCTTTACATCATATGTCTCTTCACTGAAGGCCTATGTTGAAGCTCTTAATGACGGGCTATTCAAGTTTGCTGCTGCTAACAACGACAAGCCTTCGCTATATCATCATTGGTTAGTTTGTTTGAATAAACTTCCATATAAAGATGTGACGTCTGCCATGACAGAGTTTGGGAATGATGTCCGAGAGCTAATGATTCAACAAGGTGAGGAGCATAAGCTAAAGAAAACGGTTGACAAACTTTCCATAAAAATACGTGAAAACTCAAACAAGGAGCATTTGAAAAAGAAGGTAGATGAAGGGAAGAAGGAGCAGTTGATTGAGGAGAAGAGGCAAGTGGAAAAGAAGCTAAAGGCAGAAAAGTTGAAAACGCGTCATTTCGCTGAGAGTGGATTTCAGGAAGGATTCTCCAAGGTTTTCGAATACCTGGCTAATTATTCAAGGGGTGCTACGGAATTGTATGATGGCCTTATAGCATTCGACGGAGATGCATGCGTGGGGATTGATGACAAAAGTGACAGCAGCTCATCAGAACATGTTACAGGCAATTTCATATGATAGGCTTTCAGAAACTTTTATGTTATCTTCTATTTTTATTCTTTTTGGTGATGAATAATATATTTGTTTGTTTGTTTGTCCTAGTTTAAAGTAAATTATATATGGAACATTTACAATTAAAATTGCTATGCTCGTATTGAAATTTTCGATTTGTGATATGAAGATAAATTACAATTGTTGCTGGTGGTATTATAATTTACAAGAAAGTTTTCTTTTCTCAATCTCACACTGAAAATCTACCTCTATATTAGTTTATCTATATTCTGATAACATTCACAGATATGCTTGCTTTATATTGTGCTGTAATTTGGATATTTTTGTTTTTGCTGCATAAAATTGTGTCGCTCCTGTTTTGAGAAGGTGCGCGTTCAATCGCAACCAGCTAGTAGTGCTCAATACCGCGTTAACCACGTGTTTGGTCTCATTTCATAATATTTTTTTTCATGACCAAAATCATTCAGTTATTTAGATTCTCCTTCATAAATCATTCTTACAAAAATTTGTCCATAATATGCGTTCATTTTTTTATTGAGTGTGATTCTGCTTTGACAGTGCATATCTTTCCAATAGATCTATTCAGTTGGCTAATTGTTTAGCCAACTTTTGTGTAGATTATGTTGGGATTAATTGGTGGTATTCTTGTCCTCCGTGTGCGGGAACTATGGTTCATGATCTTTCAAGGATTCCGAACTTCAGCCTTCTCCTAGGAGTTGTTTTAATGATTTTCTTATGCTTAGTTAGGAGTGGTCAATCATGTTTCCAGCTCTACCATTTTCATTTATTGTTGTTTCTAATGGTTTTTTTGACAGTGAGGGTTGGATTTTTTGCTTCCTCAACTAAATATACCTTAAGATTTTTAATTTATCAATATATTCACAATAATGTCTTTCCATAATAGCAATACTGGAGTAAATTTGACATTATTGTTTAATTGAAAAAAATTTGTGACAGTAAAACTAGACAAGCATAGTGTTGCTAAAAACACAATGAAATGTTCACAATAACAATTAAATAGTTAAATAACTTCCGATTTAGACAAATTTTTGCAAAAATAATCTATTAAAACGACCAAGGATGAGAATGCTTTTACTTATTAATTTGGGAAGATCTCACATTCAGATGATGCGACGGTGTTCCTTGCAAATTTTATATTGTTGGATAAAATATTAATTTAGTGAAGGTCAAAGTTTTCGCTTACTTCATATTTTTTTGGCAAATCCCATTAGTTCACGTTAATCACGGTTTTTGATTTGTTTCAAATTTATAGTTGATTTTTTATTTATTTTTATCTTTAGAAGGGTTCATTGGATGTATAGGCACACGATAAATGACAAGATTAAGAATGAGGATATCCGAGGTAAACTTAGGAGTAGCTAAAGTTGAAGGATAAGATGAGAGAAAATTAGTTAAGGTGGTTTGAACATGTGAATCGAAGACCTACGACGCTCCCATAAGAAGTTGCAATTACTAGACAGAGGCTCAAGGCCCAAGGGGTAGAGGAAGACTTAGGTAGAATTGGACAGAGATTCTAAGAAAAAACTTGGACTACCTGGATCTAACGAAATACATATAGCCGATCCCACTTAGTAAGATAAAGCTTTGTTGTTTTTGTTTAGAAATGACTAGCAAAAATGCCCACATGGTGTTGCGGGTTTTAAAATCGTATAAAAATATGTAGAAGGTTACAATGTGTATATATACTATTTACATACATGTGAAATCTATTTACAAACCTAAAAAAAAGGTTTCAACTTCGACATAACAAAAACAGTCTGCAAAAATCTTAGCAAGAATTAACGATATATATATGAAGGGATCCCCTGTAATGAATAGTTTGCACAACCCAAGATGATATAGCAAGAAATGAAGAACGAAATACCTTTCCTTCTATAAAAATGAAAATAGTAAATAATAACATCAGTTCTAGACATATTTGAAGTGTCGAATATAGGAGCATACTTATTAGCTATTGGATTAGACCTAGTCAATGACAAACAGCCAATTTCCGCACCATTTTTCTAGAGCTTCATAATTGGCATAGTCTGGAGCTACGTAACAAATCTCTCCACTTCTTTGAGATAGTTTCGAGCAATCTGCGGTTCCCATGTCTACCTTTGCTTAACATCTCAATACCAAATCATCAGGAAATCCAGGAATAAAACATTGGTGCAAAGATTCTCTATATTCCAAAAGATTGTTAAATATAACCAACCAAATACTCGAGACCAAAAAAGAGAAAAACTACATGCGTATAGAGCTATAGATAAGATCAAATTCAGTTCTTTGCGAAACCAAAATAAAACCCAACGAAATAAAAAATGAGTATATGCAGTAACAGTCATATAAGAGTGAGTTCATCAGCTGAAATTTGGTATTTTAGATTGGCCCATTCATCATTTCTATAAAATTTCAATCATGGCATTCCCACTTAGCAAAACTAATCTTAGTATGAATAAACTGAAAAGCTATATCATTGTAACCCGACTCAACTTATCCAATCAGAAAAGTAGTGTAATATCTTTAGTGGAACATAACCTGGTCAATCCAGCAAGTTTTGTGCGAAACTCATTGAAATCTTTTGATGTCCTTATCATTGAGGTAAACTTGTAGCTCATCTTCTGCACATTGATGAAGTTGTTCCAAACCAGACTCAGCTTCACCTGCAGAAACAAAAGTAAACTAGGACAAAGCAATATGATGCATTGTCTCTCTTTAAGCTTGAGAAAATGACAGTACCTTGCAAGTACTCAATACAACTTGGCATGTTCATGCTCCAGCACATAACATCCAACAGCATATGTCAATTTTAGTACTCGCCTACATTCCACTATCTGGAGATAGAGAAAATTTAATTAAAAAAAAAAAAAAAAAAAAAAGCAATACTCTTGGTAGAAAAGTGTGGTAATTTGTGGTGTAACTGTAGCCAGGCCTCTGTAATGAACTTCAGATATGACTCAAGTTGGCACTCCATATCGCTCAGCTTCTCAAGCTACAATAACAACATCAATAGTATACATAACTCGAAGAAAAAAAAAACGAAAAATAATAGAAACTAAAGGAGAAAATTGTATATATAGAAAATACACTGCACTATAAGCATAAAGCCAGGAACAAAAACCACACAATTGACATTAACATCAATCAGCTATACCAGAATTACTAACCAAGAAGGACATGATAGTAAAATGCTTTACTTATGTGCATAGTGCATCTGCTGCAAGTCTGCAACTGCTTTTCGCCTGGATTACAGTGAAGAGAAAGGAAAAAAAATTACTCTAACATGATTTATTTCATAAATACCATAGATTGTCATGAAGAACATTTATTTTGAAATTATAGATACGATTTATACCCCAAAAAGTAGATAATAGAAACTGCTAAAGCATCAATTGAAAAAATAAAAAGCATCTGCACATGCACACTATGATAAACGTCAATTAATTGACATTAAGTCAAAGAAAGCATCCGCTAAAGCATAATTAACCCGACCTACTCTAATCCATGAACTCAACTCGGTATCCCTTCCTATTCTGAATTACTGTCCGAGATTCAATTAAATCATCATCCAAGAACCGATACATGTGGTTCCCATCCTCAAATAGATTTTTCCTGGTGCAACATAAAAGCATTGTTGAAAACAACGGAAGAAAATATGTCAGCAACGGCGTAATATATGTGACGCAAGTTGGTTTGACAAGAAAACAATAATTGTAATTGTCCACTTATATTTCACGCCTTCATTGTTTAAGAAATATGTCAGTCCAACCTTTTGTAGATCAAATGTAATTTTGCTTGAGTATTTTTCTTTGAACTTCTTTCCACTCAGAATTTCCTAGCAATAAAACAAAGTGATTGAGAATATAAAGAAACTTCAAGTTAAAGTTCAAGGGACTCACTCAAGAACATCATGCAAAAAAGAGTTTGCATGCAAGCTTTCTCCCAAATTCAATACCATGCACATCATAACAAAAATCGAAAGGTAGAAGGAAGAGTTAATAACAATAAAATTAGCTAGCAATATGTTTACATATATAGTAGATACAACACAATTGAAGAAATCATTTCGTGCATATGAGATACAACATCGTCATTTAACTGCATACGCAGTGCTACACCCTCTCCATTTGCTTTTAAGACAGGCATCCCAAGAAGTTCAAGTAGTTCGAATAAAATTAACCACCTTTAGTAAATAACTGATAAGCACTCAAAATGCCTCACCAACAAATCTATGTTGAACAAAGAAATAATACATATTAAAATAGAATTAAACAGATTGGAAAATTTTTAGGGAAGAAAACTAATCACAGAATTTTAGCCAAATGAACACGTTGCCAAAAAAAAGATTAACGTATGTATAAACATGGATACTCAGTCAACTACTAAATCATGAGCAAACGAAAGGTCTGCAATTAGGCTACAAAAAATACCCATTGCACCAAAATGCCAAAATAATACTAAAAAATACAAACCACATTTTTTAAATTGATAACAAAATTATAACATCATAAACAACCGACCACGCATTCTTGAATATACTTTGTAAATGTGTTGTTCCTCGCAACTGAAACACCATTTTCAGCCACATGCAAACTTGATGAATCAATACCAGAAAAACGAAAAAACCTTGCAATCCTCACCTACGACTTCAGAAGCGATTCCGTTAGCCACAAAGACCATAAATACACTAAACAGAATAAACACTAAACAATAATTAAGCTCACTCTCAATTCAAAGCCTCAATCTTTATCCAAGCTAAGCAACAACAACAAAAAAAGGGCATTGTAAAAAACAACAGAAAAATTATTGAGAGTAATGTAATTTATACCAATAAACTACCATTCAATTTCAATTTTGAACTAACCCCTCCACATCCCCCAAACGATTAAACCAAAACACAACAGTCACCCCAAATTTTCCATTTTTTTTTTCGCATCTTTCAACATATTAAACACATCATGGACTGTTCATATCAACACGGATGGTGTGGTTATATTTAAAAAATAGCGAATTAGTGAAAAATTAATCAAAACTTGGGAATTATGGTTGTTTATGTTGACTGATATACACATAAGCAACCTACCACATCAGCAATCCACATCAGCAAGGTTGTTATCCACATCAGCGAGTCTGTTAGTTAGACAGTTAGGATTGTAGGAAGCTATAAGATGGTTATTAGTTTGTTAGAAACTTACTACAAAAGCAAAGAGCATGTATAAATAGAGAACTTCTCTCTATGACTCTTATCTGCTTTCATTCTGCAATATACAAAGTATTATTTCATTCTCTCTCTTCGTCTCTCTCTCTCTACATTTCTCTGCAATCTTGTCTTACTTTGCTCTTCTTCTTCGATTCATATTATAGTGCTAATATGGTATCATCGCCGGTGGTGATCGTCCGTTTTCCGCTGCACTATTTCTGACCGACTACTGTTTTATGCGAAAGGTGGATGAAGATTTGGTGTTCTTGGTGCTCGTCAACGGTGGTTTCTTTGCCGAGAAAGTTTTGTGCCCTCTAGCTGTTTGCTGTTTTATGTTAGTGAGTTCTTCGTTACTCTTTTCTCTGTTTTTTACAAGGCTGATAGCCAGTTGAAGTGTTTTTCGAAGATATGAATGTTTACAAAGGCCGATTGCCATCTTTTTCTTGGTTTGTATAATTTCTACTCCTTGAAGGCCGGAGTATTGAAGTCTTTCCGCTACATCCTCTTTGTTAAAGGCCAATTGCTGAAGAGGGTTTTGTGAGTTGCTCTTAATTGCAAGTTGTATACAAATCTTAATTGACAGTTTCTTGAACTTTGTTGGGAATAGTCGAATTCCTGTGTTAATTGTCACCATGTCAAAGAATATTACAGAATCTGTGAAGATTGAAAATCTTTTCGGAATGCTTACTGTGAAGTTGCAAGATGATAATTTTGTTAAATGGAATTTTCAGTTTCAATCAGTCTTGTGTGGTTATGATTTGTTGGATTTCTTTACGAGAGATAATCCATGTCCACCAAAATATGTGATACATACTGAGACTGGTGTGACAAAAGAGATAACTACCTGCCTATAAGAATTGGGTGAAAAAGGATATGGCTTTACTTAGTTTGCTTATTGCAACCTTATCTGATGATGCTATGGATCATGTTATTGGATGTAAAACCTCACAGGAAGCATGGAGTGCTCTACAAGATCGTTTTGCTTGTCTCAGTATCCAGGATTAATCAGCTGAAGACTGAGTTCCATAATGCACAAAAAGGAGGGGATTTGATTGACAAATTTCTGTTGAAATTAAAGGCTACAAGAGATCAATTAATCTCTGCTGGATAAAAGCTATCTAAAAATGATCTGTTTATTGCTATTTTAATTGGATTACCACAGGAATTTGATATGATCAAAACTGTGATATTGGCAAGGGAAACACCAATCTCTTTGAAAGACTTTTGTGTACAGCTTCTCAGTGCTGAACTTACCATAGAATCTAGAGTCACAGCTCTTACAGGTTCAATGTTTGCAATGTATATGAATGGTGATAATGGCAATGGTCACACTAGTTCCTATCAAGCAAACGGTAGTTATCCGATGAAAGTTCAACCATGGGGGCAAATGGTTATCAAGGAGGTGAAAGTTCTAATGTGGGGGCACATGGCTATCAAGGAGGATATGGTTTTACTAGGTAGTAATCAAAGGCCTTTCAATACTCAGAATCGAGGGACATTCAGTTCTAACAAGAATTCCTATGGACACAACTCTTCAAAACATTACTTTGACAGCAAAAATAAGGGATTAAATGACAGTTTTTCTAATCAAGGTAAGAGTTCACAGTCAAGTTTCAATGGTCAGTCATCTATTGGTGGATCAAAGAATGGTTCAAATTGGCAGAGTTGGAATGGGAATACTACCTGTAGATCATCTATTACTCCTGAATGTCAAATATGCTCAAGAAGAGGTCACATTACGCTTAATTGTCATTTTAGGAGAACTAATAATAACAATCAATATCAACTCTTGGTATGTCAGATCTGTGGAAAGAAGGGTCACAATGCATATGGAGTGTTTTCATAGGAACAATTATGCCTATCAAGGGGCTCCACCACCTCCAACACTCACTGCCAAGTCTGCACAAGGTCCAGAGAGTTTCTCTCTAGTACCTAATGAGTCTCAACCACATGGGTTTTCTGCTGCTGATACATGGGTCCTAGATACTGGTGTTACGCATCATACGATAGCAAATGTCAACAATATGAATCAAGTCACTGCATACAACGGTGACGAGAAGATAATCATTGGAAATGGTCAAGGTTTGGATGAGAAACATATTGGTTACACTAAACTCATTACTCAAGATCATTGCTTATTCTTGAAAAATGTTTTGCATGTACCACATATCATTGTGAATCTTCTGTCAGTTAAGAAATTATGTTATGATAATGGCTGCTAGTCTATATGTGATGATAATGTGTTTTTCATACAGGACAAGGCAACCAATGTGATACTCTACCAAGGAATGAGTGATGGAGATCTTTTTACAATACCTGCGACTGTGTTTTCAAGATCTTGTTCTACGAATGAAAAGACAAAAGATGTGAAAGTTAGCTTTATGGGAAAGAAGATAAAGACTGCAATTTGGCATAAGAGGCTAGGTCATCCTTCTGAATAAGTATTGGCATCTATGTTGAAAGCAACAAAAGTACCAGTTAGTATAGATTCTTCTCATTCAATATGTACTTCATGTATTTCAAGTAAAATGTGTAGGGCAATATTTTCCTGTAAAACAAAGTAGTGCTACCTTTATGTTTGAAAGAGTACATTCAGATGTATGGGAGCCTTCTCCAAAGATATCAATTGAAGGATATAGACATTACATCAGTTTTATTGATGAGTATTCAAGGTTCTTGTGGATATTTCCTTTGGTTAATAAATCTGAAGCAATCTCTGCATTTATAAAGTTCCATGCTTTTGTATTAAATCAATTCAACACTGAGATTAAATGTTTGCAAACTGATGGAGGAGGAGAGTATATGAGTAAAGTGTTTGTCAAATTTTTGGAATCAAAAGAGATTGTTCATAGAATATCATGTCCATATACTCCTCAACATAATGGCATTTCTGAGAGGAAACATAGACATCTGATAGAGACTGCATTGACTTTAATGTTTGAAGCAAACTTGTCTCCATCTTTTTGGTTTCATGCTTGTTCATATGCAACCTTTTTTATTAATAGAATGCCAGGTAAAGTGTTACAAATGCAGTCTCCATATCAGATGCTATTTGGTAAGATCCCTGATATTCAGAATTTAAAAGTGTTTGGGACAGTTGTGTATCCATTTCTCAGGGCCTATAATGCAAATAAGCTACAAGCAAGGTCTGTACAGTGTGTTTTCCTTGGTTATGCTCTAGGGTATAAGGGAGTTATATGTTACAACATTGAAACAAGGAAAATGAATCAGTGTTTCCCTATAGAGTTCTGGTTAGTACCAAGTTCAGTAAAGATTCACAATTTTCATGTAGCAATTAGAGACCCATTGTGATTCAGGTTCCTATCCAGAATGTTACAGAAGCTCCAGGTATTCATAGAGACAATCACAGTGATGCTGCACATGATATGTCACTGTCTTTATCTGAAAATAATGCTCATTCTGTTGGTAGATTGAACTCGTTGGCTTTAGTATCTATTGCAAAACATTCATCACTGTCACAGGGTGCTTCATCAACTCATTATCCTCATCCGATCACTCCTAGCTCTCATGATGTATCACAAATGTTGCCTGTCCATAATGACATACTACTTGAGGCAATTCTACCCTTCTCATCTTCCATATCATCTACTTTTGGTGAATCAAGTAATGCTTCTGTTCATCCAATGGTCACTAGATTGAAGAGTGGTACAATACCACAGCGGAGTTATAAGGGATATTTAGCTACCTTGCCTGAACTTCAGTCACTTCAATTAACTGAAGACACTTACTTTGGTGGAGGTTTTTCCTTTTGGTTGTTAACAGTGATGCTGCCGAACCATCAACGTTCAGGAAAGCTGCTACAATGCCATAGTGGCAAAGTGCGATGCAAGAAGAGTATGACTCTCTTAGGGCTCAAGGAACTTGGGAATTAGTTCCACCACCTAGTGATAGGTCTATTATTGGCAGCACATGGGTATACAAAATAAAAAAAATCCAGATCGCACAATTTCAAGGTACAAAGCAAGGCTGGTGGCACAAGGTTTTTTCCAGGAGCAAGGTGTTGATTATTTAGAAACATACCAGAGTCAGAATTATCTTAGCATTGGCTACAATTAACCATTGGGATTTGAGACAGCTTGATATTAAAAATGCATTCCTGCATGGTGAATTGCAAACACAACCTCAGGGTTTTGTGGATATAACTAAGCCAACACATGTCTACAATTAACCATTGGGATTTGAGACAGCTTGATATTACACACAACCTCAGGGTTTTGTGGATATAACTAAGCCAACACATGTCTACAAACCAATGTTTTAAAAAACTAGCCTCGGGGCGCGCCTAGGGCGCCTTTGAGGCTGGGCGCTAAGGCTAACGCCTCTGTTTTGCTGGAGTGGGCGAAAGGCTTCGCCGGAGACGCCGAGGCGGCGGAGGCGCGCCTCAAGGCGTCCCAGTAAAGTTCAAAGGATAATCACGGAACTATCTGAGGTGTTTGAGCTCAAAGATATGGGCAGGTTGACATATTTTCTTGGTTTGCAGATCAATTACAGGTCAAATGGAGATATTTGTGTTAATCAGTCTAAGTATGTTAAAGATCTTCTTCACAAAGCTGGTATGGACTCATGTAAACCAGCATCAACACCATGCAAACCTCATAATCCTTTGCTTCTCACTAAAGGAGATACATTGTCAGATCCCAGTTTATATAAAAGCATTGTTGGATCACTGCAATATCTAACCTTTACAATGCCAGATATTGCATATGCAGTGAACACAGTGTGTCAATTCATGGCTAAACCAACTGAGGTTCATTTTGGGGCAGTTAAAAGGATATTAAGATTTTTAAAAGGAACTATGCAGCATAGAAACACATTCTCAACTAGTACAGAAGTTGGGATTAATGCATTTAGTGCTGCAGATTGGGCTGCAGACTTAAATACAAGGTCTGTCACTGGATATGTAGTTTACATTGGAAGTAAACCAGTTTCTTGGCAATCAAAGAAACAAGACTCTATGTCAATAAGATCTACAAAAGCTGAGTATAAGGCCTTAGCTCATACAGCCGCTGATATAGCTTCGATAAGAAATGTGTTAAAAGATATGGTTGTGGTATTGAATTCTTCCCCTATGATCTATTGTGACAACAAATCTGCCATTGCTCTAAATGTAAATCCAGTGTTTCATTCCAGGATTAAACACTTAGACACAGATTATCATTTTGTAAGGGAGAAAGTTCAAAAAGAAGATCTCTATGTTCAATACTTGTCAACTGAAGACCAAACTGCTGATATTTTAACTAAGGCGTTGCATAGTCCATCATTTCTCAAGCATTCTTTCAATCTCAAGCTAGGAAACCCAGTTGAAATTAAGGGGGATGTTGACTGATATACACATAAGCAACCTGTCCATCATTTCTCAAGCATTCTTTCAATCTCAAGCTAGGAAACCCAGTTGAAATTAAGGGGGATGTTGACTGATATACACATAAGCAACCTACCACATCAAGAATCCACATCAGCAAGGTCGTTATCCACATCAGCAAGTCTGTTAGTTAGATAGTTAGGATTGTAGGAAGCTATAAGGTGGTTATTAGTTTGTTAGAAACTTACTACAAAAGCAAAGAGCATGTATAAATAGAGAACTTCTCTCTGTGACTTGTATCTGATTTCATTCTGCAATATACAAAGCATTATTTCATTCTCTCTCTTCTTCTCTCTTTCTCTCCTTACATTTCTCTGCAATCTTGTCTTACTTTGCTCTTCTTTTTCGATTCATAGTATAGTGTTAAAGGATAGTTTAAAGTTTAAAGATTAAAATTCTACACACTTTCTAGCCCTAAATTTTCCTGAGAAACAAACGGAAAGTGAAAGAAGTCATACTTGGTCGGCGATAGCAGACGCGATCAGCGAGTTTGGCGAATCATGCTAGCAAAGATATCTGGTGAGAAAAGGAAAAGCAAACAGGGGCAAACTCTCTTTGCTGCCTGGATCACTGAAATTAGGGACGGCTAAAAACCCATAATTCAATCACTGAGAAAACATAGAAAAATTAAACACCAAAGAAATCAATCACTAAGAAAACATCAAAAACCAAAATCACACCACAACCCCCATAAAATTAAAAAAAAAAATTAAAATTAAAATATGGGTTTTATTTATCGGGTAGTGAATGAGTACAAGTACCACGAATGGTGCTGAGGACTAAATCAAACAACAGTAAAATTAAACCCTACTTTATTTATTTTTTTAATTCGAAAAAGGGAAGAGGGTAATGATTTTTCTTCGCAAACCTCTCTAACCCAATGAAGGATGCTCCTATCAAGTCCTTCAGTGAACTTATCTGTTCTGGGTTCTTCCTTTACCTGCACAAAAAGTCAAAAAATTAAAACCCACAAACCAAAAACTAAAAAAATAAATCAACTTTTTTTTTTCTCCAGAGATCCTGACAAAGAAAACTGAAGAGATCTCTCCACTGTGTTTCTAAGAGAGAGGTCGAAATGGAGGAGACGCTATCCAAAGGATGAGGAGGAAGGAGGAAGGAACCTGGAGAATGAGGGAAGAACAGCGCATCATTTCTATTTTTCTAGGAAAACGATTTGCATAAATTTTGATTGGTTCCGTCGTTTTTGGCAACAAAGTGAAAGAGAAAACGCCATTGAGAAAACTCGAGAACGGCAATGGGAGGGGATGCACCTTCTGAGATCAGTGAATGGAAGCAAATGGGCTTTTCCACAGCTTTCCACCACTTTTCTTTCCACGATGTAGATGTGGAGGAGGGAAAAAAAAATGCAATTACAGAAAATGGAAGGCAGAGAAATCTAACAGGAAAGGCAGTCGGAAGAACGCGTGGCCAGCAAGGACAAGGTGGTCCTTTCGCTGTGCAAAGGAGGCCACTCAACGGGAGACCAAGAAGAAACCGGGGGACAAATCTATCCGGACGCTGCTGATGAACAGTGCCATCCGAAATTGAGTTTTAATATATATATATATATATATATATGATTGATTAAACTTCTTACCGTGAGTATGGTGTAAGTCAGTGTTTTAAGATTAAAAACAAGAAAACAATATCTACAATTTAATTTTTTTAGAAACCAATAAAACGTTGATAAGTTCTTGCTCCACCATCAATCTTTTCGTTCTTGTTTTTACTCAAAACACTTCTATCAAGACCATCAAATCAAGTGATTTTGACCTTTAAAATTTCATTAAATGGTTAAAATTTATTATAATTTTTAAGAAATCAAAACAGATAGATCATTCAATAAAATTTCAAATGCCCAAATCACTTAATTCGGTGATCTTATTAGAAAAGATCGAAAGAGATCTCTTTCTTACTCAAAATACACAGACTATGCAGCCCTCACAAAAGTATTTCGACAACTAGTTTCTTAAAAAATAAAAAATAAAAAGAAAGAAAATAATCAATAAATTCACACCAGCAATCTTTCTTGACTTAACTTTAAATAATTAAATAAACTTGACTTGACTTTGCACAGTACCGTCGTTTATTGACTAATGACTCAGCACCAAGTCTTTTTTTATTTTTTTATGTCAAAACTAAGTACTAAGTCATAAACCGGACAAAGCCTAACGGTGGACTAGAACACTGACAGACAAAGTCAAGATGAGGAAGGCATGTTCCCCCAACACAAAATATGCCACCAAGCGTTTTAATCCCTTCCATATATATATTCCTACAGAAGGCCAACCTTCTTAATTAGCAGTTCCTTAATTTCTTGGATCCATCACCTGCTTGGATTTTCTCTATTACTGCTAGGATCTGCTCGACCCTTTTTAGTTAATACTATATGGCGTTATATAGGAGGATGCAGATTTTGCGTCTCTCTTTAGTAATGGTGGTAGCGGTTACAATTTTACTAGGAACTCCAACTCCAACAACAGCTCAATCTCTCCTTCCGCCTCAGGCACTGCCTGGCTGCCCTGACCATTGTGGTAATCTCACAATTCCATACCCATTTGGCATAGGCACTGGTTGCTACCTCAAAAGTCGGTTTAACATCACTTGTGAAAATTCCACTCAACAGCCAACAACACGTTTGATGACGAGCAATATCGAAATTACCAACATATCTCTTTATGACGGTGAGCTCCAAATACTACAGTTCGCAGCCAATGATTGTTACGATGCTCAAGGCAACTTGACCACACGGAACAATTCCAGGCTCCGGGTTCCTCCTCCTTACACCATCTCCGGAACCAAAAACATGTTTGTCGCAGTTGGATGCGACACATATGCGTTCTTTACAGGTTACCGGGGTGGACAAAAGTACACAACTGGGTGCATGTCCATATGTGACAATCTTGACAACGCTATCGATCAGCGGGATACTTGCTCTGGCGTTGGATGTTGCCAAACTAAAATCCCTAGTGGGCTGAAAAATCAGACTGTGACCTTGAGAAGCTTTAACAATCATAAGGATGTGTGGCACTTCAACCCATGCAGCTACGCGTTCCTTGTGCAAGAAGGCGAGTTCAACTTTAACAGTACAAGTTTTCGAGAACTAAACGATACAGCCCGGCTTCCGGCAATTATTGATTGGGAAATTGGGAAGGGGAATGAGTTATGTAATATTGCAGCTAAAAACGAGAGCACTTTTGCATGCAAGGCAAATAGCTACTGCCATAATCGGTCTTCAGGCTACATATGCCGGTGCCTGCCAGGTTACGAAGGGAACCCATACCTCCCGGATGGTTGCCAAGGTAAATAAATCTAGACACCATTTGACCATTTGACCATTTGATTATTATTATTATTATAAACAATTTTGCGTATATCAAAACATATTATATATATATATATGTATGTATGTATGCATGCATGTGTGTATGTGTGTATGCGTGTACGTACGTGTGTGTGTGTGTATGCATGTGCGTGTGTGTGTATGCATGTGCGTATATGTGTGTGTATGTACGTAGGTAGGTCTACTTATTTGATTATAGTTTAAACAAATAAATTTTCAATTTGCTTGACTTTCTTGCATATATGATTGTATTATTAGGATTTGGATCCATCCGGATTTAAATTGTGGGGATCCTAGAGATCCTCAGATCTTAACCATTTACTGTGCATCATGCGGTCAGAAATCATTTGATTTTTTTTATTTAAAATTAAATACAAATAGTACTTGACGAAAACTAACCTCACGATGTACGATAAATGGTTAGAATGTGAGGATATCTAAGATTCTCACAAAGTGAATCCAAAGAGATCCTCTTCCGTATTGTTAGGCTCATTGGGGGGTTGCGTTGAGGGATTCAGAACACTTTTGATCCCTTTATATCTTATTATATGTTGCAAAGTACTAGTAGTAAAAAACAGCCTTAGTCAGCAAATAATTGCCACTTTTGTTTGTGCCGTGTGTGGGGGGGATATGTGGTCCGCCTTTGTGCGACAGCTTGATGTGGTCTTGCCTTCAAGCAATGATTATGTGGTTTCATTTTTTCAACGAAGATTTTATGTAGTTTCACTCTCCAACGAAGATTGTGTGGCCTTGCTCATCAGTGAAAATCAATCTGTGGATTGGTATAGGTTTGTTACATATATCATTCTTGTGACAAATTTGTGTTGGTGCACCTGTGGTTGTGATATACGTGTAGGTTTTTAATTAATTGCTTGTTTGTGCAAATTCATTCCAAATCAATGTGTTGATCATTAAAGTATTGTTCCGATTGATACATTTGTATTTGTTTGTGATGATCAAGAAAATACTGCTATCGTTTCTTGTCAAAAAAAAAAAATTTGACACTTTTGTTGGGGTGACTATAATATTAATTAGTAAAGAAAAATTGTTCGTGGTAAATAGAAAAAGAATGCACTATGCAGTAATAATCTAGACGAACAATTTTTGTTACAGTGGTTTGAAGACATTAAAATAAGAATAAATTAAGTTTACATTTCTCTTTTTTTTTTGGGGTTTTTTTAAATGGGTCCAAAGTAACTAAAAATTGGACCTATTTCAAAAGTAAAAAATCATTAAAAATTGGACCTATTTCAAAAGGTAGTTTATAGAATTGGACCTATTTCAAATTTTCCCTTTTTCTTGCTCATCAATTAAATTTTTTTTTTCATTTTTGACAAGGTCTTTTAACTTTTGTCCATGTCATTATTTGAATATCAAATTATTCACATATCATCATATGTCAATTTTGAAAATAAAAAACTTATTAATCATTTCCAAATATATCTTTTTAGTATTTTTCATTTTTTTTAATTTGTACTCCTTTTAAAAATTTGTACCAATATTATTTTTAGCTTTAATTTGTACCCATAATTTTAAATTTTAATATGTACCGTATTTCTTAATTTAATATGGACCCATATTTTTGTGGTGAATGTACCCATGCTAATACCATGTATTTATTTTATACTTTAAATTATATCAGTAGTTATTTCTTAAAATATATTAATAATTACATGGGTGCATTAAAATTTTGTTTTTTTTTTTTTTTGGTAGAACTATGTGAAGAACAGTATTACTTTATTATTGATTTTTAAGTAATTATTGTAAAAGTATTATTTGAGTTTATTTAAATTTCATAATTTGTGAGATATTGAATACATAAATACAGGAGTTAAATTCCTTAAATGATGCTAGGAACCTAGATCAAAATATTTAATTAAACAAAGTTTCAATCTAACAATTAAATTGATTGGAGACTGAACCCAAAATAGTAGACCTTTAAAATCATATGTAAGCTTAGCTGGCCATGCCAAGTAGCCGCCAATTAGGCACAGATGCTGTTGCTCTGTGAAGATAGTGCCCACAAGCTAACAGTAATTAGAATCCCTTTCACCTGAGTCAACTGAGCACGAAATTCAAGTTGTTAAAATTTAATTCAACGGTCAAAAATAAAAGGTTTCATTAAAAGTTATAATAACTTTTAATGTTAGATCAAATTTCAAGAATCCGAATTTTTTACTCAGTTAGCTCAGGTAAAAAGGGTTCCGAAGAGGATTCCTTTCCCAGTAACACCCAATTACTAAATTTGCGGTGGATTGTCAAATCTGTGGGTACATGTACTGTTTCCTTTGGGCATTTCTCAAAAGTGGGATTTTAGTTTTACCTTTTGTTCATGGATTTAATTCATTCTTTTTCTTATCAGATATTGATGAATGCAAGGCTTCAGACTCCTGCAGTATTGGAACCTGCATAAATACAGCGGGAAATTATACTTGTGAATGTCCGAAAGGGTACAAAAATGACGATATGGATAAAAAAAGTTGCATCAAGGACAACGGTCGAGCAAAGCTCAGTCTCCTGCTTATAATTTCACTAGGTAATTATTTTACTTTTCTTTAGGCACGTGTTTTTATATATACAAAAGATATTGGTGGAGGAAAAAGTTGAACTCGGATCTTGTGTGCAAACTTAGTTACAAATCTCTTATTGGGTTGTTAGTTTATTATCTATCACATCATACAATCCTAGTCTAAAATTCTAAACGTGCTAATTTTTCTTTGAACAATTGCACTCAGATTTTGTTTACTCGACCATCTTTAGATCCAAAACTTTCAAACATATATTAGAAGTGCTCTCTAGAAGACAGATTTTCAAATCAAAATTGTTAATAATGTACCAATCAAAATTGGTATATACACTTTGTTATTGACATGATATTAAAACTGATATCGGCACTTTGTTAATAAGTATAATAAGAGTCTGTCTTGCCCAAAGAATGACTAATATTTACATACATATTCTTAGAAAGATCCATGCATGTACCAAATGAGTAAATATTCTCATTGTGTAGTATATGTCATTTTTTGTCACAAAATATCACTTTGTCCAAAACCTAATTTGTTCTAAACAAGAAAAGCACTAGCCAGACGACAAAAACAAGATTAATACATTGATGATTTGCTCTGTATAATTTCTTGCAATTTTGCAATCATCTTTGCAGGTGCCAGTGGAGGCTTCTTGCTTTTACTAAGTGGATCTTCTTGGATATATTGGGGAATGCAGAGAAGAAAGTTCCTCAAACTCAAAGAAAAATACTTTAAAGAAAATGGTGGCTTATTGTTACAACAAAAAATCGCTAGTCAAGGAGGCACTGTGGAGACAACAAAAATTTTCACGGCAGAAGAACTTGAGAAGGCAACAAACAATTACCATGAAAGTAGAATCCTTGGTGAAGGAGGCTATGGAATAGTTTACAAAGGAATATTAGCAGCAGATAACAATAAAGTGGTTGCCATAAAAAAGTCTAAAATTGGTGTCCCAACCCAGAAGGAGCAGTTTGTCAATGAGTTGATTGTTCTTTCTCAAATCAACCATAGAAATGTGGTGAGGTTATTGGGTTGTTGTTTGGAGTCAGAAGTTCCTCTACTAGTTTACGAGTTTGTCACTCACGGCACTCTCTTTGAGCACATTCATGGTAAAAAGAGGAAAGGATCATCATTTTCATTGGAATTACGACTCAAGATAGCAGCTGAAACTGCTGGAGCACTAGCATACTTACACTCCTCCGCTCTCATGCAAATTATACACCGAGATGTGAAGGCGACCAATATACTGCTAGATGAAAATTACACTGCAAAAGTGTCAGACTTTGGAGCTTCACGATTGATTCCTCTTGATCAAGCCCAACTTGCAACTTTAGTGCAAGGAACATTCGGATACTTAGACCCTGAATACTTCCTCACGAATCAACTAACAGATAAGAGTGACGTCTATAGCTTTGGAGTTGTCCTCATTGAGCTACTAACAAGCAAAGTAGCACTTTCTTTTGACAGGCCTGAGGAAGAGAGAAACCTAGCAAGCTTCTTTGTTTGCTTAATGGAGGAGGATCGCTTGAATCAAATTCTCGATGATGCCATAGTCAACGAGAGAAACATCGAGACACTAAAAACAATGGCCAATCTCGCAAAAAGATGTGTAAGGTTAAAAGGGGAGGACAGGCCAACAATGAAAGAAGTTGCCATGGAGCTGGAAGGAATGAGAATTACAGAAAAGCATGCATGGGGAAAAGCTGAAATTTTTTCAGAAGAGACTGAGTACTTACTTGGGACACCTAACTCAGATGCTTATCCTGTGGCTTTTAGAGCTGATTGTGGTCCTAGTACTGGTACAGCTAGTGAGAATGACAGCATTCAGATCCAGATGTTAATTCCATATGATGATGGAAGATAATTCACTGCTTCATATAATCAACTCAACATTGTTTGTCATTCTAGCCATAGTGAAATAATGTTTCTTTTCATCAAATAATAAGTGTAGCCACATTGGCTAGAGCAGATTTGCTTTCTCTATACACTCTAATTTGAAAATTCCTTTGCTGTAGTTTAGATTTTAGTTAAAAGTAAAGTATTGCTTGTATAAAAAAATATATATTATTTGTCATCATTTTGGAAGTTTTTATTTAGGGTATATACCAGAGCAGTAGGTGGTGGAGATCTCAACCTTGCACGTAAGAAGTGGCCCAACACCACGAACTAATTTCTTCTTCAAAAGGATTTGCATGGAATTTAGGGTGTGCATCAGAGCAGTTGGTCGGGGATACCAATTGTTTGACTGGTTAAATGACGTTGTGTATTGGAATTCAGTGTTTGAAATAACTACATCAAACTCAGAGAATGAAGAAAAATAATTATATCGAACTCAGAGAAAAGTATTTCAAAGAAGAGGGTGGAGACAACAACAATCTTTACAGCAGAACTTAAGAAGGGCACAGACAACTATTATGAGAGCAGAGTCGTCGGCGAAGGAGGCTTTGGAACAGTCTACAAAGGAATACTACCAGATAATGAAGTGGTTGCCATAAAAATGTCGAAAATCGGAGCTTCAACCCAAAGTGAGCAGTTTATCAATGAAGTTATCGTTCTTTCTCAAGTCAACCATAGAAATGTGGTGAAACTATTAGGTTGCTGTTTAGAGACACCGGTGTCATTACTAGTTTACGAGTTCATCACCGGGGCAACTCTTTTTTATCATCTTCATAGCATAAAGAGCAAAGAATCATCGGTTTCATGGGAGTTAGGATTGAATATCGCAGCAGAAACTGCCAGAGCACTAGCATACTTATTACTTGCGCTCCTCCACCTCCATGCAAATCATACACCAAGATGTGTAAACAACAAATATACTATTCGACGACAATTCCATAGCGAGTGTCGGACTTTGGAGCTTCGCGATTGATTCCTCTAGATCAAGCTCAAATAATAACTCTTGTGCTAGGCTAGGGTACTTGGATCCTAAGTACTTTCATTCGAACCAGCTAACAGAAAAGAGTGATGTCTACAGTTTCGAAGTTGTCCTTGTGCAGCTACTAACAAGCAAAATGGCACTCTCTTTTCCTAGGCCTCAGGTAGAGAGAAACCTGGCAAGCTTCTTCATTTGTTCCGTGGAAGAGGGTCACTTGACTGAAATTCTAGACGACAACAGTCACCGAGAGAAATATTGAGTCACTGAAAGAAGTGGCTAATCTTGCAAGTAGATTTTTGAGGGTGAAAAGGAAGGAAAGGCCTAGCATGAAAATGGTAGCAATAAAGCTAGAGGGGATGCGGACCTTGGGCCGCCTTGAATGGCTTATGCTGGAGGTGAGGGCTGGGCATTTTTTTAAAACCAAACCGACTGAACTGCTCGAAGAGCACCTGCGGCTGTTTGGTTTGGTTTGGTTTTTTTTCTTTTTTCTTTTTTTTAAATTTTTGGTGGCTAAAACGAACCGCACTTATCTTAATCGGTTTGGTAAGCGGTTCCAAAAATTCTTAGGCTACGGTTAATTGAACCGACCTGCATATATTTGATTTTAATTTTTTAATCATAATTAATACGTGTAGTAATATAAATAGTTAATTATTTACAAGTTATTGTGTTGGGAAATTTTATTTAAATTCATCTAACCTCTTTCTATACCCAATTGCATAATTACTATTAGGTACAAAATGAAATTAATAATAAAAATCAAATTTATCAATAGAGCCACATACTATAATTAAACCCCAGCATCACCACTTGTTTATCCTATGTTCATTCCGGCTAAAACCTTAATAGCTTTGATAGAGAAAAACAAGCTTTTCTATTGATGGATGGTGATTTTGAAGTTTTTAATCCTCCAACTAAGGTATGACTTGATTTATGGATATTTTATTTGTTTGCTTCTTTTTTGGATTAAATTTCATACTTTTTATATTATATTGTATTTGTTTTTCTCTGTCGTCTGTATGTGCCCCAAAACACCAGTGCAAGGACTTTTGATTAGTACTGCAAATACATAAAACTTGATTCTTGTTGCAAATAAAGGTTGCTCAACCTTAACCACGAACTAGCGGGTGGATGTCTTGCACCTTTTTTATTTGAAATAGCTCCAATTTGTTTATTTGTTAGCCCTATGTCACTTCAAAGTTTATTAAAAAGTACATGAAAATGCTCGATTTAAAAAGAACTGAATTAGAGCTTGCATAACATTCTCTTGGCAAATTCAAGTCTATGGAATGATCTCTTGGATCCCCAGTCCATGGATGGGTTGTGGTAGCAAAAAAAAAAAAAGCTGCCATGGAAATGCTAATCCTATACAACAGATGCAATTATAGAGGGGCAAAGGACGCCTCTTTAAAAAGAAAAAAAAATATTCAATTAGAAATGTTATTTTATAAGGGAATGGGTGTAAAGATAATTTAACATTTTGAATTGGGTATGAGATGGTAGTTTAGGTAATAAATTTGTGTTTAAAGAGATTTTAATTCTTTAATAAAAAACAATATGAATGAAGAGAGTAAATTAAATATAGAAAGAGATTAGATAAGTTCAAATAAAATTTCTCTAATATGTTTCCATAGAAACAAAACTTAATTAGTTTAAAGTGTCCTCTTTCTTTTCATTCAAAAAGCAAATAGCAAAAAGTAAATGTAATATTTCGGTGCCTAAAAGGCAGAGAGGAATGAAATTATGAAGGACATTTTGATGCCTTTTATGATTATTAAATGCAGAGGAGATATATGACCCCAAAAACATGTAGAGGAGAGAGATGAGAGCCACACATTCGGAGGAGAGCATTCGGCTCTCCCATTTGGAAAAAACAGCAATCGGCTCTTCCATTTTGGGAGTTAGAAGCGGACGCTGGGGGCACCATTTTGAGAAGGGTAATTTTATTTGAACTCATGTAATTTTTTTCTACATTTAACTTATTCTCTTCATTCATATTGTTTTTTATTAAAGAATTAATCTCTCTTTAAACCCAAACTTATTACCTAAACTACCCTCTCAAACCCAATTCAAAATATTAAGTTATCTTTACACTCATTCCCTTCATAAAATAACATCTGTAATTGAATTTTTTTTTTTTTTTTTTTAAAAGAGGTGTCCTTGCCATACCCTCCTCTTCTTACTAGCATTTCCATGGATACCCTTTTTTTCTTTCTGCTACCAAACCCATTTTTTCTTTCCACTAATGTGCATAAGCAACAAATCAAACAATTCATCCTCTTATATTTATCAACAAGCAAGGAAGTATATAATCTAAGAACATTGGTAAGAAGTTTTTCCTTAGAATTTTCCAATTGCAAAAAGTTTAATAAACCATTTAGGATTGATGAAAAAAATTGAAACTCAAATACTCATCTTCTAAATTTAAAAAAAAATTGAAATCAAACGAATAAAATATTCATAAATTGAGTCGTACTTTAGTTGGAGGATTCAAAACTTCAAAATCACCATCCATCAATAAAAAAAACTTGTGACGTAGCAAGAAGATAAACAGAGGGATCCTTACGTTCACCCTTAATGACTCATCTAGAATCCACCAGAAAAAAGTGAGAGAATTCTCAAAGACTATATTGATTAATCTAGAATACAAAAAGAAGAAACTTAGAGCAACACTTACATTGCCTATTTATTCTACTTGTAACACCAGATTAATTATAAATATTGAATCTTATTTAAATCATAGCGTGTAACTCATGACCTATTGGTCTTCACCCTGCGCCTGTCAAGCTGTGTTTTAAATTCCGCCGCTAAATGTTCTACGTTAGACTCCTCCATTTCGGAAGAACTCACCCCCAAGTTATCTTCAGGATAGAGCGCTTCATCTTCATGTTATTCAAACAAATCTGCAACATTAAAAAGTGCTCAAAATTCCCATAGATGCAGCCATATCAACAACATAAGCATTGTCATTGATCTTCTTCAAAATCTTATACGGTCCATACTTGCATGGCTTCAGCTTGTTGTAGGTTCCAACAGGGAATCGCTCCTTTCTGAGATACACCATCACATAATCTCCCTCATCGAAAACTTTAGCACGCCTATGCTTGTCTGCAGCAGGTTTGTACCTAGCATTGGTTTTTTCCAGCTTATCTCGCACTTCTTCTTTAACCTCCATAACGTTTTTACCATATGTTGAGCGCCTACGCTAACTCCATGGGCTTTGGGAAGTTTGACCAAGTTAACGACATGGTTAGGAACTCAAGTATAGACCAAAGAGAAAGGGGACTTTCCTGTGCCACTATAAACAACGTTGTTGTAAGCAAACTCCACTTGAGGTAAAGCATTATCCCACTTTTTTGACTTATCAGCACAAACACTTTAAACCATGTTGCCAAGCGTTCTATTAGTCACCTCCGTCTGGCCATCGGTTTGTGGATGCGCTGTATTGCTACATTTCAAGGTAGTACCAAAGAGCTTCCATAGCGTAATTCAAAAATGACTCAAAAACTTGGTGTTACGATAAGATGTAATAGTTTTGGGTACACCATGCAAACGCACAACCTCCCTAAAAAAACAGTTTGGCTATGTGAGTAGCGTCAGAAGTCTTTCTACAAGTTATAAGGTGTGCCATCTTAGAGAACCTGTCAACCACAACAAACACAGAATCGACCCCACTTTGGGTTCGAGGAAGTCCCAGCACATAGTCCATACACAAATCTTGCCAAATGTCGGTAGGAACCGGTAAAAGAATATAAAGACCAGTATTTTGTGCTTGACCCTTTGACACCTGACAAACATAACACTTTCTTGCAATTTTGCCAACATCATTCTTCAACTTAGGCAAAAAATAACGTTCCTCAATTCCTGCAATGGTTTTGTCCCTGCCTAAGTGTCCACTCAAACCGCCTCCATGAATATCTCAAATAAGCTTCTCTCATAAGGACGAGCTAGGAATGCACAACCTGTTGCCTTTAAACAAATACCCATCTCTAATGTGGTAATCTGAAACAGGTTGATTCTGATCACACTTCACCCAAACTATTTTGAAATCAATATCAGCTTCATATAACTCCTTTAAAAACTTAAACCCCACAATCTCTTGTGCTAAAGTAATCAACAAATTTGCTCTTCAACTCAAAGCATCGACAGCATGATTGAGAGATCCAGATTTATGCTTAATCACAAAAGGAAAATTTTGAAGGAAAGTGGCCCATCGTACATGCATTTTACTCACACTCTTCTAGTTGTTGATGAACTTCAAAGCTTTGATAATGCTCTCATTGCTTCAAAGCATGCATAACCGCGTAAAATTCCTGATCATAAGTACTCTATTTTTTACGGGCTTCACTCAACTTTTCACTGAAGAATGCCACTGGTATTTTTTCTTGAGACAACAAAGCTCGCACGCCCAATCCGTTTGCATCACATTCGATCTCGAATATCTTCTCGAAACTGGGAAAGGTTAAAACCGATGTAGTGCTAAGTTTTTCTTTAATCAACGCAAAACTTTTGTCTTGTGCTTCACCTCATTGAAACTTCCCTTGCTTGAGACACTCAGTAATAAGAGCTGTAATGGTAATAAATTTTCATACAAGGCGCCTGTAAAAAGTAGCGAGGCCATGGAAACTACGCAACTCACTTACGGTCTTTGGAGTAGGCCATTCTCTGATTGCACGTACCTTGTCTTGATCCACATGAATTCCATCTTAGCTAACAATATACCCCAAAAACAGCTACTTATTTGTAAGGAATGTGCACTTCTTCAACTTAATATAAAGTTTATTCTCTTCCAAAACATCCAGAACTTGTCTCAAGTGCACTAATGCTCTTCTTTGGTTTTACTATAAATCAGGATATCATCAAAATACACAACAACAAATGACCCAGTAAAAGGAGCCAGTATCAGGATATCAATCAAGTTGGTTTAAAGAATTAAATGATTATGAATATAAAATTTGTTCGGAAAAGGTATATTATTTTTAAGTGAGGGGAGCTCATCCCCTTAAAAAGGAGCTGCAAGTATTATAGTTATGTAAAATGTTTAATCATCTATTGGTTTATTATCGTGGTTAATTTAGTAATTAAATTCGCTACCCACTATCATATTTGCTGTCTCCACCGCGTCATTTTATCCTTCTAATTTCAGATGTGTGATCCCTTCTACTATTTCAGATCGATATAAGCAATCCGCCTTCCCATAACTTCAACATTAATGTCCTTAGATAAAAACGTAGTTACTTGGTAGAATCATAAAACTTAGTTGCTGCTGTCCAAAAAGAGTTAAAAATACTTGAAGCACAAAAAGTTGAAAACATCTGAAATTTAACAAAATAATAAGTATTTATGAGCAAGGCTTCCGACTTCCAGCACAGAATACAGGATGAGGAGAACTAACATAACTGCTATAATTGATATGATGTAATATTTATTCTAACAATACAATTTTATTTGCCTTCGGTGCCCTCGATCCCTGATGGGGATCCTGTAGGTAGCCGGCTCATGTGACTACGACTTGGTTTGGTACTGAGGTGATTCTGAAAAAATCTGCTATCAAAAAAAGCTGGGAGCTGTTTTTATGTTTGGTAAACACTCAGCTTCAGCTTTTTTTCACAGTTTTGGGTGAAAAAAAGCCAAAAACAAGAAGCTGCAAAACCCAACTTTGAAAAACTAGCTTTTTTTCACATCTGTTTTACATAAAAGTTTACCAAACACTTTAATACTGTTTTTTTTTTCAAAAGCACTTTTACAAAAAAATCTACCAAACACTCTGTTGCTTTATTTCACAGCTGCTTATTCTCACAGCACAGCAAAAGCAGCTTTTTTTCAAAGCACAACAATACCAAACCAGCCCTACCTCTCCTGATCCAGGCGGCTTAGAACTTGTTGGTACGTCTATTGACGGTACTTCCCTTGCAAGAATGATCTCCATCTGCATAAGCGACTTATTGAGATCATCTTTCATCATATGCAATGATAAGAAAACAAATTTATCATCAGTTAATTACTGAATATATGTGTGTGTGTGTGTGTGTGTTTTAAAGGCTCGTTTCATAATCATTTCAGTTATCAATTTTTAGTTTTTATTTTTTATTTTTTGAAAATGAAAATTAAAACTTGTTTGATAACTGTTTTACGTTTTCGGAATAAAAATCTAAATAAAACAAAGTTTGAAAACCCAGAAAGTAGTTTTTTTTTTTTTTTTTTTAATAATTAAAAACAAAGTTGGTGGGGTTCTCCCCAGTCACGCAAGGCAAGGAGTTTTGTTAGCTTGAAGAACAATAAGTTAATATATAATATGAGAGAACTAGAAAAAGAGAGAAAGAGTAACTGTGTATTGGATCTTCGGAAACATCGGCAAAGACTAATTTTGATGATAACAATAGCAATAGAAAGAACGGAACCATGTAGATACCGCAGGCCTTGTGAACCATTTTAACTAGTGAGAAACTTTTTATTATGACAGGAATACGAGTAGTACATTATGTATTTTTATATAAGGGAATAAATTTTATTTTTTAAGTTATTAACTTTTTAACACACATATTCCACTATTTGTATAATGATACGTGGTGTACCACTCCATATACTGATTACACTAAAAAATCTCTCTTAACTAGTAGACATATAAATTTGGCTCCTTGATTCCTGTATTTAAGCTATATATATATAACACTATGTTGACTCACGACATGGGAGTCACCCCATCCGCATCGCGTGTCTTTTGGGGAATCTTCTTCATTTAGCTCTCAACTTCTAAGTAGAACGTTCTCCAGACTCCGACAGGTGGAGATAGTGTTAGAAGTCTTGTGCTGGCAAGAAGAAGAAGTCCGTCAACGAGCGGAAGCTCGAGAAGAACATGCACGGTAGCAACGATATGGTTCAAATTCACATTTAACGAGAATCGAATTTAAGACCTCTTATTTACAAGTGAAGAGGAATACCACTGGACCGTAGTACTAAGTGGCTAAAAAAATTATTTGAGTAAGAAAAATTTCTTTTGAACCAATTATGATAAGATAGGATGTTTGTTGTGATTCTAGGAGTTTTGCTATATTAATTTGTGAACTAACTGGTAACTTAAATATAATAAAAATCATAATTTTAATTTAAATTAGTAGAAGAATGTTTGATCAAATGTTTAAAAGTTATAGATGGTTGATTCAAAAAATTCAAAATTGAGGCACATATATCAAAATGCCTCTTAAGTTTTTTTCAATAATATTTTTTAATTCATTCGATTTGACAATAAAAAATTGAAATGAATATGTAAGAAGTAAAATAAATGTGTGGAGAACATCACCCTATAATTTGGGAAGCTAAATTCTATCCATGTGCGTTTGTAAACACGAATAATTCCTGAAACAAGCGACAAGAATACGTGTACAAAATATATATTTTGTATTAATGATTTTGGGGTTACAATCTCTTTGTAATTTGGTCCTCTGATTCTATCTTCGTAGGGTGTAGGTTTGTAGATGAGTTGCTGATCCAAAGGGTCGTCGGGGGCTTGATCTGAGGATGAACAGTTGATGAACGAATCTTCAAGGGCTTTTGGGCTTAATCTTGAAGGTTGGTGGATGTTCTTCAAGGGCCGTTGGGGCTTGATCTTGAAGGTTGATGGATGATGAACGATGAACACTTTCTTCAAGGGCCATCGGGGCTTGATCTTGAGTTGGTGGAAGTTCTTCAAGGGCCGTTGGGGCTTGATCTTGAAGGTTGATGGATGAGCGGATCTTCAAGGGCTTCTGGGCTTAATCTTGAAGGTTGGTGGATGTTCTTCAAGGGCCGTTGGGGCTTGATCTTGAAGGTTGATGGATGATGAACGATGAACACTTTCTTCAAGGGCCGTCGGGGCTTGATCTTGAGTTGGTGGAAGTTCTTCAAGGGCCGTAGGGGCTTGATCTTGAAGGTTGATGGATGAGCGGATCTTCAAGGGCTTCTGGGCTTAATCTTGAAGGTTGATTGGATGTGTGGATTTGTTGAGGTTCTTGATCCAAAGGGGCCGTTGGGGCTTGATCTTGAAGGATGAACGGATGATGAATGAATCTTCAAGGGCCGTTGGGGCTTGATCTTGAAGGATGAACGGATGATGAACGATGAACGAAGAGTGCTTTCTTGATTCTTCGGGATTTGCTTGAGAGCTTTAGAGTTTCAAGGTTTCTTTCTTTCTTCCTTTCTTCTTTCTCCTTCTTCCCCCCTTCTTTCTCCTCTTTCTTTTCTTTCTCTTCTTCCTCCCCTCCAAAATGAATGCCTTTGGCCTCCTATTTATAGAATTCCAAAACTTGATTTTTGGATTTAAATAATCAGATGAAATAAATCATTTCTGCCAGGTATTGACACGTGTCCTATTTGATGACATTTCCGATTTATTTCGATTTTTCGTTGAGTCACACGCTACATGTAAAATTTATGTGACACGTGAGCGTTGAAATTTTAATTATTGATCAACATTCATTTCACCGAAATTTTGATGTCTACAAATGCCCCCACTTCAAGGCGCGTCGTAAACATGTGCTTGTCACGTGTAGAAGATGCGTTTTGAAGTCCCTTAATGTAGATGTCAACCCAAGGGCCGTCGAGGCTTGATCTTGAATTGGGCTGGAGATTTCTTCAAGGACCATCGAGGCTTGATCTTAAGTTAGACTGGAAGATTTTCTGGTTTCCTCCAATCGTTGATTTTCCGCAGGCTTAATCTTGAACTGAGCTGGAGGATTCTTTTGGTCTCCTCCGAAGGTCTGAACTTACTCCTTTGATCTGGAGTTGAATTTGATTCAAGGGTGGTGAACACTTGATTTTGAATTGGACTTGTGATTTCTTCAAGGGCCATCGAGGCTTGATCTTGAACTGGGCTGGAGGATTCTTTTGGTCTCCCCCTATCGTTGATTTTCCTTTGTGCTACTCTTGAACTGGGTAGCAGGATTCTTTTGGTCTTCCCCGAAGGTCTGAGCTTACTCCTTTTTTTCTGTTTCTTTGTTCAATCTCTCCAATTCGTATTGAAGAGGGTTAGAGGATAGCTCAGCATATGCAGTCGTAGCTTGTCTCCACATGCTTCAATGCATCATTTTCACTTGCCTTACTTGCTCCTCTTTGTAGAAGTGGTATTTCCTTATGCAGGTTTAGCATCTTCTCTTGTACTATTTGTTCCTGATGCAGGAGTTGAATGCAAACCTTGCATTTGAATGGACCATCACTTCTTGGTGGCAGCGCAAGTTTGAGTGGAGGTTCCGACATATTGCTTTCTCTGTCCTTGTCCTGGCAGGTGAGAACAAGGGCAAAGGAAAAGATAGGGGAAAAGCATGATATGAGATACCTTTGCTTTCGCCCTTGATGATATGAGATACTTTTGCCTTGGTGTCATTTGTTTGCAAGGGTATTCCCGAAGAGGAAGAAAACTGAGCATTTTGAGATGCTTTGCTGGGAGTGTACTCTCGGAAGTGAGAAAGAGTTGGGCATTTTTTTTCTTGTTTGCAGGTTTGCCTTGCCATAAAAGATGAAGGTCGACATATATAGGGATTTCCCAATAGCAAGTGGTGGTACTGTTCTTTTACCTTTGTCGACAAACGTTTTGATCCCGCAAATCCGGCTTTTTGAAATAGTGACGGCTCTTCGATCTTTGAATACGCCTCTTTGATTTCTGAATGACGCCTCTTCGATTTCTGAACGAGTGCCTCTTTTGACAAAGCTGCACGCGTTTTCTGAAAAGCAGAGAAAGCGTCGCCTAACTTACGCTTGTCAGCTAAAGATGTGTAGCTGCGATGATAACCTCCACGTGATCTTTTGACAAAGTGGCACCCGTGCTCTGAAAAGCCGCGAAAGCGTCGCCAGCCTCCACGTGTTTTCAACTTTGTCGGAGATCTTTTGACAAAGTTGAACGCGTTTTCTGAAAAGCAGAGAAAGCGTCGCCTAACTTACGCCGGAAAATCCAGCTTTTGAGATTTGCAGAGCGATGTCTCTTCATTTTTTTGAATAAGCGGCCCTTCGATTTTCTGAACCAACGCCTCTTTGATTTCTGAGCAAGCGCCTCTTCGATTTCTGAGCAAGCGCCTCTTCCTTTTTATAGAGGTATTGATCACCTCTAACATGCACACTTTGAAGGTTGCTCATTCCTGAAAATCATCTCCGGCCTTTTGAGTTTTAACTCCATCCACCCATCTCTTTTAACACCTTTGAAAAATGGCTAACCCATCGAACCTTAGCTTAGAATTGAGTCTCAGCAGTGATCCGGTTGCGCCGCTTCAAGGTAATGTATGGTGCCCTTCTTTCTTATCTTCTAACGGTCCTCTTACAGGTGAAGACTCTGTGATGCAGGACGCCACAACAGCTACAATAGTAGCTAGGAACCTCCTTACTCCAAAAGATAGTAGGCTGCTGTCGGGACGGTCCGATGAGTTGGCCGTTCAAGAGTCCCTCGCTCTTAGTGTTCAGTGTGCGGGCTCCGTGTCCAACATGGGCCAACGCCTGCTTGCTCGGTCCCGTCAGGTGGAATCATTAATGGCAGAGGTGGAAGATCTTAAGCAGGAGATTAAACAGCTTAAGTACGAGAATAGAAGTTTGCATGTGCTTGCAAATAACTATTCGTCGGGCATGAAGAGGAAGCTTGATGAGATGCAAGAATCTCAAGGTCGAATTCAAAGTGACCGTCAAAGGCTTGCGTCTTTCTTCTAGAGACACCTTTTTCCTGCATCATCCAGCGTTCCACCAGGTATCGGGGCCTCGAATGATCTATCTTCGGTGCCTCCCGCTCCTGGAGTTTGGCCAAGTAGTGGGGCTTCACGTGAACGACCTTTGTGAAGGCTCCATCTTCCTCTTTCTTTGTTAGATACATTTTTTTTTTCGCACTTGTAATTGCTCTCGGTGTGCCTGGCACCGTGTGAGTTTCAAACTCTACAAAATTACAACTTGTATATAACAAATATGTCCACACATGAATGATGACCTTCATTACTTTCTTTACTTTTAATTCCAAAACTTGTACACACACACACGCATATAGGCCACTGCATGGCTACTGCATTTTGCTCACTGCCTTGCATCTTCTAATTTTGCTAATTTAAACAATTGGCAGCTGATGCTGCCTTTGAAAGATGCTTCCCAATATCATTATTGCTATCTTTTTTTTTTTTATTATTATTCTTTTTGAAAGATGTTTCCCAACATCATCATTGCCACCTTTTTTTTTTTTTTTTTTCTTTTGCCTTCACGCCTGAAGCCTTTATAATTATATATATATATATATATATATATATATATATATTCAGATGGTGCCAGAAGCATCATCATTGTTTTTATTTTTTTATTTTTTTATTATTATTCTTTTGAAAGATGCTTCCCAGCATCATCATTGCTACTTTTTTTTTTTTTTTTTTTTTTTTTTTTAATTATTCTTTTGAAAAGTGTTTCCCCGCATCATCATTTTTTTTTTCTTTATATAGCCATCTGCAAGGTTGAGTTCGTGGGTGAAAACCCAGGCGAGTCCCAGAGAAGACGGAGGAGATCTTTGGGTGTGAGTTGACAAACTTTGATTTTGTCAATCACATTCAAAGGCAGCAGCAGCAGAGGCAAGCAGACGAATGAGATCTTTGGGTGTGAGTTGACAAACTTTGATTTTGTTGATCACATTCAAAGGCAGCAGCCATGGCGGATGTGCAGAAGTAGATCTTGAGGCAGAGTGTAAGGCGTCGAGTTTGAAGGCCGGCTAGTCGTTTGACAGCGGTCAATGAAGCTCTTCGTTGATTTTGATCATGGTGGCCAGAATGACGAACTCGAGGTAGTGCAAGGCGTCAAGTTTGAAGACCTGTTGAAATAGCCAGACGAATGAAGCTTGCATCTCCTTATGCACCCTGCTTAAAATCCCCTGCAAATCTTCGAAGAAGAGAATCTCTCTCATCTGCAACGTATAGCTATGGAGCTCTCGAATTATGAACACCATGGAAGAGAAGGCCCTTTTTTTTCGATCAGACTTTTGCAAATTTCTTCTTTGCAATAATTATGTCGCCACTGCTTTTTTTTTTTTCTTTTTCTTTTGACTTGCTGATAGTGGCACGCATCATCTTTTCCTTTTTTTTTTTTTTTTTTTTTTTTTTTTTTTTTTTTTTTTGGTACTTGCTCTCTAAAATTCCCAAAATTCCAACAAAACCCTAGTAAGTCCACTCCTGGGGGAGCCTAATCTCGTTGCTCGCTGCCGGCTGCGGCCAAATATTGCGCTTCTGCTACAAAGTGGCGGTTCTGGTGGCGCCGGCCTTACTCCGAAGTTGAAGAGCAACCTCGTACTCAGAATTCAATCTGCCACTAAAACGACGCTGAAGCTGGGGCTGTTGCTGCATGTCGTCAATGTTCAAGTTCAGAGCCTGCACAACTCTAGCTGGGAGTAGAGCTGTGGAACATACTTGGTTCTTGCGGGGTTCGAATTGGGGACCGACTTGGCGGGGTAAGAAGACGGAAGGGGCGGCGGAGGAGGAGGCGGCGACATGGACTTGTCTCTCCTCTGCAGCTTCGAAGCTTGCCTCGCTTGAGCCGACGAAGAGGACTCATCGGTGACAGCTCGGATCTCGGTCCTGGAGACTCTCGACCTCTCTCTCTGGCCCCACTGCAGCAGCACATCGCCGGCGCCGCGGATTGGACTGGGATGCGGGAGAATCAGTAACACTGTGAAAAACGAAGGGACCCATTTGCAGGACGCCATGGATTTGCACAGTGAGCTTTGTGGAGGTGGTGATTGATATGGAGAGGGGGTTGAAAAAGGTGGTGACTTGTGGTTGAACTCGGTGAGGAGGGAGTCGACCCAGGTGGCGAGGTCGGAGGGGTTGTAGAGGACGGCGTCGGAGGCGAGAGTGATGAAGAGAGCGCCGCTGAAGAACAGCATCTTGTTGCGGCTGAGATGGTATCCGGCCATGGCCATTGGGACCAAAACGACGACACACGCAGCCAACACCCCCAATTGCACAGCTCCTATCATACTATAGTTACTCTTCTCATCAGATCAAACATCTAATCGGACAAGAAAATATTTGATTTTTCGGTGCCTTGCGAATTAATCAATCTTGTATTTTCTGCGTATTGCTGTACAAAATTGACTGTAAATTTATTGACCGGCTCTGAGAGGAACGTTGCAGCGGCAACAAAACAGAGAGAGGATGGGCGATCTGGTCGTCTCTCGACAGGGGAGTTCAGGGCAGAGTTGGAGTCGGCACACGTTTGAAACCGTGAGTTTGATTCTGCCGTTGTCGTAACAGAATCGAGAAACTAACTCGAACCCATCAGGGCCTCCCGGAAAGTCATCGATTTTGATCCTGGAATTCTTGATCTGGGAAATCGACGGTGGCAGTCGACGTGAAGCCGCCGCTAGGCCTGGCGTAGAGCATCTTCTCCAGTGCGGTGGAGGACGAGGAGCTGTAGAGGAAGCTCGGGAAGGGATGAATTGGAGAAGAGTAACTAATGTGCAGAGGATTAACGGAGCCATCAGTAGTAGCTTCAGCTCCGCCGCGTAGTTCCAGACGACTCAGACGAACAGCTTCTTCTCCTTGTCTGCTTTCTCTTTCGCCATTAATGCGTGTAGAGATTTCGTTTCTACTGAACTAGAAGGAGAGAGGAAAAAAGTTGAAGTTCTCTCTCTATCTCTCAGTCGATTTTTTTGTGACAGCGAATCCCGCTCAGTCTCTGCATCTTCTTCCTCCTCTTCGCACTCCTCTTCCAATTCTACTTCCACTTCTTTCTCAACAGGGCGAGCAAAACCCAGGTCCTCGATGTCAGCGGGGAGGGAAATCTTCTTCCCGAAGAGCTTGATCGCGGGGTCCTTGGCCGGTCCGGTTCAAGACGGAGATTAGGTGCTTGAACTTGGTGACGGTGAAGTCGATGATTTCCCGGCAATCGAGTGGAGTGTGGGACGGGGTTTGATTGGACAGGGTGCGGATGAGGTGCTGCATGCTTTGCAGGCCGGCGGAGGCAGCTTTTTTGCACGGCAGTCCGATCGTCCATCTTGGAGAAGCCAACTAGATCTATAGCCATCGGAGCTGGCTTTTGCTTTGAGAATACAGAGAGACTTGGGAGAGAAATCAAAGAGAGTTATGAATGGGTGAAGAATCTGAGCATTGGGGATTGAAGCCCAAAAGACTTGTAGGCCGACGAGTGCTCGGTCAAGCCCAAGGCCCATTGAGGGAATCGCATGCGACTTTGAGAGTGAGTAGGGCCCGGTTCTTTTGGGTATATGGGCCTTCGTCCTCAACACAATAATCCAGCCCACCATTTTGGGCTTGTCGACATTTTGCTTTCTCTTTTTTTTTTTTTTTTTTTTTTTTTTTTTTTATAGTAGAGAATGTATATATATTTTGTTTTTTTTTTTTTAATACATAGTAACATATGTATATATATATATATATTTTTTTTTGATAGAGAATATATATATATATATTCTCTAATACATAGTAACATATGTATTATTTTATTTTTTCTTTTTTCTTTTGAAACCAACAACATGTAATTTTTTTGTACAAAGAACGTAATAATATTGACTTTCTTTAATGAAACATTTATTTATTTATTTTGATGTGACTGTACTTGAAGTTTTGAAGTTTCAAGTTGCCTACGTACCCTTGGTTGAGGAGGGATCAAGTCATGACGTAGTTCAAATGAGTGATGGTTTTAATGATGATTTTGCCGTACACAGTTTATGCTCTTGCGGGCCAGGAGCGTCTTGGTGCCGTTTGCATTTTTAGCTCATGCAGGCAAGGAGCGTTTGTTGTCGCCTTTTATGCTCGTGCGGACAAGGAGCTTTGGTTGTCGCCTTTTAGGCTCGTGCGATCGAGGAGCTTTGGTTGTCACCTTTTAGGCTCGTGCGAACGAGGAGCTGGCGAATTTGTCAAATGATCTTAGAGGGGCATTCCTTGCAATCTTCATAGCAAGGAGTCTTGACTGAGTGATTGAAGAAGTCTTTGGGGAAGAAATCGCGCATTGTGATGGCAACGGACGATCTTTGTGTCATAACTTCATCATCCTCAACACTTTCATGTAGCTTTGAAGGTTGACGGTAGCTGCTTTGCCCCCTTTCCGATTGGCGAACTTGTGGAGGATACCTATGTTTCTTGTGCATTTTCTTTGGAGTGACATAAGTCCATCCTTCAACTTCACTTGACTTGACTGACATGGTTTTGGAGCATGCCCCCAGCGGTTGAGGTGAAGATTTTGAGTTCAAAGAGCCAGAAGTGACGGTGGTATAATTTGTCTTCACCACATCATTAAGATCTAGCTCGATGATCCCTTTCTGAGCCAACTTCATGATGAGATCTTTTAGCACAAAGCACTTTTCCGTTGGATGACTAATGAAGCGGTGGAATTTGCAGTACCTTGGACTGTCAGTACGGTTCATCTCTTCTGGCCGTTTGCACTCAGGTAGGTCGATCACCTTTTTGTCAAGCAAGTCTTTCAACATGGCAACCACGTCAGAGTCGGGGAATGGATAAGTCTTCTCCTCAAGCTCCTTCAAAGTGCGTCTACGTATCTCTTGATCACGAAAAGCTTCGGTTTGAATCGCCTTGCTTCGTGTAGGGATTTTGACTGGAGTTGTGTTGACCGTCATTGCTTCCTTGGTGGGTTTCCACGTAGCCTTATCCACCTTTGGCCCCAAAACTTTGTCATTCTTGTAGTCAGCGATCTATTCTTTCTTCCCATGACGAGTGATGCTTAACTCCATATCATGGGCGTGGGTGGCTAGCTCCTCGAATGTTCGTGGTTTGATGCCTTGAAGGATGTAGTGTAGTCCCCACTGCATGCCTTGAACGCACATCTCAATGGCAGAGGTTTCAGAAAGCCGATCTTTGCAATCCAGACTTAAGGAGCGCCATCTATTTATGTAGTTGACGACAGGTTCATCTCTCCACTGTTTTGTACTGGTCAGCTCTAGCATGCTTACAGTACGACGAGTGCTGTAGAAACGGTTGAGGAATTCCCTTTCTAGCTGGTCCCAACTGTTGATAGACTCAGGTTCGAGGTCAGTGTACCAGTCAAAAGCGTTACTTTTCAGCGAACGCACGAACTGTTTGACGAGGTAGTCTCCCTCTGTCCCAGCATTGTTGCAAGTTTCAATGAAATGGGCGACATGTTGCTTCGGGTTGCCTTTTCCATCGAACTGCATGAATTTTGGGGGCTGATAACCCCTTGGCATCTTCAAAGCATCAATCCTCTTGGAGTAAGGCTTTGAGTACAGTATAGAGTCATGCGAGCTTCCTTCATACTGTGTCTTGATAGTGCTTGCGATCATCTCCTGTAGCTGCTGGATAGAGAGAGATCCCACGGATGCCGTTGCTTGGTCTAGCTTCGGCTTCTCTTCATCTTCCTCCTCTGGTGGCTCCTCTTCTTCTTTCTTTAATGGGCCAACATTTGGGTCGACTTTTACGTCGAGCTGCGCATCTAGTTGGTTGACGAGTGCGGCAATCTGCAAGTCCTTCTCTTCCACAGTCCGTGTGAGCTTTGCAATTGCTTCATTCATCTGAGCTAGCTGCTCCTCGATTGAAGTTGCTCCGGTGGTCATGACTTGCATGGTTGTACTGCCGCTCGAATCAGCGTCGGAGAGTAGGGACTCTGAGTATTTCCTCGGGCTCTCCCCTTTTGATGCCCTTAGCGAGGCTAGGGTGATCACAGGCTCGTACCTCAGGTGCTCTTGTTCCTTTGACAGAGTTAATGCAGGGGCGGAAGCCGCGGCAAAAAGATCTCTTGCCTTACTTCGGGTTATGATGCCCGAAATATCACCACTTGCGGCGATGATGTTCTTGTTCTTTGCTTTGATTGCAGGAACAGCTTGATCCTTTCTTGATGCCATTTGCTTTTTTTGATGATTTGAGGATAGAGATGAGAGGTAGAGATTGTCCCACTGGGCGTGCCAAATTTGTAAACACGAATAATTCCTGAAACAAGCGACAAGAATACATGTACAAAATATATATTTTGTATTAATGATTTTGGGGTTACAATCTCTTTGTAATTTGGTCCTCTGATTCTATCTTCGTAGGGTGTAGGTTTGTAGATGAGTTGCTGATCCAAAGGGTCGTCGGGGGCTTGATCTGAGGATGAACAGTTGATGAACGAATCTTCAAGGGCTTTTGGGCTTAATCTTGAAGGTTGGTGGATGTTCTTCAAGGGCCGTTGGGGCTTGATCTTGAAGGTTGATGGATGATGAACGATGAACACTTTCTTCAAGGCCCGTCGGGGCTTGATCTTGAGTTGGTGGAAGTTCTTCAAGGGCCGTTGGGGCTTGATCTTGAAGGTTGATGGATGAGCGGATCTTCAAGGGCTTCTGGGCTTAATCTTGAAGGTTGGTGGATGTTCTTCAAGGGCCGTTGGGGCTTGATCTTGAAGGTTGATGGATGATGAACGATGAACACTTTCTTCAAGGGCCGTCGGGGCTTGATCTTGAGTTGGTGGAAGTTCTTCAAGGGCCGTAGGGGCTTGATCTTGAAGGTTGATGGATGAGCGGATCTTCAAGGGCTTCTGGGCTTAATCTTGAAGGTTGATTGGATGTGTGGATTTGTTGAGGTTCTTGATCCAAAGGGGCCGTTGGGGCTTGATCTTGAAGGATGAACGGATGATGAATGAATCTTCAAGGGCCGTTGGGGCTTGATCTTGAAGGATGAACGGATGATGAACGATGAACGAAGAGTGCTTTCTTGATTCTTCGGGATTTGCTTGAGAGCTTTAGAGTTTCAAGGTTTCTTTCTTTCTTCCTTTCTTCTTTCTCCTTCTTCCCCCCTTCTTTCTCCTCTTTCTTTTCTTTCTCTTCTTCCTCCCCTCCAAAATGAATGCCTTTGGCCTCCTATTTATAGAATTCCAAAACTTGATTTTTGGATTTAAATAATCAGATGAAATAAATCATTTCTGCCAGGTATTGACACGTGTCCTATTTGATGACATTTCCGATTTATTTCGATTTTTCGTTGAGTCACACGCTACATGTAAAATTTATGTGACACGTGAGCGTTAAAATTTTAATTATTGATCAACATTCATTTCACCGAAATTTTGATGTCTACAGCGTTTATGCAGGGACGAAGCCAGAAATTTAATTAAGAGGAGGCATGTAACAACCCGTTCCAAATTTTACGTTTTTATTTTATTTTAAAAGCGTGAATTTACAAAATTGCCCTAGAGGCAAGGACTTTGACTTCTGTTGACCATCGACTTGAGAGATGTGGGACTTATTCTTTTAGCATATCCTCGTAGTACTCATTGGTACGAACGTATAGGCGAAAACCGTTTGCAAGTCCGGATTATAACGGTATACTTATGGACGTTTGAAATTGGTTATTTAAATATTCGAATTCCCACCTTGTGGGATTAGTGGACCAATTAAATTAAAGGGACAAGGAACCAATTAGAAGAGAGAAGTGAAGCTTGCAGCCAATTAGAAAGAAAGAAGAAAAGAAAAGAAAAAAAAAAGGGGGGGAAAAGCTTCCCGTGCACCCATACCCGCACCACCGCGAGTCTATTTTCCAAGACCGATTCCGGTCAACTCCGGTGGAATTTTTCGATGCCACCACCACCATCTTGAAGCTCTCATTTCCCTCTACAAAACCCACCCAAGAACCACCTTGATTAACCATGGTATGTGGCGGTTTGAGGCCACGAAAGTTGACGAAAATCAATGGTGCTCCGGTCACCCTTTTCGATTTTCCTGCAAATCGGCAAAGCGATGGCCGATGCCACCACTTGGGCTTTGTAGCCCATCATCCCAGGAGAAAAACCCAACCAACCTTGACCCCGTTGGACCACCGTAGACGACGAATCGACGTCGGGAAGTTTTAGGCACCCGCCGGCTTTGTGGGAAAAATTGACCATCTTCCGTCCATTTTTGGACTTCATGGCAGGTATGAAAGTTGCTCCATTCACTGAGATCTTCATTTCTGTGAAGTTTGAGAATTTTTTAAAATAGTTGGATTTTCCGGCGAGTCGGGGCGGCCGACCGCCACCCGCGGTGGCGCGTGGCCAGTGGGCCGCCAATGCTGTTTTTAGGTTATGTCAAATGTCTTGAATTCAGTTTTGTCATTTGAATAACGTAGGTTGATAGTTGGAACCTAAATTTGTTACGATACGTTACTTGATAAAAATGTGAATCGACGATCCGACCGTTGGATCGTCACCAAAATTAGATACATTATAATACATAATATTTAAAGATCATAGGAATTTATGGATCGGGAATCCGACTTACGGATCTTCCTGAATTGGATTTGTAAGTTAGTAAAATAAATGTTCACAGCCACTTGTTTTAGGCAATTGGCGGAGATCTGACCGTTGGATCGTAATGAAATTTTAATATGTTATTCTAGAAACATATTGTGGATCGTTGGGAGTTGCGGATTGGAAATCTGATATGCGGATCTTCCGGGTCAAGTTATACAGGGTTGTAAACCCTACCGTCGATCTTTGATCGACGGTTGACTTGTGGTCAATGGGTGCCAAACTATTTTAGAATGTCGTTGGGATTGTGTTTTATGTGAATTACGTATTCTTCGGATAAGAGTTCTGAGATGTGATTTGATAATTGGTCACAAGGACCAATCATTCAGGACGCCTCGATGTGTGCGCTAGAGAATCATAGCGTGGACTCTAGGTAAGTGGATCTTTTCCTTTTTAACGTACATATTTTTTAGAGTTCTATCGACACTTTTAAATTGATTAGATATATTACTTTCATATATAATTATTGTGAATGCTTGAAGTACTATATGAACTACGAATGACTTGATCCCTGTTTAGGATACGTAGGCAGTCTAACGAGATGTTAGATGCAGCCATAAAATATTTGAGACAAAAGCCTTGCTTGGGAAATTGAGTAATGCGAAGGAAATTGGTAAAGGTAAGTTTTAGTTTTATGAATTAGTTAGCTAAATTAGTGTTAATTGGGTCGTCATGGATAATTATCCCTGAAAATAAGTAGTTTGGGAGTAGGGGGTTATTGATTGTACACTTCTCACTGTATTGTTTATAATTGAACATGCTACGACATGGTTGAGTATTAGATTGCATCATGGTATATCCATATGTATATTACTTGCATATAATTATTGGGAATGCTTTCAAGTGCAAAGGTGAACTCAGGACACTCAGGTAAGTTCAGGTGAATTTATGGTATTAATTGAATCGATTGAGTTATAGCATGACTACAGTTATGTGTTAGGCAACTTTGATACTATCGTACTGGTTGCCATGAGTTCCACATGTTATATTGAGATGCATTGAGAGCTCATAAACTTGCACCCCGGTGTTAGTGCTCCCGCCCGTGGCCAAGGCACAGTCCTTCACGTGATGTTCACCTCCCACACCTTACACTCACCTTGGATTCAAGGTAGGTGCACAGTCCTGTCGTACAGACCACTTTAGGTGGTTCCGACTCGTAAGTGACCCTCGATTATTCGCTCAGTCTTCACGTGATCGGAGCACTTGAGCGTATTTATTTACACCCAGTCCTGTCGTACAGACCACTTTAGGTGGTTCCGACTCGTGTGCAGGTATACTTATTGAGCTATTGGCTAGCCAGGATTGATGAGATATGGATATGTCGTACAGGTCACTATAGGTGACTCCAACTTAGATGCTAGCCATGATTGATGAGATATGGATAAGTCGTACAGGTCACTATAGGTGACTCCGACTTATATGCTAGCCAAGATTGATGAGATATGGATAAGTCGTACAGGTCACTATAGGTGACTCCGACTTATATGCTAGCCATGATTGATGAGATATGGATAAGTTGTACATGTCATTTTAGATGACTCTGACTGATATATCACTTTGTATTGATTTAGTTCATTTGGCCTACTTATTAATGTATGGTGGAGTTGATGGCAAACCGTGGTTTTGGTCATTTCTGAGTATGGTTTAGATATATGTATAATGTTGTACTGTCTTATGGAAAACGATACAGGTTTTACATTTAGGGGCATTACTTTTAGAGAGGTAATAACTTTGGGAAGCTTGGTTTTATTGCTTACTCACACCTTCTGTTTGGTGCCCTCCAGGTTTTAGCTGTTGAGTTTGTATCGACAAGAATCTGTGGCGAATCTTAGTATTGATGGATATTTCTGAGGGTATGATTCTTACCCACACTATTGTACCTTACTTATGCTCTGACATCGCGTGTGAAATGGGTTCGCTCCCACTCGTAGCGCACTATGGTACTTAGACACTTTTAGATTCAAATTTATTCACTTTTTATACACTATCACATTTTATGGCTTCGTCACCTTCCAAGTGTCGGCCAGCACAGTTCGATTCAGGGTCCAAGTGGACTTTCTGGGTCGGGGTGTGTCAGGGCACCTTAAAAAATTTGAGCTCATTGTTCGGACAAATAAAGCTAGTTCTTTTACAAATGCTGAAAAAATTAATTACAAAATGCCTAATTTTATTACTTTATTGTCTAATTTTATCTTTAATTGTTGACAATCTAATGCTCATTTGTACTAATTAACCAAATGCATGCAACTCAACAAGGTTTAGACATTAGTGTGTGAGAAAAAAATACAAGACGGTGAGGCATTTAAAAACTAAAAAAGGATTTTTACTATTTTAATATAATTAATTGAATAATCTGCAATGCAAAAAAAATAGAAATAATTAATTAAATAATTTGTAATGAAAGAAAAAAGGAATGAGAGTGGGCATGTGCCCCCACTGGGCCTTACCTCCCTCAGTCCATGCGTTTATGTTTATATATGAGAGCCTCATACATAATTCTAGATGACAAGAAAGTCAAGGTCTTTCGGAGCATAAACTTCCATCAATACGAAATTTCTTATATTATATTCCCCATCTCGATTTAATTATCCACCATTTGGTGGTGATGTTTATGTAAAGACTATATATTCAAATATAGTTTAGCGTGTTCCTCACCCCTCTTTAAAGAATCTCTTAATGGAAAAATTCATAATTTAACAAAAAATTAAAAAAATCAATCAGACAAATTTTGTGTTTTTTTCCTACAAAAGAGGGACAATTGATAGCAAACCACGGTTATCCACCTCTTTCAGGCTCGGAGAAGCTATGACGAAGTTCACCCTGCCTGTGACCACAGTCAAGCAGACTTACCAACTCGGAACATCGAAACCGAAACCTCCCACATTTTTTTTTGTTTATTGGGAAGCCACAGTCTGTGCCTTTACCATTGGGCCACTTGATGTGGTAAGAGAAATTTTGCCTTTTCATTTTGCACATGTTTATTATAAGACTTTCTCCAACACTTGGGGTAAAACTTAAAATTGTTAACTCAGAAATAGTTTTTCTGTTCTAACTCCTTCTGGTTAACTTTTTAGCCTGAGATTATTAAAAAAATGAATTTAGGATAATTTTCTTCTTAAAGTAATTTAAAAAAAAAAATTATGTAGGCTATCCTCATTTAGTGTTATGAACATTTTATCCTAAAATATTTAGATACCGATAAATATTGAAAAATCACTAAACTGCCACCATGAAACTCATTGGACACTATGAAAGAATTTTTTTTATAATTATTTTAGCAGTTGGATTTAAGTTTGGACCGTAAGATTTGATTATTTTAGATCTTAGCCATTGGATTCAATGAATTTATAAATATAAAACAAAAAAAATACACATATATATTGGGTCAGCCGCCCACTAATTCAAGGGGAATTCTGGCCTAAATTTGCCCCAAAAAAGAGTTTGGGTTAAATTTCATATTTGTGCCACTTAGTATTACGGTTTAGTGGTATTCCTATTCACTTATAAGTAAGAGGTCTTAGGTTCAATTCTCGCCAAAGGCGAATTTGAACCACGTTATTACTAGCTCATTGTAAGGTTAAGCCCACCCAGTGACACACCCCAACCAAGATCAGGGCATGCTGGCCGTCACGTGGAAGTGACGTAGCCATGTGCACAGTGCGGAAGCTAAAAACCGTAATATAAAAGTACGAATAATTTAAAACTAGCAAATATAATGTGATAAAGTATGTGCTAGCAAAAGTAAGACGCTGAATTCAGAGCTTTAAGCCTACAGCAGTCCAAAAGAAACGATACAATAAAAGTGCACCCGAAGGTGACCCTACGTAAAGAGTGTCTGTCAGAATACCAGGACGTCCTCCGGGGAAACCACCAAACCCGCTAAGCTACTAGAACCTGGAAGGGCGCAAAACAAAAGCGTGAGTGGGCAAAAACAAATTCTGTGAAAACCAATTCATAAAATACATTTTAACCCCTCGCCGTAAAACCTGTATACTTCCCAGAAAATAAACACATATGCGTAGATATGTCAAGTCATGCTGAAGGGTAAGTCAATCACGAAACCTCATAACAACATGCAAGTGCTCAGGTATAAATCGCATCAATATCATAACATCTGACAGCCGGAGTCCCCTAAGTGACCTGTACGGCTGAATCTAGAGCTCAAATCTCAATTTCCATAACTAAACCTGCCCACGAGTCGAAACCACCTAAAGTGGTCTGTACGACAGGCCTGGGTGTAAAACATATAAACGCTCTAGTGCTACGATCATGTGAAGGCTGTGCGAATAATCGCGGGTCACCGACGAGTCGGAACCACCTATAGTGGTCTGTACGACAGGACTGTGCACCTAACTTGGATTCAAGCTGAGCGTGTGGTGCGGGAGGTGAACGACACGTGAAGGACTGTGCCCTACTCTGGGCGGGAGCACTAACACCGGGGGTGCAGGTTATGAGCTCTCTAAGCATCTCTAACCGTTATTTAATGCAATCGTTAAATAATGCTTACCTGGCTACTTACCTACGCCTCCACAGCACCAACATATATAATGCAATCATAAATGGATATGTACTTAAACGTATATGCCACTAATCATGCATAACCATCAATCATATAAAAAAGGAATGGCATAAAACAGAGCATTCATACTAATTTCTGGGAATATATATGTATATAGGTGTATACGGAAAACAAAAGCCCACTCACTGATATGTGGAAGGGTCGTAGCCCCCCTGCCTCGAATGTGCACGCTCGTCCTCGGGATACGTGTCACCTATATGCGAATTAACTATAAAAACGTTAACTTTAAAGCACATAACCGTCCGTTCAAAATAACTTCTCATACATTGCTCAAAATGGACAAATGAATATACCAACGTGATCTACACAACCTCACGATCACAACCATATTTTTAAAATAATTTTTGGACTTGCCACGCGCCCCCACGCGCCAGCTCAGACACGGACCCACGCGCCCCCACGCGCGGCCACGTGCCATGCACACTGACGGCGTCAAGTGACGCCGTCAGGAATATTCCCTTAACCCCAACGGAATATTCCGTTAAACCTAACTGACGCCGTCACTGCCGTTAGGAATATTCTGTTAAACCTTAACGGAATATTCCTCCTTCTTCTCCGATCAACCCCCTCGCCGGCGCCGTCGCCGGAAAACCTGCAACTCGCCATATCTCGCTCGTTTTTCCACCTTTTTTCACGTTTCTTGCACCAAAATCAACCTTAAAGCTAGTAGAATAAGTTCCAACAAGTTTTAAGGCCTAAAATTTCAAGATTATACCTGCCCAAAACTTCAAAACTCGGCCAACTCCACCACCCACGATTCTGACGTCCAAATTCGCCCAACGAGCTACTCCCAAGCTCCTGGGAACCCCACAAACACAACTATAAGCTTCAAATGTCCAAAAACTCAATAAATTACTCTTGCATGAACAGTGACCAAAACGGACCTTGTGAAATCGACGTGAAAACGTCGAGGTTCTTACCTGAAAATGGTACCATTAGACTCCTCTCAGCCTCAGGAACTTGATGGTGCACTTGGTTCCATCGATCTGTCCAGGTTTGAAGGGTTGTGTGGGTGTCCGTACGTTTTTGTTTGAAGAGGACCCAGATACCATCAAAACCGTTATGTGGATCTCTCACTGGTTTGAAGGGTTGTGTGGATCTCTCACTGGAATAAAATGTGTGGACTTAGTGAGTCGATCAACGATCACCCAGATACCATCAAAACCGTTATGTGTACGCGGGAGCTTGTACACAAAATCCATGGTGATATTTTCCCATTTCCACTCGGGAACGGGAAGCGGCTGCAACAATCCAAACGGCTTCTTTCTTTCTGCCTTAACCTGCTGACAAATGGCACACCTACTCACATACTCGGCTATCTCCCTCTTCATACCCGGCCAATAATAAAATGGTCGAATGGTATGATACATTTTAGTAGCTCCTGGATGCATGGCGTAAGCCGAGATATGTGCTTCATCCAGAATTTCCTTCTTCAAATCCACAACATTTGGCACGTACATTCTTCCCTCTTGCATCAACATGCCATCCGATTCATGTACCCTGAGGTCTCTCCTCCTACCTTGTTCTCGAGCTTGGATTAATTCTTGAGTCTGCTCATCAGCTGCTTGGGCTGCCAGCACCCGATTAAGATGGGCCTAACTTGAAAATTAGCAAGTAAAGCCACATCTCGATCTTCTGCTTCTAACCTCACTCCTGTAGCACGCAAGTCCGCCAAAAGAGGAATACGGCTTGCATACAACGCATTAATGCGGCCTTGAGACTTCCGACTAAGTGCATCAGCAACTACATTCGCACGACCAGGGTGATAATCAATCGTGCAGTCGTAATCGCTGAGCAACTCCATCCACCTCCGCTGACGAAGATTAAGTTCCTTCTGAGTAAAAAGATATTGGAGACTCTTATGATCAGCAAAGATCCTACACTTCTCTCCGTACAGGTAATGTCTCCACAACTTCAATGCAAAAATGATAGCAGCCAACTCCAAATCATGAGTAGGGTAATTCAACTCATGGGGTTTCAACTGACGTGAAGCATAAGCAATCACCCTACCATGCTGCATCAACACACATCCCAGACCATTCAAGGAAGCATCGCTATAAACCTCAAAATCACCACTATCGTCCGGGAGTGCCAGAACAGGTGCTTGAGTGAGACAATGCTTCAACTGCTGGAAACTCTGTTCACACCTATCATCCCACTCAAATTTAACATCTTTCCTCGTTAGTCTCGTCAATGGTAAGGCAATCACCGAGAAATCCTTAACAAATCTCCGATAATACCCCGCCAAACCAAGGAAACTCCTCACCTCGGTGACGGTTCACGGTTGCTCCCAATTTTCCACTGCCGCAACCTTCTGAGGGTCAACCAGAATACCCTGAGCAAAAATAACATGCCCCAGAAACGCTACTTGGCTTAGCCAAAACTGGCACTTGCTAAACTTAGCATATAATTGATGTTCCCTCAACCTTTTCAGCACTAATGTAAGATGTCGAACATGCTCCGCCTTCGACTTAGAATACACCAGAATATCATCGATAAAAACAATCACGAACCTATCCAAGTAAGGCTGGAACACCCGGTTCATTAAATCCGTAAAAGCTGCCGGTGCATTCGTCAACCCAAACGGCATAACCAGAAACTCGTAATGACCATAACGAGTCCTGAACGCCGTCTTAGGAACGTCATCCCTATTAATCTTCAACTGATAGTACCCAGACCTCAACTCAATCTTAGAGAACACACAAGCACCTCTAAGCTGATCGAATAAATCATCGATACGTGGCAACGGATAACGGTTTTTAATCGTCACCCAATTCAATTGCCTGTAATCGATACACAGCCTCAAAGTTCCGTCTTTCTTCCTCACAAATAAAACTGGAGCGCCCCAAGGCGAAGTACTAGGCTGAATGAAACCTTTATCCACCAATTCCTGCAACTGCACCTTTAATTCCCTTAATTCAGCAGGTGCCATACGATAAGGGGTCAAAGAAATAGGATTAGTACCTGGAAGCAATTCGATAGTGAACTCCAAATCTCGATCTGGTGGTAACCCAGGCAAATCCTCGGGAAAAACATCCGGAAAGTGTCGGACAACCCTCACGTCCTCAACACTACAAGGAGGAGCCTCATCCAACACCACATGGGATAAGTACCCCTGACAACCCTTAGTCAACAACTTTTTCGCTTGTAACGCCGAAATAACACCATGTCTCACCCTACTCTGCTCACCAACAAAGGTAACCACGGGTAGTCCAGGACGACGAAATGTAACTATCTTCCCATAACAATCAATATTGGCACGATTGGGGTGCAACCAATCCGCGCCCAAAATCACATCGAAATCAACAATATCTAACGGGATAAGATCAGCTGGCATAACCACACCCTCAACTATCACTGGACACCCTGGGTACACACGATCTACAATACATCTCTCCCCTCTAGGCATAGCGAACTCTAAATCATACCCTAGAGGTGTGGGGCGAGGTTGCATCACTTGAGCAAATGTATGAGAAATCACAGAATGTGTAGCTCCACAATCAATTAAGACTCTAGCAAAATAACCAAGAATATTTAACGTACCCATAATCAGATCCGGGTTGTTCTGAGCATCCTGCAGAGAAATGTTGTGTATACGCCCCTGGCCCTGCTGCCGTCCTCCACGACCTCTGCTCGCCTGAGCACCACGACCCTGCGTACCACGCCCCTGACTGGGCTGACCGGTCTGTCTCGAAGACCCTGCACTGCTAGTAGCAATCTCCCCTGACTGAAACTGTCCTCCCTGATACCATTGAGAACCACCGGCTGAAGCTGGAGGATACGGCATATAGCCGCCCGAATACTGAGGGTAACCACCCTGGGAGTAGGGGTCCTGAGGATACTGGTACTGTCCCGGGGCATAGGGAACAGCATCACCCTGGTAGTGGTAGGCACCACCCCGACCTGCCTGTCCGTAACCACTAGGACCTTGAATCTGCTGGATAGCGGCAGGTGGTGGCAGGAAAGTCTGCTGCGGTCTCTGCTGCTGACTCTGGGGACATTGCGCGGCTCGATGCCCTATCTGCCCGCAAGTGAAACAACCACTACTGCCCCGCCTACACTCGCCAGTGTGCCGATTATTACACCTTCGACAAAGTGGGGCCCTACCTCGACCACCGTCCCCCTGCCTCTGGCCTCGAGCGCCACTAGTAAATCTACCTCCTCGTCCCTGACCAGTGGCACTGAAACCACCACTAGAAGAGCTAGAGCTATTACCACCCCTCTTGAAGTTTTGAGTCTGACAGGGCCCGAGCGATGCCTGACCTTTACCTTTGTCGTCCTTTTTCTGATTACCATTCTTCTCATTCTCATCACTCTCGCTCGTCATATTCTCAGAGTCCTCAACTCTCAGCAAAACCTCGTAGAACTCCTGGTAGGTATCACAATGAGTGGAGGTCGACATCGAACGCCACTTCTTCTTAGTGCCGATGCGAAAACGACGAAGCATCTCCGCTGGGTTACTAGCAATCTCAGGGTGGTAGCGAGATAAGTCGGTAAACTTCCGATAATACTCGTTCGCAGACATCTTCCGCTGTTTCAACTCGGTGAATTCCTGTTTCTTGCGATCGATATACTCTGGGGGCACAAATCTCCTCTTAATAGCCTAATGAAAACATTCCAGTCCGTCTTCTCGGCTGGAGTCAAACTACGAAGCTCCTGCTCCCACCAGGATGCAGACTCCGTACCCAGAAACCATGAAGTCATCTCGACCCATCTCTCCACAGAAAGATTCCCCTGATTATTCAGTACTCGGAAAGTCTTCTCAATATGCTCTAACCAGCGCTCTGCGCCCTCGTGCCCCTCGTGACCGTAGAACTTATCCAATTTCAGATTGTACATAGTTTCCAGAGGAGTCCTCTGGGGAGGGCGGATAGCTGCCTGGATAGCAGTAGCAATAGCTTCCCCCAGCTGAGTGATATCGGGAAAACTAGACTCATCTGAACGGCGTGGTTCCCGACGAGGCGGCATAATTCTGACAGAAGGCACCAAAACCATTAGAATACTCACAAAAGACACAGGACTGCCAAACCTAGGCTCTGATACCAAACTGACACACCCCAACCAAGATCAGGGCATGCTGGCCGTCACGTGGAAGTGACGTAGCCATGTGCACAGTGCGGAAGCTAAAAACCGTAATATAAAAGTACGAATAATTTAAAACTAGCAAATATAATGTGATAAAGTATGTGCTAGCAAAAGTAAGACGCTGAATTCAGAGCTTTAAGCCTACAGTAGTCCAAAAGAAACGATACAATAAAAGTGCACCCGAAGGTGACCCTACGTAGAGAGTGTCTGTCAGAATGCCGGGACGTCCTCCGGGGAAACCTCCAAACCCGCTAAGCTACTAGAACCTGGAGGGGCGCAAAACAAAAGCGTGAGTGGGCAAAAACAAATTCTGTGAAAACCAATTCATAAAATACATTTTAACCCCTCGCCGTAAAACCTGTATACTTCCCAGAAAATAAACACATATGCGTAGATATGTCAAGTCATGCTGAAGGGTAAGTCAATCACGAAACCTCATAACAACATGCAAGTGCTCAGGTATAAATCGCATCAATATCATAACATCTGATAGCCGGAGTCCCCTAAGTGACCTGTACGGCTGAATCTAGAGCTCAAATCTCAATTTCCATAACTAAACCTGCCCACGAGTCGGAACCACCTAAAGTGGTCTGTACGACAGGCCTGGGTGTAAAACATATAAACGCTCTAGTGCTACGATCATGTGAAGGCTGTGCGAATAATCGCGGGTCACCGATGAGTCGGAACCACCTATAGTGGTCTGTACGACAGGACTGTGCACCTAACTTGGATTCAAGCTGAGCGTGTGGTGCGGGAGGTGAACGACACGTGAAGGACTGTGCCCTACTCTGGGCGGGAGCACTAACATCGGGGGTGCATGTTATGAGCTCTCTAAGCATCTTTAACCGTTATTTAATGCAATCGTTAAATAATGCTTACCTGGCTACTTACCTACGCCTCCACAGCACCAACATATATAATGCAATCATAAATGGATATGTACTTAAACGTATATGCCACTAATCATGCATAACCATCAATCATATAAAAAAGGAATGGCATAAAACAGAGCATTCATACTAATTTCTGGGAATATATATGTATATAGGTGTATACGGAAAACAAAAGCCCACTCACTGATATGTGGAAGGGTCGTAGCCCCCCTGCCTCGAATGTGCACGCTCGTCCTCGGGATACGTGTCACCTATATGCGAATTAACTATAAAAACGTTAACTTTAAAGCACATAACCGTCCGTTCAAAATAACTTCTCATACATTGCTCAAAATGGACAAATGAATATACCAACGTGATCTACACAACCTCACGATCACAACCATATTTTTAAAATAATTTTTGGACTTGCCACGCGCCCCCACGCGCCAGCTCAGACACGTACCCACGCGCCCCCACGCGCGGCCACGTGCCATGCACACTGACGGCGTCAAGTGACGCCGTCAGGAATATTCCCTTAACCCCAACGGAATATTCCGTTAAACCTAATTGACGCCGTCACTGCCGTTAGGAATATTCTGTTAAACCTTAACGGAATATTCCTCCTTCTTCTCCGATCAACCCCCTCGCCGGCGCCGTCGCCGGAAAACCTGCAACTCGCCATATCTCGCTCGTTTTTCCACCTTTTTTCACGTTTCTTGCACCAAAATCAACCTTAAAGCTAGTAGAATAAGTTCCAACAAGTTTTAAGGCCTAAAATTTCAAGATTATACCTGCCCAAAACTTCAAAACTCGGCCAACTCCACCACCCACGATTCTGACGTCCAAATTCGCCCAACGAGCTACTCCCAAGCTCCTGGGAACCCCACAAACACAACTATAAGCTTCAAATGTCCAAAAACTCAATAAATTACTCTTGCATGAACAGTGACCAAAACGGACCTTGTGAAATCGACGTGAAAACGTCGAGGTTCTTACCTGAAAATGGTACCATTAGACTCCTCTCAGCCTCAGGAACTTGATGGTGCACTTGGTTCCATCGATCTGTCCAGGTTTGAAGGGTTGTGTGGGTGTCCGTACGTTTTTGTTTGAAGAGGAAGAAGAATAGAGGACTCGGGGGAGAGAGAGAAAAGTCAGAGGGAGAGGGAGAGAAAGTAAGTGTGGATGTGTGTGTGTGTGGTCCAACTTTGGCCAACACCACATAAAACAACCAAAAACATAATAAAACAAACTAGGGGTAAAATGGTCATTTCACCTATGCGTTTCGATAGTTTCGGGACGGGGTGTCACACCCAGCCCTTAGTGTCCAAAAACATAAAATAAAATAAAAAACTCATATTGGGCCCCAAGGGTTAGAGTAAGTTGGGATAGGTTTAGAACCTAAAATTTTAGTAGGTCTGATAAACTATGTCCAATATCCAAATATTGACACAACAAGTATGTATATATGTGGTAATCTTATAGAGATTGGTTTTTATGAGTAATCTACATGGTGCCAAATGATCGGATGGGTTCCCCACTCATTTGGCATCAGTACACTAACATAAATTTTGATGGAAAGACAATACAATTACCAAATTGATTTGCGGAATTCATTTTTAGGAACTAACATGATAAATTTTCTATTTTAGAGACCATTTTGATTAGAATGCCCAATTTCAGAGACCAACCATGATAAAAACTCACATATTTTTATGCTATATATCGCACACCATTATAGCTCAATTTTGGTGTAGAGACTCTTAGGCCATAAAATGAGTACATTTTTATAATACGTGTGACATGTTATGCTATTAGGATAATCTAGATAAATTTTATTTTCAAAAAAATTACCAACCTAAAATTATTATTTAATAATCTTGAGCTAAAATTTTAAGTCATAAGTGTTGGAAGAGAAAAACTATTTCTGAGTTATGACACAAATTTTCTAGCTTAAATTTTTAAACTTTATCCCCAAGGGTAGTCTTAGAGAGAGGGAGAAAGACTAAACTGTCAACTATTATTTAAGAAACTTATACGGGAAATCTAGACTCATGCACAAACGGGACTCAAACAGAGAGTGTTGTTTCTTGCACAAGCGGTACTTTTTATTGTATTATTAGTCTTGATGAAGATAAAAATGTCATGAAATTAAGGGGTCACTTTCTCAACGACTCATGGCCAGGTAGCGGGGCAGACCCGCCTGCTATATAGAATGGATAATGATCGTCTGCCCTCCTAGTTTCGGTGTTCTCCCGTGCCCTCCTGTTTTGTGTGATCACGGTTAAACTACGTTAACATTTTATATTGTTTTTTTTATAGAGATAATAAGATAAAAATGAATAATAATATAAAATGTAGATGTGACTTAACCGTGATCACACAAACAGAAAGACACGGAAAAGCACCGAAACTAGAAGGGTAGTCAATCCTTGTCCATATAGAAGGGAGCACGGAAGAAAAAGTCAGATTGGACCAGAATATAGGAATCTTCCAAACCTAACTGACCAAATGCATGCTCCAGCAGGATCTGAGGAATACTCTACAACGGGAATATTGTTGAAAATACTAGTGGGTAATGAATGCCCACAGTATTGAATACCTGCCACAACATTGAAAACGTTGCCAAAGGGTTGAAAACCTTGGCAAAATATTGATATGTGGAGATCATTTGTCAAAGATGTGTGCTTGGAGTTGCTCTATAAATAGAGCACTCCGTATGCTTCGAAGATAGAGCAGAAAAAGAAAGAGAGGAAGAGGAGAAAAGAGAATACATAGAGTTATCTTTGTACTCCTATTATTCCAAATTATAATGAAAGCATCACTGCTGCCCGAGGACGTACTCCAGTCACACTGACTGTAGAGGAACCTCGTAAATTTTGTGTCTTGTTTTATTTATTCCACTGTACACACATAGTCGATTTTACAACACATTATCAGCACGAAAAGCTCTCATGTTAGTGGAAAGCACAACGCCATAAATCCGATGAAGCACTATCCACCTCTCACCTCCGTCATCTAAAATCTCACAGAATAAAAGGTATGTCCATTTTTCGTCTCTCCTACTGCGCCAGAAGCGCCCCACCGAATTCCGGTGAGAATTGAAATTTACGACCTGAAGTCGTCACGAGATGAGAAAACTCGTACTTGACAACTGGTTTCCAGAGATCCAGAAGAATCTCATCAGACTTGGAAACCCAGATCACGTTGTTTTCAACGAATCTTGAGAACTCCCATGAATACTTGGTTGTTTGAGATGGTGATGGCAAGAATGAATCCACACAGACCTCCCTCTCTTGTGCCTCTGTCAACCCCACTGTCATCTATGTCTCTGTAAGGAAGTTCTTGCTTAACGATGACATGTTCCCTGGGTCATGCAAGAACAACGCCAGTCTCTTGTAGCCTTTTGGATTGAATTGAATTTGGGCAACTTCCATAACTACCCAGCTGGCCCTGCGTTTTGAGACTGGCAGAAACAGAGAAAGAAGAAAAAAGGGATGTTGACTGCAACATAAGAAAAAATTATATATATATATATATATAAAGGATTTGAATGGTGCAGAATGGTGCATGACACCATTTAGTCAAAATGATATAAATGGTTTCTGTTGGTGCATGGCACCATGCTACAGAAATAAGAAAAGTAAAGTTTGAATAAGTACTGACAAAAGAAAGAAAAATAATAAATAAAAGGAGGTATGATACTTCTTGTTATTTATGTGAATTTGTGTTGGTTTAAAACCCTTTCACAAGTTCTATTTACTTTAAAGTAATTTATTTATCATGGACGGTTTTACCGCCTACTGCTTTAAGTTTTGATTTATGTGAATGGTGCTGAATTAAAGCCCTTGTCACAAGCTTTATTTACTTAAATGCAATTTATTCATTATGGCTGAAATTACCGCCTATTGCTTTAATTTATTTATTGTACTTCTTTTTGTTACGATGAGTACATACTGGACCCGAAGTTCCTTGATCAGATCAGAACCTGCAGTTTCTTGATCCTCATCATATAAAAATGATTGGACCTGAGGTTCCATCAAACAAAAAGATCGGGCATAAAGTCCCTTGATCCTCAAGATTAGGACATAAAGTTCCTTGATAAGTATCTTAAGTTTGAAGTGCCGCAGTGCCTCAACTTAATTGCAATAAAAAAGCCATAAGAGTCTCGGTCTGTAAGACTATTAAATAAGGACCAGAAGTTCCTTATGTCCATACTCAAAAATGGTTTAGCAGAAGCATTTATTAAGCGGATGAAATAGATTACCCGCGCTCTGCTCACGAAAATAAAATTGCCCGTTTTTACATGGGTACATGTCATTTTACATGATGCATTATTGATTTGGTTGAGACCTGTTGACAACCATCAATACTTCTCAGTACAACTCGTGTTTGGGAACCAGCCAAACATTATATATTTACGAGTTTTTGGTTATCTATGTGCCTATTGCACTGCCACAACATACTGAAATGAAGCATCATTGCGGATTAGGCATTGATGTTAAACATCATCTATCATTCAATATTTAAAACCCTTGATTGGGGATATATTTACCGCGTGGTTTGCGGACTGTCATTTTGATAAGACAGTTTTCCTGCCGTTAGGGGGAGAAAATAACTTTGTTTCAGAAGAACGATGAGCAAATATCATTCCAGAAGAATGATGAGAAAAAACCGTTCCAGAAGAACGAAGAGAATTTGTCGTATTTTGATTCATGAAGCAATCAATATACAAAACAAAGTGAGAATAATTGAATGATGCAACGATATGCAAATCAAATGCCAGATGCATTTAATGATGCAACGAAAATGATAAAATCACATATACTTGCTGCAAGTGTGCCTACAAGAATTAATGTCCCTATTGAACAAAATAATATGGCAGCAAATGATTTATCTGTTGCACGCCTGAAGCGTGGCAGATCCTCAGACTCAAAAGGTTCAGTCATTCGAAAGAAGAAGAATATGGCACTACTAAACTATTGCATAACTGCCACATGCCAAACGCATAACAGTTGCCGCAAGGATACTTGTCCCGAAAAGGTTAATCCGCGGATATGGGAATATTGATGTCTCATGCATGAAGCATGACAGACGTATAAGTTCCAATGACTTAGCTCCCGAAGTGGAGATTAAAAATCCAAGCTCTATAACGCTCAAGAGGAGGTTATGATCTGTATTCTCTAAACTATAACTATCCTGGAAGAGATAGTGTAATACCCTTGAAGAGGCAATGGATATCCCAAAAGAAATGAAAAGTTTTTATGCATGCGCATGCACATGAGAATATGGGATCAAAAATTGATGATAACCAATGGTAATTTTGGTTCTTACAAGTAGCTACTAAATTCATCAATGAGCTGTGGTGATATTGAGTCCCGTTCTTTTTCCATCAACGAAATTATGGGCCAAAATGGAAATAGGCAATTCCATTACAATTTTGTAAGAACGTGGAAAAATAGACTTATATACTTGGATACAATACAAATAGCCAAAAGATGTTGAACCTAGAAGGTTACATATGGGCATTTGTAATATTGTGAAATACACTCACATGATATGACACAAGGTTGTAAAGGAGTTCATATGAATGGAGAATTATATACAAAGGGTTATGAGTCGCCCACATCATATCTCCATGAGTAAATCCCTCAAATATACATGGAAGCGAATTGCTCTGTATAAATTCTAAAGGAAAATGTGTCATGAAATGTAGAAAATCCCTGAAGGATTCAAATTGCTTGAAGAAAACCCCATAAGGGTAAAGCATAAAATATGTACTCAATACCAATGGATGGTATAAATTGCCTTAGTGAGTATTTTCATTATGGTATTGTTGCAACATACTAAAATCTCTTGCAAGAGTTGATGATATTAAATTGGGACTCCTGAAGAGTCAAGAAAGATTATAAAGTGTTGAGAAAAATATTGTCTCGAACTGCAGAATCAAACAATATGCCAACACGAATCTTATCCATGATGTTTATGACATTAAAGAATCATATGGATTGAAGATTATGAGTTGAATACTCAAATGATTTAGACACTAAGAATAATCATTTATCTTCGCAAGAGTAAAGATAAATTGATATTTGGTCCAGAAGTACCACATCTTAGTGAAATATATGCTTTATTGTATTTAACACAATACACTGAATGAAATAAAGCTTATAAATTAATATCTCCGAGAAATTACATACACATGAGTTAAAACAAACAAACAGAAGGGAACCTTCACAAAGGTTACTCATGTGAAGCCTCAGTACTCGGAAGTACCCCAGAAGGGGAAAACACCAGAAGTTGATTATTTGGAGTCTCAATACTTGGTGGAACTCCAGACAGCTAAGACAATGGATGTCTTTGGAATAAAGACTCGAACCCCCGATTGTCATTTTGAGTCCGACCTTCAGATTCCAGTAGCTGATCGAGCTTTCTTTTCATGCTCGTAGAGTAATTATTTGAAAGCATGTGTAACACTCTATTCTCATGCTTGAGCCCTCTAATCTCTTGTTTAAGACTTGCCACCTCAGCCATTAATGATTCAACTTGATGAGTTCGAGCAAGTAGGCGTTATCCCATATTGGATACAGAGCCCGCACATTGAACACTGAGAGCCAACGAGTCTTGAACGGTCGCCTCATCAGACCGGTTTGAAAGGATTCTGTTGTCCTTTGGAGTGAGAAGATTTCTGGCTACCACTGTAGCAGTTATGTTATTCTTCATCACAGAGTCCCCAACCGTAAGAGGACCATTAGAAGTTGAGAAGGACGGGCGCCATATGTTATCCTGACGCTGCTCGTCTGTATCAATCCTGAGACTCAAATCTAAACAAATGTTAGATGGGCAAGCCATTTTCAGAAATGATGAAGGAAGTTAGATAAAATCTCAGAAGTGCAAGAAAGGGAAATTTCTGCAGGCAACAATTTTCTGAGTGTTACTGAACAAAATTGATATCTCTATAAAAGGAGGGACAACAGGACCACTTATTCAAAAATTGAAGAGACACCGATTTTCGAATCTCAAAAGCTGGATTTCCCTGTATGACGTCTGTCAACATTTCTCAGACGCAATCTCAGCTCTTGGATATCACGTGCAACTTTGTCAAAGATTTCTGATAAAGTTGAAAACGCGTGAATCTTACTGTTCTAATTACACCACAGTTGCTAACAAGAGTAAAGGCACAGCTTTACTACCTGCTATTGGAAAATCAATATATATGTCAACCTTTGTCCTCCACGGCAAGGCAGAACTGAAAAATATCTAACTCTTCCTCATCTCCGAGAATGCATCTTTCACAAAGTATCTCGAAATACTCAGTTTTCTTCCTCTCTGAGAATACCTCTACAAACAAGTCACACCAGAGCAAGAGTATCTCATATCATCAGGGACGAGAGCAAGAGTATCTCATATCATGCAATCTCCCTGTCCTTTCCTTTGTCCTTGTTCTTACCTGCCAAGACAAGGATAAAGAAAGCAATATGTCGGAACCTCCACTCAAACTTGCGCTGCCACCAAGAAGTGATGGTCCATTCAAATACAAGGTTTGCATTCCACTCCTGTATCAGATGACAAATACTACAAGAGAAGATGCCAAACCTGCATAAGGAAAATATCACTTCTGCAAGGAGAGCAAGTAAGGCAAGTGAAAATGATACATTGAAGCATGTGGAGACAAGCACAACAAACACATTTCAGTTCATCCCCGACAAAGTCTAAGATCATTTGTCACATGAAGCTCCTCATGATCCAATTTCATTCAAGATCAAGTGTAGACGGCCTTTGAAGAAATCACAAGTCCGATTCAAGATCAAGTGTCCACCACCCTTGAATCAAATTCAGCTCCAGATAAAATAGGTAAATTCAGACCTTTGGACGAAGTCTAGCAGAAAGGCCCTCCAACCCAGTTCAAGAACAAGTCTGTGGAAAGTTAACAACAAGTGAAACACCTCATTCGGCAACTATCACCGCTAAAAGACTAAAGCAGCAGGATCAATGATCAGCTTAAATAATTTGAAATCAGGGGGAGATACTCATCAAGGGGGAGCATCCAAAATAGATCAAGATCTTAACGAGGCAACTCATGTTGATATGTGGGCATCCAAGGGGGAGTGTTGAAAATACTAGTGGGTAATGAATGCCCACAGTATTGAATACCTGCCACAACATTGAAAACGTTGCCAAAGGGTTGAAAACCTTGGCAAAATATTGATATGTGGAGATCATTTGTCAAAGATGTGTGCTTGGAGTTGCTCTATAAATAGAGCACTCCGTATGCTTCGAAGATAGAGCAGAAAAAGAAAGAGAGGAAGAGGAGAAAAGAGAATACATAGAGTTATCTTTGTACTCCTATTATTCCAAATTATAATGAAAGCATCACTGCTGCCCGATGACGTACTCCAGTCACACTGACTGTAGAGGAACCTCGTAAATTTTGTGTCTTGTTTTATTTATTCCACTGTACACACATAGTCGATTTTACAACAAATATCATTATTTTGCATGTCAGATTCTTTATAGCAATGTGGTACTGACAATGACAAGTTTCGTAGCCAACTAACTAATAATTCTATTTTTACCGTCTAAATATATCACAAATTTATACCGTTTTATGGAAAAGACGAGGTGGACAGCCTAGTGTAATTTTTATTTTGTAAATAAAATAGAAATTATATTAGGCTGTACAACTAGGTTGTCATGTAAGGTGGTACACTGAATATGATATATTTAGATGATAAGTGTAATGGTACTCTTTTGTAACTGTATGTTTTTGTCTCTAAATATAGATTTTATTTTATTCAGTGGTGTTTGTTGCAGTTCTAATTTAATTATGAATCTGATTATGTAATTCTTAAGTAAAGATTATTGTAGAAATCCTATGAGATCTAAAAGATCTTTCCTATTAGTATTTGTCTTACTTAGAGAACAAGTTTCTCTCTCCTTCACTAATATAAATAAAAGTACAAAACATTAGGAATATCAATAACTGAATTCCTCAAGCCCATGCTCTCTTTATTTCTTTGCCGATCTCTCTAAAGTGTTTTTCCTCTGAAGTGTGAAGTTGCTAAACACTTGTTAATAAGAACAACTTTTTTGCTTGACTTTTTTTGTAGCTCTCTTTCTTTTCCCCCACAAAGATTATAGTAGGTAACAACTCTTATTTTGAATTTACCATTTTCGTCCATTCATTCGTTGTAAAAATTTCTTTGGCTTTTCAACTAGTATGAAGGATTCGTTTGAGACTTTATCTCGAAGAAGCACTTTTTCTTATAAATGCTTATTTAGAATTGTTTTATTATAAACATGTAGAAAGTTCTCTTACAAACAAAGATACTAATCATTCTTCTTGGAGAGATTCGACTAACTGCTTAATAAACCAATCATCCTTCTGACAAGCTTGTTGATGTGGCACTTTTAACCAATACAACAGCGACATATGTCACTATAGCTATTTTCCTAATCGGGAGAGGATCCTATCCAGAGCCGGTTCCACCAGAGCCTCCGGATCCTCCTCTTTCCTCTTCTTTCTCTGCACTTTTTTGGCCCCCGGAGTCGACGTTGTGCTCCCCCAGAGTGGGCGTCAGCCGGAGTGGGCGTCATGGGCTCCCCGGAGCTAATTATCGGCAACGTCGTAATAGTCGTCGTCGACTGTGTAGTGTTGAAGTTTTCCGATAACTAACTCCGGGGAGGCGACGACGCCGAACGTTTGTTGGAGGTCTTCCTTGCCAGAACCATCTCCATTTGCAGATGCAACCTACTGATGACCATCTTCCTTGCATGCTCTGCAATAACCAGAAGAAACTTTCATCATTATAGATGACTAGCTAGATGTTAAGGGTCATTCAACAACCATTTCAATTTTTTATTTTTCGTTTTTAGAAACTTGCTTGGTAAGTGTTTAATAAAAATTGAAAAGCAAAATCAAAGTGTATACTGAAAACACACGCACAAAAAAAATAGCTTTTAGCTTTTTGTTTTCATTTTGCATTTTTTGAAATTAAAAACAAAGTAGTTATCAAACAGCTTCTCAACAATAATTTAACATGCATGAGAGAGAGAGAGGGTAACTATGTATTGCATTTTCTGAAACGTTGGCAAAGACTAATAATGATGATATCAATAGCAATACAAGGAAGGGAACCCTTGATAGAAAATATTAAAAAATAAAAAAGATGTAGAAAAAGTAATTTGGGATGTGTGAATATAAATATAAAAACGGTCTAGGTTGCCAAATGTTATTGCTAGGTCAAGGTTTCTGTATACCCATTAAGTCATCCACAAAACTTCCACATAATTTCGAGATAATAAAATAAAACTTGTCAAAATCAAGTGTTGATGAAATTATGCAAAACGAAATTTCTTCTTGTTATTATTTATGAGGTTTTCAATGTCGAAAGTGATCGATATGTCAATGCCTGATATATTATGCAATTAAGCATGGAAGAAAATAAAAGCAAAGTCTGATTAGAGCAGAAAACATGAGTACGTCACTACTAGAAATACTATTTGCTCTACAAATTTATGCTCCATGAATCGAAATTTGTCAGGTAACAATCACGTTTATTAGAAGTGTGAAATTGGTAACAAACGGAATATCCTGTATATAAAAATTATAATCTGCTAAACTGACTAGTCAAGCCCACTAGTTAACTAAAATAGATTTGTTAGTCGATAAATCAAAGATTCAATAACCAATTTCAAATATCAAAAACTATTCTAGTTAGCAAGGTCTCAGTTCGTTCCAAGTTATTAATGTGTCAAGTGAGCATGATTGTGTGCACATTATAATTAAATATTCAAGTGATACATGTAGCATGTATATATATGTGAGATATGTAACACAATATAAATAACTTTGAACACAAGATGTTTTTGGTCGGAAAAACCCACCTCTAGGTTAACAAAATCGAGGACTCTCCACTGAGTCCAATCCACTAGTATAATCAAGGTTCTTACAAAGTACCACGCAAAGCTCAATTCTTAGACCTAGTCTATAATAGCAATACAAGGGGCCATTTTCATTAGTAGAGATATAAAGTTTGGCTCCTTCATTCCCCTAGCTAAGCTAAGCTACCCACATATACATATTTAAACGCGGATTAGGTGGCCAAATGTTATTGCTAGGTCAAGGTTTCTGCATACCCATTAAGTCATCCACAAAACTTCCACATAATTTCGAGATAATACAATAATACTTGTCAAAATCACGTGTTGATGAAATTATGCAAAACGAAATCTCTTCTTGTTATTATTTATGAGGTTTTCAATGTTGAAAGTGATCACTATGTCAATGGCTGATATATTATGCAATTAAGCATGGAAGAAAATAAAAAGCAAAGTCTGATTAGAACAGAAAATAGGAGTCTGTCACATTACCAGAAATTACTATTTGCTCTATAAATTTATGCTCCACAAATCAAAATTTGTCGGATAATGTAATTTTACCCGATGCAAATTTCAGTTGGTTGTGCAAAAATGGTCAACGATTAGGGTTTTGTCGGGCTATGCGCAAAAAAGTCATTTAGTTGGGCAAGTCAATTTTCGTTAGGCAAACATTTGGCGTCAAGGAAAAAATGGTGTGTAGGATGTGAAATCTTGTCCAACGAACCTCAAAATGTTTCATCACCTAAAGGCTTAGGTTTTAGGATTTTGTTTCGTTGTGTGCGTATATTATCCTTTGTTGACATACTCTTTGATTATAACTAAACTTTATTCCAATATATGTGTCACAGATGTATTATAGAGTTATTAACAAATATGTCAATTTTGTGTGTCCAAATAACATCACCAAATTATGAAGTCTTATATCAACACTATTGTTTGAGAAACTTATATGAGAAATCTAGACACATACACAAACGGGGACTCATTCGTAGTGTCATCTGTTGCTTTCACACGCAATATTTTTTTATACTATTGTTAGTCGTGATGAAGATAAAAATGTTAGAGTCGCGAATTTATGAAATTAAGTAATCACTTTCTCAATGACTCATGCCCAGCTTGTAGCGAGAGAGACATGCCTGATATGTATCATTCAGCATTGAAGACAAAGTCAGATTGGACCAGAAAATAGGAGTCTGTCTTACTTTGAATCTTCCAAACCCAACTGACTAATGCGTGCATGCTCCATGAGGATCTGAAGAATACAGTACAACTGGAATTTTACGATTTTGCATGTCAAATTCCATCTACTATATATTATTAATTAATTTTATGATGAAATCAATTTTTTTTTTTTTAGAGTGTCAGAGCAAATTAGTCAACATATTAAGTCATTTTCATCATGGTTGTATTCTTTTGTTGTGTGGGGCATTCCTCACATCCTCAGGCGTGGTCACTTTTTATGAAAATGACTTGTATACATAGAGAGATATAGTTGTTAATTACCATTGCATACATTGAATAAAAGAAATTTACTAACACATTTTTTTTTATTATTATTAAAAGGAAGGGAGAGAGTTTGAAATTATTACAATAATTTTAAAAAGGAGGAGTTCCGAAATCGAACACATGTGTAGAAATCTAACACCCTATTTACTATGATTTTAGACCACATACAAGTTTCAGTCACACATAAAAACTTGAAGAGGAAAAAAAAAGATATCGATCGAACATATTTTAGCCACCAATGGATACCTTAAGGGTATTTGTGTTCATGTTCCTCGTGTTGCTTTCGTCATCTTTGCGTACGTCTAACTACAAGTTGTTTTTTCTTCTTTATTTTTTCGTTTTTATATCAATGTAGTGCTAATACTCCGACGGTTATTAGGTTTGTAATTGTCTGTTTTTTCTTTCTAAAATATAGATTTTTTTATTTGGTAAAATTTGTTGCATTTCTAATTTAATTAAGAATGTAACTGTGTAAATCATAAGTAAATATTATGTAGAAATCTTATGAGATATAGAAGATTATGTAGAAATCTTATGAGATCTAAAAGAAGATTATGTAGAAATCTCATGAAATCTAAAATATCTTTCTTATTAATGTTTGATCTTTCCTCATGTAAATTCCTCAATGTCGTATCTCTCTTTTTATTCTGTGACCACTCTCCCTTCACTCCTTGTAAATTTATACTACAGTTGAGTTTAAAGTGTTTTTCTTTATTCTGTGAACTTACTAAACATTTGTACGTGAAAAGCTGCATGAAATTTAGCTACAGCATGCCTAACATCACTGTTATAAAAATCTCCACTAGGAGGTCACCGTCCTGATTAATTTCTAGGAGTTTGAAAATTAAGAATGAGCCCCTAGATTTGACTAGGCCCCCCCTAAACAAAAAATAGATAACTTTCATTTTATATTTTAATTTTTAATAAATTATAAAAAATTTGTTGAATACTTAGATGAACACTCATTATATGCTTGTTCCCCATGTTTTCAAATACTTTTTGATCCATATGTCATTCTATTTTTTTCATTTATATATCCCATCACAATTATGTATTTTTTTCAGTATAAGTAAATATGTAACATAAAATTAAAACTATAAAATCGCCTAGGTGCTAGGTCACTCCTCGTCACTCGACTAGTGCCTAGTGCTTTTTAAAATCATGCCTAACATTGTTAATGAGAACAACATTTTTGCTTAACTTTTTTTAGCACCCCTTTTTCCCACAAAGATTATAGTAGGTAACAACTCTTATTTTGGATTTAACTTTTTCTTCCATTCATATTCGTTTTTCAACTTTTGAACTAGCATTAAGGATTTGTTTGAGGAACTATGATTCTCTTTCTTCCTCTTTCCATCCATTTTCATTCACTCCTCTCACATTTTCTATTTTGTCTTTACATTTTTATAAAATAAGAAAATATAAGATGTTGACGTGACTTAAACGTAACCGTTCAAATAGGAGGGGAGAACATGAGAGGGAAAAAAGAGAGGAGAGAACGCAACAGCGACACATTATTATAGCTATTATCCCGATCCCGGTGGTTTAGAACCTATTGGTACTTCTATTGGACCTTTCCTGCCAAAATCATCTCCATTGCAGATGTGACCTACTGATGATCATCTTCCTTGCTGTATCCTCTGCAATAACAAAGAAGAAACTTTTCATCATTACAGATGACTAGATGTTTGTTAAGGGCTCGTTCAACAACCATTTAAATTTTAAATTTTTAGTTTTTCAGTTTTATTTTTGTGAAACTTGTTTGGTAAGTGTTAAAAAAAAATTGAAAATTGAAACCGAAATCAAAGCATATATTAATAACGCCAAAAATTTAAAAAAAAAAAAACTTTCAGTATTTTGTTCTTTTAAAATTAAAAACAAAATAAGTATCAAACAGCCAAAACAATAATTTAATGTACATGAGAGATAAGAGAGAGGGAGGGTAACTGTGTATTGGATCTTCTGAAACATCGGCAACAATTAATTTTGATGATAACAATAGCAATACAAGGAAGGGAACCATTTTCATTAGTAGAGATATAAAGTTTGGCTCCTGCATTCCCCTAGCCAAGCTAGTAAGCTACCCATGTGTGTGTATATATAGAGGGTTTAAATAATAAAAAGTTACATGAGTTTAAATAAAATTTCACATATATAAATGCAACCTACACCAAAACGCGTTTTATCTAACCAAATGTTATGGCTGTGGATTTGCTGTCCCGTAATGCATGTCCCGTTTGTGCCTCTTTGTCTATTTTTTTTTTTTACACATGTCTTTACACTTAACAAACCATTGGCACTGTTAATTCTTATTAAAAAAACAGTAAAAAATCTGTCTCGTCTTCTGACCTAGTTGACCGACGCCGCCGCCTTCTTCATACCACCAAAAAACAGAGTCTGGAAAGACGACTTCATGAATCTAAATGATATCGTCAAACATTAGATTCGATTTGAAATTGCAATTGATCATATTGCATAATCTGGGTTTGTGAGGTTTTGAATTGAATTTTTGTTGAAAAGATTAAAATTTTAGAAAGAAAGGCACTGCTTAAGTCGGTTTTGTGCGTTTGTAGGGAAGATCTTTGCTGGAAAGTCTTCTATGATTCTGATATGCCATCTTTAGCGGTTGCTGTGTCGAAGAAAATGCTTGTTCCTGATAGCTAGAGTGACGGCTCTTCGTCTTTGACGGAGCAGTTATGTTCTATGGTATCAATTAAAATATTATGCTTTCAATTCAGGGAAGAGTGGATTTCTACTTGGAGCACCAAGAGGCCATGGCAGCAAACCAGCTTAACAGAATTAAAACGGAGAAGATTGCGATGAACTGGGACTAAGACGAGATTTTTTAATTTTTTATTATGTTTTAATAAAACTTAACAGTGTCAGTGTTTTTAAAATGTAAGGACAGATGTTAAAAAATTAGACAAGGAGACACACACGGAACATGCATTCCGGGACAGCAGACCCACAGCCAAATGTTATTGCCAGGTCAAGGTTTGCATCTGCATGCCCATTAAGTCATCCAAATTTATGTTCAAGTAAAATTCTTAACATTTTATAGATTTTTTGCCATCTCACCTAAATTTCTATTTTAACATTATAAATCATTGTTCCAAAAATATAAAGTGTAAAAAAAAGTCATAGAAATTCTCTTTTGAAAGAGTTTTTTTTTAGCATTTCTCTTATGTCCAAATGACTTGCAATTATGGCAAAACGAAATTTCTTGTTATTATGTTGGAGGTTTTCAATATCTAAAGTTTTCAATGTCAAATTTCAGTGCCTGATTTTTTGTTAAGCATGGAAGAAAATAAAATAAAGGATTGGACCAGAATTAAGGAGCCTGTCAATGTCATAGTTTGAATCTTCCAAACCCCCGACTAACTCATGCTAATGCATGCTCCTCACTCTATATGAGGATGTGAGGATTTCCTACTTATTTTTAAAGTATGGAGTATTTAAGCAGTATTTTACATATCATATTATAAGTTGGAGAAAATTAACATATTTTTTTTGTCTTTCTACTTATTTTATAATACGTGGAGTATCCGTTTGAACACGGAAAACTAGAAAAAAATTCTCCCTACCTAGAAGGTTCAAAGATTAATGTCATATACTAATTCCGAGTCGCACATCTCTCTTATAAGTAATACACTTGCAAGTGTTGTAGGTTAATTAGCAAGAAGTGATATTCACATTCACTTTTTTCTCCCACATACGTAACTTCACAACGATATTGCAAAAATCTCTTTTTCCTAACGTCAAATATTCAGCGGCTGTCTTTGCTTCTCTCTCGCATGTCTGTTTGGTCATGTAAAGGTACAATCTATATTAGAAAGGAGAAGGAAAAAAAAGAAAGAAAAAAGAACCATGTGGTACGCAAATGAAACCGCATTATTTTACAATAATTCCTGATGAAAAGTTGTTTAGTTTCGTTGATCATTAAACTTGTAACAAACATAACTCAGACAAATTCTAATTAATCAGATGTCCCACCTAAAGTGTAGAGTCAAACAAATGCAGGCAGATATGGAAGCTCTCATGGCAACCAACAAAAAGACCAGAGAACCGTTTGAGACCAAAATTTTCGCTGCTCGGCAAGACTATGTTGGAGTTTTGAATGGAAAAAACCATGAGTTTATTTTAATCTGCACTCGTGGATTAGTTTTTTGCAGATTTCAAATTATAAGTCTTACACAAGTAGACTCAGCGTATTGAATTAAGTATAGATTAAAAGAGTTTGGTATGGATTAGGATGCAGTCCATGATTAGAGCAATTAAGACAAGGGCTCGGAGACCTTGGGATCTCAGAATTAATCCAATCCTTGTGTGTGTGTGTGTGTGTGTGTGTGTGTGTGTGTGTGTATTTTCAGATAACTATGAGTTTGTATTCAAATCAAACGACACAACTGTAAAAGGCAGTTGTTTATTCTCGTCCAAAAGGCGTGAACAAGTCTATAAATTTAGTACCAAGTCAGATCGATATTTTCTTGTGCTCGTCCAGGAAATAAACCGGACAAAGCCTAATGGTGGACTAAAACAATAACAGACAAATTAATCAGCCAAGATGAGGAACACAAAATATACCACCATGCGTTTTAATCCCTTACATTTATATTAATTCCTACAGAAGGCCAACCATGCTCAAGGCAACACGTATCGACTAATGACTAATACTAAGTCAGATGGATGTTTTCTTGTGCATTTCCTTGAAATAAATGGGACAAAGCCTAATTGTGGACTAAAACAATAACAGACAATTAAGAGTAGGGACACATTTTCCCCCAACCCAAAATATTCCACCACGCGTTTTAATCCCTTCCATATAAATATATTCCTACAGAAGGCCAACCTTCTTCATTAGCAGTTCCTTAATTTCTTGGATCCATCACCTGCTTGGATTTTCTCTGCTATTGCTAGGATCTGCTCGACCCTTTTTAGTTAATACTATATGGCGTTACATAGGAGGATGCATATTTTGCATCTTTCTTTAGTAATGGTGGTTACAATTTTACTAGGAACTCCAACTCCAACAACAGCTCGATCTCTCCTTCCGACTCAGCTGGCACTGCCTGACTGCCCTGACCATTGTGGTAATCTCACAATTCCATACCCATTTGGCATAGGCGATGGTTGCTACCTCGACCGCCGGTTTGAAATCACTTGTAACATTTCCACTCAACCGCCAACAGCATTTTTTATGAGGGGCAATGTCGAAATTACCAGCATATCTCTTTATGACGGTGAGGTCCAAATACGACAGTTCGCAGCCAGTGATTGTTATGATGCTGATGGCAACTGGACCGAAACGAACAGTCCCGAGCTCTCGGTGCCTCCTCCTTACACCATCTCCGAAACCAAAAACGTGTTCGTTGCAGTTGGATGCGACACATATGCGTTTTTTAAAGGTTATCGGGGTGAAGAAAAGTACACAACTGGGTGTATGTCCATATGTGACAATCTTGGCAACGCTATCGATCAGCGGGATGCTTGCTCTGGCGTTGGATGTTGCCAAACTAAAATCCCCGGTGGGCTGAAAAATCAGACTGTGACCTTGGGAAGCTTTTACAATTATACGAAAGTGCGAGACATCAACCGATGCAGCTACGCGTTCCTTGTGCAAGAAGGCGAGTTCAACTTTAAAAATACAAGTCTTCGAGAACTAAACAAGAAAGCCCAGGTTCGGGAAATTCTTGATTGGAAAATTGAGAATGGGACTGAGTTATGTAATACTGCAGCTAAAAACGAGAGCACTTTTGCATGCAAGGCAAATAGCTTCTGCCATAATCGGACTTCAGGCTCCATATGCCGGTGCCTGCCAGGTTACGAAGGGAACCCATACCTCCCGGATGGTTGCCAAGGTAAATAAATCTAGAGACCATTTGACCATTTGAATATTATTATTATAAACAATTTTGCGTATATCAAAACATATTATATGTATGTATGTATGCATGCACGTGTGTATGTGTGTATGCGTGTACATGTGTATGTGTGTATGCGTGTACGTGTGTGTACATGTGTGTCTGTGTACGTGTGTATGTGTGTGTGTACGTGTGTACGTATGTGTACGTGTGTATGTATGTAGGTAGGTCTACTTATTTGATTATAGTTTAAATCTACTTATTTGATTATAGTTTAAACAAATAAATTTTCAATTTGCTTGACTTTCTTGCATATATGATTGTATTGTTAGGATTTGGACCCATCCGGGTTCAAATTGTGGGGATCCTAGAGATCCTCACATCTTAACAATTCATCGTGCATCGTACGGTAAAAAATAATTTGACTTTTTTATTATTTAAAATTAAACACAAATAATACTTGACGAAAACTAACCACACGATATACGATAAATGATTAAAATGTGAGGATCTCTAAAATTCTCATAAAATGAATCCGAAGGGGATCCTCTTCCATATTGTTAGGCTCATGGGGGGGTTGCGTTGAGGGATTCAGAACACTTTTGATCCCTTTATATCTTATTATATGTTGCAAAGTACTAGTAGTAAAAAAACAGCATTAGTTAGCAAATAATTGCCACTTTTGTTTGTGCCGTGTTTGGGGGATATATGGTCCGCCTTTGTGCAACGGCTTGATGTGGTATTGCCTTCAAGCAATGATTTTGTGGTTTTGTTTTTCAGCGATGATTTTATGTGGTCTCGCTCTCTAGTGATGACATTATGTGGCATCACTCATCAGCGAAAATCGGTCTGTGGACTGGTATAAGTTTGTTGCATATATCATTCTTGTGACAAATTTGTGTTGGTGCACCTGTTGTTGTGGTAGATGTGTAGGGTTTTTAATTAATCACTTGTTTGTGCAAATCCAAATCAATATGTTGATCACTAAAGCATTGTACCAATTGGCACATTTGTATTTGTTTATGATGATCAAGGAAATACTGCTATCGTTTCTTGTCAAAAAAAAAATTTGCCACTTTTGTTGGGGTGACTATAATATTAGTAAAGAAAAATTGTTCGTGGTAAATAGAAAAAGAATGCACTATGCCGTAATAATCTAGATGACCAATTTTTGTTACAGTGGTTTCAAAACATTAAAATAAGAATAAACTAAGTTTAAATTTCTCATTTTTCTTTCTCATCAATTAAATTTTTTTTTTTCATTTTTGACAAGGTCTTTTGACTTTTGTCCTTGTCATTATTTGAATATCAAATTATTCACATATCATCATATGTCAATTTTGAGAATAAAAAATTTATTAATCATTTCCAAATATATCTTTTCAGTATTTTTCATTTTTTTATTTGTACTCATTTTTAAAATTTGTACCATTATTATTTTTAACTTTAATTTGTACCCATAATTTTAAATTTTAATATGGACCCATATTTTTGTAGTAAATGTACCCATGCTAATAACATTTATTTATTTTATACTTTAAATTATATCAGTAGTTATTTCTTAGAATATATTAATAATTACATGGGTTCATTAAATTTTTTTTTGGTATAACTATGTGAAGAACAATATTACTTTATTATTGATTTTTAAGTAATTATTGTAAAAGTATTATTTGCGTTTGTTTAAATATCATAATTTGTGGGATATTGGATACACAAATACATGAGTTAAATTTCTTAAATGATACTAGGAACCTCGATCAAAATATTTAATTAAACAAAGTTTCAATCTAACAATTAAATTAACTAGAGACTGAACCCAAAAATAACCTTTAAAATCATATGTAAGCTTAGCTGGCCATGCCAAGTAGCCGCCAACTAGGCACGGATGCTGTTGCTCTGTGAAGATAGTGCCCACAAGCTAACAGTAATTGGGAATCCCTTCACCTGAGCCAACTAAGCACGAAATTCAAGTTGTTGAAATTTAATTCAAAGGTTAAAAACAAAAGGCTCCATTAAAAATTATAATAATTTAAACTGTTGGATCAAATTTCAAGAGTTCGAATTTTTTGTTCAATAAGCTCAGGTAAACAGGTTTCCGGAGAGGATCATTTTCCCAGTAATTGCACCCAATTACTAAATTTGCAGTGGATTGTCAAGTCTGTGGGTACATGTACTGTTTCCTTTGGGCATTTTATAGTACTGAGTTGTTTACAAAAAGTCTCAAAAGTGGGATTTTAGTTTTACCTTTTGTTCATGGATTTAATTCATTCTTTTTCTTATCAGATATTGATGAATGCAAGGCTTCAGACTCCTGCAGTATTGGAACCTGCATAAATACAGCGGGAAATTATACTTGTGAATGTCCGAAAGGGTACAAAAATGACGATATGGATAAAAAAAGTTGCATCAAGGACAACGGTCGAGCAAAGCTCAGTCTCCTGCTTATGATTTCACTAGGTAATTATTTTACTTTTTCCTTAGGCGCGTGTTTTTATATATACAAAGGATATTGGTGGAGAAAAAAGTTGAACTCGGATCTTGTGTGCAGACTTAGTTACAAATCTCTTATTGGGTTGCTAGTTTATGGGTAAAGTACAAAAAACTATATTAACTGTTAGGATTACGATAGTTTCATACTTCATTTTTTAAAATTGACAATGTCATACCTCATCTTACGAATTTGTGACAATATCATACCTCTGTCAATTTTTCTGTTAAGTGCTGACGTGACAAGAAACAGAAACCACTCACTAATCCAGCTGGATTAAAAAATAATTAAATATTAAAAAAATTAAGAATAAAAAAACAAAACAAAATTAATTTCCTAGAAGTGCGGCATCCCCTTTCCCCTCTCCTTCTTCTTCTCCTTCTCCTCCTCCTTTTTCTTCCTCCTTCTTCTGGGTTTTTTTTTTTTTTTTTTTCTTGGGTTGCAATTTCCATTTTTTTTTTCCTCCTCCTTTTCTTCCTCCTTCTTCTTCTTCTTCTTCGGTTCTTCCTCCTTCTCCTGGGGGGGGGTGCCGAGTGGGGTTGGGTTTTCAAATTTTTATTTTTATTTTTTCCTCCTCCTCTTCTTCTTCCTCCTTCTTCTTCTTCAGTTCTTCCTCCTTCTCCTAGGGACGGGTGGGGTTGGGTTTTCAATTTTTTTTTTTTTTTTGTGTTAAAGATTAAGCAGAAGAATATGAAGATGAGGAAGAGAGAGAGGGGGAGGGAAGGGAAGGGACGACTAAGGTTTTTTTTTTTTTTTTTAATTTTTAATTTACTTTTATTTATTATTTTAATATTTAAAAAATAATAAATATTTTTTTTAGTTTTTAATAATATTTTATTAATTTTTTAATAGAAAGTGGTCAGAGTCTCTTGCCACGTCAACACTTAACAGATAAACTAACAGAAAAATTGATGGAGGTATGACATTATCACAAATTCGAAAGATGCGGTATGACATTGTCAATTTAAAAAGATGAGGTATGAAACTGTCTTGATCCCAATAGTTAAGGTAGTTTTTTGTACTTTACCCTTAGTTTATTATCTATCATATCATATAATCCTAGTCTAAAATTCTAAACGTGCTAATTTTTCTTTGAACAATTGCACTCAAATTTTGTTTACTCGACCATTTTTAGATCCAAAACTTTCAAACATATATTAGAAGTGCTCTCTGGAAGACATATTTTCAAATCAATATTGTTAATAATGTACCAATCGAAATTGGTATGTACACTTTGTTATTGACATGATATTAAAACTGATATCGGATCCTTGTTAACAAATATAATAAGAGTCTATCTTGCCCAAAGAATGACTAATACTTACATACATATTCTTAGAAAGATCCATGCATGTACCAAATGAGTAAATATTCTCATTGTGTAGTATATGTCATTTTTTGTCACAAAAGATCACTTTGTCTGTCCAAAACCTAATTTGTTCTAAACAAGAAAAGCACTAGCCAGACGACAAAAACAAGATTAATACATTGATGATTTGCTCTGTATAATTTCTTGTAAGTTTGCAATCATCTTTTCAGGTGCCAGTGGAGGCTTCTTGCTTTTACTAAGTGGATCTTCTTGGATATATTGGGGAATGCAGAGAAGAAAGTTCCTCAAACTCAAAGAAAAATACTTTAAAGAAAATGGTGGCTTATTGTTACAACAAAAAATCGCTAGTCAAGGAGGCACTGTGGAGACAACAAAAATTTTCACGGCAGAAGAACTTGAGAAGGCAACAAACAATTACCATGAAAGTAGAATCCTTGGTGAAGGAGGCTATGGAATAGTTTACAAAGGAATATTAGCAGCAGATAACAATAAAGTGGTTGCCATAAAAAAGTCTAAAGTTTGTGTCCCAACGCAGAAGGAGCAGTTTGTCAATGAGTTGATTGTTCTTTCTCAAATCAACCATAGAAATGTGGTGAGGTTATTGGGTTGTTGTTTGGAGTTAGAAGTTCCTCTACTAGTTTACGAGTTTGTCGCTCACGGCACTCTCTGTGAGCACATACGTGGCAAAAAGACGAAAGGATCATCATTTTCATTGGAATTACGACTCAAGATAGCAGCTGAAACTGCTGGAGCACTAGCATACTTGCACTCCTCAGCTCTGATGCAAATCATACATCGAGATGTGAAAGCGTCAAATATATTGTTAGATGAAAATTACACGGCAAAAGTGTCAGACTTTGGAGCTTCACGATTGATTCCTCTTGATCAAGCCCAACTTGCAACTTTAGTGCAAGGAACAGTCGGATACTTAGACCCTGAATACTTCCTCACGAGTCAACTAACAGATAAGAGTGACGTCTATAGCTTTGGAGTTGTCCTTATGGAGCTACTAACAAGTAAACCGGCACTTGATTCTGACAGGCCTGGGGCAGAGAGAAGCCTAGCAAGGTTCTTTGTTTGTTTAATGGAGGAGGATCGCCTGAATGAAATTCTCGATGGTGACATACTCAACGAGAGAAACATCGAGACACTAAAAACAGTGGCCAATCTGGCAAAAAGATGTGTAAGGTCAAAAGGGGAGGACAGGCCAACAATGAAAGAAGTTGCCATGGAGCTGGAAGGAATGAGAATTACAGAAAAGCATGCATGGGGAAAAGCTGAAATTTGTTCAGAAGAGACTGAGTGCTTACTTGGGCCAGGTAACTCAGTTGCTTATCCTGTGGATGTTAGAGCTGATTGTGGTTCTAGTACTGGTACAACTATTGGGTATGACAGCATGCAGATCCAGCTGTTAATTCCATATGATGATGGAAGATAATTCACTGCTTCATATAATCAACTCAGCATTGTTTATCATTCTAGCCATAGTGAAATAGTGCTATTTTTCATCACAGACTGTAAGTGTAGCCACATTGGCTAGAGCCGATGTGCTTCCTCTGTACCCTCGAGTTTGAAATTTTCTTTTGCTATAATTTAGATTTAGTTGAAAGTATAGTATCTCTTGTATAAAATAAAATATTATTATTCATCATTTTGACAGTTTTTATTTAGGTACGTATCAGAGAATTAGGTGATGAAGATCCCAACCCTTGCACGTAAAAAGTGGCCCAACACCAAAAACTATAGCTAATTTCTTCTTCAAAATAAGTATGAGTTTGGAAGATCCCGAGTTACATGCTTATGGCATTCCGTACTTAATTAGTGCGTATGATAATTAATTGTTAACATGTTAGTGAGAAATATTTCAAAAAATAAAGTTATAGGAAGAAAAAAAATCCCTGTACATCAACTACTAAAGTCAGTGAAGTAATAGGTAAGGGCAATAACAGTTGGGCGCAAAAGAGAACTTTTTTTTCCTTAGATTTTTAAGTGTTTTTTTTTAATTATCTGGTACCAAAGTATTTCAAAGGAAATGGTGGCTTCTTGTTACAACAACGACTCGCGAGTCAACGAGGAGGGATCGATGAAGACAACAACAATCTTTACAGCAGAAGGACTTGAGAAGGCCAGAGACAACTACCATTAGAGCAGAAGAACTTAATGCAGTGGTTGCCATAGAAAAGTCGAAAATCGGAGCTTCAACCCAAATGTTGTGAAGATATTGGGTTGCTGTTTCGAGACACCGGTGCCATTACTAGTTTATGAGTTCATCACCAGGGGAACTCCTTGATAATCTTCATAGCATAAAGAGCAAAGAATCATCGCTTTCAAGGGAGTTACGACCGAAGATCGCAGCCGGAGCACTGGCGTACTTGCACTCCACCTCCATGCCAATCATACACCAAGATGTGAATGTAATTAGCAGAAAGTTACTCAGGCACACAAGAAATGAAATACATTCCATACACAACATATTCAAAATCCAGGCAGATTGACATTTCTCGGATGGAATTTTTAAAACGAGTTTTAACACGAAAATGGTGTCTACAATATATGAGATTTCAAAGTAGCAAATCTCAGGAAAAGCAAGTAATTTACCAACTCGATCTAATTTGTTTATTTTCAAAAGTCACAAGAATCGCCTAGACCAAAACGCTCAACCTGTTCATTAGAGCGAAATCACGATCACGTACCTTGACATAAAATTTGAAATAGAAATACAAGAGAAGCACACAACCTAATCAAATTGCGTTCTTTAACATAGAAACCCTGCTCAAGGAGATGAGAAAACTAACATAACCGTTGTCGGATTTGAAGGTTGGAAAAATTGCTCCCACTTGAGCAGCAGGAGATCATCTTATCTGGGTAGGAGAACAGAGCAAACCAGATGCATCTGATCCAACCACTGAAAGATCACAAACAGTACAGAGCTTCCCTTCCTGGTCCGGAACAAACCGAGAACTGCAGTATGGGCATGACACATCCTTCTGTCCACGGTAAATAGGCACATATGTTGCCCCGCAAACCACAAATGGGTTTCTGAAATCATAGTTTAGCTGGGTTGCATCAGTCATGTTCTTTTCGGCAGCTTGCAGCAAGAAAACTTGATTCTCTTTCTTCAATGCTTGCAGCAAGAGCATCAAACTCTCTCCTGGAATCTGGTTCCCCACCAGGATAGGTCCTATAATTCGTCGGGTTATTCGCCATCGAGCCAAGGCAAACCTGTTCTGATGCCAACTGACGCAGCAAGAAGATAAACAAGGGGATTATCACGTTCACCCTTAATGATTCATCTGGAATCCACCAAAAAAAAGTGAGAGAATTCTCAAAGACTATATTGATTAATCTGGAATACAAAAGATGAAACTTAGAGCAACACTTACATTGCCTATATATTCTACTTGTAACACCAGATTAATCATATATATTGAATGCTATTTAAATCATAGTGTGTAACTCATGACCTATTGGTTTACACCCCGCGTCTATCAAGCTGTGCTTCAAATTTCTCTGCTAAATGTTCTACGTCAACTTATTTTTCTCTATAAGACCTATTAGGGTTTTAGCCAGAATGAACGTAGGATAAACAAAAAGTGATGGTAGGGTTTAATGGGTTTATTGATAAATTTGAGTTTTATTATTAATTTCATTTTGTACTTAATAGTAATTATGCAATAGGGTAAAATAGACAATTAACAATTTAAATTTAAGTTGGGTGTAAAAAGAGGTTACATGGGTTCAAATAAAATTTCCCTTTTGAGAAGGCAACAACTGCTGCTTTGTTGCTCTCTTTGGGTTGCTTCATTTGTGCTTTCTTTTAGGTAATCACTCGTATTGGTGCTACAATCTGTAGCTTTTAAGAGAGGAATTTGTTATATATTTTCCTCTTCACACAAACCGAGAACTGATCCAAATCAACCCGCCACTATAAGTTAACCGACCTGATCGATTTTTGACCCAAATTTGTCAGTTTCAATTTGCAATTTTAGCCCAACCAACTAGATCGGTTTGGTTTCAATTTTGGCCCAAAACCAACCCAAACCAACCCACACCCACCCAGACCCAATGTTGTTCTAGTACTAGCATAACTATTGGTGCGACTAGCTTGTACGAAAACGTGGAAATCGAAATGTTAATGCGAGAAGATGATGTCCGAGATTCCATCAACTTCTCAATAGCCGATAATCCATCGTTTCTCAGTACTGTACATCTTGGAATATAATTAGCAGAAAGCTCCTCAGACACACGAGAAAAGACATACATTTCAAACACAAGATATTCAAAAACGAGTTTTAACACGAAAATGGTGTCTACAATATATGAAATTTCAGCTACAAATCTCAGGAAAAGCAACTAATTTGCCAACTTATTGTAATTTGTTTATTCTCGAAAGTCACAAGAATCAGCTGGACCAAAATGCTCAACCTGTTCATTACATCGAAAATCTTGATCACGAACCTTGAAACAAAATTTGAAATAGAAATACAAGAGAAGCACAACCTAATTAAATCGCATTCTTTAACATAGAAACCCTGCTCAAGGAGATGAGAAAACTAACATATCCGTTGTCGTACTTGAAGGTTAAAAAAATTGCTCCCACTTGAGCAGCAGGAGATCACCTGATCTGGGTAGAAGAACAGAGCAAACGAGACGCATCTGATCCAACCGCTGAAAGATCACAAACAGTACAGAGCTTTCCTTCCTGGTCCGGAACAAACCGAGAACTGCAATATGGGCATGACACATCCTTCTGTCCACGGTAAATAGGCACGTATGTTGCCCCACAGACCACAAATGGGTTTCTGAAATCACAGTTTAGCTGGGTTGCATCAGTCATGTTCTTTTCGGCAGCTTGCAGGATTTGTCTTGCAGTCTTTGCATGGTTTTCAATGGTGGGGTTGGTTTCCAAAAGTCGTCTGGCAAAGTTAGCTCCGACCTCCCTGTAAACAAATGCCAATGGGAAAAAAATGGCGGAAAATGTGAAAGAATGTTGGAAATTGTGAAATTACCATTCGGTCCTGGAACCGTTTAGCGCCCTCTGCGCCGGCTCTGGACGACGGATTCGGCTTAGTTCCTGACGGTGCGGGTGAGGTTGGTCATGTTGCCAAACTCCACCGCCTTGCTCACCGCCGATCTCAGTCGTGACATTTTCTCCGACATTTTAACAGAATAACAAAAAAAAACACACATCAAATATCCCAAATCGCAAATTCTGATGCAATCTCCTACCTACCTACTCAATTAAAACCCTAATAAAAAATTAATCTCCAAATCCCCGATTTGTAAATCATATTCGAAACCTAATTCAAAAGCCTGTGATCCCAATTCAATTGGAATTTTGAAGAATTTTAATTCTTTTAATGAATCTAGAGTCTTTAATTAAGATTTGAAGTTATTAAATTCAAGTTATTTACACTTAGATTTTAAGATAATTTATTAAAATCCTTAGAAATCTAAATATATTCAATTGGAATTTTAAAGAAGTTTATAACGTTCGTATATTTAATTAGAAATTGATTTTAAAGAATTTGATAAAGTTAAGGAATTAGAAAGAAATTGGGAGATTTCGTAATATATTTTAAGCATCTAAAATTTCATCCTTCTTATGAGATTTCGAAATAATTAAATCAAAATTTTATATGAAAGCTAGACCAATCAATTAAATTTCAAAAAAATCCATATATTTATAAATTATATTAAAGCCTCTCAAATTCTCAAACTCTGGAGCTAAAACAGAGAGGATTGTGGTCAACGGCACGGTACACGGTGCGCCGGCGTTTGTACAGAAATAGCTCGCTGGAATTGGAAGAACCAGACCCAGACCTTAACATTTTTACGGTACAAATATACTCAGATGCAAAGACAGAGCACCACTATTGAAGAGGAATCCTCCTGGAGCATCAGTTGCTGCATATTCAAATCTAAAACGTTTTTACTCTTCAGAAAGTCACTGAACATATATACTGTAAAATATTAGCAAAAAAATCTTTAGAAAAAAGAAGAAAAAAAATACATACTATCGGATCGGGGAAGACATAACCCAGCTTCCGGACCCAGTTCTGGTGGAAGCCTGCAAACAACCCGCCCTCTCTCTCCCCAAACCCTATAACGCAGCCCCTCACTTTCTCGAAACCCACTGTCAAACCTTAGAACGCAGCACTCTCACTCTCTCAAAACCCACTCTGAATAACACGGATGCAACAACCCGCCCTCTCTCCCGCCGTCAGCTTCGGTTCGAAGCCGCTTTGTTTTCACCTAAACTCCAAATCGCGCTCTCCCTCTCTCTCCCCAAAGAGAGCATCATCGCTCAATCCCCTCTCTTTCTCTCCCTCGAACCGTACAGCCCCCTGTGACTCTGTCTACATGCAAACCCTCTCCTCAACCACTCGGAATGACACCAACACCAGCCACCCACCGCCCAAGCGCAATCGCAGAAATCCTCCCATAACGGACACCCTTGCCCCATCTCTCTCTGCAAATCCCTGAATCTCGTAGCCATCGAAATCCCGCCATATCTCTCTCTCTTCGGATTTCAGTAAGAAATGAGGGTTTGAGAAGGAAATGGAAAAGGCCGGCTTTTCCATCCCTTCTTCCCCTTCCACGATTATCAACACGTGTGCATCAAGAGCACCGGTAGAGAGAGTCCAAAACGCTGTCCATTCGCACAGTGCAATTTCATCCCTACTCTCTCTCTCTCAGCAAGCAGGGCCGCTGTCCATTCGCAGCTCTCGTCTCTCTCCAATCTGTCAGTCCTTCTACCCCCCTTCCCCAACAACAACAGGCCTACCGAAGCCGAAGCCGAAAGCCCAGATGCAGCCCAAACGTCGTCTCTCTCCAATCAGTCAGTGCTTCTATCCCCCTTCCCCAACAACAACAGGCCTACTGAAGCCGAAGCCGAAAGCCCAGATGCAGCCCAAACGTCGTCTCTCTCCAATCAGTCAGTGCTTCTATCCCCCTTCCCCAACAACAACAGGCCTACTGAAGCCGAAGCCGAAGCCGAAGCAAAAGCAAAAGCCGAAAGCCAAAAGCCCAGATGCAGCCCAAACGCTCAAAATCGGTTTTAAGGTGATGGTAAAACCGTAAATGTAACGAAATTTACCCAATGGCATAGACGTAAATATATCAAAAAGAAAGGGCGGTGGCAATTTTGTAAATAAAGTGAAATCAGGCCAAATTCAGTGTTCAGTTGAACAGTGCAATTGGATTTCTTACTTTAGACTTGAGTAATGATTTATTAAACTTCTTACTGTGAGGGGAAATTTTTCATTATCACGAGAACACAAGGGGTACATCAAGTGTTTTTATGCAAGTGGTGAAATTTTTTATTTTTTCAGTTATTAACTTTTTAATACACATATCATAACATTAGTATAGTCACAAGTGATGTATCATTCCATGTTCCGATCACACTGAAACATCTCTCTGAAGGCGGTGTAAGTCTGTGTTTTAAGATTAAAAACAAGAAGGAAAAGTTAGATCGTAGTACAAAGACCTTATCAACCTTCTATACATTTCTAGAAACCAAGAAAACAATATCCACAATTTCATTTTTTCATAAACCAATAAAACTTTGATAAGTTCTTATCTTTTCTTTCTTGTTTTTACTCAAAATATAAAGACTATGTAGCCCTCACAAAAGTATTTCAAATAGGGAAATTTTATTTGAACTCATATTTTGTATCTCAACACCCAGCTTATTTTTTATGCTCACATTGTATTTGATTTATCACCCAATGCTATTTTCGAAACCGCCCTTACTTATCAAAACTCAACTCAATCAAACTTCTTTTTACACCCAATTCAATCTACTTCAAAATAAAAAAATAAAACCCTAACCAATCCATCATCTCCATGGAGCAAAGCCCCTTCTCCATCTCCCATAGTTGTCATTCTGCACCCCCGTCTACTCCTCCGTGGTCGTCTAAACCTCTTCCTCTTCCTTTTCTTCATCATTTGACATCTCTAAATTTCTAGAGCACTAATTAGCTTAATAATTGGTATGTGTTCAATCGATTGGTTCAATTTTTACGTATTGATTCTTTTTTCTTTTCAATTAAATATGCTTCTGGTTAAAGTGTTTAATGAATTTGGTATATTTCAATTAAATGACGGTGTGGGTTCTTACACAATGGTGTAGTTTCGAATTCTATGGGTGACTAATCTAACATCTAACTTACTAATGCTCTCGCTCGACTAAAAAAAAAATTTCGAAATGTATGTAGTGGATAAACACAATCTCAAAATTTAATTAAAATCACATAAGAACGATAAATAAAGGCATTATCACAACTTAGGGGTGGTGAGCAATCCCATTAAAATAGAACTTAATATATGCATATTAAAAACAAAAACAAATTGATGCAAAATCTCCCGACGAGTAATATTATTCCAAGTCATGCATGAAACATACACATTTGTCCCTTCATGCCACTTGGTTATAATCAAACATCATGCATTTACTAATATTATTCCAAATCATGCATGAAACCAACACATTTGTCCCTTTATGCCACTTGGTTATACGCAAACATAATGCATTTACTAATAAGCAAACATCATGCATTTACCAATACTATTCTAAGTCATGCATGAAACCTATACATTTGTCCCTTCATCCCTTCATGCCACTTGGTTATATGCATACATAATGCATTTACTAATAAGCAAACATCATGCATTGACTAATACTATTCCAAGTCATGCATGAAACCTATACATTTGTCCCTTCATGCCATTTGGTTATAAGCAAACATCATGCACAAGTTGTTTACTAATTAGTATTACTACTATTTAGCTTGTATCATGACCCTTTTTTTTCTATTGTTCATACACCAAGACATTGTAAGAAATAATATTGATTATTCAAAACGAATCAACAACTAGTTGCACAGTGTCACAGTTGATACTTCCAACTTGATAAAGAAAGAAAAAAAAAAAAGAAAAAAGGAAGCCGACTTCCAAACTAAAATAAAATGTATATAAATATAGAAAATTGTTATTAGCATTTCAAAAATCTCATTTGTCACTCCAAATTTTTTATAATTAGAAAGAAAAATACATTTATGCGGAGTGTAAAATGAGATTTTTAGAGTGCTAATAACAGTTTCCTAAATATGTCTTAACAAATATTGTACGTGGCATTGACTTAGACTTTCGCAAATAGACTTATAATTTCTGGTATCTAATAAATATCCAGATTGAAAATATTCATCAATCTACAAAATTTTCTCATGGAAGTACACATTTTTCTACCACTTATATGAATATAGAGGCTAGAAGATTCTCATTTAATAAAAACTTATCAAACTCATTAAACACTCTAACCAAAAGCTCATACCGATTATTAAGCTAATTAGTGCTCTAGAAATTTAGAGATGTCAAATGATGAAGAAAAGGAAGAGGAAGAGGAAGAGGTTTGGATGACTACGAAAGAGTAGATGGGGGTGCAAAATGACAACCATGGGAGATGGAAGGATTTTTTTTAAAGAGAGAGAGAGAGAAGGGTATTTGCTCCATGGAGATGATGGACTGGTTAAGGTTTTATTTTTAAGTAGATTGAGTTGGGCGTAAAAAGAAGTTTGATTGAGTTGAGTTTTGATAAGTAAAGGCGGTTTCGGAAATAATGTTGAGATACAAAATATGTGTTCAAATAAAATTTCCCTTTCAACAACTAGTTTCTTAAAAAAAAGAATAGTAATGCTTTTCTTACCATGTTTTTATACTACATTTATATGTCACCTTATGTGGCATTTAATGTGGACAACCATATCATTTAAATTAATCATAATTTAATTTAAATTAATAATCAATAATTAAAATAAAAGCTGGAATTAAATGGTGATTGTGGCCTATAAGGAGTCTTCTTCTTCTTTCCCCATTCAATCATGCTTCTTCTCTCGTTTCTTCTCCCACGCCAGTTCTTTTATGCCATATTTTTTTCACTCCCTTATCTGGATTATTAGTATGCATCTATTATTTTTTTTTTCAATGAATTTAATTTTTTTAGTCTGTTTATTTCTTCTTCTTTCTCTCAATCTCCATTGTGTAGCAAGATAAATTCTTCTTCGGGTCTTGATCAGAGTTGACGTTAATGGTGTTGTGGTGAGAGATGAAGGTTTCCTGACGATACGTGCTTGAGATTCCTTTAATTTGATTATAAGTAGGAACAAGATGGAGTCCTTAATGACTCATAGTGTTAAATCTTCAACCCCCAATGTCATTTTTCTATGAACAAAAAGGCTTAGGTAAATAGTCCAATGGAGATCGAAAGAAAGAAGAAGAATAAACAGACTAAAAAAATATAAATTCATTGAAAAATAATGGTAAATGCTTACCAATAATCCAAACAGGGGAGCGTCGATGAACCTTTGCTGTATGAGAATTAGTTGAGATTGTGGTAGTCCACACTAACGTGAAAAAAACTGGAATGAAAAAAATATGGCGTGAAAGGACTGGTGGAAGAAGAAACGGGAGAAGAAGCATGATTGAACAGGGAAGGAAGGAGAAGATTCCTCATATGCCACAATCACCATGTAATTCGAGCTTTTGTTTTAATTATTGATTTATTAAATGGTTTTTAATTTAAATTGAATTATGATTAATATAAATGATCACTACAAAAAAAATGAGCACTGCACACAAAAAATTATATGTGCCTTTTGAGGCCAAAAAGCACCAACATTTGTGCTCATAGACCAATAGCAACAGTGCAGCAACTAAGTTTGTATCTGTGCCCTCTATGGGCGTCACCATTACTTATAGCACACAATATGATGTTTTGTGCCCAAAGCTAAGCACAAATACAACCCTTATTGTGTCTTACCTCTAATAAAGGCTACTGAATGTATGGTGTAAGATGGGCACAATTGCTATTTTAAAGGCTCAGATTGCTGTATAAATGTTAAAGCAAGGGCACAACTTTAAAATTGTGCCACTATTATATTTTAATAAATACAATAAAACTCCAGCACAATTAAAAATTTGTGGCATAATTGGATATTTTTATTTAAACATGGAAATCATCAGGTTGCTCATAGAACCTAATTTCCACCTAAATTTAGAAACTTACAAATCATCCATTACAAACTAAACATAAATCAACATTAGCACTAAAATAGTGAAGTTAATATATTACATAACCCATGTTCTCGGCTAAGACCGATTCATGCAACCTAACAATACAACCCATCCAAATGTTAAACCAAAAAATACATGTTATCCTATGCTGGACATACCCGGGATTCTCTATATACAACAAAATATAACATATCCAAGCTTGTATCCCCAAGTCAAACGTACTAATGGTTAAACTAGCAATATATAAACAAAATACACATCTACAAGGGCTGCTTGATGACAACTAACCAGTATTCTCACTTTGGCAGTCCTCATGCATCATAGCACTAGAAATTGGAGGTCCACACTGCACATTCTTGTCATTTCCACCTTCGAAACGCGTTGAAATCTGAGCGTGTGAGCTTCCACACCCTTGCTGATATATATATCTTAGAATGACATTCCACCCCCTCCTGCCAATATCCTTTTAGAATGACATTCCTACCCATTTGCAAAACAAATTACAAACAAATCATAAGAGTATCTTCATTCAGAAAACCTGACTTCTAAACATGTCAATGTCCAAAATTCTCCCATTTTCAACATGCATTTTTCAAGAAGAGACATACACTGGCACACATACAATGAAAATCATATGAAAAAAAGAGCCAAGAAATCACATAAAAGTATCAATCTTTGAAATTTTATTTTCCTTTCCCCCATCACAGCCAAAAAATAAAGGGTAAGTCTACAAATATCAATTTTCATGCCACAAATTTGTGATACATTACAATCTAAAATCACACACATACATCATGCGTATACATACATCAGAGGAAAGGAAGCAAATATTTTCAACAAACGCGATGTAATTCCTTACCTGAGAAAGGTTTGGCCCGATGATGTGTACTATCCAAACTTTGCACATCCAGAAAGTGAAAAATATGACCTACCAAGGAAATCAGAGCATGCATGTGTTAGGTTTATCATTTGTCTGTCAAACTGTGCAGTAGAGACCAAAACTTGCAATCGGCATTGAGAACTCACAAGCACTGACGCATTGCTACTTTATTATACTAAATAACAACGAACAAAACATGCAACTTAAATGAGCAGCTAAACCATCATTACTAGCAAACAAGATGTAAACAATACAAGCTTGGACAATCATTTAGCTTAGGTCAAATGCAGTGAGATAAATCTCAATGTTATGACATTAATTTCTAAGAAAGATAGCAAATGCTAAAAACCTTATAGGATCTGCAAAGCAGCGTCTAATAAATAAGTATTTTGAAATCTAACCTTGCTTATATTCCCCAGTTTTGCATCTCATCCAATCTTTGCTCCACAAACGAACTAATCCGGATGATATGTGTGGTATTTGGACCTCTCACTGCCAAAGTCATGAATAGTACCAAAAATTAAAACGATTGATCTAATTCATCAACTTTAATCAACAAACACTACACGTAAATGTAGAACTACAAATATTTTAAACATGTAAAAGTAACTCATGGATAAGAAAAATACAAAATTAATCTACAAAAGCAGAAAGTGGTGAAACGGTTCTATCAATTTCAAATCGAGATCAATCCCGACAAGAACCAACATAATCAGCCAATTATGCATATGAACCTTTGCCTCCTTGAATCCATGGGACTTTACAATGTGGGAACCCAACTGATTTTTTAGCAAAAGAAGTGTCATTTATTTGATTTTGGAGTAATAGTTGTTTTATCCTGCCAATTAGTAGTCTGTTTTTTTTAATTAGCTTATGAAAAAAATGGCTTTAAGGATAATGCAAATGAGGCATCTTTCAAGGGGCATATGGAATGTGTCTCCCACCATTTCAATGACTTTTTTTAATCACTATGATCTTCTACATCTCTCCTCTCAATTCATGAATTTCATTGACAAATTTCTCATTAACTAAGGCATTTAGCATCATGCCCTTTTTTTGGTAAATCAGATATTACAATTTTACACTTGCTTAAATGATGAGTTTTATTATGGTACTAATAGTTATCTAAACCTACCACATGATAACTCACACTTTTGCCTAAAATCTGATAAGACTGCCTTAATATGTAAACCTGAGTGGAAGATTTATGTAAAGTGAACTCACACATTTATCTTTTGTAGATGAAGGAATGAATGGAAGAAGATAACCAACTTCTGCACTACCTGTATGATTTGTTTGTTCATGTGATTGATCATGGGTAGTTTAGCTAGATCACAAAACTCAATCCATCGGAGTGACACCGGATTACAGTTTAGGCCTCCTCTTACACCATCTGTCACAAGCCCGATGCTTGCATATGAACCTTTGCCTCATTGACTCCGTGGGACCTTACATTGTGGGAACCCAACTGAGTTTTTGGCATCTTTCATTAACTGGAAAATAAAAAATAAAAAAAAACAAAAACAAAAACACTGTAATTATCCTGTAATCGTATCTTAATCTCACTGCCATTTCAAATTAAGGGAAAGAAAAAGTTGAAAACCACCTGAGTCAACGAAATATCCCGTAATCATACGACATGGAAATGAACTTAAATAATTAAGTTAAATTCAACAATTTGGCTTGATTGATATTGGTCGACTATTTCCAATCTTTCTTTCCGCGGGGAAACAAAAGTGACTACATGGAATTCTATTTTATTTATTTTCCTTCATCTCCTAGGCAACCCAAAACAGAAAACTTAAACAAAAAATGCCAGAAAAGTTGATGAAACAAACTACAATAAGCTATAAACATTAAAAATTAAATGACCAATTTAAAACAAGAATATTACATGCGACTAAACTTTGAAATTCCGAGCAGTCTCCAAGCGAGTAAACTTTGACATGCATACAGAAAAGGGAATTAAAATTCAAAATCTAAAATGGAACCCAAAACTGAAAGTTTTTATTTTAGAAAAGAACTTACACTGGAGGACAACCCACTAAGAGATGATCATCTTTACCTCTAGGATCGAGGTCTAATTCTGCCAGGCTTGGCCGAAAACTGGCCAAAAAAATCCGCGGTCACCATTTCTTAGATATGAAATTGAGGAAATCCGGCTATGAATTTGTAGAAACTAACTTGGGGGTTGGAAAGAGGACAGAAATAGGATTCTTGAGGTAAAATTTGACGGTCGTTGGTGATCGGAGGACGGCGGTGCTGTTGCGTGCAGAAAAAGGGGGAGAAAGAGGATACGGGCGGGGGAAAGGAAGGTGGCTAAGGACAAGGAGAGTTTGAGAGAGAGAGGCGTTAAGTAGAGTAAAAGTAAATCTAAAGGATAAAAAAATAATATTTATTTAAATATATTAAATTAGAGGGCACAAAACCCTTTTATTGTGTGTTTGGAAATTAATAAAATAATATCTATCTCTGACATTAAAAGGACACATGCAAGCTGGACACAAAATTTTGTGTTCAAACTTTTGTAGGCACAAATACGTGACACAAACTAATGTGCTTTTTTGTTAGAGGGCACAATTGAAATATTTGGGTGTACAATGGACCTTATAAAGCACAATTATGTATTTGTGCTCAATGAAAATGAGAAGGGCACAAATCAATTGTGTTCTTAGCCCATTTTTCTTGTAGTGGATGTGGCTGTCCATATCAAATACCACATAAGATGGTATATAAATGTGGTATAAAAACTTAGTAAGGGTATCCTTACTGAAAAAAGAAAGAAAATAATCAATAAATTCACTTCAGGTGTAAATACATAGATTCACTTCGCTTTATTTATTTACTTATTTGTATATTCCAAGTTGATTAAGGTAATTAAGTAATCTTTCTTGACTTAACTTTAAATAATTAAATAAACTTGGCTTGACTGTGCACACTCCCGTCGCTTATTGACTAATGACTCAGTACTAAGTCTTTTTTTTTTTTTTTTAATTTAATTTGGTCAAAACTCAGTACCAAGTCAGATCGATATTTTCTTGTGCTCGTCCTGGAAATAAACCGGACAAAGCCTAATGGTGGACTAAAACAATAACAGATAAATCAGCCAAGATGAGGAACACAAAATATGCCACCATGCGTTTTAATCCCTTATGTTTATATTAATTCCTACAGAAGGCCAACCATGCTCAAGGCAACGCGTATCGACTAATGACTAATACTAAGTCAGGTGGATGTTTTCTTGTGCATTTCCTTGAAATAAATGGGACAAAGCCTAATTGTGGACTAAAACAATAACAGACAATTAAGAGTAGGGACACATTTTCCCCCAACCCAAAATATTCCACCACGCGTTTTAATCCCTTCCATATAAATATATTCCTACAGAAGGCCAACCTTCTTCATTAGCAGTTCCTTAATTTCTTGGATCCATCACCTGCTTGGATTTTCTCTGCTATTGCTAGGATCTGCTCGTCCCTTTTTAGTTAATACTATATGGCGTTACATAGGAGGATGCATATTTTGCATCTTTCTTTAGTAATGGTGGTGGTGGTTACAATTTTACTAGGAACTCCAACTCCAACAACAGCTCGATCTCTCCTTCCGACTCAGCTGGCACTGCCTGACTGCCCTGACCATTGTGGTAATCTCACAATTCCATACCCATTTGGCATAGGCGATGGTTGCTACCTCGACCGCCGGTTTGAAATCACTTGTAACATTTCCACTCAACCGCCAACAGCATTTTTTATGAGGGGCAATGTCGAAATTACCAGCATATCTCTTTATGACGGTGAGGTCCAAATACAACAGTTCGCAGCCAGTGATTGTTATGATGCTGATGGCAACTGGACCGAAACGAACAGTCCCGTGCTCTCGGTGCCTCCTCCTTACTCCTTCTCCGAAACCAAAAACGTGTTCGTTGCAGTTGGATGCGACACATATGCGTTTTTTAAAGGTTACCGGGGTGAAGAAGAGTACAAAACTGGGTGTATGTCCCAATGTGACAATCTTGACAACGCTATCGATCAGCGGGATACTTGCTCTGGCGTTGGATGTTGCCAAACTAAAATCCCCAGTGGGCTGAAAAATCGGACTGTGACCTTGGGAAGCTTTGACAATTATATATATGTGCGGGACTCCCACCGATGCAGCTACGCGTTCCTTGTGCAAGAAGGCGAGTTCAACTTTAACAGCACGAGTTTTCGAGAACTAAACTATACAACCCAGCTTCCGGCAATTATTGATTGGGTAATTGGGAATGAGTCATGTGATATTGCAGCTAAAAACGAGAGCACTTTTGCATGCAAGGCAAATAGCTACTGCCATAATCGGTCTTCAGGGGGCTACATATGCCGGTGCCGGTCAGGTTACGAAGGGAACCCATACCTCCCAGGTGGTTGCCAAGGTAAATAAATCTAGACAGCATTTGACCATTTGATTATTATCATAAAACATTTTGCGTTCTTCAAAACATATTGTATGTATATGTATATGTATGTATGTAGGTCTACTTTTTTTAATTATGGTTAAACAAATAAATTTCCAATTTGCTTGACTTTTTTCCATATATAATGTAATAGAAGCAGGAGTTAAATCCCTTAAATAGTGCTAGGAACCTCAATCAAAATATATAAATAAACAAGGTTTTAAGATAACAATTAGGTTGACTAGAAATCAGAATCAAAATGACCCTTATCATTAAAATAACATGTAAGCTTAGCTGACGATGCCAAAGTAGCCACCAATTAGCCACGGATGCTGTTGCTCAGTGAAGATATAATGCCCACAAGCTAATAGTAATTGTACCCAATTACTAAATTTGCCGTGGATTATCAAATCTGTGGGTTCATGAACTGTTTCCTTTAGCATTTTTTTTAGTAGCGAGTTGTTAATTTACAAAAAGTCTCAATAGTGGAATTTAATTTTCACCTATTGTTCATGGATTTGATTCATTCTTTTTCTGTTCAGATATTGATGAGTGCAAGGCTCCAGACTACTGCGGTAATGGAACCTGCATAAATTCAGCGAGAGGTCATTCTTGTCTATGTCCAAAAGGGTACAAATATGTCGATCTGGATAAAAAAAGTTGCATCAAGGACAATGGTCGAGCAAAGCTCAGTATCCTGCTTATTATTTCACTAGGTATGCATATGTTAGTTTCATTTTACTTTTTCTTTGGCGCGTGTTTTTGCATATACAATGGATATTGGTGGAGGGAAAAGTTGAACTCGGGTCTTGTGTACGAACTTAGTTACAAATCTCTTGCTTGGATTGTTAGTTTATTACTAGTACTTGTTCTCACACATTGCTGCAGGTTTTAAAAGTGTACGTATAAAAGTTGTAAAAAGTTTTACAGATATGTATGTGTATCCATCATATTTACAGCAAGGTACAAACATATAGGGATAACAGATGGTTCATTTTTGACCTGGTAATGTAGTAATTGTAAGAATCAATGTAGTTGTAATTCAAAGGTTAAAGTTGTCCTCTATGGTGTCAAAAAACGTTGGTTGAAATGTGAGTTTGCGAAGGGTTGTTAAGTTTGTAAATTGATAGTTAACACGTAGGAAAGCGTTAAGGTAATTAATATTCAGCTAATTAAATTTATGATTAAGAAGAAATGAATACCGAATACACTATAGAACAATACTGATTTCATTTAGGCATAATTTTTTGAGCCAAAAACTTGAAAAGCACAAATTTCAAATTGTAAACCAAAGATTAAAATCCTGGATAAACACGTGAAATACTTTCTAGTGTTAACTATAGTTAAAATATTAGTTTGTTTTATTTTAAGTATCACCGACACACCATCGATAAAAAGTGCAAGCTTATATTGTATCTGATTAAACTACTACAACAACATTGTAACAGAATGAACATAGAAATAGATATATTATTCGACAATACCAAATCAAATGGTCTCTATTGCTTTATTCATGTGACTTGGTCTACTACTTTATTCATGGTGTTCTTGGTTTACTCCAGTGATAATGGCCCGGTATGGGCATGGTAGAAGTCTACTACTAAAAAACCTTAACCATAAATGTATACCAAATTCGTCCCGCAATTTCTTCCCTGTTCTCTCTCCCTTTTACCCCCTTTTGTCTTTTGACTGCTCCATTTTCCCCCTTATTCTTTTTTTATTTATTCCTCTTCTTCCATTTGCGCTCCCATTTTCCCCAGATTGATCCCTTTTTCCTCCCTTTTTCCACCCACTCATCTTGATGATAATCGTCCACTCTTCTTTTATTTTTTTAATTATTTCTTTTATCGTTTAGTTACAAGGAATAAATAAGACTTATAAATTTAAAATAGGGAAAATTAGACTGTCCTACATCATTTTTATTGTTGTTAGATAAAACATTCTTTCCTTTTAAAGATTTGATTGAAGTGCTTTGATCAATTGTCACCTCAATAATTTTCTATTTATTTAATTTCCATGTCATTAATTTAAATGCATTTATATAGAGGCATAAGGTAGCTTAGCAACTAATTGCCAATAATATAGGAATTTAATTTCGTCAAACCCCTTCTACGCATTAAATGACATTTTTTTAATAAAATAAAATAAAAATTAATCAACTAATTCCTCATTACTTTATTATCAGTATTTAAAAAAAAAATCTCTTTCTATTAAAAATGTCTCAATAAAAAGTCTTCAATACATATTTTTTCACGTATAGATATATTAAAAATATACTTAAAACTTATGGTACATTTGAGAACAAAAGTATCGGCTTTTGGTACGTTTAGATTTCAAATGTACCGAGAAACCAAATGTACCAAAAATTCAAATGTACGATAAAACCAAATGTACCCATTGTTATGTAACCCTTTTGGTACATTTAGATTTCAAATGTACAGAAAAATCAAATGTACCAAAATTTCAAATGTACCATAAAACCAAATGTGTCCATTGTCAAGTAACCCTTTTGGTACGTTTAGATTCCAAATGTACCAAATGACCAAATGAACAAGAAATCACAAGTGCACCATAAAACCAAATGTCTTTATCAGATAACCCTTTTGGTACATTTACATTCCAAATGTACCGAGAAATACAAAAAATCAAATCCACTATAAAACTATTTGTGTCCATATTATAGGTAACTAGACGTAGCTATGTAATCAAACAAATCTTTAATATGTGTTGGGTCTTCTAAATAATAAATTCTAACAATTTTTTATATAAATATTCTACTATATTCACCAAAAAAAAAAAGTAAAATTATAACAAACAATAAAAAAAATGCATAGAGATGGATAATAAATGCATAAATATAGGGATAAGAGGAAAAGAAAAAGAAAAAAAAAACGAAATGTGAAAACTAAAATTCTAAACAAAATTGAACTTATGTGAAAAACTGGATTTAATAACCAAAATTTTAGGAAAATGTTTGATCAAATTTTCAAAAGAAATGTATGTTTAGTCTAAAAAATCAAAAAACGAGACACCTATATTAAAACACTTATGCATTTAATGAATGTGTTCAAAGCACATATCTAATCTAGAACACTAAAAGAAATAATATAAAATTGAATGAATAAAAAAATGAGTCCTACACCGAGAGGACTCGAAGGTACCGATGCGGAAGTGAATTATGGTAATCTATAAAACTTCAATTTAACGTTACGCAGGTCTTGGTGCGGGCGTGGGACTATTGTTACTGCTTATCAGCGCATGGTGGATACACAAAGTCCTGAAGAAAAGGAAGAACATAAAACGCAAGCAAATTTTCTTCAAACGAAATGGTGGTTTAGTATTAGAGCAACAATTATCTTCAGGTGAAGTTAATGTGGAGAAAATCAAGTTGTTCAAGTCGAAGGAGTTGGAGAAGTCTACCGACAATTTCAACGTCGATAGAATTCTTGGGCATGGAGGCCAAGGTACTGTGTACAAGGGCATGTTGGCTGATGGTAAACTTGTTGCCGTAAAAAAGTCCACAATTATTGATGAAAGCCAACTTTCAGCTTTCATCAATGAGGTTGTAATTCTTTCACAAATCAACCACAGACATGTTGTTCAACTATTGGGTTGCTGCTTGGAGACTGAAGTTCCGCTTTTGGTTTATGAATTTATTCCGAATGGAACACTTTCCCAGTATATCCATGGGCAGAGTGAGGAGTTTCCACTTACATGGAAAATTCGCTTACGAATTGCCACAGAAATTGCAGGAGCCCTTTTCTATTTACACGCCTCAGCTGCCTTTCCCATTTATCACAGGGACATCAAGTCTACCAACATACTCTTGGATGCAAAATACAGAGCGAAAGTTGCCGATTTTGGAACTTCAAGATCAGTTGCCATTGACCAAACTCACCTTACCACACTTGTACATGGTACATTTGGTTACTTGGACCCGGAATACTTCCAGTCAAGCCAATTTACGGAAAAAAGTGATGTGTATAGCTTTGGAGTGGTCCTTGTTGAGCTATTAACGGGACAAAAACCAATTTCTTTTAGCCGGTCACAAGAACAAGGCAGAAGTCTTGCTACATACTTCATTATTTCGATGCAGGAAGATCGTCTGTTTGACATTCTTGATGCTCAAGTTGTGAAGGGAGGTTCTAAAGCAGATATCGCAATAGTTGCTAACCTTGCAAGGAGGTGCTTGAATTTAAGTGGACGAAAACGCCCTACAATGAGAGAGGTCACGGCAGAGCTGGACGGGGTTCAAATGGCCGGAAAGGCTACTTCTCATGGTGGAAAGAATTACGAAGAGGTTGAATATGTGAGGACTGAATCAGTTGAGCCATGGGATGTTATTTCAAGCTCAACTGATACAGGGCCTGCAGTGGATGGTGGTGCTGCATCATCACAAATGCATGAAATCCCACTCTTACCTTTCAAGTCATGGTGAACAATAATCCTATATTTCTAAATTTTAAATATTGTAATGAATGTTCCACTTTCATATATTTAGGTTTTTCATTTTTTCTTAAACCCTTCTGTTTGAGTGAATGAGACTGCAGTTTGAACCTTCGGATCCTTAGGCCACATATCGGTGATGTCTGGCTGATTAACTGGTGATTTTTTTCCCACACATATGAACGGAAACAGAAAACTAATCTTGACAGATCAACAGTCAATTAGCTAATTGATCCTACAATTACTTGTCCTTTAACCAATCCTCTACCTGGCCTGCTTTTGTTATATAAGCAAAAAATAAAAATAATGAGCTCAAATTAAACTTTGGTTTTCTTCTTTCTACATTCAAGCGAATGGGGGAGGCGGAATTGAACTTGGGACCTCAATTGCAGGAGTTGAATGATCTTAACCAATTGAACTACAAGTCCATTAGAGCTAAAGCAAAAACTTTGTTTCTTAATGTGGCTTGATATGGCAATATGTGAAATGAGCTTTGTCGAAATCTAAAGACGTGTTGCACGGTGTTGATCTTGATATTGTTAAAAGGAATAGGGGAAGAGTCTCAACATCTTAGATAGAGTGGTGCAAGGATTTCAATTCCCCGACATGAGATTTATTTCTTCTTCTTTCTCTCAATCTCCATTGTGTAGCAAGATAAACTCTTCTTCGAGTGTTGATCAGAGTTGACGTTAGTGGTGTTGTGGTGAGGGATGAAGGTTTCCTGATGATACGTACTTGAGATTCCTTTAATTTGATTATAAGTAGGAACAAGATGAAGTCCTTAATTAATGACTCATAGTGTTAAATCTTCAACCCCCAGTGTCATTTTTCTATGAACAAAAAGGTTTTGGTAAATAGTCCAATGGAGATCGAAAGAAAGAAGAAGAATAAACAGACTAAAAAAATATAAATTCATAAAAATAATGGTAAATGCTTACCAATAATCCAAATAGGGAAGCGTCGATGAACCTTTGTCGTATGAGAATTAGTTGAGATTGTGGTGGTCCGCATTAACGTGAAAAAAAACTTGAGCGAAAAAATATGGTGTGAAAGAACTGGCGGAAGAAGAAACGGGAGAAGAAACATGATTGAATGGGGAAGGAAGGAGAAGATTCCTCCTATGCCACAATCACCATTTAATTCCAGCTTTTGTTTTAATTATTGATTTATTAAATGGTTTTTAATTTAAATTAAATTCTGATTAATTTAAATGATTTGGTTGTCCACATCAAATTTCACATAAGGTGATATATAAATGTGATATAAAAACATGGTAAGAATATCATTATTGAAAAAAGAAAGAAAATAATCAATAAATTCACTTCAGGTGTAAATACATAGATTCACATCGCTTTATTTATTTGTATATTCCAAGTTGATTAACGTAATTAAGTAATCTTTCTTGACTTAACTTTAAATAATTAAATAAACTTGGCTTGACTTTGCACACTCCCGTCGCTTATTGACTAATGACTCAGTACTAAGTCTTTTTTTTTTTTTTTTTGGTTAGAACTCAGTACTAAGTGAGATCGATATTTTCTTGTGCTCGTCCTGGAAATAAACCGGACAAAGCCTAATGGTGGCCTAAAACAATAACAGACAAATCAGCCAAGATGAGGAACACAAAATATGCCACCATGCGTTTTAATCCCTTCCATTTATATTAATTCCTACAGAAGGCCAACCATGCTCAAGGCAACGCGTATCGACTAATGACTAATACTAAGTCAGGTGGATGTTTTCTTGTGCATTTCCTTGAAATAAATGGGACAAAGCCTAATTGTGGACTAAAACAATAACAGACAATTAAGAGTAGGGACACATTTTCCCCCAACCCAAAATATTCCACCACGCGTTTTAATCCCTTCCATATATATATATATATATATATA